>NC_134207.1:164939709-166189709 GCF_965140235.1 Caretta caretta
CTGTTTTCTGAAGAATTGATGGAGCAAAAACTGGAAGTATGACAATGATCCATTGATCATGGCAATTATTTTATACAGGATTTCAGGAGGTAAAATTAGAGCCACTAGTCTTAGCAGTAAAATAGGCTCCTGAAAAAAAACCTCAATTTCTATCAAACGGCCTATCATTACCATGGCTAATTCTAAAATACTGTGTTTAGTATATCATGTAGAATTCATGCTTTCTAAAACAGGAAATATTGAATACTTTTCTGGAGATGAATATGAAAATGTCTCACAAAACTATGCAAGAAATCTAGAATACAAAATATATATTTGTGTGGTTGTACGTGAATCCTAATCACATAATTGCATAACTCTTGTGTAGGAGCTCATATAGCAATGCTTTTCTTTCTGAACTTTAAGTAAACTGCACATCCCTAACTTGTATGTTAAATATATACAGGGAATAAATATCCATAGTGTACTTGATTTATTTATCATAGAAATGTAGGGCTGGAAGGAACCTCAAATCCCCTTGCACTGAGGCAGGACCTAAGTATACCTAGAGTATCCCTGACAGGTGTTGTCCAACCAGTCCTTTAAAACCTCTAGTGATGTAGATTCCTCAACCTACCTTGAAAGTCAAATACTAGACTGTAACTATCATTATAGTTAGAATCCCCCCCCCCCGAATTCTAATCTAAATCTCCCTTCCTGCAGATTAAGCTCATTAGCGAACCATTGAGTATGGTCTTCAACCATTTGTGAACCTACCTTATAGTAATTTCATCTAGCCCATGAAACCCTAGTTTGCTAATGAGAATGTCAGGTGCAACTGTGTGAAAAGCCTTCGTAAAATCAAGGTATATCATGTCTATTGCTTCCTCCTATCCTCTAGGCCAGTAACAGGGCCATCCTTATCCATATGCAAACTAGACAGCTGCGTTGGGCACCAGGAAATTTGGGGCACCAAATTGCCCCAAATTTCCTGGTGCCCTACGCAGCTGCCTGCTGCTCCAGCGGCCAGCTCGATCCCCAAGCCGGCTGAGCTGGCCAGGAAAGCTGCCCCCTCCCGCCCCGTATCCACTCCACCCCTTCCCCATAGCCCTCACCCCTGCTCCAGCCCATCCCTGACCCCACTCCACCCCTACCCCTGAGCTACCTCCCAGGGAACTGCAGCAGGGGTCGGGTGCACCCTGAACTCACTGGGCGGTGGGAAGTGGAGCGACCCAGCCCCAGCCCACTCCATGCTGCCAGTGAGTGCTGTGGGGAGGTTTCCCCTATCCCCCAAGTCCCAAGGCTGGGAGCCAGGGGAGCAGAGTGGAGCAGGCTGGAGCTGGGTCACTCCACTTCCTGCTGCACCGTGACTGCGGGCTTGGGCCTGCCCTGCAATCACCGGGTGGCAGGAAGTGGAGCGACCAGGCCTCAACCCGCTCCACTCTGCCAGCTTGTGCTGGGGTGTGGTTTCCCTCCTGTTCCCCAAGCCTATTCCTGTCCCCCACAGACATTGGGCACAGCCCTCCCCCCCCCGTGATGCTCCCCCCCACCCCCCGTGAAGGCCTGGGGCCAGCCTTCTCCCTGCAGGGGGGCTGCATAGGGCACCACAATGTCTAGGGATGGCCCTGGTCAGTAACCCTGCTAAAGAAGGAAATTAGGTTGGTTTGGCATGATTTTTCTTGACAAGTCCATGCCGGCTATTCCTTATAACCATGTTATTCTCTAGGTGCTTACTAACTGTTTAATAATTTGTTCTATTATCTTTCCAGGTATCGATATTAAGCTGACTGGTCTATAACGCTCTGTATTCCCCTCTTTAAAGATATTTTTGCCCTTCTCCAGCCCTCTGGGATCTCAACGGTCCTTCATGAGTTCTTGAAGATAATTGCTAATGGTTCCGAGATTGCTTCGGCTAGTTCCTTAAGGGATGAATTTCATCAGGTCTGGCTGGCTTGAATATATCTACATATTCGTTAGCCTGTTCTTTCCCTATTTTGGCTTATATGCCTTTCCTCTCATTGTTAATATTAATTGTGTAGAGTATCTGGTCACCATGGGTAGCAGGTGAACCCCTGCTTTGGAGAGGCTGGCCCGCCGGCCCCACCCCTTCTGCCCAGGGCCCTGCCCCCCTGCACGCCATAGCCCTGAACCCCCATCCCCGTAACAGGAGAAGCCCTGAGGGGCCTCCATGCAACTGGACCAGAGGAGCCCTGGCCCTCCCACCCCGAGTCGCCAGCCCCCTGAGTGCTGGCTCCTCCCACCCCTTAAAAGGCCCCCCACCCGGCCCAGCCACTAGCCCCAGTGCCCAGCCAAGCCTCCTCACTCCCCCGCCCGCTGCTGGCTCTCTATGTTCCTCCTCACTCCCCCATCCCTGAGCAGGAGGGATGCATCGAGCACCAGGGACCTCCAGGTGGGGTGGTGGGGTAGAGGAGACATGTTCAGGCAGGCAGCAGCAGCAAGGCGGTGAGGGCCTCGGGGAAGGGGTGGAGCCACTGCAGCCCAGGTGTCTGGCGGCAGGTTGGTGGCAGCTTAGCCTTCCCTGGCCTATTATACCCACCATCCATGCTGGTCACCATTAGTGAAGACTGGAGTAAAATAGGTATTAAGCACCTCAGCTTTCTTGATCTCATCAATTATTAGCTCTTCTTTGCTGCTAGGTAGAGGACATACGCCTGTCTTCCTCTTTCTTTTGCTCCTAATGTATTTAAAGAACCTCTTCTTATTGACTGTTATGTCCCTTGTTAGGTGTAATTCATTTTGTGCCGTAGCCTTTCTGATTTTTAGCCCTACACACTTGTGCTATTCTTTTGTACTTCTGATTAGCAGTTCATCCATGTTTCCATTTTTTGTAGGATTCCTTTTTGATTTTCAGGTCATTAAAGAGCTCCTGATGAAGCCATATTGGCTGCTTACTATTCTTATGTTTCCTTCACATTGGGATATTTATTTATTTAACATTTTGACACAATAAATCTAGCTTTCCTGAAGCGCCACACTAATGCAAAATGTATTAGCACAAACAGTAGGAGTTCCTAACTTGCCAGCTTCAAGGGGTTGATTACAGCCAAAGAACAGCAACAGACATTTATGCAACTTTGGAAGACTACTTGTATGATTTTTAAATGCATAATAAACAGACTGCTTTATTGTAATAAATGTGCCACTGTGTATAAACATATTGTAAGGGATGGGGGGGAGATAATAAAATGGCATATGCAAATAGTTGACAGTGCTCTTGAGGACTTAGAAATTATGGATATGCATTTCTAAAAAATAATTTATTAGCAAGCTTCTTTATTATTATGGCATAAAAGACTTTAGAATAATATTATTACAAGTCAAGTTAGGTTTTATGTGGTCCCTTTATTCAGAAAACAATCACAGACAGTCATCTTTTACTGCAGCACCTACAGGTTGAACATATGTACATGTTGTTATGGAAGTGTGTAAAATTAAAATAGCACTTTTCTCTGTGTAAACTGGATTCCTACCTGCAATAAATCATCAGTATAGCACAGATTTCATTTCCTTTCCTAGTACATCCTAATGGGAAAATAGGAGACTGAAAAGAGTTGTCTGAGGTTTCCTACCCACCCGAACCCCGTGTAACAGCTGGATGCACATTTGCAAAACAAAAGATACATACAACTCAAGGATACATTTAGAAGAAAGAAAAGGAGGACTTGTGGCACCTTAGAGACTAACCAATTTATTTGAGCATAAGCTTTTCTTTTTTTCTTTTTGCGAATACAGACTAACACGGCTGCTACTCTGAAACCTGACATTTAGAAGAGGCAGCAGAAAATGGGTGGATGCAAACACAGCAGTACACATTTTTCCTTAAAGATTTATATTGGGGTAAAAGAGTAGCATTTTCCCCAATCCGTATGGCCTGCATCCTGCAATCAGATCTCCAGATGTGGATCTCCGTGCCTGCACTGAGCCCCATTGACATTAATGTGGTTCTGTGTAGGCACAGGTGCCACCTGTCTGCCAGTGCTTAACAGGTCTGAGAAGAGTGCTGAGGGGGTGGGGGAAGGCTATCAAAATCTGGGCACCGCAGCTTTAGTAAAACAGTGCTTGAATGATGCCCCTTCGCTCAATCTGGCTCAATAGTTTTTTTTTTTTTTCGTTGGGTCCGTGACCCCTGGTACCACCACCACCCTTCAAGAACTGCTTCTGGCTGTAAATGTCCATTTTTCATTCAAAATGTTAAACAACCAAATCCAGCAAGTCCCTGTAAAAGCAGACATACAATAGAAATAATTATAGATATGGATTACATTGTGCATTAATTACCAGCTAAATAATATCTGTATGAAATAATTAATGAATCAAACCTTTTAAATATATATAAAGGTGCATTGTACAACTGTATTATTCAAGCAATTGGCCCATCTAGATTTAGTGTGAGTGTTTTAAGACAAATATTAAAAAAATAAAATCTGCTCTTCGCCTTTGGCCACTGCAATATTTTCTCAGAATGAATATAATTAAAAAGCCATATATTCATCATTTGCCCTCACTTTTTATGTAACTTTGCAAATGACGACCAGCAAATAGCAATCCTTATTTTTTTTTTTAAAAAAAGGGGAAGGGTTGTTTACCATATAGAAGAGATTAGGTAGCTGGGTCTAAGGGATTTACTACTGACTTAAAAGTACAGCATGAATTTTAAAAGGAGATGAACAGAAGTATTTCCCAAATCAAAAAATAACTTTTATGAAGGTGAATATGAGTCATAGGATCTGGAAGAGAAGCAAACTGGATTACGTGCCCCCACCTACTGCAAGTAATTTAGTCAATTTTCAACACTTAGCACAACATTTCTGTGAACATATTTTAGAGGGTTTTCTCCTGAGACACCTGTCTAAGCTGAATCTGAACTATAATCATTAAGCTACTGTAACATTCTCCTTATAGAAAATGTGTCAGAGAAGGCAAAATTTACCCTTTAAGGTAAATCTCTTTCCTACAAGAGCACAACAACTTCTTAAAGGGCTATGCCACCACAGCAATGGATGCAACACCCTTGCACCCCTCCACCCAAAACCAAAACCAAACCCACAACCTTTTCCCTTCCCCATAGCCAATGCAAAACCATAGCTGGAAGAAGTGCTCCAGGCAATGAAAAGGCTAACCATTCAAAACAAATAAACTAAACACAAGGTCAAAGCACTAACCACTAAGAACTCTCATCCTACTCTGCAGAAAAGATAAATCAAATATGAAATGAATATCCTGGAGCAGAGAATCCCAAACCAAAGAACAGAGCATAACCATCCTGGAACCCCTGAGTGAGTTAGGTTCCATTACACACATGGGAGCATCAAAAGCTCTTAGGAATCCATTACATGAGTAAATGGGAAATCCTTGTTGCTCCTGGCTAGTGAAAGCCAGCCAAGAGCTGCCAGACCTGTTAGTGGGGTTAATCAAGGGGCCAATTTATAAAAAAATCCCTGGAGAATATAATTACTCATGCAGTCCTCAAGAAACCAACACATAATTGTATTGGTTTAGTTACAGTTTTGCATTTTTACAGGACTTTGCATATAGTCAATTTCATCCTTTCTCCTGTATAGTCAGTTCATTCTCCATGCTGTTTTGTGTGGATCTTAAGGGGGAAAATGTAACTGGAAAATTCTAAATATTGACAGGAAGGGACTCTGGGGTAGGTGTAGTATCTGAAACTACTTTTAACTCATTTAGCACATATGAGTAGATTTCAAGTTGTGGGGTAATTATTCATCTTGTCACCTGTGTGGTTTAGAATATGAATTAAAAATCTTTAAAACAAACTGATTCAGGGCCAGCTACTGGGGGCCAAGTTCAGAGGTGATATGTAAGCAAGATCCCCATGAACTCAGACTCAGAGTCACTTACACCCACTCTGCCTAAGCATGAAGGAATCTAACTGGGAATAATTAATATGCCAAAGCTTGGAAGGTGTAAATTAAAGCAGTCCCCACCCAACTTTAATTTACATCTGTTTACAGTTCCTCAGTATGCGATTTACACCCACTTAGACTTCAAGAGAGTGGTTATAAGTGGCTCATATAGGAGTTTAACTGGCCTTGTCTTCACTAGCAAATTGCATCTTTAAAGTAGCTAGACATTCAGGACTCCTGGCTCATACAGATACAGTGCCGATCACAGTTTTGCAGTCAATGGAGACAAGGACAAGTTGTTTTCATCATTATGTCAGCTGGTTGTGGGTAAAACCTAGCGCCATTAGGCAAAGAATGACTGCAGAGTGGTAGTCAACATTATTAGTTTATAGTAATATTTCCCCAAAGGTGGGTCTCGACCCACCAGTGGGGTGCAGTAAGGTTCTAGATGGGTCACCACATCAAGGGCTGGATTAACCCATCACTGAGTCCCAGCCTAGCTGGTGATGAGGGAAGGCCCGATGGAGAGCGCACCAACTCATACTCGCACTGCAGTGGTAGCTACTGTCCTGTGGGACTGGGCCCAGATTCCCCGCTCCAAGTGTTATGACCTGGCACACTGGGTCACAACAGCACTCAGGTTTGGCACAGCCATATCACAATGCCACTCATTCAAATTCAGCCCAGCCACCCCTCTGCCATGACGGGACAGCCAGGTCAAACTTGAATGACATTGTGATCCCATGTGCCGGGTCATAATGCTCAGAGCAGGGAGCTAGGCCCAGACCCAGAAATAGGTGCTACCTCTGTAGGATGCTGCCTCCTCCAGAGCTTCCTGTCCACACTGGGACAGGATTAGGTGTGTGGTGCCAAGGGCAGAGATTTAATTTATGTATTGGTGGCTCACAAGAAAAGACAACATGCACTTGCTGGGTGGCCTTAGTATAAAAGTTTGGGAACCATTGGTTTATAGCACTGGTGGGCAACCTGCAGCCCAACAGGGTAATCTGCTGGCGGGCCGCCAGACAGTTTGTTTACAATTGCACAGCTGCCCGCAGCTCTCGGTGGCTGCAGTTTGCCATTCCTGTCCAATGGGAGCTGCAGAAAGTGGCGGCCAGCACATCCCAGTAGACTGCACCACTTCCTGCAGCTCCGATTGGCTGGGAACAGTGAACCGCAGGCACTGGGAGCTGAGGGTGGCCGTGCAAATGTAAACAAACTGTCTGGTGGCCCGCCAGCAGCTTATCCTGACAGGCCGCGAGTGACCCACGGGTCGCAGGTTTCCACCACTGGTTTATAGGCTTCCTCAAAGTTGTATTGTACCTTGACGTAGTTTTATAGTAAAGACAAGGCCGTCAAAGGTAATGGAGTATGAGTTCATAAATGAGTTTCTAATTGACGTATTATCCCTGAACATGGCCCTGGGAGCACTGCTGGAGTTTCATGCTGACTGTAGTCACTAGCCTCTCCAAAGGATAGTGGCAGTAAATGTTGGCAAACAAATTTGGCTGAAACTCTTTTTGACGGAAAATGCAGATTCAGGCCGATCAAAACATTTTGCAAATTTGTGTCAAATTTGGGAATTCTGAAAAATTTAAAAATATTTCATTTCAACATTTTTAAAATAAAATGTTTTGATTCAGAATTACTTTTCTTTTCTAAATGTACTTCAATTTTATTTAGCAAAAAAAACCCTCTTAAAATGCTTGAGAATGAAACAAAACATTTATTTGCAGGATGAATGAAACTTGTATTTGACCAAAAGTGAAATTTTTCCCAACCTTTTGGTCACAGAATTAAAAAAAACAGAAAAAAAAACAAAAAAAACCCCACATTTTTTCAAGAACTGCTAGCAAATCAAAAAATCAGTTGTTCACGCAGACCAGGGTCTGGGCCAGCTCAGCTTGTTATTCCAGCCAAGTGGTTATTATTTTGTCGGGTGGATATCAATGTTGCAGCCTGTGGAAGGGTATTATAAACTGGGGCTGCTATGGCCCATGATCCTCCAGAGCCCATGAAAACCTTGTGTCTAATACAAGCATACCCTCATATCAAGTGCATGTGCCTCAAAGGCATAATCTAGCTCTTAACTAGAGAAAGTCACTCAGTATCAGTTGGAAATTATGCCATCTGTTTATGTAACCAAAACAATTCACTATTTGCATATCACATGATCACATTTTAAAACAGAAAAATGACACCCTCTTCCTCCACTTTAGCTTTCCCTATGGGAGATCACTTTTCTCAGAAAGATTTGGCCAGTCTATTTATTTTGTTTTTTGGGGAATATAAAATGCCTTTTCCAGTAAAAGAAAATTACACTTAAAATAGACCTTTTCTGACCTCTCAGGAAAGAAATATATGACTAATTGTATGATAACAAATTAATCCCAATGTGGCTCAGTAAGTACCAAAGCACCAAGTAGGGATACAAAGTACTCTTATGTGCTTTCTTACTAATTCGTTGCTCACCAATTCTCTTTATGTTCATTTCTTTATCATCATCACATCCAATACATGCTGCCAAGAGGCTTTCACATTAGCCCATGCTGCTGTATAAAATTGTACAACTGATTGCTTGTTTGATTGTTTTCTGGGCAGAGCAGTGAAATAAATGAAAGCATTGTGTTGGCAACTAATTTTCCTAATCAGGTTGAACTTCTACAATTAATGTATTCCATGTGTAAGTAAAATAAATAATGTTGATCTAGCTGTATTTTTACACAAACACACTTTAAAATATAGGGGAGTCTGCTGGAATAAAAGGCTTTTCTCCTTTAACTAAACTAGGCCACATTGTTTTAGCAAAGAAATGAGTAATGATTTTACCAAGGGGACTTCTTAATCTCTTTCTCTCTCTCTCTCTCTCTCTCTCTCTCCCTCTCTCTCTCACACACACACACACAGAATTTTAACGTGTCAGAAAACAAAATCATAGAAAGCTAGAGTTAAAAGATGAAAAGTACTGTATGTCCTCTAGACCCCAAGTACAATAAGGGTGCATTAAGGAATTTAATTAGGAGAGGGTTGAGAAAGGTAAATTCAGCTGGCTCCCATAATAATGCCTTGACCATTAAAACCATTTTCCTGCTACAGGAACTCCTCACTTAATGTTGGTCATAAATATAAAGGGAAGGGTAACAACCTTCCTGTATACAGTACTATAAAATCCCTCCTGGCCAGAGGCACAATATCCTTTTACCTATAGAGGCTTAAGAAGCTCAGGTAACCTGGCTTGCACCTGACCAAAAGGACCAATAAGGGGACAAGATATTTTCAAATCTAGGGGGGAAGGCTTTTGTCTGTCTGTTCTGTGTGCTTGCCTGAGAGAGATCAAGAAAGCAAGCAATCCAACTCTATTAGAATTAGTAAGTACTAGCAAGGAAATGCGTTAGTTTACTTTTGTTTTGGCTTGTGATTTTCTTTGTGCTGAGAAGAAGGTGTATTCCTCGTTTTCTTTTAATAACTTTAAAGTTTTTGCCCAGAGGGAAATCCTCTGTGTTTTAAATCTGATTACCCTGTGAGATTAGCTTCCTTTCTAATTTTAAAGAGGTGCTTCTTTTACTTTTTTCTTTTGAATAAAGTTCTGTTTCTTTTAAGAGCCTGACTGATTTATCTATTGTCCTAAGACCCAAGGGTTTGGGTCTGTGGTCACTTTGTAACCAATTGGTTAGGATATTATTCTCAAGCCTCCCCAGGAAAGGGGGTGTAAGAGTTTGGGGGATATTTTGGGGGAATAGGAACTCCAAGTGGTCCTTTCCCTGATTCTTTGTTAAATCACTTGGTGGTGGCAGCGTACCCTCCAAGGGCAAAGAGCTTGTGCTTTGGGGAAGTTTTACCCTAAGCTGGTAGAAATAAGCTTAGGAGGTCTTTCATGCAGGTCCCCACATCTGTACCCTAGAGTTCAGAGTGGGGAGGGAGCTCTGACAACATTGTAGTTATGTTCCTGAAAAATGAGACTTTAAGCAAAACAATACTAAGCAAATCCAATTTCCCCATACGGCTTAATGTAAATGAGGGGGTTAGGTTCAAGGGAAATTTTTTTCACCAGACAAAAGACACTATATATATATATATATATATACATACACACAGTATAAGTTTTAAACAAACAATTTAATACTGGTACACAGTGTGATGATTGTGAAGCTTGGTTGAGGTGGAGGAGTCAGAGGGTGGGATATTTCCCAGGGAATGCCTTACTGCTAAATGATGAACTAGCAATTGGTTGAGCCCTCAAGGGGCTGAGCCTCTCACACTCTGCAAGGCAGCAGGAAAGGAGGGAGGGCAGACAGAGACAGAGACACACACCCTGTGTGAGTGGGGTCAGAAGTACACTGCCTTGTTAATTAGATCAGCAAGCTTAAACCGGACTGCAGCTGCAACTGCTGCCTAAGGCACCAGCTCCCTCTGTCCGTGTGTCCCCCCTGTTCCATGGAAGATGGGGTAAGTGGGGTGCAGGTGCAGGGCAAGGAGGACACCCTGACATTAGCCCCCCCTCTTTTTCCCCTCCCCCCCACAGCAAGCAGGAGTCTCGGGGAGCAGCTCCAAAGCAGAGGGCAGGAGCAGCACATGGCAGTGGGGGGAGGGACAGCTGAACTGCCGGTAATTGACAGCCTGCTGTGCGGCTGCTACACAGGGAACTTAGGGGAGTAGGGAACTGATGGGGGGCTGCTGGTCCACCCTGGTTCCAACCACCCACCAGCTAGCTGCAAGGGACTGCTCTTCCTGCAAGCAGTGGACAAAGCGGATGGCTGCCAAAGGACGTTAGAGGGGAGCATTGCACAACTTTAAACAAGCATCTTCCCTAATTGATCAGCAACATAACAACGAAACAAGGTTAATCGGGATGACTTTAAGTGAGGAGATCCTGTACTTGGATCTGAGAATCAGGGTCTCAAGAAGTTAGACAGCTATGATTCTTCCGTCGAAGCAATTTTTAAGTCAAGGCATAATTCCTGATTCACGTTCATGAAACAATGAGAATCAGACCCCCTTGTAAGGGATATATGGAACAGATATGCCTTGAATGGTTAATAACTAATGGAACCTTCTGGCCCTCAAAAAAAGAATTTAGAAAAATTATCCCCTTTTTTTTACACTAAATAGTATCCACCTATGAAGACGGTAAGAAAATGGTTCAAATCATGTTAGACCCTTTGTCTAAAGACCAAAGATCAACCAAGGTCAGGCATACTCCTTCCCAGGAACATAAATTAAAATTGCTAAACGAGGGTATTGCTAATCACCTAGGCAAGACTCTTTCATAATATGCATATGGATAAAACCTCTTTCTCTCTCTGAATCTAGCTAAAAAGAACTCCAAGTTACCAAGCAAGAGTCACACCCTGTTTCCCTTTGCAAAGCGTTCCATTGCACACTGATTGGTCAAGAAAACAGATGTGGTTGTAAGATTGAAGGTCAAATTGTGTACACTGTTACCCCAAGAAATACAAGCCACATGTTTTTACCCCCAAATTATGAACTATACATTATTTTCTTGTAATTAATTTCTGGCTTAATTTTGCAGCTGTAGCTGCAGCAGTGGATCTGTGTGTGCAAAAGAAGGATAAAATTAAGTGCCTAATTCTAATCTTACACTAATGCAAGTCAAGTCAGCATTGTAAAATTAGCATTAAGTGAGATCAGAATGCAAGCAGCTTAGTTTTTCCCTGTATATTCTCAAGACAACTTCTCCTATTCTGTGACTTGATTTCTTGTGTCATAGGTATTAATGTGTGCCTGAATTTCTTGTTTAAATCTATTATTCCCTATGTTTATGGTTTATGCTGCATTTTGGTGCTGGACATATGTACTGTGTTATTATTATTATTAGTTAGTTAGCTAGCTTTATTTCCATTGCAGAAGCCCCCACGAGCCTCAGTCACGGACCAGTACCCATTGTGCTAGGCACTACACAAAGAACAAAAGGAAAAACCATGTCCCCAAGAATTCACAACTTAGTTAATTAAAATCAAATTAATGTAATCTAATTAATCAAACCAATTAATCACAGTCTAATTGTTATTACAATCTAATGTTTTATTCAATAAGCTATAAAACACATTTGCTCCCCCTCCCCCAAAAAAGGGGGACTGTCAGTCAATTGCAGCTCAGGAGAGTCAAATGTTACTATACCCTCACTATGGACACTGAAATCCTCATTGATACTGCATGAGTGTTATCACATTTCTGCTGTCATTTCCTCACAAGCCACTGCCTCAAATTATTATTCACCTTAGCTATACACCGCACCCAGTGTGACATACCTGGAAATTGCAAGAAAGTAGAGCTGTGACACTTCGAATTCCATATAGTGAATGATAAAATATACTTTTTATATTATTACAAATTATTATTTACTGTATCTTGTCATATAATCATCATATAACAATAGGGAATTATGTTCAGTACATTGGATTACACTTTACAATAAATGCCTTCTATGGAACTTAGCCACACTTGGGCATCTAACCACATGAAAAATCTGGTTCAGTATGAACATTATCCCTTAAATATTTTTAGTGAATAGATTAAAATGCAGCCAAGTCAGGGCGGGGGAGCGTTTGCTCAATAATGTGTGGAATGGCAAAGTATACAGTCAGGGTATCAAATTATAGATGATGAACATGGATTAATATATATCCGTCTGTCCCAATCATCCGTATACTGAAATGTACGTAATGATATTTTCAACCACTTAGAATCTTCATGTTCATACATGGACTCAGTTTGAAAACAAAAGAATTTTGGAGCAGGTTTCCCCCAAGTATTAAGTGCAATTGCACGTCTATAAACAAAAGAGCCTCGATCATCATCTTCTTCATCTTATAAACCAAAGATTTACTTCCATGCAGACTCCTGTATACCAGGTGCAACCCTAGCCAATGTTTATGGTTTAATGGTACAATCCCAAAAGTAGACGTTTAGCATAGACAGCAGAAGTACTTGAAATACACTATTATTATTAGTCATGTTTATTACAATAGTCCCCAAGAACCACCAAGAACGGGACCCCATTGTACCAAATATTGTAATAGAATCCCTGCCCCAAAGAATTTACAATCTAAATCAATTTAGGCCCCAATTCAGCAAGGTACTGGAGCGTGCATGTAATTTTAAGTGACTTTAGTAACTTTGACTTCCACAGCACTACTCACATGCTTAAAATTATTCATCTGTTTAAGTACCTTGCTGAACTGGGGGCTTAAACTGCTCATTTGAAGCACCAGTAACTTAGGTTAGTAAATGTTCTAAGCCTTTGATTTTTTTTCCCCCTAAAAGTAAGGTATCTGACATTTTTTTCATTTAAAACAAACCTTGATAATGCATTTCAGCTTTTAGGTTTCTAAGTTTTACCACTGAATGCTAACAGATTCAGAACCATGCCTCCAGGATTTTTAGGGTCATGAAGCCATTTGGAGAGATGTTACAAGAATGACATAACATATGACATAGGTCCACAAGGCTATCTGAACACTAGTCACTGTCCTATGCTGTGTATTCAAGGGCATTCAGTGAACAGCAAAATGCAAGGCTGCTTTGAATACTGATATTCCTTGACCTAAAGTCAAGGACTCTCAGGAATGGCACTTGTAAACAGCAATAGCACTGCAACCCCAAAAAACAAAAATGCCACATGCATTCACATAATGATCCATGAGGGGAAAGAGAAATAACACCATTTTGTGATGGATTCTGATATTCTATTATTCTTTGTATGATGTTTAATAGAGGTGGTTGAAAAATAGCATTTTCACTTAAATTAAGCCCTGAGAGAGTGTGAGGGACTGATGTTGACCAAAAAAAATTGCGTTGGGGGAATTAGAAATTTTAAATTTTTCAACCAATTCATGTGCTTAGGAGCCAAGATGATAGGAGCCTTGGAAATATAATAGACAGCCAATGTTGATGAGGTAATAGCTTTCATTGGACCAACTTTTGTTAGTGAGAGAAGTTGGTTCAATAAAAGATATTACCTGGTCCACCTTGTCTCTCTCCTATCCTGGGACTGACACAGCTACAACAACATTGCAGACAAACAGATCTAGAAGATATGTGAGGCCTACAAGAAATCAGCCAGCAGCTGTGGATAGCTGATTTGATTTTTTTCTAAATAGTTACGATGATGGTTCTCGATCAAGTGGTGCAATAGTTACCTGTGACCATATTTTCACTACCATCATCCTCTCTCTCCCACCAGTCTCCTCCTTTTCTCACACAGCTTTGTTGTGAGTCTTGGTTCAGATTATTTTGTGGAATCTTTGGGCCAGGAGTAACACCAATCCATTGTGTCTGTCAAGTTCCGAGTCCTGATGGGGGCCTTTACACACCACCACTGTTTAAATAAACTCCATTATCTAGAAGTTGCTCAGCATACAGTTCATTACAGGCCAAATTCTTCCCTCAAATATGCATGCCCAGCAGCAGTTGACTTCAATGGAAATTACACACACTGAGCCCCAGATTCAGAATATGGGCTTTCATGCCACACACATGCAGATTTTTTAATCCCAAATAATACTTTCATCAAGCATTGTGTGCAGTATGCTTTAACCTTCTTTGCTGACCTTCAGTGGTGAAAGCCCTTATTTGGTTTCATACTCGATAGGGTATATACACAGTTCACGTCGGCTCCTCTTCAAGTCTGCAAAACGCTGCCTTAGGGAAAAAAAGATTTAAATTCTAAGTAGCCTTACACTAATTTAAACTACAATTGCACTGGCCTCATGTGCTTTCCTAATCTACGTGTGGAACTCTGTTACTACCATAGAAACAGGTAATCTACTCCTCCTAGGTAAGGCTTGAGAACGATTTCGATCCAGCTGTTACGAGTATCTGGCAATAAACACAGAAGTGTGCTTTTTCAAGTGCTTTATCCCTCAAAAGGATTAACATAATTATTAGCCTAACGTAAATATTTAAATGGATAATTTATACTTATGTTTTTCTAACTTATTTTATTGACCACCCAGCAGTAAAGTCAAGGTAAGCAGCATAACTCAGAATCAGAACTGACCAGGAGAAACCCTTCCAGCTGCAGAGGGCAGGAGAAAACAACATGCTGGACAGAACCTAACGAGAGTGGCGAGGGTCAAGGACTGAGCAAGGCATGGCTCTGCCTCTTTCTCCAATACGCCTGCTGGCAGAGCTGGCGGACTTTGGAGGGACGCATATGTCGCACCTTCTTGAAGGGTATTTGGACCACATCACTCCATCCTGCTACAATGCAGTACTGTATCTTAATGCCACAGTAGCACAAAGTGTGTCTCTGTGTATCTAATGCATGTTTAACTTTATATGACAAGTAGCTGCATTAGAAGGAGTAAGTTTGTGACAGCTGTAATGAAAGCAGGAACCTTTACATTTATTGAAACATACCATGTGTTCTCCAAGGCATGGTAGGGTCGATTAGGAACCCTGGTGCTGATTCCCCACTTACATCTAACTACAATTTAGAAGTAATGGAGAGGAGTGGCTGCAGAGAGCCAGCGGTGACTGTCTAGTTCAAAACAACCTGACCACTGGTGTTAGGTCTCTTACAGAAGTGAAGGATTGGACATAACAGAGCTCAGCTCCACCACACTCTCTCCAGCCCTGGCATGCTCCTACTCCATCCCCATCCCCCTTTACTAAATGTGAGGACGACTCTCGGAGGCAGCTATGCTACCCCAGCTGTACATAAGCAAAGATTCCCCCTGCACAGGGGAAATTCTCCTCAGAGAACCTCCAGAGCACAAAGGCCTTAACAAATTGGAGAATCTTGCCCTCCTCAGTCATAGTGCTCAGGTATTGGGAGAGTATGGATATGTCTGCACCACAGTAAAAGACCCTGAGGATGGCCTTGGCTGGTCCGGGTCAGCTGACTCAGACTTGTGCAGTTTGGCCTGCAGGACTAAAAATTGCAGTGTAGACACTGAGGCTCAGGCTGGAGCCTGGGCTCTGAAACCCCATGAGGGAGGAGGATCTCAGAGCCCAGGATCCAGCCCAAGCCCAAATGTCTACACTGCTATTCTTAACCCGGCAGCCCAAGCCAGTTGATCCAGGCTCTCAGATTCAGTGTTGTGGGTATTTTATTGCAATGTAGACATGCCTACAGACACCTTGATTCAGTGTTGTTACTTCAATTTTATGCCTGTGACACTCCTCTGAAATAAATGGGATCCTATTGTTGTAAAACTATATTTTTCACCCTTAGTGTAACTTAATATTCTTTAAATGAAGGACTTGAGCTATTATTTTTTCTGTTAAAAAAGTAAAGGGAATGATCCCCCAAATGCTATTAAGTTGGATGTTGGCATTGTCTTTATACTAGTTGGCTTGTATTTTGATTTGCTGTGATTGTTAAGGCCACTGACTTAGTTTTCCATCTTTCGTGATGATGTATGAGTAACTCTGGTTAAAGAGAATGGCTGTTTAGCATGCTAACTGAAGGGAATGTTAGAGTCTTGTTAGACTTTTCTGGCTCACACTGAATTGAATATTATAACAAATAACACTGCAATGACTACTAAATCCTATTGTCTGTGCAAAGAACAGGAATTGTTCATTTCATACATTAGTACTTGATTTGTTGTAATGCTTCCAAAATGTCACCCAGCTATGCTACATTCCTAAATGAGTCTTCTTGGTTGCTTGGAATTCTAATGTTTTTGTGAGGGAACAAGTTACATTTTGCCCTCTTTTTTCTGTGAGTTACAAATATAGCTCCAAACTCTTAAAATGGGCGCAATGTGGGCCTCTCAAAAAATCCTGGACATATAACTCTCAGTAACTTTGTTCCACCTCCAAACTATTTTTGTATGCACAGTTTGAGTATTCTCTGCATGGAAGATCTTGGTTTCTCAAAATTTCATGCCAATAAACCAAAGCATAATTTTTAGCTTGCAAACATACAGAATGTTTCTCAAAATTTCTCCCACAAGACATGGTCAGATGCAACAAACAAACAAAAGGAGTAGTTTACTTCACATTAGTAACAGGTTTCAGAGTAGCAGCCGTGTTAGTCTGTATCTGTAAAACGAAAAGGAGTACTTGTGGCACCTTAGAGACTAACAAATTTATTAGAGCATAAGCTTTCGTGATGCATCCAATGAAGTGAGCTGTAGCTCACGAAAGCTTATGCTCTAATAAATTTGTTAGTCTCTAAGGTGCCACAAGTACTCCTTTTCTTTTCACATTAGTAAGCCACTTATTGAAGAATCAGGGCTATCATAATTTTGCTACAAGGGATACAATTTTCAAAAGCACCTAAGTGACTAAGGAAGCTGTATTCCATTTTGAAAAATGGCTTAGGCACTCAGGGGCAGATTTTCAAAGGAAGTTAGTTACCTAAAGATGCAAATAAGGGTGTAATGAGATCATTTGATTTCAACAGCAGCTAGTTGTCTAAGATGTTTAGGGAATTTTGAAAATCCGACGAGGCCCCTATCTGCATCTTTAGTCACGTAAATACTTTTGAAAATCTGTCCATGCATGTCTAAGTCACTTTTCAGAAATGGAACACAAACTCTTAAGTCATTTAGACTTTTTAAAATTTTTTTTTTTACCAAAATCCAGATAAATTTTGAGGACAAATGTTATGCATTTTAATATGGTCTGTAGTACAAAATAAAAATTAAGACAATGTACTGCCTTTTTTAAAATTTCCAAATAACAAAGTAGCCCTCTGTTCAATATTTAGAAAATATCTAATTTCATCAAGAGATCAGACAGTCACCACACTAATTTTAAATCTTGCAAAATAGATAAATACATTTTTCAAGTGATCAGCTTGCAGTTTGGCAGCCCTGATAAAGAATCAAAGAAGAGTATTAAGATTTTTGGCCAGAGGTGTTTGATAGCAAGGGAGGGGTGGGAGAGAGAGAGTGTATGCATGCATGTGAGTGATGCAGGTATGGTTCCTTTTTTCAACATTCAGATCTCTCCCCGTTGGAGGACTTCTGTGGTTGTCTCCATCAGGAAAGTTCTTTTCTGGTGGATTTGTTTGCACACAAAGAATGTTTTCCTCTTTCAGGGACTCATTCTACAGAAGTGCTCTTGCTTAAAGATCAAATCAAATACCATGAGAAGGAGAAAAAAGTAGAAAGAAGAACTTGAAGTGTCTTGAGATTATTCTCCTTGTGAAATTTTAGTGCTTCTCAGAATTATGGTGATCAACAGTTCCCACTCTGGAAGTGAAAAATGCATTTTCTTTTACGATTGTTTAAATCTTTTAGGGATGCCTCTGTGATTGCAGTACAAAATGACTGATCTGTGTGACAGCTCCTAAACCTTGAGACTTGGTGGGACTTACTTTATTATAATATTCAGGGCACTATTTCATGATGCAGCACTCAACAAACCATCAATCATCATGAGCAATATATAATTATGTAGAAGAAAATGCTTTTTTAACCTCAAGGTACTGTAAAACACTTAAACATAATTGCTATGGATGTGTCATTTTAAATAGATAACACTGTCTGAAATGCAAACAGTTTGGCTATATAAAAAAGTAAAAGATAATAATAAACACCAAACAAAGAAAAACATAAATGTAGAGTGCTGTTTTCTGACAAAGACATAAAATATTCAATAATTCTGAATCCATAATTCATGATAGGCTATGTGAATGAATAATTATAGCATCTATGTTTTAAAGGTGAGGACAATTTATTAGCACACTTTGAGGGCTTAGCTAGAGAATATGCTCAATTAGTAAAAAAATATATGTAAGCATACTACAGGTAGAGAGCACTGAGTTGAATGGAGCAATGTGTGATATAGCTCTCACCTTTGCTATTATTTTGCTGGAGGGACAAAGCTGAGTTACAAAGTAATATTGCATTGCTTTACACTGTGGCTGCTGTGACCCTGATTTGGTAAAGTTATGGACACTTGATGTCACTCGGAGATGGAAAGGAGTCATAAAGAACCCCTGCATAATCTCCCAGTTGTAGTAGGGATGGGCTCTCTGCCTAGTAGTATGTTGTCCTGCCCTTTCCCTGCCACAGGAGATGTTTTTCAGTATGTCAGTCTTGAAGACGAGATATGAGGGATCATGGCCAGAGTGCATTGTGCCCCACCTATTGTGTGACAGTGTAACGGACAGCAGAGGGCCTATACAAGGTAGAACAATTAAAAAATTTCCAAGGATGCTCCAGATAGGAACTGGGCTGGTTTGTCTCCCAGCCTGGGCCAGAATTAGGGAGGTGCAAAGGTGACTTAAAGCTTCCTTTATCTGTCTTGCCCGCCCTTTTCTGCACCAGCTCAGGAAAGGAGTATCCAGACCTATATTTGTGACATGAAGAGCTAGAAATGTTGGACTAAATACAGAGGTCCTATAAATTATTTCTCAGTCAATTAGTTCTACTAGTCATATGAGAGGAGGGGAGGTGGAAAGTCACCTTCCTGCTTAAACTTTACCCCATCTTACAAACTTCAGTTAGTTGTTTTTTTCCTCTGACAGACCCATTATTTCCATTCCCAGAGAATTTTGGATTGAACGAAATATTTTGTTTGACCTGAAATGATTTTTTTAAACTTTGGGATTTGTAGAAAAATTCTAAAAATGCTTGTTACAGATTGATCACATTTTTCTAGATCTGCCACCAAGCCAAAAAAATCAGTTATTCACATGGCTCCAGGTAGAAGTTTTCACCTCTTGAACCTGTAAACTAACTTGTTTTTCTGATTATTGTTCACCCACTCATAGTAAGGCCTGAGCATAGCAAAAACATATGGATATATTTTGAAACAACTGGGATTAAAGTCAATTTGTGATTCAGGTGCTCAGTCAAAGTCATAGAGTCATAGAATATCAGGGTTGGAAGGGAGCTCAGGAGGTCATCTAGTCTAACCCCCTGCTCCAAGCAGGACCAATCCCCAAGTGGTAATCCTGGTAAATTGTCATATCCAACCTGTCTTCCAGAAACAAAGTACATTCCGAAATATAAAATTTATTTTATTTCAGTAAATTTAACCTCAGTTCTCAATTTCTGTTAAACCACCACAACCCTACACACAAATAACAACTGCAAACTTTTGTCAATGTCCTAACTTCCGGATAGCCGGATTTAGCTGTGAAAGGCTGACTGCCAAAGGGCACACACTTGTAGAGACAGATTTAACATAATGCAGCGGGCACTGAGCTAGGTGTCAATTATGTTCAATTCAGCATGCCTTTAAGGGAAGGAAACATAGCTTGCAAGATGGGAATGGTGTCCTTTGCTTCTAACCACTATTTTTCTCCTTCAGCTAGGGAACCATTGTCTGTGGAAAGAAACTGGAACCTGCTGATATGAGTTTAAGGATATACACATTACTTGACCTTTGTCAAAGATAAATTAGTTTAATGAAGAGAATCCTACATTTGCATTTATCCAGTAGTCAGAAACAGAGAAACTCTTCTATGTTTTGTTTGAAATAAGACTTTTCTTCCTTCATCTTTGCCATGTATATGGTTTCTTTTCTTATGACAATCCTTTGTTAGGGGACAGCAGAAATCTAGCTAAACCACTATATTGGGACCTGTTCAGATCCAGATTTTTGGTTCATCCTCTCATAAATATAGGGTCCATTTGCCAGTGCATTGTCCACCCTCCCCAAATTTAATTATAATAATAGCTTGAAAGAGCAGAACATTGCAGGGAGGGAGTATGGGTTGAATGGAGTTTAGCATTGGAAGGCTAGGACAATAGAGTACAGATGGTTGAACTATTCTTTCTGAATAATATTAATTATGAACGTAACCCCTTTCTTGATTCACAAAGCACTTGTGAACCAATCATGATTTTCAGTGAACATATTCTGTGGCTCTTGGCTGATGTAAACAGATATCAAAATAAAGTCAATGGAGCTGCACTAGTTTACATACTCATTTGGCCCCATTATTCAAAAGTGTTCATTGAATAGTTTGGATGGATAGTTTTCGGATTGGGGATTATTCAAACTTATTTACTTTGGCTATTTTGCTTTTTCTCTTGTCACTTATGTTGGGTGGTTGACCACCTAAGTCACATGTTGTTGTATGTGCTTTCTTACTGGAGGGCTGAAACATTTTGAACAAGCATTTTTTGAAAAAAAAAAGTGAATAATGAACATCTACTGATTTAATATATTTATTTAAAAGTGATTATTAATAAGTAACATTATCAATAGGAAAAGCTAGGTATTTTGCCATGAAAGCTTCATATCCATGAGACCACAAACATGGCGTCACTATTTTCCCTGCTGCATATGCCATTGTCTCGCACCGCTCTCTCCCTACTGCTCTTCCTTCCTGCAGAATACATGACTAGATAGGGTTGAAATTTCTTAAATGTTGAGTTTTCAATGAAACTTTTCATCATTTGTGATGACATCCCCTCAAAAAAATTTTAAGTGAAAATTTGTGTGGTGTTTGAGCAGCTGGTTGATTTTCCCTGCCAGACAACTGAAATATTTTGATGAAATTTCAACATTTAAAAAAAAATTCTAACAATTCCACTAAAATTGTTACTGGTTTTCCATCGATCTCTACATATGCCTCAGTTATGCCATTTAGGGTATGACTACATGAGGATGAAGGCCATGCAGCATGGCCCTGGTCAGATGATTTGGGCTAGAGAGGCTCGATCTGCCGGGCTAAAAATTGCTGTGTCGATGTTCAGGCTTGGACTTTTTATCCCCATGTAGATGTACCCTTGGAGGCTTCACTGTTTCAGCTAGAGCACTGGAAGGAATTCTGTTTCATGGAGTCAGACACTCTCCAGATTGGATATGGGGTGAGTAGCTGCTAATTCACCATTTAAGGTGGAAGGCACTGCTTCTGAGTGTGTAGTCTGTGTGTGGAGGGGGAGGGGACACATCATGGCTTTGTATCTCCCTGCTGTTTCTGGTGCCTATGGGATATCCTAGGTCAGGAGGTGCCAAAAAGGATTACAGTTGTGGGCTGCTGTGCAGGGGCACATAGAGGGAGCTCTTTGCTCCCTGCTCTCCCTTATAAATTCTCAGACCAGCCTGGCCACCAGAGAATAATTAGATCTGGGCCCTTTTTTTTTCAGTAAATACTTTATTTGCCAGAAAGTCCATTTTTCAGTCTAATCAAGCTGTTTGTGCATTTGGATTGAATTTGGCAAATAGTTTCAATTCAATAAAAACAGAGAAAAACAAATTTAGAAAAAGCAGAAATATTATGTTTTGACACTTTCAGACCAAAATGTTTTAATTTTTCAGTTCAAAATGTTTTGTTTGGAAATGTAGCTATATTTAACAAAACAAAACACAATACACACACACACACAAAAGTTACAACACCCCTCATCCCTCCTAAAATGAAATGTTTAATTTCAGGTCCAATGAAACATTTTGCTTGACCACAGGTTGAATTTTTTTTCAGTGTTTTTCTTTTCTTTTCTTTTCTTTTCGCTAAGGAAAAACCAATTGTCATTTTGGGTTAACTTGAAATGATTTATTTTATGATATATTTTTCAGTTCAGTCACCAATCTAGATAATCAATTTCTCACCCAGCTCTAGGAATAAATTTCTTGTTCAATCAAATTTATATTAAATTCTCCCTGTTGTCTATCTCCTCGGGCTGACGGGGCGCAGACCTGCACTTGCATATGCACCTACCCTACCTCCAGCTCTGAGATAGCAAAAAGGAGTTTCCACAGGCAGAACTAGGAGAGGTGGGGAGAACAAATGGGAAAGGGAGAAAAAGGAAGGGGAAAGGAAAGGAGTGAGGGACAATAAGCACAGAGAAGAGATAGGCAGGTGAGGGAGGAGTCTTTTAAAATAAATATTATTAAAAAATTCCCTTGTGTGAGTGGGAGCTAATCCTTCATGAACAGCATGGAGACTGAGAGACGGGAGAGGGTTATGGACTCATTATAACAGTTAACAATCACACCCTGGCCTCTTAAACAGATAGGCCATCAGTGTCAGGGTTGATTCATTCCAGCATGTGGATTTTACCTCTGTCTGATAGCCCTGTCATGTAATCATCTAATAATGGTACTGGCCTGAGCTGGGCAAGGCCCAAAATCCCTGTGCTCAGGCAGGCATTAATCTTTTCATTTCCAAATAATCTGTGATCGTCACACTGTTTGGTAGATATTCTGTTTTGTGGCATGCAGGACTGGGAAGAGATCACACAGTGACATCCTCCTGCCATTACTGTATGCTTCTGCTTCCTCTTAACTCTACAGCTCATATACACACATAGAGTACATTAACAGTCATGCTACCAAAAATGATATACACCACAAAATAAGTAATAAACATGAATACAGTCCTGTTTATAGATGCCAAGCAACGTCAACATAAAACTAATATTAATTCTGCCAAAATTCCATTTCTCTGCAAGGACTGGTTAATGGTTTGTCCTAATAACCACAGTTCAGATTTTTCCTGACAGAACAACTACATTAATTGTTTTAAGATTTTTATCCTACAACTATAGGCAAAATAAAAATTCATTTCAGAAAGCACTGTTCCATGTGATTAGACTGTCAATTAACTGTTAAAAGCAGAACAACTAAAATCATTTTAGGATATAGGCAAAGACCCCAGTGTGAGATTTATCTGTGGCTGTCACAGGCAAAAAGAATTGGTTAAGAGATTATTCCAGCAGAATGAGCAGACTGAGGGCTACCTTTATATGATGGATTTTATTAAAAGTTCTTTGTTTGTTTTTCAAGTCACTGACAGGCTAGTCTAGTCTAAATAAAATCCAGTGACTTTACTGACTTTTACCTACATGACACCCTGTTTACTTTCTCAGTGAGGCTAGTAAAAGAAAATCTTCACTTTTTTGTGATGAAACTCTTTTCAGAAAAGAAAAGTTACAATAAAACCATAAGGGAGAAAGGAGAGACACATGGAAAAGATTCTTAAAATGTGTTAACAGTAAATATACACACAAAAAAGCACCTTCAGAAATGTTAGTAAGGCTCAACAATCCAACCAGATACAGACATTTACAAGAAAAGGTAACATCAATACAAGTATCCCTAAAAGTGTTTCTAAATAAAAAATAAGTAAATAAATAAATAAATAAATAAATAAATACAAAGACCTTTGAGAGAAAAGTCATTATGTGACTGGGAGAAAACCAAATCATTCCTTTATCCAGACACATTTTCCATACAATAGAGTTTTTTCTCGCACACAAACTTTAATTGTAGTACTTAAAAAGGCGGTTAAAATTTAAATTCTTCCCCAGATCTGACCAAACATCTGTTTTGGTATAATTTGCTGGTTGAAAGATTCAGAGCCAAATCCCTTACCCATTGTAATTAATGGGTATTTTGCCTTTGAACTCCACTGAACTGGGATTTGGCCCAAAGTATTGCTGGAAGTGTGTGAACACCAGTACGTCTGATGGCAGAAGGGTTTGAATAGTGATTACATTTAATATTTATTATTTGTATTGTGGCAGTGTCATGGTACCACAGGCCTTGTGCTCTCTCTCAGCTCCGTGTGGTCCCTGGTAGAACCCCCTTCAGTGTTTCACCACTCCTCAAGTGTTGCACTCACTCTCTCGAGTTAAACCCTTTTACTCCCCTCCCTCCTGGGACCACACCCCGGAGCCTTCAGCATGTCTGTCTCACTCCATGAGCTCTCCTCAGCGAGTCCACTCAAACTGGATCGTTGGAGGAGGCTTGTACACCCCAAGGGAGCAATGCAACCTCAACCTGTTTAGACTGGAGTGACTCTCAGAGAGCACTGAATAACAGAAGGATTTGTTAAACGTCTGGAATACAGTCCTTAGGTCCGCCATAGAGAATGGGAAGCTACAGCCAAGTGCACCTAGGTCTGACCAGACCCCAGTGCTCCCTCTCCCAGCCCCCAGTCCAGCAGCCTATCATCTTCCCGCAGACCACACTTTAACTCCACCTACTCCTCCTTCCTCCTTTGTCTTCTTTCCCAGGCAAATAGATCACCTGGGCTCTCTCTTCAGCCCTTTGGTCTCCCTCGGGCCAAAACTGGCTGGCTTCAGAGTTGGGGTGGGCCTTTGGGTCATAGGTTACTAAGTCACAACATGTCCAAGCCATTGTCTGGGGTCCAGGTTGCTAGGCGGGGTCACACCTGGTCCTCTGCAACAATAAATGTCCTTTCCCACAACTTGGTTAAACATGCAGCTCATAGGGAAACAATATTCATACAAAACAATAAGAAAATTCCCCATTTTATCACAGGTAGCACCTACAGTCCACAACTGGGGATTAGGGCCTTATTATGCTAGAAACTGTAGACTTATAATGCCCCAAAGATTTTGCTGTTCTCTTGCGTACTTGCCCCTTGAGGTCTAACACCCTATATCTGAGGTTTTGAAGGAAGTCTGAAGCCACTTTAAGTATGGAAAAGGCCAGTTTGGTCCATTTGCCCACATACCGTAAAAAGATAATCAACTTCATATTGCATTTAGTAAAATACTTGAAGCAATAAAAGCATGGAATGGACTCAAGACACAGTGCAAATAAGGAAGAATATTATCTTAAAAAATGTGGAAAGTTGGTTGAACTCAGCATCCACAGAAGATATATATGTAACCATATTGCAGATGAAAGCAGTAGGAGTTGAGGTCTTTCAGCACCACTCAAGAGGTGCTCAGCAACTTGCACGACTAAACCTCTTACTTGGCCCTGGAGGTAAAGGGTAAGGAATATGCCTAAGTTACATGAGTAAGTATGAAGGTGTTCACTTGCATCCCTGATTGCTGGGATATGTTTGGCTCTGGGCATCTGCATTAAGCAGCAGTTGCAGTAACTTCCCAACTATTCCACTGCTGAATACCCCTTAGGACTGTCCCCTGAGGACTGTCACATTCAGAACAGAATGGACTCAGCTTGAGCACTGTGTGGTTATTGTATTCTATGTTTAGATCTAGTGAACTTCTGGACTGTGAGGGAGGTGGATGAGGTCACTTATTTGTAGTCCAGCTGTTTTAATATCTGAGGCAGATCCTAAAATGAGCCTATGCCAATCTTGTTTTTCAAGCTGATAATGAGCTAATTTGGATCTCTATATAAGCCTTCATTGCTTTCCATCAAGTAGACTGTGCAAGGAAGGTGTGGGTTACCTTGCAGGAATGCTTATTCATTCAGTGGAGGAGACACCTCTGAGTGCTCTCCTTATGATGATAATGTCTTTTGCAAATACACCTCTCTAAGCAAATAAAATCAAAGCTCTGTTCAAAATGTTCTTTTAGAATCTGGATTAGGACATATTTTTGTAAAATAACCTGGGCCTGATTCTGATCTTGTTTACAGTGTGAATCAGGACTAGCACCATGGAAGTCTATCACGTTACACTAGCGTAATGCCAGCTCTAGTACTGTACTCTACTGAGGGCTGTGGCTTAAAGGATACAATCTAGCCCAAGGTTTGTAGTAGTTACATTAGAGTACTTTAGAAAGCATCAATCATCTCAGTTTGACTGTGCAATTATATGGCCATGGAATCTGGCATTTTCCCAAGACGACACAAAATGGAGCATGTTTGCCATAGAATTCACCTTTTTTTCATAGCCAGGTTCCAAACATTATATTTTCTGTCTCCCTACCCTGCTGGGGCTTTCCAGTTGCTGATCCTTGCTCTCCAGCTTCCTCTCAAGGGTAAGTTAACTGGAGTACTGTGCACGCTCTCTGCACTGTTCCATGGAACCAGGTTGCAGGGCAATCCTTTCCCCCTTCCTTTAGTCCCTCTTCTGTGGACCTTCCGGCCTAATTTTCCTGTTTCAAGGTGTCTGCACATTCACGCAGGCATCACTGCATCAGTTTACATTAGTTCATGTTTTTGAGCATCTCTCTGCAACTGTAAGGGCTGGTAATATACTTATGATTTTACTGAAAGGGTAAGAAAAGGAGAAAAAGGGAGGGGGGCTGTGTAGCCTCCCTGAATTTGTTTGTGATGCCAAACGTATCATGAGACATGACCCATACTCTAACAACCCTTTCTCTAGAGTACAGACATATACAAGGTGCCCCAAATGCCATGAAGAGGAAAACAAAACAAAGTTAAAATTGATAACTATAAGGTTTCAATGGGAGGTTATAAACAACTCCACTGTGACAAAGCAATTCCTCCTATTCTGTCAAAACACATTCGCTAAGAACCAGATTCTGTCATCAGAATTCTTTACTCTGAGAGCAGTCCCAGTAATTCCATTGGCCCTTAGTGAACTGCTGTTTTCTTTTTGGATTATGCAGAGTTTGTTGAAGTAGCTTTTTACTTTATAGTTTATTAAATTTTAATCTCTCTTCTACAAAATCAAGGAAAGAAAACATAAAATGAATTATATGCTAAGCTTTATACATGAAAATCAAAAGAAATGTATCAACAGAAAACTATATCAAACATTGTCTTCACTCACAAGGCAAAATATGCAAATAATTGAGAATGCATCTCAATCACATAGCAAGAAAGTTTTCAGTTGTTGTTCCATTTCTGAATGTATTACTTTAGAGAGTAATAATTAGGAAAACTATTTTCTGGGGGGAAAAAAACAGACAGGTCTGCAGACTTGGTGTAGGACAAAAATGCACATGAGCCCCCCAAAAGTTTATAATCTAAGTCTAAAACAAAAGACAACAGGTAGATACAGACAGAGATGGGGGAGCAAAAGTTAAAAAATGGAACAATATTGATAAGCATGATAGGCAGTGGTATCAGCACACGAGCTGCCTACCGTTGTCTATATTATTGTAGGCATCATGACAAAGGAGAGTTTTAAGGAGGGATATGAAGGAGGACAATGAGGTAGTTCTGGCACCTTAGAGACTAATCAATTTATTTGAGCATAAGCTTTCGTGAGCTACAGCTCACTTCATTGGATACATACTGTGGAAAGTGTAGAAGATCTTATTATATACACACAAAGCATGAAAAAATACCTCCTCCCACCCCACTCTCCTGCTGGTGATAGCTTATCTAAAGTGACACTCTCCTTACAATGTGTATGATAATCAAGGTGTGTCTTCTGTATTTTCCACAGTATGCATCCGATGAAGTGAGCTGTAGCTCACGAAAGCTTATGCTCAAATAAATTGGTTAGTCTCTAAGGTGCCACAAGTACTCCTTTTCTTTTTGCGAATAGAGACTAACACGGCTGTTACTCTGAAATGAGGTAGTTGCCATCTTTCTCCATGCTCAGTTTTTCAAACAAAAATGCCATGGGGATGACAAAAATCAATCCATTATATATTAAGCACATCTGATATTTTACACAGTCCATATGGGGCTCTCGCTCACAGCAACTTTGACTTCTTTGGGGTTATTCCAGATATACAGCAACCCCTATATTACCCAATCTATGTTAGGTGCAGACTAAAAAGAAAGGTCTTCTGAGGAACGAAAGAAGCAGGGGGCAACCACCAAATGCCACAGACCAAATTGCAGGACCCCAAGATTCTTATTCATATTTCAGAACTCTTTATTCATAGTAACAAAACACTTCTTTTAAACAGTGATTTATACTCTGGGTAATTTACTATGCAAGTCTCTTTCTCAGATTTAATTTCCAATTTGGCTGTTTTAAGAGATTTGTGCCCAACTAAGATGCTGTCAAAAATAATTAATAGAGTGGTTGGAGGCTGAGCTTATATGGGCGTCTTGACTGATAACCTTTAGCAATCAAAATGGAAAGAGCTTGTGTCACAGTGTCCTATCCTATTAAAGCAGCAGAGTGAAAATTCGTAGCTCTAGTTTCTCTGAAACTGGGAACATATATAGATCTGTGTATTTAGTAGAACCATCAGCAACAAAATTCTTCTTTATTGTATTGTTTCTATGGGGACACAGAACTAATAACGTGACTGTCCCATGATCATTTAGGGTGAAACTCACTCCTGTGCAGAATGGGAGCACAAGGCCGAAACTTACTTTAAACCCATGTGAGCCTTCAAAATAGGTGAGAAATGAGTGAGAAATTAAGTGAGAAATGAGTGATACATGGGTCTGTTGTAATAATTAGGCTGACAAATTTACCTTAATTGTGAGCTCAACTGCAAGAAGTATGTAAAATCATGAGATGTTGCAATAGCAAATGTGGATGGGAAAAGGTATGAAAGGGAGACAGAAAGACTAAATTAGTCTAAACAAAAAGGTCAACTGATATAACTCAAGAACTGTGTTAAGATCATGACTGGTAAACTAGAAAATGAGGGTCCAAAAATCAGTGAGCCAAAATTGGTGTGTCAGAAACTCTGCCTAATTGGTGGACAAAATAATGAGGGAATAGACTATTGCCATCTCTACCATCTATCCCTTTTTGGGTCTTTAAATAAAAAGATGTTGCAGGGGAAAGATGGTAGAACAGACTAAAGCTACTTGAGTGAACTTCATCATCAAGGCTGCCACCCCCACTGGGACCTGGAACCCCAGCCTTTGTCATTCTGATCCTGAGAGATGTCCTGATCGGACTGGGCCAGAGAGAGGGATCCAGAGGACATTGTTACCCCTACCACTTCCAGCTGAATCCCAAATGCCATGTGAGATCATAGAATTTTAGAAGATTAGGGTTGGAAGAGACCTCAGGAGGTCATCTAGCCCAACCCCCTGCTCAAAGCTGGACCAACACCAACAAAATCATCCCAGCCAGAGCTTTTTCAAGGCAGGCCTTAAAAACCTCTAAGGATGAAGATTCCACCACCTCCCTAGGTAACCCATTCCAGTGCTTCACCACCCTCCTAGTGAAATAGTGTTTCCTAACATCCAACCTAGACCTCCCCCGCTGCAGCTTGAGACCATTGCTTCTTGTTCTGTCATCTGCCACCACTGAGAACAACCAAGATCTTTCCTCTTTGGAAACCCCTCCCCCTTTTCGGGTAGTTGAAGGATGCTATCAAATCCCCCCTCATTCTTCTCTTCTGTAGACTAAATAACCCCAGTTCCCTCAGCCTCTCCTCGTAAATCATGTGCCCCAGCCCCCAAATAATTTTCGTTGTCTTCCAATGTACTCTCTCCTATTTGTCCACATCCTTTCTGTAGTGGGGGGCCCAAAACTGGATGCAATACTCCAAGTGTGGCCTCATCAGTGCCAAATAGAGGGGAATAATCACTTCCCTCAATCTGCTGGCAATGCTCCTACTAATACAGCCCAATATGCCATTAGTCTTCTTGGCAATAAGGGCACACTGCTGACTCATATCCAGCTTCTCATCCACTGTAATCCCCAGGTCCTTTTCTGCAGAATGGCTGCTTAGTCATTCGGTCCCCAGCCTGTAGCAGTGCATGGGATTCTTCCATCCTAAGTGCAGATGAAACAGCCTCACACTTTAACAACAGCTCCACTCCATCTCAACTAACTTCTTCTCTATTACCCCAAAATATTGTTGTTACCATCTTTGACACCATCTAAGAAACTGTCAGACAAGGTTGTTTCCCCCCCCCCCTTCTTCTTTTAAAACTCTCTTCAGCTAAAAGGGAACAAGAAATGTTTTTACATTTACTATTAAGTTTTTACTTACTACTTTATTTTTCAAATGCTTTCACTGTGTCTTTAATAGTGTCTTTAATCACTATGTCTTTAATAAAAGGTTACAAGAATTTTTATTGTTGTGTTTGCTATGGTACTAAGCAGGCTGAGGTCTCTGTATATCAAACCCCAGAGCTTGTTTAACACTGTTTAATGTTGGACAGTGACAAGGAGTCAGGGTTCCTTTCCCACTCTGAATTCTAGAGTACAGATGTGCGGACCCACATGAAAGACCCCCTAAGCTTATTTCTACCAGCTTAGGGTAAAACTTCCCCAATGCACAAAGTCTTTGCCCTTGGATTAAGTAAAATGCTGCCACCACCAAGTGATTTAACAAACAATTAGGGAAAGGACCACTTGGAGTTCCTATTTCCCCAAAATACCCCCCCCCCACAAGCCCTTACACCCCCTTTCCTGGGGAGGCATGAGAATAAACAAGATGAACATAGACCAGCCTTGGATTTTTAACACTCAAAAAACCCAATCAGATTCTTAAAAAACAGAACTTTATTAGAAGAACAAAAAAAGATAAGAGAACAACTCTGTAAGATCAGAATGGAAGATAATCTTACAGGCAGTCAGATTCAAAACATAGAGAATCCCTTTAGGTAAAACCTTAAGTTACAAAAAAGACACAAAAACAGGAATACACATTCCCTCCAGCACAGCAAATTTCACAAGCCAAAACAAAGAAAACCTTACACATTTTCTAGCTAGATTACTTACTAACTTTACAGGAGTTGGAGGGCTTGCATCCTTGATCTGCTCCCAGCAAAGATATCACACAGACAGACAAAAGCCTTTCCCCCCCTCCAGATTTAAAAGTATCTTGTCCCCTCATTGGTCATTTTGGGTCAGGTGCCAGCCAGGTTACCTGAGTTGCTTAACCCTTTACAGGCAAAAGGACATTGCCTCTGGCCAGGATGGATTTTATAGCACTGTATACAGAAAGGTGGTTACTCTTCCCTTTATATTTATGACACAGGGCTATGTTAACACTTTTGGCCCTATAAATTAATACAACAGGTCTGACATTCTGGACAGAAGTAAATTTAGCCTTGGTTACTAATCTACTTTAATGATTATGCAGTGACAACCACCATATAAAGCCTTCTCAAGTTATGGCTTACAAGGTGTGTAGGCCTCATGCAGGCCATCTGCACATGGGTTTATTTCACACTGAGTGCAAATATATACTGAACACCAATTCCATTACCTAATCTGACCCACCTCCACAAGTAAGAATATTTTTTAGAATGACTACTAAGTGGATATCAAGGAGAGACTATGTTAAAATCTATCAAAATATGGATGTTGCTTTCATCATTGTAAATGCAAATGACCTTCTGACATTTGTCAATTAATGTCTGGATTGTGACGTCCTAGAATTTTCTTCAAGGTAATTAGCCTGTTTGGCTTTTCATTTACAATATTGTTAGTGGCTTTTGTTTTTTCTCAGAGAGAGTCTCAAACATATTAGGAATCTCTGAGGGGTCGAAAGGAAAAAAAAAAAAACAGAGAAAAGGCTAGACTAGCTTTAGGTGATGTGCAAGGATTTTATCCAGAGGGGAGTTTTTAATTTGTTTCTTTAAGAGTTTTATAATGTATTTCTCCTGTGCTCTGCTAATCTGTAATTGTCTTATTCACTCACCTTTCATTGTTCCCTGATGTCTGTCTTCTCTACCATTAATCCTTAGAAGGCTGAAGTCACGTATATTCATCCTCAGCTTTTTTACCCTCACTCTCCTCCACAACCGGAGTCTGTGTTCCTCCCCTTCCCTTCTCCCTCTACCTTTCCCTCAACATGATAAGAGAAGACCATGTTACCCTTTCCTTAAATCTACTTCTGAGCAATAGAACACATTTCTCTTAGTGGAGCAGTTGCCACCAGTTCCCCAGCCACCTTGCAAAGGTGCCATCGCTATCACTCGGCCGCTGCCCTCAGCCAACTTTAATAATAACATTTTAATTATTGATTAATAATTACAGCTATTATTTTATTATTACAAGGGAGTGAGTGAATAAAAATATATTAGACTGAGCTTGATAAGTTTATGGAGGGGATGGTATGATGAGACTGCTTACAATAGCATGTAGCTGATCTGCAACTGCTAGCAGCAAGTATCTCCAACGGCCAGTGATGGGGAGGGCTCTGAGTTACTACAGAGAATTCTTTCTCAGTGTCTGGCTGCTGGGTCTTGTCCAAGTGCTTGGGGGTCTAACTGATCAGCATATTTGGGGTCAGGAAGGAATTTCCCCCCAGGTCAGATTGGCAGAGTCCCTGAGGGTTTTCCTCTGCAGCATGGGGCCCGTGTCACCAGGTCATGCGGGTTTAAACTAGTGTAAATAGTGGATTTGCTGTAATTTGAAGTTCTTAAATCATGATTTGAGGACTTCAGTAACTCAGCTGGAGATTATGGGCCTATTATAGGAATTGGTGGGCGAGTTTCTATGGCCTGTAACGATCAGAACCGATGATCATGATGTTCCCTTCTGGCCTTAATGTCTATGATATCTATATTTGTTTTATATAACTTTAAAAGGTCATTTAAGTGCTGTAATAAAGCACTTAAACTACAAGACTTGCCCATTCACAGCCATGACTCCATTAATTTATTAATATTACTTTGCAATCCACAAAAACTCCCACCTGAAATTGTGTTTAAGTAAGCACCTTTTTAGGCTGGTTTAGTACCTTTTCTAGCCAAATCCACCCTTGTCCATGAAATCCTCTATCTGAGAATATAACAGTAAAATCTTGGGCTTTTAATGGTTATCTCCCTGTGCAATTAGCAAGCCTGTTTTTCTAAAAATCCCTGATTGCTGCTCAACTACAAGGTGATTGTAACAAAATTGAGTGGTTTCTCATTTCAGATCTGACATTTATTATTTCTGTGCTTTATTAAGGAGTGCTTCATTCATAACACATCATCATTCTGTATAGAGAACTCCCAGCGTAGCCAATGGGAGTGTTCCACAAAACCAATTGCTAGACTCCTTATATTCCATTGACTCCAGTGGGAAAGGAGAGTGGGCCATACATTTCATGATTTCATCCTATAAAATGCAGTCAATGCATGGACATTGTTTGCAAATGTGTTCGTTTTTTCGTGAAAATAACAGATCAAATCCTTAGCTGGTGAAAGCTGTTACAAGATATACTATAACTGTCATTTCAATTCTAATTTTCCTTTTGCCCAGGGGTGAAAAAGCTCCTTTCTGCAGTTAGTTTGGTAAATACATATTCAGATAATTTACAAAATGCATAATAGAATTTAATATATGAATACTTAACATAATTATTTACTTGAGAGGTCTATTACTCTGTTAATATGTAGTTGAGGAATTTACAGAAACACAAATTGTTTCCTCAACAATAAAAAATAAATAATTGTGATAATAATACTTTGCATAAACTGTAGGTAATACATTTCATCCAAGGATCTCAAATTACCTTTCGTATGAAGACATATTTACTGAGCATGCATAGTTCCTTTCTCATACAACTCATAGCAACTACATTTAAAAATTAGTATGAACGTAAAGATTTCATATGCACTAACGGTCCTTATTTGCTCCTGTTCCTTCTGAAGTAAAGGGACAGACTAACTCGGTGGGTGCAGTTCCTGATTTGGGATTTTTCCTCTTGTTCCAGTGAAACTCTCTCTGATTCTGTTAATTTTCTAGACACAGTAAGATGATAGCTTTCCTTGGCTCTGGGTGTGTGTAGGCCCTATGACTTGACTATCTGAGTTACTCCCTGGAACAGTCCTGCTAGTCAAAATATGGCACATGTGATTGTGGCTGAAACGAATTACCACTTCTGTGTGAATAATAGTCAACTGTGAAGATCTTGCAATATTTTCATTGTCTTCTCAATATTCCTCCACTCTGCCTTTCTTGACCATGTGTAGCTTCCTTCAGCTAATGCTTCAAAATGAGGAGAAATTCTCTATCTCCATTCTCAAGTCAGATTTCCATTGGACTTCATTAGCTATAACTTTTGTATCATCCTTCATCTTGAACTTTCCTTCTTGTTCCATCCTTTCTGTCCTTTCCTTCTCTAAAATCTGCCTTTACAGGTGAACCATTGCTTGAAGTCCAGCTCTACTGACACCTCCGCTCATGCTGTGATCTCTTCTAACCAGAACACCGCAACTCCCTGCTCCCCAAACTCCAGCAGATACAGAATGCTAATGCTCACTTTCTCACATATACAAAAATCCTCAGCCACATTACCTCACCTTCATCTTCAAGCAGCTACACAAGATCCCACTCCCTTTTAACTAGTTTCAGAGTGCCCTTCTTGTTCAAAACATTCTCACTGTACGTGCTAAAGTATCTCATAGACCTTATGTCTTTCTGCTTGCATCTCCACTAGCTCAGCCCCAGCCTCCCTTTGCCCTTTACATAAACTTGTGTAGCAGTAGCAAGACTGTGTGAAGAAACTGAGTTGGTGAAAGAATCTTGTTCTCCATCACATGAACTCCACGTCTGTTTACCAATTTGATCTGAATACTTCTCCCTCTCCTTCTAATGGACCACTATTTTTTTCTCTCCCTCTGCTTTTTTTTTTTATTAACTTCATTTTGATCTTTTAGGAGATGTAGATGCTATATCATAGTTTGGCTCTATAAGATGTAGACAGCAGGGACTAGAGGTACAGCTGCCCATGTTATGGAGCAGCTGCATAGATTTGCTGTCAATTTTCATTCACTATATAATTAATTATTTGCAGTCAAGATTGCTGTTTCTAATGCTCATTTGTCACTGTTCTCCTTAAGATGGCTGAAGCCTATCTCACTTTCCCAGGAAGAATGGAAAACTGAAGACTAACCTAGAGGACTGAAGTGTTTTCCAAGAGAAATGAACAAACTTCAGTAGATTATGTATAACAAGTAGAGTTCATCCCTTTCAAAAAAATCTATTGAAATAGCTCCAGAGAGGCAGTATTGCTTTATGGAAAAAGCAGGAGTGTTGGAGACAGTTTTGGCCTGTGGAACTTGGGTAAGCCTGGTGAGGTCCATCTGCCTCAGTTTTCCAACTGCATAATGGGTATTGTATATTAATACACCTTGGTAGTGATGGGGAGGTATGAACGGGATAAGCCCTTACTCCTTCTTGCAGTTCTCCTTGGTGGGAGCAACCTCTATATGTATTTATAGAGAGAGAAAGTAGAGTATGTTCCTTACAGGTTTACTTTTCTTACAGAAAAGACAGTATCATGTGAAGTCACTCTCCCAAGCTACAAGGTAATGTAGTAAGGGGCTACTTCAATCATTCTGCTGCAACATGAATCATAGAATATCAAGGTTGGAAGGGACCTCAGGAGGTCATCTTGTCCAACCCCCTGCTCAAAGCAGGACCAATCCCCATTTTTTCCCCCAGATACCTAAATGGCCCCCTCAAGGATTGAACTCACAATCCTGGGTTTAGCAGGCCAATGCTCAAACCACTGAGCTATCACTCCCCCCAAATCCTCTTTTAAATATCTATGAAGATATGGAAAATAAATTATTTAGGCTTTTTTCCAATTCCTCAAATTTCCTTCCTTCACACTCCCAAACCTTTGATTTCCTTCTATTCCTCCTCCCTCATAAAAGTTCCCCACTACCACCAATTTCTCCTCACTGATCAGAGATCTCTATTATGGAATGGCCAGATAGTCTTAACAGGGCTTAAACTACTAATGTAAGGGTTTTTTCATCCTTTGATGAAAACAGATATTAAAGTATTATTACTATTGTTACTATTATTTAGGGCTGTCAAGCGATTAAAAAATTAATCAAAATTAATCGCACAATTAAAAAAAATTGATTGCGATTAATCACATGATTAACCATGCATTAAACAGTATTAGAATACCATTTATTTAAATATTTTATATGTTTTCTATATTTTCAAATATATTGATTTAAATTACAACACAGAATTCAAAGTGTACAGTGCTCACTTTATGCTTATTTTTATTACAAATATTTGCACTTTAAAAAACAAAAGAAATAATATTTTTCAATTCCCTCGTTACAAGTACTGTAGTGCAATCTCTTTATCATAAAAGTTGAACTTACAGGAGACAATGCTGCCCGCTTCTTGTTTACAATGTCACCTGAAAGTCAGAAAAAGCATTTGCATGGCACTGTTGTAGCCGGCATCGCAAGATATTTATGTGCCAGATGCGCTAAAGATTCATATGTCCTTTCATGCTTCAACCACCATTCCAGATGACAAGCTTCGATGCTGATGATGAGTTCTGCTCAATAACGATCTAAAGCAATATGGACCGATGCATGCTCATTTTCATCATCTGAGTCAGATGCCACCAGCAGAAGGTTGATTTTCTTTTTTGGTGATTCAGGTTCTGTAGTTTCCACATCAGAATGTTGCTCTTTTAAGACTTCTGAAAGCATGCTCCACACCTTGTCCCTCTCAGATTCCGGAAGGCACTTCAGATTCTTAAACCTTGGGTCGAGTGCTGTATCTATCTTTAGAAATCTCACATTGGTACCTTCTTTGCATTTTGTTAAATCTGCAGCGAATGTGTTCTTAAAAAGAACAACATGTGCTGGGTTATCGTCCAAGACATATTTATCCAATAAATGGCAGGATGTATGTAAAACACAGAGCAGGAGACATACAATTCTCCCGCAAGGAGTTCAGTCACAAATTTAATTAGTGCATCATTTTTTAACAGGCATCATCAGCATGGAAGCATGTCTTCTGGAATGGTGGCTGAGGGGGCATACAGTGAAGGGGCATACAAATGTTTATCATATCTGGCACATGAACATCTTGCAATGCCGGCTACAAAAGTGCCATGTGAATGCCTGTTCTCACTTTCAGGTAACATTGTAAATAAGAAGCAGGCAGCATTATCTCCCATAAATGTAAACAAACTTGTTTGTCTTAGCGGTTGGATGAACAAGAAGTAGGACTGAGTGGACTTGTATGTGCGAAAGTTTTACATTGTTTTGTTTTTGAGTGCAGTTATGTAATCTACATTTGTAAGTTGCACTTTCATGATAAAGAGATTGCACTACAGTACTTGTCTAAGGTGAACTGAAAAATACTATTTCTTTTATCATTTTTACAGTGCAAACACTTGTAATAAAAATAATAATCTAAAGTAAGCACTGTATACTTTGTATTCTATGTTATAATTGAAATCAATATATTTGAAAATATAGAAAAACATCCAAAAATATTTAATAAATTTCCATTGGTATTCTATTATTATTTAACAATGCGATTAATTTTTTTAGTTAATCGCGTGTGTTAACTGAGATTAATTGACGGCCCTACTATTATTACATTATGACATTTCTCACAAACCGAGTTAGCCAAAAAAATTAAGAAAATAATGTAATTTTTTTTTATATAAGCTGCCGATTTGGACACTGCTGATTAAAAAATATATTTGGGGCTAATAACTAATTATTATATTATAAGACTGCCTCTTATTGGAATATGTTTAATCAAATGATATCTTCATTGAAGTATAATACGTTGTGAGAGCTGGACCAAAATGACATCTCAAATACGTCCTTGACCCCAAACAACGTCCATTATATTTTTGAAAACCTCTGCTATTTTCATTTTCTTCTAGGTCTCTAGGTGAAAATCTTGACAGCAGCAAAAAAAAAAAAAAAAGAAAGAAAAAACGCCACAACATTCTGCCCTTAGATGAGGTGGCTGAAAATCATCTGGAGTGTCTTGAGGAAAGATTTTTTTTAGACAATGTTCCTCTGACACACAGGTGTGTCAGCAATCTCTGTCTTATTCTCCCTCACACAACCTCTAGCCCCACAGGAGGGCCCAGATTGATGGAGAAAGAATCAACCAATTTCAATCTTGGTGAGAAATGTTCAGTTCCCTATCCAGAAATAGATAAAGCTACAAGGTAATGTTGCAACATTTGAAACTAACAGGACGCATCTCTCCTCTTATTTACACCAGTTTTGTACTGATCACAATGGGGTTACTCCTGATTTATACCAACATAAGTCAGAGGAGAGCCATGTGCTGCTCACTGATCACTCAGTGCTTAAGGGGCTTGCAACAGCTCTGCTCTATTTTGTGTCTGGTTCCAAACGGTGAGCATAACAACAAAAATTTCACAGTGCCCCATCCTGGTTCACTGCCTGACAAGTTCAGCACTTAAAGGCACAGTCCCCAATACCACAAACCAGGCCAAAGGTTTTAAGCTTTTGGGGTATGTCCCAGATTCTCCAGCATAGTACAGCCCCTTTGCATCGCACCACTGGAATATTCTGGCTGTAAAGTTGCCATATCTGTACTTGGAAGGCTGATCACAATGCAAGGGGAGAGATCGATTCTGTGTTGGACCAGAAGCTTTTATGCTGTTCTGTGCCATCACCTTTCCCTGATGCCAGCATAGCAGGCATGGGTATGGCACCCCTATGGTACAGTGATCTCGAGTTGTACACTGTGGCCCCTCCTCACTTGTAGGCTACCTTTCCATCCTAGCTGTCTAATTTGCATGATGTGCTGCCTGGACACAGCTGAGGATCTGGCTCTATATATTCTGTAATATTATTTCCTTATAGAGAGCCCTTAATATTGTATCTTTTACTCTTTATGCAGCAATGACAATATAAAGAAACCACATGGGCAGAGTCAGGCTCCAAATAGCTGTGTTTACTAGCTATATACAATCAAACAAGGCCTAGGGCTATACGTATCACTTCTCTGACTGGTTTCTGGTGGCTTCTAAAACATACAACACAATTAGTGCCACTAGAGAGCTCACAAACTAATAAAGCATTACTACCCTATTCCTATACACTACACTTGATGAAAATGTTCTTTCCCAGCTCCTCACATGATATTCTCAGTGATATATAATCAGAGAGATTGGCAACAAAGATTATTTTAACAGCTGGATTTTTGATGAAAGAGAAAGGGGTGAGATGGTTGTACTGGAGGCCAGAGAAGTGGAAGTTATAGCAATTAAGGTGGTAGATAATGAAAGCCTTGGGGAGCATTTTGGCTGTCTGGACAAAAAAAGAAAGATGGATCTTGGAGGGGGAGACCACATGATGTGGACACAGCATAGATATCTGGAACAAGCAAGAGGGAGGTGTCAAGGATGACTGCCATTTATATCATTCAGTGTCCAATCCTGCGATTTTAGTCAAGCAAAACTCCCCTGAATTCAACAGGAGCTGGATCAGGTCCATGATTTCATGAGGGGAAATGGCAAGGTCAGCTTTCATGCAGCTCTGCAGTGGATCCACCACATCTGAAACTATTCAAAGGGGTCATTAAAAATTAGTATTTTGGAAAAAGTGAACTAAGACATCCTCCATAGTAGGTTGTCTTGTTGATTTATATGTTCAATTGTTATTACATTTTGCCTCATAGGAATAGGTCCATTGAGATAAATATATATTTTAAGACATCCTGGGGCTAACAAGACACTAGGCCAGTGGTTCTCAAACTATTGTACTGGTGACCCCTTTCACATAGCAAGACTCTGAGTGCGACCCCCCTTATAAATTAAACACACTTGTATATATATATAACACCATTATAAATGCTGGAGGCAAAGCGGGGTTTGGGGTGGAGGCTGACAGCTTGCGACCCCCTCCCCCAGTAATAACCTCACTACCCCCTGATGGGTTCTCACCCCCAGTTTGAGAACCCCTGAACCAGGCACACGTTATTCTACCTGTGTATTCATCAGAATATTTTCTTAACAAAAGGAAAAGACATTTTCGGAAGCGTTATGAACCTCCATGGGCAAGAGAAATCCTTGAAGAAGAATAACCAAAGATAAATTAGACATTATCAGATATCATGATCATTCTTTATGCAATAAATGTAGTGCCAAAACAATATTAGCTCTTCTTGATGTGTACTGTTAGACTTTTCAAAACAATCTGAAGTAGATGGGGCTAGTAAATCACTGAAAGATCATTTATAAGTGACAGTAGTATACATGTCTCCTAGTTTTTAATGAATCCCAGCAGAATCTTTTGGAAAGTTCACAGCACTGAGTAGTTCTGTCATTATTAATTACCAAGTTTGTTAAGGAAGACATCTCCTCTGATAACATTTGATTAAGAGACAAAACAGACACTACTTAACTTCAGGAGCACTCTTTAAAAGCATCATCTGTGTATGTCTCCTTTCTACATCTGACAGGTTTCAGAGTAACAGCCGTGTTAGTCTGTATTCGCAAAAAGAAAAGGAGTACTTGTGGCACCTTAGAGACTAACCAATTTATTTGAGCATGAGCTTTCATGAGCTCACTTCATCGGATGCATACCGTGCAAACTGCAGCAGACTTTATATATACACAGAGAATATGAAACAATACCTCCTCCCACCCCACTGTCCTGCTGGTAATAGCTTATCTAAAGTGATATTCAGGTTGGGCCATTTCCAGCACAAATCCAGGTTTTCTCACCCTCCACCCCCCCACACAAATTCACTGTAGTGTCCAGGAAGTGGATCCTCAGCCTGGTCCAGTCCACACAAGAGATCCACTTCCTGGACACTACAGTGCTAATAAACAATGGTCACATAAACACCACCCTATACCGGAAACCTACTGACCACTATTCCTACCTGCATGCCTCCAACTTTGACCCTGACCACACCACACGATCCATCGTCTACAGCCAAGCTCTGCGATACAACCGCATTTTCTCCAACCCCTCAGACAGAGACAAACACCTACAAGATCTCTGTCAAGCTTTCTTACAACTACAATACCCACCTGCAGAAGTAAAGAAACAGATTGATAGAGCCAGAAGAGTTCCCAGAAGTTACCTACTACAGAACAGGCCTATCAAAGAAAATAACAGAACGACACTAGCCGTCACCTTCAGCCCCCAACTAAAACCCCTCCAACGCATTATTAAGGATCTACAACCTATCCTAAAGGATGACCCAACACTCTCACAAATCTTGGGAGACAGGCTAGTCCTTGCCTACAGACAGCCCCGCAACCTGAAGCAAATACTCACCAACAACCACATACCACACAACAGAACCACTAACCCAGGAACTTATCCTTGCAACAAAGCCCGTTGCCAATTGTGCCTACATATCTATTCAGGGGACACCATCACAGGGCCTAACAACATCAGCCACACTATCAGAGGCTCGTTCACCTGCACATCCACCAATGTGATATATGCCATCATGTGCCAGCAATGCCCCTCTGCCATGTACATTGGTCAAACTGGACAGTCTCTACGTAAAAGAATAAATGGACACAAATCAGATGTCAAGAATTATAACATTCATAAACCAGTCGGAGAACACTTCAATCTCTCTGGTCACGCAATCACAGACATGAAGGTCGCTATCTTAAAACAAAAAAACTTCAAATCCAGACTCCAGCGAGAAACTGCTGAATTGGAATTCATTTGCAAATTGGATACTATTAATTTAGGCTTAAATAGAGACTGGGAGTGGCTAAGTCATTATGCAAGGTAGCCTATTTCCTCTTGTTTTTTCCTACCCCCCCCCCAGATGTTCTGGTTTAACTTGGATTTAAACTTGGAGAGTGGTCAGTTTGGATGAGCTATTACCAGCAGGAGAGTGAGTTTGTGTGTGTATGGGGGTGGGGGGGATGTGAGAAAACCTGGATTTGTGCAGGAAATGGCCCAACTTGATTATCATGCACATTGTGTAAAGAGTTGTCACTTTGGATGGGCTATCACCAGCAGGAGAGTGAATTTGTGTGGGGGGGTGGAGGGTGAGAAAACCTGGATTTGTGCTGGAAATGGCCCAACCTGATGATCACTTTAGATAAGCTATTACCAGCAGGGCAGTGGGGTGGGAGGAGGTATTGTTTCATATTCTCTGTGTATATATAAAGTCTGCTGCAGTTTCCACGGTATGCATCCGATGAAGTGAGCTGTAGCTCACGAAAGCTCATGCTCAAATAAATTGGTTAGTCTCTAAGGTGCCACAAGTACTCCTTTTCTTTTTTCTACATCTGTTTATACAATGTTACGTTCAAATGGAAGATCTAAATTAAGAGTGAATGTTTTTAATCCAAAGGGGGCATTAGGGAGGTTCTAGGATGCGGAGGGGCGGGGAAGAGCATAATGTTGCCTTAGGCTGTATTAACTTCCATTGGTTTCCTCTAAGGGAGACTGTGGAGGAACTGAAGTGCTCTAGTTGGATGGAGTTAAAAGGAGTGTTGTGGCTTCCGAGTCCCCACCCTCAGCCTGCCTCCACTCTCCACCTTGACACCATGAATGGAGAGAGGGACAGGCACAGGAACTGGCTCTAACCACTTCCCCCTGTAGAGAGCTCTTTTGTGCAGAGGCAATTCTCCATTGGCCATTTCTAGCCAGCTTAAGTGGTGTAAATTGAACTGAATGGACTGGAGAATCAACCATAATGGTTTAAGGATTAACTGCCACATTCTGTTCTCAGTTACACTCTTGCAGTTTATTGTCCACAGTGCTATTCCACAGGCATAAACGAGATCACAAATTGCTACAATGTACCTGAAAGCCTTGTCCCAACAAAAGGACTTAAAGCCACCTTAGCCCTTGCTGTAAGGATATTTTTTTAATACAAAAAAACAAAATCACTGAGACATCCTATATGGACTGGGACCACACAATGACATTTTTAAATAGTCACATTTCAGACCAGAATTGTAGGTCAAGGGCCAGAATCTCAGCTGGTATAAATAGATGTAGCCTCATTGATTTCAGTGGAGCACGGCTGACTAACATGAGGGGAACATTGGGTCCAGACTCTTTAAACAGATTCTCTGTAAGAAAGGATTGGTGCTATACTATTTTTAGATCTTCAAAAACAAAAGCAAAAAAAAAAGAATCAGTAAATAAATCGCTAAAGAATCAGTAACTGGAAAAGTTAGCATTGACCTCTTGACCATGGAACTTTGTTTGGAAACAAACTTGGAAGCCAAATTTAGGTTTCAAAAATGCCTAATATTTTTGCTCATGTATTTATCATTTTCATGAAAGGAATGAAAATAATCTTCAGACATATGTTTCAAAGGCAGTCTGGCATCTGTTCAAGTATCACTCATTCACTTATGCCTTACATTATTCTTATGTTAAGTTGTAAAATGCCTTGAATAAAATTTACATTCTAATAACAAATAACTTCAAGAAAATCACAAACATTCTGTGAAAAGAAAGAGGTAAAATGTGTTGAATAAATTATTTGATTCACTCTTAAGTACATGCCTGGTCCAAAGCCCACTGAAGTCAATGGAAAGACTCCCACTGACTTGAGTGGATGTGGGACAATTGTGGATATCCAATATGCACAACTGTAGAAAGACTGGCTGCTAAGAACTCCCTCCCCAGTCCTACCAAGTAATACATGGGGAGAGAAACAATGGAACTCCCCCAAACTCGAGACCAAGAATCAAGCAGAGGATGAGACAGATAGTGGAGTCTTCTTTGGCCTTACTCTTGAGCCAGGATTATTGCCAGAGAAGGAAAATTCAAGCAGCTTCATTTCCTATGTTGCCAACAATGATCGACATCAAAATATCAACCCTTGCCCTCCCTTGTGCCTGTTTCCTTTCTCTTTGGATTTAGCCTATCTGGGTCCTCTAACCAGTGTAAATAGAACAGGAGAAAAGTTTTGAAATGTGCTCCATTGTTATAATTACAGAAGAGAACTGCCTAGGAAAGAAGGAAAGTTTCAGCAGTTGGAGTGTGTGTCTTTGTCCTTTAAATCCAGATGAAGACTTACTGGAATATGTACACATTTTCCCTAAGATGCAGTGCTTAAGAGGAAGATGAGGTAAATGCTACAAAAGATATTGAGATGCAGATTCTAAACTATTGTACATAGAGTAATGCATATATGGGGTGCAATTAAGGTGCAGCTGAGGTGCACTTCAAATATAAGCCACACACAAGGTGTGTACACCTCAGCTGAGGTAGGGTAGTGCCCAGTTTGTGTGAGATGTTTTGCAAAAGCATATCAATTACTCCAAAAATTCCAAATTTTTGACAAAAAGGGTGATCTAAAAAAATCCCCAGTCACCTCTGGATGCCTATTCCTGAGTGGCTCCACAGGGCACTGCTTCCTGACTTCTCCCCTTCTCTAATATGTGAGTTCCCACCCCTTTCTGCAGTGACTGTAAAAAGTGAAATCTGCCTACCAGGCAAGCACAGAGAATCATTCCATGCTATGGAGTGCAGCCTTCTCCCTCTGCTGCCTCTGGCTCTCATTTTGAACAGAAAAAGTCAACACTTTCCCTTTTAACAGTTTTCAGTTAAAAACTTGCATTTTGGGGTAAGCTTCAAAATTTCAAAACTTTAGTCCAATGATTTCATTTTTTTGTCTTCTAAATTGATAGTCTGTTTTTTGACCAGTTCTAGTCAGCAATGTAACAAAGGTGCTGGGAAAAAGAGAGCAGGGACATGGCTAGAAAAGAGAATAGCAGAAGATAGTCTGGTAGACCATTGTTTTTCTAACCACGTTCTTTACACAGCTAACAAATTATGGTGATGTTGAAAAAACAGAGGCTTTGTAAACTATAGCGTGCCTGGATTAGTCTAATTTTGAATCTTAATTTTACTTTCTCTTCATGTACTTATCCATTTAAAATAGTCTACTTCTGATATTTAAAATTAAGGGCCTCCCATTATGGTACAGAAGCCCAGATTCTCTCCTACATTCAGGCCATTGTACACCACACCACCAACACAAAGTGGCCCTAAAGCCAGCATTGCTGGGCACAGAAGGATCACCCCAGTGTACTAGTGTACAACCAGTGTTGTACACCATGCCCCTCAAAACCAGTGTAGGGTGTGTAGTTGGGCTTCTTTGCATCCCCCAGTCCCTTACGGCTGTTAGCTGCCAGTGTACATTAAATCAGCACTCAAGCTACTCCCTCTTACACTCCTGCCTAATGAACATCCAGGCCTGGAATAGAAGGGGGTGTCACATTTCGGACCTGATTATATTCACTTGAAGAAATGTTCTGTGTTATTTTCCCAGATGTTAAACGATAGAATTGGGCTCTTTTGAAAACAACCACAGCTAATATAGTCTATGAAAACAATGACTTCCAGTGCCCAATCAGGAAGGTAACAGATTCACATTAAACACACTAAAGAAAGTTGTATTTTAAACTCAAGAAGTTTTAGAAAGTTTAAGAAATTTCAGTCAGTGTGTTTCCACTTTCAGATGAACCTGGTTTCAAGGCTTAGAACTGAAATATTAGGGTCACAGGGTTAAATCTATCCTGAAGAAAGGAGGGATGTGAAATGGCTAATAGATTAAAAAATGAATACTTGAAGTGTGGTATGAACACTGCATAAAGCCTACAGATAAAATAAAAGCTATGATTAAATATGAACTCATGCGCCTCTGTGTTACTGGGGAAAACAAGACTTCCATGGCTAAGTTTCTTGGGGTATTAAATGGCATGTAATTAGGGAAGAAGCAAATAGATAAGAAAATTGCATTTTAATGCCTTTCCATGTTAATAAATAATAGATATGATAGTCATAGGAGCTATGGGGCTCAGACACATGGGAAAAGGAAAAACAATCAAAACAATGAAACCATGTTATCCTCATTATTAGCAGTTTGATTGTGCACTTTGCCATGCCTGCATTGAAAAGAAAGAGACACACACTTTTTCTCATAAGTGCATTTTTTTTTAAAGTGAGTCTGATTAGTGACTTTCTTGTAAAGCCAAGAATAAAAAGCAAGACTGAAAGTTGATTTTCTATCCTGGTAGATAAAGCTTTATACATATATTTAATAAATCTCCAAAGGGTAGGGACAGAGAAGGGTGTAGGAGTTCATATACGAAGTCATCAGGCAACAGGATTTTGGGTGACAGGCTACACAATGCAGACAGGAGGAAAATATGCCAAACAGTCCCCAAACACACGGAAGGGGAAGCATGCTGTCTTCTCCCCCCGATACACAATAGCCACTCTGCTTTAACTGCGCACAGTTGGAGCTCTGCCCCTTTCAGAGTGTGATACTGGAGAAGATGCTTTCCTTGGGATCAGGTGAATTCCTAATCTAAAATCTGGTTCCTCTGGGCCTTCTTTCCTACTTGGAGAGAATAGGGCACAGGCTGGAAACATTAGTCAGTGGTCCCTCTGGGACTTGTGCTGCCAGAGAGATGGGGAGACTGGACTACTGTGCTGAACTGAGAATGCTCTGCAAGGATTTCCAGGGATCCTTGCGGGTGGCATCTGTTGTTCCTCTCATAGAATTGGGGTGTTGCCAATATTTGAAGGAGGGGGTCCCACAAAAATCTTCCCAATGGGTGAGCTCCATTTCCCAGAGGTGCATCTACTGTCAGAGGTTTCAGGGACTGATGAATCTAATCATTTGTTTTCCCATTTCAACACAATCCGTTTCTCGTAACCGAGGAAATGCCGCTTGTCAAACAAACGTACACTAAGTACATTTGCTGAAATTGTTCATTGTTTGTTTCTGAAAATACACTATGTAAACTTGTGGGGCAGTACCATGGTCAACTTGTGTCATTTTAAGTGGAAATGAAACCATCATAGAGAGGTCTGGAGATTTTCTTCCCTGACATGTATTTGAAAATACTTGGCAATTGCTTTAATCCCCATGACAAGAGATTTGCTCTTCACATGTATTTTTGTGAAACTCGGGGATAAACTAACTCTGGCAGAGATGATAGATCTGTGTCCAGAGAGATGGTGAAACTGAGAAATCTGTCCAACCCCTCCTTGCAATTTAGGGTCTGTCTACACACCAAAAGCTATGCACAGGCTAGTCTGCCTGAGCTAGCTTAAATCCAGCTAGCATAAGTAAAATAGCAGTCTACATATCTTATACACTTAAATAATTTTTATCAAGACCAGAGGGGTAGTCATGTTAGTCTGTATCCTCAAAAACAATGAGGAATTCGGTGGCACCTTAAAGACTAACACATTTATTTGGGCATACTCTTTTGTGGGTTAAAAAACCCACTTCTTCAGATGCATAGAGTGAAAATTACAGATGCAGGCATAAATATACTGACACATGAAGAGAAGGGAGTTACCTCACAAGTGGAGAACCAGTGCTGACAGGGCCAATTCAATCAGGGTGGATGTGGTCCACTCCCAATAATTAAAAATAGCCATACTTCAACAACAACAAAAAAAACCCCTTCAAAAACAGACTTCAAAGAGAAACTGCAGAGCTACAATTCATTTGTAAATTTAACACCATTCATTTGGGCTTGAATAGGGACTGGGAGTGCCTGGCTCACTACAAAAACAATTTTCCCCTCTCTTGGTATTAACACCTCCTCATCAGTTATTGGGAGTGGACCACATCCACACTGAAAGAATTGGCCCTGTCAACACTGGTTCTCCACTTGTGAGGTAACTCCCTTCTCTTCATGTGTCAGTATATTTATGCCTGCATCTGTAATTTTCATTCCATGCACCTGAAGAAGTAGAGTTTTTACCCATGAAAGTTTATGCCCAAATAAATCTGTTAGTCTTTAAGGTGCCACCGGACTCCTCATTGTTTTTCTCAGGATGTGACCATGTGCTAGGTGACTGTTTTATATGTACGTTGCCTCTCTTTACCCTAACTTTCTGATCTTCTCTTTTTAGAATGTAAGCTCTTCATGGAAGAAATCTTGCCCTCATTTATGTTTGTACAGTACCTTGCACATTGTAGGTTCTACAAGGAAATAATAAAAACACTTTATATTATATTATTTATTAATTAATATTATTATTAGCAAGTTCAATTCCATGGAAAGTTGCATATACCTTATGCAGTTTTGCTATCCATCAGCACCTTATGTTAAATTTAGCTCAGCCTGGTAGGCTGGACTCATGCTTCAGCCCTGTCATCACCATCAAGCTATTTTAAGACTTGTCCCTCCTTCTTTTACCCATAGCAATAAATCCTGAGTGAAGTCAATGAAATTACTTATCAGCTGCAAGTAATTTAAACAGAGGGTGTCCACAGAAATCCCACCTCCTCCCCCCATCTGTTTGCAATAGCTACCATTGCAACCCTGTGTCCAAAGGGTATATGCATGAGAGGGGAGGGAAATGGAGCTGTAGTAAAACTTAAATGATTTCTCATATCCAAGACTGTAGGAGGGGAGACAGCACTCCTGAGCAAAGAATCTGACTCCACTAGAAACAACATTTACAAGAAATGTTTATACATCATTTCTGAAAGCTATGATGTATTCATAATTTAATCTATCATTGTTTTTATTACAGTAGCACCTAGAGGCCTCAACTAAAATCAGCACCCTCTTGTGCTAGGTGCCTCCAAACACATATTAAAAAAAACATCCATGGCCCAAGTAGCTTAGCCCTGGTCTACACTACAGAGTTAGGTCAAATTTAGCTACGTTAGGTCGATTTTAAAATGAATGCGTCTATACAACCAATCCCGTTCCGTCGACCTAAAGGGCTCTTAAAATAGACTTCTGTATTCCTCCCCGGTGAGGGGAGTAGTGCTAAAATCGACCTTGCTGGGTCAAATTTGGGGTAGCGCAGATGCAATTTGATGGTATTTGCCTCTGGGAGCTACTCCAATGTGTCCGCTCTGGACAGCATTTTGAACTCTGATGCACTAGCCAGGTACATAGGAAAAGCCCCAGGAAATTTTGAATTTTATTTCCTGTTTGGTCAGCGTGGTGAGCTCAGCAGCACAGGTGACCATGCAGTCCCCCCAGAATCTCAAACGAGATCCAGCGTGGACCGACAGGGAGACACTGGATCTCACTGCTGTATGGGGAGAAGAATCTGTGCAGGCCGAACTCAGATCAAAAAGAAGAAATGCTAATATCTATGCCAAAATCGCACAGGGCACGGTGGAGAGAGGCTACAACAGGGACACACAGCAGTGCTGTGTGAAAGTTAAGGAGCTCAAGGCAAGCCTACCAAAAGACAAAGGAGGAAAATGGTAGCTCTGGGTCAGAGCCCCATACATGCCACTTCTATGATCAGCTGCATGGCATTCTAGGGGGGGACCCTCCCACTACCCCACCACTGTCCGTGGACACCTGCAAGGGGGGAGTCTCACGCAACAGGGAGGAGGATTTTGTGGATGAGGAAGAGGAGGAGGAGGAGAATGCACAGCAGGCAAGTAGTGAATCCATTCTCCCTGGCAGCCAGGACCTTTTTATCACCCTGGAGCCAATACCCTCCCAAGGTGGGATCCCTGACCCGGAAGCCGGAGAAGGCACCTCTGGTGAGTGCACATTTATAACTACAGTACAGGGTTAAAAAGCAATAGTGTTTAATGTTTGATTTGCCCTGAAGAATTGGGATGCATTCACGGCTAGTACAGCTACTGGAAATGTCTGTTAACGTGTCTGGGGATGGAGCAGGAATCCTCCAGGGATATCTCCATGAAGCTGTCCTGGAGGTACTGTGAAAGCCTTTGCAGAGGTTTCTGGGGAGGGCTGCCTTATTTCGTCCTCCACAATTGGACACTTTACCACGCCAAGCCAGTAGCAAGGAATCTGGAATCATTGCAGCACAAAGAATGGCAGCGAATGGTCCTGGGTTTTGGTCACATTCAAGCAACATTCGGTCTTTATCTTTCTGTGTTAGCCTCAGGAGAGTGATATCATTCATGGTCACCTGGTTGAAATAGAGGAATTTTTGTAAGGGAACAGTAAAAGGACCCCGTTCATGCTGGGTTGTTTGCGCTTGGCTAAAAGGGATCATCCCAGAGAATAGCCATGTGGTGGGATGGATGGAGGTGTGTGCTGCACATCCAACTGAAAACAGCAGCCCCTCCTTTTAAGTGTGAAACCCAACCAGCATTGCTTGCTATGGGAAAGGAAGGTGCTGCAGTTTGAAATCATTCCCACATGTTATGAAGGTGGAAGAAACCAACCCCACATACCAAAAGGCTTACCATGGCTGCCTGGAAAAGGAATTCTGTTGCCTAGCTGTGTGTGATGTGTCAACATGCTGGCAGGTGCTCAATATAAAAGGCAAAATGCGACCTTGTACCTAAAGCACATGTGCTGTCTGCTGTGAATTGCTTGATTCACTGTGAAAGAGTCTCCCTTTTGTTCTCAGAAATGTATCATCTTAAATTTTACTCTCCCTTTTTATCTCCCCCAGGTGCAAATGTTTCTATGCACGCCCTATCATCTCCGACCCTTGGGTTATCACAGATTAGAAAGAAAAAAAAACTGCACTCGCGGTGACATGTTTTCCGAGCTCATGCAGTCCTCCCACACTGATAGGGTACAGCTTAATGCATGGAGGCATTCAGTGGCAGAGGCCAGGAAAGCATTAAGTGAGCATGAAGAGCAGAGGCAGGAGGCGATGCTGAGGCTAATGGGGGAGCAAATGGTCATGATGAAGCATCTGTTGGAGCTGCAGGAAAGCCAACAAGAGCACAGACCCCTGCTGCATCCATTGTATAACCGCCTGCCCTCCTCCCCACATTCCATATCCTCCTCAACCAGATGCCCAAGAACGCGGGGGCGGGTGTGGGAGGCGGCTCCGGGCACCCAGCCACTCCACGCCAGAGGATGGGCCAAGCAACAGAAGGCTGTCATTCAAACAGTTTTGATTTGTAGTGTGGCTACAATAAGCAATGTGTCCTTGTCCTTCCCTCCTCCCACACCCCACCCCACCCAGGCTACCTTGTCAGTTCTCACTTTTTTTTTTAATTAATAAAGAAAGAATGCATGGTTTCAAAACAATAGTGACTTTATTTACTTTGCCAGCTGTGATAGAAGCGGGGAGGGTGGCTGGCTTACAGGGAATTAAAATCAACAAAGGGGGTTGGTTTGCAAGCAAGGAGAAACACACACAGCTGTCACACTGTAGCCTGGCCAGTCATGAAACTGGTTTTCAAAGCCTCTCTGATGTGCAGCGTGCCTAGCTGTACTCGTCTAATCGCCCTGGTGTCTGGCTGCTCAAAATTGGCCACCATACAAATTGCCTCAACCTCCCACCCCACCATAAACATCTCCCCCTTACTCTCACAGATATTATGGAGATCACAAGCAAGCAGCAATAACAATGGGAATGTTGGTTGCACTGAGGTCTAACCTAGTCAGAAAACAGCGCCAGCGAGCTTTTAAACGTCCAAAGACACATTCTACCACCATTCTGCACTTGCTCAGCCTATAGTTGAACTGCTCCTTACTACTGTCCAGGATGCCTGTGTACGGCTTCATGAGCCATGGGAGCAAGGGATAGGCTGTGTCCCCAAGGATAACTATTGGCATTTCAACATCCCCAATGGTTATTTTCTGGTCTGGGAAGTAAGTTCCTTCTTGTAACTGCTCGAACAGCACTGAGTTCCTAAAGATGTGAGCGTCATGCACCTTTCCTGGCCATCCCACGTTGATGTTGGTGAAATGTCCCTTGTGATCCACCAGTGCCTGCAGCACCATTGAGAAGTACCCCTTGTGGTTTATATACTGGTTGGCAAGGTGGTCTGGTCCCAAGATAGGGATATGCGTTCCGTCTATCGCCCCACCACAGTTAGGGAACCCGATTGCAGCAAAGCCATCCAATATGACCTGCACATGCCCCAGAGTCACTACCCTTGACAGCACAATGTCAGTGATTGCATTGACTACTTGGATCACAGCAGTCCCCACAGTAGACTTGCACACTCCAAATTGATTCCCAACTGACCGGTAGCAGTCAGGCGTTGCAAACTTCCACGGGGCTATCACCACTCGTTTCTCTACTGTCAGGGCAGCTCTCATCTTGGTATTCCTGCACTTCAGGGTGGAGGAAAGCAACTTACAAAATTCAAGGAAAGTGGTCATATGCATGCAAAAGTTTCGCAACCACTGTGAATCATCCCATACCTGCAACACTATGTGGTCCCACCAGTCTGTGCTTGTTTGCCGGGCCCAGAATCGGCGTTCCGCTGTATCAACCAGCCCCACTGCCACCATGATGTCCCAATTGCCACAGCCCGTGCTTTCAGGAATGTCTGTGTCCATGTCCTCATCACAATTGTCCTCGTGCTCGCATCTCCTAGCCCAGTTCTGCACATACTCCAGGATAATGCGCAGGGTGTTTTCAATACTCACAATAGCAGCAGTGAGCTGAGCAGGCTCCATGCTTGCCATGGTATGGTGTCCATGGGTAACCCAGGAAAAAAGGCGCAAAATGATTGTCTGCCATTGCTTTCATGGAGGGAGAGAGGGAGGGAGGAAGGAGCGACTGACAACATGTACCCCAAAACACCCTCGATAATGTTTTTGCCCCATCACGCATTGGGAGCTTAACCCAGAATTCCAATGGGCAGTGAAGACTGTGGGAACTGTGGGATAGCTACCCACAGTGCACCACTCCGTAAGTTGATGCTAGCCACGGTATTGAGGACACACTCCGCCAACTTAATGCGCTTAGTGGGGAAACACACAATCGACTGTATAAAATCGATTTCTAAAAATTGACTTCTATAAAATTGACCTAATTTCATAGTGTAGACATACCGGTAGAGTGAGACTTAGAATCACTCAGTATTGATCTAACTCTGCTCCCTTTGACGTATAATGGCAAATCTCCCACTGATGTCAGTGGGAGAACAGTTAGGCCAGAGCTGAGCACTTTTGAAATCCCACCCAATACATTTTATAACAAATAGACAAAGTATAGGGAGGGGAATAAAGGGGAAGTGAGCAAGCCAATTAAAGAACCCAGGTCCCCTGACTTCCAGTCTAATGGCGTAGTCATTAGACCATGCTACTTCCTAGCATTTAACTTGTATAACTTAAGATGAGGACGATGGGGTGAATACCTGACAGGAAGTTCTCCCTGGAAACAATTTTTTTTTTGAAAGAAAAAATCCTTTGCCATTTGATACAATCTTTTACTTTCCAAAGGCAAACACTTTGCTCTTCAGAAGCATTTTTATGAGTCCCAGTGATAATTAATCTCTGGAAAGGACAGTTTAACAATATCCAGGGGAAAGCAGGGAGGAACTATATGAGTGTTAGAGAAATTATCCTAATCCTCTCTTCTGTGTGATAGCTGAATTTTAACCAGGGACTTTGGGGAACCTCTCAGAGCATCACCACTTCTCATGTAAGTTAAAAACTGTTTATCTAAGGGGGGGTCGTGGGGGAATGCACCCAACTAATGTATTTGATGGCTGTAGACAGATGTAATGTCTGCAGCTGAACCGTAAGAAACAATATTTACAAATATAGTTAATGGCAAAACTTTAGTCAAATTCAAATGAGTGTTTGCAGAATTGGGCCCTCATCTAGCAATGGCTTGAGTATGAGAATCTCCAAGTTTCCGTTGCATCGGCTCACATCATTTACAAACACTGTGGTTGTGGCATCCTTGCACATATTGAGTAGTAACTTATGCTGTGAGCTGCCTTCGGGGAACAAACATCCTACAGACCAAACCTGATTTCTTTTCTTTTCATACAGAGCTTTCACTGATTTCTTTGGCATCAGTCCTCAGCTGTGGCCAGTAAAGGGTGTTAACTGCAAAGAAGCTGTTTGCAATTCCCTGATCTTGAGGCCAGTCTTGTCCTTTTCAGCCATGATGTAATTTAAAGAAGTGATGAGCTGAGTATGGCCATAAGAAGCCTAGGCACCTGCCAGGAAACCTCTGGAGCTCAGTACAGTCTTGCCATCCTCTACCCTATCCCATCCCTGGCTCCCCTTCTATTCTGAGAGCCTGGAGGGGTTGCTGTAGTTGAGGGCTATGCTAGCTCTCTACCACCCAGGGATTCCACATGCAAGGAGACTCCCCAGCTGTAATGATAACCAGGACTGGGGCAGGGATCAGCACTGAGCCTAATATTTGTAAACAGTATAATAGAAGCTTCTAACATTTTAAGGCCTCTTAATTTTAGCCAGAAGGAGAAAGGAATTAAAGGACCCTGCAGATTCTCTCACTTCTGGCTTGTTTCCCTTTATGATTTTTTTTTAAATGAGCTGGCTTTTCCTGTCTGAAGTTTTGCTTGAAATTTTAAATGAAATTCTAATAGTAAAGGCCCAGAATGCTTTTTTTAAGGCAGGCCTATGTTTTTAAGCTTCTGTAGCCCTACCTGAATTCAGATAAAACTAGGTTTCTTATAGTCTCCAGCTCTAAACCATACCATTTAGACCTGGAAGGAAGAAGAGAAGGAAGAGGCAGCCTGCCCCTGCTTTTTCTTCAGAAAGCTATTTTTAAAGATCCTCAGTTCAGAGTTTAAGTAGATTTGGAGTCCATGGTGAATTAAGGTTTGCCACAAATGGGCCACAACTAACTCCCACTCTCTTTCCCTTTACACTGTGAGTTTCATCTTTTCTTACATTAAAAAAAATGATAGAGATGAACCTAAACAGCAAAGTATGGCTACAAACTCCCTCAAAGTTTGAGGTGGATGAAGGTTGGAGCTGTGTCTAGCACATACACGTATGTGAAATAGATATAGACATTCCTGGCTTAAAGAGAAAAGGGAATTAAACTCTGATGGATGGGAGAAGTGTAGGTACTGCCTGGGGATTTTTCTCTTTCAGTCAAGGAGAATCCTATAGAATTTAAAAGAAAAGTTTGATCTTTCTAAAGACTCTTTAAGCAAACTATAGAATGTTAGAGCAGGGATATAATTCTCTATGAAAGTACATGAGCTAGATTCTCAGCATAGGTCTCTTGACTTCAATGGAATTATGCCAATATACAGTCACTGAGAGTCTGGCCCTTTCAGTTGGCATAGATATTCTCTGGAAAGGACTTCATTCTCTATTATATTCTGTAGGTTTGGAGAGTGGATAGAGAAGGATATCCTCATCAGAAATCCAATAACTAAACCCAATGTCTCCTCCTTCTCCCAAAACATATCTAATCACAAGTCACAGGAGTTTGCTGAAGCAAAGCTCTTCCATGACAGCTGCAGAGTCAGTGCAATGAAAAGCAGCTGTAGAGGCACCTCTGAAATTGAGAGGCAGACATTATAGATTGGTTTACAATAAGAAAATGAGTCTCAGTCCTTGTGTGCAGGCTTGTGCGGATTGCTCGTAACCATACCTTTTCATTATCCATTGCATTTATCAGATAGTGGGTATCTAGTTCTTTTTATTATTCTAGGAACAAGTGGAAATGCAATGAAATGATAGACAAATGGCATATCAGAGCAGGATGGGTACTGTATACTAGAGTTTTGATCTAGTTATTCATCTCCTGTCTTTGGCAGCTTACATGAAAACAAGCCAGGTAACAGCACATTCCAGGCAGTGTGGTATCATAGCAGCACAAGAGCAAAGAGTTCACTGCAGGTTGCAGATTGATGACTGGGGAAAGGGAGGAGAACAAATGTGGATCACACACATGATTGACAGAGCAGAAATACAGTCCTAAGGCAAAGCTTGCAGAAAAGACCAAGTAGGTCAGCTCAGTGTAATCTGAGCATAGCATATGCTGATGTCCTTTGGATATACACAGGTGACAGATGTCCTTTGTCCAGGTCAGGGAAATACCCCTAGTGCAAGAACAAGGGAGTCAGAGAGAAAACGAACGGAGAAATTTAATTAGGTCTAAAGCAGATGCAATAATGTTTTTCAAGCTTTCTTTTGTGGCACAGCTACTGACCTAAAAATATGATTGGATAACTTCATATCTTCAGTATTCCTTAATACTTCCCTTTGGTTCCTGTAGGAATTACCTTGTATAGTGCAAATATTGTACTATTTAGCTGCGCCTTTTATTTTGTTATCTAAGGCAATGACAAGTCCTTGTAAACATCCACAAAGTTACCTACTGATCCACCTTCAAATCCCTCCTTAAAACTCTCCTTTGTCATAATGCCTACAAAAAACTTGACAACAGTTAGGTTGTTGGTGTGTTGAGTCTGACTGCCTGTCATGCTGACCAATACTGTCCCATTGGTTCCTTGTACTCCATTAGTCTGTCTCTATCCTTCTATTGTCTCTTGTCCTATATTAACATTGTAAGCACCTCGAGGCAGGGATTGTCTTTTCGTTCTGTATTTGTACAGCTTCTAACATAACAGGAACCCCAGTCACTGACAAGGGCCCATATAATTATAATACAAATAATAATAAATCACTGTACACAAAGATTGTGCAGAACAACAAATGTTAACTAGGAAGAGACCTGAGCCATAAACGTCAGATCCAAACTATTCAAAAGTGCAAGACTGTGCACACTGGAGGATTTGCTTCATGCCCATTCCTATAAAAAACCTAATATTTTATGAAAACAGGAAGTTTTCTAAAGCAGCCTCCCATCTCCTGACCCAAAGGAGAATGACCCTGACCCTCAAAGGTATTTAGGCACCTAATTCCCATTGAGGACCTGAGCCAAAGTGTTACAGCCTGATTCTCTTTATACCTGCACTAGTTTTATACCACTGATTTCACAGGAGTTACTCCATTTTTACACTGGTGTGAGAAGAAAAGCAGGCCCCAGCTCTCACAAAATGCTGAGGCTTCTCAGCAGCACGTAAACAAAAGGCAAAATAATGCATTAACTAAAACTGCCTAATCCCGATATTTGTCATAAATAATAATGAAGTTTAAAGGTCTTTGGAGATACCTCATTTGCACCCTCTCTCAGAATCCCCTACACAGAATGCTCATTCATATGGCACAGGGTTAAAGTTTCATTTACACTAAGTCCTTTTCATGCTACTCTGTTAGTGTAAAGAAACCTTAAAATGGATCTAAATTTAATTTTGGCCACTTGAAGACCCTCCTACCCAGACAGAGTAATGTAAAGGGGACTTTGTATAAATGAGAATCAGGCCATACTGTGTAGGATGACCACAGGAAGTACTTGGAAAGCTCATTTTTACTTCCTCAGGACAATGCTGCACATGATCACATGACATCTTCAGTTCTGCAATCAGATAATCCATGGTGTCTGATACAGCAAGTTACTATCCACAGCATATTAAACCATGGCCTCTCATGAAACAGTACATTATCACAAAAGGTTCATAAAACCTGACCTATGAGGAAAGGTTAAAAAACTGGGTATGTTTAGTCTTGAGAAAGGAAGACTGAGAGGGAACCTGATAACAGTCAAATATGTTGTTAAGGGCTTCTTTCAGGGGCTGCAGCTCAGAAAACCTGGCTGCATATGGGAGGAAAGGGGCTGCAGGTTGGGAGGGGAGGTTGTAAGCCAAGCAGTAGCAAGGAGAGGGGCTGCAGACTGGATGCCAGACCGTCAGGGTACCGCTTCCTGTGTCCTACTGGTGATCACATGCAGGGGAGGAAGAGTTGAGATGTGCTGAGCCCCAACCCCAGAAAGCACCGGATAGGTACACACATGCAGCTCCATGGGCCCCAGTGGCCCCACTTCCCATAGAAAGCACCAGCGCCTGGGCTGCAGTCCCTCCTCCCATCCTCTAGGGGATGCTGCTACACTCCCTCTAGGCAGGTTTGCAGAGCTGCACCCAGGGGAGGCACTTCCCATCCTTTCCTTCCCTGGTTGCAGCCTCACAAACCTGCCTTCCATTTACTAGCAACTGCCCAATAATAGCAGCTTTTTGCTGACAACTGAAGGGATGCTAATAAGCAGAATCTACTGCATACTGATAACTCATATACTAGTATGCTGGAGATTTGGGCTAGATTCACCAATTGACTTAGGCGTCTAACTACCACTTTAGGCACCAAAAAATCACAGCATTAGGCCTCCCCTTGAAGCTGTTCCACTGTGGCTAAATAATTTTAGTTTTAAAAGTTATTGGTGCAGGGATACTGAACCCTGGGTGACCCACACAACTGCTCTAACCATGAGACTACAGAATCCTTCTCTTGCTCAATGATTCTTTCATTATTTACCCACAACTTCAGCCAGAAAGATGAGGAAGCCCCACTTCAGAATATCTCATAGCTCAGTGATTGGGGCACTCAACTGAGAGGTGGCAGATCCCTGTTCAAATCCTTCCTCTGCCTCAAGTCAAGGGAGAACTTGAACTGGGCATCTCTCACATCCCAGGTGATTATTCTAACCATTGGGGTAAAAATTATGAAAGAGGTCCTCATTGTCCTTCTCACCCCACAGCCTCTTGCAATAATGCTGTAGGCACCTAACCCCAAGAGGGGGTTTGCAGCTGAGAATCCAAAGCAGAAGGAGACATCGCCCTAGAGCCATGCCTTAGACACCAGACTCCTTGAGGAGGCTGGGCTTAGCACACACTTGTCATTGCCCACTGGCTATCTTAGGCAGGAAGCTGCCTAACATGTTGGTTTTTATGAGTCCCATTTTATAGCATCTGTCTTTCACTATTCGTTGTACAGGGAGCCTGAGTTCTTAAGTTTAGCTTTGTAAATCCCAGTGTTTTTTCTAGGCACCTAGAAATTAGGTGCAGTGATGCTCAGTGTCATCCTGTCTAAGTTTCTTTGTGAAGTCCACATAAACATATACGCATCTCTTCCTAAATGACCACAAAAAGGGGAAAGTTAAAAGGCCATAAGACAGGGAATATGATCAAGCAAACTTCTCACTGAATTCATAGTGCTTCTTCCTGAATAAGAACTGCAGGTTCTGGCCCAGGGTACCACACTCTGCCCTCAGATATTTACTCATCTCTTCCATTGACTTGAAAGACGGCTGTGCATGAAAAGATAAGGCCTGATTCCACACTACTTTGCAACCTGTGTCATCAAATTCAACCAATTAGAACTGTAACACTTTACACCCACATAGGGTGGGTTTAAATGATTGTTCAAGGCAGCATTGGAGAATCAGGTCCATGATATTTACTCTAATGGGTAAACATGGCAAATGCATTACAAGCTGTATAAATAAGTTGGAATCCTTTTAAAAGGCATGCAGAATTCTTTGACAGTCTTCTGTTCACTCCACCACCACCATCATCATCATCGTCATCATGACTACCTACAATGTCATTATTTAGCTATTTAGTATTGTTGCCATTTTTTTAAAGTACCCAAAAATATGCTAGAACCTATGTAAGAAAGGTAAAAAGACATAGCCCTGTCCCTATGAGTTTATACCACTATTACAGGATGTGACACATGGGGGTAACAAAACACTATCACTGGGATGGGACAAGGTCAAGGTCAGACAAACCTGCCCAAACCAGCACCTAAACCTGAGCAAACACTCTTTACAGAAATTAAGATAGGCCATGTACCAATGGCAGATTTTCCTCCTTCACCAAAGGACATTGGTGGACCTCAGAGTGTCACAGACTTTGTTATACCAATAAAATAAAAACCAGCAGGATCTTATTAAAGGGGAAAAGGCAAAATGCCACATTTATTGTGAATATAGAAAGAATCATAGTAAGCAGTTAGTTATAGCTGTAACATTCCATTCAATTTCATATTTATTCACACATTCATTCATACAAACACACACATAGGTTCTGCAAGTTTGTTATTACAGTTACCAGCCTTAGAGTTGCTCGAGCCAAGCCACTGGCCAGGTGGCCTGGACACGAGGAGGGAGCAGGACCTTGTCAGATGCTCATCTGATGCTTCTGGAAGTTGGTTTGCAGAATCAGACCCCAAAGTTCTCACTTTCTAGAGTTCATTTTTATAGGAATTTATTCCTGTGCCAGTCTATGGGAATTGCTTCATCATGCTGTTGCTGAATCAATCAGCAGATGGCACATTCTTGACAGCTCCGTGCTGCCAGATGTTATCTTGTTCTTCGGTTCTCCCATCCTTCAGGCTGGTGGATGGATTCCAGTCTGCCCTCCGGGGGTCTTCTGGTTGTTTCCACTTGACGCCTTCTTCGGCTGATCGACACTGGATTCTTAGGCTGGCACCTCCCTGATCATTCATTTATTATCCACACCAAGCATCCATCCACATACATCCTCTATCTCTATTTTAATCACAATTGTTAACAAAGAGAGATAAATAGAACAAAAGGGCAGGGAGTCTGTGGGTGCTGTTTCTGTTGTTACAAAGTATCGCTTTGAGTCTCCCTCTGTGTGAGTAGTTGTTGTTACAAAGTATTGCTTTGAGAACAGACTCTGTCTTAGGATGTACTAACACAATTAGCAGCTTGCAAGTTTCACACAGAGCGGGAGAGAAACAGTAAATATAAGAGACCAAAAACCAAGAGACCTCTTAATTAGTAATACCCTGGAATTTAAACTATGGGGAATCAAACTCATTTCTGATTTTAATACAGAACTTCTTTAATATGATCCACCATAATAACTTGGCACAGCACAGAAAACATTTTTGTTTTGCTTTCTTTAGTAGTGGAAGACAGCAATCTGTATCCAATTCTGCAGGTGACATTCTTTTTTTTTAAACAGACTGGGCTCTGCAAAGAAAATCATTCACTTTGTTAAAACTGAATCTCCAAATGTCCTGAGTCTATTGCCTCTCTATTTATCTTATATAAGGGATGAATGAAGCACACAAGTACGCATGATTGGGTGGACTTGTTTGCAACAGCTGTATAAGGGATTGCCAAAACTGATTTTGTGTAAGATAGCCTGAGTGCCTGATGTACATTAGAATTCATTCCCATTCTTTAATGCACATAAAAGCACACTAGTGTTTTAGGAAATATTATCAGATCCATAAACTGCAGTTTGCTTTTCTTGGGCAAGCTGTAGCAAGAGCTACAATCACCTCTTATGTGGCTTACTTGACCTTAATGTCAGATATTTTCCATGAACTACTTCCAACATTTGTTTCCTTAATATGTTGTTAGAAATCTTTCAAAGGCACTCACTGAAAAATAGATCCTAATTTCTACAATAGTGGAATAGCACTTTCTCTTAAAAGCAGGCTTCATGAGAAAGCCAACCCATAATAAAAAACATACTTGATTAAAAGGAAAAGAGCCACTTAGCCATCACTTCCTTTTTTTATTTCTCTCTCCTTCCCTCCCTTGGATTACCTGTAAGGGACTAGGGGTGTAGGCAGTCTGGCCAGCAGTCACAGCTGGGCTGGGGTCTGTACATCAGGCACAGTAATCACTAATCAGAAGTCATAGGAATGGCAAGACCTAGGGTCAGAGTCAGGCTAGGGTCAGAGACTGGAGGTCAAGGTTGTATCAGGCTGGAATCAGGAGGCAAGAGTCAGGCTGGGCTCCGAGACCAGAAGACAAGGCAAAGTCTGGAGTCACAGCAGCCCAAACTCTGTGTCATTGCCAGACAACTTCCTGGGCCTACCCAGGGTTCAATAGGGCACTTGACCAATCAGAGGGCTGCAGGGTACTGTCACGCTTTCTCCCTTGGGTGGGACTTCCTATGGCACCTACTCTCTGCAGTCCTTCCTGGGGGTCACTCTGCATGGCACTGTGGGAATACCAACCAGCCCAGGCTCTGTATACCTGGGTTCTAGTCTATGGACCCTTATACTGGCCCTTTTCTTATTCCAGAAAAATCTTTCCCGTGCCATGAGGGTTATTACCCTCTTTGAACCTTAATGGCCAGACTACAGCACTTAGCACATTCAGGGGGAGCTCTAGGAGGGATTGTCTTTCACAGGACACAAACCAACAGCTTCCCCACCTGGGCTACCCTATGCAAAAGAGAAATGTGCAGGCTGCATCACTCATGGTATAATATGGACTGCTCTTTTCTTCATGCCAGTCCAGAGCCCCATCTCCATCCTCTACACTCCAGGGGCACACAGAGGGAGCAGTTCTATAGAAGGAAAGACATGAAGAGGTTGAAAGGTCCCTTGAGTCAACCCCTATTCTCTTCTCTTTTATATAGGTTCTTATATCACATCAGAGTAGTATCTTAGCACCTTTCAGTAGTGCATTAAATGACTTGACTATGATGTGTCACATGTTTGTTCTGTCATCCTCTCTCCATGGGCAGCAGTATGTGCAGGAGAGTGTTTTGTATAGACATAGACACTTTGCTATATTTTTATATTAGAAAAGGCAGGTCAGAGAAATGTGCCTTGCACCTGGAGTGGAAACTGGTGAGATTTGTTCCTTTGACAGTTCATTCCCTGGTCTTGGGCTAGCTCTGAGAAAGTTCTGTCTCCCACACAATGATCTTTAACCTTATTGTACAAAGTTCCATGGAGGAGTGAAGTTGTTAACTGAGGTCTTCATCTTAAAGCTTTAGGCAGTCTTTAAGATACCCCTGGCCCAGGCCATTGAGCACCTTGTAGATAAGGACTGAGACCCTGAATTTGATTCCGTATGCTATGGGAAGCCGGTGCAGAGAAGGGAGGCTAAGTCTGATGTGTCCATGATAGCCTGTGATGCTGAGAAGACATGCTGCACAATTCTGTGCCAGTTGGCGTTTTCTAAGCTGTGGTCTACATGAAAATTGGAGCTCTACTGCAAAGGAGAGAATCTGTTTCTGCTGATTATTCACCATTTGGAGTCATAATCTATTTCAAGGGGCAATTATTCTTACAGTGACTAGTCATGATGTCACAAGGAATGTGACTGCCAGTGAGGAAGTGAGGAACTGCCAGAAGAGAAGCAAAACAAATAAAAACTGAAAAAGAAAAAGAATGCCTTCTTTCCTCCTACCTCCCCCCGCCAGAAATCATTAATAAAAATTCAGTGGAGAAATACCTTTTTCAAAATTCTATGTTGTATTTAACAACTCTTTAAACTAAATCAATGTTTTATTCATACTTGAAAGCAATGACAAACTAATTCACGTCTGGATGGGTAGAATCCTTCTATATAACAGATTATTTTTGGACTGATTTTCCAGTAGACACTCTTCCAAAGTGAATTTATGTTTTATTTTAAAATCTATTCAGTTTTGAAAGGGTCATACAGCATATACACATAAAGGAATCTTGCAGTCCAAAAAGCATTTAAGAGTAGAAATGGAACCATTTGTTAATGTCTGCATAGTGTACTATGATTCCTTTGGTTTATAACTATCAAGCAAAAAAGCAGACAATAAATGTGAATACTATTCATCCTTTACTTAGAAACCTATAGGCTAGCCCCTCCCCTCAATTGAATCAGTATACTTAGGAATCAGTAGTGGCAAGTGAGCAGAAAATGGAAGCAAATTCTGCTTCTCTCAAACGACATTATTCATAATGTTATGGCTACATCTAACAAGTTTAGCTATAGCTGTGTGTTCATATCTATATCTATCTATGATAGATGAGATAGATAATGTGACAGACTTAGACCAGAAGGCTATAAGAAAGTAATTTTTTTTTGAAGCAGAAAAGAATTTTATTTGCATAACACTTGCAAAGAATCACCAAAAAGGAAAAAAAAAACAAAACTATGCAACAAAACAAAAGCAAACACAAGGTATAACACAGCAGTCTTCAGGAGGGAGAAGTGTTCAGGCTAGCCTGGGCCCAGAGTGGGGGGGCTTCCTTGACACTTGTGGTCTTCCACCCTCCTGAGTTACCTGGTGGCCTAGAGCGGGGGGGCTTCCTCGGCACTCATGGTCTTCCACCCCCTCGAGTTATCTAGTGCCATGCCCAGTGTCACCGATTATTCCTCTCCTGAGAGTGCCCAACAAGATGGGCACGGCTGCGGGGTGGGCGGTTTGGGGGTGTGGGGGACGTACACCACGTGTGATAGGACCCCTCCTAGGTGACAGTGATGATGGTATCCACAGCGGCAATGGCTGGGGCTGGGGTCTCTCGCTCTTCCCCTCAATCAAAGGGTCAGACGGAGGGAACAGGATGGGGTCACTGAGCAGAGAACCTCGGACAGTGCCCACCGCTCCTCAAAGGCGTCAAGGGAGTCGGTGGATGCCGCCCAGAGGAACTCCGCCCGGATACGTGAATGTACTGAGAATCGGAAAACGGCCCTACAGTCGCAGGAAGCTTCATCGGCCAACCTCCTCCATAAGAAAGTAATGGAAGGCAGGTATATCAGCCTCAGAATGAGCAGGTCTCTGTTCCCTGGATAGCCAAACAAAGGCTACTCCAGGCCAATCAAGACACCTGATGCCAATTAACCAGTTAAGGTCATTAGGCTAATGCCGGCACCTGACCCCAATTAACTGGCAAAGAGTCAGTTGAGGCCGTTAGGCTAATGAAGACAGCTGGAACCAATCAAGGTCTCATTCATACTACTTAAAAGCTCTCCTCCCCAGCCCCCTTGGGGGAAGTCCAGGTGAAAGGAGCTGGAAGAGAGGAAGCATTGCTGTATCCTAAGATAAGGGTGAAGCTAGGAAAAGGGAACCATGGGGAAGTGGCCCAGGGAATCCAAGCAGCTTCAGTGGCAAAGGGAAAGCCACCAACAGCTGCTACAATTAGGTCCTTGGGCTGGAACCTGGAGTAGGGGGTGGACCTGGGTTCTCTTCCTCCTCTTTCTTCCCCTCCCTCCCCCCCATGCTTTACAGAGATCCCCTTGAGAGGGGAAGCAGGCCTTGGTCCAGTCAGGAGGCTGAACTGTGCCTACTGAGCATTATGAAGCAACAAAGATTGTGAGTATTTCCCCTTCCCATCTCCCATACTGGCCTGTGATGGAAGTAATTCAATAGGCTGTGACACTTCCTGCTACACTCTGAAAGGAAGGTCACATTGGGGCCTTAGTGAGTTTCTGAGGCCCCTGAATCTGCCTGACAGACGGACACCTTTAAACAAAGTATCTGTTGTTCCAAAACCAGAAAACAATTTCAACAACCACTACCAGTTGCTGAGTGACAGTGATGTACTTTACCTATTATGATGTTTACAAAACACTATATGCTTAAATGACTAGTTAAAAACTTCATAAATCTGCATTCCTTGTGGGAATAAACAAGTTACTCTTATCAAATATAAAGTATTTTTCATTTGCTTTCAGTGTAAATCCGGCAATTTTCAGGACAAACAAATTATCCAAGCCAAACTATGTTTTTTAGAATAGAAGCTTTTAGCAACCTCATGGTCAGATTCCACTCTCCTTATTCACAAGGAGTCACTGATTCCTCTGCATGTGTAAGGGTAGCAGAATCTGGCACTCAGGATGGAGATGTTACTACAGTTCCATAATCCACAGGGCAATGATTGTCTTAAGTAAAGGGGAAGGGTCCCCATGACACTACGAGGACATGGGTAAATTTCTGGAGCAATCTGTTATTCCAGCACCCCAGATACTCCAAAGAAAGGCCATGTGTGCCAAGGACTAGCTAACCCAAACATTTTGGGATACAGGATAGATGTAGTGTTCTGCTTTAAAGTATATTGAAACCCTTTTACTGTAAGGGCAAGTACTGTGCAGGTCTCTTTCCTCTCCAGAAGCTCTCTATGCTACAGCTGACATTGAGATCTATTGGCTGCAGCAGCAGTAGCTACACAAATGCATATTCTAATACTTTCTGCAGGTGCTCTTGTCTTGGCACATAACCTTAGTCAGTCAAGTGGGACAAGGGAGACCTGCACTTGGAGAATGCTCTAGACAGCTGCTTTACAACCAGGTTACAATACAGAGGATGACACATCTGTGCAGCTGATGCAAGATGCCATGTATTATCATAAGCCATTTCACAGTAGGAGATATTCACTGAAAAGCTTTGTGTTCACTGGGAACAATGCTAATAAAAATTGTTCGCTGATTAATCTATGCTACTTCTACTCTATCCATGTGGGCTAACATTGAGAGGAAGAAGTGTAGTTGTAGCCATGTTGGCCCCGGATATTAAAAAGACAGGGTGGGTAAGGTAATATCTTTTATTTGACCAACAAAAAGAGGGGGTTAGTGGGTTACAGATTGTTGTAATAAACAATAAATCCAGTGTCTCTGATCAGTCCATGATTTTTAGTGTCAAGCAGAGTTATGAATTTAAGGTCCTAGGCTCATCTTTTGAATGCTCCAATAACAATGTGGGTAAAAGCAGACAATCACTATGTTCTCAAATGAACTCGCACAGGAAGATGATAAAACACCCTCTTGCCGGTGGGTGAACACTTTTTACAGTGATCACTTTATACCTGACCTATCAGTCCTCATCCCCAAAGGAAACTTGCACAACACTTTCAAAAGATGAGCTTGGGAGCTTAAATTCATAACTCTGCTAGACATTAAAAACAACAGACTGGAGAGAGACACTAGATTTATGGCTTATTTCAACAATTTGTAACCCACTAACACCCACTTTTTGTCCTATGACTGCAGAAATGTTAATGGACCACTCTACCTTAAATGGTCCCTTAGACTGTGTGCTAACTACTTATGCTAAACAATCTGTTCTACCTTGCGTTTAACTGCCATGCTTGGAGTACTTTTCCTAGACCTGAAGAAGAGCTCTGTGTGGCTTGAATGTTTGTCTGTCTTGCCAACAGAAGATGGTCCAATAAAAGATATTACCTCTCCCACCTTGTCTCTCTAATTGACAGGAGGAAGCACAATAAGTCATCTGCAGAAAAGAATTTCTCTCTAGTTTGCCTGCACTTTGTCCTGGAAAGCCAACTAGAGTGAATACCATCTGGCTTGAATTAAATCAGTGTTTAAAGCCACAAGCATATATGTGGAAGAGTTGAGCACACATTTGCTGAGAGTCGTGCGAATTTCAGAGGGTAATGATTACAGTATTTCTTCAGATCTAGCAAATACATAGTCGAATGCAAAGAGAATATTGAATAACATTATTGGGACTTTGTGAATGAGGAGATGTTTCATCTAGTACCTACAGGCTGAGAAAGTAGTTCGAGAAAGTGTTTTATGCTCCGTCTGGATCATTTGCCATATAAGACTTCACTCTGACACAAGGTTAATTAACAAGCTCCAGCTTTATTGTGGCTATTTACAACAGGCTTCCTCAGCCTCATGGCTTCTCTGAGAGTTCCACGGGAGGTGTTCCTTCTGAAAAATTCCCCCCAGGAAACAGTACACTACCTGAAAGAGTCTGCTAGGACTTTCATATTGTTATATCCCTTCTCTTAAAAACAAACAAAAAAACTTTTTAACACCCCAATACTAGTTGATGAAGTAATCTAACTTATTTCTTTCAAATGCTGACCACTCTCATAGTTGCTGTGTTCACCATCTTATGAATTTGTTCAGCTATACACCTGTACAACTTGGAAATCATCACATAAAATCCCTCAGATGACCAGGTCAATTTACCAATCCACCCTACTCTAAATAGTTCATTGATGCCTCCCATCTGGTCAACTAGACTCTCTAAGCTTGGTGCCCCTGACACAGTCTGCTACTAATGACTTTTTGGCTCAGGATTCTCCTGATGACATGTGGTGGTTATACTGTCCTTAGAGGTTTCTTTGGTTTTCCTGAGGTGCCTATGGTTTTGCCTCACTATGTGTCCATTTCCATTTTATGTGATATTTGGTTTCTTGATTGCACCACTCTAACTTTGCATCAGAACTTATCCTCTTTTGTCAATGGTTATATACACTTTGTCACACTGCTCCAGACCTTGCAGATCTGTTGTAATAAAACACTTGTGTTTTTGTTGTATTCTCTGTAGTTCACCAAGGAAAGCTTCTGAGTACCCAGGCTTTAACAATCTTCTGCTTATCAGCAAGAGGGTCTTCATTCTCCAGCTCATCAATCTTTGGACCAAAGTAGAATTTGGGCCTTGCAAGGGAGTATTCACGTGATCAAGTATTGCTAAGTATGGGTCAGCATCTGCAGCTTTCACTTTTTTCAACAGTTTCTTAGCAGTCTTTACTGCTGATTCCACTTTGCTGTTGCTTTGAGGTTATCTTTCTGAATATATGGGATCAGAATCCCAGACCGGACTGAGCTTCCAGAACTTTCCTGAAACTGTCCATTATCAGAAAGCTCAATATTTAGTATCCCATACTGTACAAAGTGTTCTTTTATCTTCTCTCTGACTGTCTGTATCCTGTGCCTGGTAAATAGTCTATCTTGTAGAAATTGAAAAAAATAGAACATGTATCCCTTGTCTCTAAAGGTAAACAAATCCATGGCCACCTTTGCCCATGGTCTTTCTGAAACTTCTCTTTTGGTTGACAGTCTTCCCAGGATTTGCAGACATCATACTGTTTCATGAATATCCATAATTGCTCATTCATTCTCTGGCTCACCTTGAGCAACCTTCAATTCCCAGATGTGTCAAATGGACTTTTTGTATAACTTCATTCCTAAGACCTGCTGAAATAACCACTCTTTTGCTCTGGAATATAATGCCATTCTGTACACACAACTCATGACTTGTCTGAAAGAATGGTCTTCTCTTTTTAGGTAACTTGTTTTTTGTCACTGACCCTCCTTGTAGGATCACAAGTTTCAGTGTTTGCAGCATTCTGTCTTTCTGTACCCGCTATCTTTCAGCCTTTCTTCTGAGAAAGGTAATTACTGTATCTTAATTATTGTCCCCACCACAGCCTCCATGGATCCCTCTTTGCTGGATTCTGGCAGGCATGCACAGCTCAAGGTATCCAGCAACACTAAATCTCTGCCTCGGCAATACTTGATCCTTACAATGTACCCTCTGCAGTTCTGTCATCACACACTGTAAGTGTTTTGATGCACAGAGTAATGGCTTTCTCTGAATGCTGTTAAGAAGTTCATGGTCAGATTGTATGTCTACACTGAGATCAGTGTATTCATGGTCAGATTGTATGTCTACACTGAGATCAGTGTATTGATTTTTTCCATTCCAAAGAGTATTGCTAAGAGTGCTTTTTCAATTTGAGTGTAGTCCTTCTCTGTCACAGACTACGCACTGCTTACAAACACAACATCTTTGCATCATTGTCATTGTCAACATTGTCATCTTTGCATCAGAGTAGCCCCTAGACCAATTTATCTCAGTGAAGCATCAGGAATTCCGCAGGGTTGGAATAAAATATTTCAGCATGGGAGCTTTCCCAATGATCTTTTACTTTCTGGAATGCCAGCTTGTGTTGGTCTGTCCATGCCCATACGCTGTCTCAATGTGTCAGATGTCTCTGGATCTTGCAGCTCTCAGACAGATGGTTGGAAGCCTTTGTGAAATAGCTGACCATTCCTAGGAATCATTAGACTCCTTTAACATTTCTGGGTCTTGGCATTTCTCTAATTGCCCTCACTTTCTTGGGATTTACATTCAGAACTTTGGAGATCAACAAATATCCAGTGTATAGTACCTCGGCTACTCTCAGCCTGAGCTTGTCTAAATTCGATTCAATATTCTTTTCTCTGCATATCTGTTAAATAAATAAAATAGTAATTTGTAGTCATGATCTTGTTGTGCTTGTTCTGGATTGTCACTTTCTCCCATTATCAGCACATTTTCCAGATTCCCATCAGGCCCTCCAATGCCTGGGACGATCTGCTGTGGAATACCTCTGGTGCTGGACTGATTCCTATTGGCTTCCTTAAGCTTCAGTATCTCCCAAATGGATTTGTGAAGGTAGCCAACTAACTGGATACATCATCTAGTTTGATGTGCCAGAATGCATTTTTCACATGGTATACTGTAAAAAGTCTCACTTTAGACAGATTTGGTAATAGATCATCAATTGTAGATAGAGGAATATTGGTTCTGTTTCAAAGCTTTGTTTAAAGATTTGGAGTCTATGCATATTCTATGAATCTATGGCTTTCTTACCACCACACGGCTGCTTATCCTGACTGTGCTCTTCTCGGTAGCGTATATAATTCCACGATTCTTTAAGAACTGCAGTTTCTTTCAGTGGCTGTAATAATGCAACAGGTACTTTTCTTTTTCGCAATTTAACTGGCTTCATACTGGTATGAATCTCTATTTTATAAAAATCCTTCATTTATGTCCCTGAAACACATCTGTAGACTCCCTGTGTATCATCTCCCAGTCCCAGGTAATATCAGACAAGGTATCTTCAGTCACCCTGCTATCCACTTTCATTATGTTCCGGGCTGTACTTTTATTACATTCATGGCTTGCGTGGCCCTGCTGCCCAGAAATGGTATTACTGTCTTATTTCTGGCCACAAAGTCTGTATTCCTATTTCTTCCTTGGATTTCTTCTTTTGATTTTACATTTCCCCACAGGCTTTAATGTGGTACAATTGTATATTTTCAACAGCTGGTTAGTCTCTTCCACTTGTATGTCTGGATTCACCATCCTAATCAGCATGATGTTACGATTTGTGTCATAATCTGATTGAAATCATACCACTTTTTTAAACTTATGCCCATAACTGTTTGTTTTTAAGGTGCCACCAGACTCCTTGTTCTTAAGAAACATATCTCCATACAATTGGTTTTGATGCTCAGTAGGGTCTCCCTGCACTTCATTTACTATTTTGGTCACCCACATAATGTCCTCATATTCACTGTTGCTCTCTTCAGTTACTGTGTGTTCTTGTGATGTCTTTCTTCTCTCTGGACAAACACTTGGTTGCAAAATGAATAAATTTACCACAGAGATGGCATTTTTTCCATAACCTAGAAACTTGTCTTTCAGTCTTACATGTTCCACCAGTATTTGCATGTGTCTGAACCGTTATCTGTTGATGTTGAATCTGATTTTGTTTTCTCTCATATATTGCATGGATAGTTTCTGCTAACTGCCCTTCCAGAACCCTAATGTTCTCTTTCAGTAACTCTGCAGCCTTACATATATCTCCAAGCATTTTACAAAAGTAAAGTCAGCATCCCCCAGCAACCTGCATGCTATCCAGTCTTTTATCAATGAATCCATAATATTTCCAAAATTGCCACTGGTTGCTAGTACTTTTAGACTCCCACCGCTTGATACTGAGTAAAGAAATTATCTTTACACTGTTTTGTTCTTCCTGTGGATACAGGGAGTAGCAAAAACAGCCCACTATTGCTTCTAATGTGCATTGAGCTTGGGGAATTTCCCCACAGAGCCTCATGTCTCTCCTTCTTTCTCCAATCGGGTAATAAAACAATTTTATTTTCACAACATTCTCTTTATCTGCTATAACAAGATCTACATAAAGGTTAAATTCCTCTTTCCAACTCTTCCATGCCTGCACTGAATTCTTAGCATGCAAGTTTAATGTCTCTGAGGCTTCAACCCCTTCATTTTCTGTTATCCGCCTTGCACACACAGAAGTATTGTGCTCTCTCCAGTGCAACTGTGAATGGTCTCCTCTGCTATCTAGGATTTGATTACCACTGCTACTGGGTGTTATGCTCAGTGTCTGGATCATTTGCCATATAAGATCTCATTCTGACACAAGGTTAATTAACAAACTTCAGCTTTATTGTGGCTGTCCACAACAGGACTTCTTCAGCCTCATGGCTGTTCCTCAGGAGGTGTTCCTTCAGAAGAGTTCCGGAGAAAACAGTTGGCTGTCTGAAAGTGTCTGCTAGCAATTTCATATTGTTACAGAAAAAGTTAAATCCCATTAGTTAAAACAACTAGTCATTACTGTCTACAGACACTTCTGCTTTATTAAAGGAATACTGGGCATTGTTTCCTACCCCCCTCACTTTCCCTGATTTATTTCAGAGCATGTATTTGACAGGCTAGAAGAATTTTCTTGCCCCTTTTTTGTATGTTTTGGGTTTTCAGGCACTGGCCTAATCACAAAGGAATGTCTCCAAGATGAATACCTTCAATTTACACTTGGATGGAATGGTTTTAGAAAAATAGAATAGAGAATGTCAGAGGAAAACATTTTAGAGTAATTTGATTAATTTCTTTGGGTTTTTGGTTTTTGTTTTGCTCACATGATTGAGTGGTTGTATCACTCTACAGTTTGAATGTGGTCTAGGGAAAAGGTCATTGAGTAGGGCTCAGGAAATATTTGTTTTAATTCCGCCATTACCACTGTCCTTCTCACTGACTCTGGGCAAGTCACTTTCCTTCCCATTGCGCATCTGTCTTTGCTGTTTAGATAGCCATAAACTCTCCAGAGCAGGGACGGTCTCTTTGTTAGTGTAGCACTTAGCACAATGGGGTCCCAATCTCAGTCACCGCCTCTTGACACTACTGAAATACAAAGTAGTAATAAAATAAAAACAAGTTGCAGAAACGAGCCATTTGAGAAATTGTTAAGGGATAAGGTTATTAATTAGAACCATGCAAAATTTTGAAAAATAAAAAAACAAGAAGTTACTGACACTCACTTGGTTTGGGGTTTCACCAAAAACTCAAATATCAGACCAGGTTCATAGAAAGAATCAGAAGGTGTTTGAACCCGAACCAGTTTCAGGTTGGCTCCACTCTCCGTTTCATCATGGACTGAATAGTTTACTCAAAACCATCCAAACTGTCTCACTGCTCTCGTCTGTTTCCTCATGGATTTCATTCTGATCTCATTTGAACTGGTTTTACAGTTATGAGGGCTGGAGTCGCTATTGCATTGCATTCAGTGTGGTCTTTTACATCTGTGCAAAGTGAGCCAGACAGACCCTTGACCCTGTTATGGCCCACTTGTCAGTCCAGTAATAGAGGGTGGGATGCCAGCTTGACCAGCTATCTGGGGTTTCTCCTCCCCCTTTGTGGGGAATCCCTTGCTTGTGTATACCCACCTTCTTCCAGCTCCTCAGTATGCTGTACAACTTACACATTGATGTAAAGGGGACTAATTCTTCTGACCTCCACCACTTTTTTTACCTAAGTGTAACTCCCTTGAATTAGACAGGGTTACTCCTGATTACATTCTTGTGAGATCAGAATCAAGGCCATGAAGTCTAACTGAGCTTAAAGAGTCTGACAAACATCAAATTCAAATCTCTAAATCTGGCCTTCTTTCTTACTCCCAAGATCCCTCACCCTAAAGAGACAGGGAGTAAGATTCCAGAGTCACCAGTAGGAAGTTCTAGGGGTTGTTACCAGATGGACAGACTAGATGATCACAATGGTCCCTTCTGGCCTTGGAGTCTATGAATCTATTATAAGGATTTTTCCCCTCCTTGAAACATTACCTGATTAATAAAACCCCTGCCTGACATGACATACACAGCTTACATAATTATTTTGATGTGATATCATGCTAGGTACAATTGTCCTTTACATCATTTGTTCTGCTGCTCCTGCAACAATACAAAGAGTACATGTAATTACTTTGAAATTTCCTGTTTAGCTAAAGAACACAGATATGAGTACACAGAACAATAACTGCTTGTTCGTTCTTAATATATTGTAATTTAATGAAGAAAATCAATGGTCTTGTGTGAAAATAATTTACTCATTAATCTTAGCCACAGTAACCTAAGTACAATATTTAGATCAAATTGCAGAATGGATAAAGCCAGTGGCAGCACAATATTTCGAATACTGATATCCAATCTGCATTTATTTTTGAGTATAATGTTCTTCAGAGCCTCATATGGGCTTTAGAAAAGGGAGAGTTACAAAGGCAGAAAGCTTTGCAAGCACATATGGTAAATGTATACTCTGACTAAGACAGGGAGAGTAAGGAAATGAGCTGAAACTCACAAACTTATTAGAGCTAGCAAGTGAAATGCTGCTATTCTTTTAGTAAGTTCCCAGGGCAAAACTGAAACATTTATGTAAGTTTTCAAAAGCATGCTAAATTTCCTCTGGGTAAAATTCAAGGAGCTCAACCTTTTGTGAACAAAACTGAAACTGAAGTAAATGGGAACTCCAGCGATGGAGAGCATTAGGATCAAGCCCTTTAAAAATTAGTGTGGGTTCAGTGTGCTTAATTTAAGCTAGGTGAGTTTCCATCAAGACAGTCCAGAATTATAGGTATGTCCTCAGTGTAATTGGCTAGACCTAAGCTAGTTTGGGAAACCATAGTAATGAAACTGGCAGTATGGACATACATATGGGCTAGCCCCCTACCCTTCACCCCCACCCTCACCCAGGACCCTAGGTATGTACTCGAGCTGCAATCACAACTCCTGATTGGACTGTAGACAACCTGTAACTGGGATAACCTACACATTCCTTATCGGACTCTTAATTTATTGGTCAAATCCTCAGCTGGTGTAAATCAGCATCATTTCATTGACTTATTCCACTCTCTATTTTCAGTATGTACATGCGCACATACACTCTCACACACCAGTTACATGTCATTTGAATGAAATCAGTAGAACTGCACCAGCACAAAACTTGTATAATGTATTGGAAAATCAGGCCTAAAGCACCTGTAGATAGAGAATAAAATACAATTAAGAATTGTCTGATCATGTACCCAGTGCCATAGAGCAAGACTTTTATCTTTTTCTGGCATTTTTTTGTTTTTCCATGTGATACATTCAAATAAAATACCCAAAAAATCTTTCTGGTAAATACTTGTACCATACTTTTTCCCTTGAATGAAACATCGGATGACAGCAACATCAATGGAGCTTCTTCTGTGTGACATGTAGAGTGTTTTCACCATGGACTTGATGCAAACAAATCAACAAAAATCTTAAGTATTTAGAAATTGCTCCTTGAATAGTTACCCTATTCCTTGAAATATTGAGTAGCTAACCAGTCAGTGTGCCCAGAATGGGGCAAGGGTCCCATGGAAAAGAAGTGATCACATCATAAATTATGACAGGTTTCAGAGGAACAGCCGTGTTAGTCTGTATTCGCAAAAAGAAAAGGAGTACTTGTGGCACCTTAGAGACTAACCAATTTATTTGAGCATGAGCTTTCGTGAGCTACAGCTCACTTCACGAAAGCTCATGCTCAAATAAATTGGTTAGTCTCTAAGGTGCCACAAGTACTCCTTTTCTTTTATCATAAATTATATTGAACATGTATAAGAGGACATAGGCAACCATAACTATGGTATTATCTTTGAGTGCTTGACTTTACAACCGTTATCATTCTTTCAACATAGTTGTTTCGGTTTTTTAATCTGACTTCCAAGATTAAAAAGAGAGCAAACTAGAAAACAAGAATTCCATTATGTGCAATCATATTGAGACCCACATGGGTCATTGGTAGAGTTTATCAGAAAACTGATTTCCCCGCTAAGACAGAGGTTCTCCACTTTTCCAGACTACTGTACCCCTTTCAAGAGTCTGAAGCCTGAGCCCCGCCACCCAGGACTGAGGCATGTAACTTAGATTCACATGGCCCCCTGTGGTGTGGGGCACTAGACAATTGCCTTGCTTGCCACCCCATAATGCCAGCCCTTCATTTGCAACCACCCCCAAACCCATCCCAAGGGGGATCACGACCCCATGTTGATCAACATTGATTTTGTTGATGTACCCCCAAAAGACTTCTGCTTACCCCCAGGGGTATGCATACCCCTGGTTGAGAACCACTGTTTTAGACAAATTGTGAATGAATATCTCACTTGATTATTGGAACAATTACACAGATATTAATTAAGATGACATTTTAATGTTAAATAGTCAATAAGAAAGTAGAACCTATATAATTATGGCAGCAAAAATATAGATAGGGTAGGCTTAATTAAGTGGTGTTATAATAGACTATAAGAAGGGCTATATTCTAATTTTAGATCAGCATGCTCATTCGTCATCAAGATACCATCGGAGAGGATTATATACCCATTCTTCTCATCCAGGGATTCATCATTCTTGGATGCACCATCTCATCTTTGCAGGTATGTGTAAATGCAATGTACAGCTATATGGCAATCCCTGTTTGCTTTATCTAATATTAAATCATTAATTTTAATCTGGGTTTCATTACACAATGTAGCAATTGCATGCATATAAAAATTGAAAATCTTTTCAAACTTACTCCGGAAAACTGGATTAACTACTTCATTGGCTTCTTGTTGCAACACATAATTAACATGTTTATTTCCAAGCAGACATTCCTGTACTGAACAATCCTAAAATAGATCTTTTTATTCCCAAAGTGTTTAATTCCTATCATTTTCTAGGGGACTAGAGAATATGAATGTGGTAAAGTCCTAAATTAGCCATATCTTGAACTTGTTGCTGATAAGTATTATCTTATCCACAAGGAGTACTGAAATGAATGTGGCTACCCTTGGTATTCTTGCAGTAGGAAAATTCTCTTATATTCCAGCTAAGAAACTTTAAAGCCACCAGAAAATGCATAAACAGAACCTTATTAGTCAACATTCCAGGGATTGAAGTGTAGATAAGTCCACTATTGGAACCTGTGTCCATTTGAGGACATTGATTCAGTTAGTTATAATCATATTCAACTAAAGATAACTTGACCTTTACCCAAAATTGAATATTTATTTTAACAAGGTCTGGATGCCTAGTTTGAATCTCAGCCTTATGATTTCCTTCTCTCAATCTCTAATTGATTTAAAAGAGCATTCCACCTTTAACTGAATTTACACATTGCTTTTGATCCTCCCAAGTACCACAGGAAATATCATTAGTCAGAACTTTTGCCCTTTCCCCTGACACATTTTGCAACCTTTCCCCTTAGTCATTAAAAAGAAGGAAAATTCTTTTCCAGTCTGCAAAAGGCAGTTCTGTTACTTCCATTATTTTGGAATGGAAACTAAGTCTTTCACAAATTCTTCTAATTAATTTGGAAGTATCACCCACCTTTTGACCTATGGTAGTGAACACTGGTAAAGGGAGTGATTCTTCCCCCCTGCTCTCCCCCACCCCCCTCCCAGGTTTCCAAATCATGGACTTTAAGGTCAGAAGAGACCATTATGATTGTCTAGCCTGACCTCCTGCACAACGCAGGCCACAGGATCTCACCCACCCACTCCTGTAACAAACCCCTGACCTATGTCTCAGCTATTGAAGTCCTCAAATCGTGGTTTAAAGACTTCAAGGTGCAGAGAATCCTCCAGCAAGTGACCCAGGCCCCATGCTACAGAGGAAGGCAAAAAAACCCCAGGGACTCTGCCAATCTGCCCTGGAGGAAAATTCCTTCCCAACCCCAAATATGGTGATCAGCTAAACCCTGAGCATGTGGGCAAGACTCACCAGCCAGACACCCAGGAAAGAAATCTCTGTAATAACTCAGATCCCACCCTAGTTAGCACCCATCACAGGCCATTGGGCATATTGTAATGTGTCTTTCAGAAATCCATAGTGTATTGTGCATATCTCTGCAGCACAAATTTGTCAAATCTATCAAATCCCAATTTTACCCTAGGAAGCATGATGTGTAACCAAAATGGTCCATTACTCCAAGTTATAAAGGAAATGTTGGTTATTAAATGTCCCTTAGGTTTGGTGTATCTTATCAAGTACCCCATCTTAATATAGGTTTCAGAGGAACAGCCGTGTTAGTCTGTATTCGCAAAAAGAAAAGGAGTACTTGTGGCACCTTAGAGACTAACCAATTATTTGAGCATGAGCTTTCGTGAGCTACAGCTCACTTCAAAAGCTCATGCTCAAATAATTGGTTAGTCTCTAAGGTGCCACAAGTACTCCTTTTCATCTTAATATAGTCATTCTGATCTTGATGCTGCAAGAGACCATTGTCTGTTCCAAACTATGGAAATAATAGTCTATGAAGATACTCCTTTAACTGAAAATCTGCAAAAAGTCCAAAGCCACTGTTCTGACTTGCAGAGTACATTTTTTTTTCTGCTTCCTCCAGTTGTGGTTCAATTTCTGAAGCTGAAGGCTACGAATTAGTCCATACACTAAGACTATTCAGCAGGAAGAGCAGGAGTGCCATCTGTTGCCGCATTTTGTACTGTGGCTGGTTCCTCCATAATTCCATTGGCACACTCTGGTTTGTGTACTTGCAACAAAAAAAAATACACTCAATCTCTCCGCTTCTTTCCTTTGTACGTCTGAATCTTATATAAAGAGAAATTCAATTTATGAATATGGTAGGGACAATTATTTTATGACATAGGTTATGTGGTGGTTTAGCAACTGTCCATATGCCTATGTCCCATGTGTTCCCTCTAACCCTTAACAAAATAGGCTTAGCCTTTTTCCTGGCTTTCCCCAGTCTGCCTGCTTCTTGCAGATGCACCTGATGTAGGTGATCCTGCAGTAATTGCAGGTAAGTGTCCATTTTTACTCCTTCAATTTATGTTGGACTTCCTTGCCACATTAAGTGTTCAGAATGCCTCGTTTTCCTTCCAGTCATAGCTTTAAATTGGGAACAACCAGTAGAGGCTACTTGCAAATCCATGAGACTCACTGGCATCCATGCATCCCAGTTTTCCCCATTTGGTTCCATTAGTTTCCTCAACGTTATTTTAATGGTACAGTTTTAATGGTAATGGCCCAGGTGACTGAGGATGGTATGGGATGTGATGTTTGACTCTGAACAGAGCCATATAGGATTTAAAAAACTATGTTCAGTGAAGAAGGACCCCAGTCTGATTCCACCTGCACCAGTAATCCCCAGCAAGAAAACACATGTTCTACCAAGACTTTATCCATGGCTAGCGCTGTATTGGTTTGCTTGCAAATCCACCTTTTTAATAGCAGGCAAAGCAGTGTTAATAATGACCGGTGTGGCTGTGGTGGGTGCCCCTAGGGATTCCACTTGGAACTGGGATACCACTGAACTTGCCTGTTCCACCAGCCTGAGCTCCCTTACACTGTCCTGCTGAGCCAGGCCTTCATGCCTCCTGCAGCACATTCTGCAGCTGGGTGTGTCCCTACCTGTGTAAGACCAATACTGAGATCAGCTCCACATGGGAAAAGCTCAACTAGGGAACGACCCAACACTCAAGTGCACACCCCCTCTGGACTGTAAACCCAAAATTGTATTGTCTTGCGCTGCACAGAGAACTGTACCATGTAAACTCATAAAATTCTTCCCCTCCCTCAGTGTGAAGGAAGATATGCACAGCTTTTTGCCCCCTGAGTTACGAATTCCACAAACTGGGTTTAGAGAAAACAAAAACAAGTTTATTAACTACAAATGATAGATTAAGTGATTATAAGGGTTAGCAAACACATCAAAGCAGGCTATCAAATGAAACACGCAAACTAAGCTTAAGATACTAAAGAAATAGTAATTTCTCCCCCCTAACTGTTTTAGGCAGATTGCAGAGTTTCTTGAAGGCAAGCTGCTCTTGCTTTCAGCTTAAAACTCCAGGCTTTTTTCACAGTCCAGACACCTTCCCAGCCTGAGCTCAGTCCTTTTCCTGCCACCTTGGTCTTTGTTTCTTATGTTCACAGCAGTCACCTTGGGTGGGGATTCAGTGAAGAACAACCCCGATTGTTCCTCCCCAGCCTTAAATAAGCTTTTCATTTGGCAGGAATCCTTTGTTTTCCAGTGTGGTCCCCCCCCCCAACCCAGTGGGAAAAATAGTGGTATTCTATCATGGAGTCAAGTACCAGGTGACATGATCACATGACCCTGCAGTGTCAAAGCAGCCATGAGTCAACGTTTATTTGTAGTGTCCAGAGGAAGGCTTTCCAGGAAGATGATAAACATCTTCCAAGACCTATTGTTCTCTCTAATGGCCCATCCAGACTGATTGCATCCTGTCTGGTGGGCATTCCCCAGGTGCAAACATTTTCATAGTACAGATGTATAGTCAATATTCCTAATTTCAGATACAAAAATGATACATGCATCCAAATAGGATAATTGTATTCAGCAAACCATAACCTTTCCAATGATATCTCACATGTCTTATCTTGCACAAAACATAAGTTATGCTATAATCAAATCATAACTATCTTTATGGAGTGTAGCATCACAATGGTCATGTTATGTTCTAAATCCACATTGAGGGCAACTGACTTTTTGGACATTTTTTATGAAAAATGTTTTTTGAAGTGTGGAAAAAATGTGTATCATTTGAAAGTTTCAATTTTTCATCAAAATGAAATGAAAAATATTTTTTCATATAAAAATCTGAACATCTCCACGAGTTAACATAACCGAGTTATGTTTGGGCTAAATTGTGGCCCGGCTAGTTCAGTGGTGGAGATGAGTAAAAGGGCACACTGTACCCCCTTACACTCCCACACAAGCTACCTGCATTACAGGTAACAGCATTGAAGGAGGGGCCCAGACAGTGACAACACTCCACCCCCTCCCTCAACCCATCAACTGGAGTAAAGGAGGGTAGACCCAGCACAGTTCACTCTCCTAGGAGATTTTGAGGAACCTTCTCTGAGTCTGTCTCCCTGCTCCTGGGGCAGGATAGGAATGCACTGCCCCTTATGCTGAGCTTGTGGCAAAGCTACGATTGAGCCCTAAGTGTACAGTCTAGTTTTATATTTTATTCTTCTATCAAGACTGTCACCTATTTAACTTAAAGATGGCACTAGACTTTTTCTATATAGTTAGGTTTCATTACCAACATTTACTCTAGCAAACATGCAGCACGGATGAACAAACATCATCTTTGCTCTGGAAGAGTTACATCTATGGATTTGTCTACACTGTGCTGCAGTGCAGACTACAATATAGTAGACTCCAACTATTATAACCACGACTATCTTAATGCCATTTGGTACCTTTCAGTTTGCACCAGCAGTGTCCACTTAGGGCAACACTTTGGTGCATGCTGCAGTTCACACCGTTATAGTCTGCCTTGAGACCCAGCATAGAGATATACCCTTTCTTAAATATAGGCTCTCTGCTTTCATTTGGTTGTGCCTAATAGGATAAGCCTGAAGCTCTATTAGCTGCTTTTTAGTACTCTAGAACAATTGCCTAATAGGCCAAAGGCCTGAGATCTCTAGGCCTTGGTCTGAAAACTAAATTATAATTTTAAATATCAAATTGTCAAGTGAAAGAAAAAAATCAACATTTGTAACCATTATTTAGAAATTGTTTGACTATCTCTAGGTAACTAGGGAGTTAAGCACCTAAGCCATATTTTAGCATGCCTTTAAATATTATAAGATGGTTTTAAAATGGGTCTCTAAATTTAGGCTTTTAGATGCTTAGAGGCCTAAAAATCACTGATTTTAATAAAATACCTAGCTCTTATATCATGCTTTTCATCAGTGTCTCAACGTGCTTCACATAGGAGGTCAGTATCATTAACCCCAAAAGGTGACAAAGCTGCCACTCAGAGGATTTAAGGACCACATCTTCAAAGGTATTTAGACTCTTAACTTCTATTGATTTTCAGTAGAAGTTAGGCACCTAAATTCCTTTAAGGACCTGGGCCTAGGAGCCTGTCTTTAGGTTCTAGGCATCTACAGTTGGATTTTCAGAAGTGCTCTGGGTTGGTTTAACTTCCATTCCACTGAAGTCAGTTTTATCATTGACTTCAATAGAAGCAGTTATGCCAACATTGTTCTTTAAAAGTTTGATCTAAGTTACAAAACAAACCATAAAATGCCTAAAAAAAAATTGGACACTTTGGACTCTAGCACACAGGGCAAACTATTAATTATCCTGACCCAGCCCTGAATATTTACACTACTTTGTGGGGTATTTTACCCTTAGTAGCCAAATACATACCTGCTATAACTCCAGGAAAACCACTGGAGTTTGAATGGAAATATATATTATATACATTTTGGGTGGGGGGTGGGGAGTCAATGACCTTTTAATAAATTTGTAATCCTGAAACATTGTTGTTTTCAACAAGATTTGGTTGGAGCACAAAGTCAGAATCGTAAAGATTTTTCCTATTCCCACACTTATCTCCTTTCCATTTCTGTTTGGAACTTGCGTTTCCATTGCTTCAAGCAGAAGCTGTGTTTGACTTTGGGGAGCACTTTCCAATACTAGATTTTTATGAGTGTCAGTTCAGACCCTGAGGCCCAGTCCTGATGCTCTTATTCAGGCAAAACACGCATTGATCTCAATAGCAGTTGGAGGTGCTCATTCTGCGGAAAAGGACCTAGGGGTGACAGTGGACGAGAAGCTGGATATGAGTCAGCAGTGTGCCCTTGTTGCCAAGAAGGCCAATGGCATTTTGGGATGTATAAGTAGGGGCATAGCGAGCAGATCGAGGGATGTGATTGTTCCCCTCTATTCGACATTGATGAGGCCTCATCTGGAGTACTGTGTCCAGTTTTGGGCCCCACACTACAAGAAGGATGTGGATAAATTGGAGAGAGTCCAGCGAAGGGCAACAAAAATGATTAGGGGTCTAGAACACCTGACTTATGAGGAGAGGCTGAGGGAGCTGGGATTGTTTAGCCTGCAGAAGAGAAGAATGAGGGGGGATTTGATAGCTGCTTTCAACTACCTGAAAGGGGGTTCCAAAGAGGATGGCTCTAGACTGTTCTCAATGGTAGCAGATGACAGAACGAGGAGTAATGGTCTCAAGTTGCAGTGGGGGAGGTTTAGATTGGATATTAGGAAAAACTTTTTCAATATGAGGGTGGTGAAACACTGGAATGCGTTACCTAGGGAGGTGGTAGAATCTCCTTCCTTAGAGGTTTTTAAGGTCAGGCTTGACAAAGCCCTGGCTGGGATGATTTAACTGGGAATTGGTCCTGCTTCGACCAGGGGGTTGGACTAGATGACCTTCTGGGGTCCCTTCCAACCCTGATATTCTATGATTCTATGATTCTATGTTGAATTTGGCGGTAACTGTTTCCCAAACAACAAACAAGGACAATTACAATCCTTGATATAAATAATATATGACATATGAAATTCCCTCCCCCAAATTCAATTGATAACAAATTTGCTTTCAGGCTTGATTCCCTAGCCTGCCCAGGCTCTGCCCAGGTGCAGTGGAGAAGGGCAGATGTCAGTCAGTTGCATAGGGAAGTTCACCAAGGACAATCTGCACCCATTGTAAATTCACTCTGTTCTGTGTGGCACAAAGCAAAGTTGGTGGTGGGGAGAATCCACAACTGTCTTAAATTTAAAGCCATGAGTGGCTGTGTGGAGAGAACTTTAAAATGCCTTTTGGGGGAAGTTTTTTCAGTCTGAGAATCTTGAATGACCCTACGCAATTAGTGGGCTGCTTTTCAAAAGATTTGATTGCCCACAAATCCCTTTGAAGGGAATGGAAGCTGCAGATACTCTGCACCTTGGAAATGCATGCCTTTAAAAGGGCATCTTACTTTTTGTTGAGTGCACTGTGTTCTTGCTTCATGAATGACTACACAAAATTAATGTTCAGAATGAGATTATAGTTGGTTTAGTGTCATTTGGGATTTATAATTCCCACCTGTTCTTTCAAAAGATTTTTGGTTTTTAGACTTGTCGTTCCTCCCCATGTAAAGAGGAACCCATAGAGCAGCTCACAGTGGAGTGTGGAGCTCTGATCTCTAGTGTTCAGCTCCAGTGAATTGATATTTGCTGATATTGAAAACTTGTCATTGTAATACTATTTAAGCATTTAGAAACTCTCAGGTCTCTTCTGGTAAACCCACACCCAAACCACATGCACTCAATAGCATTGACTTATGTTCTCACTAAAGCATATGCAATTTCAAAAATATGGATAAAAAGAGAACATCTCCGTTTACAAACCTAAATCCTTATCTCTGTAGCTTAAACTCAAATGGCAGTAGGTTTCAGCATACAAAACTGTACTTTGAACATAATATCATTGGAAAAAGGACCATAGCTTCAAAAGATATGAAACATCCAAAAACAGCTAAACTTTCTACTAAGGGTAAAAAGACAATGGGAACATAAGTGATTAAACGTCTGTGAAAAAATTGAAGGGGACATTTTAGGATTAATTGAAAATGATGCTTATTATGGCTTCATGTACAACCAGGATAAATCCGGATGTAGCCCACTTAAGTCAATGGAATTACACTGCTGTAAAACTGAGAAGATTTAGGCATAGAGTTGTCAAATCAAATTAAGGCTTGAGGGGTTTTGTTTTTACATCTAGAACTTTTAAAAGTCTATAATGGACTTGACAGGTCTGTATTTAGATGCAGAGACTTTCACTTCTTTATTGGCTCAGCTATTGTCTGAGACTGCTTGGTGAGCTATGTGGAATAAGTCAATGATCTCATTGTGGGTTCCAGTAGATCAGTGTTTATGATCACAATAATTTATGAACAGTCTCACTGCTGGTAGTCTTAGCAGAGAGACCAGGTGCTAAATATGAGGGTGAACTATAATGCTGGCCCTAGAGTTGGTCCTCACAGATCAGGGTTGAGGCACCGAGGCTGAACAATATGGGGAAAGATTGTGCTGCTGCTGTCTGTGCATTATCAATTCCATAGCAGATGTCAGCTCCAGGACTGACAACCTGGCACTTTCTTGAGCAGTAAATTCAGATAAAATAAGTGGATACATAGAGTATTGCTGCAATGATACAACTTCACAGTATACTAACGCTTTTACCACCTGCTGAAAAATATAAGTGCGTATGATTGCAAATGACTAAATATGGGCGTCTTATTCCCATAAATATTAGGACAGTACATAGACACTTGGGCTGTGCATTAATATTTTAGCACACCATGTGTTTTGGGTATAAATTAAAGCATAGCACTCCACCTCACAATCATGGAGGGAAATCTTTCCCTTAAGTAACCAGTGGACCCACCACAAGCTGCATCTTCTCTAACCTTCTCAGAAGTACCTTCATCACCAGAAAGTGCTTGCTAGAACATTATACCAGAATCAGAGTGACTAATGTTATGATAACTGTTCAACCTCTAAAGTGGTAGTTCTAGAAAAGGCATAATAAACACCAAGTTGTATTGATAGGTAATAAGGGAAGTTGTCAGATATTGTTCAATATTACATTTCGTGACCATTTATTTCAGCGCAACAGAGATCCGGAGGAAAAGTTTATAAACGGTAAAGTCAGGGTTTTTTCCCCCTCTGCCTGATTGCTGCTTGGAAAAACTAAGTTGCCAAGTCTGTCAGTGCATAGTCTATTTACTTCAAGGCACATTAGCATCTTATACCAAACACCAACAGATTCATACAGATGTGGACCTTAATTGCAAAGTTAAGATCTGGATCTGGTGTTTTAGTTCAGGCCCACTGCCATAAATGTCCTGAAGACCTTAAATCGCTATTGATTTGATGTTTTCTGGATCTCTTAGGAGGTACTCAGCACCTTCCAAACCAGGTTTCATTCTGAGGCACTTAAAGGTTTTATCTTTAGATAAACACTTCAGACTGTACAGCTGTACATTCCTATAGCACAGTGGCAGCAGTGTGGTAATGCTGTGTGTCACAAAATATCCTGTGTTCTAGAAAATTCATCCCAATGTCACGGTTTTTACTTGATATTTCCATTAAATTAAGTTACCTTGACAATACAATTTTTTTACAAGAGTTAATAGCTTACAAACCTTCCTAACCTGCTTCATTTTTTTAAACAATGGAAAAAATGCTGTCTGATTCATTGCAATGTTGTTTGCCACCATGGCATTTTCACTTTTCAATCATCCTTTATCACAGTAATTTGCTTGCCTTGACTCATTTACATTTTTATAGATTTTAAATATGTTCAATCCTTGCTCAGATATTTGATACTGAGATTACCTCCAGTGATAAGGTTGCAATTTGAACTCAGTCAGGTGGGAGGTGATGTGGGTCTCCAAGAGTCTCACTGGACCTTTTTCCTCCATATTTTTCAAGAATGCAATCGATGTCCCTGACATTCTGCTAAATCTACCATGATACATATTCCGATCACACAACCCAAACAGCTAAGCCAAATTATACAAACATTGCACTATTCCTGGAACTTTCATTCTACCTCCAATGCCTCCTATGACAACTGCAGTGTGTCTAAAAGTCTGTTTGGGATTGAAGGAACTAACTAGATTGAACAGCGCATGGCGTAATGTAACTGTTCACTTCTTCTATTCTCCCTGTTTTTTCATCTATCTTGCTGAGCTTCATTTGTTTGGCAACAGTGAGCCCATTTTAAACAGCAGATGTAAATGACTAATGCACAATTTTCTCTCCCATTTTCTGATGCCAAATCTGTTTTGCAGCTCTGGACTAGTTCTGAGGACAAAGATTCCCATCCCTGCATTTTTTTTCAAGATGCTTTTTCTCTGTACAGCTTTGTAAATCCTTCATAATGTAGTATTAGATACTAGCTTGTGTGTGTAACGCTGACTCTCTCTACACTGTTGGTTGCAGCATCTGGAAATACCAGACAGCTATGGCATATTTATCCTACAGCTAAATTCCATTCTATTCTAATGACATTCCAGCAATGTGTCAGGTTCAGTTCTACACCACCAAAATCAATGGAAGTTTGGTCATTGACTTCAGTGGAAGCAGGATCAGGCCCACTGCATGATTTGATACATATTCACTATGTAGCAAATGAACCACTAACTTCTTTCAAAATTGTTGGGAGTTAATGCAGGGGTGAATCAGGCCCATTTAATGTGAATATCATTTCATTGAAATCATTAGAGTTACACATGGACAACAGACTGTAAAATAACCTGTAGTAATGGAGGAATGAATCAGGCCTATTGTTCATGTGATAGCGGCTTTCTGTAACTACCAGTGATATCATTGAATGGAAACAAGTAGAGGAACTATATGTCAGTTGTTTTCTTCTAGCTAATATCCCAGCTGCCCAATTTAATAAAAAATAAATAACACTTATCAATAGATCTTAAAGAACCTTACAAAGCTCAGCTAGGGAAACTGAGGTACAGAGGTGAAGTGACTTGTTTAAGCTCTCCCAGCAGGCTAGGGGCTGAGGAATAGAGCCTAGGTCTTCTGAGTCCCAATTTAGTGCTGTAACCACTAGGAAACACTGCCTCCTCAATTAGCAGTTAAGGGATAACTTTTAGCCTGTAACTTTACCATATTATGTATATGTACACATCTAAGAGCAAAGCATTTACATTAATTAAAAGCTCAGTAAGAAATGATGATGACTTGCAAGTCAATTTCCAAGAAATGTTCTTCCGTATTATAAATGCAAATAATAAGCCATTATTATTACATCAATACTCAAAGAATAATGCACTCCACCATGCACATTTGTACTTAGCAATGTGAATGCTAACCATTATTGCAATACCAGTATTAAAATTGGTACTGGGCTCTTTGCTAAAATTTCAAACTCAAGGGCAGTATCCAAGTTTTTGTATAGTACATAGGAGCTTAGTCATGAAACCATTTGAAAGTTAATAAGAATAGATTTCAGAGTAACAGCCGTGTTAGTCTGTATTCTCAAAAAGAAAAGGAGTACTTGTGGCACCTTAGAGACTAACCAATTTATTTGAGCATAAGCTTTCGTGAGCTACAGCATCCGATGAAGTGAGCTGTAGCTCACGAAAGCTTATGCTCAAATAAATTGGTTAGTCTCTAAAGTGCCACAAGTACTCCTTTTCTTAATAAGAACAGAATCTACCATCAATCCTCAGGTGTTGAACTGAAAATTTACTCCATGCTGTCAGAAATAATAAACAAAATATACAACAAATGTTTCTGGATAGATTTTTTTTCTGAACCAGCTTACTTATGACCTTGGACATTTATTCTAATATTTTCTGAAGAGAGACTTTCAGAGCATAGAAACTTATTTACTTTGAAGAGGCTCAGTATCACTGAAGAAATCAAACTTGGGGAAAAAAAATCCATAATTAAACATAGTTCATCACAATGCCTCCAAAAGTTTCTGGGCATGCAACCTATGAACGCTTCCTGCTATATCCCTTTATGTGGTGCAGTTTACTACCTCATAGTTGCCAGCCAGACTACCACACCCTTAGGGTGATGATCAGTTCTAGGCTGTGATTCAGCAAGGTATTTAAGCTTAAAGCATGTGCATAGTCCCATTCTACTCATGTGTTTAAGGTAGGCATGGGTTTAGGAATCTAGTTGAACTGAGAATAGAGGGAGTAGGGAGGGGACAGACCCTCCCCTCCCCCCCATGAAAGTAAGGGCTGGAAATTTGCCATTCCTGCACCTTCCTTAGGATGTGAAAGGTGGGAAGGGAGGCTCCAGATGACCTCCCACTGTGCACCTGGGTAAAAGCCAGGCAGATCATGACCCAAAGTTAGGGGGAGAGACTGCAATGAAACTTATGGCACAAGGGTAGGATGGCCAGCCTAATGTCAATGACAAAAGCTGGAAGCATCCATGCTAATATGTATATTATGGCAGGAAGCCCAGCTCTAGATGACAGATTGATTGACTATTTGTGTTGTTGCAGCCATGTTGGTCCCAGGATATGACAGAGATAAGTGGGTGAGGTAATAGCTTTTATTAGTCAATCAATCTGAGAAAGACAAGGTGGGTGAGGTAATATCTTTTAATAGACCAACTTCTGCTGGTGAAAGAGAGAAGTGTTCGAGCTCCACAGCGGTCACCTGAAGAAGAGCTCTGTGGAGCTCCAAAGCTTGTCTCTTTCACCAGTAGAAGATAGATATTACCTCACCCACCTTGTGTCTCTCAGATTGATTTGCTACCAGAGTGATCTGAAAAGGGATTATATTGTTTATTAAAAATAAAACCCTATCCTGTCTGTTGCTAATATTTTATATTTCTCTGGCACTTTCGATCTGAAAATTAAAAAGACTCCTTGTAAGAAATGAGAAACTCAGACACAAATATGTAACCTGATTTGCCCAGGCAAATGAATAGAAGGTGTCTGGAAGAGCCAGATATAGAACTCCAATCTCCTAACTCCCAGTTCTGTCATTTAAACACACTGGGTCAGATCTTCTACTTGGGCAAGTCCATTAAATTCAGTGGAGCTTTGTTGCTTTGTGCCAGCACAGGATCTGGCCAAAGATGTTATCTTTGACTAATCCTTCTCTATAGGTTATTTCTTTGTTAAAGAAACGATAATGCTTATTTTTCAGATTTTATACATGGTTCTAAAAATATTTTCAGAGATGATGAATGCCAATCAATTCATAAGAAAACAACCATGCTTTTAAAAAATCTTATAATTTTTGGGATATCTGGAAACTCAATTTTTCTACTAGTGTTCTGCTTTCATTAGGAAATACATTGGGTCATGTTTTTCAGAGTGCAGCTCACAGAAAATTGCAAGATGGTACATAACAAGGAGTTAACTAATTAACATTAACATTTTATTACTCACTAATGGCTTGAGTAAGGTAACATGAGGGTGAGATAAATTTAGAATAATGAAATCGCTAAATTAAGATAAAATGCAAGGCAGGTATTTTACTCTATGAATATTTCTTCTTTTATTGATCCCTCTTGTTCAAATCTAAGACCTTTTCAGCAGCACATTATGAGAGTGGTGTTTTCACAGGAACATAGGAGAACCATGCAAGGTAGACTGACACATCAAGTTTATACTGTCATTCCAGAAGTATAATCAACAGCTCAAGGAGATGTATTTTATGTATTTAGCACTGGTGTGACAAGGGCATGCCTCTTGAGCTGAAACACCTGTGTTGCTGTTGGCCTGCTGGGCCCCTTGTAACCCTTCAGTTAGTAGAAGTTGAGTTTCAATGGAGTTCTGTGCTGGGCTAGAAGTTTTATCAAGGGGCCAGTTGAAAGAGAACCCATCTCTGGTACCAAATTTTGCTGCTGCTTGTAGGGGCCCAGAGTTGGGAACTAAAGTAGTTGGTGGGCCGGGGTTCCCCCACCAGCCCCTAACAAAGTGGTCCAAGTCCTGAGAACGGATCAAAACTCCCTTGGAAGCTGGAGGGAAGAGTGGAATTTAAAGGATCCAGAGATGTGGCTGAAGAGGTGAGTGCCCCCCCCCCATCTTCAGCGACAACAAGCTTCTTTGTCCAGAGCTCCCCTCCACACCCCTCTAGCTCCAGCCAGGAACTGACCTGATTCTCAGATTCTGTAGCTCCTTTTATCTGAGCCTGGCTGGCTGCTTCTGTGCAGCCTTTCTAGGAAGGCCTGGAGGATCCATCTTCACTTTTTCCTTCCTGGGGTATGAAGTAGTCAGACTGTAGGGCCTCCAGCAGGGGACCTGGTACACCCCATCACAATTGGTTGACTGTATTTTTATAGGGATAACCACACAATTTCCCATTTTCCTTCAACCCCATTTTCACTATACCCTCTCATCACTCCCACAGTACTGGGAATCCAGGAAGATAAACAGCGTTGGGTTTACCTCATAGTCTTATTAAACATTTCATTTTATTATATTTACTGTAGGTTCCTTATTTCAGGCAAACAAGATTACACTCCATGACTTTTACATTTAAACTTTATTTTCCCCAATATGAAAGTCAGTAGATACAGAATATGGCCTAAGTCCCCCAGTCATACTGAGTTGTATTTGTTGCAACATCAAAGGTTGCAGAAAGCATCCAGGAGGGCCATGGAGGCTGCTTGGATCTGACGCTATTTCACTACTTCAAATATGGTAGGCCTGAGTCTTTTCTCACTGACACTGGTTTCACAGTTACATCTGTTTGATCTCAGTGGAGTTACTCAGATTTATACCAGGGTAACCTACATAAAGTCAGGGCTAGCATATTTAAACAGCATATAGGTTTAGGAAAATGGCCAGGGAATCCGAGCTTTTTTTTTTTTCTAACCTCAAAAAAGAATCAGGTTTGCTTTCAGTTTTGTGGATGATTCTTCTTTTTCTCCCAGATGATTGAACTATACATTATTCAAAATGTCCTAAATTCTTTCAGGTCAACTATTATTTTTATTGCTATCACCTTCAAAGTCCTACAGAATTTAACAGGGAACTTTCCTATAGAATTTGTAACCAACTTATACAATTCTATAGCAGGGATATCATTATCTATGATATTCTGTAGGTTTCTAAAATAAATTCTACAAATCCTATAGTCTTCATTCCTATTAAATTCTGTAGAACTTTGTCATAAGGCTATATACAGTATATAGTACCTAAAGAGTGCTAGGCATTTTATGGAATGTTTAAATAGTATGGATTCCACCCTAGGAGCTTATACGGGGCTAGAGAGTATCTTGCTATGGCAAGATCATCTGATGGCTTTGGTGGTCATACATGCATTGTAATAGATCAGGTGGTTGTTTATTTTTTTTTATTGTACATTTTTTAGTTAAGTTTTTTTTTTTAATGCCAATCATGGGGGATTGAAATGAGGGGAGGGGATAGATTGTAGGAGATGGGAAGAAAGAAGGGGAAATTGAGGTAAGGGAACGAAGGGCAAGGCAGAAAGAGGGAGACCCACAGTAGGTGAGGAGAATGAGGGTGGGTAGCTGAGGAGCTCTGAAAGTAAGAGAGAGGCAAGTAAGGGAGGTATTAACCACCAATGTTAAAATAGTATATATAAAACTCTGAAGTTATGGTACAAAACTTGAGAGAAAATCATCAGGTACAGAAGTTGTTGGGTTGTGCTGGTCCAGCTGTTAAAGGGGCTGGCTAGAAAGGCAAGAAGCTCCAGGGACCAGAGGTCCTTTTTATATCATTTTGATGCGCCCCCTTCCCGCTGCTCCATTTGGGGCAAAGGGAAGACTGCTGGTCCTAGCACCTTGAACTAGTGATGCAGGGACTGATGAGGGGCAAGGGAGGCTGTCAGAACCTGCCTTTACTCCTCACACCACCTTTGCCTTCTATAGCTGGTGGTGGTCAGAGATATTCATATTGGGCTAGTGTTCAGTGGTGCTGGGCACCCAGAACCCGAAAAGAGCTCAATGCGAGCTACATGTGCGGTTAAGCTAATTATTATACAGAACAATCATCTCCTTTATGAAAGTACACTAGAAACGTTTGAAACAGCACAATGGTAATGCGCACAAGGGAAATGTTAGTTCACACCAGCAGGGGCTACATGGACCAGTTAACACACCATATGTTGGTACAGTTTAGAAATCGGAGCCCTCTCGAGCACATTGCCGGGCCGTGCAGACAAGCCATTAGTTTGCATGATTAGAGTGCAGCACAGGCATAGGAACATATTGTTTTTAATACTTCACTGTCAAAAGGCCACAACAATTTAAAAATACTAAACCATAGCTAAATTTTGTATCAGAGGTTTATTATAGCCAGTCCCTGGTTTACAGTGGCACCGTGTGGAGCCGGGCCCATGCTCAGAAGGGGCCCTGGCCTGCTCCGCTTGCACTGTGCCCCAAGACCCCGCCAGCCCTCTGGCTTCCCCCACCCTGCCCACCACTTGTTCCTTTTGGCCTGCCGGCTGGCTGAGCACTCCTCTCTGGCCCCTGGCTGGACCCCAGTGCGCCTCTGGCTCTGGGCAATCTCTGCTTCCCACCACCTTTGGGGCCCCACCTGGAGCAGATCTGCCTGGGACTGGTGCAGAAGCCTGGCCAGTCTTGGTCGGTTTGGGGGGGGGGGGAGGGGCTTGGCTGGGCCCCTCCAGACAAATGGGTTCTGAGGGAGCCCGGCCAGGGCAGGCCCTGGGCTGGCTGATCATGGCACTCCAGAGGGGCTGGAGCGATTCCCCACCCCGAGACCAGCCCTGGCTGTGCTGCCCGCTCAGCCCAGCAGACAGTCACCTCCCCCTAGGCCTGGTGAGTGCAGCCGGGAGGCAGGGCGTGGGGGAGTGGATCTCTGGGGGAGTCTGGTGGGGGCTGTGAGGGGGCAGGGAAGATGTGTGTGTTGGGGCACTAGGGAGTGGGGGTTCTGTGTGGGGTGCTGGGCAGTTGTGGTGGAGCTGTGGGCAGGGGGCGCTGTGCATTTGTGCAGCGGGTGTGGGGGGGTACTGGGCATAGTGGGTCCGGAGGGGCTCTGGCCATAGGGAGTTGGGGAGGGGGGCTATGTGGTGCAACATGGGCCCGCGCCTGAGGGGAAGGGGCACTCTGGCAGCACAGAGCCACTGTGCGTCTGGCAACTGCTGGTTTGTAAATAGTGCCCTTGCACTGGGCTGGGCAGAGTGGGGCCGCCCCTGCCATGCCATGCCATGCCCCTGGCTGGCCCCTCGCTCTGGGGACTGACCTCCCCGCACCATGTTCCATTGCCTCCATGGGGACCCACAAATATGTTTGGAGCCGGGCCCACAAAAGGTTAATCCGGCCCTGGGTTATAGCCATAGTGCTCTCAGTTGCAGAATACTGGAAGATTATAGCATCTGACAACCTTATACTCCCTCAGTTTCAGATGCATAACTAAAACTGAGAATAGGAGCAAATAGACATTATGAACCATAGATCTTATGCACCTGCACCAGGAAACTGCAATGTATTGAAGGATAGGTTCAACAATGAACAGGCCACATAGAGTCTGCGCCCATTCAGCCACACCAGTTCAAGCTGCAATGGTGCAGTTCTCTAGGAGAGGTGCAGCCAGACTGTCATAAGGAGTGATCCACATCTTACTGAAAACAGTGACAAACTCTGGAAATGTCTGCCAGCAGTTAATGCACAGATTGCTTTTAAAAATGCATTTCTGATCCATTTAGTGTTAAAGTATTCAAAAGACAAGTTACAGAGATTGCTTTTTTTTTTTTTTTTTTTTTTTTTAAGAGTGGCTTTATATTTTATACTGCTTGGTCTTCATTTCTAGGTGAAGAAAAAACTTAGAGCCAGACTTTTCAAGGTATTTAGGTGGCTAAAGATACAGATACATGCCTAGTGGGATTTCTAAAAGTGCCTAGGCACTAACTCCCATGGCACTTTTGAGAAGGGTGCGCATCTTCATCTTAAGGTGCCTAAATACCTTTAAAAGTCTGGCCATTAGTCCTGTTGCATGCAGTGTAATTTCCTATGTCATCTTACTTATTGCAGACAGGACTTGACAACTTAAGTGTTCACATCAGGAAGATTTTGAAAGAACTCACTTCTTCCCAATTAAAACAATGTTAGCAGAGCTCTTGTCTGAAAAGACTGTGACACAGTCATTCTTGGGAAGTTTTATCTTGAAATAATTTTATGTATTATAATATCTTCTTCAATAGCTGCCCTAAGGTCTTTTTCAGTTCAAATAGCTATAATCAGTCATGGGAGACAGACATACTCAGACACATAATTGCACTCAATGATTTACTAAATGTAACTTCTGAAACTGATTAACATTACAGATTAACTTCTAAATTATTTAGTAATTACCATTCAAAATATTTAACTGCATCCAGCTTAGTTTTAGGAACAGCAAAACATTTTTTTAAGGAATAATTGATCAGAGTACATAAGGATTTTGATTTTAGAAATTAATTCATTAGCAGTTGGCTAGTTTTTACTACGAGAATTTTTCCTAATTTAACCTTGAACCTGCAAACACTTATACACATGTTTATCTCTAAGCACATGTGTAGTCGCATTGACTTGAGTAACAAATGCTGCAACTGGATTTCCACAGAGCTTAATGGTTTTTTATTTTTATTATATAGTATCTGGTCTGTGTCCTTTCAGGGTCCTCCTATTTCATAGTTGTGAAAAGTTATGTACATAATGGAGATAAAAATCAGAACTATAACAGGCAGAGGAATGAGGGGGATTTTCAGTGTGACATCAATTTGTAGGGTCTTACTACAGAATGTCCACTGATTACCACTCTAGTGATTGGCACCTAATGAAGGTGGGATAATTAGTAGAGTTTGTAGGTGTCACTATCCAGAAGTGTTTACACTTTAAACTAATTAATTCTTCTTTGTTCCTATACTAGTGGAGCAGGGGAGACAATTGCTTCAGCAATGCCATTTGGAATATTTGTCCAAGCATGGACATTACTGATATATGTGACCAGATCATGGCCCCATTCTCTAGAAAATAAGAGCTGTCCTTCATTTTCAGGCTGCAAGTAACCCCAAGTCTCTTCTAGAATGCTCAGGAGAATCAGTGCTTAGGTAACCTGCACGGGGTGGAAGGAAGAACAGGGAGGTCCATGAAAAATGAGAAAAATTACTAACACATTCCACAGAAAGCAAAAATATTTTCCAATACTGTAGTAAAGATAACAGTTTGTATATGATAAAAAGCCAGGACTCCTTTGGGGTTTTATTTCTCTTTCTTGTCTGTGATATCCTACTGGTTATCATAGAAACTACAGACAGCTCCAGGAGCCTAATCACCTCAAATTTCCAAAACATTAAGCCTTTGACTGCCTGGGAAATGTTTAAATTCCCAAAGTTCTAGTACACTTCTCTCTAAACAGTTGGCACACTAATCAATAGATATTATAATGTCCAAACTGAATCCAAACAGAGCTTAGGAGCACATCCCATAATTCTAGGGAATCTGTGCATAGTCCATAGACCTTAGACCATTACAGTCTTTCGCCTGGAGGCAGGCTAAAATAGCAGGTGTGTTTCATGTCAATGCTGTCGCTACGCATTTTTAGGTCCACCAAATGGGCTCTTCAGATCATGCCCACTAATGTGTTTCAGCAAATAGGAAAGTCTGAGAATGAACAGCAGTGTTCACTGAAAAGGTAATGTCCACTGGAAAATCAGGGAAGTGTTAAACTTAACAACTTTGGTTCATTTCTAAATTACTGCTTAAGTTCTACTCATTTCATATAATTTAAGCTATGCCTATAGGAGACAGTGTAGACTAGAGGATAGAACCCTGGACTGGAAATCAGGAGACCTGGGCCTTAAGCTTGGCTCTGCCCCGGCCTGCTGGGTGACTTTGGGCAAGTCACTTCACCTCTCTGTGCCTCAGTTTCCCCATCTGTAAAACGGGCATAATGATATTAACCTACTTTGTAAAGTGTTTCTGGTCTATGGATGAAAAACACTATAGAAGAGCTGGGTACTATTATTGTGTTACAGCAAACTACAAAAATCAAAAACACATTTTTGCCTTTGCATTACATGACTGTTTCAAACTTGCTCAGTAAAACTAGGTGTTCTTTATCTTCAGATTTAATGGAGTAAGTAGTTGTATACAAAGCAGGGTTAATGTACCCAATTAATACAATAACTAACCATAAAATCATTTATTAAAAGCCCTAAGGTCTTAAGTTAATTTGTCTGAGCCTGCCATTTTTGGGGTTGTACTGCATCTTCCTTTCATTGGGACTGCATACCAAGATTCAAAAGAGAATAATCTTTAAAAAAGGAATGAGGGAAATTTCAGTTTTACAGGTGATTGGTTTATTTAGCAGTGAACATACACCAACCAATTCTATCAGCAATGTGAATTCAAATAATACCAGGTCTGTTGCCAAATGGCAAAAATGTTAGTCTTTGGTAGCTGAACAAAGAAAACTTGATGTGGAAGTGTTGCGCCAAGAACAGACCCAGGGGTTCCAGAGTAGCCCTTCTGTTGCTTATTTCCTGTTCCCCAAATGTTAACCTATTAATCTGAAAGAAGGGGGCCCACTCTAGAGAAATTGACAGGGTTTACCAAGGATCTCCCCCTGCCATTCAGGAAACTCCCCAGAACAGACTAGCTCTGTTCACCTCTTGGAGGACATGGATACAGCCCTCTGCTCTAAGGATTGACACCCAGGCAGTCCTTCTCCAAAACAAAATATTCTCTTTATTTAGTGTAACCAACCTTTCCTAATACAATTAATCAAAACCTAAATTAAAACATAAAAATAAATCCTTTAGTACAGGTAAATAAGCTAAAGTACCCAATACTGTTGGAATGGCTTAGGTGATTATGTTCTGTACATGGTGATCAATCATATGGAGGACTGCAATTTTAATAAACCCTAAACTTTATTTATAGTAATAAACATACACACCACAGACACTCATCTTTATTAGCTCAAGCACACACATTCATTAACCCTACTTCTATTATATATCCTATACTATAGCTAGCATACTTACTCTCCATAGTCTTCTTTCCTTCTGCTCTGTCCCAGTAGCCTGCAGCTGCTGCTGTTTCTATTCTGCAGTTGCTTCTTCTAACTTCTTCTCCTGCTCCTAACTTGACTAACTTTTGCCTGCTTGCTCTCTGCCTTAAATAGAGTTTTCAGCCTGTTCTAATTGGCCTGTTTCCCAATCCTAGCATTAGCATACCTATCCTCCAATCATCTTTAAACCCCCTGACTGGTCCATATTTACAAGCCAATCACAACTGATCAATCTAACTGTCAGAGCTCTTATACAACAAGTTTTAGTATTATGGGCTGTTTACAATTATGATATGGTACCCTCACATAGTTTTGGCCTGAGCATGCCTGACTGACCCCTTCCTGCAGTGTTGGCGTGATCTTTACCTGACCTCAGTCTGCACTTGTCCACCTGCCAATATACCAGCTATAGACTGAGCTTAAACTTCCATCTCATTCTACTTGGCTGTGTACCAATACTTTACGCAAACCAAATTAACAAACTTTCCAACTGTAAACAATTATCTCATCCTTTTAATATAGTCTCCAGTAGTTAACTTATGCATCTTAATATTAAGCTCTACTGTTGCCACCCTATTTCTTGCCAATTTAGTTAATTTTATTTTAGTTGTCCCCCTATTTTCAGTCAGTGGTGGCAAAGCAATGTTTCCAGCACTTTGCTTAGGAAACAGAATAGAGCAGCTCAGTCTTTCACATCACAAACATTTTCCAAGATCCATTCAGGCTTGTTTGTTTAAAAAACTAACCATTCTTTTATTAAGGTTTCTTATCAGCCATCGGCCACAGCACACAATGATACGAGGAGTATCCTCTGATACTAGGGGTGTTGCAAGTCAAACTTTGCAATCTTCAATATCACAAAGTTTTTTTTATCAAATGTGGACTTTCTGGACATGCCTATTGTAAATATTGGACCTTTATGCATGTGTTTAATTGAGGCAGTAGGTACACATCCAGAGATTCTTGCCACTGGAGGAGGTTATCATTTTGATCTCAGTAGAATCTTGCCAGGTGCCTAAATTTAAAACAGGTTTGAATGTAAAGATACTCTATTTCCATGAATGAAATGTCTACAAGGGAGGTAATTTACTGTTGAAAGGAGTTTACAAAGAGGAGACTCCACCAATCTATGTTAAAAGGCAGATGCAACTGGATTAGATGTGGGGAATTAGCAGTAGCAATATCCAAGTAATCACATCCATGAATACTGAACAATAAATTCAGTGGAATCGGGTCAGCTCTGATCTTAGCTTTTTCACTTATTTTTACAAAATGCTCACTGGTTAAACACATAATTGATTGCATGTCTTATTTCCAAGCTTTGTGACTCAGAGTATTCAGCAAGTCCCACAAAAACTTTCCTGAGTCCTTCCTTACTTTTTTATATCTGCTGGACATTTCCTTAATATCTTTAAATCTTTCCTCTATTGCCTTGCCCTGTTTGTTCATTTTAATTTAGATGTATCCTATTTACTCCTCAATATTTGTTTCCTCTGATGATGGGGATTTGAAATGTGCATTTGTATACTTCCCTCTGCTGCAAGCTATATTCGCATAATGCTAGGATGGTATCCCTCACACCAACAGGAATTCCCTGACTGATCTTGTGGGATTGAATAGAACTATTCGCAGAATGGTCATTTATACATTTCCTAACTGTAACAATTCAGCAGTAATCTTTTCTTTTATTTGAATCATACACCAGGAACATCATTCCTTATACTCCATCTTATATTTCCACCTAACCTTTTGTAACTTCAGGGTTTACCGACACAGACATATGGATATTAATTTAGTCTCTGTCATTAGGTATCCAGGCATATACTTCAAAATTAACCCTGACATAGGTTCTACAGCTGCAAGGTCTGGGTTGGTTCTGAATCATAGTCAAGTGGCTGTCAGTGTAAATACTGCTCCCAAAACTAGAGGTTTCTAAAAATAATACATCAAATTAATATCCTGATCACTTAACTCTTCTGGTTACAGCTGTTGTACCAATTCTCAAAAAATCTTAATCTTGCTGTGATTCTTTTCTAGGATAATGACCTCAATTCTTTATTCATTGGGTCACTCTCCAATTTCCTACTCAATATCAGCATCATAATAGGTGGAACCTTTCAATTTATTTGCATGCATTCACTTGAGGAGAACAGGATTTGCAGATTTTAATCCAGTACACCACCAATTACATTTTTTCCTATGATTTCTCCGATTTCAGAGGGATATTTCCAATGACATCAGAACTTTCATGAGCCTGTCCTCTTTGTGTTATAATTAAAGTAAAAACATAAAATCTATCATTTTCCTTAGATGAGACTTTCTGGTCATAATAAGCTTTGTATTCTTTTGCAGGCCTTTCCATAATTTTGGTGAACAAAGGAAAACACTGCTTGCAAATGTTATTTTTGAAGTAGACATCATACTTTCTGTATGTATCTGATACAGTATGTGATATGGGGAGATTGGTCTAACTTCCTGTAATGACCTTGAAAGTCCTGTTAGGTATAAAGCAAATGGTCCAAAGGACTATAGGGAAATCTTGCATCTCATTTTCTTTGATGGTTGTGCAGATTTCCTAAAATTGGTAATAATCTGTTCATTTGCCTTTTCTATTAGCCAAGTGACTGTCAATTATATGCTATGTGTAGATTGTTTTTAAAAATTCCCAATGTATTGCACACATCTGGCATGACCTCAGAAGTGAAGGCTGAACTTCCATCTGACTTTGTTCTCAAAGATAAACACCTGTGACTGAAAATATGATTCACCAACAAATGCTATGTTTTAAACTGTGTATTTGGTGTGGGAATATATTCCAACCTTCTGGTAAATAAACTGGTGACAGCGTGTATTTATACTATTTCTTTGTGTCTACTTGCCTTATCCTCAAAGTTGCGGAACCCATTGTACCTCCAGGTGAGTAGACATACCACAAAGCTGTTCTGTGTGTAGCTCTAATCTGTACACAAAACAAAATAAGTCATGTTAGATTTTTACAACTTTGTCCTCTATAACCAAGTATCTATTCTTTCTGCATATTGGCTTCTAACACTATTAGTTGGTATATTTGCAATATTTCAGGATGGGTTTCCCAAAACACATCTATTGCTACATATTTCATTCCTTCCTAGTGGAAAGAACATCCTTCTGAATGCAGTGCAGATAAACTTTCATATGCAATATCATCATAGTATGCTAATGATGACATTCCTGCAGCAAAGGTAGACTCTCTATCTTCTCTACAATTGCCTCCTTCAACTTGCTAGCACAGGGGTGGCCAAATTTACTAATCCACATATGATACTCTTCAGAAGTTCAAGAGCCAGGTGCACCTGTTCGGGGCTTCTGCCCTGCGGCAGGGTACTGGGGCCCAGGGCTTCATCCCCATGGCTGGGAGGCACCTGCTGGTGCTCGGGGCTTCAGCAAGAGCGGGGATGAAGTCCTGATCTCTGACAGGCACCTCCTGTGGAGCTGAAGCCCCTAGACCTCCTCCCCACTGGGCAGAGGCCCCTTGCCCCAACACCCTACCCCAGGGCAGAAGTTCTGAGCTCCCCCCACCCCAGTCTGGTAGGTGGAGAATGGGGAAGTGTGGGGGGCTCTATGAGCCACACTTTAACTGTAAAAGATCTGCGTATGGCTCACGAGCCACAATTTGACCACTCCTTCTCCAGCAGTTTCCTGATACTGATGAAGTTCTGTCATTTCTTGAGACCTAAAAACTTCTTGTTTGGTACATAATTTATGTCCTCATTCATACCATCCAAATATAACATCCATGCAGGAAGTCTCAGCTTTACCCTCTCTTATTTGCTTAGTCTTCAGGTATGCAATGGAATAATGGTTAATCTGTCGTGTGTTGTCCACTAACAATGTATTTCAAATACTCTAAAACCTACATAGCAGCTAGCAGCACTCTCTCAGGGTTGGAGTATTTCTTTCAGTATTTCTTGGAGTGCTCACCCAAAATTGACAGTCTGTGTCACTGTTACCTCTTATTCCCTGTGAGCACTTGGAACCCTAGAGCTTGGAATATTAACCTCAAAGAGGGAAAGATTCTACTATTTCCTGCACTCTTTCTCTCTCTCTATCTCTCTCTCTCTCTCTGACACTTTCAGCTGAGATTTTACAACAAAGTTTAAGAAAGTGTTTCCTTTGCATCTTGTTTTCAGAGCTAAAGTTTCCCCCCCAAAAAAAAATCCCATCAGGGAATAAGCTGTTCATTCCAAATGAAGAATTTCAGTATTATCTAGGACTTTTGGGCATATCTGTTACTACAGAACCATGAACTCTTTTTTTAAAGTTTCCACTTTGCATCTTGTTAAAGTCACAAAGTAACTCTGAGCAGCTGTTCTATTTAGTTTAGTACTGTGTACAACTTACCAAAGGGCAAGGATGAAAACAAAGCTCCAAAGAGGAAGTTAAGTAAAATTCAAAACAATTTCACAAAGCAAACCAAACCAAGGACAAGCCACATTTCAATGGAGATGATAAAAGCACACTGATTAAAAAGGCAAATGTTTTAATCATTTCAGCTCCTTGTTCAGGCACAAATTTGTGTGGTTAAAGAATTATATAGGTATTATTTACAGCCTTCAGCAATAGTGTTGTGGTAAAGTTCCTTTAATTGGTCTCCAGACTAATTTCTCAATGATCACAGGATGTACACTTTCTACTTTATTAAACTAAGCACTTCAAGGAAAATTTAACCCACAAAATCAGCTTTGTTTCCTACACATATTTCATCATAGTAATAGGTTCATGATTATTATATTTAAGGTTCCAACAAAATGCTCTCAGTTCATATACAAAACTCTGATTTTGTGAAGTCAGTTTCTTTAGCCAAACACCAATAAAAGACTGGGCGGGGGGGAGAAATCTGAAAAAAGAAGATTTTTGTGTTACACTCAGATGAGACTGTAGAGTTGTTACATCAGGCCGAATGTGGCACTCTCTCAGTTAGCACTCTTGTCCATGGATATGCAGGTCAGGTTAAAGACCAGGAAGCTGGAGGCAAAGTCACTTTGCTAGGTGAAGTTTTCCTTTTTTCTTAGCAAAGGATCAGCAGAGACAGCATCAAACAAGCAGGCTGTGGCCACAGGATGGCTAGAATATGCTCTTAAAACCCATGGAACCCAGAGCCCAAGTTTGGAAAAGGCTAAGAACCTCTTAGATTCACAAAGTAGTGTGGAAAATAAGTAAAGGGAAGGGACAGGCACCAACAAACAAGATGACAAAAGCCACCCCTACTACAACCTGCCTAGGCGTCTGTCATAAATATAAAGGGAAGGGTAAACCCCTTTGAAATCCCTCCTGGCCAGGGGAAAGCTCCTCTCACCTGTAAAGGGTTAAGAAGCTAAAGGTAACCTCGCTGGCACCTGACCAAAATGACCAATGAGGAGACAAGATACTTTCAAAAGCTGGGAGGAGGGAGAGGAACAAAGTGTCTGTCTGTATGCTGCTCTTGCCAGAGACAGAACAGGAATGGAGTCTTAGAACTTTTAGTAAGTAATCTAGCTAGGTATGTGTTAGATTATGATTCCTTTAAATGGCTGAGAAAAGCATTGTGCTGAATAGAATAACTATTTCTGTCTGTGCATCTTTTTTGTAACTTAAGGTTTTGCCTAGAGGGGTTCTCTATGTTTTTGAATCTAATTACCCTGTAAGATATCTACCATCCTGATTTTACAGGGGGGATTTCTTTATTTCTATTTACTCCTATTTTTTATTAAAAGTCTTCTTGTAAAAACTGAATGCTTTTTCATTGTTCTCAGATCCAAGGGTTTGGGTCTGTGGTCACCTATGCAAATTGGTGAGGCTTTTTATCCAACATTTCCCAGGAGAGGGGGGGTGCAAGTGTTGGGAGGATTGTTCATTGTTCTTAAGATCCAAGGGTCTGGGTCTGTAGTCACCTAGGCAAATTGGTGAGGCTTTTTACTAAACCTTGTCCAGGAAGTGGGGTGCAAGGTTTTGGGAAGTATTTTGGGGGGAAAGACGCGTCCAAACAGCTCTTCCCCAGTAACCAGTATTAGTTTGGTGGTGGTAGCGGCCATTCCAAGGATAACGGGTGTAATATTTTGTACCTTGGGGAAGTTTTGACCTAAGCTGGTAAAGATAAGCTTAGGGGGGTTTTTCATGCAGGTCCCCACATCTGTACCCTAGAGTTCAGAGTGGGGGAGGAACCTTGACAGCGTCCTCTTGTGTTTTCTCACTTCGTTGTCCATGGTTTTCCATCAACCGTCATGACAACCATGCAAGGTTCCAGGAGTCTTTCAACCAAAGTCCTCAATACTCTAAGACTTTGTCTGGAAAATGTCTATGATTTCAGAGTCCTGGTATTTGTAACTTTAAACAGTTTGTGCACCTGCCAATAGAAGGGGTAGGACCCCCAAATAATTCTAAACAGAGCTCCCTACTTTGTCAGATTTTCTCAGTACAATTCTGGTCAAAAGAGTAAAGAATACCCCAAATTCCAGGCAAATTGTCCAGTGTCTATGAGCCTTAAACCATTACAATCTCTTTCCTGGAGGCAGGCTATGTTAGCAGGTGGGTTCCATTGTCACAGTAATCCCACCCTGTTAGCAGATATTGATCCAGCTGGGAAGACATTAGGGTCTAATTGTAAACCCCTCATTCACAATTCATGAGCAGTTACTCAGAAGAGTAGTTCAATTGACTTCACTGGGATCATCCCTGTGAGTAAGCATTTCACATGGCTAGAATTGTTTTTTTTTTTTCTGATTCACTGGTGCACATGCCTTGATATCCCACGAGGATATAGGAGATTTGAAAGTGTCTATCTAGAACAGGTTTCAGAGTAGCAGCTGTGTTAGTCTGTATTCGCAAAAAACTAGCATGTAGACTCCAATGAGAGACTGCTGAATTGGAATTAATTTGCAAACTGGATACAATTAACTTAGGCTTGAATAAAGACTGGGAGTGGATGGGTCATTACACAAAGTAAAACTATTTCCCCATGTTTATTCCTGCCCCTCCCCACCCCCCACTGTTCCTCAGATGTTCTTGTCAGCTGCTGGAAATGGCCCACCTTGACTATCACTACAAAAGGTTTCCCCCTCCCCCTCCCACCCCACTCTCCTGCTGAATAGCTCATCTTACGTGATCACTCTCATTACAGTGTGCATGGTAACACCCATTCTTTTATGTTCTCTATGTATATAAATCTCCCCGCTGTATTTTCTACTGAATGCATCCGATGAAGTGAGTTGTAGCTCACGGAAGCTTACGCTCAAATAAATTTGTTAGTCTCTAAGGTGCCACAAGTACTTCTTTTCTTTTATCTAGAATAGGGAGAACCTAGCATGTGGGTTGAGCAGGCCTCACTGAGAAGCCCAAGGAGCAGTCAGGTCTGGGCAGAAGCCTTGTGTTTCCAATTTCAGTTTATTGAGTGCGAGAGGGATAAGTTTTGACTCACGGCTGTTTGTGTTGACTGTGTTTAAAACTGGCTGAGAGAGACATCTGCTCACCGATACCATACTGAATAGAATGGAGTACATAATATCCTCTGGTTTGCTAGTGGGGCAGAATAATTTATTTCTCCATGGCATGCAGTACTTACTAATGTTTCAGCCCCAATCTGTTGCAGTGGCTCTTTCTACCTTCCACATGAGAGAATGACAGTATTTGAGATTTGTGGAGGTTTGTACCTACCTAAAAACAGTTGGATGTTTTAGTCTAGTTCAAACATTTGTCAAACAATTACAGCCTAGTCTGGCTGTTTGTTGGAGGGCTTATTCTCTTTGAAATATTGAATTTAGGGCCCAATGCTGAAGAACACTGAGCACTTCCTGAAAGATGCTGAGTGCCTTCCCATTGCATTGAAATCAATAGAAATCTTACAAGACTGAGTCCTGAGTGAACTGTAATAAACAAGCTGTTTTATTTCATGACTTGCATATCGAACCCGAGTCTTAAAATTTAATTAGCATTTGAAATGTTGGCATATTATTAGCAAAGTCTGGTTTTAATTAGATAGCATATATTTTCCAGCTGATGAGTGAGCAGGAAGATTTATGCACATAATTTTAATTAATACTAATAGGAGCTACATACATAAGGCCCCTCTTCTTCCATGGGAAATTGAGCCAATATTTCTTGTAGCATGTGCTGATCACTAAAATAATAATATACAATGGTCATACAACCAATAACCAAATCTAATCTAATATAATGATCTGAGTACAGATATCAAAAATGGTGTTAGCGCAACGGAACAGTTGAGAAATCAAGCATTCAAATATCAAGGAATCACAATAGTTAAGGTTGAACATTCAGTGTTAAATACAAGTTACACTATCAAAAGTGACTGTAAAAATGGAACTATGGGGTTCCATGTTTATTATCTGTCCATAATCACATTTAAGTTTACAAGGTAAATGATGGTATCCCTGAGGCTGCATTTTGCCATGCCTGGAGGTTCAAGAGAAAAACTCAAGAGAGACAAAACAGAACTCTGAGCAACTCTAACCCAAAAGTTTGGGGACCGATAGAAAAGAATGCAACACTAGTTTTGTAAGATATCTCAACTTCCTAAAATGCCCTGCCTGAGAAGCTGAAGACTCTAGCTATCATAAAAAGGTCACTGCAGCATTTGAAAAAGTGAAGTGATACAGGACAAAAAAAGGTTCTGTAAGTACCTTGGGGCAGAAATTTTCTTTTACTATGTGTTTGTACAGTGCCCACCATCATGACATCCCAATTTTGATTAGAAGCTGGGACACTACCAGTCGAGTTGTGTGAAAACAGATGTTTGTTTGCTTGCAATTCTGAAAAATTGGTTGGGGAGGGGGGGAATACATTATTTTGGGTCAGGCCAAAAATAAAAATGTTTAAGAATGTTGCATTTTTATTATTATGTGGGATTATTTTTTTCAGCATCAACAATTTGGCAAAAACAATGTGAATTTGTGGAACATTTCAGTATTGCTGAATCTGCATCTTATGCCCAAAAAGTTTCAGACAAAACATTTTGCACAGCTCTTAACTACCATCATAGTAAATTATAAGCATTCAACCATGCTGTTGTCTATATTAAGAAATATACTTTTAAATGTCCTACCATTGATAACACATTCTAAAAATGATGCCAATCCTAGTGTAGAAAGTCAGTCAACAGCTAACCACCGCATCTAAAGCTTCTGAGACCAAGTCTAATCAATATGATGTTTATTGTACTGTCACAGACCTGGTCTACACTAGGACTTTAGGTTGAATTTAGCAGCGTTAAATCAATGTAAACCTGCACCCGTTCACACGATGAAGCCCTTTATTTCGACTTAAAGGGCTCTTAAAATTGATTTCCTTACTCCACCCCTGATAAGTGGATTAGCGCTTAAATCGGCCTTGCCGGGTTGAATTTGGGGTACTGTGGACACAATTCGACGGTATTGGCCTTCGGGAGCTATCCCAGAGCGCTCCGTTGTAACCGCTCTGGACAGCACTCTCAACTCAGATGCCCTGGCCAGGTAGACAGGAAAAGAACTGCGAACTTTTGAATCTCATTTCCTGTTTGGCCAGCATGGCAAGCTGCAGGTGACCATGCAGAGCTCATCAGCAGAGGTGACCATGATGGAGTTCCAGAATCGCAAAAGAGCTCCAGCATGGACTGAACGGGAGGTACGGGATCTGATCGCTGTATGGGGAGAGGAATCCGTGCTATCAGAACTCCGTTCCAGTTTTCGAAATGCCAAAACCTTTGTCAAAATCTCCCAGGGCATGAAGGACAGAGGCCATAACAGGGACCCAAAGCAGTGCCGCGTGAAACTTAAGGAGCTGAGGCAAGCCTACCAGAAAACCAAAGAGGCAAATGGCCGCTCCGGGTCAGAGCCCCAAACATGCCGCTTCTATGATGAGCTGCATGCCATTTTAGGGGGTTCAGCCACCACTACCCCAGCCGTGTTTTTTGACTCCTTCAATGGAGATGGAGGCAACACGGAAGCAGGTTTTTGGGACGAAGAAGATGATGATGATGATGAGGTTGTAGATAGCTCACAGCAAGCAGGCAGAGGTATGAATGATAGCTTTTTCCGTTTTTTTCATTTCCGTTTTTCAACCGCTTTTTCCGACAGCCAGGAACTGTTTCTCACCCTGGACCTGGAGCCAGTACCCCCCGAACCCACCCAAGGCTGCCTCCTGGACCCAGCAGGCGGAGAAAGGACCTCTGGTGAGTGTACCTTTTAAAATACTATACATGGTTTAAAAGCAAGCATGTGAAAGGATTACTTTGCCCTGGCATTCGCGGCTCTCCTGGATCTACTCCCAAAGCCTTTGGAAAAGGTTTCTGGGGAGGGCAGCCTTATTGCGTCCTTCATGGTAGGACACTTTACCACTCCAGGCCAGTAACACGTACTCGGGAATCATTGTACAACAAAGCATTGCAGTGTATGTTTGCTGGCGTTCAAACAACATCCATTCTTTATCTCTCTGTGTTATCCTCAGGAGCTATCATTCATGGTCACCTGGTTGAAATAGGGTGCTTTTCTTCAGGGGACACTCAGAGGAGCCCGTTCCTGCTGGGCTGTTTGCCTGTGGCTGAACAGAAATGTTCCCCGCTGTTAGCCACGGGGAGGGTTGAGGGGGTAGCCATGCGGTGGGGGGAGGCAAAATGCGACCTTGTAACGAAAGCACATGTGCTATGTATGTAATGTTAACAGCAAAGTTTACCCTGAAAGAGTGTAGCCACTGTTTTATAAAATGTGTCTTTTTAAATACTGCTGTCCCCTTTTTTTTTCTCCACCAGCTGCATGTGTTTCAATGATCACAGGATCTTCTCCTTCCCAGAGGCTAGTGAAGATTAGAAAGAAAAAAAAAACACACTCGTGATGAAATGTTCCCTGAGCTCATGCTGTCCTCCCACACTGACAGAGCACAGATGAATGCGTGGAGGCAAATAATGTCAGAGTGCAGGAAAGCACAAAATGACCGGGAGGAGAGGTGTCGGGCTGAAGAGAGTAAGTGGCGGGCTGAAGACAGGGCTGAAGCTCAAATGTGGCGGCAGCATGATGAGAGGAGGCAGGATTCAATGCTGAGGCTGCTGGAGGACCAAATCAGTATGCTCCAGTGTATGGCTGAGCTGCAGCAAAGGCAGCTGGAGCACAGACTGCCACTACAGCCCCTGTGTAACCAACCGCCCTCCTCCCCAAGTTCCATAGCCTCCACACCCACACGCCGAAGAACGCGGTGGGGGGGCCATCGGCCAACGAGCCACTCCGCCACAGAGGATTACCCCCCAAAAAAGAAGGCTGGCATTCAATAAATTTTAAAGTTGTAAACTTTTAAAGTGCTGTGTGGCATTTTCCTTCCCTCCTCCACCACCCTTCCTGGGCTACCTTGGTAGTCATCCCCCTATTTGTGTGATGAATGAATAAAGAATGCATGAATGTGAAGCAACAATGACTTTATTGCCTCTGCAAGCAATGATCGAAGGGAGGAGGGGAGAGTGGTTAGCTTACAGGGAAGTAGAGTGAACCAAGGGGCGAGGGGTTTCATCAAGGAGAAACAAAGAGAACTTTCACACCGTAGCCTGGCCAGTCATGAAACTGGTTTTCAAAGCTTCTCTGATGCGTACTGCACCCTCCTGTGCTCTTCTAACTGCCCTGGTGTCTGGCTGCGTGTAACCAGCAGCCAGATGATTTGCCTCAACCTCCCACTCCACCATAAACGTCTCTCCCTTACTCTCACAGATATTGTGGAGCACACAGCAAGCAGTAATAACAGTGGGAATATTGTTTTCGCTGAGGTCTAAGCGAGTCAGTAAACTGCGCCAGCGCACCTTTAAACGTCTAAATGCACATTCTACCACCATTCTGCACTTGCTCAGCCTGTAGTTGAACAGCTCCTGACTACTGTCCAGGCTGCCTGTGCACGGCTTCATGAGCCATAGCATTAAGGGGTAGGCTGGGTCCCCAAGGATACATATAGGCATTTCAACGTCCCCAACAGTTATTTTCTGGTCTGGGAATAAAGTCCCTTCCTGCAACTTTTGAAACAGACCAGAGTTCCTGAAGATGAGAGCGTCATGTACCTTTCCCGGCCATCCCACGTTAATGTTGGTGAAACGTCCCTTGTGATCCACCAGAGCTTGCAGCACTATTGAAAAGTACCCCTTGCGGTTTATGTACTCGCCGGCTTGGTGTTCCGGTGCCAAGATAGGGATAGGGGTTCCGTCTATGGCCCCACCACAGTTAGGGAATCCCATTGCAGCAAAGCCATCCACTATGACCTGCACATTTCCCAGGGTCACTACCCTTGATATCAGCAGATCTTTGATTGCATGGGCTACTTGCATCACAGCAGCCCCCACAGTAGATTTGCCCACTCCAAATTGATTCCCAACTGACCGGTAGCTGTCTGACGTTGCAAGCTTCCACAGGGCTATCGCCACTCGCTTCTCAGCTGTGAGGGCTGCTCTCATCTTGATATTCATGCGCTTCAGGGCAGGGGAAATCAAGTCACAAAGTTCCATGAAGGTGCCCTTACGCATGCAAAAGTTTCGCAGCCACGGGGAATCGTCCCAGACCTGCAACACTATGTGGTCCCACCTGTCTGTGCTTGTTTCCCGAGCCCAGAATCAGCGTTCCACAGCATGAACCTGCCCCATTAGCACCATGATGCATGCATTGGCAGGGCCCATGCTTTCAGAGAAATCTGTGTCTATGTCCTGATCACTCATGTGACTGCGCTGACATCGCCTCCTTGCCTGGTATCGCTCTGCCAGGTTCTGGTGCTGTATATACTGCTGGATAATGCGCGTGGTGTTTAATGTGCTCCTAATTTCCAAAGTGAGCTGAGCGGCCTCCATGCTTGCCTTGGTATGGCATCCGCACAGAAAAAAGGCGGGGAACGATTGTCTGCCATTGCTCTGGCGGAGGGAGGGGCGACTGACGACACGACTTACAGGGTTGGCTTCAGGGAGCTAAAATCAACAAAGGGGGTGGCTTTACATCAAGGATTATTTCAGGCAGGACCTCACGGAGGGTTCCAATAAGAAATGGTTCACCTACGTTATTGTTCTTATTGGAACAAGGAGGTTAGTCTGGCCTCTGATTGATACATGGCTAGATTTACCTTGCTGCACCTTCTCTGTGAGTGACTACGGTGTGATCTAGAGGAATGAGTCCCCTAGACAGGGGCGGGGGGGAAGCAAATGAGTACAAATCTGGTCTATTTCTTGTTTTGATCCACTCCATCTATCTTTTACATCTTTGGCTGGCAGCAGACGGTGCAGAAGGACTGCATGCCATCCACATCTCATAGCTGCCCGGCAGAAGATGGTACAATACGACTGCTAGCCATCCTCATCTCTTGCCTGCCTGGCAGAAGATGGTACAGTATGACTGCTGGCAATCCGTATCGCCTGCTTGCTCACCATAAGATGGTTCAATAGGACTGACTGCAGGACTAAAGAGAAAGACCTGGTCAAGTCACTCCAAATTTAGTCCCTGCACCCATGTCTGCCCAGGTGCTCCTGGCCAACGTGGCCAGGAGCACCTAGGACATGACGATGACGGCTACCAGTCATATTGCATCGTCTGCTGCCACAAGGCAATGGGTTGCAGTACCACGTCTGCCAGCACCCAGGAGACATACGGTGACGGTTACCTGAGCAGGCTCCATGCTTTCCGTGGTATGGCGTCTGCACAGGTAACTCAGGAAAAAAGGCGCAAAATGATTGTCTGCCCTTGCTTTCACAGAGGGAGGGAGGGAACGGGGGCCTGACGATATGTACCCAGAACCACACGCAACACTGTTTTAGCCCCATCAGGCATTGGGATCTCAACCCAGAATTCCAATGGGCAGCGGAGACTGCGGGAACTGTGGGATAGCCACCCACAGTGCAACGCTCCAGAAGTCGACGCTTGCCTCGGTACTGTGGAAGCACTCCGCCGAGTTAATGAACTTAATGCACTTAGAGCATTTTCTGTGGGGACACACACACTCGAATATATAAAACCGATTTCTAAAAAAAAGACTTCTATAAATTCAACCTAATTCCATAGTGTAGACATACCCACACTCTCAATGTTTGCGCTCCTACCCTTGGTAACACTGGTGAAACTTTGTAACACTAGTAGAGCTGAACTAGTGTTAGTAACATTGGGAACATTTTGTGCCTGTTGTAAACAAGATCCATGAGAATGAAGCTGAGGTGGTTCGGGCCATTGAGATAAGAATAAAACTATGTCTACAGTTGAGACAGTTTATTTTTTAAAATATTCAGGCCCCAAAGTCACCAAATGGAGACTTTTATCTTCTTCAGCCAGTCCAACATAAGCCTTCTACTGTCATTTGGTTAATCTTTTATAATGGTTTATTTTCATTCTTCAGAGATAATGGCATTCCAGGGAGTTTTGTGGACAATTTGTTCCACTTTAATATGTAAAACCATATTTTTTAAAAGTGTTCACAATGACATATGATTTAATAATGCCATCATGGGTGAGGTTCTGCCCTCAGTCACTGCTGAAGTCAGTGGGGTTACACAGGTGTAACAGAGCACTGAATGCAGCCTAATTTATCATGGCAAAGGCAAGAGGCCACAGTGTAAGAAATAGTAGGCTTTGAAAGTCTGTAATTCATATGAACCAGATCCTCCTGCCAAGACCAAAGCCACGTTAAATGAGACAATTTCAATACTGGTGTAAGCAGATTGAACTCTATTGTCCTCAACGGAGTTGCAACCACTTAGCCTAAGCCTGAATTTTCCTCGGCCAGCTTGGTGCAGGCAAGTTCTGTGCAGAAGTCAGGGATGGAATCCTCCCCATGATTCCACAGAGCTCTTAGGAAGCATTTCTTTGGCCGCCCCTTAGGTTGTAGTAGTCCTTGGTTGTTGATCCCCCACCCTCATGCTGAGGATTTTGGCCTGTGGCTCCATCTACTCTCATAAATAATAACAAGATGCCACTTCTCCCTTGGTCTGTCCCCACCCTACTCACCTCTTACCCTGTGTGGTGGTATGGAGACACCTCCATTAAGACAGCTTGAGGTGCTAGAAATGGAGGGGGGGATTCTCTCTCTCTCTCTCTCTCTCTCTCACACACACACACACACACACACACACACATACATATTAAAAAGAGAGGACCATGCTCCCCCTTTCCAGAACCTGAACTTGTCTGGGGCACAATGGGGGTGTGTGAGGCCCAGCCCAACCTCACCCTCTGGCCCTTGACTGGAGCTGGCTAGCACAAGGGCGGAGCCTCTTCTCTCCTGACATGACAGGTGGATAGCTGGACCAAATCTGAGTGTTTGGCATTGTGATGTCATGCACAGGGTCGCAACACCACTCAAATTTGGCCCATTTTTGGTTGCTTCCCCCTGTCCCCATACAGACACTTCTGCAGTCCTTCAAGCACCTTGGGATATGCAGTTCTCCTGCTCCTCATGCCCTTTGCAGTGGAACAGCAGAAGCTCTGCTGGTTGGTGTGTCCTACAGAGGCTGTGGGGGAACATGTTCCTGCACAAGGCTGTATCAGATATCCAAGTATTACCATATATCATGGTATAATTCATCAGCAAGCTAAATGATCTGCAGCATGATTGGGTGGACATGCTTTGGGCTTTTTTCCTCTTTTTATTTTTCTTTACTTTTTTGGGGTGGAATTCCTCTTTGCACAGAGAAGGTGCTAGAGATATTGGGGAAGAGATTATGCTTTCAGTGTAGCCATTGCAAGGCAGCTCAAATGGGATTGTGAATCTGATGCAAAACAAAGTAATCAGCAATGCATTGATTTTGTTATTTTTAACTTCTTTCCTCACCACACTAAACTCCAAATAGACAATTTTTCAACCTTACATCTTTTTTATTGCCTGTGATTAAAATCTGAATAAGCAGGTAGTTTGCCCTGATAAGAGTTTTCTGCTGCAGTAAGGGAAGCCCCAGTGAGCTTGCTTCATTAACTGTTACATGTAAGCTGCAGAATGTTCTTTGTCATTGTCACTCCTCTGGAGAGGAGATATTTCAGCTGTCTGTGGAAGGGACATGAACAGTATGGGCCTCTGCTAACCATAGTTAAGCACTGTTCATAATGTAGTTATGTCATAGGGTCCACTCACTGCTGAGGTTGCCTGCTCCTGGCTGCTCTATGGATTAGCTCCTGCCTGGTGCTGCACACTCCTCTGGTGGTCTATCCACCCATGATTCTCTTTCATCCTGAAGCTTCTTTCGCTCCATAAGCTGCAACTTCATCTTCACAACTGAAACAAGCTTACTCAAACAGAGGGATGTCATTTGAGGCTTAATCCGAACACATACACTCAGCCTTTCATTAACATTTCGAAGCACAGAAGAGCAGCTTTTGTGTCCACAAGCGAAACGCAGAAAAGCAGCTTTTGTGATCAAAATAATCATCCCAATAAGCACTAATTAGCACCTTTGGACTCAATTATGGCCCTGCTGAAGTCAAGGCCTAAAATACATCCATTTTAATTTGCGTAGGATTGGGCTTTTGATCAATAATGTCAGAGGAGTCAAAGGAGACTAGACTACCTTCTCATATCTAGAGTCTTCTCTACAGTCTACCATTGCTATCATCAGTTCAGCTCTACCAGTACCAACAGTTGCAATGTTGGGATCCCTAGTGGTTCAGCTGTTACTGGCATTTTAAGGACCAGGAATAACATTTTCAGTAAGTGCTGAAGTCACCGAAGTCACAATGACTTTTGTGAATTACTGGCAATATCCTGTAATATCTTGAACAAATCTTAAGGAATAAAGATATACCCCCCTGGTTGGCAGTGGGGGAGGGAGGTTGAAGGACTGCTCTTGCCAGAATCCAGGTTAGGGTTGGGGTGAACTCTGGTATGCTAATTAGCATGTATGCAGGTTCTTTTATTGTTTTGAATATGTTTTCTCTGTAGTACTTTTTACCTTAAGAATAAAGTAGGCTTGCATAGGAAGTGTGGTGTGTACCTTATAACTGTAGGAATTACACCTGTTAACCATATCTGAAGAGAAAGCAAGCAGGCAGGGGTAACATAATGGAGGCAGGAACTGTGCAGCCTGGAAACACCCTGGTGGGAAGGGAGAGAGATGCATGTCTCCACCCTGAAAGGCAACAGCTGGAGAGCTGGAAGCCAAGACTGGGTGCCCTTGCTGGACACTGAGGGGAAATACATTGCAATTTCCCTGAACTGTGACACACCTAAGTCTCAACTACTTTCAGTGAGACTTACGTTCCTAAAGTTCAAACCTCAAAGATCTTTTGAGGATCAGGGGACCAAGTCATCTGAATCACTCAGGCCCAGATCCTCAAAGGTATTTAGGTCCTTAGCTTTCACTGATTTAAAAGGAAGTTAAGCATCTAAATACCATTGAGGATTTGGGCCTTAGGTCTTGCAATTCTGAGTGGAACAATGCCTAAATACTTTTTTTTTAAAAATGGGCCTAAATCTCATTGAAAGTCAAAGGGATGTTAGGCTCCTGAAGGCCAGATTTTTAAAGGTATGTAGTGGCCTAAAGATGCACTTTTGAAAATTTTACCCAAGTCAATTGGATGGGCTGTGAGCAGGCTGGGTAATACAATGCTTAAAAATGCTGGTAGTAGCCAATGCCTATCTACATGAGGCAGTGCTTAATTTGTAATGAGAGAGGTGCCAGAGCTCAAGCAATTTTTTTACAGTCATAACTGATGCAGCAAGCCCAGAGGTGCCAGGGCTATGAACTGCTGAGCCTAGAAGTACCGGGGCTCCGGTACTGGCAAGCCCTGGCACAAATTAAGCACTGATATGAGGTCTCCCAACTTTACTACTTGAGTTGAGCTGAACCCAAGGGCAAAAATGTACAATATTTCCCTAGTGGGTGCAAGGTTTAGAGATGCCCTCTCTAAAACATATTGGAAAAATGGGATAGAGAAGTCTGGACTGCTGCCACCAATGTTGTACCTGTTCTGTGAATAAGTAAAAGGCTATAGTAAATCTCCAGCACTAGGGATAAAAACAAAATCTTTTTTTTTTAAGTTTAGCTTTTTAAAAACATCTTTTAAAATGTAGTGTGGCATATTTCCAAAAGTTTAAAATATTCACTTCTTCCTTCTACCGATGCTGGATTGAATTACTCAACAGAAGCCTCATCAATAGGTAATAAATGCTGTCATTCTCTCTACTCCTTTGGAAGAAACAATAATTAAAAGTTTTTGCTTAAGGTTCTGATTCACACAACAAAAAGATTCATGGTCTATTAAAATACATGCATTAAGGCAGTATTTCAACAGGCTCTGCCCTCTTTTCTTTAATTGCATAACCTTGGGAGTTTTGAGAGAGAGAAAATTTTGTGCTGAAATCACTACTAGTATACTGTACAGACTCAACAATTAAAAGATACTTTATTACACTGTGTTTATAATAGCTGGGTGAGCTATTTACAGCAAATAATTTATACGACAGATTTAGGCATATTCTTTCTCTTGGTGAATTGTCCACAAACAGACAATTTGATATTTGTGGATTTGCCCATTATTTGGAAATGTCTGATGAACGCTTCTTTGGGACAGCTTGTGCCATTTTGGAACAGGCGTGAACTGGGAGTGCCATGGAGCTGCGCTATTCCACACAGCTTCACAATTCTTCCTGGAGCTTGCAGAGCACTGCTTGCTTGCTGCTCTGTGATTGGCTAGCTCTGCAGGTTGATGCACAGCAGGGGAGGGCCTACTTCCTTCCTGTTTCTTTCCACCTCCTCCTTGAGAAGTGATATGTGCACCCAGGGAATCTAGGAGGAAGGAGTCCCAGATCTCCCCCAAGGACAAAATACTATAGGTAGAAAACTCGATAGGCAGAAAAGCTTTGATGGGATCCCGTAAAAAAGTTGTGGATTCCACAGAGCTGCTCTATGCCTCCCACTCCACATCTTCCTCTCCTCCATGCATGATAGCTGAGGGTATGATTGACACAATAATTAGCTACATTCAGCAAATCTACATAAATTACCTGAATGTGTAAATTTATGTGGTTTGTAACTAAAATATGGGCAAAACTCTCTTCTCTGATCCTCAGCATGGGTCTCTATTATGTGTTCTGCACTACTTTAGCATGCAGAACCACTCTTGTCAGGACTGTGAGTTCCACCCAGTGAATGAGCACAGGGTATGCAACAGAGAAACAAAGGGTAAGTGGCCTGATTTTCAGAAGTGCTCAGCATCTGCACATCCCACTAAGCTCAATCAGAGTAGGGATTTTTTATCATCTTTGAAAATCAGGCCACTTGTCAAGGTACTTCAGGTGGGATTTAGGAGCCTAATTTTAGCCACCCATTTCTGATAATTTTGGCCAATTTATTTTTGCATAAATTACTTACCGTATTTAGCTTTTGAAATACTATCTTGTGGGCTAAAGTTTTAAGAGTAACTCACATTTTTAAGATTTACGATATTTGGATAGGAGTTTTTTAACATTAAATAGATTATCAGAGACTATATATATATTTTTTATTTTACATAGTGCCTTTCAGTGCCAAGGCTATTCAGAACCATTGACAGTATCGTGACTTAGAAGCTGATAGTATAGCCAAATACATCAGCTTTTATACCTGTAGTAATAGTTCAGCTTTAGACATAAAGAAAATCTAAAGTATTGATTATCTTCAGAAGGAGTGAACACTACTTAAAACACCAGCAGTATCCCCGACTTATTTCAAAATGTGCTAAAGAATCTTTAACTCACACAGCAATAATGACAAAGGGTCACATTTTAGAGGGCTGGCCTTACCATGAGGCAAACTGAGGCGGCTGCCTCAGGTGCCAGCCTGTGGGCGAGGCGCCACTAGGACCCAGAGTGTAGAAAATTGTGTCTGCTGCTGGTGCATATGTATTCTCTCTGCTCGAGATACACAGAGATGGTGGAGTGCTGTGCTGGAGGAAGGAAGGCACAAGAGACATAACAGGCAGGCAGGAGAAAAGGTGAGAGGGAATAACAGAAAGCAGCAGGAGCTGCAGGGAGAGAGAGGAGGAGGAGCCTTGTATGTAACTCTCTAACACCCCCAGGAGCCTGGACTGATTAACACCAGCTTCTCAGGGAGCTTCCTGTTTCCTGCTGCTTCCCTGAACCCACTTGAGGCGAACAGGCAGTCAACTGAAGTAGTAGGAGCCAGTTAGGCCCTTAGGATGCTGATATCTTCCCTCACTCAGGCCTTGCTACCAGCCTGCTTATTTGTCCCCCTCAGCTGAGTGTTGACAGCCACTATAACTGGCACAGAACAGCAGTCATGAGTGAAAGAAGAAAACACCCCTCTGGGGCAGCATTCAGAAAAAGAAAGAAAGCAAAGGAAGCTTTTCTATCTAAGCAGAAAGGAGCTCTCCTGAGATACATAGACATACATACATATCTCCTGAGATACACAGATACATGTTCATGGTGAGCTCTACGGCCCCAGTGAGGATGTGAGTGGTGAGGAGATGCCTGATCTTCCAGTTAGTCAGAGTGCAGGTGACCTGGCAGCTACTCCAGCATCCATATCTCCATCTCAAATGGATGTAACCATGCACATTCCTGATGAAAAGTGTAGATCAGAGAAGAGTGTGGTGGAGGTGCAAGAAACAGCTGCTGCTGAGTTTAGTTCCCTAAGTCTAGATGATCCAGGACTGTGTCCCACTTGAGCAGTAGCCTGAGGGACTGCATGAGCCACAGCAAGTGAAAAACATCATGTTCCCCAAAGACAATGAAAATAGAAGTTTCCGTCCAACACATTACTGGTGTGAAATCCCCAATGGTGACAAAGTGGAGAGGCCATGGCTTTATTTACTCAAAAACCCAGAATGCTGCATACTGTTTTTGTTGCAAACTCTTCCAGTCTAATGTTCCAGCCACATTGGGTTCTACAGGAACAAAGGACTGGGAAAAATCTGGTTAGAAATCTGGCATGCCATGAGAAGGCAGCAAATCACCAGAGAGCTTGAGATGAGACTAAGGCTAAAGGCCACCATAGATGATCAGAATCAAGAGAAGATTGCATCAGAGTCTCTTTACTGGCAAAATGTTCTGAAAAGACTCATTGCCATTGTGAGAATGCTTGCTACCCAAAGCCTAGCACTGTGTTTCACTTCAGATCACCTGTATGTGCCAAACAATGGAAACTTCCTTAAAACTGTGGAGCTGATGGCTGAGTTTGATGCTGTACTCCAGGAGCATCTAAGAGTCGCCACCGAAGAAATGTACACACACCACTACCTTGGAAAAACAATTCAAAACGAAATCATACAGTTACTGGCAACAAAAGTCAAACAGAAGATTGTGGCAGATATGAAGTCAGCAAGATATTACTCTTATTCTGGACTGCACACCTGACATCACCCATACGGAACAAATGACTTTAATGGTGTGTTTTATAACAACAGAACCTAGTGAAAATGTCCCTGCAATGATGACTGTCAGAGAGCATTTTCTAGAATTTATTGAGATTGATGATGTGGTATGACAAATGTGCTTAATAAAGCTGGAAGATACAGGAATTGCGAAAGCTGAAATGAGAGGTCACGGCTACGATAATTGTGCCAACGTGAGAGGAAAGAACAGAGGAGTGCAGACACGGATCCAAGAGTTAAACCCTCGAGCTTTTTTTGTCCCATGCAGTTCTAATTCATTGAACTTGGTGGTCAGTGATGCAGCATCAGCTGCTAGTGAGACTGCTGAATTTTGTAATGTAACGCAGAGAAAAATACATAGATGCTTTGCATCAACTCATTGATGGCAAATTTTGAAGCAACATCTGGGAACATCCTCTCTGACACTGAAACCACTGAGTGCCATACGATGGGAAAGTCGAGTGGAAGCAATAAAGTCTATCAAACACCAAATTGGGAAGATAGATGATGCCATAGTTGCCATTATGGAGGATAATGCTATGACAGGAACTGTTCGTGGGAGAACAGTGGCAGAGGGAAATGGAATCACCAGAAACATACATAACTTCACATTTCTGTGTGGCTTAGTGTTTGGCATGACATACTGTTTGAAATAAAAGCTGTAAGCAAGAGACTCCAAGGGTTGACCTTGATATATCTGGAGCAATGGAACAACTGGACAAAGCAAAGTCATACCTACAGTCTTTCCGGTCAGATGAGGGATTTCAAAACATTCTGAAGAGTGCACAGAAATTGGCAGAGGAACTTCACACTGAAGCTATTTTCCCACTGATTCAATAATACAAGAGTCACCGAAGAAGACGACATTTTGATTATGAGGCACGGGATAATCCCATAAGAGACCCCAAACAACAATTCAAAGTTGAATTCTTGAACCAGGTGCTAGATTGTGCAATACAGTCAGTTTGAAGAAGGTTTCATGCAGCTCAAGGAACACAGCAGTATATTTGGGATGTTGTATGATATTCCAAAACTCCTCACTATACCTGAAGAAGACCTACACTAGCAATGCAGGGCACTAGAGACAGTGTTGACACAAGAAAACATGTGTGATATTGATGCGAGTGATTTAGGTGGTGAACTGAAAGCCCTTTCAAGATACATTTCAGCAGGATCAACTCCAAAGGCATTTCTGGAATATGTGTGCACAAATAAGATGGCCACCCTCTTTCCAAATGCTTTTGTTGCTCTGCGCATGCTTCTAACACTTCCTGTAACAGTTGCCAATGGAGAACACAGCTTCTCCAAGCTGAAGTTAATAAAAACACATCTACTCTCCGCAATGACACAGGAGAGGCTGGTCGGCCTTGCAACCATTTCAATAGAGCATGAGCTGGCCCAGACTGTGGACCTTCAGCAGGAAGCAGTTCCAATCTTTGCAACCAAGCAGGCACGGAAAGCACCACTTTGATTATTCAAACAGATAAAAATGCCAATATTTACTATGCAGACAAGAAAAGTTACATTTGCTGTTCAGGCGTCTGAAAGTTAAGTGTTCTTTAATTTTTTTGAACAAGGCATTTTAAATTGTTTGTTCTCCTTTATTGGGGTAGGTACAGAGCAGTACCATGAGAGGAGGAGAACAGAAAAAAGGCAGAATTGAGACCTTTCAAAGTTTTGGCACAAGCGAGGGAGCATGGGGGCGTCATTTGAGCTCCCCGCCTCAGGTGCCAAAATGTTGTGGGCTGGCCCCGACATTTACCAACATGTATGAACAATGACACACAGAAGGACATAGCACTGCCCAGTAGACTTAACAATGTGTATAAGCTCAAATTCTGGGCCTTGTAGATAAGTCCTGAGTTATATGGTAGAGTAGTATGCTCTACAGGGATGTGATTTCTAAAGCACACTAACATGTTGCATATTAATTGGTCCATGTAGACCCTGCTGGTGCACACTAAAGATTCTCTTGTATCAGGGCCGGATTAAAGTTATGAGGGACCTAAGGCTAATGGTAGTGAAGGGCCTAAGTGTGAATTACATATTGCAAAAGAAATTATGAAGTCATCATTTATCTACATACATATTTACACATTATCTATGTAAAATTAACAAGTTTATTCTACTCTCACTACACTCAATTCTTCAAACAGATACTTCTGAGTCAGAAGTAGCATGAAGGATGCTATGCTATCCTTCTCTTAGGCTTCCTTCCTCCTAGGTAGTGGAGTGCTTATCTTCATGAGGATGAACACTGCAACATTTCCCATCCTGCTCACCTCTCTCCACCTTGTGCTTCTACCCTCAGCTCTCCACACGGCACAGTGCAAAACCAAGCCCTGCAGGTGTTTCCTCCAAGCTATGGGACTCTACATCACATGCCCTGTCTCACTCTGACTGCAGTCTGGGAGGCAGCCAGCTTTTATTGTGTAAAAGAAAACCACTCAGGTGTAAAATTTACTGAAGTAGAGGAAGCAGTAGTGGGGAAACTACATTGGGTGGCATTGTAGTTTAGGCTGTCTTGCTCTGAAAGCTGCCTCCCAGTGTTGCACTGGCTGAGGACAATTTAATTACTGTTTTGACATTGAACCCAAATATTATTTGTGGGATGATACCTGGTTTGTGTAGTTAATCTCCAGGGATTCACCACATCAGGCCATTCTGTCACCAACCTCTTCCACAATTAGAATCATAGAATAGAATCATAGGACTGGAAGGGACCTCGAGAGGTCATCTAGTCCAGTCCCCTGCACTCACGGCAGGACTAAGTATTATCTAGTCTAGAATGTGTGATCAGCAGGTCTGACATGAGGTTTTTAAAGCATGCGTTCTGTGTGCACCAGTTCCCTATGGTTTAATTTTATTTGTTTTAAGCTTTCCGTAAGAAAAAGGTAACAGCTAGAAGTGACACAGATCTTTAGATGGTTGCCCAGTCATAATATTTAGCACTTCTGTACTATGTTAGCTTTTCAAAATCACTGTACAAGCATTAAACAAGCTTAATCTAAAGCCTTTCAGCTTTTGAATGACTAGGAGTTGACAAAACAGAGCTATTCCCTGTTGTATTCTCTGACCCCCTGAACAAAATGACTTCACTGAAAAAGCAACATCTTAAAAGAACCATTAATGATCTTTCAAAAGAACAGTCCAACCAAGACTGCTGTAGTGACACCCTTGTTACATCAGGTCTGATGTTTGTTTAAGGCTGGTGTTCCTGTTTTATTTGCATGTGTAAATCAAGCAGACCTTGCTTATTTTTTCCCCCTTAAAGTGCTCAGAGTTTAGGGGAGGCAAGTGAATGAGATTCTGCTCATACCAGCTATGAAAAAGCAGAAGGGACCAAAATCTATTCTTGTGCAAAAATCTGTTCTCCTTGAAGTCAATAAAGCTGCACAAGTGTAACTGTCAGCAGGAATTGGCCTGTGTTCTCATTCCCTGGACTAACTTCAGGTTTATTTAGGTTTAAGTTTTTGGAATGACACTCCAAAGAAATCAAGTGTGAGGTACTTTTATGATGGATTGAACTGCTAGAGTACCAGCAAATGGACAGAACCCGCCTTTTGCTTATTTCACCAATCTTTCTATCATAGCCTGTTCAGGGAAAGCCCGTGGCGGGTCAGACCGGTTTGTTTACCTGCCGCATCCGCAGGTTTGGCCAATCACGGCTCCCACTGGCCTCAGTTTGCTGCACCAGGCCAATGGGGACTGTGGGAAGCGGCGCGGGCCAAGGGACTTGCTGGCCGCCGTTCCCGCAGCTCCTATTGGTCTGGAGCGGTGAACTGAGGCCAGTGGGAGCTGCAATCAGCCAAACCTGCGGACACGGCAGGTGAACAAACTGGCCCAGCCCACCAAGGGCTTTCCCTGAACAAGCGGCGGACCAGCTTTGAGAACCACTGCCATAGAGCACGTTATGCCATCATATAAGTAAGCCCTCTCAGATTGGAGAGTGGTACCAATTGAGCCATACTGGTTTTAGATAATGTTTTTATATTATTGTCACTCTTTTGGAGTAATCTACACATCTGCAGTTGCTTTATAATATTCTATTTGCCTTGGAATCTGCAAATCTCTTAAATCAGAGACAATGAGTTACATTTGAATGTGACCTTTATTTACTGGTGAACAATGTTCAAATTAATATATTCACAATAGAAAGTTTAGAATGTAAGCTCCAAAACAGTCTGCCTACTTCATGTCTTGTCACAACCCATTCTATGGCTGGTTCAAAATGTCTTGCTCTATCTGCCAATCCATAACAAACTAACAAGAGATCAAAACATTCCAAAGGTGGTTTTCTAAAGACATTAGAATTTAAATAGGAATTTAAAACATATGTAAATCCTGAAGGGAACATTCAACTATCAGCATCCAGCTTGTTTACCCTCATGATTCCATGGAGAGGAACAATATAAAAGTGTATGTGTGTGTGTGTGTGTAACACTGAAAATCACCTCATAATCTGATCTAAGTGTTTGATACCTTGCCTTTTACACCCCAGTGGAAAACTAAAGATTTAGATTCTAAAGGCATATTAGAGGACTGACTGATTTGAGAAGACTTTGGCAGCTGACAGGATCTGTGGATCAGAAAGGCCAGGGCACAAAACAAGATTAAACTAGCTAAAGTAACAGAGAAACAAGAAAACTTCTACAAATACATTAGAACATAGGCGCCATCTTCCTCTCTGCCAGGTGGGTGCTCAACCCCCCCCCCCAACCCCTGGGCCCGCCTCTGCCCAGCCTCTTCCTGCCCCTGCACCACCCTTACCCCACCCCCCATTCCATTCCTTTCCCAAAGTCCCCACCCCACCCTGCCTTTTCCCACCCCAGGCTTGCCCCCTTCCCACCCTCTTCCCCCAAGTCCCTGCCCCTGCCCTGCCTCTTCTCCGCCTCCTCCCCTGAGCACGCCATGTCCCGTTCCTCCCAGAAAGTCCTAAGTGCTGCCAAACAGCTGTTAGGTGGCGGGGTGTGTGTGTATAGCGGGAAACGCTGGGAGGGAGGCGGAGGAGCGGGAACGCGGTGTGCAGACGGATGTGAGGAGGGGGAAGCTTGGCTTTCGGTGGGTGCAGAGCATGAGCTAATTTTTCCCCATGGGCACTCCAGCCCCGGAGGACCCACGGAGTTGGTGCCTATGCACTAGAAGCAAGAGGAAAACCAAGGACAGTGTAGGCCTGTTACTCAATGAGGGGTGAAAAACATTAACAGAAAATGTGAAAATGGCAGAAGTACTAAATGACTTTTTTGTTTCAATTTTCATCAAAAAGGTTAGTAGCAATTGGATGTATAACAGAGTGAATGCCAATGAAAAGGAGGTAAGATTAGAGGTTAAAATAGGGAAAGAACAAGTTAACAAATACTTAGATACCTTAGATGTCTTCAAGTCACCAGAGCCTGATGAAATACATCCAAAAATACTCAAGAGATGAGGCGATATGAGCCATTAGCAATTATCTTTGAAAAGTCATGGAAGATGGGAGTGATTCCCAGAGGACTGGAAAAGGGCAAATATAGTGCCTATCCATAAAAAGGGAAATAAGGACAACACAGGAAATTACAGACCAGTCAGCTTAATTTCAGTGCCCAGAAATATAATGGAGCAAATAATTAAGCAATCAATTTGCAAACACCTAGAAGGTAATAAAGTGATAAGTGACAGTCAACATGGATTTGCCAAAAAACAAATTACGTCAGACCAACCTAGTAGCTTTCTTTAACAGGTAACAAGACTTGTGGATGGGGGGGAAGCAATAGATGTGGTATAATCTTGACTTTAGTAAGGCTTTTGATACTGTCTCATGTGACCTTCACATAAAGAAACTAGGGAAATACAGCCTAGATGGAGTTACTATAAACTGGGTGCATACATGGTTGAAAAAACATTCCCAGAGAGTAATTATCAGTGGTTCACAATCAAGCTGGACGGGCATAGCAAGTGCGGTCCCTCAAGGATCAGTTCTGGGTTTGGTTCTGTTCAATATCTTCATCTGTGATTTAGATAATGGCATTGAGAGTACACTTATAAAGTTTACAAATGATACCAAGCTAGGAAGGGTTGCAAGTGCTTTGAAGGATAGGATTATAATTCAGAATGATCTGGAAAAACTGGAGAAATGGTCTGAAGTAAATAGGACAAAATTCAATAAGGACAAATGCAAAGTACTCCTTTTAGAAAGGAACAATCAGTTGCACACATACAAAATGGGAAATGACTGCCTAGGAAGGAGTACTGCAGAAAGGGATCTAGTGGTCATAGTGGATCACAAGCTAAATATCAGTCAACAGTGTAACACTGTGGCAAAAAAAACAAACAAACACCGTAACATTATTCTGGGATGTATTAGCAGGAGTGTTGTAAGAAAGACACGAGAAGTAATTCTTCTGCTCTACTCCACGCCACTCAGGTCTCAACTGGAGTACTGACCCCAGTTCTGGGTGCCACATTTCAGGAAAGATGTGGACAAATTGGAGAAAGTCCAGAGAAGAGCAACAAAAATGATTCAAGGTCTAGAAACATGACCTATGAAGGAAGATTGAAAAAAAATGGATTGGTTTTGTCAGGAGAAGAGAAAACTGAGGGGGGGCACGATAACAGTTTTCAAGTACATAAAAGTTTGTTACAAGGAGGAGGGAGGTAAATTGTTTTCATTAACCTCTGAGGATAGGACAAGAAGCAAGGGGCTTAAATTGCAGCAAGGGCAGTTTAGTTCGGATATTAGAAAGAACTTCCTAGCTGTCAAGGTAGATAAGTACTGGAATAAACTGCCTAGGGAGGTTATGGGATCTCTATCGTTGGAGATTTTTTAAGAGCAGGTTAGATAAACTCCTGCCAGGTGTTGTCTAGATAATACTGACTCCTGCCATGAGTGCAGAGGCCTGGACTGGATGACTCTCAATGTCCTTTCCAGTCCTAATGATTCTATGATAATGCAGAATTACACCAAACTATACAAGGTTTTTTGTTTTGTTTTTCCCCATTACTGAATGCTTTTTAGGGAATGGGCACACAACCATCTTTTCAGAGCATGGTCTCCCCAATCCATTATCCCTCCTGCCTGACTGATTTGTGGGTTTACTCTCGCTAAATACAGGAGAGCATTTTTAAATAAATACAAAAATTCCTCTAGGCTCCATTACTTTCCCAGGATTAGCAAAAGTATAAAAGTGATAATTCACAAATGTATGGTAGGTATGTCTGTTTAAATCTCTGTGTGCCTATCTATCCATCTCATTTCAGTGGGAGCTTCGGGATGCCTCAACACTTTTGAAAATCAGGGTACAGTAGAACCTCATAATTACCAAAAGCAGAGTTATGAACTGACCGCTAAACCACACACCTTATCTGGAGCCAGAACTACACAATGAGGCATCAGCAGAGACACTTCCCCTCACCCCCAAAAGCAAATACAGTACAATACTGTGTTAAAAGTAAACGTCTAATAAAATAAAGAGAAAGTAAAAAAAAATGGACAAGATAAGGAAACTTTCTGTACTTGTTTCATTTAAATTAAGAAGGTTAAAATGCAGTTCTTCTGCAAAGTAAAGTTTCCAAGATCTATTAAGTCATTGTTCATTTGTAAACTTTTGAAAGAACAACCATAATGTTCTGTTCAGAGTTACAAACGTTTCAGAGTTATGAATAAGCTCCATTCCCGAGGTGTTTGGAACTCTGAGGTTCAACTGTACTTATTTAAGTCCCAGTCATTCAAACACTTCCATATGTCCTTAACTTTAAGCATGGTAGCAGTTCCAAGGAATCTAATGAAACTATTCATTTGCTTAATATCAAGCGTCTGAATAACGTTTGCAGGACTGTGCCTGGGGTGCGTAAATATGGACTTAAGAGGCTACATTTAGACACTCAGTTTAGAAAATGTTGGACACATTATAATGCCTCTTAGTTGTTAAATGTGGGATACATCAGATAGTTATTACAATCTACATTATTTATCCCTTCTTGATTTTTATATTAAGGCATCCTTGTGTAGTCAAATTTCCCTGTCTAGGGGAAAAAATACTTACTGCCTTCTGACCCACAATTATAGTTAATACTGTATATATTCTTCCTAACATAGAAGACGAGCCACTCAATTGTCTTCTGACTTACATAACATACCAAAATATTGTTTTGTTTTTAAATTAGAATCAGTATTTGAAATTTATACAATTGGTATTGTTTTCCCCTACTGTATTTCTATGCAGTACACATCTTGAATATTTGGAAGAGCAGCTAGTGTTTTAAGCTTACACTGTAAAGTTATTTGTATAATTTGTGTGTGGGGTTTTTTTGGGGGGAGGGCTGAGGGGGTATCAATAGACATTTAAAATAGAAAAAAAGAAAAGACTGGGTATTGCACTAAAGCATCAACACTGATAGAAACCTGATATGCAAAGCTTGTTTGTATGCCTTGCTGAACTTGAGGCTTAGTTGTTATAATCACAGTAACATTTGAAGAGATTTTAGCTCCCTGTAAGGTCTTTCATGGGGGAAAGTGGGGGTGGTGCGGGGGGAGATTAACAGAATAGCATCCTTTTACTCAAATTCTAACAATTGTCTACAACAGTGGTTCCCAAACTTGTTCTGCTGCTTGTGCGGGGAAAGCCCCTGGCAGGACAGGACAGTTTGTTTACTTGCCATGTCCACAGGTTCGGCCGATCATGGCTCCCACTGGCCGTGATTCGCTACTCCAGGGCAATGGGAGCTGCTGGAAGCGGTGTGGGACTAGGGACATACTGGCCGCCACTTCCAGCAGCTCCCATTGGCCTGGAGCAGTGAACCGCGGCCAGTGGGAGCCACGATCAGCCTAACCTGCGGATGCGGCAGGTAAACAAACCGGCTTGGCGCGCCAGGGGCTTTCCCTGAACAAGTGGCGGAACAAGTTTGGGAACCACTGGTCTAGAAAACATAAAGCAGAACAGCAGCATCTTATTTCCTGGGCTATATGAAGAGCACTGGGAATGCTTGTCTTAGTGATGTCTTGCATTGCTTCCTATTTAGATACTTTTCACTGGAGCTCAAAGGCATATACAGTTTGCCACTTACTGGAAAATTAGACTGGATGAAATCCAGAATCAATTTTTTGTTTCTAAATGTAAAAGTACAATAGAATAGATAGCATGATAAGGACCTTCGAACATGAGTAAATTGTTTTAGTTGGTCCTTGATGTAAAGGGACACCTTGTTAAAATACTTTTAGTAATATTCTTTGTAGTCAGCTCTACAGTTTACTCATCAGAAATAGCACAGAGCAGAACATTGTTATGGTACTATCTTTAACTATTAAAATAGAGAAAAGAATAAGAATTGAATAAAAAAGCTAGTTTGGTAACTAAATCTTCTAGTTGTTTATCCTGATAGAATATTTATATGGCTGTCGTCACCATAGTATTTTAAATAAGCTTCATTTTCCCTCTTCATTGTAAAGAAGCACAGTTCTAACCTTTCCACAGTAAAAACAAAATAGTGGACCCACAAATGAAAAGTATCCCAAAGAAAATGGCAACAAGTAACAGGGCTGGACCTCATTTTGGTTTCCATATTCTTAATATAATAATACAGATAGTTTGTTGGCCTAATGGTTGACCCGATTGTGCTAGGAGCTTACTCCTCCAGAATTCCCTATGGAAATCCACCTCTGGAGCTGAAATTTAATTCAGCAGAACTACTTAGGGAATTTAGCACTACACAACATGAGTGGCAGAATCTGGCCCTATGTCTCTGCTGATACAAGGCCTCATGTTACAAATTCAGACTTGGTAGAAAACACACACTTTTTCAGTGCACACTCTGAGGCATGAAGGCTACTAAACAAATATACCAGCTTTCTATTGGCTGTGAGCTACTATCCTGAATTTAATCATCTATTAATATATAGGCTCTAAAAATGTGATTCCATGGAATGACTTTACAGACTCAAATAGTCAATTGTATACAGCTGATGGTCTGATGCTGTGATGTAATTTCCATAAGTGTTATATTCCAGTGGAAGAATTTGCAGCATCACTGACACTTCAAAGACTTTTCCTACTTGCTAGTCCCCATTCCTGAACCAATACTTCCAGCACCACACTTAAGTATCACAAGTACCAAAATACAAAACTCACCAACAGTCTCTGCCTCCAAGCACTTTTCTATTCTAGCTATCTATTTATATAACCGCCTCTGTAGAATTCAGTGAGGGACCACATATTCCCCTTTAGTGGGAATGCCCCACAGCAGGGAAAATTGTTACTAACATAAATCTGTGTCACTGACGGAACAGAAATAGTACTATATCCTTTTTACATTTTGTAGACCTCCTGGAAGAGACAAGGGCATGACTTTATAACACATAAAAACGGGATCCCTCAGGAAATCCTCCCAACCCTGTAGAATGTGAGTGCACGTCAACCCATCTTTTTCTTTAGCAATCTTCCCCTGGCCCCCCTCCAGCATCAGAGCAGATGCTGCCAGTAGCTTCCACTCACTGTCACCGGGTTCTATTTCCCCCTGCAATAGGATGAGAAGCTATCTTACCAAAAAATCATTAAATGATATAGCAATTTACCATGTAAGAAATGAGGCCATTTTACAGGAGCATACTGTGAAAACTGGCTCCTCATCAGCTCCACGCCTTTCTGTTTATCCACATTTCCCAAAATGGTGCCTGTTTGTTCAATGCAATGTATTCTCATGGAAGGTCTCTTGGTGGCTTTGTTTTATGTGTGCGTGGGGCATCCTTACAGCAGCCATTTCAGTGAGATTGATGCACATTTGTTGTCCCTCAATCCTGGCATCAGAACGGAGCTCACAAGACTAAATCTTTATTTTCAAATGTGGCACAAAATACAAATATTTTATCAGAAAATAACTGACCTGAAGAGGCTACTAACCTAGGGGTGTAAGGATGTTCCCAAAGTAGATTTTGGTTTAATTTGTGGTGGATCTTACTGCAGCAGTGAAACTTTATGCAAGGAATTAATTGGGAATGTTTTCCACACTGCTTGGGTAATCAATTACCAATCCTGGGCAACAGGCCAAAGTCTGCAAAGGACGAGAGTCTAATGCCCTTGGCAAGAGCCATTCATCTTTCCTCACACAAATAAGCCCCATATCCCTTAGGAAGAAGAATCAGGAAAATGGGGAACAATTGGACTAACACACTTAGCATTCAGCAGGCAGCATGAAATACAATTTATGGGTATGTCTACATAGCAACTGGGAATTGTGATTCCCAGCCCAGGTAGATTTACACACACTAGTTCTGCTCGAGTTAGCATGCTAAAAGTAGCAATGTGGCCACAGTGGAAGGATGGTGGCTTACGCTAGCCATTCAAGTACAGTCCTGCCAACCCCCTGGGTAAGCACTGTGGTGGCTAACCCAAACCGCTGCTCATGCTACGATAGCCACACTGCTACTTTTAGCATATTAGCTCAAGCAGAGCTACTGTGTGTGTATATCTAGCCATGCTGGGAATCACACCTCCCAGCTGCTGTGCAGAAATACCCTATATGGAGGGGTGGGGGGAGAATTCTGGAGGCTGATGATCTTGATTCTTCTGCGGTCTGTATCCATTCATTTTGATTGGAACATTAACAATAAAGGGTGGGATTTTGAGAGGAGTCTAAGGAAACCAGGTACCCAGTCCCACAGAATTTCCCTGTTCAAACTCCAAGCCTTCTGGAGGATATGAAGACTTAGAAGAGGATGGGAGATGAAGGAAGGTTTTCACACATGCCATACTTTGATTAGTACTGTGTGTTTTCCTAGGCTCAGCTGGTCTATCCAACTCATTGGTATTCAGGAAGGAATATGACTCTGGTTTACCCACTATAAATGAAAGTTTAAATAAATAAATATGCCCTTAGTTTTAGTCTTTTAAAGTTGTTTGCAGCATTTTTTAATCACTTTTTTTGGTGCTCATAGAATCATAGAATATCAGGGTTGGAAGGGACCTCAGGAGGTCATCTAGTCCAACCCCCTGCTCAAAAGCAGGACCCATACCCAATTAAATCATCCCAGCCAGGGCTTTGTCAAGCCTGACCTTAAAAACGTCTAAGGAAGGAGATTCCACCACCTCCCTAGGCAACGCATTCCAGTGTTTCACCACCCTCCTAGTGAAAAAGTTTTTCCTAATATCCAACCTGAACCTCCCCCACTGCAACTTGAGACCATTACTCCTTGTCCTGTCCTCTTCCACCACTGAGAATAGTCTAGAACCATCCTCTCTGGAACTACCTCTCAGGTAGTTGAAAGCAGCTATCAAATCCCCCCTCATTCTTCTCTTCTGCAGACTAAACAATCCCAGTTCCCTCAGCCTCTCCTCATAACTCATGTGTTCCAGACCCCTAATCATTTTTGTTGCCCTTCGCTGGACTCTCTCCAATTTATCCACATCCTTCTTGTATTGTGGGGCCCAAAACTGGACACAGTACTCCAGATGAGGCCTCACCAATGTCGAATAGAGGGGGACGATCAAATCCCTCGATCTTCTCGCTATGCCCCTACTTATACATCCCAAAATGCCATTGGCCTTCTTGGCAACAAGGGCACACTGCTGGCTCATATCCAGCTTCTCGTCCACTGTCACCCCTAGGTCCTTTTCCGCAGAACTGCTGCCTAGCCATTTGGTCCCTAGTCTGTAGCTGTGCATTGGGTTCTTCCGTCCTAAGTGCAGGACCCTGCACTTATCCTTATTGAACCTCATCAGATTTCTTTTGGCCCAATCCTCCAATTTGTCTAAGTCCCTCTGTATCCTATCCCTGCCCTCCAGTGTATCTACCACTCCTCCCAGGTTAGTATCATCCTCAAATTTGCTAAGAGTGCAATCCACACCATCCTCCAGATCATTTATGAAGATACTGAACAAAACCGGCCCCAGGACCGACCCCTGGGGCACTCCACTTGACACCGGCTGCCAACTAGGTGCTGCTCCTTTCTTTCCTTGAATAATAAATGTGTAACATGAGATGGCATAAAACATAACTGATGTCTCATAATATTTTCCTGAAAAAATCTTTATTAAACAATCAGAGCTGGATTTTCCTCCATCTCCTTTGTCTGAAGAAATCTGTGTAAGTTTCATCTTATGGGACTGATAACATTGCTACAACACTGAATGAAACAAACAATCTTGCTAAATGACAGGTTTCAGAGGTGTAGCCATGTTAGTCTGTATCTTGCTAAGGTTATTTATAACTCTAAAAATATATAAATGTTATGCTTTGGTGATTTTATGGGCTTCATATTCCATGATGCCTAAAGTCTGTAGAAACAGTGTGTCTCAAAGTAATGGCTAACTTGTAATCTGCGGGATGGGTTTGTTCCCTCCCACCTCCAAGGAAGTGGTTACCAAAGTGCATCTTCTTATGTGTTACAGTGCAGCTCCATTGCTTTTTCACATTCAATTTTATTTGACTTTTAAGTGATGCTATATGTTCTGCCTAGTCTCTTCATTGGCTTGATAATGACAATTGGCATAATTTTTTAGAAAACCATAGCACTGGTCCACATAATCTCTCACTAAATCAAGAGAATTACTTTGCCCCTATGCTGTCCTTTAATTGATTTGCTATTAAATTCTAGTGACTGTTGTAATTGTGACTTGCCTCTAAAATGCCATTTTAGAGGTTTGGGTTGTTTGTTTGTTTGTTTGTTTGTTTTTGCAATTAACCTTTTGTCAGTTATGGGTCAATTTGTGATACAGTCACAGAATCTCAAAGGTATTTGGGCACCTGACTCTGAGGGAATTTGGCACCTAAATATCTTTGAGGATCTGGCTCACACTGAAAAGTACCTTGAACTATGAATAGTCCCTCTGAAATCAATAAGACTATCTGTCGAGTAGGATTCTATTCACTGAGAGTACAAGTGTCACAATCCGCCTGTAGACATAGGAAAGAAAGGCAAAGAAAGGGATTTGTATACAACAACAAAAATACACATAAAGGATGACAATCAAACAAATGAAAGATATAATTCCCAGATTAATACATACACAGCATATTCACATAACATAGTTCAGAAGCTGAAATGTAACTCTTCCTGGAGAAATTGTAACTGTAACTCTGGGTCTTGCAGTATCAGAATGACATCTGTAACCCTTCTGCCAGGTTGTTGACAGACAAAAGGGCTGGGTTCAATTTTCCAGGGGTTCCTTCTGAAAACTTAACACTGGACTGACCCTTCACCTCTGGCCAAGAAACCTGGGACATTATACCTACCACTTTGGGCACCTTTTTAGGCTACCTACTTGCAAGCAGTGAGTCTGGGGTATAAAACAAAGAGAATTTTATGCTGGAGAAGAAAGTGGTAACAACAAAATAAACCTGAACAAGTCAGCAATGAATACATTAACAATATCTGTAAGCTAAGACTCCCACCCCACCAGCGTGTCTTAACAACCGTACCAATCTCAGCCCTTCTCTTGCACTCATGAGTGTCTAATGCATTCCAACCACTTCCCTTCTCCCCAGCTCCCACACTCACTGTTTGTTGTCCAGGGCTAGTGGAGTCCAAGAATTCTGGCAGGTCAGTCTCCAGCCCCTCAGGGACATGCTTCCTGGGCTGTTCTGGAGGCTCTATCACCTATCCAGTTAAAAGTGATCTCAGCTTTGATTACTGGGTAGTGAGGCCTCAGGTAAGGCCTCAGGTAAGCTGTTGCTCCCTGCAGCTTCAGCCCTCCCCTTCCTCACCACTACTTCAGCTCAGCTTTGTCTACTACATCGATCCCACTTCAACTCAATATGCCACTTCAAAGCCACCATCTGCTGTTTTAAAGCTGACTCAGTCCTGAGTCTTCAGAGAGGAATAGGTGGTCTATTGGAACCTTAATACAGACCATACCAGCAGCAAGGAATGCCTAGCAGAAGGTAGAACCCTCTTCCCCCTCACTCTCCTTTTAACCCTGTCAAGGCATCCTTACCCAATTGTGACTGACTGTGGTCTTGGTGAGGATGATCCCTGACCCCAGGCACTTTTGGTGCAATTCTTTTGTTCTTTCATTTCCCAAGAAGGACAATAGAATTATATGGCCCACAAACTCAAAACTTAACTGGGTTTTAACCAAAATGCCCTTAACCGTCACATAGCTAAAATGTAAATGAGGCCTGGCCAATTCAGTCAGTTTGCCTTGCTCACGTGCTGGCCCCATCCTTGTTCAAAGTTCTCAGAAAGCTCTCCCTATTCAGCAACCATTTTCAATAGTGAAATCCCTTCAGACCATAGGGTTTACACATAATTTAAAATAAGATTTGAAATAGTTCTCATTTCTTTAGTAAGAAAAAGAGCATACAGGTTTATATGGATATACGGTAGATACATTTTTAATTTTATTTTGTTTAATATGTGTTCTTACTTTTGATATGTTATATGTACAGTTTTTTGTTTCTTTCTCTCTCTTTTCTTTTCCATATCAAAAAATAATACATGGATATAACCAGGAAGAGAAGGTATCTTCAGATAAAATAATGGATCTGGTGGAGGTATAATAGTGTTTGATGAGTCACTTTCAAATTGCACAAAAGTGCTTACTATACCCATTTGGCTGGAGACATTAAATAAAATATCTACACTGAATCCTGTTTGTATTTTCTTATTCTTCTGCTGTAGATTACAAAGCACATGATCCGTTTTAGGTCGAAAACTATATTGGAGTGTAATGTTCAGATCCAGATTTGGTTTTGCGTCCAAATTTTTGAAACCTTTGAGGATGCCAGTCAGATATGCAGTTTTGGTTCAAGCCCAACTCTATTATCAGGGAGCATTTGAGACTTCTATTTTGCGAGGCAAATTTTTTTCAACAAAATGGGCTTAATATTCCAATTTACTGAGTGTTCTAGCCCTGTTGTAGTTAAGCATACGTTTAACTTTAAGAATATGACGAGTTTCACTGAGAACCATGGCACTACTCACTTGATTAGAATCAAGCATCTGCTTGAAATACTTTGTTGGATCAAGGTCAGAGTGCTCAACTCATTTCAACCCTAAATCCCAGGTCCTCAAAAGTGTTTAGGTGTCTAAAGTTAGTCTAATAAATTCATATTTAGGTACCTAAATAATTATACAGATTTTCAAAACCACTGAGCATATAACAGTTTCCACTGAAGTCCTAGCTTTGCCCACTTGTGTCCTGTGCTACTTATTCTGGCCACAGGGATCGGGTTGACAGAAAAGCCAGTAAGTTGGTTCTGCACTACCTAGCCGTGATCCTCTCATGGACAGACACTGGCTTTAGAGCCAGCCCTGAGGTTCAGGGCTCAAGAATGACGATCAAGGAATGGTGAAAAATATTCTGTCCCTGCATAAATAGTGGCTTCAAATTAAATTACAGCATTATCTCCTTCAATACAAAGTGATTATCAGCTGTGCTTCATTAATCCCAAACAAAAAATGTAGCTATTTAAGGTTGAAAACACCTGACACTGACTTCAATGTGACAAACCCGATGTAAAAGTTGTAGCTATGTTCATAAAAACAAATATTGAAAAGATAAGGAATTATATAAATGGCTGTTTGAAAATTATATGATCTTAATCAGGTGACCTGTTCCTGTGTAACCACTGCCATTTCTGCTGGCCTTACAAAAATACATTTTTACTCTGATTAGCATGTCAGAGTCAGCACAGTTACATGAAAGTGAGCTGGATTCTACTCAAGGTTGTGACACATCAACAGAACTGTTAGTGAATTTCCAATTGAAGGAAGTTTATTATTGTTAATGTATGAGCCCGAAAGAACCCAGCTGGGCTTTCAGGTTACAGGCTGAATCTACAGGGCTGACATTTTGAAAACAAAACCAAACAAAACCCACCACCAATGTCCTTTACTAGTAAACTGCAGAGCTGTGGTCTCAAAGTTATCAAGAGACAACAAACATGGAACCTTACTACGTCATTTTCACAAAGCTGGTTTTCACAATAATCCCTTCTGTAGCCTGCTAACTCTTCATCTTCCTTTTGTTTGCTACCTTTATGTCTCTGCCTTTCATTTTTCATCAAAGCCTTCTTTTTGCCGGCTAAAAGTAGGGCTGAACCTATGTTTGTGACCATGTTAAAATCAGGAGAAAAATGTGCTTAGCAATTTATGTATTTACTTTTTTAGTTGAGTTGAGTTGAGTTGAACCTTGAGGTTTACCTCACTGAGTGATCAGTAAAAGCTACTCTGTAATGTTAGAATGTTCTGACTTAGATGAATTAGTGTGCAGAGCAGGTGAGGCACTCTATAGAGCATGATAAATGTGATTTATCACCTACCTATGGTGTGGTAATGATAGTAATGTGGAAAATACACACCACATTCCTACTTTCAGCTTCCGTCTCCATATGCAACATCTTTTTAGCTCCTGTTTCCATCTCTATTTCTCCATCTTTCACTGTGTGTAATTGAGAATATTCTGAATTGATTTTTCATCCCTTTAGCATGTGTCTGTCAGACTTGAGGCCCTGGGGCCAAAAATGTCTGTCTAACCTGATTCCTACTGCCATGTAATCTTTCATCACCCATTATCACTGCACCTGACTTATACTGCCCACCCAAACTGAACTTGCCCCCTAAATTATTGCCAAAATATATGCCTCGGTCAAAATAACTAATTAGGAATAGATAATAACGTTGATTCAATTGACACATTTCCAGTATCTCCTAGTAATTTTTTCTTATTTTTTATGATAAATACTAATACTGTTTGTATTCTAGCATATTTAAAGGGTATAATTATGTCCAGGTGGGCAGTGTAAGTAATAGGGGTGATAGTGAGAGATGTCAGTATGCAAAAGAATACCTAGGGCCAAATCTTTATGCCATTCATACCAGCTAAGCATCTGGTCTCTGATTTACATGTATTTTGAATATCACTAGAAAGGTTCCTTTTGTGATATGCACTTCTAAAAGTTTACATGAAAAATATAGTGTCTTCAACTGAAATATCACTCAGCACATTCATTGTAATTGTTGAACTTCCGTTCCATAAACCTTCTTTGAAATAAACTTCTTAAATCAAATTGAAAGTCAGAGTTTGATACAAGTATAAATTACTGTTACTACTTAATTCCTTTCTGTGGATTTCTCTTTTATACATCCATGAAAAGTGTCCTGTTTATATTACTCTAGGCATAGTCTTTTAAAATGTCTTGGGTTATTCTTGGCAAGGGAACATTATAATGCTGATAATGATGGGATAATAACTTTGATTTTGAACCTCTATTACATAAAATTTTGCAGCATTCCCAGAACAGGATGCACACTGGGGCTTGTTAGCATTGTAATTGCAAACCTTACCTTGAAGGCATTTTTGTATGCCCACCATCCAAACAGACAACCCAGGGAATTAAAGTCTGAGGAAGATGTGTTATTAGTTCTTTTGATTACTGTCAGAGTGTCTGGATTACACAATGATTTTATAGTCTCCCTGTCTGAAAGCTGTTGGAAGGACTTTCCTAGAGACCAGCACATTATCATTGCTGGTTTACAACTGAAATGTATCCATTCATAACAAATGAGCATGCAACTTTACTATGAGTCCTAATTTTACATGTCTTTGTATCACAGGATGGGTTCGTAGATATTTTCTAGTTCTTTAACCCAATTAACATAGCAAATCTACTTACAAATACCTACACACACACACACACACAAATAAATTCACGTCAACATTGACTACTGGAGTAAATTTCAGATTATCCATGCTTTCTTTTTTCAGTAGTATTCTACAGTGACTGTTAGCTCAGCACAAGCTGCAAATATAACTTATCTCAGCAAAATATCATTAATGGTTTCATATACATAAATCAAATCTTATTTTTCACCCTGTTTTACTGTACTGACACGTGTTAAGGTCAGGATGGAAAAGCATGCCTAATCACCTGGCGACTGTAAGTGAGTTCTCTATTCTTTATGGCAGGGATTGTTCATTTGGATTTTCCTTGCTGATCATCTGAAGAAATTTCTATCAACCCTTCACATTTAGACTGCTGCACTTACCTGAACGTTTTATCTATTTTTAGCTACTTGCACAGCCTACACATATACCACCCTGTGCTGTGATCCCATCACTGCTCACAGGCTAAATATAGTTGGGCTAGTTCAGTACTTAGATGAGAATTCTCTAAGAAACCCCAAGTTGCTGCAAAAATAGTCTTGGCAAAGCAGCAGGTGGCACCCTTCCCTCTGAGTCAGTTGTGAATTGTTTTCATAAGCAGAGAATAACTTGTTGATAAACAATATAGAGTCATAAACTGTACCTCTCCCGAACCACAGAGATTTCGGCGAAATACATGCATTCCTGTAACCTTTCAGTACAATATTAAAAGCCCACTGTATACAGAGCCAAAGGTGTGATTACATTATGTATTCAGTTTCAATGCACTAAAGCTAAGGAATATTGACACACGGTAGAGTGGTCACCCTTAAAAACTGATAAATGGATCACATTAGCTCACTACTTGTAGTAAGCATAGGGAATGTATAGGGAATATTGCGATATTATCCATTCATATAAGGCAAAATTATTAAGTTTTTAAGGGTGTTCCTCAAAACAACAGCTCTGTTTTGGCTTTTGAACCACACCCCTCACAAAGGAAATATGTTGACTCATTGAGGATCCTGGTACTGAGACAGCACACACAGCACTGGCCCTTGCCAGAGCCTTTAAGAGGGTGCATCGTACACTCCGCCAGTGATGGTTATGCAATGCTGGCATGAAAGAAGAGTGCAGGGGTACATCAAGGCAGTCACAATGCAACTCACAACAGTGGCTATCACTGCCCCCTTTAGCAGGGTTCATCATGCATTTTTCCAGTGGCACCTTGGTTTTTTTGGTTAGTGTGAAATATACCACAGTTGAATGCCTGACTATCTGCCCCCACAAAATATCACCACTAAATGAAGTGTGGCAGACCAACCGATGCATGTGATCATGTCTTTTGTGGCTAAATACTACCACATAAGCTGCAACATTGACATCTCTGTGTATGGGTGTGTGTTTTCTATAAAATCATATTGCTGCCTTATGGCTTCAGTCCATCAAGAACATAATCCCTATTACTAAAAGCATGAACATACCAAGGGTTATCACTGACCCTGGCATGGAAAAAAAAACTGAAAACGTTAGGGTAGTACTATTATGAAGGCTTGAGACACATCTTTATAATTAAGGATGCATCTAGTCTTCTACTCTAAACTCTAGTTTTCTATCCCCTCTAATTTTAGATTGAGAATAACTGATTGATTTGCACATTCGAAAGAGATGCTGGGAAATGGAGAGGGGACCCAGAAGAGTCAAGGAATATATAAGGAGGGAGGACGCAAAGGGACAAGAGGTGTGCACTGGAGCAGTGAACTGATGAGGGGCATGAGTTATGTATGCAAAGAGATTGGACAGCCAGATATTATTTTTCCTGAAAAAGGTAACAATAACAGGAGAATTGATTGAGGTATTCTAAATTATAAAGGGTATAAGGAATACTCATCAGTCTCTCCTTCTAACCTGTTGCATAAGGAAACAATCAATTAAAATAAGAACAGAAATTTTAAAACAAACAAACACAGTGCTTCTGTACACAGTACCCAATCAACCTATGGAATTTGCCATCACTGCAGGTCACCTAGACAAATACTGTGATTGGATGATTCTACAACCTGCAGATGTTATTGTTGTTATGTAAATGTAGATGATGATATGAAGGAAATCAAAAAGACAACAGCAAGATCATGACCCCGAATCTCAAATGTCTGCCATGGCCATTTGGGGTTCAGCATCAGCTTGAAATGTCACAATGTTGATCACATTTTGAATTTAGATTTTGACTTTGTCCAAACCTTGAGTGCATAATGTATGCAGGGCATTAAATATTATTAAATTTCACATTCAGAATTTAATGTAACTTGCACGTCTTTGAATACTCCCATCTGGCTTCAGTAATTTAGGGATGATGTTACAAGCCCTCATGCCTTCCAGACTTCAATGAATTGACTGCCGTCCAGATCTCTTCTTGGCTGAAGGAAAGTGACAAAATTTCCTGCCCACCAAGCAGAAGAGGGACATAAGTGGTGGGCAATTGAGGGGCCTTTTAAAAAGATCTTCCCATTAATGCAACTTTTGCAGCTTTTTAAGACTGGCTAATGTTGCAATGCCGATTCTTTACTGCACAAGCTTACCCTGCAGACATCACAAAGTTGAATAAAGACTTTGGAAATCATGCCTAGTAGCAGCCTGTTCTAAACAGGCTGCCTGCGTTGACCATCATGACTCCTTTTCTAGCTTATGCAATGACTTAACAGCATTTGAAGTCAAATCTATTTGGCTTCGCTTTTGCTCTCAACAAACATGACTCAACAGAAGTAACTAATGGGTGGCAAAAGTTGATTATTTAATGACAACCACTGTATGGATTTAATTCCAAGTATAGGAAACTGTGAGATCAGAGATGCAGTTATGCAGTTACTGATAGCAAATGCTGCCTGTTTAATACTAACCACTGTACATATGCTCGTACAGGGGGAATTTACTTAAAAAAATGTGTCCAGCATGAACCCCATTTTGTACAATCAGTCCAGATAAGACTGTTTATTTTTCTACCAAATATAGTAATTGTAATTAACGACAGGTGGGAGATCAATAAGGATTCCAGGTTAAACTAAAAGAAAGCAATAAATCCACTTAGATCTTAATTTTTAAACACCGATTTTACAAAAGAAACATAAATACAGATAGAAAACAGCAGTGCTCATTTAAACGGGTTTTTGTCAGTCCCGTCTTTCAAACTGACCCCTGTCATTCACATTCTATTCACTGTGATCATCAGCACTCAATTTCCATAGCAGCAGCATGGGCAGTAGCTCAAGGAGGGGTACATTCTCTGTGTGTGCATTCGTGCACGTGCTGCTGAACTGCCAGAGGTTGAGTGATTGATGACTGTGTCATTGGTTTGAAACAAATGTTGTCAGCCTGGACCAGAACTGCTGATGATTATGTTTGTAGGCTCACAAATTCTGTGGCAAACGTAAAAGATTAATCATTTACTTCCTCAGGCTCCAGTCCTGCAAAGACTTGCATGTGGGCTTAACTTTATGCAACATGGATGAAATCCCAAGTCTACTGAATTCAATGGGAAAGAAATTTAAAGAAAATGTGTAGTGATTTCTAATTTTTACCTCAAATCTCAGCACTGCCAGGCACACAGCAAGGCCCTAAGAAAGCCCCTTTGTTAGTTTTACTTCTCCTTTGTGCTAATTTGACAGGACAGGGTGGATAGTCATTTGCCTAAAATCTCTGTAATTCTAAGGTCAGATCAAAGCTACTCCTTTGCTTACTTTCCTGACATCTCCATATGTAGCTAGCATGCATTAAAACAAGATTATGACTGTGTTCTGTCAAGCTGAGGTGCCTTTGCATTCAAAGACTCTATACCAGAGACCTGTACTATTTTCCATAGTGTAATGTATCTTATTGGCATGTTTTAACTGATTGTCTCCCTTAGCACCTTGCCAGGGAGTCACCGGATAAATAAAAAACATTATTATGTTTTAAACAAAGTTCCCCATCACCAGAAAAAGTTCTCATATGCATTTGACTGGAAAGAAAGGCAAAGTTAGTTGTAGGGGTGATGTGCCATGGTCTAGGTGTCAAAATCTGCTGCAGATCAGGGTCTTGATCTCCCTTAATAGTGTTTAATAAAGTCATAGCCCATCTGGCATCTGGACTGCAGTTTTCAAAGGAAATGCCACTAAATTATGGGCTTGCTGTACAGATCCTGGAGCACTCTGGCCCTGATTCAGCAGAGCACTTAAGCACATGCTTAAATTAAAACATGGAAGTAGTCCCATTAACTACCTTGTTAAAGTTAAATATGTGTTCAAGTGACTTTCTGAATCAGGGCCAAACTACTCAGCACCTTGCAGGATGGGACAGCCACACTGAAAAATTAGACTCCAGCTCACCTGTTGGGGGATTTACCATCATAAATATGGAAGATACAGTGGGCTCAGTTGTGCCACTCTTTCTCACAAATAGGGACTGTCTACAATCTACATGGTGCGTTAGCCCTCAAAAGAGGGGTGTAGCTTTTAGTCTGCATCATCATGTCTCACTCTAACTGGCCCATATGGACCCTGCTGGCATATCTTAGGGCACACTAACACAATCCTGTTTTATCGCCCGCCAGCAGGGTCCATACAGCCCAGTTACTGTGCAACATGCTAGTGCAGACTAAAGCACCATGTACACACGCCCTGAGTAATGCCTTATCACAAGAGTCAGGGCCGTTCCTATGGGCATGCAAGGCCCGGGGCGGAAGTCACGGATTCATCTCTTCTGGGGCCGACTGTACCGGCCAATCGCACTGACCCACAGGGACTCACAAAGTGCAGGGCCCAGAGCGGTCGCCCCGATTCACCCTACCCAAGTCATGGCTCTGACAAGAGCGGTCCCAGTGAAATCAATGGGACTCCTTGTGAACCTGAAGTAAGGTATTATTCAATGTGATTAAGCATGGCAAATTTGCCCCAGAGAGAATAAGGAAAGGGGTATTTTTGATTAAAGGTCAAGACTAGGAGTCAGAAGACTTGAATTCAGTTCCCAGCACAGTTATAGACGTCCTGTGTGACTTTGAGAAAATAATTTAAGCTTTTTGTGCTTCATTTTTTCCATTTTTTGTAAAAGGAGGTTAATAATAAACACATACCTGTCATATATGCTATGTCTATACTCGACTGATTCCCCATTTATACATGCATGTACTGCTAGCGTGGGTACCCCATATCCATGCTGAATGTCCACATATACTTTGCCGCCACAGGTAGTTGCCATAACCTAAACCCCTGAAATTATAGCTGGATTTCAAAGGATGGGGTTTCTGACCTGTGCAGGAGCTATCAATGGAACACAGTTCCCTATACTTTCCCCACCAAAAGAGGCAAGTGAATACATGAACCATAAATGTACACTTGTTATCCAAGACTTGGTAGACCATAGGAGACAGTTCATGAACACATACGCTAGGCATGCAGGAAAGGTCTTTGATGCTAGGGTGTTCAGGAGATTAGGTTGTATCACAGAGGGGAAGCAGGGACTTCATTTCCAAGAAAAAAAGTTGTTCTGTATAGTATTTCTGTCTCCACAGTTATTTTGGGGATGGTGGCCATATAGCTACTGCTAATTTGGCTTATGAAGCCTTACCCTGAATGTCTGATCCAAGAAATAGAGAATTCAGTTACAGACTGAGTAGCAGCAGAATGGTGGTCGAGTGTGTGTTTGGGTGGCTGAAAGCATGTTGGCGATGACTGCATACCTATCTTGATGCCAATGTGGTTTGCATAGACATGGCATGTGCCTTGAAAAATATATGTGAAACAAAAGGTAAATACTTTTGGACAGAGTGGACACAAGACAGAGCCAGTTTTCAAAGCCTGTACAGGAAACTGGATCCTGCCCATGTGCACATTGCTCCTGGTTCCTGGCGGGCAAGGGAAATTTGAGATGCCATTTGCTTGCACATCTTGGAACAGCAGTGAGACAGAAGTTGACTTTGGATTGTGCTGATGGACATGTGACCCTACTGTACTTCTGGAAAAGCTCAATAGGCCGTGGCCACTTACGTTGTGACATACCTGGGTAGATTTTGATCCTGTGTAGCCCACATTAATGTACCACCTGAGAGCATAGAGTTGTGTCAGGGGTCCTCATCAAGATTAACACCTATGACCAAGGTTTTGTGCTGTGTAGATTGCATATATATTTTAATTGCCAGCATTGAGCAATGATTTTATTATATGTTCAAAGCTCTGTTTTATGGGAAGTATTTGGTCATTGTGAAGGTAATTTAAAACAGTTTTGCAAGAGTTTGGAAAGTGCTTCACACATTACTTCTTATCAGTGTCTTCTGAAACCAATGCAGACAGCACTTAGCTGCTATGCAAGAATACTCCCATGATTGGTAATGGTGACTGTTTATTGGGGGTAGGGGAGCAGGAGTCATTGAAGCACCACTCAGTGTTATCTTCCTTCATTCTTAGTGTGGTTTAGGTTTCCTTTATATTGTTCATTAAATAAGGTGTGGTCTACACTACAGACTTATATTGGTATAACGACGTCATGCAACTGTGTCAAAAATCCCCTGAGCAACATAGTTATAGTAAACTTACTCCCAGTGTAGACAGCACTATGTCAGTGGGAGGGCTTCTGCTGTCAAAGCTACTGCCTCTTGGGGAGGTGGATTAACTATGCCAACAGGAGACCTCTCTCAGGTCAGTATAAAGTGTCTTCATTAAAGTGGTACAGCATTGCAGCTGCGCAGATGCAGCTGTCCCAATGCAACATTTTAAGTGTAGACCTGCCCTTATTTACAAAGCCAGATGTTTACCTAAAAGTGATTTTTCTGGTGGGGGAGGGGTCCCATGGTGCTTCTGAAAAGCAGAGCTTAATGCAAAGTTTTCAATCCTGGGTCTTTTTTTTTTCCCTTCTTTTTTTTTTTAATATAATTAAAGTTAGGAAATTGGGTGGGGCCAGGGATTGGGAACGACAGGGTGGCTAAGGGTTGTGGTAGGGACATCAGAAAGTAAACAAGTTCATGCCACCTACAGATGTACACTCCCAAAGTTAAAAGCAGTGATTGCTTGCTGGGGGTTCAGGAAGGAGGGGTCACTGAATCACAGCTCAATGACGGATGTATGGAATTTTTTGGTTCTTCCATTTTTTCCCCTCTTTGTTCTTCATTATCATTTAGAACATTTTAAAACCATAAATAAGTTTATGGATACATCTATTCAGTGCTTGGGTGCTGTGCACAACAACAGTTACTTCATAGCTTAACCCACGGTCATGCACCAGTGCCTTTTTAAAACCTTAGAAAACTTGCGTTTGGTGGGAGAGGTTGAAGAGGGTGTGGGAGGAACAGAAAATTAATTGCACTTCTGTAGCAACAGACGCAATCCACAGCCATGTGCTATGAGTCCTGCTGACCCATCCAATACATGTGGGAAATATCCGATTCATTATACTCAGAAAGGAAAATGCACACACAAGGGACTTGAACAGTAACTTATTTATTTAAAGACCTGTATGGGACACAGAACTAAAATGGTTTTTGAAAGGAAATGCAAATGAACCCATACACCGATCAAACTCACTCATCAGTGTTCACACATGAATGTAATTGGATCTGTCTCCTTACTCTGACAAGGTGGGAAATAGGCTGCGACACAGAGACTGGATCAGGGTTATCATTCCCTGGTTGTCTGATCACACACCAAACACCAATTCCCCTCCTTCTGCCCAACTCCTGTTCGTAAGGGAAAGGAAAGACTGGGGAGGAAGGGGTAGTTTTGGGTCTTTGAACAAAAGTATATGTCCTGAAACTATTCTTTCTCCACCCAGACCATTTCCAAACCAGTCCCCTGCTTCTCTCCCACTTGTCTACCACCTTTCCCCCACCCCCCACATGGGTTGGGGACTATCCCTGCCAGATTGCTGTCCAAGAAATGCCCAGACACAGGGGCACAGTAACATTCATAATCTTTGATTTCAGAGTAACAGCCGTGTTAGTCTGTATTCGCAAAAAGAAAAGGAGTACTTGTGGCACCTTAGAGACTAACCAATTTATTTGAGCATAAGCTTTCGTGAGCTACAGCTCACTTCATCCTTTTCTCATTCATAATCTTTGTTATAGCTTCTGTTAGATGAGTTGCAGTAGTTCCTGGGTTTTCAATAAAACCATTAATTTATAACCATGTCTTGCTAGGGAACCATGTCAGGCTGGACAGAGATGGGAATGGGCAGACTGAGGGCAGCAGGCTTAAGGCATGTTTCACTGGAGCAAGACGAGATATTTCTGCAGAGCGTGAGGGTGGGTCATAACTTACCAGCCTTGGATTATGGTTCCTGCAGCAGCTCTGGGGATTCCTCAGGCAGGGTTTCCTCAACTGGGTCAACCAAATAGGGTGCAGAATCCCATGCTCCTCTTCCTCTGGGTCTTCCTGGGCTTCCTCCAAGGTTATTGTTGCCCCTTTGCCCTGCCACTTATAAGTGTCCCATTGTATGAAGAAGCTAGTGAGGTGGAGAAGGGGGTCATAAGTCACTTCAGTCTAAGTACTCTCGCCCTGGAGAGCACCCAGAGCAGCTCCTTGTAGCATGGCCATGTATGAGGTTCCCTCACAGATAATTGCTTCAGTCCTTCACCCTCTGGTACAGGAGCTTCAGGTTGTTCATGCACTCCTAGCACTGGGACAGAGTCTGGTGAAAACTGCCTCCTCCAGCCTCTGTGAAATCTCCCAGTACAAGTGTATGTTTCTGCTGGTCCAGACTAAGTCAAAGGGGACAGTGTACTCTGAACAGGCAGCTGATTTCAGACCATGATTACCTGTACTAATCAATAGATTTCAGCAGAAAACTGTTCTGAAGTGCTCAGCACAGGTTGCTACTCGTGATAGCAACGGGTGGGTCAAGGACCTTTATATCTTTGGGTAAGAGTCAGGCAGCAAAGGGATCGATGCATTGTGGGAATGGACCCGGAGGACTACAGATACCCATGACCTGGTAAATGCCCCTTTTCCCCATCCACACAGCACTGTAGAATGGGTACAAGGCCATGCCACAGCAAAGGCATGTACATACACCTTCCAGACCTGCTTGTTTTCCCACACTAAACTGTTCTTCAGGGATGTACTTCAGATGTGGATAATATGGGATTATGTCACAACAACACACAAATAACCATGTACATTTGCAAGTGTAGACATAGCCATAGTGTGAGTACAGCTGTGCAAATAAAGGATTTTTTGGTTTACTGCCAATTAAAAAAATCATTTCTGGACAAATCAAATATGATTTTTTTCTAAAATTTTCAGAATACGGAAAAGTAAAAGAAATTCTGTTTTGGTTTAAGCAATTTTTGTTCAAATCTTTTTGTTCAACCCAATGCAAAATGTTTCATTTAAATTTTGAGCATTCAAAAATGTTAAAAATAAATTTGAAGGAAATTTCAAATGATAAAGTCATTTCAAACCAAAAAATCAAAATGTTTCATTTCAAATGTTTGATTAGTATCGGACCCAGGACTGACCCCTGTTGGAGCCCACTTGATATGCCCTCCCAGTTTCAGAGAAAACCATTGATGAGTACTCTTTGAGTATGGTCTTTCAACCAGTTGTGCACCTACCTTCTAATCATTTCATCACCACATTTCCCTAGTTTGCTTATGAAAATGCCATGTGGGACTATTTCAAAAGACTTACTAAAAATCAAGATATGTCTACTGCTTCTCTCTAGTCCATTAGACCAGTGGTTCTCAAAGCCGGTCCGCACTTGTTCAGGGAAAGCCCCTGGTGGGCCGGACCGGTTTGTTTACCTGCTTCATCTGCAGGTTCAGCCGATCGTGGCTCCCACTGGCCGTGGTTTGCCACTCCAGGCCAATGGGGGCTGCAGGAAGTGGTGCAAGCCAAGGGACATGCTGGCCGCCCTTCCTGCAGCCCCCATTGGCCTGGAGCGGCGAACCGTGGCCAGTGGGAGCCGCGATCGGCCAAGCCTGTGGACGCGGCAGGTAAACAAGCTGGTCCGGCCTGCCAGGGGCTTTCCCTGAACAAGCAGTGGACAAGCTTTGAGAACCACTGCATTAGACCAATAACCCTGTCAAAGATGAAAATTAGGTGGTTTGGCATGATTTGTTCTTGACAAATCCATGTTGACTATTCCTTATAACCCTATTTTCTTCTAGATGCTTACAAATTGATTGCTTAAGTATCTTTCTAGGTATCAACATTTGGCTGACTGGTCTATAATTCCCTGAGTCCTATTTGTTCCCCTCTTAAAAATGGGCACTATGTTTTCCCTTCTCACCCATCCACCATGAGTTCTCAAAGATAATTGCCAATGGTTCTGATATTGCTTCACCAAGTTCCTTACATACCCTGAAAGAATATTATCAGGGCCTGCAGACACGAATACAGGTAACTTATCTGAATATTCTTTAACCTGTCATTTCCTTTTTTGGACTGTGTTCCTTTCCCCTTATTTTTAATATTAATTGTGTTGAGTATCAGGTCACCATTAACCTTTATATAGAAGACTGAAGCAAAATAAGCATTAAATACCTCAGTCTTATTGATGTGATCTGTTATTAGCTCTTTCCTGCTAATCAGAGGATCTACACTTTCTTTCATCTTTCTCATGTTCCTAACATATTCAGATAACCTCTTCTTATTGTCTTTTAAGTCTCTTGCTAGGTGTAACTCATTTTGAGCCTAAACCTTTCTGATTTTATCCATACATACTTGCGCTATCTTTTGTAGTCTTCCTTAGCAATTTGTCCATATTTCCACTTACTGTAGGATTCATTTTTGATTTTCAGATCATGAAAGAGCTCCAGAGGGAGCAGTTGGGATAGTTTGCAGTTGTGTCTTTAATATTGTTTCTTTGGGAAACTGTCAGCTCTCCTGACAGTTTATCCTTTAGACTTTCTTCCTATGGGAACTTACCTACCAGTTTGTTTGTTAATGTCTCCCTTTTTGAAGTCCATTGACCTTAAGCAGCTGCTCTTACTCTCTCCTTTCCTTAGAATCATGATCCCTGTTCCCCAAATTGTCTTCTACCTTCAAATTCACTACCAATTCCTCACTGTTGGTCAGAATCAAGTCTAAAATATTTGTCCTTCTGGTTACTTCCTCCACTTTCTGAAACTAAAAGTTGTCCTCAATACAGTCCAAGAATTTATTGGAAATTTTGTGTCTTGCCATATTACTTTTCCAACAAATGTTTGGGTAGTTAAAGTCCCAGTTAAAGACAACCTGGTCTTGTGTTTTGGATATTTCTGCTATTTGTTCTATAAATGGCTCATCCACCTCTTTTTCCTGATTAGTTGGTATATAGCAGACCCCTACCATGCCATTACCCCCGTTTTTTCAGCTTTTATCTTCCCCCAGAGACTTTCAGCTACTCTGCCTCTTACCTCCTTTGAATCTCAGAGGAAGTGTATATTGTGTTGATGTTTAATGCAATACCTCCTCCTTTTTATCTTGCTTGAACAAGTTACACCCCTCTATCTATATTCTAATCCTGAGATTTATCGCACCAAGTCTCTGTGATGTCAATTAAGTCATAATTTATCTTATGTATTAATACTTCCAGTTCTTTCTGTTTATTCCCCATATATCTAGCATGTGTGTGTAGACATTTAAGATGTTAAACAGATTCCCACACTGATTACCCTGTTGCTTCTACGACCCTATACCAATTTGCCACACTCACCTCCAACATCAAGCCCTTGGTTAAGGTTATCTTTTTTTTTTAAATGCTTACCTATTGGCTTTTTAATACCTGCCATCTTTGAACCTAGTTTAAGCCCTCCTCACTAGGTTGGCGAGTCTATATACAGGGATGCTCTTCCCCTTCTTGGTCAGGTGGGCCCCATCTCTTCCCAGCAGTCCTTTTTCCTAGAACAGCCTCCCTTGGTCAAGGAAGGCAAAGCCCTTCTATCAAAACCATCTGCACAGCCATGCATTCATTTCCAGGACATGTGTGCCCCTGCCTGAGCCCTTACTCTCACCCTCAAGTGATAGGACGGATGAGAACAAAACCTGTGTCCCCTATGACAGTTTCATCCTCATTTCCAGAGCCCTGTAGTCACTGCTGAGCTGCTCAGGGTCATCCTTGGCAGTATCATTAGCGCTCACATGGATGAGCAGCATGGGGTAGTGGTCAGAGGGATGGATGAGCCTTGGCAACCTTTCCATAATGTCTCCGATGCAGGCTCCTGGCAGAAACACACCTGCCAGAGTACCATGTCAGGTTTGTGGATGTATGCCTCCATTCCCCTAAGAAGGGACTCTGACCACCAGCAGCCTACACCTCTTCATCTTGGGTGTGGTGGCTGTGAGCCTCCCAGCTTCAGGGGCAGGTGACTTCTCCTTCTCAGCCACTGGAGTCTGTTCCTCAGCTCTTGACTGTGATGGGTGGGAAATCAAACAAAAAACCCCCGACTTCCTGACATTTTTAGCTGGCTAACTTCCTTACTCTCTTATCCGCATTTGTAACACCAGCTACACATATACCCCTGAGGCTGCTCTATCTGCACAGGAGCCAGATGCTGGGCAGAGAAAGAGAAAATTGTCATTAGCTCCCCTGTTTTCCCTGTGTCTTTGATTCACTAGTGAACCTAGTGTTGCAAGTGTACTGTGTATTTCATATTACCTGCTGCTGATCCTGCTGCTGAATTCTTGGCTTGAAATGTGGCAGTATGTCTTTAATGTTTCTGTTTCTTTTATAAGCAAACATAGACATTATAGAAATAGCACACTAGATTCTCTATCCAAGAAAAAGCCGATAAAGAAAAAAAAAAGGCAACTTGGTAAAGACAGGGCATCTGTAAAAAAAACAAGTTAGAAAAGGGCTAGTCATTTAAATGGCCATGATAACAAGACCTAACTGGAAGCTGTTCATCCAACTTATACTAAAAGTAAATTAATAAGTGCATTTCAAATGTAGTTTTCTTTATATTTGTTGTTTTTAAACAAGTAGAACAAATCTGCTAAACCGTATGTTTAGAATATTTAGGCAATACAAATAGAATGAGAGAGAGTGCCTTTTAAGGCAAATTCTGTTCTTGGCTACCTCAGGGTAAATCCAGAATAACCCTCCTGCTTTATTGTGATTACTCTAGATTTTCCCTGGTGTAACTCAGAGCAGAATTTGACTTGAGATCTGTAATGCAAAGGAAAAGAGAAGAATGTGTCTTAAAAATGATATCATCTGCTGCCAGACTGAATTCCCCTTGACAGTCTAATACGGTGGAAAAGAGCAAGAGGAGTTCCAGTCTGCCAAAAAGGGCTCCCAGTGGCTTGGTATTATACAGCAAGGAATTATACAGCAAGTTATCACATTTCTCTGACTGCTCACCATTTGTGAGGAAGAAAATATGATTAGTCTATTTACCCAGATGCAACATGTTGGCATCTTAATTTTTTTCTTTTAACAACTTAATGGCTTACTGCACAGCATCAGTATGAGCAGCAGTTTTAGACAGGGCAGTAAGGAGCTGCACCAGCCCAGGCGGAACTCCCTGGCGAGCAATGGGACAGATCAATTTCTACACATCTTTAAGGGATGCAGTAAACTAGTGGCCAGTGCTGAGATGGGGACAAACAAAGGCTCTGACTACTGTGTCCCCCTCCTCTCACTTTGGGGCAACAGGGGTGCAATTAAGGAGCACTCCCTGTGGTCTTCTGAGACAAGGATTGCAATTCTGGCCAGCCCTGATATTGGCCATGTATGGAAGGAGGCTTCTTACTTCCTCTTCTCCAGTGTACACCGAACTAAGGATAAAGCAGCATCTAACTCTTTGCCATTGACTGACTTACCTTTTTCCAGCAAATGGGAGGCTGGAGCTAAGTCTCCAAATAGGAATTATAGGTTATGGTAGCCCAAATCTTGGCCTGGAAAAGTGCTGCTGGTCCCATCTGTCTCCTTTAGTCATGGATGGCAGAGCTAACATCCATGGGGAATTACTTTCCCACACTCACCTCACAGGCAATGTCTCACTTCAGTCAGGCTTTCTTTAGAATTCCCTCCTAGACATACATAGCTGCAACAGCTCCTTCAGACTTCTCTTTCTTCTTTCCAGTTAGGTTTTCAATGGCATTTTCCCCACATGTATGATGCTGGAGGTTACATTAGATGCATCATTTTAAATACAAATTTAATTATGAAATCCCTTAACTCAGGTGCCTCCAGGTCAACAGAAATTTCTAGTATATGAATATTTTGTGCACTTAAGTCCCCTCCCTCCCAATTTCCAGTGATCCAAAACCACCATTTTTTTTAATTAATACATCCCCAACCTTCTGTACCAAAGTTATCACTTATTCACTGACAATGCAGGTTCTTTAGAAAAGAAACACCAAGATTTGTCATGGCAATTAGCCACCAGAGGGAGCCCACATAGCCTCTTGCATGTAATAGAAACAAATTGACACTGGCAAACACAAGTATGAATTAACCACTTCACTGCACATTGTACAATATCTAGTGATATTCTACTCTGGTCAAGGAAACAATTTTTGATACTGCAGCAAAGATTCACACAGACAAAGGGAAGAGAATCCTCTGGGGAAAAAACAAACAAACAAAGAAACCTAGAAATACTGAGGGGGCAGATCCCCAGCTGCTGTCAATCAGGATTGCTCCAAAAGTGGAGCTTTGCTGATTTACACCAGTGGAGGATCTGGCTCATAAAGTCTAGAGAGTTCAGATGTCAAACATTTCTTCTTTAGAGCATATGCTACAAGAATTCAATATGTTGTGACATTCAGACTGAAGGTAATTAATTAAATATGCTTCTTTAACAAGAATGCAGTGGGAATATTTTCACCAAATGCCTCATGATTTTTGTTTGGTAAGGATAATTAAGAGGAAGGATTTAGGTTAAAATTCTGCATCCTCTTGCACTGCCCCGCCCCCCACCCCTCTCCCAGCCATCAGCCAGCCCAAACTCAGTGGAACCACTACCAGCCTGCTATGTGAGCAAAGAGACTGTGCAGGAGGATTCTGCGATACTGTGGTGACAAGCTTGGTAGCAGCCCATTCAGTGGGAGCACAGATGGGCAATTTTGACCAAAATTAGAGGGAAAACAAGCATATGGCCACTAAATCCCTGAACTATGCAAAGCCACTGCCCACAACACTTTTGGGGCAGTGGGGCATAGTAAGGCTATGCAGAGGCCATGCATGGTCTGATGTCATCTGCTGTTCCCTCACCCACACATAAAGCCATACCAATTTATGCCGGAATCAGAGATAGGTTCCCCTGATTATTTGCTTCTCCACGAGAACAACAGAGACCTGTCTGGACCTTGTTAGCTGAACTGGAACCTTCTCTTCACGTACAATGAAATTCAGGGGTAAGAGGTTGTGTGGGGTTTTATATCACCTCTTGTCAAGGTCCCTTCCCCACTCTGAACTCTAGGATACAGATGTGGGGACCTGCATGAAAACCCCCTAAGCTTATTTTTACCAACTTAGGTTAAAACTTCCCCAAGGTACAAATTATTTTACCTTTTGCCCTTGGACTTTTTTTGCTGCCACCATCAAGCGTCTAACAAATATTTAATCGAGAAAGAGCCCACTTGGAAACGTCTTTCCCCCCAAAATCCTCCCCAAAATCCTCCTTTCCTGGGAAAGGCTTGATAAAAATCCTCACCAATTTGCATAGGTGAACACAGACCCAAACCCTTGGATCTTAAGAACAAAGAAAAAAGCAATCAGGTTCTTAAAAGAATAATTTTAATAGAAGAAAAAGGTAAAAGAATCACCTCTGTAAAATCAGGGTGGTAAATACATTACAGGGTAATCAGATTCAAAACATAGAGAATCCCTCTAGGCAAAACCTTAAGTTACAAAAAGACACAAAAACAGGAATATCCATTCCATTCAGCACAGCTTATTTTCTCAGCCATTTAAACAAAACAGAATCTAACGCATATCTAACTAGATTACTTACTAAATTCTAAGACTCCATTCCTTTCTGTTCCCGGCAAAAGCCTCACACAGACAGAGAGAGCCTTTGTTTCTCCCCACTCCAGCTTTGAAAATATCTTGTCTCCTCATTGGTCATTTTGGTCAGGTGCCAGCGAGGTTATCCTAGCTTCTTAACCCTTTACAGGGGGGGAGGGATAGCTGAGTGGTTTGAGCTTTGGCCTGCTTTGGCCAGGGTTGTGAGTTCAATCCTTGAGGGGGCCATTTAGGGATATGGAGCAAAAATTGGGGATTGGTCCTGCTTTGAGCAGGGGGTTGGACTAGGTGACCTCCTGAGGTCCCTTCCAAAGCTGATATTCTATGATTCTATGAAAGGGTTTTTCCTCTGGCCAGGAAGGATTTTAAAGGTGTTTACCCTTCCCTTTATATTTATGACACCTCTAATAAACTTGAAGTTGATGTTCTGATTTTATATCATCTCTAATAAAAACTAGCTGTATGTACTAAGATGAATAGATAAAGAGAATCAGATTTTAGGAGGGACATATCAGGATGTAACTAGAAGTGTAAGCCTGGGTATGACTTACTCCTCCTTATTGTGGCATGGAGCAAAACAGCAAAACCTCAGTATGCAACACTGGTTTCTTAGTATGGTTGCCTCATGGATGAGAGGTAGCCGATTTTGGGCCCTCACAGCTTTCCCCTGTTGGAGGGGAAATCAGTGACTGAATCTGGATATATTTTTAGTGTAACTTGTTTTATTTACACAGATATACCAGTTCTGGAGTCAAATAACAAACAAGTGATCCCTCCTTTCAGGAATGTCAGGCAGAACACCAATGCCCAGTTCCCACAGAGTAACTCTGCCAAAGGAATGTACTCTATTTAGAGAGATTAAGGCAGACAGCAAACACTCCTGCTGCTTGCAACAGCTTCCCTCAAAATAAAATAATCAATAAACAACAATACTGGTGTTTCTTCAAAGACTGAACGGTGCTTTCACACTAAGAACCTGTAAAACCCAGTGTAACATCACCACCTGGAGATTGCTACCATAACAGTATGTTTGCTAAATCTATTACTTTTACAGCTTTCTGCATCACTTATTGCTAATGAAACAAAGATCAGAATAGACAGGTCTGCAACTTGCAATATCAAACAGCCTTTTAACCCCCCTCAGAAGACCTCAAGGTAGTTGGTGTCTGTGACATAAAACAGAAAATCGTCATCTAAGAAAACAGAATATTTAGTAAACTCTAACATTAAACATCAGTAAATAAAGTATGACAAAACAATAAACACTGCCAAGTTTAAACACTACAGATGTCAAAACTCACCACAACAGTTATTTTAAATAAAAGAGGCACAGTGACAAATGAAATCTAAGCGTTGTTTGCCCATAAATTAAATAAAATGCAGCCCCATCGTATTAATGTGTTCATGTCACTCAGACTTGTAATGGATAGAAGTGCTAGATGGCTATATAGTTTTATACGGTGACTTAATTTAAAAAAAATGTGTACTAGGTCACATTGAGCTAAATGACAATGTATTTATTTAAAATATATTTAACCCAGCATAATTTTTCTACTAGTAATTTAAAAATCATGACTAGAATTGGTAAAAAAATGGAATTCTGTTTTGTTTTCCCCAATGAAAACAGGGAATACACATTTTCCACAAAAATGTCGTCCCATTTTCAGCTCTAGAGTTTGTGATTTTTTAATTTTAAAAATGTTGAAAAAAGGGGGATAAATATATCAGAACTTTTTTGTGAAAAATTTCCCCATTTTTGGACCAGCGCTGCTTGTAACATTTAATTTATTATAGATATATTGGTGTGGTCATCTGGCTTAATCATTACAGGCGTGACAATAAGGTAATATTTTAAAAGTGAGCGTTCAAAATTAACATCTATAGAACGAAAATTATATCATACATGCCATCTCCAGCAGCAACATATGCTGCTCTTCACAGATCTCCACTGATCTCTGGTGGTGTTTTGTTCAAACTTCATTTACACTGTGTCTTCCCCATGATGATCACTCAACAGGGCAGAAGATTTTAACAGAATGGAATGGGGATTCTTTTACTTGGTTACCTTCTTCTCTGGAAATCCTCAAAGACATGGAGTCACAAGATGGGAGGAAGGGAGCTGAAAGCACCTATATGGATACCATATTGGGAGAGAGGTGAGAGGCAGGGAAGAGGCACTTGTAGTGCAGGGATTTGAGGAAACTCATGGAGAATAAAGAGAAGTTCAAAAAGAGAGAATGATTGAACAACAAATCTGAAATTGCCCCTCAAGCTATAGAAGCAAAACAGCGGCAAAAACAGTGGAGTCCTTGCGGCACCTTAGAGACTAACACATTTGTTTGGGCATAAGCTTTCATGGGATATAAGCCACTTCATCAGATGCATGGAGTGGAAAATACAGTAAACAGGTATAAATATACAGCACGTGAAAAGATGGGAGTTGTCTTACCAAGTGGAGGGCAGTCTCTCCTACAATTATATTCATTTTCTTTTTTGAATTTGAATATTTTATAACCCAAGTATTTTGTTAAGTGTCTGATATTTAGAGCAATCTGGTACACTTTAAAGGCAGATTGCTTTGAGATCTCAAAGCACTTTGCAATCTTTAATTTGTTTTGTCTCACAACACCTGTGTGAGATAGGGCAGTGCTACTATCCCCAATTTACAGATGGGGAACAGAGGTGCAGAGAGGCTACATGACTTGCCAAGATCACACCAGAAGTCCACAGCAGCACCTTTTCAACTGATGAAATACCTGGGAGCTTTTCATCTGAAGATCTCATTGCACTTTACAAACCTGGGTAAGTACCTTTATCACTGTTTTACAGATGGAGAAGGAGAGGCACAATGAGGTTAGATTACTCACCTAAATTCACACTGCAAGTCACTTGCAGAAGCAGAAGTAGAACCCAGGTGTTCTGCATGTCTAACCTTGTGCCCCATACACTGAATTATACCACTTCCCTGTCAGTGTCCAGCAAAGATGAACTCCAGCAGGAGCAAAGTGTCCCCCTCTGACTGTGCCACCCATCAGCTACAAAACTTCAATTCCCAAACACAAACTTTAGGTGTGAAGTCACAGACAAAAAAACTGGCAACATGAGAAACTGAACAAAACTAAAAAATAAAGTCACACATCTGACTGATATGTCGGTGACTTTGGTTCAAGGTAATTGTCATTAGCTTATTTCTGAAATGCATTAAGTGAAGCAAAGAAACCTGACAACCTCCTATAAAAGCACAGCAAAGTTTTCATGGCCACATTGAATTTGAAAGAAATGTTGAGCTACAAGCACCAAAATAAAAGTGACATTTCCTACATTTATTTTGGGTGGCTCCACACACAGCTGCTGAGAGAAACAGTGAAAAACCATTTGTAAATTAAAGGTTTTTAAACATTGTCATCAAGAAATCTGTTAAATATTCAGGATGATATCCTGATGCTATTGAAGTCAATGGAACTTCTGCCATTGATTTCAAAGGTACTAGGATTTCATCCATCAGTCTTTGATGTCCTTTGGGACAGATTGTGAGCCAGCATTAGGTGGATGTGCAGCTTCATAAGACATAGTAGGAGTGGCCACTCCTGTTCTCCTGCATGCCCTCGCTTTATCTCAGGGTGGAAAACAAAGTTTATGCTCCTGGTACAGGTCCTGTCCTCAGAATAGGAAGGCAGAAACTGGGCTGACGGGCCTGGGAATGGGTGCTGGGAGAAATTCACTAGTCAGTGTACCTGAGCTGGAACTGGGGAGGTGAACTTGGGTCACCATTCTTGCCTAGAGTGAGTCTAATCTGATTTTACTTAGTCCATGCCAAGAACTCTCTTTCCTCCCCCACCCTATGCTCCCAAAATGCTTTCCTTCTAATATTATTACACATCTGTCAATATCTATTCATAGTTGGATTTAATTCCCATCACTGTACTCTCATGTATTATACAGTATCAGAAATAGCATAGTAATAATTATGAGCCAGATTCAATAAAGCCTTTGTCTGCTCTTCTCGAGAGGGGCCAGGCAACCATCAGGACAGTTAATCTTCCACGGTTACCTTGAGATTCCGCAGGTCTGTTCCGATGATATAGAAACATGGTATTAGCAATAATTTCAAAACATTTATCTATTCTTTCCTTTTGTTCATTTTGTCTACATCAGCTTGAGCAAAGTCTTTTTTTCTCCTATTACCTTTATAAGCATCTTATCAGTGCTTCATATTTCCTAAGGTAAAGGGTTTTTTTGGGGGGGGGTTTGGTTGTTTTTTTTAAACTCCCAAACAATCTTATCTGCTACAGTTTAATGTGGCCTATAGTTTGGTGTGAAATCATTAACTATTTTTAATGTCCAGGCAGTAATAATTGGGATGATCAGATATTTCAAACAAATGAAATGAAGAAAATTCTGTCATTAAATGCAGGCTCTAATATGTCAGTGATACAGATGAAAATGGGGCACAAGTTTATACACTGTCACTCCAAGAATGTGACACATTCTGTCACTCCAAGAATGTGGAGATGTTTGTTCTTATTCAAGTGTGATGACCAGTCAGATTACACTGCTCTTCACACTGTGTCAAAATGTGAAAACAAAAAGAGTTATTCAGACTAGATCTTTTGGCTTTTCTCACACTTGCAGTTTAAATCGGCTCTGATATTCCTCACTCTCTATTGTAAATTGCTGGATCATTCACTGCTAACCAGATGTCATATTCCACTTCAGAAGTGGCTGCATATCATTTGATGGGTATGTCTTCACTGCAATTAAAAGGTGTGTTCTTATTTGGGTTAGCTAATGTAGGCTGAAATAGCAGTGAAGGCACAATAATCTGGCTTTTAATTTAGCACCTCAAATTTGAGCTCAGGCTGCTCTTTATGCTTTAACTCAACCTGTTAATCTGAATTAAAAGTGAAGTTGCCATGTCTTGACTGTACTTTTATCCAGAGTTTGCTAACCCGAGTTAAGAACACACTTTTTTTGCACTGAAGATATACTCCATATGATTTGCAAAGGGATTGAAAGAAGGGGGTGATATGATCAGAGTGAAAGGTCAGGAAGACAGTCATAGACACTGCATTTTGGATGAACTGCAGCTGCATATGAGTGTTGGGGATCCCAGAGAGGAGGATGTTGTAGTAATCCAGATGGGAAATGATCGTGGCATGTTTGAGTGTTTTAGCTGCCAAGCATCTCTGTAGTGCTTTAAAGGGAGAGACAGCAATATGTGGATGTGTTATTCACTATGTTCACAGCGCTATAAATGCACATGGCACTTTGCAGACAAAACGGATAATGTTCCTGACCCAAAGAGCTTACAGTTCAAGGGCTCTCAAGTGACTATCTCCTACATGGATATGGAGTTGGGAAAGCATGGTGCAAAGAGCTTGTACTCCTTTAGCCACTGCATAAGGGCCAGGCACAAACATAGCCCTTGTGCTTAAGTTGGATCCCCACTAGAGTGTATCTCGACATGTTAAAGCCACAACTGTTTTGTCTGCACTAGGATTTTAACATGTTTTAGTTAACTCATGTTAGCCAATATATATGAAATTATGCAAAATCCCTAACATAGGCACAGCTTCAAAGCCTAAATGATTATCTTCAGGGCCTCCAGGGTTGCAATTTTCATATGCTAATATAATTGGAGGCATCCTGAGTGTTAGTGCCATTACTTCTTCAAATGACTCTAAACAGTAGGAAAAGTATGTTTCTCCCCTGCTATAAACATCCATGCTGGCTTGACAGACCAAAGAAACGTCTCTCTCTCTCTCTCTCTCTCTCTCTCTCTCTCTCTGTGTCTCTCTTCCATTCTGACATTTTTAAAACAACATTTATTCTCACTCAGGCTGACTGCATCATGCATTGCTAGCTCTCAAGCATGACAAAGTTCGGTGAGGGAAGTGTAACTTCAGCAGAAGTGCACACAAATGGGCGTTGTGAAAAATTTACTGTCAGTCTAAGCAGCAAGCTAACATATTTTCATGCCTTTACAAATGTCTAAGATATTTGGTGGATTTTCCTTACACTATTAACTGCTTTCTGCATGCAACACATTGAGCCTTAAAAACAGAACACGCTCAGAAAATAATTTTGTTTTTACATATGGTTATATTTTGCCATGATCAAAGCAAAAACTAGTGTTTGCTGGCAGAAAGGAAACCTCTGATCCCTGATCAGGTGTTTATAATTACCTCAAACTATTACCCTACTAGAAATATTTTTAACTGATTCAAAGCAGTTTTTTGGTTGCATCTCTTTTCTGCCTCTGGTACTGTGCCAGTATGGGGAAAATGGCAAAAATTATTGCAAAATGAATATTCAAGAGGGGCAGGGCTTTGTCGTGCTTTCATTTAGTGGGTTCCCCTGTCTGTCTTTTGTATTGTAAATGCTCAGGACAAGGGTTTTTCTTTATTTGTATCTTGTGCAAGATCTAGCCTTTCGTTGCACTTAACAAATAATGAGTAAGGATTGAAATCTATGGATTGATTTCAGTGACGGAAAAACCAGACTCCAAGTACACATGAAAATGAGGATTTAGTCATAATAGTGCAACCCCCAAGCTTAAACACACACACAAACTTACACACACGGCACGGAGCCAATCAATGCACCTTGGTCCTGATGTGTAACAACTCTGATATTCTAGTCCTTTTTTACCAAATATAGTTAGTTGAATGGTTTTTGCTTCCGACAGGTAGGGTCTAGTTCTGCTACCTGTACTAATCTTGAATAGTACCTTACTACCAGATTTGTCCCACTGAAATCAATGGGACCGCTCATGGAGTAAGATACTGCTCAGTGTAAGAAGGGCATAAACAGCCACATAGACAGTAAGCAATGAAATTACAATCTGGCTTTCTCTTGTGACCTGAGATGCCATTTGAACTAATCTCCAGACATAGATGGCACCTGCAATCTGTTTCCTAGCTCATTTTAAAACAAAAAAACCTTCCCTTTTCTTGTGATCATGGTTTGCTGCATGAGAAATGTCACATTCTAAACTATTCTATGAAAACTAGAGACTTAGTGTAGTCTGACTGCTATATAAGCCAATCAAGTGGCTGCTAATGAGCCCTATTACATGTCAAAATGGAGTCACCCTGACATTCTAAATTAAAGCAAGAGTCTGCACTTCCTTTGCTGATTGATAAACCAGTTCAAACACATGACTCTGTCCTTCTCCCTCCCTCTCCTACTGCTCTGGCTGACTTCACAGGATCAAATGGCTTCAATTAACATATCCACATTTATCTGAAGATTTACCGCTGCACTGCTGACTTCATTTTCAAAAGTGACTTAGAGCACATTGACTTTCCTGAGGCCCAAATCCACAACAGGGATTCAGGCACCTAACTCCCATTGAAATCAATGAGAGTTACGTGCCTAAATAACTGAGGATCTGTGCCTGCATCAATTTGGCCATGTTGGCACTTTTAAAAATTTGAACTCAATGTATTTTCCTTATATCACACAGCAAGTCAGTGGCAGCCAGAAATAGAAATAATATGTGTTGAATGTTTGTGTACACTTTTCCTATTACTCAGCTACCCACTTCTGGCAATTCCCATTTCACAACTGAAAAATAGCCATATTAGTCATATACATGTCTGCCAATTACAAGACATATCAATCTACTGAATACAACATGTGGTGTAGGCCTTAGTGAAATAGCAGAAATGACTGTGCCTGATTGTAGCATTCAGAAACCCCAGAACCATCAAAGCACGGCTCTCTTGGGAACTGATCCAAAGCCCACTGAAATCTACAGAACAACTCCACGGACTTCAAGGGACTTTGGATTTAGCCCTGTGTTACCAGTCTGAGCCAAATTATGTGAGATGAATATTACTCTAACGGACGGGTGCTTTTCACATTACAAAGGCTTCTGACAAAGAGCTCCTCTGCTGAGTTTATTTATACCACCATTTTTAAGAGATTGGATGCTCCAGGGTATATATGCTTGGTTTTGGCAGATAAAAAACAAATAAACCCTTGGGATAGATACAGATAGGAAAATCTGGGCAATTGCACAGCATATGGCCATCAATAATATGTTTCTGAGATACTCTCTTAGGCAGGTTATTGGGTCTTGTCGCAAAATGTTTCTGTGAAACTATAAAATGTCATGTCAGACAAACACAATAACATCATGGAGTTACATAATGCGAAAGTATAATTGCTATAATTTGTCATTAAATTAGTATTTCACCAAGAAGTAACCTTATATTCTAGGGTTCATTTCTATATGTAGCTAGAGATAAAGAAGTGTCTTTTAAAGGATGATGTTTCAATAATAGGGCAAGATGAAGTAACCTTAAACTATTCAATAAAATAATATTGATATGACAAATATCTCGATGCTTATGGAGACAATAGAAGAAATTAGCTCTTCTACCCACATTCTTTGACCATTCTAATTCCTACTGATGCCAATAAAAGCCATTCTCCCTACTAGAGCCAGGTATTGTCTTCAAACCTCTCAGTCTCCTGGGCTTCCCTAGATCAGAAGTGATGGTGACCACATTGTGCACCTCTGACCATGAAGAATGAACAATGGTTACTTACATGTAACTGGTGTGCTTTGAGATGTGGTTCACATGTGTATTCCTCTCAGCTGTACATGCACCCAGCACACCCAGAGAAATTTTCATGGCAGTGCCTGTCAGGGCACTGCACATGCCCTTTACTTCCTGGTGGCCCCTCCTGAAGCTATTTAAGGGGGCACAATCTTGATTCCTTTGCACCAGAATGTGATGCTAGAGACTCCAGAGTAGATTGGATGGAGGGAGGATCGTGGAACATACGGGTGAGCCGTATCTCTGAGGACAACCATTCTGTCTTCTTCGAGTGGTTCATACATGTATTCCACTCAGGTGACTCACAAGCAGTTCAGTTGTGTGGTGCGGCTTGGAAGCATCTGCAACATCCAGCTCCAACTGGAGAGATGTTTCAGTTATTAAGCAGCCCTCTGCAAGAAGAGCTTTGAATTTGTCTCATGAGTCTTCAGTGAGCTTGTCTACAAATTCTGATGAGTCCTAATTAACAAAGTCATATTTTGATAACAGAGCTTGCTGGTTATTTATGCACATTTGTAACAATGAAGTAAAATAAATCTTCCTTTCCAACAAATCAAATATTCTAGAGTCTTTCCTTGAGCATATCTTTTTATCTTCCCTGATGAGATCTCTCACTGGTGGTGGTGACCACAATGGAGATGGGTGGGACTAAAAACACTCAGAGCCATGCATAGTGACATGGCACATTTTCAGTGCGCTTAGCAGTAACAGTTTTGGAAGACAGTGTATCCCACAAGATTTTAACTTTGTTTGTTGGGAGGGCAACTCTCCCAGGAGCTGCTGACTGCAAGCTGTGGAGAAGTTTCTGAGCACTCTCTTGAACATACTCTGCTTGAATGCCTAGTGTTGCAGCCATTTTTATTTAAAGGTCTTGGTATGATGTGAAATCCTCCTGTACTGGGAAGGAGGAATCTGGATCCATAGAGTCATCAGGTGTTGACGGTGACAAGGGAACAAGACACATATGCACCTCTATGGCACAACTGGAAACTGGGGTACCAATTTTACTTGTTGTGATTGTGATTTACTGGGATGTGCCTTTGTACATTGCTCTTAGAGAAGAGGCTCCAGGGGGAGGCTCATTGATGGGGACTTTTCCCTCCTCAGTGATTGTGATTTAAAGCCTGGGGACTCCCCAAGGGTTCCAGTAAGACCACTGAGGCAAGGGATATGGAACTCCGGGTCAGTCTGGACTTAGCTAAGATGACCTGTCTCCAGTATTGAAACAGTCTTGTTCTCGGTACTAGCGCTGATCTTGTAATCTGGAGGCTCTTGTTGACCTGAGCTTCAGGGGGAGAGGAGGAGGACGAGAATTCTGACCCAGACTTCAAGGAACTCTCTGAATACTCCAAAGTCAGCAGAGGAGCTAAGCTCAGAGGACTCCTGAGAGTCCATAGCCGAGTGGAAATTGCCAACATTGGTACCGATCATGGTACAGTGGTCAGTACCAGAAATGAGCCCAAGACATTGAAGGGGCTATCTCAATGGTCGGTACTGGGAAGGTCCTTTCTACCCGTGTCGGCATCATAGAAACAGATGGAACCCTTACAGATGAATGGCTTTGTACTGAAGTCACAAGCACCAGAACAATCACCATTATAGATACTGAACTAAGAGACATTACAAAGTTAGTGCTAAGAAAGTGACCTTACTACCCACCTCCCGAACCCCCGATGGACCTGGAAAATGCATCACCAGAGAATTCAGAACCGAAAGGCAAAGCAAGTTAGAAGCCATTTGAAAGGCTTGTGGAATAGATGGTACTGAAAGGAATGGTTCCAAGGCTGAGTCTGAATACCAGACTCAACCATTTTCCCTATGAGGTTGACAGAGTTGACAGTACACTGGTATGATCCCTTCTCCATACCAGGGAGACATGGGATGAGGGCCTGACTTTACACTATAAACCTAAGGAATTCTGGCAGTCCAAATCCCTCTTTGACAAAGAAGGGGAGCCATTTTTGGATCTGGGACTCCTGTTTCTCTTATGGGTCTTCTTACATGGAGGGCCCACACAAGTAGATCAATTCATCTTACTGTGTGAAGAGGAGTCTGAGTCCAGGGGCCTGTCTGAGACTTTCATAACCTTTGAGGCTACTTGAGAGGCCAGACAAAGAGCCAAAAGCTCCAGTGCTGAGGCAGACCTCATAATTTGTTCTATGAGGTACTGTTTTAGGCATAAGTCTCTAGAAATCTGCATCTCTTTTTGAAGGAACAACAGATACTCCACCTCTTTAATCTGCCCCTCATTGAGGCATAAGAGGCAACACGTGAAAGAATTGCTGTTCGGGATAGCTACTGTACATGACAGGAAACATCTGAAGCCTGGTGAGGGAATTCCACTGGGAGCTAATCTAATCTAATAACATAACTACATACACGATCATGAACTACTGGGTACTACAACTAAAATACTACTCAAACTGCAAACACTAATGAACAATAGCAGGGTAAAAGAAAAATATCTCTAACTGCATTGTAACCATGATGTAAACCACACAGGGAGCTCTGACATAGGCTGTGGGCAGTGAGAAGGAACTGAGCAGAGGGGAACGAGGTGCCACCTCCCCTAAATAGCCTTCGGAGGGACCACAAGGAGGCTCAGGATGTATGCACTGTCCCTATGGGTACTATTACAGAAATTTTCTGGATCCAGGCATGTGCACACCTGAGTGGAATACACATGAACCATCCAAGAAGAGCCACACAGCCTAAGATAAGATACGAAGAAAGCTGGCATTGCAAGATAGACTACCAAACCATTACGCTAAATGGGATTTTCACAAATGCTAAGATCATAAGAAAGGTAAGGAGGCCTGTTAACAGCACACACCTTGTGCTGGGGATGATGTTGGTGATATTAATTATTATTATATGCATTATGTACATCCTTGATGCCCTACCTGAGACTGGGGGCCCATTGCGCTAGCCACAGTACATACACATAAGGTATGTCTACACTGCATGCTTCTTTCATTGGCATGTAGTATACATACTCACGTAGCCTACCCGCAGCACAGGCATAAACAGCAGCGTATCTGGTGATGCACAGTTTAGGCAAGTAAAGCCACGCCTGAAGGGTATGGGTACATATGTGAATACATAGTTTACGAGCTCTCTACTTGCTGAAGCCACGTTTCACCATCTACACAGCTATTTTTAGCAGTCCTGCTGCTTCCCTGCAACTGGAACCTTTCCCTACTTCAGGGAAAGACTCTGGCAATGGGGAAAGAATTCACCAGTTCCCTATTGCTGAAGCCTTTACCCACAGCAGGGAAAGACTGGAAGCAGGGAAAGGTTTTGGCAGTAGGATTTCCCCCACTGTCTCTCACTGCCAGAACTTTCCTTGCCACAGTGAAAGCTCTGGCAGCAGGGAGCTGCTGAAGACTTTCTCTAGTGCCTCCCACTGCTGGAGATTTTCACCAACACATGTAGCTGCATACTGCAATGTGGACACAAGTTGCTTTTCACTGCAACGTTTAGCTACATGTACCCTACCCGCCACCACCAGCGGTGTGTAGTATGGATGTAGCCATAGTAAGAGACAATCCCTGCCACAAAATGCTTCCTATCTAACTGGAAAAGACAAACAAAAGAAGAGAGAAAGGAAACACTATTATCCCCATTTTGCAGATGGAGAACTGAGGCACAGAAAGATTAGATTGTAACACTGCACTCTACCCTGCGTAAGTGTGCATAGCTACACTAGCCCAGAGACAGTTCTTCCCTGATCTCCCCTTGCTCTGGGGGAGGAGTATGTTAATTCCATCCTTTCCATAGAGTAGTTCACTACAGTGAGTTAGGGGACAAATCCAGAGCTCCTCACATTCTCTGCCCTCTCCCTACCCATCTCCTCACAGCAGGAGGATTGGGTGAGTAACCCCTGCTCTCCCCACCACCGCTAAAATCACAATAACAAGAAGGCCAAGCAGGGAATGATGATGGGAGTAGCCTGACTCCCTCTCACTGCCCTGCATGGCCTAGTAAGGGCTTTGGCAATCTAGCCCTAAGTGACTTGTCCAAGATCACACACAGAGTTTGTGAAGGAGCTGGGAAATTAGCCCAGATCTCCTGAGTCCTGGCCAAGCACTAAACTTCCTTTTGATACTCAATCCAAAATGTTGTTAGAGTTTCACATTTTTCAAGCCAGGGCTTTTTCTTAGGCCTTTTCCCCTCCCTCACAGTACAGGAATTCTGTTGATGGCTGCTAATACACTGCGGTCCTGTACCAAATTAAATTGGTACTAGTGTCATAATATTAAACTTTCGTTTGCATTCGGCAATGTTTAGGGACTTTTACTTCTGTGCTGCACTCTTGTGAATGTATGACATACTGTTCACTTCATATAATACAGCTGTTATTACCAAAAAGCTTTCACATTATTCTTTTATGGCAGGGATGAACAGTTTGCTTAAATACTGTAACTGCAGGCAATTTGCTCTGGCTGCATTTCTACATCCTTGTGTTTCAGTTGTAAAATGTTGAGAAGTATCGTCTCTGAGCCAATTATTCAAACAAAGGGTAATTACTTTTAATTTTTCCACAACTCCTATTTTCCAAGATGGTGCTCTGATACATTGCCTGCCTTTTGTACTCTCTCTGGGAACAAATCACAGAGTTTAATAATACAGCAAGTGCGGAGATGCACAGACAGTGCATTAGAGTCACCTCCACTTTTCATAACAAATATATTGCCATCTGCCATTTTCCTAACAGCCTGTGAAGGCAAAGAACTTTGGAACTGAAGAAATGGTCTAGAATGAGCTAGTTACTGCATTTGCATCTGTTACTGCAAATAGCTGTGTTGCTGTAAGACTGAACCTGAATCGAAACCAGAGCTCTGACTTTTTTATTTTATAATGTCGAAGAAAGGGGCAGAAGGGAAAATGGATATTGAGGGACAGGGATAATTATAATGTCTTCCTGTCAAATGGTTGCAGAGCTAAAATGTCATCTTCCTGCATAATAAATAAATTAAAATTTCAATATTTAAGACCTCGTCAGAGAGGAGATCAGTCACAGAATAGCATTAATTTCTATGCTGCCTCTAGGGTAATCCTTTGCCACTGGGGGCATTTAACTGCTAAATGCTAATTTGAATTAACTAAATGCTTATGAAGTCTGAGCTTTCTAATCAGAAAACCTGGAAAAGATTAAAATGACATTCTCCCCATCTTCTTCATATAGTAGGTTCTGCTTGGTGGTACCTGACTGTGACAGCATTGGTTGAGTAGAAAATGTGTCTATTTTAGGAACAACTGTAGCATCATCCCTATTGCCTTACTGTTCATTGTGGAAAAAACAAAACAAAAAGAGAGAGAGAGAGGGTTCCCACTTCTTCACCAATGGCTTATCTTGGATTGATCCCTGCTGAGTCTCTTATATGATAACTAAATAACATTACCTCAGTGTTGTCAGTATTCACCAGGCATTCCCCAGAGCAAGTGTAGGAAATACTGTACATAGTGAAGTAACCTTATTTATTAAGCATGATCAGTCGATGGTGTTCTTTGTTGAAGGCATCTATAAGAGCTTATCCCCCTCTTCTTATGCAGACCTTTTCGCTCCTTATTTCTCCCCTCTGGTCATCTCTCTCCTTCACTGGTCCTTTCTCCCTTTTATGATCATACACTCTTTCAGCTATGACTTCCTAACTGTTTCCTTTCCTCATCCATTGTACAGACTTTGTCTCCCAGCATTGTCCTCTTTGGTCCCATGTATCCCTCCCTCTCCTTAGTATGTTCCTATGGCACTGTCTTTCTTCCCTTCCCCCTCTCCCACCGTCATCTATTTCACCTCTTTCTCCTCCCATTGCACATATGCTTATATCAGGCATGCCAAATATGTGGGGAAAAATGCAGAAATTGGTCTTGTTTTTGATTCAATTGGCTTCTGAGTTGCTTGTTGGCTAATTTTTGGCTTGTAGCTTGTTGTACCTCATTGCTTCCTTTTTTTTTTTTTTTTTTTGATCAACTCCCGACAAGCAGGGGCAAGTGGCAAGTGGGGTAAGGGTGGGAAAGAGAGTCAGGGATGCACAGCGGGCCCACCACAGTCCCAGACTGCACCCCGGGGGGATGTAGTCACATAGAGTGTTGGGGTTCTTAGGGATTGGCTTGTTTTGGCCTTGTTTTGAAATGGGATTAGCTTGATTTTTGGCTTATTGTGAAAGTCGGGGTGCTTATTTACCATGTGAAAGTTGGCAACTGTGGCTTGTATCTGTTCCTCCCCTTTGAGTTGTGTCTTTCCCAACTTCTGGAATATGGGTGGGGCCGGGGGACTGATACTGTGTGAAAGACCGAGGAGGGATCAAGTGGGAGAGCAGGCACTGACCTCCTAGCTCCTATGTGCAGAGTAGCAAGAAGTTGTGAGAGACTGGCAGGGCATTGGAGAAACAGCAAGAGTGTATGCCCATGCCATCTGCACAGGAATTGCCACAGTGACTCAGAGGTCATGTTTACACTACAAAGTTATGTCAACCCAAGTTATGTCGGCATACAGCTGCCACAGTTAGTACATCACTTATGTGCATATATACTTGGCTCGTTGTGCTGGCAGAGCGCATCCTCACCAGGAGTGCTGTATCAATGCATAGTGTGGTGCACTATGGGAAGGTATTCTACTGTGCAAATCACCACTGTCCAATGCACTGTTGAGAAGTTTTGGCAATGCACGATGGGGCCAAAGCGAGTTGCAGAAGGGTGATTGATAGCATGGAGTCAGTTTCCCATTTTGCTACTGTCTCCATCCCAAATTGTTATTTGTACCTGTAGCGAAGCGAAGACTCTCCGGTGCAGCACCTCCTGCTGGTTGTCCTGGGAATTATCTCTCCAGCCTCCAGAGCGCCCTCAACCACTCCGCTACAGTACCCCATAATTTTCAAGCCTTTTTTTCAAAATCCACGAACACATGCGGCCGTCCTCACTCTCTGCCATCTCTGACAGAAGTATGGATCCTGCAGAGTTTTGCAGTATTTTTATGAGTGTTGCAAGCACAGGGCGCATGATCCTGGAGTATTTGCAAAGTTGCAAAACTGAATAAGTGGGTACCATGACAATTCCTTAGAGGACAGATCGCTGTGGGACAAAATGAGAACCAATTCAAGGTTGTTGTTGGTTTTGTTCATGAAGCACATGGAGAGAGGGAAGCACCACTTTTGGACCTGAGAAACAAGCACTGACTGGTGAGATCACATTGTAATGCAGGTTTGGGATGATGAACAACGGCTGCAGAACTTTCAGATGTGCAAGGCCACATTCCTGGATCCATGTGCCGAGCTCGCCCCAGCACTCCATCAGAATGACACCAAAATGAGAGCTGCACAGATAGAGGAGAAGCGATCACACTGTGGAAACTTGCAATGACAGACTGCTACCAGTTAGTCGGGAATCAATTTGGAGTCTGGAAATCCTCCACGTGTGGCTATTGTGATGCAAGTGTCCAGAGCCATTAATCACCTTCTGCTAAGCAGGACTGTGACTCTTGGCAATGTGGAAGACATAGTGGGTGGCTTTGCAGCAATGGGATTCCCAAACTGTGGTGGAGCAAAAGAAGGCACGCATATCAATATTTTGGCTCTAGACCACCCTGCCACAAAGCACATCAACAGAAAGGGCTACTTTTCTATGGTTAGGCAAGCATTGGTGGATCACTGGGGATGCTTCACCAACATCAACCTGGGCCAATTAGGGAAGGTGCATCATGCTCACATCTTTAAGAACACAGGACTGTTGAGAAAGCAGGAAGCAGGGACTTCCTTTCCTGACCAGGGGGTTACCATTGGGAATGCTGAAATGCCAATACTTATCCTGGAGGACCCATCCTATTCCTTGCTCACATGGTGTCATAAATATAAAGGGAAGGGTAAACCCCTTTGAAATCCCTCCTGGCCAGGGGAAAGCTCCTCTCACCTGTAAAGGGTTAAGAAGCTAAAGGTAACCTCGCTGGCACCTGACCAAAATGACCAATGAGGAGACAAGATACTTTCAAAAGCTGGGAGGAGGGAGACAAACAAAGGGTTTGTGTCTGTCTGTGTGCTGCTTCTTGCCAGGGACAGAACAGGAATGGAGTCTTAGAACTTTTAGTAAGTAATCTAGCTAGGTATGTGTTAGATTATGATTTCTTTAAATGGCTGAGAAAAGCATTGTGCTGAATAGAATAACTATTTCTGTCTGTGTATCTTTTTTGTAACTTAAGGTTTTGCCTAGAGGGGTTCTCTATGTTTTTGAATCTAATTACCCTGTAAGATATCTACCATCCTGATTTTACAGGGGGGATTTCTTTATTTCTATTTACTTCTATTGTTTATTAAAAGTCTTCTTGTAAAAACTGAATGCTTTTTCATTGTTCTCAGATCCAAGGGTTTGGGTCTGTGGTCACCTATGCAAATTGGTGAGGCTTTTTATCCAACATTTCCCAGGAAAGGGGGGGTGCAAGTGTTGGGAGGATTGTTCATTGTTCTTAAGATCCAAGGGTCTGGGTCTGTAGTCACCTAGGCAAATTGGTGAGGCTTTTTACCAAACCTTGTCCAGGAAGTGGGGTGCAAGGTTTTGGGAAGTATTTTGGGGGGACAGACGCGTCCAAACAGCTCTTCCCCAGTAACCAGTAATTGTTTGGTGGTGGTAGCGGCCATTCCAAGGATAACGGGTGTAATATTTTGTACCTTGGGGAAGTTTTGACCTAAGCTGGTAAAGATAAGCTTAGGGGGTTTTTTCATGCAGGTCCCCACATCTGTACCCTAGAGTTCAGAGTGGGGGAGGAACCTTGACACATGGCTTGGGAAGCCATATATCGGCCACCTTGACAACACCAAGGAACGATTCAACCAGCAGCTCATCAGGTACAGAATGACAGTTGAATGTGCTTTTCATCATTTGAAAAGGTCACTGATATTGTTTATTCACAAGATTGGACCCTGTGAGAAATATATTCCAATGGTTGTAGCTGCCTGCTATGTCCTGAATGATATCCATGAAGCAAAGAGGGAAAAATTCCCAATGGCATGAAGAGCAGAGGTGGAGCAGCTGTCTGCTGAGCTTGAATTGACCCATATAGGGGCTATTATAAGAGCTCATCTCAGAGCTATACAGCTCAGGGAAGCTTTGAAAGACCATTTTAACAGTAAACTAGAATACTGTGTGTTGTTGTCGTGTGGTCTACCTGGCCCTGCTCTTTTGTGGCCTGTTAGAAATCATGTGCTGATTGCTGTATAGTCAGAATATAATATTGTCAATATATCTATTAATTTTGTTTGTGAATGATCCTATTAACTGTGAGATAGTGTGCAGTAACAGGAAATCGGTTGCTTTCTGAACTGCTGAGCACTTGGCAGCATATGTTGTGAATGAATAAAGATAAATTATGTTCCAAATAATTAGAATTTTATTCTTTAACGAAATCAGTGCAAAAAAATCTGTGCAATTTTAAAACAAATACATTTAAAATGTAATAAAACTTAATAAATTAGAAGAACAGAATTTATGAAGGGGAAAGAACATTCATTTTCATTTCAGCTACACATACACCAAACATGGCTTTCGCAGGTCAATGTATGTGAAGCTGTGATTGTCTTTAATGTCCCACAGACTGATGCCATGTGGAATGTTGAGGGGGAGTATAGAGAGGTCCCAATATTGCATTCTCAATGGGCTGCAGAGGGAGGCAAGCCTTGGATTGTTGAACTTGGTTGTCCAAAAGATTCTGTAGCAACTGTGTTTGCTGCCAGAGAAGCCCCATTATGTCCTATGCATCTCCCTCTCCTTTTCCTGCTGGGATTCCTGGGCCTTTCTCCTTTCCACTCTTTCATTCTCCAGGTCCTGTGCTCACGGTCCGATCTATCACTGGCTTGTAGGATCTCATTGAATATGTCTTCCAGAGTCCTCTTCTTTCACCTCCTTTTCTAGCTCAGGTGTTCCATGGGTGTGGAGGGGGAGACCCTGAGAGCCACAGTGGCACCATTGTCAGCATATTCACTACAGAAAGCAAAATGTAAGATGCTGAACTCACTCCCCTAACTCCCATAAAGATTTACACACAAGCTTTCCACTTCTGTTTGGGATTGTTTGGGAACGGCGTCAGTAATAGCACCAGCCATGGTGAGTTGGAGAAATGAGGAGGGAATTGCTTGGTTGCACAGTTCTAGTAGTATAGGACAATGGCACTGGATACTGGCATTGTTCTCCACAGACAGAGGTGATTTTAGCTGATACCTCACTCCTGAAGGTAACAAAAGCAGAGACAGAACAGGGTTATCGTGGTGGTGTCCCATGTGCTGCCAGCCTGTGCACTACAATGGTGTCTGCTGAAGTTATCCCAGAGTGGTGTGGGAAAGTGTTCTACTGTGATGGAAGAAATAAGGCAGCCCTCCCTAGAAACCTTTGGCAGACTTGCTCCAGGGGAATTTCAATGAGATCTCTCAGGAGGATTCCAGGGACCTCCCTGTGCACATAAACAAACTGCTCCACATGGACTCCCTTTTCTAATGCTAGAAGAGAACGAAAAGCATATTAGCAACTCTACCTCTCTTGGTTGTACCACTACATCTTCTTGCACAAGTAAATTAATGTAAAGGCAAAAGACATGCCCTGCTATTTTGGGGGTGCCATCCCTGTAACTGAAAATTTATCTACACACTTCCTGGAGGTTCCTTCCCCTGCATCATCCTAGCTTTGTAGAGTAGACCAGGCAACTCCAGGAGAAATCTCTGGACATGTGAGATTTCTGAAGGCAATACATATTAAGTGAAACATGCAACCCTTGCCTGAACAGCCTGCCAGGATTTGACCTTATTCCATGAGGAAATGTACTTCTTTCTTTACTCAAATGGAGGCTCAGCTCAGGATTTGTATAGTTCAAAAGCTGCAGCAAATGTGTCAGTAACCGGAAGAACAGCTGTAGTGGCATCTCCACTGTCTTGAGCCTTCCTGCACACGAAGTGTTCATCCCTTACCCTGCACCGCAAAGCTACAGATCACTATTCCATCCATTCTGTCTAATCTGGCTGTCTATCATCAAGATATTTATTTTTCCTGTCTGTTACCATAGAGATGGAAACACTAGTGAGAGAGCAGCAATCTTTAGTTTACACAGCATGGAAGGTAGAGTGTGTGTACTGGATTTGCTTCAAGGGAGTGTCTACCTTGAAGAGTTTCAGAGTAGCAGCCATGTTAGTCTGTATCCGTAAAAAGAAAAGGAGTACTTGTGGCACCGTAGAGACAAATTTATTAGAGCATAAATAGAGCTTTCGTGAGCTACAGCTCACTTCATCGGATGCATTCAGTGGAAAATACAGTGGGGAGATTTATATACACAGAGAACATGAAACAATGGGTGTTACAATACACACTGTAACGAGAGTGATCAGGTAAGGTGCGCTATTACCAGCAGGAGAGTGGGGGGGTGGGAAATACCTTTTGTAGTGATAATCAAGGTGGGCCATTTCCAGATGTTGACAAGAACATCTGAGGAACAGTGGGGGAGGGGAGAAATAAACATGGGGAAATAGTTTTACTTTGTGTAATTACCCATCCACTCCCAGTCTTTACTCAAGCCTAAGTTAATTGTATCCAGTTTGCAAATTAATTCCAATTCATCAGTCTCTCATTGGAGTCTGTTTTCGAAGTTTTTTTGTTGAAGGATAGTCACTTTGAGATCAGAAATCAAGTGACCAAAGAGATTGAAGTGTTCTCCGACTGGTTTTTGAATGTTATAATTCTTGAAGTCTGATTTGTGTTCATTTATTCTTTTACGTAGAGACTGTCCATTTTGGCCAATGTACATGGTAGAGGGGCATTGCTGGCATACGATGGTATATATCACGTTGGTAGATGTGCAGGTGAATGAGCCTCTGATAGTGTGGCTAATGTGATTAGGCCCTGTCATGGTGTCCCCTGAATAGATATGTGGGCACAGTTGGCAACAGGCTTTGTTGCAAGGATAGGTTCCTGGGTTAGTGGTTCTGTTGTGTGGTGTGTGGTTGCTGGTGAGTATTTTCCTCAGGTTGGGGGGCTGTCTGTAGGCAAGGACTCGCCTGTCTCCCAAGATCTGTGAGAGTTATGGGTCATCCTTCAGGATAGGTTGTAGATCCTTGATGATGCATTGGAGAGATTTTAGTTGGGGGCTGAAGGTGATAGCTAGTGGGGTTCTGTTATTTTCTTTGTAGGGCCTGTCCTGTAGTAGGTGACTTCTGGGAACTTTTCTGGCTCTGTCAATCTGTTTCTTCACTTCAGCAGGTAAGTATTGTAGTTGTAAGAACGCTTGATAGAGATCTTGTAGGTGTTTGTCTCTGTCTGAGGGGTTGGAGCAAATGCGGTTGTATCGTAGAGCTTGGCTGTAGACAATGGATCGTGTAGTGTGGTCTGGATGAAAGCTAGAGGCATGTAGGTAGGCATAGCGGTCAGTAGGTTTCCGGTATAGGGTGGTGTTTATGTGACCATCACTTATTAGCACTGTAGTGTCCAGGAAGTGGATCTCTTGTGTGGACTGGTCCAGGCTGAGGTTGATGGTGGGATGGAAATTGTTGAAATCATGATGGAATTCTTTAAGAGCTTCTTTTCCATGGGTCCAGATGATGAAGATGTCATCAATGTAGTGCAAGTAGAGTAGGGACATTAGGGGACAAGAGTTGAGGAAGCTTTGTTCTATCTCAGCCATAAAAATGTTGGCATACTGTGGGGCCCTGCGGGTACCCATAGCAGTGCCGCTGATTTGAAGGTATACATTGTTCCCAAATGTGAAATAGTTATGTGTGAGGACAAAGTCACAAAGTTTAGCCACCAGGTTTGCTGTGACATTATTGGGGATAGTGTTCTTGATGGCTTGTAGTCCATCTTTGTGTGGAATGTTGGTGTAGAGGGCTTCTACATCCATAGTGGCTAGGATGGTGTTTTCAGGAAGATCACCAATGGATTGTAGTTTCCTCAGGAAGTCAGTGTTGTCTCTAAGATAGCTGGGAGTGCTGGTAGTGTAGGGCCTGAGACAGACAATCCTGCTGTCAGGGTGCCAATGCCTGAGATGATGTGGCATCCAGGATTTCCAGGTTTATAGATCTTGGGTAGCAGATAGAATACCTTTGGTCAAGGTTCTAGGGGTATGCCTGTGCGGATTTGTTCTTGTGCTTTTTTTTTGAAGAGAGACTTTTTTAAATGACATTGTAGGTTTTTTTATTCACTGTGTCTCAACAGACGATTTTCTGACAGTCAGCCTGGAAATGTATCCTGAGCTCTGACCACCAAACTGCATTCTTTCCATCTCCTAAATCATCATCTTAAATGTTAATCTCAGAGGGCAAATTATGCCTTCAGATACACCTGTGAAACTCCACTGTCTTCATTATGCCCTCAGTGACACTGTGCAACCCCAGTGGCTTTACCTGAAGTTGCACAGGTGTAGCCCAGGGTATAACTTGGCATGGAGAAGATTGTATTACTGGTGAAGATGCACCCAGATTAACTGTCAGAGCCCAGGGTTAGCTCACAAAAAAAAAAAAAAAAACCCACCAAACTTTTTTGTATTGTCTAGAGAACAGATTTGAGATGGCACTCAGTGAGACACAATGGATATGAAAACTCATCATGCCATTTTTACATTAATTTTTTAGGGGGGAACCACAATTTCATTTCTAAGTACAAGTGTACACAACAATTTCAGATAATCCTTAGATAAGCAAACATTCAGACTTCAGTTGCATGTTTTTTACAAGCTTACCTGCCTGATTTGTGTGTGCAGTCACTTTGAAAACAGAGTTAGATCCTCATTCAGAAGAGCTGCCCTCTTCAAATCATATATTTAAGTCCCAATGAAGTCAATGGCTTTCCTAAATCATTAATTTTAAATGTATTTCTTTATAGCAGCATCAAACCATCTGCCACTCCTGATGGAAATGGTTGCTGCATAATTTGATCAGTGGGCATAACCTTCACTGTCTTCCTTACTTCCAATCCAAGAGTTTACTTTTAATTGTAGTTGGGACATGGATGGGAAAAGAATGGGCCTTGTGTTAATGAATACTCAGTGCAATAAACTCATGTCCAAGTAAATTTTATACTCTTTTGCCATTAGTGTCTTGCTTTTTATTCAGCCAAAAGATTAAAAAGGGTGTAAAATAAACCTGTAGAGAACAGGTGGAATGGGTTACAGAAGCATTTCATTCTGTTTTAATAGTTTCCTTAAAATAGTCCTGTGTAAGCATTATCATATAGAGTGCAAAGCAGGCTGCAAAAACCAAGTTCCACAAAAATAGGTCCAGAGTAGTAAAAACATAAAGTTACTTCATTCCACTGTATTCGGTTATAAGGCAGGACAGTATGCAAGACTTATGAGCAGTGGGGAAGAAAAAAGAATTTCATTTTCTGGTGTTGTGCTTGAGAATACCAGAAAATTGAACTCACTCAGCTCATACTGGACTTACTTCAAATATCTGCTGCCAGACAGAATATTCCTTTTGACAGGATTCTACTTACTGAGTCCTTTGCAATCCAGGTAATCAATCAAAGAGAAAGGAACATAATGCGGGAGCTGTCACCTGCTATGGATCACTGCAAACTCAACTTGCCTCTGGGAAGTTTTGTAGAAGAATGCTATTGTGGAAGGGTTTCTTTGGTGGAATTAGCTGAGGCTGTAGGTAAAGCTGAACAATGATCCTTTATCAAAGATACAAACAGGAAAATTTATAGAAGAAAAGGATGATGCTGTATCAGGTATTAGGAAGTATGTTTTTAAAATTCAAGCTATGCACCATCCACTAATTCTGTAGCTGAACGAATAACTTAATAAACAGCAACCAGTCCAAAAACCAGAATAGTTCCCTTTTACTTTTATATGCAGCATGGTGTAGGATTAATGCCCTTCTTTTTGCTTATAGAAATCATTGGGCCTTACAAACAATGGACGAGAGTTATCCCTGCCATAAGGCACACTGGTCAATTCCACATCTCAATGTCACACTAGAAAAGTATCTGTTTTACATGCACTTGAGAGGTAGAGCCACCCAAAACCCTTTTCTTCCTAGTGTGCCTGCATAACTATGAGTAGGATTCAGCTCACATACTTGTTGATGATGCACTAGGATCTGCTAGCTAATTTAAAATTCTTTTGTCATTTGTCCATAAAGTATATACAAATATTTTTTGCAGATCAGATTGTTATAATGTTATTCATGTTCAAACATGTCAGTACTGTTAATTCTTCACATTACATAATAGGTGTACATTTGGTTTGAGGTATTCAGGAAATATTAGCAGCCTAATGAATGGAGAATGTTGCCTTGCTCTGAAGCTGTATAATGAACTTTTGCACATACACTTCAGTGTTGTCTCTAAGATAGCTGGGAGTGCTGGTAGTGTAGGGCCTGAGACAGACAATCCTGCTGTCAGGGTGCCAATGCCTGAGATGATGAGGCATCCAGGATTTCCAGGTTTATAGATCTTGGGTAGCAGATAGAATACCTTTGGTCAGGGTTCTAGGGGTATGTCTGTGCGGATTTGTTCTTGTGCTTTTTTTTTGAAGAGAGACTTTTTTATATGACATTGTAGGGTCCCAGAATAATGACATATGGCACAAATGTAATAAGTCCCAAGATAGGATTTGTATTTAATGTGACTAGTGATGCACATTTCACAGATGTGTTCTTAAAAAAAAGAAAAAAAGAGTACCTATTATTTTATAACAGCTCTCTGACAGATGTGCATGCATTAAATCGACATAAATCTTTTATTTAAAATGTTCTAGTGGCCAATTCTAGGACTGACAAATCAGATAATCATTCATAAGGTTCCTAATCTCAATTAAATGTCATTTTGAATCTTTATATACTAAATGAAAGCATACATGACTAAATCAGTAACAGATTAGATTAACAGAGCTATAAACCAGATAAGGCTTCCAATTAAAGCGATCTGTCAGGATATGTACTCCTGTTTAACTTATAGGCATATCAGTATATATGTTCAGATGCAAACTATGACCTTCATCTAGCAGCAATGACACTTCTGACAGATAACACAGAAAAAAGATTGCTTGACACATTAGAGCACTAGCTTTCGACTTCACAGGAGAACATTCTCTTTAATAATGGGAGCTGTCACTGAGCATGGTGTTAAAGGAGACCCCAGATGATCAGTGCTTCATTTGAAATGGTACAGAAGCAATACTTAGACCATATACCTAGTCAAAGTCAAGTTTAGTAACTGATGTGCCGGCTGAAAAAAAGAGAAACTGCAATCATTCTCAGACTCAGGCTTTCATCCCACATGGTCTGATCTCAGTACTGATGACTGTGGGAGCTATAGAGCTTCATCATACAGATGAAATAGATTCACATTATCCCAGTCTTCCTGGAATATGTGCACATTTATCTCCCAGAATGACTGGGCACCAGCGGGGAATTAAGGTAAATGGGGAGGAGTAAAAAGAACAAGAGAGAGAGAGAGGGAATTCACAAACATGCAAATTAATAGGCTGTACAGACCTTATAATCCAAAGAGTGCAAAAGAAAAAGAAGAACTAACTTAGGGAGCACAAAGTATATATTAGCATTCTCAAAAACTAGACTGACTGGTCTATATACCAAGACCAGAGCTGGAATTTCTTTTGTGTTTAAACATCCAAGGTTTCCCTAGCAACAGCAAGAGCCAGGGGGTACTGGGAAGGACAATTTTGCCAGCTCCTTAGTACAGCTGACATAGGAAGCCTATAATTGGTTAAAAAAAAAACCCTTAGTTTAAAGGAGAATGTGCTACTTCCTCATGGCATCTGTAACAATCAGAGAGTGACTCATTTTTCCACACTTCAGCTCTCCTCTCATTACTAATTGTATTATTACTATTATATTATCTATTATTTATTTATGGTAGTGCTTGCTAAGTGCTTAGTGACAGGAAAACAAGTAGACTAAGACTAGGGGAAAGAACATGAGATGAGGCAAATTATAGCCAATTTAGAGATAAATCTTGACTCAATACATAGTGAACTATTTAGATTAAAATTTATGTTGAAATCCTAGTCCCATTGAAGTTGATTGAAAAACTCCCATTGACTTCAATAGGATCAGGATTTCACCAGTATTCTTTATCATGATAATATGGCCTTTTCTGATAATGGTTGGTGTCACTGGTGAACTAATGTCACAGTGGTAATCCTGCAGCACTAGCCAGTGGAAGGTCTGGTCATGCTTAAAACAGGTATTTTCCTGAAGGTATTTGGCCTCCTTACCTTTCTTTTCTTTCTCCCTCTCTCTTGCTTTTCTCCTCCTTTTCATTCTTCAGTGGTAGAGCGGCTTGAAAGGAGAAGACAATCTGGCCTTCCTTTGACTGAATTTGAGCTTTAAATAATGGGTGTCTGATGCTTTTGGCATTTGGAGTGGAAAATAATACTCAGGTTCCTACCAATGTGCCTTATAATTTTTTTTCCCCCAGACCACATTTTATAGCTTCTTTCTCTGGCCAATCAGCGTATCCATCTTATACATCAACTTACCTCAGTCTACTTTATTCTGCTCTTTCCAACAAACTTCATAAACTGAAAATAAGTTTTCAATAAACATATTTAGGGTGAAATCTTGGCCCCACTGAAATCAATGGGACTTTTCCATTGATTTTCATGAAGCCAGGATTTCACAGTCACAATTAGAAATGTGGAAATAATTGATGTTTTGATTCAATGACAAAGCTAAACATTTTAAAAAAATAGTTTTGGGTCAACCTGCAATTTTTTAAAAACATTTTTCAGATTGGCTAATAACTTAAAAGTAGAAAAGAAAATTGTTTCGGTTGAATTCAACATTTTGTTTCGTTTTCTAAATGTTTTCAACATTTCTTGTTTCGTTTATATGTAAATAAAAATATAAAAATTGAAACAACTTTTGAAACAAGTCATTTAAATTTGAAAAATCAAAATGTTTTAATTCAAAATGTTCAAAAAAGAGCACACATATTTTTTTCAGTTTTTTTTTTACTGAAACAATTGAGTGAATTTGACACGAATTTGCAAAATATTTTCGTTGACCCGAATCTGCGTTTGTTGTGAAAAAAATGTTTCAGATGAAAAATTTCACCAGCTCGATTCACAATGTCAGGGGAGGGAAATTTGGGATCTACGATTACAAGCTTTTTGAGTCAGGGAATGTCTCTTATTACATGTATTTATAGCACTTAGCACTGTAGCCCCAATTTCAGTTAGGAGACTCTAGATGATAAAAGTAATGCAAATAATAATGAAAAGCTAAAGTAACAGTTCCTTATTAAGCACAATATTAATTTAATATAATAAACTAATGCAGCTTTAAAGACTGTCAGAATTTTAAAAATGAATTTTCAGAGAAAAGTACACTGGATGATTAGATCCTACAAAAAGCTGGCCTAGCAGTTTGTTCACTTTGTGTTTTGTTGGCTTATTATTTGACTTATTTAGTCAGCTTCGCTGGGTTAATTATTATTTTTGATATATAATGAAATTCATTCTAAATATTAACAATAATCCAATATTTAAGGGGACATGGTAACTGTGTAATTTTATACATACTTTATTATTGCATTTAATTGCCTCTGAGTTGATCTATACTTTGCTCAAAAATGGAAATAAAATGCACATTATATGCACCTAAAAATAACAAATGCTAATGTTCATAAAATCCTTTTACTCCAATAGCTGACCCAAATTGTATACTGTACACATCTGTAAGTTTTAATATCTTGTGTTTTTGTGTTGGAATAAGAGAGGGGTCTTTCTGCATATAAGGAACTCATTACATAAGCATCTTTCATAATCAGGATTCTATACTACTTAAAATGACACTGTTATTATGAGATTACTGGAGTAATGATGGAATTGTAAATATAACAACCATGTTATCTGTAAAAGGTTTATTTCTATGTGCAGCAGTGATGATGCATACTGTGCAAGACAGCCTGACTTCCAGATGTTAGACAGGGTTTCAATTTACTGTCTCCAATTAAAGTCAGTTAGTTATGCAGTTAAAACACTGAGAAAATGTACCTGTCAGTACAGTAATATGTAAATATGCATGTGTGTATATATATATATGCACACACACACAAAATGGGGCCAAAATTTCACATATTAATTATATTATATTATATTTATTCTATTATAATGTGTGGCAAAGACACAATGCATATCACCTCAAACAGGTGTGTTATAAAATCTTTTAACAGTAAATCATCTTTATAACAGTACAAAATAAATTGAATTTAAACCTGCACCATAATATGTGGGTATTGAAACAATTTGTCTACATATTCATTTTATTCTAAGTCTGTAAAGGGAACAAGCTTCATAGAACACTTTGATGAATGTATTTCTCTGAGGACTATTCATTTTTTAAGGTGTACTGAGCAAATGTATCACGTTTGAGTTTCAATGACAGACTCTGAGAAAGTGAGTGATGCCACGTTGGGGTATGAAGACCACTGACTTGTTAATGTTTCATAAAATGGAAAATCTGTAAGTATATTGTTGTTGATCTCATTATGCTGCAGACAAATTTAGCAGTCTCCGCTCTAACAGCTCATTTATTTTGGACAAGCAGAGAAAATTGTCCAACACAGAATCAAAGCTTCATAGACAAGACATAGAACAGCTTCCTGATTTGGTTTAACTCTTTGCCCTGGTCTACACTAGGACTTTAGGTCGAATTTAGCAGCATTAAATCGAAGTAAACCTGCACATGTCCACACGATGAAGCCCTTTATTTCGACTTAAAGGGCTCTTAAAATCGATTTCCTTACTCCACCCCTGACAAGTGGATTAGCGCTTAAATCGGCCTTGCCAGGTCGAATTTGGGGTACTATGGATACAATTTGACAGTATTGGCCTCTGGGAGCTATCCCAAAGTGCTCCATTGTGACTGCTCTGGACAGCACTCTCAACTCAGATGCACGATTGTTTGCCGTTGCTCTGATGCAGGGAGGGGCGACTGACGACACGGCTTACAGGGTTGGCTTACAGGGAGCTAAAATCAACAAAGGGGGTGGCTTTACATCAAGGAGTATTTCAGGCAGGACTTCACGGAGGGTTCCAATAAGAAATGGTGCACCTAAATTATTGTTCTTATTGGAACAAGGAGGTTAGTCTGGCCTCTGATTGATACATGGCTAGATTTACCTTGCTGCACCTTCTCTGTGAGTGACTGCAGTGTGACCTAGACGGGGGGCGGGAGGGGGGTTTGCAAATGAGTACAAAACAAATCTGATCTATTTCTTGTTTTGATACACTCCATCTATCTTTTATATCTTTGGCTGGCAGCAGACGGTGCAGAAGGACTGCATGCCATCCACATCTTATGGCTGTTCGGCAGAAGATGATGCAATAGGACTGCTAGCAATCCGTATCACCTGCCTGCTCACCATAAGATGGTTCAATAGGACTGACTGCAGGACTAAAGAGAATGACTTGATAAAGTCACTCCAAATTTAGTCCCTGCGCCCATGTCTGCCCAGGCGCTCCTGATCGACCTCACACAGGCGACCAGGAGCACCTCGGACATGACGATGACGGCTACCAGTCCTATTGCACCATCTGCTGCCACAAGGCAATGGGTTGCTGCTGCTGTGTAGCAATGAAGTACTGCATCTGCCAGCACCCAGGAGACATACGGTGACAGTGAGCTGAGCGGTCTCCATGCTTGCCGTGGTATGGCGTCTGCACAGGTAACTCAGGAAAAAAGGCGCGAAACGATTGTCTGCCCTTGCTTTCACGGAGGGAGGGAGGGAACGGGGGCCTGACGATATGAACCCAGAACCACCTGCGACAATGTTTTAGCCCCATCAGGCATTGGGATCTCAACCCAGAATTCCAATGGGCAGCGGAGACTGTGGGAACTGTGGGATAGCTACCCACAGTGCAATGCTCCGGAAGTCGACTCTAGCCTCGGTACTGTGGAAGCACTCCGCCGAGTTAATGCACTTAATGAACTTAGAGCATTTTCTGTGGGGACACACACACACTCAAATATATAAAACCGATTTCTAAAAAAAACAACTTCTATACGACCTAATTTCGTAGTGTAGACATACCCTTAGAGTGACTTTCTTGGAGGGGCCAGGAGACTGAAGACCTGAATTACTTATTTCCGAATATGCTCTTGCTCCCACTGGAGTTAATGGTAAAACTTCCAAAAAAATTAATAGGCAACATATTTAAAAGGGATACATGTTTTTTTTTTCACAACACATCATTAATTCATAGAACTCACTGTCACAAGATATCATTCAGAGTGAGAGTTTAATAAGATTTTTAAAAGGATTAGTCATTTGATGATTTACGCATCTCACATGTAGATTATACTAACATCCACAACTATATTAGATAAGATAAAAATGTATGGGAGACATAAAATCGGGGGTGGCCTTACCATGAGGCAAACTGAGGCAGCCACCTCAGGTGCCAGACTGTTGGGGGTGTTACCCAGGGTTCTTTCAACCCAAAGCTTTGGTAACTTTTACTCTGTGCAAGGTGGTGTCAGGAAATAAATCAGGGGAGACACAGCCATCAGACCGATAGATGGCTGGCATAAACAGGACAACGCAAGAGTGCTTTCACTTAAAGCTAAACTTTACTTAGTCTCAAGCACTTATACACATGTCTGCAAGAGGTTAGTAAAACACCCCCAGCCCTTGATAATTACCAAAGCTGAGCATGGCTCTCGAGCGGCACAGCGGCAGCCCGTCTGCTGCTAGGAAACTCAAGATGCATCCAGAGAGAGAGAGTCCAGTCCTGAAGAGTCCCCCTACCTCAAACTTTTCCCCCTTATTTATACATGAGTAATAGAATGACATGTCCCTTAAAGAAAACTTGTTAAGCAAGCAGTTCCAATGAGCAAGCAAGAGGCTCCTTCTGATTATCGATTAACCAGGTGTGGGTTTTTTCAGAGTTTTCAGCCTTGAGGCCCCAATAGACATTCCTGGGGCACATCCTGCTCTTCTAAGATGCATGTATCAGCAACTTCAACACAATTCTTATCAAGAAGGATGCGGGGTCAAGCCCTCTCTGTGGCACCCAAAAAACCCCTTCCCCTCCTGCCTTGGTTAAGTTAAGCCTGCTGACTTGGCTAATTTACAGCCTGCTGACTTGGCTGCTTTTAGTAATAAGCCATAGTGATTTCAGGCACTTTACTGGTTTGCCAAAGTCTCCCCATATAGGGGGCGCCACTAGGACCCAGAGTGTATAAAATTGTGTCTGCTGCTGTTGCATATGTATTCTCTCTGCTTGAGATGCATAGAGATGGTGGAGTGCTGTGCTGGAGGAAGGAGGGAACAAGAGACATAACATAGGCAGGAGAAAAGGTGAGAGGGAATAACAGAAAGCAGCAGGAACTGCAGGAAGAGAGAGGAGGAGGAGCCTCTTATGTACCTCTCTAGCACCCCCAGGAGCCTTGACTGATTAACACCAGCTTCTCAGGGAGCTTCCTGTTTCCTGCTGCTTCCCTGAACCCAGTTGAGGAGAACAGGCAGTCAACTGAAGTAGTAGGAGCCAGTTAGGCCTTTAGACACTGATATCTTCCCACACTCAGGCCCTGCTTATTTGTCCCCTTCAATTGAGTGTTGAGAGCCACTATAGCTGGCACAGAACAGCAGTCATGAGAGAAAGAAGAAAATGCCCCTCTGAGGCAGCATTCAGAAAGAGAAAGAAAGCAAAGGAAGATTTCTATCTAAGCAGGAAGGAGCTCTCCTGAGATACATAGACACAAATGTTCATGGTGAGCCTTCCAGCCCCAGTGAGGATGTGAGTGATGAGGAGATGCCTGATCTTCCAGTTAGTCAGAGTGCCGGTGACCTGGTAGCTACTGCAGCATCCATATCACCATCTCAAATGGCTTATATACTCAAAAACCCAGAATGCTGCATACTGTTTTTGTTGCAGACTTCTCCAGTCTAATGTTCTGGAGCAGTGGAACAACTGGACAAAGCAAAGTCATACCTACAGTCTTACCTGTCAGATGAGGGATTTCAAAAGTTCTGAAGAGTGCATAGATGTTGTCAGAGGAACTTCACACTGAAGCTATTTTCCCACCCATTCAAGAATACAAGAGTCACCGAAGAAGAAGACATTTTGATTACGAGGCACAGCATAATCACATAAGAGACCCCAAACAACAATTCTTGAACCAGGTGCTAGATTGTGCAATACAGTCAGTTTGAAGAACTTTTCATGCATCTCAAGGAACACAGCAGTATATTTGGGATGTTGTATGGTATTCCAGAACTCCTCATTATACCTGAAGAAGACCTACACCAGCAATGCAGGGCACTAGAGACAGAACTGGCACATGATGACATGTGCGATATTGATGCGAGTGATTTAGGTGATGAACTAAAAGCCCTTTCAAGACACATTTCAGCAGGATCAACTCCAAAGGCAGTTCTGGAATTTATGTGCACAAATAAGATGACCACCCTCTTTCCAAATGCTTTTGTTGCTCTGCACATACTTCTAACACTTCCTGTAACAGTTGCCAGTGGAGAACGCAGCTTCTCCAAGCTGAAGTTAATAAAAATACATCTACGCTCCACAGTGACACAGGAGAGGCTGGTCAGCCTTGCAACCATCTCATAGAGCATGAGCTGGCCTAGACTGTGGACCTTCAGCAGGAAGCAGTTCAAATCTTTGAAACCAAGAAGGCACGGAAAGAATCACTTTGATTATTCAAACTGATAAAAATGCCAATGTTTACTATGCAGACAAGAAAAGTTACATTTGCTGTTCAGGCATTTGAAAGTTAAGTGTTTAAATTTTTTGAACGAGGCATTTTAAGTTGTTAGTTCTCCTTTATTGGGGTCGGTAGCAGAGCAGTACCATGAGAGGAGTAGAACAGGAAGAAGGGAGAATTGAGACCTTTCAATGTTTTGACCCAAGTAAGGGTATGGGGGGGTGTCATTTGAGCTCCCCCCTCAGGTGCCAAAATGTTGTGGGCCGACCCTGCATAAACTTACATTCTACAGGGCATACTCCAACTATTAGCTGCCATAGGATTAAGAACATCCTCAGGGGTAGGTTATTACATAACAATACATCCATTTTGGTATTTCTTGCATCTAGGTATTAACCATTGTCAGAAATAGGACACTTGAATAGATGGGCCACTGATCTGTATTATATGATGTTCCATATATTCCTGTGTTGTATTGTATAAGAGATATTGCTGTCACTGGAAGTGAAAAATAAACACAGTGACCAGAAACTACCTGGAAGAAGAAAAATGAGTTATGCTTTTTTAAAATTATCCTAGTCTCCTCCAGAAAGCACAACATCAGCGTGATTCCAGCCAGCACTCAAAAATGAAGAATGACTACAAAATAGCTGTCACCTAGGTCACAGAGCTCACACTAAATCCAGTCACTGATTATCCGGAATGAAATTTTGAGATTTGCCTTAGAAATTTCCCACTAATCCCTACCCCCCATTCAAGCAAGTAAAATCCCCAACATCTTTCAGCCAAATTGCTTCACAGAAAATGACTAAAAATCTTTGTCTCCCAGATCTGAGATGCTGCAAATGGGCGATGGGATGGATCACTTGATGATTATCTATTCTGTTCATTCCTTCTGAAGCACCTGGAACTGGCCACTGGGGCAGGACACGGGACTAAATGGACCTTTGGTCTGACCCAGTATGGCCGTTCTTATGTTCTTATCTACTTCTCAACTCCAGGTCTATCTCCTTCTGTCCAAATTAAGATCTCAGCCTTTCCCTCTGATGTCTCCTGATGGATGTCTAGCTGTCAGCTGAAGCTCAAGAAGGCTAAAGCAGAGCTCCTAATCCTCTTTCCACCCCCAAGCTCTCCCAGCTATCACCTGTCTTTATCACTGTGGACAACACCACCATCCTGACTGTCATAACCTCAGGGCCATAACCTGGACGTCATCTTTGGCTCAGACTGTTCTTTAAGGCTTTCTATGCAGGCTATATCTAAATCTTGCCAATTCTTTCTGTAGTACATCACTGAAATATAGCCTTTACTATCTATCCACAAAGCAAACATGCTTATCCAACCTCTCATACTTTTTTCTGCCCTGGACAAATGCAATCTTGCCCAATCATATCCATTTGGAATGCTACTACAACAATCATTTTCAGTTTGTTGTTTTGACCATGTCACCCCTTTCTTTGCATCTGCACAGGCTCCCCCTTCTCTATCACATCAAACATAAGCTGCTTGTTTTACTCTCAAGACCTTTCACAATCTATCTTCACTCTATCATCTCTCATTCAACATCAGTCTGTGGATGCTCACCTCCAATCAGCCTGTGATGCCAGCCTCCACTAACAATTAGTTACATTTTCAAATAGTCATTTTTGTGCTTTCTCCCATGCTGCTCTCATGCTTGGGAAGTGCTTCCTGTAAACATCCACAAAGCTACCTCATTAGCCTCCTTAAAACCCTCCTCAAAACTCTGCCAGCAAAATAATTGACAATGGCTGGGACTGAGCAGGGACATGAGGGCAGTTTTCAAGTATATAAAAGGTTGTTACAAGGAGGAGGAAGAAAAATTGTTTTCATTAACCTCTGAGGACAGGACAAGAAGCGATGGGTTTAAATTGCAGCAAGGGCAGTTTAGGTTGGACATAAGGAAAAACTTCCTAACTGTCAGGGGAGTTAAGCACTAGAATAAATTGTGTAGGGAGGTTGTGGAATCTCTGTCATCGGAGGTTTTTAAGAGCAGGTTAGATGAACACCTGTCACGAATGGTCTAGTTATTACTTATTCCTTCCTTGCATGCAGGGGACTGGACTAGATGACCTCTCAAGGTCCCTTCCAGTCCTACAATTCTATGACTTTATGATGGAGCTGCTTTGCCAAAGTGATCAATTTTGACTGGTGTTAGGTTACAAATCACTTTAGTATTGAGTACAGGGGTAATGAAATATTATTATCCTTAGTGTATTAGTAAAGGGCTGCAGAACCATACTTCGCCTGCCCTGACGGAGGGGGTCACCCTCAACTGAACCTCACTTGCTAAGCAGGGAGTAGGGATGCCAGATCCTAGTGAAGGGGGAGAAGGTGGGGACAGGTGTTCTTACCTGATGGTGTGGGCTCTGCTTAAGGAATCCTAGACACCATTTGACTCTCCACTGTTTAAAAGTAGAGCTGATCACACTCAATTGAACGGCTGTGTTTTGTTCAGTGATCACTTGAGCTGAAATCAATGATAACCAGGTGCTGAGCCTTAGACTTGGTGTGGGATTGTGTTGCAATAGAAGACACTGCACAGCCTGCACTACCAGTGAGGCTCCTGCTGAAATCACTGACAGCTGGGTTCAGTGGTGGAATCTCAGAATATGTGTCTCAGCGGAGAGACAGCGGTAGCAGAGTGCAGTGGCAATACGGTAGCAGAGAGTGGCAGCAGAGGGACAGCAGCAGTGGCCAGTGGCATTGCTCGACGCCTTCCTACCCCTGGGTGGGAGGTGAGCTCATGTGAATGCACCTCTGAACTCTGGGTTTTTGCTGACCAAGGATGGCAACTGGTGCAGTGGAGGGAAAGGAGAGTGGTGTGTTAAAGGAACGTTTGTTCACCAGACTTTCACACTGCAAGATGAGATACTGAGGCAAAGGACACTGCCTAACATACTTTGGGGTGAGTGTTTGCTCATGCTCATATGCTTTCAAATCATGGTTGTGGTGTTCTCCCAAATTAATGCTGGTTTCCTTTTCCCTTTTTATTAGAAATTTTCTTTGATATATACAGACATTTCTTTGATATATAATGCTTGCAAGAGGGGAAGTGTCACCTCTTAGAGGTGCCCGGGGTGGTTTTAGTTTTCCCAGACTGGGTGGAGGCTTCTGTGTTGTATTGTTAAGAGGAACCCCTAGATACCGCAACGGGCCCTTGTTACTGCCAACCCCACCTGGCTGGAGGCTATAATAATAATGATAATTAACAATAATAAGTAATAATACATTTGTCTCCAGAAAATTCATTTCTCAAATTCATCAATCTCTAGAACTCTCATAACCTCAGTGTTGAAAACTTCTCTCTCAAAATTAACAGAAATGTGACTTCCACCTACTTACTATCTGAACGGATTATGTAAAACTGTCTCTTAGCCTCATCGGTGCCAAAATCCAACATATTTTTACTGCATCTGGCCCAAGGCAGACATTGTACTGAGGCAGATTTTCCTATTAATTAGATCTCGAACTATTCCTGATTTCTTTTGCAGTGTACCACCCACTCTCAATATTTCAAATCACACTCTGCTGTACTTTTTGCATTATCTGAGTTAAGTGCATTAAGTTTCATGTAGCACTTGAGTTCCTTAGGTTCTAAGAAAAAATATAGTCAAACAATATACAAACATATTGGGTGAAATTCTGGCTCCGTCAAAGTCAGTGACAAAACTCCCATTGACTCCAGCAAAGCCAGGATTTCACCCCTTATAAATGTACAGTAAGCACAAAGGCACCAATCTTGCAATCTGTTCTGTGTGCATGTGTGCCTCCATGCAAAGAATCATTGATGCTGAGAGGCCCCAGTGGTATATTATAGGGTTCAATTCTATAATGGGAGGATAGATTAAATTACCTCAGAAAGCCTTTAATTTCTATTACTCTATTGTTTATTATCCTCAGCTCTTTACACCACTTCACTGATTTCTGTGGAAATACATATTCCATGATCACCATTCTACATTTGTAATTTAGAACATACATCTACTTGTTACATCATTTGTCATATATTCATCATGACTGGTATTTATATTCTATATCAGGTATCTATGCTGGTCCTGCCTGTAGTATATTGTTTCTGTTATCTTTAAAGATTTAATAAAGCTTTAAGAAAGAACAAATCAATTCTTATAAACAGAGAAATTCCTAATTTATTTTACACTGGTTCAAAAGGAGCTGCATAAATATAAAGTCTGAATTTCTCCAATATACATCAGTTTAGATGTACATTAAGAACTGGTGCTAATAAATATAAAACTGAGATCCCGTGCATTCATATGAATGCTTTGCACTTGGATAGTATTTTCATCAAAGGCTCTCAAAGCATTTTATAAACACTAAGGGTTAGATTCTATCACCCTTGCTCATGATGACTATTACCATTATCCTCAAATAGTTCTGTTCATTACATTACCTGAGGAGTAAGATACTACTCAGTCTAAATAAGATGTCAGAATTTGACCTCAGTGAATTAAGCCAACTTTCTCAGGGAGATGCTCTGGATGTTTTCATAAATCTATTCCATTTCAAAGTAAGTTTTATTAATGTCATTTTACATATATGTAAACTGTGACAAGAGAATTTAAATGACTTTCCCAAACACACCTAGTGGATTAGTGACAGAGCTAGGAAGATGCAAGAGTCCTGATTCCCAGGCCCCAGCCCAAATCACTAGATCACACAGACTCCACTATTCCGATTACATCAGATATCACATCAGGATGTAAGAGATATTTTATGATTTTTTTGAAGTAATTGGACAGTCTGGATGAGATTTTCAAAATTGCCAAAGGGGTTCCCATTTAAATTAAAAGGAATTGAATGTCCAAATTCTTTAAGACAGGTTTCAGAGTAACAGCCATGTTAGTCTGTATTTGCAAAAAGAAAAGGAGTACTTGTGGCACCTTAGAGACTAACCAATTTATTTGAGCATAAGCTTTCGTGAGCTACAGCTCACTTCATCGGATGCATACTGTGGAAAATACAGAAGATGTTCTTATACATACAAACCATGAAAAAATGGGTGTTTACCACTACAAAAGGTTTTCTCTCCCCCCCCCCCCCCAACTCTCCTGCTGGTAATAGCTTATCTAAAGTGATCACTCTCCTTACCATGTGTATGATAATCAAGTTGGGCCATTTCCAGCATAAATCCAGGTTTTCTCCCCCTCTCCCCGCCCACAAACCCACTCTCCTGTTGGCAGTAGCTTATCTAAAGTGATGACTCTCCTTACAATGTGTATGATAATCAAGGTGGGCCATTTCCAGCACAAATCCAGGGTTTAGCAAGAACGTCTGGGGAGGGGGGGGGTAGGAAAAAACAAGGGGAAATAGGTTACCTTGCATAATGACTTAGCCACTCCCAGTCTCTATTCAAGCCTAAGTTAATTGTATCCAATTTGCAAATGAATTCCAATTCAACAGTCTCTCGCTGGAGTCTGGTTTTGAAGTTTTTCTGTTGTAATATCGCAACTTTCATGTCTGTAATCACGTAACCAGAGAGATTGAAGTGTTCTCCGACTGGTTTATGAATGTTTTAATTCTTGACATCTGATTTGTGTCCATTTATTCTTTTACGTAGAGACTGTCCAGTTTGCCCAATGTACATGGCAGAGGGGCATTGCTGGCACATGATGGCATATATCACATTGGTAGATGCACAGGTGAACGAGCCTCTGATAGTGTGCCTGATGTGATTAGGCCCTGTGATGGTGTCCCCTGAATAGATATGTGGGCACAGTTGGCAACAGGCTTTGTTGCAAGGGTAGGTTCCTGGGTTAGTGGTTCTGTTGTGTGGTATGTGGTTGCTGGTGAGTATTTGCTTCAGGTTGGGGGGCTGTCTGTAGGCAACGACTGGCCTGTCTCCCAAGATTTGTGAGAGTGTTGGGTTATCCTTCAGGATAGGTTGTAGATCCTTAATAATGCGTTGGAGGGGTTTTAGTTGGAGGCTGAAGGTGACGGCTAGTGGCGTTCTGTTATTTTCTTTGTAGGGCCTGTCCTGTAGTAGGTGACTTCTGGGAACTCTTCTGGCTCTATCAATCTGTTTCTTCACTTCCGCAGGTGGGTATTGTAGTTGTAAGAATGCTTGATAGAGATCTTGTAGGTGTTTGTCTCTGTCTGAGGGGTTAGAGCAAATGTGGTTGTATCGCAGAGCTTGGCTGTAGACGATGGATCGTGTGGTGTGGTCAGGGTGAAAGCTGGAGGCATGTAGGTAGGAATAGCGGTCAGTAGGTTTCCCGTATAGGGTGGTGTTTATGTGACCATCGTTTATTAGCACTGTAGTGTCCAGGAAGTGGATCTCTTGTGTGGACTGGACCAAGCTGAGGTTGATGGTGGGATGGAAATTGTTGAAATCATGGTGGAATTCCTCAAGGGCTTCTTTTCCATGGGTCCAGATGATGAAGATGTCATCAATATAGCGCAAGTAGAGTAGGGGCGTTAGGGGACAAGAGCTGAGGAAGCGTTGTTCTAAGTCAGCCATAAAAATGTTGGCATACTGTGGGGCCATGCGGGTACCCATAGCAGTGCCGCTGATTTGAAGGTATACATTGTCCCCAAATGTAAAATAGTTATGGGTAAGGACAAAGTCACAAAGTTCAGCCACCAGGTTAGCCGTGACATTATCGGGGATAGTGTTCTTGACAGCTTGTAGTCCATCTTTGTGTGGAATGTTGGTGTAGAGGGCTTCTACATCCATAGTGGCCAGGATGGTGTTATCAGGAAGATCACCAATGGATTGTAGTTTCCTCAGGAAGTCAGTGGTGTCTCGAAGGTAGCTGGGAGTGCTGGTAGCGTAGGGCCTGAGGAGGGAGTCTACATAGCCAGACAATCCTGCTGTCAGGGTGCCAATGCCTGAAATGATGGGGCGCCCAGGATTTCCAGGTTTATGGATCTTGAGTAGTAGATAGAATATCCCAGTTCGAGGTTCCAGGGGTGTGTCTGTGCGGATTTGATCTTGTGTTTTTTCAGGGAGTTTCTTGAGCAAATGGTGTAGTTTCTTTTGGTAACTCTCAGTGGGATCAGAGGGTAATGGCTTGTAGAAAGTGGTGTTGGAGAGCTGCCGAGCAGCCTCTTGTTCATATTCCAACCTATTCATGATGACAACAGCACCTCCTTTGTCAGCCTTTTTGATTATGATGTCAGAGTTGTTTCTGAGGCTGTGGATGGCATTGTGTTTTGCACGGCTGAGGTTGTGGGGCAAGTGATGCTGCTTTTCCACAATTTCAGCCCGTGCAAGTCGGCGGAAGCACTCTATGTAGAAGTCCAGTCTGCTGTTTCGACCTTCAGGAGGAGTCCACCTAGAATCCTTCTTTTTGTAGTGTTGGTAGGGAGGTCTCTGTGGATTAGTATGTTGTTCAAAGGTGTGTTGGAAATATTCCTTGAGTCGGAGACTTTAAGTAGCTTTGAAATTCTCAGTCTCTACATATTGCTTTTATTTTTTAGAGTAAAACGTTACCACCTGTCTAACTCTTTTTTCATAAATGCATAAAGTACCATAAACTAAATGCCTTGGCAGTTAAAAAAAATCTGCATGACCTTCTGGCTGTGTCAGTTGGTCAGAAGTTAACCAGGCTTCAAAACCAAAGTAATTTTGACGTCTACATATCATGTCCTCTTTGATGGTATGTGACATGTATAGACATGTTTAGGAGGAAAAAGTTTTCAATGGGCCAAGCTAATAATATTTTATTATTATTGTTAAAATCCTACACAGACTATAAAAGGTAAAATTTTGCATTTCACTTATAAATGCTTAATCCATTTAAAAGTAATATTCATTGTCATTAAATGAAAAATAATTATCTCTTTAATATTTATTGAAAACAATAAAAAGACAAAATTGGTCATGAATTTGTCAAACATTACAGAACATAGGAAAATAATAAGTGATTTCACTTAATTACTGTTCAGTATTGACCTTTTATTTTAGTAGATTCATAGATTTGAAATCCAGAAGGGACCATTATGATTACCAAGTGTGGTCCCCTGTATAATGTAGGTCATAGAATTTCACCCACTAATTCGAGCATCCAGTCCAATAACTGATGGTCAGATTAGAGTGGTATCTTTCAGAAAGTCATCCAATTTTGATATAAAGATGCCAAGTTATCTTGAATTTACCTTTTCCAATCGCTAATTAAACTTAATGTTAAAAACTTGCATGTGGATTTTAGTTTGTACTTTGCTAACTTCAACTTCTAACCACTGGATCTTGTTAGGTCTTTTTCTGACAGATCAGGGCCTGATCCGTTGTCCATATAAGTCAAAGGGGAAAACTCCCATTGACTTCAGGTAGCTTGTATCAAACCACCAAAAAGCCCCAAAGTAGCAGATATCTTCTCTCTGTGTAAGTACTTATAGACCATGATCAAGTCACCACTTAACCTTCCAGTTCATGGAACAATTGGAGCAACAGCGGAATGTCACAGAGAATCTGTTAGAACTGTCTGAAAGAAAATCCATGAAAAAATTTGAAAAAGGAGTTTTATATATATATATTGCCTTTGAGAAATGATGAGTTCCCCTACTCTCTCTCCTCACTACTTTGTTGGATCTGGGTCTCCATCTCTGCCTTTCAGCCCCTGATGTATGGTTGGCACAGGGCAGGAAGAGAGCATGTTAGAGCTATGCTACACCTATCATCCACTGGTGTAGGGTTTTTTAAGGACCTTTTATCAATCATGGGTTTCCTGATCTCTTCCTATATTGGTGGAGGACAGAATCTTGCCCAAGCTGTTTTGACACAGTTAATGTTGAGGAATGGTTAGCATGTCTTTACAGTTTTATGTTAGATATAGATTATATTCTCCAGGAGTGATAGTCTAACATTATATAGCTACCTTAAGTAAAGTTTCTAAAGATTCAACACACAAAATATTTAGTTCTTCAGTTACTGGTATGATATCTACAGGACTATATCAGACAGTACATATATTTATTCTGTGTAACACAGAGATGGGCCTAAACCTAAATATCAGATCTGAATACTACTGAAATTTGGGGAAATTTGGATCCACATCTGAATACAGATTTTGGCCAATCTCTGATATTTTAAATAAAAGTACTAAATGTTAGAAATATCCTATGCAGTATAGTTTTATCCATGTTGTTCCCAGTATATTAGAGAGACAAGGTGGGTGAGGTAATATCTTTGATTGGACAAACTTCTGTTGGTGAGAGAGACAAACTTGCATTTCACACAGAGCTCTTCTTCAGGTCCCTATCATTTATCCTATACACTTCAGAGAGGTTACATACCAATAACTCTTGAGATTTATAAGAGCAATGAAATCTCAATAAGGACAGGGAGATTTACTATCATAAATTTGGAACCAAAGTCATTTAATCAGTAGCTATCCACTATTATCTAAGAAAAGATACCTAAAGCTACATAAAATTATTAACAAAATAAAATGTTTTAATGTACTGTAAATCTATTTACTGAATTGCCGTTCACACAAAACATTGCTAAACTAGTACATATAAAAAGGTGCTTGATAAAGCAAGTCTGAATCATAACATGATCCTAAGAGTTTATGAACTACTGCAATTATTCTATACTTGTTGTCACAAATAAGCATATTTAATTAAAAGAAAGCCTTTCCATTATTATATACTAAAACATTTTATGATGGTTTTATTAGTAATAAATACACACTCCACAATTTCCATAGTAGCGATGGAAATCCTGCCAAATCATAGAATTCAAATTTTTCTGCTGTTAATAAGTAAATCTTTTGGTGAAAAATTTAGATGCTGGAGACTGTAAATGCTGACAAAGTTCCCTCAAATTTTGCAAAATGATGTCATTTCAGGAAAAAGATATCATGCAGCCTTACTGACATCTACACATTAGATCCTCTATTTCTGAATTGCCAATGCTAATTAAATACAAATTATCATCTTGTCAGATACTGATTATCCAATATTGTTTGTTAAATCAACATATTTGGAGTAGAGATGGACAAAAATATACCTCAAAAATTGCTCTTAAGAAGTACATGCTTTGTCTGACTTTGTGCCCCTTTTGTGTCATTCCTTTCAGGCTCCAAATCAGCAAAACACTCAACGTAAAGTGCTTAAATTTAAAACAAAAACAAAAACCATGGGTAATCCCATGCATGTCAATGGGGCTAAAGCATGTGCTTAAAGTTAAGGACATGCTTAAGTGTTTTCCTGAGTATGAACTACAATGAATAGTCAAGCAAATGAGTTTTTTGGCAGGAAAGTTAATTGAAACAGATCATTTTAAGCATATATTACAAATTATTTGCAAAAAAGTCCATTTTGAACTCATTAACACAAGTATTTGCATCAGAAACCTGATTCTAAGACTTATTTTGTCTAATAATGATAGAGAATGATACTTCTGTGTTCGATCAAAGAGTGGAACTTCTGTGTTCGATCAAAGTCAAATAAAATCAACAAACACGGCTTGAATTTTGAAACCAAATATTCCAAATCAATATTTGCAAATAAATTGGGAACAATTATTCTTCTATGACTTCTAGACAAATAAAATTTTACAAATTTGTATTGCCAAATGTTAGGAATTTAAATCCATATTCAGTAGAACTGATTAAAATGGTTTCCTCAAAACATTGTTTTGACCAGAATGAAAATTTTCATGCAAAATGGTGAAATATTCTATTTTTCACTGAAAAACCAAAAAACATTTTTTGATGAAAAAAATTCATGAAAACTGAAAAATTGTACTAAAAATGGTTTCATAAACCAAATGTTTTTGAATTTCCATTTCAAAAAACAAACCTTTCATGTGAGATTTCTACAAAAGAACAAAACAACCCCTCGCCCCCAAACAATAAAAATGGAAGTTTTTCCACACAAAAAAATTGGTATTTTTCAACCTGCTTTAATATTTTGGCACTTAAATCTGGCCTAAGTACATGCCACTCAATAGGACTTGTAGTGTTCAGCATCTCTAAAAATCAAGCCACCTATTTAGACGCATAAATGTGGATATAGGTACCTGATTTTAGGCAACCATATTTGAAAAATTTAAACATGGCTTGTCAGGTTGGATCTGATGACATAAAGTAGGAGATATCTTTTCCAGGGTACTCTTGTAAGACTGAAGTGTTGTTGGTTTTTTTTTTGTATAACAATCCAATGCAGTATGCTTGCTTATTATAATATCTGTTAATGACAAACTTTCCCTTATCTCTTCCATCCTCTTTACAGAATGATTAATTACATCTATAGAATACATGACAAAACATTTAAATTAAATATGTTGTAGCACTTGAAAACTGTAAATGCAAATCTGTTTTATTCTCTCTACTTTCTTTCCACTCACTACATATGTCTTTGGGCTTGGCTACACTTGCGAGTTACCACGCAATAAAGGAGCCCCGGGCACACTAGCTCACTACCCATCCACACTGGCAAGGCACGTAGAGCGCTCTGACTCCACAGCTACAGTGCTGCTGGTACTCCACCTCGGCGAGTGGAATAACATTAGCTGCACCCTCGCTGGAGTGCCACGGTGCCAGTGTGAATGAGGTTTTGCTTTACTGCACTCTGATCAGCCTCCGGGAAAGTCCCATAATCCCCTTAAATCAAGTGGCCACTCTTGTCATTGTTTGGAATCGGCCATAGGAATGCAGATATGCCCTTCGAAAGCTCCGTTTCTGACAGCTGGCTGCTTATCTGCTCCAAGACAAAGCAACCATTAGTGTGGAATGTTATGTGTGAGAAAGAGAGGCGGGGAGGCGAGGGTGGTCTGCTATTGTCTGAACTTACAAGACAGCATGCTGACATGCTCTCAGCCCCCCAAGACCCACTCTCTCTCCCCCCACATACACACAAGACACTCCCTGTCATACTCCACCCCACCCCACCCCATTTGAAAAGCACGTTGCAGCCACTTGCATGCTGGGATAGCTGCCCATAATGCACCGCTCCCAATGCCGCTGCAAGTGCCGTAAATGTGGCCACGCCAGTGCACTTGAAGCTGTCAGTGTGGACAGACTGCAGTGCTTTCCCAACTGCGCTCTCCGAAGGTGGGTTTAACTCAAAGCGATCTATATCTACAAGTGTAACCATGCCCTTAGTCCTGGAAACTTAATCCTAAAAAACAGTACTTAAAACCAGTTCTAAAACCCAGCCTCACTCCTGACTAAAACTCTTACCCTTCAACTATGAAGATTTGCTGCCTGCCCCCTGCCACAGAGGAGCACATTGTCTTTGAAGAGATGCAAATCAGTGAATCCCTAACACACCCAGGGAAGGAAACATGGACTAATAAACAGCACAACCTTTTACTAGCTACAGTACTGGTATGACACCAATCACCCTTATACTGGAAGCCTAGATGCACAAAATAATTTAGGAGCCTAAGTCACTATTTTGTGGCTCCTTTGTCCCAGTTTTGGGACCACTCTGATATACAAAATTCCCACTGAACCCTGTAGGCACTTAAACTCACTCAGTGCCTAAGTTTTTCTCTAGGTCCCTCTGTTTCTGCCTCTGAGCATGTGCACGGCTGCCTCCCTCTAGGCATCCAGACACCTATCTCCATCTAAGCCCAGAGTGATTCACAAAGCAGGGCGAAAAAGGCGTTTGTTTGAGTAAGTGATGGCCAGGGGCCTGACCCAGTAGCACCTTCTGAGCATGCCTACTGGATCGGGCTCTTCTGGTGAGTTCAAACAAAACAACTTGGGGTGGAGGAGCTCCTTTGTAACCTTTAGCCCAGTGGTTACAGAATTCACTTGGGATGGGGAGACCCCCAGTTCAAATCCCCCTTGGGGTCTGCTACCTCTCAAGTGAGTTCCCCTAACCACCGGGCTATGACATATTCTGATGTAGGACTCCCTTAGTCTCTCCTGTTGAAGGTGTTGCACTCTGGATAAATAATTAAATAGTCATTGGCGCAGGTGGAGGATCCCAGGTCTCACACATCCTGAGTGAGTGCCATATCCATCAGGCTACAGAGTCATTTTCATGCTTATGCTTTTCTCTTTCTCTCTGGCCCAAGTGACTCTTCCTGGGGGTAAATTACAGCCCCCTTTACACTCTGAGAGATATGTAAAGGGTCCTTAATGTAAATGAGAATCTGATTCATTATTTTTGTGACTACATATTTATATGATTTATGTGACCACTGAAATTACCAATTTCTATGCAAACTTACCATTCTTTACTGTTACTTTGTCCCCCATCCCACCGTATCCCCATTTAGCCACCTGCTGTGTCTTGTGATAGTCCTAGATTTTGAGTTCTCTGGGGCAAGGATTCTCTTTCTTTAACTTGGTTGTATAGTGCCTTGGTTTTTGATTGGGGCCTCTAGTTGCAATCCTAATAATAATAATCAGAGTAGCTAAAAAGCAAAGAAAAAAAAATCACAGGGCACAAAACACTGAAAAATGGTGAAATTTTAACGAAACGTTTGGATTAACAAAACCAGAACAAAACAAAACCCTCCCAACATTTCACTGAAATACTTTGGGTTTTGGTTTTGTTCCTCAATAAAAAAAAAAAAAGAAAACTTGTGACAGAAAATGTCAAAACCTCAAAATGTGAAACGTATAAGCCTCCTCTAATAATTGTTTTTTACTACTAAAATTATATAATATTTCAGCAATATGGTATTGTCACAAAAATTCTTCATTTCTTTTACTCCCACATAAGAAAGGGACACATTGATGGAATAGAGAACAAAATGAAGAAGGATGGCGAAAAACAAAATACAGGCACGCGGTAAAGTTGAAATAGAATAGAAGAAAAAGATTTGATGCATAAGTATATTATTACAGGATGAGCAGATGGACATCTTTTCTTCTTCAGTAGCTCTGTTTTTATAAACACTTTTATTTATATCTACCAGCAAGTTTGCTCTGCTAAAGATACATCCGTCTCAGGATGGATTCACAGAGGGCCTTCCTTTTTTTGTGGGTCAGCAAATGGTTAACTATAGCTGGAAGCAGCCTGCTCTCTACCCTAGGAAACTCATTATATAGTAAGTGTGTGTCCAGATATGCTCTCAGCAGTGTTTAACAACTAAATCACAGACCTTAGGAAATAGCTGTTACTACTGATTGTCAATTCTTTTACCTGGTGGTACAATTAATTTATAAAAAGTTAAGTTTTGGGTTTACTGGTTGTAAATAATTAACTTTATCTCATACACTGGAGCTCAATTTCAAGGTTCAATAAATTAAAATAATTCTCTGTGCTTGTATGTCATAAATATTCTTTATTACATAGTTTTAGGTCAAAAGCAGACTATAAGGAATTAACCAGTAAAGGAGTAAACTTGCTTGAACTCAAAGAAAGTAATTTTTAATATCCAACATATTTTCTAGACCACTTATTAATTGTGTCTGCTTCTTGTTGTGCAAAATGAATAATGCATTGATTTAACTTCATGCAGAGAATTTAGTGCATCTTATTATTTAAGATAAAACCAATATATGCCTTTAGCCCAAATTAGAAGGTAATCTTTGTATGTCTCACATAATTGTCCATCTTTTTTTTTTTCTTATTGTCCAAATGAAATGGGATGAGTCTAAGTTACAAATGTGAAGAATTTGTTGTGATCCCTTTTTGGACTTTTACAGGTTTTATTTTTCATGCTCATTGCACAGTGCCTTCCATTCCAAGCTTAGAGGCATGAAAGTATAATTAAAATACATCATTTGAGATGAGAAACAGACAAATTAATTGGCTCGGAAGCCTAATTTATATTCTTTAAACATTTATGGGGATGCTACAATGAACAAAGGAATATCACTCCAAATGAATCATTATCACCTTCAATGTAACTTTTTATGCTACCTTTGAAAAATCTCTTGGTATCTAATCACGTTGTAAATAATGCAGAGCTAATTATAATTTGCCACAAGGTGATGTCTCAAATTCTGGAAGGCTTCCTTTAGTGAATTCTTTAGATGTTAAATGAGAAACAGGACAATCTGCATAAAGCCAGTATGGTATAGTTTACATTTTTGTAGAAAGCATATTCACTTATACAAATAGCATATGCAGTGTCTAAAAGTCTAAAAATAACCTATTGTGCCTAAAGGAGAAACATTGGGTTTTTTTTTTTCTTTTCATAAACTTGTGTGTTTGAAAAATAAATATCAGGAAATTTAGCATTTCAAACAGCAATACACTGAAGAAAATATGTCATTGGTGGTGTTGGATATAATGAAATGTAAGCAGGTGCACTTCAGCTTGGCAGGGTAAATCACATATAAAAATTATACACAGTCTACTGAGCAGGTGACCATACTAGAAAACCTGCCACCAAAACCACGGCTGATGTTCACCCTTGTTGAAAGTCACAGAAGGTAAGCCATGGACTGAATGAATATGAAAACTCAGCTAATTACCTTCTCTCTCCAGCTGAGAGGAAAAGAGTGCAGGGGCACTGGCTTGATAGCATGAGGAAAGTGGCACTGTCACTGCTCATAAGGTACCTGCATTGTACATAGAGACAAATGGGTGGCCTAATCTAGCATCCACTGGAGTCAATGGCAATGTTTCCATTGACTTCAGTCCTGCAAAATCAGGGTCCCCGTGCTCTGTTGCCTTACACCAGGCAGTATTATTTACACCAGTGCAAAATATGTTACACTCTCTTTGTACGAGGGTAAATACAAGGAGAAGGACAATGGAGAATTAGGCCTGATGTCAGCTTCATCTCTAGCACCTTTCACAAGTGTTACAACAACTTACTACACTCATGGACACTGCTAACCTTGATGAAACATCCAGACGCATATATTTTTCGGAAGAGTGCATCTTTCAGAGCCTATTTGGGTGCTCAGTTGGATAACATGTACTTTTTTTTAAATCCTTCAGTAAACTGGATATAACAACCCAAGCATATTTTAGTCCATACAGGATCACGGATGTTTCCTACCGCAGAAATAATTGTAGCAAAGAAACTGTTTAAACCAACTGGCCTCCCTCCTTAGAAAGAAATGCCTGCCTTCCTCTAACCTGGAATATTGAATTCCCGTTCTCCATTTGCATTAAATCAACCCCCAAATCATCATCTTAGTTACTGACATTTGGAGTTGGGTTGGGGAATTGCCCAGTTTGCTTTTGATCTGATACACAAACAATAACTGCTTCTCTTGCTGATTGTAGCCGATTTATGATTGATAATGTCATATTTTAAACATTCTGCAATACAGAAGTCCAGAAATACTCCATGAAATGTTTTCCTTCCATTATTTATAACTTAATAGGATCAAGCCTTCCATTTTTAAAATACTTTGAAAACTAAGGCTAATGTACCTCGCACCACGACTCCCATTCCTGAAATCTTCTGTCATTTTGACTGCTTTGTGCTACTACTCTTCTGTACACACCGGACTAAAAAAAATCACTAAAACCTTGAATCCTACTCCTTGGTAGCAAGGGAGGAAAAGAGAGAGATATCACCCTCATTTTTTTTTACTCTTGGGAGGTGCTCATATACTTCAATGATGAGTGACATGGATATATAGATAAGCAAATACAGTCTTCACTCATAGGCCACATAAAGGTTACATTAACCAAAATCTTCTTCATCACCACTGTTCGTACACTCCCTATATCCCTTTCTTGCTCAGAACATTTTAAAGTTCTTTAGCGGGATAGACTTCAACAGTTGAAAACAACTTTTTTTAGCCTGATCATGATTTTCTAACTCATTCATCATGATTCTCAGACCAGTGGCTTCCTGCATCTGGAGGCTAAGCATCTGTCTCATAAATTATCCAGATGACAGTCTAATAGCATCTCTCTCTCTCAACCAAGCGCTCAAACTTTTTAGATCAGCTCTTCAAGCTCTTCATTATATATAATAGTCTGGTATTTCTTGTCCACCTCCTGCCATAGAACACATTTTGGATTCTCCCCAGATCTCAGCATTCTCAGCCTTATGGATCTCTTCCAGGGTGTCTATTATTTCTGGTGAATATGAACTGAATAAACCTAGTAGTCCATCTGTAAGGACATCATACTCAGGACCTATGTGTAAATCTTGATGTGTCTAGACATTCCAGGAACCAAATATCTCCCCTGTGTTCCCTTAAAGCCCTTTTTCAGAAGTGTTTATGAACTCTATATTATATAGATATGAAAAAATACCAACTGTAGAAAGGCAGGAAATATCTACCTTTTGGTATTCAGAAAAGTAGGCATTTTATTCATACCAAACTCTGAAAACCCTTGCTTTAGACAAAATAATTATCCGCCTCTTAACATACTTCTTGATCCTCAATTGGTTACAAAATGTACTTTAGTGATTTGGAGGGCAATTTCTTTCCTCTAAAATCACATTCCAAATCTACAATTTCCTGCTGTATTTATAAATTCACCTTCATTTCAGAAAACAGCTGATGTTTTAGGTAGGAGGAAGGAGAGCATCATGGTGGGATCACAATGGATACAGAGACACTACTATTTGACTCATGTGACCCAGCAAGAAAGCTCAAATACCAACTTTCAAACAGCATGTCCCAGAGTAAAAGATTTTGAATAATAAATAAATTCAAGAAAATCTCCATCTGTTTGTGGACATTTGTTGAACATCAAAAGAGATGAAATTAATCAAGTAGCTTATTCATTGCACATGATCTTCTCATTTCTAATTAGGAGGACATACTCGAAAGAATCCAGGTTTCCCCTCTTGCTCCAGAGGTCAGATGAAAAAGCACCGTTGCAACTCCTAAGCGCTGCTGAATCTCCTCCTTTGTTAGCTATGCTGAACTGAGTGCCTAGCAGACAGTGTTGTGCTAATACAGGAAACAGCTGAGGGATCCAGGTTGACTAGTACAAGTGTAATCCTTCTGCCAGGGACCAATGGCAGCAAGGACTGGGTTTGATATGTCTAAGAGTCACTTTTCTAAAATAAAGAGAACTCTGACTCCCACTTCTGACTCTGGGAAATTAAAACCTAACCTCCCAGGTTACCTTTGCAGGTAGTTCCTCCCCACCCAGTTGTCTTTGAGATCATGGAACCAAAAATACCTTTTCTTATGGGGAAAAACTATCAAAAGAACTATAAAGACCTTATATATATTTAAATACAAGAAACTGAGCAACCCAAATCACTGTATCAGATCAGGCGTTTGGTCAGCTGCTCACTTCCAAATAATAATTATCTGATTTATGGAGTCATGGTAGTCCCACCATGATGCTCTCCTTCCTCCCACCTAAACCTCAGCTTGCAGGTCCAGTTAGACTCAGGTGTAATCAAGGAGCAGCTGGCTCTTCTTCCAGTACTGGTCTGTTCCAGTACAGAGAAAGCCTTTCTGCCATGCCTCTGTGATGTGCAGCTACCTGGTTCAGTTCTGTGATATCAGATCTGCTTCCTCCAGCCTAGTGGCCTGGGGGACAGTGAAACGAGTTTAGTGCTGCCACCATCTGTTTTGTTGCTGAGCTGTCAGTTCTGCATCATCATGAAGCTAGTCAGGCCATGCTGTGAAGTCAGATCTGCACCACTGCTGCCTCAGATTTAGTCAGACCTGGCTGCAAAGTCAGCTCTGCACCACCACCAGTCCAGTCTGGCCAGGTCCTGTAGATCCAAACCACACAGGACACAGAACCTCCAGGAGGAGAATCTAGAGCAAAGCAGTGACCTTACCCAGTCTCTTTGGAATATAGCTCTTGATCTCAGGACAGAGGCCTTTACCCCTATTGAGGGTGGATACCATTAGCAAACCAAAATCTACTTCACATAAATTCAGGGTGACCCATTCATCCCAGTGTACAATTCCTTTACCCTGTGACAAGTACAGTAATAATAAAGATCTATTATCATGTATATAAGCAAAACAAACAAATTGCAACCAAAGCAATAAAGTTCAAGAGGTGGAATTATGGATAAGTAACATCATAATTTATTTAAATGAAGTTGGCCAGCGTTGGCTTTTCCACTCTTTCCCTATAAAGGGAGGCAGAGCATTCCATCCCTGTACATTTTTTGCCCCCTGGGCTTTACACGTATAAAGTTGATGGCCTCACCTATAATTGAATCATGGTTGAATATAACTTTTTGAGCCACCAGACTTCCACTGAGTAATGTTCATTGTAGATTAAGGTTCCTGATAGTTAATGACCTAATATTCAAGTGTGGCACTAAAATGAGAGCCTTGTCAAGAAAGATGGGACACATTAACATATCAATTAGATTTCTTCTCCAGCACCTGGTCTCCCATGGTCATCATATCAAGGATTGAAAGACCCAGTTCACAGAGTCGACCCGTGCTCAATGTTCTAACTCCCCAGGTCCTGGCAGCACCATACAACCACCATTCAACAGCCATCAAACCAGCATTACTGCCAGCGCTGGGAACATATCAGGAACATGTCCTCCAGAGCTGAGTGCAAGAGCCTTACAAATCCTGCCTTAATCTCCTCAGCAAAGAGAAATGTCCATGTAAGAAAGGGAACAACATCCCTGCTGCCCATAACTCCCAAAATAAGCTTCTGAACTAACTCTCAGCTGGAAATAAGAGTTAGTTATCTGCCCAACAGGTTTCCTATATTTTTAATCACCATATCTCATACTGGCTCTTAATTATTATCCTTCCTAGCATTGAGCCCTAAGGCTGCCCTCCATGAAGTATCAATCAGCTCCATCTCAATTCTGGATTTACATTTCTGGAGAGTAAGCCTCCAGAGCCAGTATTACATATTCACATCCCCTGAACTTTCAGCCACCTTTACAAGTAAATAAAAAGCAAACATTATTTTCAAGTTGGAAATTGTTTGGTTAAAGAGTGCAGCTGAGGAACTGTAGAGCTGTACTTGTTATTTTTGTCTTTCTCTGTTAGAGAAATATCAATTTTTATTTTGTCTCTTCTTTCTTATAGGTAAAGAAGTCACTGAGCTGTTTTAAATTTAGTTTTCCATCAATATCATCAGCAGAGCACAGCTCTGGAAATAGAGTTTCTTATACAATTTATGCTTTTTTTTAGTGAAGAGAACTTGAATACATAGTGGATAATGAATCAATAAAAAATAGTTACATAAGATCTTGAAGACTATCTCCTCTACTTTTTAACAGTGCTAATGGAGGGTACATTTGGAATCTAAATAACTCTGGAGTATTCTTTTAAATTTGTGTCTGAGTATGTGTCCCCCTGAAAACACAAACAATTAATAAGAGAATGTTTTGAATTTGCATATTTTTTATCACAGTAAGTGGATCAATTGTAAAAATAGTCAAGTGGGACAGATTTTCATAGATTTGCACACATTTGCTTCTGCACAATTACGCACACCTACTTTTTTGCATGTTAAAAGAGTACCAAATTGCATGTATAAATGGAGTGTTTGCCCACATATGGCCAATTAGGCATGTACAATAACTGGTCATATATGTATGCAAGTACCAGATTTGCATGCCAAACCAAAAATGGTAAATGTATCATGCTGGTGTGAAACCCACTGTGTAAAGGTTCCCCCACCTTTTCTTGTGCCCTTTTTGGGAGAGGCAGTGTGGCCAAGTGGCTAAAGCACTGGCCTTGGATTTAGGAGACCTACTTTCTATTCATGACTCTGCTGCTGGGTGACCTTGGGCAAGTCACTTTCCCTCTCTGAGCCCCAGTCTCCCCATCTGTTAAATGGGGGTAATGACACTGACCTCCTTTGTAAAGAGGTTTGAGACCTGCTGATGAGAAGTGCTGTATAGGAGCTAGGATAATGTTTATCAGCCCCCCTGCTTTGTAGAATCTGAGGAAATGCAGCTGGGTGAGACGAGAACACAAGGAGGTAGGATATTTCCTGTATAGCCATTTGCAGAGGCATCTTGTACTTGGAAGGGGGAAAAACATGCAGTTCTTGCTGCAGAAACCTAAGTGTATGCACTGTCTCTGGCATCTTCCCACCCTGCATGTGTGAAAAAATGATGTGAGAGGCTGATTTCAGGACAAGCTAAGCAGCTAGAACTGCAGTTGGTGCCACAGGGGTTTGATGTGGCCATCAGTGATGGATGAAGATATGTGGGACATAGTCTGTACTGTAATCCTAAAATAAAAAGTCAGAGATGGACTCTGGTCCTTAATGTGTGGGTCCACTCCGAAAAGTGACTGTCTAAAAATGACTCCTACTTACTCAGCAGATGAGATTCCCTGAGCATATATTCAGAGTCATAGCTGATTAATTTAAGTGTAAACATTACTTTTTAATGCTGTTTATTCCTAAAAGAGAAAACTGAAGCACAAACACAGTACTGGTAGACTGAGCTAGAGTTTAGCCTGACTCATGCCTTGTGAACATAATTGTTACAGTGTCAGATGCTACTCCTGTTTGCTCCTGTGTATCCCTACAGCTGACAAAGTGATTTTCAAGGTGTATGAGAAGGTAGGATTTGACCAGCACCACCTATATTACTTGTAATTATGCACCATGCCAGAAAGAATCCAGACTGACATTGAGCTACGAGGCTAAATTTGCAGGGCTGGCAGTTACAAAGAACAAACAAACAAACAAACAAAGTTACTGTTTTATTTGTCCACTATGCAAGTTTGGTATTGAGGCCACTCAGACACATAAATATTAAATCCCTTGGTGCTGTTTTTAAAGTTACTTTTCAGAGTAGAATGTGGTTTAAGGTGGAAACCCAACTCTTGCCCCTCAAAATACAAGTAACCATACTGTCGAATAAGGAAGTAGTTCATATGTGTTCAGATTTTGGGATGACTTTTAGCAATGGGCCCATCTAATACCACCTATTGAAGAAATTGGTGGCAAAACAATAGAATTAATTTTCAACTATGACAATGATGAAATTATTTCTCTGCTATTCCAAGCCAATATCGAGCTTGGTGATATTTCTAGTGATATTAATAGTGCTATTTTTCATCAGCTTCATGAATCTGATGATGTTCTTCATGAGCAGTAAGCAGCAAGGGTTTATAAAAAATACATCTTTCCAGACAAAGCTGATTGCTGTTTGATTCGGAAAGAAATGAAATTTTATTCTCCAAATTAATTTAATCTAGCTTTGATATGAGCATTGTTATGTAGAATGAAAACTGGTGGAAGGCCTGCAAACAAAGGGAAAGGGTAAATGTCCAAGCACTGAGTTGGAGGGGATGAGGGAAGGGGAGACACATAAGTAATGCATTTTATATCATATGGTGATGTTATATCATATAGATTATTAATGAAGAGAAAATAAATGGCATGTCAGTGAAATTCACGTATTGCTTAACTGGGATGTGGCATGAATGGAAGGAATAACAGAGAAATAATGTAAAGGGAAAGAGAGACAAGAAATAAGAGGCAATTTTAGGGTATATCTACACTGCACACTAAGGCTGGGTCTGACTCAGGTTTGAGCTCAAGACCCCATTCTGTCCACACACACACGTTCATCTGACTAGGGTCAGCAAGCACTCAGGACTCGGGCTTCAAGCCTGTCCTAGAGGGGTGGGTCAGAGCCTGTGTCCTGCTGTTATTCAGATGCAGGACCTGTAATTTGCGGTGTGGACGTAGCTCAAGCAGCAGACTGAAGTCAGAAGGCCTGTGTAGCACAGTGTGGATGCATTAGCATATCTTTGTGACCAGGATCCAGCAATTGTAAGCCCCGGTGCACAATGTAGTGTGGATGTTCAAGCACAGGCTTGGAAACACCGAGCCAACAAGTCTGGGTCCAACAGATCCAGGTTTAAAAGCTGTGTAGACATACCCATAGAAAAAAAGAATAGAAAGGAATTGCCCTATCACTGACACTATATGCTGAATATTACCCTCACGCCCACAGTTGTAAAAAAATGTCTAGCAATACATTTCACTACTGCTACATGAAGTGTGGGAGGAAAGCAAGAGTATGGACTTGAAGGCCCTAATTTACATTTCCAGCATGCCATGGAGATCTGCTCCTTGTGGGCTCAGGATTCTACTCCCCAGAATAATGGGAACTCAGGTGATTGGGAAGAGCGTGGATGGGTGAATCCTTGAATACATGGTTCACCAGCCATCCACTCTCGGGGGTCAAAGGCACAGAACCCATAAAGGTGATTGCTGTCCATGGGCTGCAGCAGTAGCTGCAGAATGGCATTACTGTCTGTCTGGGTCCTGCAGAAGTGAGTAGGAATGCTCTCCCACCAAAATCCCCATAACACAACCCATCCATTTGTGTTGTACGCTCAGGTCCAGCATTTGGTTATATATAGGCAAGCTGTTTATTTGTTTCTTTCAAATTTTATTTCATGTAAACATTTTCCTGCAGGAGAAGTTAATAGCATTTAATTTACATGTAATAACACTACCCCATTCAGAACAATCTTTTTCTTCCTCACTTACAAGACAGAGAGAAATATGTCCAAGTTCTATGGGATCCTTATCACATAGATTAGTGGTTCCCAAACTTGTTCCACTGCTTGTGCAGGGAAAGCCCCTGGCACGCCGGGCCGGTTTGTTGACCTGCCGCGTCCACAGTTTTGGCCGATCTCTGGTCCCAGTGGCCGCGGTTCGTTGCTCCAGGCCAATGGGAGCTGCTGGAAGCAGCCGCCAGTACGTCCCACGGCCTGCACCGCTTCCAGCAGCTCCCATTGGCCTGGAGCAGTGAACCACGGCCTCTGGGAGCCACGATCGGCTGAACCTCTGGACGTGGCAGGTCAACAAACCGGCCCGGCCTGCCAGGGCCTTTCCCTGCACAAGCGGCGGAACAAGTTTGCGAACCACTGACATAGACCATCTATGATAGCCAGAAAGTCTCCATCTCTCCATGCCCATTTTTCCCCACCTAATTACAATTATTATTTTTAGCAGTATTTTCACCTGGGACATAACTTTCAGGATTGCTTCATGGATATACCATTGCAGCCATTCATGGTAGAACAGACATGGAAGAATGTGAGGAACCTGCATCCTGGAGGAATAATCAGTCTACAAAGCATGGAAACATATTTTCCCTTGTTTGCCATAACTAAAACAAAATCAAAACCCATATGTGCTGCTTTGTCCAATTAGTTAAAATGCTGAGGGCCAACATAATTAATTAGGCTGCAAATTCTCTATGGCCAAATTCTTATTAGTGAGTATTGGACACTACAGTTGTACTTACTGCTGAACCCTAACTGATACAATTACTGATGGGTGGAGTTACAGGAATCAACTAATGTTAAGGTACAGCCAGTTACCACAGAAGCAAGATGAGCCATGGTCTAAACAACAGGGTCCAAGAACGCTCCTCCCCTTTCAGGAGTGAAAAATGTTTGACTCAGTCCTCTTCCTCCTCCCTTTTCCTCAGCAATGAATCTTCTTCTGCTGATGCCTGAAATCTTAGCCAGACTGCCCTATGTCTGGAACTGTGTTGTCAGCTATAACTAATGGCTTCTTGCTGTGGAACTGTTGCTGACCTAAACTTTTATTTTTTACAGTGATTTCGCCCTACTTACATGATTGGTGTCTCCTAGACAGTGGCTGCGTCGGATGTAATCACTGTAGTAGGTTGATGTGTGAGATTCAGCCTGCTGATGTATGAGATCTGTGCAATTGGTCCTGTTCTTAGCATGCATATTTCAATGAATGTTGCATCAACTACATATCAAGTGTTTCATTTATCAAGGGATGTGTGCATTTCACATCAATGTATCTGAGTCTATATTCATACATTTTGCTGGATGGAAAAATTGAATCAGTTTGCGAAGCATCTTTTTAGGCGGCAAATGTATCTAATTCAGTCAGTGACATATTTGGTTCTAAAGGTGATTGATACGATTCAGTAAATCACGCACCATATTTGGTTCAATGTATGACAAATCCGATTTAGTGGGTGACACAAAAGATCCATTTCAATAAATGGGTAAATCTGATTCACTAGGTAATGTACTAGTTTCAAATAAGACCTTTCTCTTCAGTGAGTGATACTTTTTTACGTCACCTTCCTCCTCCCCCACAACAGGTGAGTTATTTATTTGAGTATGAGTGGTATCAGATTTTTACTGACTGTATACTTTATTTCAGTTTGTGATGTACACCTTCTATAATTCATTTAAATATCAGCAGGTGATGTATCCAGTTCATCTGCGTAATATTTCGACAATATTTTAGATGTTACATTGAACACTGCATAAAAAGTATAACAGGGTAAGGATATAAGCAACACAATGCATAAAAAAACATGCAGCGAGCTTGATTAAAGAGAACTAAAAATTGTCCTTAAAGTTAATCTGCATAGCACATGATTCAAAGCCAACTGAACTCAAAGGGAGTCTTTCCATCAGTTTCAATGTGCTTTGAATAAACCCTTGAGAAAGTATCAGTCACTCTTCTAAGCATGCTGACTTTGGAATACCGAGTGGAGGCAAGGGAAGGTCACAAAGCTAAGTCCTGTAGCTTCCTTGTGGCAGGTGTCCAGTGTAGGTACTCATTACAGAGAGGATATGGTTCCCTGGCAAACAGGAGTTGGTGTAGATTTAGGGGGAGATGTCCCCTATGGACGGTGGAAAAAGGGGAATTGGGACTACTAACATGGCACAGTGGGGAAACAATACACCTCTTTTGCAGACCCCTGTTAGTCCTCATATAAGAGCAGGGTAGAAGGAAAGGGCTGGGACTAGATTGGGAAGGAAGACGGCTGAGGGCAGCCTTCCCAAATAGTTGGGGATATAAAGGAAAGACTGATGACCTGCACCATACAATTTATTACTGGGTATTTCCAGATATGTTAAATGAGCAAAATTACGACAAGTCAAACAGCTTCCATTGTCTCCTTTTCTGTCTTCTTTCGTGGCCAGAACAAAGCCTCAAGTCACTCTTCTAAGCATGCCTGCTTTGGAATTGTGAAAGACAAATGATCTGGTTCTAAACTGTACTGGGGCTCAATTCAATCCTCCATCTCTACTGCACCAATTTTTACAGAGTTTTCACATCTGGGAACTTTAAGGCAACATTTATTATTAAGTTGTGCATACACAAAGTATTTCACCCTAAAGGGAAAGAATCATTTCAAATTCTTTTGTAAAACATGTAGAGAAAAATTCTTGTTCAACTTGCACTTGATTTTGGTATTAGCTTGTAAAAAGAAAATTTGTGCATCAGAAAAACTGGGCAGAACTGAAAGTTAATATTATATCCCTGTGCATTGGTAGTTTTATAACTCATGGGTACATTAGAAATGTCTAGATTAAGACAAGCTTCAGGGTAAACAATAAACACTATAGTTTAACTTCCATGTCTCTTGAATATTGAAAATTCTTGGCTGGGCCCAGGATATAAGAGAAAATGCCCAGTTCTTATGTCTCTCCTTCGTCTAACAACAAATGCATCATCCCACTTCCATTTCTCTCCTAGAGGGAGTGAGATGTGCGAAGCATTACTTGTCTTTACTGGTACCGTCCAACCATTGCACGTCCAAGTCATCACCTCAAGAACGAACAAGAAGGCTTTCCCTGAGAGTGTCCCGACGGATGTGCTGGCCCCCACTTCCCGCAGCCCTCATTGGCCTGGAACAGCAAACCACAGCCAGTCGGAGCTGCAATCGGCCAAACCTGCAGACGCTGCAGGTAAACAAACCATCCCGGCCTGCCCACAGATTTCCCTGATGGGTCACATGACCAAGGTTGCTGATCCCTGCTTTAATGCATGCCGATCCCTGGCTCCTCGGATGGAAACCCAACTTTCCCTCTTCTCATCCCTAAGATAGGGGAACTGCCATACATTTCCTATTACTGTCTTGACTCCCTACCCTACCTCCCACTGCCCCAGGAGTTCTCCCTTTCCCTGGACCCACCCCACAACCTCCCCTGCCTCTTGCCAACCTCTCCCATCCTGCCAGGGCTTCTCCTCTGCCCACAACCCAAGTAGAAGAGAAATCCTGAGACAGTGAAAGGAGGGAAGTGCTGCTGACGTGTCTGGGGTCCCGGACTCAGCAGCAGCTTTTCCCTGGCTCCCTGCTCCACTGCCTCAGAATCCCCTCTCTACTATAGGACCATAGATTGAATTCAGGGCTCAGTAGCAGGGCACATCTGTGTCCTTAGGTTTTTCACACAGCTCTGCCCAGCCCTGACAACTGAGGGATCAGAAGAGCTTCTCATGGCATCACAGGGGTCCTTCATGTAAGCGCCAAAATCCTGTGACTCACAATCAGTTTGTGAGAAGTGGAACACTGCCTTCCCCTGGCTATTTCGACAGCACTCTCCTCACCCACCACCAATCCCCCAGGCTGGGGGTACTGCCATCCAATCCCTCTATTTCCCATCTCTTCACTGTCCGCTGTACACACACCCCAGCCTCCCTGCTGGCCCCCAAAATCCCTTGCACCCGATTCCCCTGCAATCCCTAATTCTGCCTCCTGCTCCCCACAGTGCCCTGCTCCCCCTCATTCTTCCTATCCATCTTGCTCATTGTCTCTCCTGCTCCTCACAGTCCCTGTGTCCTGTCAAGCCCCCTGAACCACAGAGTGGCAGCCATTTTACCTGTGGGCATGACTCATTTAAACTAGTGGGAGGTAACAGCCAACTTTGTTAAAGGCAGTCTCACTTCCACATGCACGCAGGATGTAGGGAAATGGTTACCATCTTGCTGGCTTCATCCCTATTGACAGTAATAGGCAGCTGTGAAGCTTTTGAATTAAGGAAAATTTATGAGGTGAAATAATTCATGAACCAGTTGTGATACAATCACAAGTGTTGGCAATACCGTGAATCTGTGACTCACTGTACTCCCAACCTCACAGCTTTGGTCATCTGTACTATTTCACAATGTCCCCAGATCCAACATTCTTATTCAATTATATTGAAATCTCTTGTGATTTTTTTTTCTTTTTTGTACCCTGATGAGATTGGCATCTGCATCAAACTTTGATGGCTGAACCACATTCTTCAAGGACCTTTGCATTAGAGGGGCTGATCTTTAAAAAACACCTTTTTGGGAGACATAAAACAATAGTCATTGACTAGTTATTGCAGTGCATTGTAGGAAGGCTGTGATTAGTCTAGTGATATATTTTAGTGCTTGCATTTTTTGTCAAGCACTTAAAGACAATAAAAATGTGTCCTTTTATGTATGTGCCAAGATATAAACCGTGGTAAGCAGTAAAACCTAGCCATTTTATATATCTGGCTGTCAGCCATCATATGACCACAAGAGTGTCTTAAAAACCATATAACTTACTAACACTCATGGCTTCTATTATAATTGACACCATTATATTCAAACTGATTTTTGGCTATGTTAATGTAGATAAATATAGTTTGAATTTCTAGCAAACTATGGCATATTTTATACTTATGATTCTACTTTAAGATGTCTGAATGGTATTTTATTGCATATGCTTAGCTATTACTGATTGTTGTTTTTCTCACATGAAACAGTCAATTAAAGATATTAAGCATAAAAGGACTTCAGTCTGATAAAATAATTTTATAGAGAATTTCATACAGATTGTGCCATACTTAATTAGTGCTTGTCTTACTTCTGCAATTCCATAGACTTAATTTATAATGTATTGTAGCTGTGAACAAACTCAAACAAATTGTTTCTGTGGCCTTCAGTAAGCTTTGAATCAGCCCAAGACTGCTTTTTTCCACCAATAGATCTTCAAGACTTTTACAGGGGTAACTTTTGCCCCATTTTACAGATAGAGTATTTGGAACACAGAGAGGTTAGCATGACAAAATCCTCCAAAGCTTGTGCAGGTGCAAGTAGCCATTTGAGAGCCCATTTCGGAGCTCTTGATGTAGTAGAGCATAAAAGGGTATGCTAAGTATCACCGGGAGAAACTGTGTCTCTTGAAGCGCAATCCATCCAACTGCTCCTCTTAGGAAGTTGTGACTCTGTTTTGCCCCCTCTGCATGTGCAAAAGTCTGCAGTGCACCGTGGCTTCACTCCTTTGTCTAAACAAGTAAATAACATTGATTGCACCTAAAGTTTGCCCTGCAGCTGATGGGAGTTGTAGTAAGGAATTTTCCAGGCACCTATCAGGAGTACTTGGTCAGACTAGATAGATACAAGGTTGAAAAAGAGACATCCCTTTGGATGAATCTCTATTTAGCAGAGCAAAGATCTCCTGCCACTTACTTTAAAAAAAAAAAATCACGCACCTGGCCAATGAGATATGAGCCAGCACAGCAATCCAGGGTCGTTCTCTAAACACAAGAGGCTGGATTCTCCATTGTCCTGCACGTTGTGCAGCTATTTTCACCAATCCATTCTGATATGTTGGCAGTGTTGACAACTCTTCCAATTTTATCGCAAGTCCCATGATATTTGGTATTTTTTGCACACAGCCCCAGCTCTTGGAATCATGTGATTAGAAGAGCCCTTCCACTTTCATGTAAAAGAAAAAAAAAATATCTAGCCCTCAAGTTTGCAAAAAAACCTTGTAAAATGTGTCCCGAATGCACCCAAACAATTGAAAAACTACCAGCAAGTAAAAAAGAACCCCAAATGTGTTTTTCCCCCTTCATCTCATGTTTTTTTTATCTCTGACTCATGATTTTTTAACTTTCTAAAGTGGTGGTAGTACCTCACACCAACTTTGCAATGGGATAAATGTCTACCCAAGAGGCAAGACAACAGAGAATCAGGACCAAGTTATGATCTGGAAGTAGCACAAGCTCCCTTCCCTTATATAGTTTTAGGCCCCTCTAATAGCTTGGACATTGCTTTTATAGTTGCCAATACAGTAAGCTATTTTTCTAATAGCCTTTCCACTTTTTGTACCTTTCCACATCACTTTGAACTTTGATTTTTATTCAGGACCAAATATCAATCTGGTCTGATGTATCTGGAGCATTTCAGGAAAAAAGGAATCAGATTTGCGAGTATATTTGTACTGTGAAGAGGGCATAGGCCAAGCTGTTAATTGTGCCAGAGGAGAATGAGATGATGCAGTGCTGCTTTCTGTGCTGTTGTTGCTGATGCTGCACTATTTGTTCCTGAACAGAAGGCTGTCATTGTAACATAACTCCCTTCTATTTGCTCTGCTACCTGTATTGTGTGGAGACACCTATACATTCATATAATTTCCAGTGCCTGAACAACAAAGCCATTCTCCCCCATCACAGCTTTATTATCAGATACAAAGTCTGTTGGGTGACTCCTTCCTATCGTAATCTCCCTCAAAATTGTATGGCAGCCCGCAGGTTCTGCAGATAGACTAGTTAAAAATACCCATTTTACCGATGACCTAAACATGACTATTGTGCAGGATATAATGCTGTTTGAGGACTCCATCCATAGTGTTCAGACTTCCTCTGTCTGTGTGTCAGATATATCTAGTTAGAAAAGCCTGCAAAGGTGGTGCTTTTATGTTTACATCTTCTCATTAATGCATTCAAGCATAGCCTTGGTTCACATTGACTGTTAATCCACACATATACACAAAGGGAACATTCCTGTTCAGAATCAGATCCTGAAGCAGTGATTCCACTTGAAGTACTGCCTTTGATCTGAGTGTGTCCATTGGCTTGTGCAGTTAGAGCCGTTTGATTTTCTCACCCTCAGTGGTACAATTTTTACCCCTGTCAAGGGCACACTCAAATTACAACACTGACTCTCAACTTGGTTGGAACTTTATTAGCTTACTTCCCAACAAAAAATATGTCTCTAAATCCAGGGAAGTCCTGACAATGATAAAAGAGGATGGCGAGTTATGGGTGTGTTGTATCTTTTGTTTTTTACACAAACAAATGTATCAGGAAGAAACCCCACGGGTCAGTGGGGTCTAAACAACTGCATTTGCTAACAGTGTGCAACATACAAGACCTAGCTATGGTGGCTTCTGAAACACAGGAGGCACTGAGTACCACTGTGGACCTTAAAAACTATTTAAAGGATACTACTCAATTCCTACATACTACAGGGAGGTATCTGCTATAATTGCCCTGTAACACCCTCTTCAAACTGTGTTAAAAGAAATTTCTCTGTTTTTAAAGACAGATTTTGCAGAGGTTGTTAAAATTCAGAAACAAATATTAATATGGAAATGCCTGAGGAAGCTCCAGGTTCTCTATGCCTGGTGGAGCTCTGCTCTTCGTGCCTGGTATCTGCCATTTTGCGGTGTACAGAACAATCTGGACAATGTGGTTTATACACATAACTTACTCTTCTACTGCTGCTTCTGGCCAAGCCTCCACTCTACCAGCAGGTTGCATTGCATGTCTCAAATCCCACCTGTCCCTATACCCATAGTCCCATGAGGCCTTCCCCAGCTCGTGGGAGATGCAGAAGTGTATGTGTCCTGCTAGCTGCCTAGAGAGCACTGGAACCAAAAACTGGTTCTTCCTGCTCCTCAGTGGAGTTCTGGATGGGGTCCCTTAAACCTCTCACTCCATGGAGGAGCCAAAATCAGGCCACTCTTCCCATCTGGACCAGTAATGTGTCTCCCACGCTCTGACACAATGGCAGCAGTGGCAACAGGGTCTACTTCCTTTAGGGTGACCAGATAGCAAATGTGAAAAATTGGGACGGGGGTGGGGGGTAATAGGTGCCTATATAAGAAAAAGCCCCCCAAATCAGGACTGTCCCTATAAAATTCGGACATCCGGTCACCCTACCTTCCCTCCTAAGCAGCAGCAGCAGGATGGATCCCTCAGAACCACAGCAAGATGGGTTCTCAGAGCAAGAAGAAAAGACTTCAGCTACAGCAGCTGGAGTCCTGGTCTGTGCTGGTGGTGGGTGTGGAGTTAGGTGGCTTCCTTCCTGGCTCTACTGTCCCGTTCCTCTTCTGGAGGTTTTCTGCAGACGCAGGTAGAGATCACTGCATTGGTTTCACTCATGTCAGTTTCCTTCCCAGTCAGAGTTATAGTTTCAGGCTCTCTGCACACTCAAGTAGAGTTACACTCAAATCATGTTTTCATATCTATCTTTAGAAAGATGAGAGTCATCAACTTTTTTTTAAATAACAGCTTAGATTCAGGGAGGCAGAATACCTATGGCTGAATCTGGCTCTGGTTCCCTAAATTACAAACTGAAAATCTTTTTTCAGCTGGAGGAACTTAAATCAACAAAAACACTGTGGCAAGAAGGAGAGCAGGGGGTGAAGTAGCAGATCAGACACATCCCATTATTGTTTATATAAGCGGATATGGTTTAGGAGTTTGAAGAAAAAAATGAGTTTTCCTTCTAAACCTACCAGTTAAAACCACCTGCTGTTCATGCACAATCAACAATCTAATGCATGCCTAGGCCAGAATAAGAGTCTATCAATTGGCACCAATATATTTTCTATTTTCACACCGAGAGATAGGTGCTTCTACAACAGGCTAACACCCTTCCGCAGCAGCGATGGTTGTGAAATTATGCCTACACAACGAAGTTGAAAGCCCACTCCAGCTATCCTAGATAGTCATGAGGAGCAGATACTTATATTCCAACTGCCAGGTCCACCAGGCCACTGGGGAATTGTTGCAATCCAGAAGATGAAAGGAAAGACAGTGAGGACCCATGCAAATAAAGAGATTCACAAATACCCGTGTCAGAGAAAGAGGTGATTAACAGTATGACGATTTTACAGTACAACCCCAAACCACATACTAGAAGGGAACAGTGTGCTACCTATAAAACCCCTGCTCCCTTGCTGGGGCACCCCACCATACATGTCATAATGTGATATTTGGATGTCTCCTATTAGAACCCATCAGAACTTAGCCCTGTTGGGAGAATGGGTGGAAAAGAAGTAAATTTGCTACACAAGTTTCCTCACGCAGCTACCTTTAAAGGGACAAACCCTTGTATTGGTTCAATTTATCAAGAGATCTGACACTGCCCCAGTAGTCCAAAAGCATATCTTCCACTCTGCCATTAACTGGCAGTCATTAAAGGCCTGGAGAAATCAGAGTGTCATAGTGTTTAAGGCCAGAAGGGACCACTAGATCATCTACTCAGATATCCAGTATATCACAGGGCCCCAACACTGCCCAGCGCCAGCACACTAAACCCAACAACTGAAATGAGACCAAAGTATTACAGCCCACAGGTAACTAGACTATTATGTGCCACAGGCAGAGAAGAGGAGGGACTGAGGTGAACCAGTGCTCAAGGTGCCCACAAAGGCAGGGAAATAATTAAATGAGATATACCCAGATAATCCTGGCAATTGACCCGCACCCACACTTTGCAGAGACAGGTGAGAAAACCTCCCAGGTCACTGCCTATCGGCCCTGGTGGAAAATGACTTCTGAATCCCACACATATGGTGATCAGTTAGGCCCTGAGTGTGTGAGCAAGAACCAGACAGCCAAGCAGCTGAGAGAAAGAACCTCAGTGCCACCTCAGATCCCTGGCCCACTCTGCCCAATGTCCTATCTCCAGCCATGGACATCACTGAGTCTTAAGAAGAAGGAGATAAAAACCCTCCCAGCATACTCTGGGGTGGGGCGGGGTGGTAACTTCCCTTCCTGACCCTTGCCAGTGGCCAGCTGAAACCCTGAAATGTAAGCTTTAGCAACATAAGCAAGAAATAAGTAATTTTTGCCAGTGCTCACAAGTGTAAGGAATTACTTTGAAAGTCCTTATTTAGACTGAAAGATGTTCAAAAGCCATCTCTTTGTTATTTGTTCATACTTTAGCTAGTACAATGATCCATGACTGGGGCCCATAGGGACTACTACAATACAAATAAATACAGTAAATAAATACATATTCTTCTTTGAGTAGTGTCCCTATGCGTGCTCCACTTTAAGTGTCTGTGTGCCCCTACACTTCTAATCCGAGATTTTTGATAGCAGTGGTCTGCCTGGAGGTTATTTAGCACTGCAGAGATGAACCCCCCTCATTTTCTTCTCTACCATGTTTGGCTTCTGACTGAAGGAGCAGGTGTCCCTTCCTTATCTGTGTCATTAGCATAAGTAGTGTTAGTTTTGTTACCTTTGTTCTCCCTAAAAGTACTCAGGCTAGTGTTTTGTTTATTTTATTTTACTCCTTTGGTTTAAAAGAAAAGAGAAAAAGGAAAAGAACTTCACTTTCCTTCCCTGTCTGGGGGCATCTCCCCCCGCCCCGCCCCACCCAGGCATCTAGTAGACACATAATTATTTTCTTTTTTAGTTTTTTTTAAAAAAAGTAGGCATGCTCTTCTGCATATTCCTCCCTGCTAGAGGATGACACCCCCTGCTTAGGGGCTTGCCTGGCTCTCTCTGCTCCAAGCGGTGCCTCTCCTGCCAGGAGTTAGTTCCTGTAATGGCCAGACACTCACTGTGCGTGGGAGACCCTCACAGAAGTGCTTTACCTGCCACACCTAAAACTGCAGCCTCATGGGAGCTGGGAGCTGAAGTAAAAATCCCCCCTGTAGAGAAAACACTTCAGTCTGCAGGGGACCCCGGATCACCCCCGGAGCCTTCACTTCAAAAGGGGTCGAGTGGTGAAGAGAGAGAGAAGAAGAAGAAGCCGCCACCGGCAGACTCCCCCTGGAAAGGCTCCTCCGAGCAACTGGCCAGCCAGAGGGGTGTTCCCCAGTGCGGCCATCTCGGCAGGGACCCCCGAGTAGCTGGCCAGCCTGTGGGACGCCCCAGAGCCGCCACCTCAGTAGGACAATACCAGCAGAGGAACCTCCTGCTGCGAGCTCAGGGCAGGGAAGCTCTGGAAGTTGAAACCTGAGAAGGGGCTTCCTGCTGTGAGCTCTGCCCTGCTCTGAGCTCTGCTCTCCCCACCCACAAGGGGCTTCTGTGAGCTCTGTGCTGCTCTGAGTTCTACTCTGGGCCCCGAGAGGGCACAGTTACCGTACCATCCATGCTAAAAGAGCGACCCAGAGAAGCCCTGCTGTCAGCTCTGCTTCAGCACCAAGACACCAGAGGCTTCCACCATCATGCTCTGAGGCAAGGGTACAGTCCCCTAAGGAGAGGGGACAGTTACCGTACCATCTCTAAAAGAGCGGCATAGAGAAACCCTTTAGTACCAGATGCAACAAAACTCCCATCTAGGAAGCGTTCTGAAGCTTCCCAACCATTGATACCGACTACAGACACTCCTCTGGGGTTCCGGATGAGCCCATGGTAACACAGGTGCTCTGATACTCTGGAGACCTGTTCCCTCAGTACCCAGGGAGAGACAATTACCATACCGTCTCTAAAAAAAGTGGCATCAACAAACTTTTTTTGTACTGGGCAAAATTCTCATTTAGAGGGTGCTCTGCCCAACTATCGGTACTGAGAATGTACCACAGACCCTCCTCTATGGTACCAAATGAACCCATAGTACTGCATTAGCTCCGGTACCCTGGAGACCTGGTGATTGGGGAAGAACCACAATCCCCATTACTTGGTACCAGGACCCCAGTATCGAGCACACCTCGGCACCCAGAATCGCTCCTAGCACTGGCCGTATACTGCCAATACCCCAGTCAGTGGCACCCTTACCCACTGACGAATCTGACACTGGCCAGGAGGAAATCATTCCCTGGCTCCTCAAGGTGGCCCACCACCACACTGCAAGGGTCATCCCCAATTCCATCATGCCAACAGCCCTTGCCTGCCTTCCTGCCTCTCCTCTCAAGGCCATATTTTAACTCTAGGGGTATATACACACACATGGCGCGACCGTCTCCGGTGTCTCTCAGAAAAAGTCCACTAGATGGTTTGCTACAGCCTGGCACCTGAGCCAGGGCAGAAGAGCACCTGAGCCAGGACAGGAGAAAGTTTTTTCAGAACAGGAAAGAAGGGAGAAGGGGAAGAAAAAAAGACACAGCTGAAGAGGAAGCTACCTCTTCAGCACACTTCTCCTCATCTCTCCCGATGAGACTGTGCTGCGCCACCCCTCCTCCCCCATCACTAGGTGAAGATTTAAGAACTTTCTGGATCTTACTAAGAGGGTGGCAGACGAGCTGCAGATTCCCTTACAGGAGGTGGCAGATACATATCAAAAATTCTGCACACTGCCTTCTCATCTAGAACTGTCCTCCCAATTAATGAGCTGATTCTAGATCCTACCAAAATCATCTGGCAGAGCCAGACTCCATCGCACCAACCAGCAACAGAGTGGAAACAAAAACAACCCTACATCTCTACCTTAAGAGGCAGACTTTGTTTTCAACAACTCCATCATAGTGGATGTGGTTAATGCATGAAGCAAGCAACATAATGCCAAGTCAACTCCATATGATCAGGCTTCGAAAGTTGGCATATTCATCAACAACATTGCTGTTTAGAGTCATAAATTACTAAAATGTCATGGCCAAAACAATTTTGTTAATCTTGGGAAACCCAGGATGTTTCTGAAACATTACTGGAAACAAAAAAAGAACAATTTCAGACCATTCTTAGAGAAGGTCAGTTAATAGCCAGACCGGTCCTAGAGACCCCACTGGATGTAGCTGTTACAGCTGCCCGCCCAGTCTCCATGGCAGTGGTACTGAGGTGGGTTGTGGGGTTTTTTTTTGTTCGCTACACCTCTCTAGATTGCCCAAAGAGCTACAGATTTCCAATTTGAAGGGCCAGACTCTTTGCGGAGAAAACAGATTTTCTCTCCACATCCTGAAGGATTCTCGGACTGCACTACACTCCTTAGGAATCTACACTGTGGAACAGAAGAGAAGATATACCTCTCAACCACACCACAGATCATAATCTTCTCAATACTCACCATCTCTGTGCTGTTATGAGCCACAGTGTAAGAGGCCCAGGGCTCAAAAGTGAGAACAGTCTGCACCGCAGTCCATGACCTCTCAAACTGCTTCTTATAAGCACTTTGATGAGCTGGTCAGGGGCCTGAACAATGATATCTTGCAGCATCAGTTGCCATCTATACACCTGTCACACCACTCAGAAGTCACCTTACCTTACTTCATAACAGTTAGGACCAGCTCTAGACCAAAGAGATTGATTTCGAGCCCTGAACTTACAGGGTGCCTACTTCCATATCTCAATACAATCATCGTACAGGAGATTTCCTACTGCTTACCTTTGGGGCAGGATCATTATAGGTTCAGACTGCTCCACACAGGGTAGTCTCCAAGGTTCACTTCATTGTAGTGGCATACTAACCCCAGTATAGTGACTGGACTTTATCAGCACCAACCTGATGCAGTACAAGTGAGAGCGCTCCTCTCACTACCCACATTCACCACCCTGGGACACAGGTCTCCCTAATATGCTGGGGAGCTCACCTGTACAACAATAAGGTTCAGGACAAATGGCCTTCCACAGAAATGACCTTCCATATCACTCTTTTGGGGCTAGGGGCTGTCAGGAGTGCCTGTGCACAAATTCTGTCTTTCATCAAAAACAACACACAAAGGTTATGATGGACTTAATGTGACCTGTATGTTTTGTATAAACTGCCAAGGAACTGCCAGATCTCCCTCCCTCTGCAAGACAGCATTCAAACTTTGGAATTGATGCACCCATCACAATGTGCTCATCTCAGCTGTCTGACTACAAGGGATACAGAATGGGATAATCAACAGTCTCAGTGGGAATTTTTCATGACAATGACTGTATACTGAAGTCACAGGTGCTTCAAGATATAGCCACCCTTTGGGGAAACATTCACTGGCAGTTGCCCTCATCTTCCCAGGGGACAGGGCCCACTTGTATGTCTTTTCCCAGTTTCCTACCCAATCCAAAATACTGTTGAAAATTCAATGAAACAAAGCGAGAGTTATTGTGATTGCCCCTCTTGACTATGACAAGTCTGGCTCCCTTATCTGATTCAGATGGCAATATGCCCTCCTGTTCCTCTGACATCAGCCCATTCCTCACCCGCTCTCTCAAAACAATGGGCTGACCCTTCACCCCAACCCATGGGTCCTCCGCCTCCAGGCTTGGATCTTTCTTTGTTCCAAGACTTAGAAGCAGAATGCTCTGACAAGCTGAAACACATGTTGCAACACAACCACAAGTTGACCACTCCACATACCTGTCTACAAAATGGAAACGACTCCAAGTTTGTACCATTCCAAATGGACAGACCCAACCTCATCTTTCCTCCCTCTGATTTTGCGCTAAATTTTAAACTCTCACTCAGCTCCCTTTAAGGTACATCTCATGGCAAAAATGGCTTCCCACTTGGAGTTTGCTCAATCATTAATGTGTAGACTCTTTAAGGGCATTGCCACCTGCTCCAGCCTGGGACTTTAATCTAGTTCTCAGGGCTTGGACTAGACCTCCCTCTGAGTCCAGGGCAATTTGTTCTCTCTTACACCTGTCCATGATGACAGCATTTCTAATTGCCATCACCACAGCTAGGCACATAGGAGAAATAGTGGCCCTGATGGCACGCCCATCATTCATGGTCTTTGTCTTCAAAACAAAACAAAAAAACTCTAAGGCCATATCCCAAGTTTCTCCCTATTTTTTTCTGCACTTTTGATATGAATCAACAAATCCATCTCCCTGTTTTTTCCCAAAACCACATTGTGACAACTGGGAGACAATTGTGCATATGCTAGATATTAGAAGGACAATAGCATTCTACTTGGACAGGACTAAGGTCTTCAGGAAACCCCCTAAACTCTTCCTTTCATCCACAGAAAGATCCAAAAGCTCTGTGATATTTCCTCAAAGACTACCCAAATGGGTCTCTAGTTGCATTAATCACTTAGCAAGGGCGCAACTTGCTTCCTTCCATACGCACTCCATGAGATCAGTTCCTACCTCAATATCATTCCATAGGAATACCCCTATGTCAAGGTTCCTTCCCCACTCTGAACTCTAGGGTACAGATGTGGGGACGTGCATGAAAACCTCCTAAGCTTACTTTCACCAGCTTAGGTTAAAACTTCCCCAAGGTACAAATTAATTTTACCCTTTGCCCTTGGAATTTCCACTGCCACCACCAAACTTTAACTGGGTTTACTGGGAAACGTAGTTTGGACACGTCTTTCCCCTCCAAATCCTCCCAACCCTTGCACCCCACTTCCTGGGAAGGTTTGGTAAAAATCCTCACCAATTTGCATAGGCGACCACAGACCCAAACCCTTGGATCTTAGAACAATGAAAAAGCATTCAGTTTTCTTACAAGAAGACTTTTAATAGAAGTAAAGGAATCACCTCTGTAAAATCAGGATAGTAGATACCTTACAGGGTAATTAGATTCAAAAACATAGAGAATCCCTCTAGGCAAAACCTTAAGTTACAAAAAAGACACACAGACAAGAATAGTCATTCTATTCAGCACAACTCTATTCTCAGCCATTTAAAGAAATCATAATCTAACACATACCTAGCTAGATTACTTACTAAAAGTTCTAAGACTCCATTCCTGTTCTGTCTCTGGCAAAAGCAGCATACAGACAGACACAGACCCTTTGTTTCTCTGCCTCCTCCCAGCTTTTGAAAGTATCTTGTCTCCTTATTGGTCATTTTGGTCAGGTGCCAGCAAGGTTACCTTTAGCTTCTTAACCCTTTACAGGTGAGAGGATTTTTCCTCTGGCCAGGAGGGATTTAAAGGGGTTTACCCTTCCCTTTATATTTATGAACCCTATCTCCCCAATCTATTGAGCAATGATTGGGGCCTCTGTCCATACTTTCGCAGAACATTATGCGATCACTGAAGATTTGGCCACTGACACCATCTTCAACTTCACAGTACTCTCTGTAGTAAAAGACTCCGCTCTGAAGTCCCAGCCTCCAGTGGTGGGTACTACTCCGGCGTCACCTAAAGTGGAGCACCCATAGGGACACTACTCAAAGAAGAGGAAGTTACTCACCTTGTGCAGTAACGATGGTACTTAGAGATGTGTGTCCCTATGGGTGCTCTACAACCCACCCTCCTCCCCTCTACTTCAGAGTTGTCTATAGGGCTCTGTGGTAGAGAAGGAAGTGAGGGGGGTTCTCCCGTGCAGTGCTAAATAGCCTCGAGGCAGACCACGAGGTAGAGACAGCACATGCACAGGTTCAAGGGGACACTGCTACCAAAAATCTCCGATTAGAGGTGCAGGGGCACACAGACACCTAAAGTGGAGCACCCATAGGGATACACATCTCAGAATACCATCGTTACTGCACAAGTTGAGTAACTTCCTCATAAGGAAGGTTGTGGCCCATTTTATTTCATTTTATTACACTCTAAGCACTTTCACTCTAAGCACATTCAGGCTTTAAACAATCCAAAAAATGTCATGTTGGGATGCTAACAGATCTTTAAAAACAATCAGAGATGTCTTCCCCTTCCCATACATGCGTAGAGTCTCAATAAGAGCAAGAGAAGTTATATTCCTCACATATCAAGGGGAGAACAAACCGCCAGAAATCCAATGTATTTTAGGGATGAGCAGATCTTTATCTCTTATTTTTATGTTTAATTTTCATATGATGATTAAAATCTATTCAAAACTGATATGAACAAGCCTTAGGTTTACTTTTGTTTTTTTTCATCCTGAGCCTCTTGCCCTTCCAATCTGTAAAATGCCTGATACAAGCCCAAATTAATTGAAAACTGTATAGATAATCTTTTGCATCTTGGAAGAAAATGCATTTTTAGATTTTTGCCCTTGATAGCTGAAGTTCTATTAGCAGTTGTGAATTGAAAATTTTGAAACAGCTTATGCAATAAATTAGACATTTCCAAAGCTAGACATATGCAGATCTCAACTTACCCCTTTCCATAAAGACAAATGCAAACTTTTGAACCTAATTATAAACTCCTCCCCCCCGCCTTTATTTCTGAGTGATGGCATCGCAGTGCAAAGCTATTTACCTCATTATAGAAATGTCATAAATTGCTGCTAAGTGAGATAATGTACCATAAAAGGTCATCATAAAATATACCATAAAATTATGTTTAAAAATAATCATTTCTGTTCTTGTACATAACAGTTCAAAGTTAGAGATGCTGCTTCAGGTGTGGACACTTGTATGATTTGCATATTTTCTCTTTGACACAAGAACCAGCTGAATTATTTCATAAATGAACTTCAGCAGAGCTGGATTTAACATAAATCTCTTTCTGTAGACAGATTGTTCTATTATTTCTTCCAGACCTCAAAGTCATTTTGTAGGTATCCCTCACTGATACTGTGATACTGATTCAGTGGTGTAGGTTTAGGTGGGGGAAAGAGACTGGCATGTGGGAGAGTGCTCTGAGAGGTATGCTAGACTCATTTCTCCAGACCATCATTGACCTTAATGGGAAAACACACCAGTTCCTCATTATGCCTGCCTATAGTCTGCTAACACAGATTTCTGGGCTGTAGCTCCTAATATTCATAATGTGTGGTGTCACTGAATTTCTGTATATATGTTGATGCCATTTAGAAGACAAATAATGTATCTTCTGAACTTTTGACTTGCCCTACACAATGACAGCTATTTCTCTTCCCACAAGCAATTTGAGCAAACTCTCTCCAGCTCCCGCCCCATCTTTTTCCTATTTGAAAAAGGTTATACACATGGTGTTGTCATAAAGACAGGAATATGATTCCTTGACTCAATGACAATTTACCAAGGCAAGTGTAAAACTTGTGTTCTGGTCTCTGTTCAATTCAATTCTACTTTATGCTTCAGTTTGATGTGTGGTGTCCCTCTCTGCAATGGACTAACCTTCACAAAGACTTTGTGTAGGCTATACAGTTCCTCCCAAGGGTCTCTTTGAGCATTTTAGATACTACTTCTGGATAGATACACATGCCCACTTTACTCATGAGTAAAACAGTCTCTTGCAGAATGAGATTGGGAACAGGGAAGGGAGCAGACTTTTAAGTGTATTTAGTCCCCCAGCAAGTGCCTAATCCAACATCTAATCAATAGAAAGACTCAAATTGACTCAGGTCCCACGTTCATAGAGGCAATGCATTCTCCACGTCCCACAGATCAGTGCACCCTCTGTTATCTTTTCTACATTCACATTTCTACATTCTGATGTCTTTTCTACATTCACAAGGTTACCTGCTGCTGACAACAGATTCAGCAGTGGATACAGCAGTAGGAACCGGTGCTGAATACAATGTAGCTGAGAGTGCAGCTAAAGACAAACCATGGTTGATGCAGGCTTTTAGAAATGGTGCAGAGCATGTTTTGTCATTGGTTATTAATGTCAGTTGAGCCACTCAAAGAGTCAAATGGTCAACAGAGAATCACAGAAATATATGGCTGGAAGCGACCTTCAGAGGTCATCTAATCCAGCCCCCAGCTCTGAGGCAGAATTATGTTACTGAGCTCGTCCAGGACAGGTGTTTGTCTAATAAGTTCTCAAAACCCACCAGTGATGGGGATTCCACAATCTCCCAAGGTAACCTGTTCCAGTGCTTAATTAGTCTTATAAATAGTAAGTTCTTCCTAATATTTAAATTCCTTGCTACAAATTAGGCTGATTACTTCTTATCCTACCCTCAGTGGATATGGAGAACAACTGATAACTGTCCTCTTTATAAAATCCTTTAACATATTTGAAGACAGTTATTAGATCGCTCTTCAGTCTTTTTTCACAAGATTAAATATGTCCAATTCTTTCAACCTTTCCTCACAGGCCTTGTTTTCTAAACCAGTTAGCATTTTTGGTTGCTCTCCCCTGGTCTCCTTCCAATTTTTCGACCTCTTTCTTAAAGTGTAGTGCCCAAAACTGGACACAACACTCCAGCTGAGGAATCACCAGTGCCAAGCAAAGCAGAATAATTACCTCCCAAGTCTGACATCCTATTCTCCTGTTAATACATCCCAGAATGACATTTGACTTTTTCACAACAGCATCCCTGGCCACATACTTTTAAAGACAAGTTCCAAAATTGGAACTGCTATTGACTTTACATAGGATGTGACCAGATGGCTGGATGTGATGTGGATGACTGGATAGATACCTGAAGACTTCTCAATATTTTACAGCTGCTGAACAGCAATTTTAAATATTATTCACTTGTAAATGGAGTAAAGAATAATAGGAATAAATATGAATCACATGTTGGAAACAGAATCAAAATTGCCATCCATTTTTTTTAAATATTATGTTTTACAGGCAGCTTTACCTCAGCTCAGAGCTTCCTTTTGTGGCTTACATACAATTTAACCAATTAATTTAAAGTCATTATTGACCTATCTTTCCTTTCCAAATCCTGACACTAAAATGTGATCCCCAAATTGATTAACACGGGCTTCCTTTATAGAGATTATCAATCAAAAATGATCCATGACTATAAAGATTTTTTTGTCTTGTTGCATTTTACATGCATTCAAGGATAATGTGACTGAGATGCTGATATGAGACTCTGGATCTCCTGGCCATGATTACAAATGATTCTAGCATTTTCTCCAGAGGCTCCACATAATTGAGAAATTTCATATTGAAGCTGTGTTGAAAAAATTACAGCATTATTGAACTGACAGCATCCAGCAATATATACTATAGGTTAAGAAAGGTAAGTGTCTTCACATAAGCAAGAAACAAAGGTAGACACTTGAAAACAGAAAATTATTATTTCATGAGTTATTCCAGACAGAAAATTTACCTAAATTGATCAAACGATATGAAGTGAAAATGCCCATTCCTGACCCTACCTGACTGCCAAGAAATCCATTATGAATGTTTGGTATTCAATGTAATTACCAAAAAAGAAGAAAAGACTGTTTAAAGCATGCTCTATGTATTTTCTCATTACTGTTTAGTTTACACTAGTTCATAAAGGTACAAGGGGAAGAGGAATAGCAACATGAGGAGAAAAGGAAATAAGAGAGAGAGACAAAAATCTATTGGCTAGATCCTCAAATGATGTAAATATGATGCAGCCTCATGTAGGTCAAAGAACTTGTACTGATTTGCACCAGCTGAACATCTTGTTGCATTGTAATTTTGGTACTCTACTCCCAGTCTCCTCCTATAAGAGCTGCAGTTGCCATGTGATAGGCATTGTGCTTGTTCAGTACAGCAATATACATAAATATGTTCTACGACCCATTAGTGTGGTTGTGGTTTTGTATTTTCCAGCTAGCAAGCAGCAGCCAGATTTTTTTTTTCTTTGCTGAAATTAATGGAAGACAGAAGTGCAACAATTATCTACCCTAGAATTTGTACATGAGCAATTCCTCTTAGACTCATCCCTGACTGAAATCCTTATCTTCTTCTTTCCTTTGATATGAATAAACTAGATACAGTTTTCATAACATTTAACTGACCTGATGCTAAGAGTTGCTAAGCACCCATAGCTCTCATTAAAGTTAATGGAATTCCCTGTTTGTGGTGATGCGTTAGAAAACTATGATCTAAGATGATAAAGCCAGAACTTTATGACCAAAATTTTCAAAAGTAATTACTAATTTTGAGTGCCTCAAGTTTCATAAGCCCAGGTGGCAGCACCTTGGAATTGATTTTCAGAGGCCAGGACCACTTGCAGGTCTTCTTGAAATTGGTGGGAGTTGCGGGTGAACAACAGGTTTGAAAAATCAGGAAAGCGATTATCAAGTTAGGCATCCAAAAGTTGAAATATCTTAAATGCATGAGCACTTTTGAAAATCAAGCTACAAATCTCATGCCAGGGGATAAATACACTGGGTCCTTTAAATACACACACACACACACACATTTTTATAATATTGGTATAAATGGAAACAATTTGCTGGGTTAATAAAGATTTTGGATTACACTAATGAGACAATATACAGGCTGCTTAGAATTTCTATGCCCCAGGCCTCTACACAGGACACTTTGCACATCTTTGTTGGCACAAAGGGGCCAGAAATGTGCCCAAATAGGGCATCTGAAGATTACTCAAGCCTGGTAGATGTGTTGTTGAGTAGAGTGGTCTACCTTCCAGATTGTCCTAGAGTCTCCAGGAATTAAAGATGTACCTTTTATTAAAGATTATGTTATGTGATGAAACCTCCAGGAATACATCCAGTCAAAATTGGCAACCCTAGGTTGAGCTGGAATACATAAGGTATTTGGGGTTCAAAGGAGACAGAGGGAATGGTTTGAGCACATTATGCTGTGGAAATCATGAGCCAGTGGAGTAGGAGGCTTTTACAAGAAAGCAGAATTTAGAGGCCTCAGGGGTACAGAAACAACAAATAGGATTTTTTTTTATGGGTTCAGTGTCAGCAGAACCACAGTGTAATTCTTTAGAGGGTGAATGACTTCCCCCTAAAACTCCAGATGAAAAACTATTTGTTATGACATTTTTCCCCCTAGGCATTTTCACATACTAATGTTCACACTTCTATCTCTTTGTGTGTCTTATAAAGGAAAAACAACTCAGCCATTTCATGGAGAAAAGTGGTTTACTGCATCTGCCTACTACTTCTATCCTCTGCTTATTTCATAAGGCAACTATATTTAAAGTGTCATCAATGGTAGTTTCACTGACATGAAAGAATATAAGAGCTCCAAAGAAGCCGTTACATTCTTTACTGTCAATGAGCTGCACATTAGGAACAAATTCTGCTCTGTTACAATGGTGTAATTCCCTAGCAATTCCACTAAATTAAATGGAATTACTCCTAATATATACCATGTAACTAACATTGGAATCTGAGTCTAGGAAGTATCAAAGTGGGGTTTAATACAATGGATCATAAAGACATCAACCTTAAAGTTCTCTTTATAATCCGTATATAAAGGAGTGCCCCGGTAGGCTATGGGTTCATAGATTGTGGATGGTTCCTGGTTTAATGCACACTCTAAGGGAGTCTAGAAACCACAGATACAAGAGTCCTAAGCAAGGAGTAAACACTGCTAAAATCCCATCATATTTATGATAGATTGTAATGACTGTCTAGTCTATTATGTCCGTAATACAGTTACTGAGAGTCAAAGATCGCATAGTTAAAGAAACCCCAGGTAAGCAGTAAAATCATAAACTATAATGGCTCTAAAGGAGCCTTTAGAGTTTTTCATGTCAAAAGTCAGTACATTTAATTGTCCATTTTCCAATTTTAAAATGTCTGTGAGTAAGTATATGTACTACAGACTAATAGCCTTGAAAAAACCATTATCGACGCCATGTAAAACTCCAGACTGAGGAGAAGAATTCATATATAAGCCTTCCAGAAATGTAGCTGATGAATATCATTTCCCTGCAGCTGGGCAGAGAGGGATTTGCATGGAATCATGTAATTACAAATAATGCATTGTGGGTAGATTGTACAGAAACATTCTGCATTTTCTCTCACCTTAACTATAGCTGTGCCAGCTTGTTGTCCACATTTCTAATACATTTGATTTTCACATTTTTTTAAACACACACACCCCCCCACACACACAAAAGAAGGAATACTAAAACATTCAGTATTAAAATATGGTTAAGTGTTTGACAAGTCCACAAAGTAAAACAGCCATACCTGTTCAGTCCCAAACTTCATTTTTAGTCTTCCTTCCTGACCTTTACTGATTTTTCGCTTCCTAGAACTAATAATACTTTGCAAAATATATATTTGCCTTTCTTCATCCAAGCATCAAAATATGCTTTCCAAACATTAACACAAGCAAGATTTTGACCTACACGACAGTCCTTAATAGGCTCTTGGTTCAGTTGAGGCTTTCTGGTCAATATATGTTGGTATGTTTATAATATCAACAACAAAACAAAGAAAAACAACCAAAGGAAAAGTAAAACAAAATGTGAGAATACATTTACAATAAATGATCTGGAAGGGTATTCATTTTGTTTAATTGCAAATGTATTAGTACATACCAAAAGAAAACATAAAAATGCCACAGCCAACTTTTAAAATGAGCTGGAGGCTTTAAATATACAGGATGACACATTGTGTAGGAGCAAGTATAGTTTTATATTATTTCATTTAATAGCAGACGTTTTGCCTCTCTGGCTTGTCTACAACAATGTATGGTGTCAATGTACTTTTAATATGCTATATAAATCACTCTGCATTGAGATCTGTGCGTAAAAAGCAAATGACTTTCTTGCCAGAAGGGAGGGGGAAATGAAGTGAGGAAGAGGCAGATGATAACACAACAGGGCCCTGGTCTGAGACTGAGCCTCCAAGGCAGTATGATAACACAAACAATAAATAATAATAGTAGCTTTATAAACTCTCACAGTTTTTTTTTTCTTTTTGCAAGTCTTGCGATGTTTGATGTTTTACTTAAAGCACCAGCTTCTGGAAGCAAGTGATTATGGAAGAATTTCAGCTCTCATTTAAAGAAAGCAAGGACGTTTCTAGCCCTCCTGCTTGCAGAGAAAACTTTGAAATGTGACCCAGGTGCAACCTAAAGGCTGGGGGCAAAAAAAGAAAAAGAAGCCAAACAGAATTGTTGTGGGTTTTTTTTTAAAGCCTTATGATTTTGGGAGGTCCGACTGATTGGTTTGGGTATGGTAATACTCTATTCTTACTCTGCTTTCTTTTGCTCTTATTGTCATGGAAATTCTTTGGTATTGAAATATATATATATTATCAAAAATGTTTTTGTTAGTAACATATGTTCCCTAGGCTCTAAAAGGCAATTTGGAGGGCTGTAAGTACCAGTGATAAAAGTAGAGGAAGAGGCTCAACTGACACCTCCTCCACTAAAAGCAAAGGGAGAGTTCCTTTTCCTGAGTATCTGGTGCTGTTAAACTTATCATGAGAACTCTGCTGGCTGATGTGGTGAAAACTCATGTTTCAATTTCCTTTAACCACTAGTACATAATATCACCCCCTTCTGACAGCTAGTAGATGGAAAGATCTTGCAGGTTAGCTTCCCATTGGCAGCGAAATTAGTGACGTGGAGTGTGGATATATTCTAAGCATCACTTGTTTTATTTACATATACTCACCAGTCCTGGCACAGAGGTGGTGACATACTACATGCAGGGCAATCCTTTCTTTCAGGAATCTCAGCCCAACACCAACACTCAGTTGCCAGAGATCAACTCTGTCTCACGAAATGCGTCTAGTTAAGGCAGAGAGCAAACTATTTTGCTGCTGTTCACATCTAGCCACAAAAACCTGAAAAAAACCATTGATGTGTCTCTGTCCTGAAAGCGCTCCCCACACCCTCTCAGAGATGCAGGTCCTGCTGATTTCTTCAGATGTGCCTCCTATTCATAAAGGTTAGATCATCCAATCAAAAAACAGAAACAAGACCATATGGCTTATATGACCCATCACATAACATGAAGAGTGAGTTATGAATAATTAATCTGCTCATGAATGCCATACTGAAGAGTTGGTGAGCCATAGACCTGACATTATTTATGCAAAGGATTCACTCAATGATGGATTATGGATAGAGGACAGATTAGTAAAAAGTGCTACATGTTTGTGGATAATTTCTTCTTCTTCTCCCCCTTCTTTCCCTTTCCCTAGCTAGTGGGGGATCTGGTTGCAAGATCAGTTTTTCCAGGCTTTCTGGACCAATGTTCACTCTGTATCTAATCCATGCTCTTGTACACAGTCTAGCCACCATTTTCTTGGCCATCCTTTTGTTCTTTGCCTGCAAACACTAGTCTCAAATACCTCCCTAACAGGATTCTCTTCATCTTCATCTTTATACATGATCATATCATCTCAGTCTCCTCTCTTGCAACTTCTCGCTGATACTGCAGACCTTGGTCTCACTCCTGATGGCATTGCTCTGCATATAGTCCAGCAATGTCATCTCTCTCACTGCCCTCAAGCATCTAATTTCAATGGCTTTGAGTCTTCTCAAGTGCCTCTCTTTCATCACTCATGGCTCTGATTTGTATTGAAGAGGTGGTCTGACTATGGTTTTGTATATATAGCTGTCACTTAAGTAGTCTGGGCATTTGTTTATCATAAGTCGTTGCACTTACCTTGTGTCAGACTTTCCCTGTTCTCATCAGCCTTGCTTGCAGTTCTGCATCCATTTCTCCACATACCATTTGTGGATAATTTATGAACAGAAAAAGGGGCTAAAATAGCTGATTTAATTTGTCATTGTGCATTGTTTGGTCATGTTAAACCTTACCTTGATGGTGGACTTTCTCTTTCTAACTAATACATTTTACTCAAACTATTCTGCAGACAATTTTAATTTACTTCAGTATCACTGCCCTAACTTTGGGGTACAGAGAAAATTCTCAAATTGTCCAATAAGCCTCAGTCCAGCAAAGTACTTAGGACCTGATTCAGCACAGCACCTAACCACATCCTTGCTTTAAAAACATGCTTAACTCCATCCCTGTTTAATAAAGCACTTAAACAAGTGCTTAAATTTAAACACACATACACACAAGTCCCATAGAAATCAATTAATTGTATTTAAGCACATACTTAAACGTAGACATTTGCTTAAGGGCTTTGCTGGACTGGTACCACAGTCAATGTTTAGCCATATACAAAGTTGGTGCACATATCTATGTTACCAATGGGGATGAAGGTCTGGTTCCAAACATATGTGTCTGTTGGTGTTGCTTTTGCTATTAAACACGGATTATGGAATTTGTAGGCAGATTAGAAAGTATGGTAGTTGCCAGTGTTACTGCCAGCCATCCCATCATATGCTTGAAAATTCAGTTCTCATTTTCAAGAAAGGAAAATAATTCATTTTAGATCCTGACACTCTAGTATAGGCTCCTGAAAGCCAACAATAACAAAAGCAGTGCCTGGCCCTGTCAAAGACTTATGCAGAGTTTCAGAAATGGGGCAAATGAAAAAAGTGAGATAAAGAGGGAAGAACAGGCTGTAAGGCCAAAAAGGAAAAAAAAACATACAATAAAACCTATAGGACATCAGAGGCAAGAGTTCAGTATGGAAAATAATCCTTGAAACTTCTGTATGGAAGACTGACTGCTGATGTTACTCCTGAGAAGGAAGTTGAAAATTGCGCCTAAGTCCACAGGAAACCAAATGGAGTGGCTAGTGGCAGAAAAAGCATCCACAGCTCTACTCCTGACGTCTGAGCAGGTGGTTTTTCTTCCTTCAGCTAAGTGAGGAGTTTTCTTCACAGTGTAAATAAAACAACATTCTGAATACAAAAGTATGCATTATGCAATAGTGTGTGTTTATTTGCTCATTTTAGAGAGAGAGAGAGAGACAGAGAGAGAGAGAGAGACAGAGAGAGAGAGAGAATTTTTTAGATCTAGCACTGATTTTGCAGGAAAAAAAGGAACTGAATATATATTTATGATTATTTTTCTGTACCAGCAACGTAAGTACCAGGTATGTCTATAAAAAAAACCTAAATTCATAAACACAAAGACATATTATTGTATAAGAATATTTTGTTTACAAAATGAGCAAAAATTTTCATATATTTATTTATATATATTACTTTCAAATACATCAAAAGGAAGTTATAAATGTATTTTGATAGTATTTGAAATTTAGGAAATGTCAGATATACAGTTACCCAGGCAAATTTAATTCTACCCCATTCTGCATCTATCATGTGCACTGAATGAGGCCAGGATCCTGTGCGGGAAAATAGTATGTGATCATATAATTAAAGACAGTAGCGTAGTGTATATGTAGAATTAAGATGGCAGAGGTGGGAAGGAGGCTGAGGCCTAGTGATTGGAACAGTGGTAGCTGGGCCAGAAATTGGAACCAGATCTTACAGCTGGCATCAGGAATTCGTTCAGAACAAAATTAATTTAGGGCTAGGGGCTAGGCTGTACCAAACTCAGAGCTGGAGCAAACTAAGGCCTGTGTAGTCTGTCATCACTGTCAGGCAGGGGAAAGTTCCAGGTCATGAAATGACACTGGGCAAACTAAGCTGTTGTTTCTCCTGTGAGGCTAATATTCCTTGTCCTGAGAGTACCAAGACAGCTCCTGGCTTTTGGATTGGCTGGAGCATAGCACAGGAATGACTCAGAACCACATGTGGCTTAATCAGGTTCTACTTCAGGGAGGGTCATCATCTCTAATTGCAGACTCTGACTTTGCAGCCTAATTAAAGTTCTGTTTATGTAGCATTTTGTATATAATTTCCAAGGTGATTTAATATATTTTATTTTTTAATTTTAAATGGAAAGGTTAAAAACACATTCTCTTATATATAACTCTACCAACCCCCTTCTCCACAACAGGATTTGAAATCTTAACTTTAAATACAGACTGCTACCACTTCAGCTACAGGACTACCTCACCCCCTGTGAAGGATGAGGAACCCTGGTGGTCCAATCAATATTCTATCCTGGTCCCATGGCTGGTTATATTATTTGGCAGCTCCTTCACAGAGCCATGAGCACAGGTGTCTACCTGAGGCAGTTCGCCACTTCCCCTGACATCTGTCCCTCCTGCGGCAAAAGGGAGACCCTGATGCACATCTACATCAAATGTGCCAGGTTACAGCCCCTTATTTGTCTCCTCCAAAATCTTTCCCTTAATTTCTGGCTGCACTTTTCCTGCACCTCCTGATCTATGCACACCCTATCTGTGGCCCCAAGAAGTCGCACGACCTCCTCGTCAACCTCCTCCTGGTGCTGCCCATGGTGGCCATCCACCATACCAGAAGGAGGAAGCTGGATGGAAAGGTGCGCTGCGACTGTGGGGCCTACTTCCAATCCTCCCTGATGTCATGTCTCTGGTCAGAGTTCCTCTGGACCGTGTCCCTGGACACCTTTGAGGAGCAGTGGGCACTGATCGGGGTTCATTGCTCACTGTCCCCTTCTGGATCCCTGCTTTGGAACCTGTGACCCTCACTCCTGTATTTTTCATTTGTTGGCTCCCATAATCTTTTTGCCTGATCCTCCCACAATCTTTGATGCTACAGCTGCTCCCCAACTTCTCAAGTGTCACCACTGCAGAGTGTGCTGCTGCAGCCCAGCATGGACCCAGCATTAGATTGGAATGCTCACCAATTATTATTTTGGCAGGTTGCTGCTGTTTTCCTGAGGAATGCAAGTGCAGATGGTAATGGCAATTCTGAACAGTTTGTAACTCAGCCAAACCTGAACAGAAGTTCGTAAGACAAAGAAAAGACACTTCTCTAGACATGTGCTTCCTCTATGCTGAATTGTAAAGGTTTGCTGCAAGCAGTGGTGGTCAGGACTTCTCAAGAAAGGTCACAAGAACCTTTTATTCTGAAGGGTACCAGATAACCTAAACATAGGAGTCACTACCAGCTCCCTTTATAATAGGTACAAAAGATTGTGATAGGGTGTTTACCCCACACAAGGCCCCAAACAGGTAATGTAGGTCAATTAACCTACAGACTGCACCTGGAGGGGAGCCAAGGGTTGATAATGCTTAATGGGTGATGAAGCCCCCTCGGAGAGGAGCTGCAATAGGCTTATAAAGAGAAGAAGTTGATAGCAGGAGGAGGAGGGCTGCAGGTAGGAGCTCTACAGCTCTTCCCTAGAGAGGAGGGGAGATGACTAGGCAGAAGGAGGTGTTCTAGGGGAAGAGTAGACCCTGGGATCCTGCCTTGGGCTACAGACTCTGGCAAGAAGCTGAGAAGGAAACATAGCCATGGGGAGAGGAGAAAACTCCAATGGTAACCCAGAGGTGGCTGGAAGAAAGGTAGGAAAGAGCCCAGTGAAACATCAACAAGGTTGGAGCTTGAGCAGATCATGGTTACTAGGCATAGGATCCTTGGGCTGGAACCCGGAGTAGTGGGTGGGCCCGGGTTCCCCTACTGGGTAGTGTATGAGAAGACTGCCTAGGACAGTATGTCCAGTGGGACTTTCATATCCCAGAAGGGGAAGACTACAGTGATCTGACTGGAGGGCTGAGTCACAAAGAGGGAGTCTAGAGAGAGAGAGACCATGGGCCAACCATCTGAAGGAAGGGGTGTCATGCTGGTCAAGAGTTAATCCCAGATGAGCCTCAAAGAGGTGCCCCAGGAGTGTGTAGTAAACCCATCACAAAGATACACAAAAGGTACTATAAAACAGTAACTTATACAGAATACTAAGATGGCCACAAAGTACACCAATTCCTGCCAGATGGTCTACAAAAAGAAAGCAGTGTTAATATACACCCCCCTACACTTACATGAACAGTGAGAGCCTTTCAGTGAGGCCACAATACTCAATATGTTTTGAAAATCTAAACTGGAGGTAGAAATTTTGATAAAATTATAGATCATCAGAATATGAATGGCAGTTTGCATACCAAGGAAATGTTACATAGCAGTACAAATTATGAACTTTTTCATAAATCCCAGAAAAGATTCCTTTATATATCAATACATGATAACTTTTTTTTTCTAAGTTATATTTAGGAAAAAAAGTTATGTTGTTAATCCTGACACAGAGTAAAATAAATTAAAGCTGCCTGAGATAATCTACATGGGTATACTATGGGCAAACCCCAGAGGCCCTCTAGTCCCTAGGTCATATACACCAGGGCCCTTAACAGCTGTTATCATTAGCATATGGGGAATTTAATTTATTAAAATCCTAGGACAGTTTCTCTACAGATAGATGAAATAAAAGACAAATCCTGTAATGAGAAACAAGCAATATTGTGGCACGCAAATCTATGTGAGGAAAGCAGACTGATTAAGGAATAGTTTATGGAATATCCATTTGTATCATTCTCACCTAGTGCTGGGTACAGTATAAGAACCTGAATAGAACACGTGTGTCATAATATACATGACTCGGAATACACACAGGAAGAAAATTTGGGTTGAATAAGAAGATACAATTTTACAGTCACTTTTAAGAGTAGAACGACACTTTAGGAGTTTTCAGGAAACCACAGTGACCCGCAATGTAAATCACACAAGGCAGTCTAATATCATTTATGTCCATTGCCAATTACAACATGTTTATTCCAGTCATTTGCAATCAGATGGCTTCTGACTGATGAATACTTTACCTGGAAGATGAAACTTGCTTTCCATACATACTAGTGTGGCTAAAAGAAGACTTTAATTACTTTACTTTGTCCCATTCTTAGTTGTACTACAAAATAAGGAGAAACTGCAGGACACTGGGTTCGTTTCACTCACTTGTGCAGGCAAGTTTTCTTTATAATTATTCAAATGTTTCAAGTCTCTTGCCACAAAATGTAATTCTAACATCTCCACCATTTTCCCCTTTCTGTCTTTGAAATGAAACATTTTGGATGATATCATAAAACAAAAGATCACAATTATGAACAACCTGATGGATTCTGTTGTGACTTTTTTGTGAATTATTTACTTATAGTTCTTGTAGTATTAACATCTCCTTAAACACACTGCTTGAAAACTTTCTGATATGTTATTGATATGGCACTTCTAGGGCTAAAGATTTTATTCTTTCTTAATTCATTATTACTTGTAAAGTGCTTTCAGCCTCTCAGATGGAAACAATGTAGAACTGAAAAGAATTATTAATAAAACTGATAACAACTGAACTTTCTAGGAAGTATACTTATGACTTTGTCCATCTGCCCATCCAACTTTTCTTTTTAATGAGGCTTCAACAACTGAAAAATAGTTCTTATTGGCAAGGTGATTTTTTTCAGGCTTTCATACTTTGCAGCAATCCACCCCCAGCAACATATGCCTCTGGCTTAGCTCAGCTTCTGTGCTGTAAATAAATCTCTAATAAGACCTGTGAAAAGTATGATTGGTGAACAAGTGACAATTTAGTGAAGAATATATGAAACTTATTTTCATATTCTCATTTATCTGAGGTTCATTCTTCTCTTCATCATGATTCAGAATAAGGAGCATAAAATCAATTAAAGATTATTTAGGTGTTATAAAAACAATTACATATACCTGACGAGTGTGTATAAATATTTTTCATTTGGTTGATCAACTTAAGAGATTCAGACACAGTTTCATTCCATCAAATATCTCTTTAACATCAACATTGTCTACCTGACCATCTAACTTTTAATTCAATTAAATTAGAGCAAAATAATTGATTAGAGTACAACTATAATTAAGGGTTCAAATCCTGGCTCTATGGAAGTCAATAGCAACACACCAGGGGTTGTTTTCGAAGTCATTCTAATTCCCCTTTTTTAGTTGGTCATGAATTTGTCAGATAATTTATTTGGGACTGAAATTTTTGATTTTGTCATCAGACATAGGGGTGATTTTTAAAAAGTCTGAGCTTGTCTAATTGAGTCATTTTGGAAGTGTGTGCATGGGAAGAAATATTTTTCTTGTACCAGTATGGTCTAATCAGGAATTTTGCACATATATAACTTAACAATAGTTGAAGGTAAAAACATCAAAGGGCAATTGCTTTGTAGTCTCATTGAGAGGAAGAAGCCAATTTGTAGAAAATGGATTAAGTAGTTTAAAAGTTATAGCTAATTAAAATGGAAAACATTTTTCTTAGTTACCAAAGCAACAACCTCTGGTCAAGCATGTCCTCAAATTTCCAGCTTCTCAAATCCTAAACCAGGGGGCTCATTCATTACTCTGGTCTCTTCCAACTCCAAAGGAAGGCCGGAATACAGACTGGAGCATACCTAGAATTGAATAACCACTGGTATCTCAATCACTTTATCCAAAACAGAGGTGTCAGACAGGATTAACTGACAAGAACTCCAGCCTAAATAAGATGGTCTCTTGAAGGGAATGCAAATCCTTGTATGTTTTAGGATATTTAGCACTCTGACCTCAGGAAAGTGAGACACTGATAATGATGGTCAATAACATCACAGACTCTTCATTTGCTTTAAAGTACTGGCTCTCAATCTGTGGTCTGTGGACCCCTGGGGGTCCACAGACAGCGTCTAAGATTTCAAAAGGGGTCTGCACTGCCATTCAAAAATTTTTAGGGGGCTGCTAATGAAAAAAGGTTGAAAATCACTGCATTAAAGCAACCAGGATGTAGGCTTCCGAGAACCCAGAATATCATGACAATCTTTATTAGAATGAGAGTGAATCGTAGTATAGGGGGAAAGTAGGATATATATTATTCTCTAAAGTTTATACTGCTTCCATTCATCAAATCTGTGCCTTTTAATAGTGAAAATGTCTAGGGAGACCTAGCTCTCAGGAAACACATATATATTTATTTTACCAATAATTAGAGCTGGTTGAAAATTTTCCAAATGAACAGTTTTCTGTTAGAAACTGCTGATTTGATTACATCAAAACATTTTGTAGGAACATATTGACTTAGTCAGTTTTCATGAGTAACTATTGAAAAGTTATGTTTTGATAAGATTGAAACACTTCACTTCAACTTTATCATTTATTTCATAAAACACCTAATAATAGGGCTGAAACAAAATACTGCCAGAATAGGCCATTTAGTGAATAAATCCAAGATTTGAAATTTTCATCTGATTCAGGGCATAACCAAATCTGGAAATCTGAGAACTTCCTGTGAGATGGAAATTCCCAATTTTGACCAACTCTACAAATAATGTCAAACTCATCAGAGGTCAATTGGAGCAACTACTAATGCGATAGTGTATTCTGAATTAATGAGACTTCACATTTCCTCCTGTAAGAGTTCGGTTGCTCTTGTGGTTGCACTCTTTTGGAATCATGCCACCTTTTAAACAAGTGCCATCTATGTGTCTGCTGGAGACAGGGAGACTTCATCAGCCCTGATGTATTGTGAATTTTCCGAACATTCAAAAAAATTAATATTGTACATGCCAGACAATCTGCGTTGAATACAAAGGGAAGAATAGAAAACTCAGAATCCTATGTTGGGTAGAATTGGTTGCCAGCTAACTCTAACGGAATAGCAACAACCGTGTTTTTGTTTTCAGACAAGTTCCAAAGAGACGTTGAAATTCTATTTACCATCAGCTACCTGATTGGAATCTCTCACCAGTATTGTGTATCCTGATCCATAGATTGCTTCATGTTCAATTTTAACTCAACAGGCAAAATCAAAATATAAACCCTTTGAAGTTACGTGTGTGCAATTACTATGGTTTCTGAGTGCTATGGTAACCAAACCTCTTAAGGTACCCAGATGTGCGTCAGACATACCACAATGCAGGGGGAAATGCTGAGCACTTGAGATGCTAGGCCCAAGAGGCACTGGTCCTTGTGGACTCCAATAACCATGCAGCCACACGGCTAAAATAAAGGGAAGAGAAGTTTGCAAATGCCTTCGGTATGGTTGGTTCATCAGCTACATTCCAAGGTACAACACAGCAATTCCTAGCTTCGCCCTGTAAAGCAGCCCAATAGGGATAGCTAAGGCTCCTCAAACTCAGAGGCTGGGGTGCCCTCTCCAATCTAGTCCTCTATTAAAAACCACATAGGTAACTCACAGGTTTTTCCAGTCCATGGTGTGTCTCATTGGGGGACCATTTGCACTACATACCTGATGCTGTAGTAACACTTCTTGTGCAGCCCCTGATAGCAGGATGCTCCAAAGCAGTGCAGACTGACGCATGTTCATTTTCATCATCTGAGTCAGATGCCACCAGCAGAAGGCTGATTTTCTTTTTTGGTGGTTTAGGTTCTGTAGTTTCCGCATCAGAGTGTTGCTCTTTTAAGATTTCTAAAAGCATGCTTCACACTTCGTCCTGCTCAGATTTTGAATGGCACTTCAGAGTCTTAAACCTTGGGTTGAGTGCCTTAGCTATTTTTAGAAATCTCACATTGGTACCTTCTTTTTGTTTTGTCAAATCTGCTGTGGAAGCGTTCTTAAAACGAACATGTGCTGGGTCATCATCTGAGACTGCTATAACATGAAATATATGCAAGAATGCAGGTAAAACAGAGAAGGAGACATACAATTCTCCCGCCAAGGAGTACAGTCACAAATTTAATTGATACATTATTTTTTTAATAAGCATCATCAGCATGGAAACATGTCCTCTGGAATAGTGGCTGAACCATGAAGGGACATACAAATGTTTAGCATATCTGGTATGTAAATACCTTTCAACTCTGGCTACAAAAGTGCCATGTGAACGCCTGTTCTCACTTTCATGTGACATGTAAATAAGAAGCAGGCAGCAGTATCTCCTGTCAATGTAAACAAACTTGTTTGTCTTAGCAATTGGCAGAATAAGAAGTAGGACTGAGTGGACTTGTAGGTTCTAAAGTTTTACACTGTGTTGTTTTTTAGTGCAGTTATGTAACCAAAAAAAAAAATCTGCATTTGTAAGTTACATTTCTTGGTAAGAAGATTGCACTTCAGTACTTGCATGAGGTGAATTGAAAAATATTATTTCTTTTGTTTATCACTTTTACAGTGCATATATTTGTAATCAAAAATAATAATATGAAGTGATCACAGTGCACTTTTTCTTCTGTGTTATAATTGGAATCAATATAGAAAATGTAGAAAAACATCCACAATATTTAATAAATATCAATTGGTGTTCTATTGTTATAAGTGCAATTAACCATGATTAGTTTTTTTGAGTTAATCACGTGAGTTAACTGCGATTAACTGACAGCCCTAGTCTAGACTATGTCTCCTCTTACAGCGGCATATAAAGTACATACACTGCAGGTATAGCTACACACCAAAATGAAAGGCTCTGGCAGTGGGGAGGCAGCGGGAAAAGGCTCCGGCTGCTCCCCGCTTTTGGAATCTTTCACTGAAAGGCACTGGTAGGGGGTGGGGGAGGAGGCAGTGGGACACTACACTGCTAAACATAGCCGTGGACATATGGAAAGCACTGTTTGGGTGTTTAGAGAGCTGTGTTGGGTATATAACCTGAGGGTTCAGGCGTGTCGAGTACTCTATTTTATTTTACTCACCTAAGTAGTGCCTCACCATCTAAACTGCTATTTATATCCATGCTAGCTGGGCATTCAGTGTCTGTACTCAAAACACTGCCGTAATCATAGATGATACAGCTTTACTGACACAGTTATTAGGGTGTTGGTTAGGTGGAGCCTCAACAGAGTCCACTCAGCTCTGCTGCTGTCCTCTGAATCATCCCTTGCAACAAAGCCCTCGGTCTACACTGACCCTCCTAGTGAAGTCCCCACAGGAAGGAAGCCAAGAGAACATTGGAACCTTGAGCAGTTTGGCAGGCAGCTTGACAATAGACTCATTGCCACAAGAGCTCTTTCCTCTCCTCCAGAATCTCTGGGAGTCCATGCCTCACCAAAACACAAGTTCATGTATAGTTTTGGTGACTACCCAAGAGTCACTAGAGGAATGGTGTGTAGATAGCCTATGCAAATGATGTTCTTTATGGCAGTACTTTTCCCTTTTCATCATTCGGAGTAAAGAGCTCTTTCCCTTCTGGAGCTTCTGGCCCTAATGCTTACAGAAACATTTCATTCTGAACCATTAAAAAAAACACAACTTCTCATTAGTAAGCAGGTTTTAGTATGAGATAAAACATTAAAAAGGATATAGTGTTTTGATTTAGTGTGGATGGCTTCAAATGTTTGACTCTGCCATACATATCTGAAAATATTGCTCCATTTTCTGATCTGTGGCATAAAAAAAAAACATGGCAGATGTAACTTCACAACAAAGGTTGCTTTGGAGATCAGTCTGGAAGGGAATGGGGAGATTTCACTTTTCACAAAGAACCTGCAAATATTATTACAGTTTCAGGTAATTCATTGTTGTCAATAATTAGTGAAAAGTAGCATGACAGCCAAAACTGGCTTAAATGATTGATCTACTTGGGTAATGATACTACAGCTGATAAACTTGGCCACATAGGTTAGAAAGTCAAAATTAAAAGGATAATGAAGAGCATTATGTAAATTAATATCTAGTCAGGTAAGGGTCAACATTTAATTTTAACAGTACATTCTTATTCCTAAGAAATATTGTTATGACAAAAATTATTGAAATGGGTTAGATTAGATGTTATTGTACACAAGCTTTTACTACTATTCACTTAGCAAATGCTACTTCCAGAATAAAGGTTCTGAAGCCAGCATTAAAAATCTTAGTTGTTTTTCAACCATCAGTCAATCAAATACTATTATTTAGTGCTGAAATGCACCCATGCTTGCTGCCACAGCAAAGACTAATGTTTTGGAAAAGTTAGGTGAGCATGAGGGACATTTAGGCCCAGTCCTGGAATTCTTACTCATGCAAGTAATCCCTACTCATGCAAGGAGTATCATTTCCTGAAGAGAGTGTCCCAGGAACATCAGAAGCTCTACTGTGGAATTCTCAAGATGCTCAAAGCACCTTGCACTACACACCAGTCAGTTGACTGTGCCTGATACAGTGCCAGCTGAAGTCAAGGGAAAAACTTGCATGCAGTCCTAAAGCATTTTAAAGAAATGTTGTTCATGGAAGGCAGCGCCATTCAGCGATCATTACAATGCCAGGGAATCAACAACAGTCTTAACTCTGCCCTCTTTTGACCCTTCTGCACACAGCCCTTCACTTAACCATTCCCCCCCCCCCCCAAACAGTGCTAGTAATTGAGGATATTTGGTGTAACAGTTGGTTGTGTCCAAAGAGGGTAGTTTGGAAAAGTCTTGTTTACAGTAAGCCAGTCAAAGAGAATGATGGAAGGCTGGCATCCCTAGGAGGTTAGAATTAAGGTTGCAGGGCATGGTCTGTAGCGAACAGTAGTTGAAATGATAAAGTATGTGCGTGTGGGTGGATGTGCTGCAATAATAATAATAATAATTAATAATAGATGCATGTATTGCTAGGTGGTTTAACTTTTCTTTTCCCTGTGTTTGTGGGTTTGTGTCATGCATGTTGCATGTGTAGCAGCCATAACTGCTTCACAACAAAGTTTACTATATTCTTTTCTTATATTTTTACAATATGTAATTAGGGATGTGCACTGCAGGAGAGGAGAGAGGGGTGGACTTATGGAGGGTAGAAGGGCAGCAGGAGAATATTTCTTTTGTCAGAAGCTGTGCATGGGCCTGTCCCTGTTATAGGATAAAATCTGACAGAAAAGCATAGGTTTTCCTGGAGAAAGTTTTATGTGCACCCCACTCCCATTAATCGGGTTTGCATGCACCTTTGTCTACCACCCACACATTGTTCAGACTTCTGATTGATGAGGGAGGTGCACAATCAGGCTTAGCTGTGCCCTAATTTCAATGTAAAACAAACTCATTGCATCAGTTCTCCTCAGGGCACACCTGTCTGTCAAGTTTTGTGGAGATAGACAATGTTGCTGAGAAATATCGGTCAATAATGAAAATTGAATTTGGTCTCTGACTGAAATTTTCCCAGTTCTAAGACTTCCTACTGAAAATATATGAAGAAAAGCCAAACAAAAGCCCTGTAGAAAATTCTTTTGTTCTGCTCAGAAGTCACACTCTACATCATCCGTGTTTCCCCACTTTTGTATTAAAAAGTGAACACAGATTATAAAAAAGACGTGATTGACTATGACCTATCTTTATTTTTCAATAATTGGTCATATATTTCTTTTTCATAAAGAGGCTTCTTCAAGCAACACAAAGTACTCAAGTCACAGATCATGCTGTCAATCTGCTCAAATATGCTTACATTTTCTGAGATCAGAGAGCAGACTGTCAAAGTAGTTAACAAGTGTGCTTCTTCAGTTCAATATTTCTAGAACTTTCTTTTAATATATATCATCTGTCAAACATAATCAGGAAAGAAATTATCTTGTCAGAAGCTTCATACTTAGCTTCCTCACTGGAAACTCGTAGGTTTCCATATCTTGCTTTTTTTCCAGTGCAAATTCCATGAAGGCTGTGCCCTTGACCCAATATTAAGGCACTTTGAGCAGAATCAGAAATCAAGTTAGTGTAGTTGGTATGCAGGCACTGTTCAGCAATAAGCTAAGCCCTCAGCCGTAACAGAGGACTTTCTTTCAGTAGATTCCTATTTCTTTTCCACATTCTGTATAATTAGTATTCTGTTTCATGGATATATTCAGTATTATTGATAGGTGCTTGACTTTTTTTCTTGTAAGGAAGAAAAAAGGGAAAAGAAAGAGGAGCGATACCAGTGCTGTGTGATTTCCCCTGCATAAAAGAGTCTAGCAGCATTTGTTGGGAAATGATGATGTTTCAAGGATTAGCTGATTGGAGTGTGCTCCAGAATTGATACATTCAGTGGCCAGTGTTTGTTAGAAAGGCTTTGACATAAACAACAGAGGGAAAGAGATATATGTGTGACTTCTTGGCTGAGGCTTGCTTCTTGGGATTGGTCGGTGACCAATTATTAATGCCTCTTTAGGTGGGAATGAGTAGGAAGAGCCCCGTCACGTTACCTGGGGCTTACATGCCTGTCAGTGGTAAAGGAACCCCCAGGACCACAACAAAACATAGCACCAGAAACAGATTGTGGGGAGAAAGAGGAAGATGCAACAAATTTATTTCCTATCTGCCACATTAAGTCACACACCTCTCTGACCAGAACTTCTCCATGCAGGCCAGTGCAGTGAGTGACAGTCAAGGCTTTCCAGAGGAAGCTTGCCTCAGCCACAGCCAGGGAAGGAGAGAGAAACAATTGTTTAACTGAAAGTCGCACATAAGTAATTCACAAAAAGAAAAGGAGTACTTGTGGCACCTTAGAGACTAACCAATTTATTTGAGCATGAGCTTTCGTGAAAGCTCATGCTCAGATAAATTGGTTAGTCTCTAAGGTGCCACAAGTACTCCTTTTCTTTTTGCGAATACAGACTAACACGGCTGTTACTCTGAAATAAGTAATTCAGTTCTTCAGCAAGGCCACCAAGTTCCTAAGTTTTCTTTGCTGCCTGTCCTAGATTTAGGTAGATGCTTCCTCAGCCTCTTTTCCTCTTTGGACAAAAAGAGTAGGAAAACAACACTTCTTTCTCTAAAGAACATAGGGGGAATCTTTGTAGCCAGCAAGTCATCTGAGGCAGTGCAAGCCTCGGGCCTAAATCTTTAACAGTCATCCCTATGTACCTCAGTGCAGAGTGTGGATGCCTCATTACAAGGGGGTGAGTGTCAAAATGGTTCAGGAGGGTTTCCCTGATTCTCATCTGACTTACACCGCTATGGTTGCGTTGACTTCAATGGACTTGCCCCTGAGGTGCACCAGCAAAAGAAAGAGGAGAATCAGGCCAAAGAATTTGCTAAAGGAAGTTTCCGTTATTGCCCTTGCTGAAGGGGTATTCTGCCTAAGTTTAGTTGCAAGCTTTTTGTACCAGGCTACATGTAGTCTTTTCACACTTATAAAGGGAGACTAACTACGTATGCTAGTCAATGTCCTTATGCAATCAGCTTCTTTTGAGGCAAGCTTCTTCTACATGCAAAGGGAAACTTGGATGTGCTGCCCTAGTCAGGCAAGTGTAGTATGATGGGTGTCTCATCTCTTTACACCACGTATGCTCAAAGCTGACGGTGAAATGTCACTTCAGTCTGCCCCCCAGTATGCACCAGGCATCCTGAAAATCAACTGCTGTGCATGTTGCCCAATTGCTGCGGCTGATTTACAAAACCATATTAGTGATAACAAACAGCAACAAAACATGCCTCCCTGATAGCTCCCTGTAAACTTTGTTTTAAGTGTACCTAAAAAATAAATGAAAACTTTATATATGGTTTTGAGTATTTGAGTTCCATGGGAGATCTATGTATTGCAAAAGTGGAAAGGCCTTACTCTTCCAGAAGTTCCACAGCAATGCCTCTCTAGCATTGAAGGCCATCACAAATAAGTTAAAAAATTTAGCATGAATACTTTTCAATGGCGTTTCATGTCTTCCTAGGGGAATTTTTGTTCTTTAGAATCTTCAGCTTGGTAGGTTACTCTGCTTGCACTTGAATGGAACATTGTGTCTCTCCACAGAGTCCACAGCTCACAACACATAGCAAATAACTACTCAGCACTTCCTGTCTTCATTCTCTATGTGGATTTTTTTCCATTCCATAATATGCTGCTGTGATCCTTCAAAGCCCAGTGCACACATCCTTAATGTGCAGAAGGAGAAATATAGTTCTGGAATAGCATTTCAATAAAGTCATTTTGAAAGTTGGTTACATTTTCTTCACAGTACTACTTCACAGGCTACATTGATTGCAGTTCCTCAATAACCTTCATGTACATTAAAGAAAAAAAGAAAGGGAGAGAGAATTTAGCTGGATGCTTATGAAGGTTCCCTCTGGGCCTTCTCAGTGCTCCTTTTATTTTCATTTTACCACCCTGATGAGAACAAGTTCCTTAAGTTAACGGACTGTATGTAAGAAAGGAAAGTAAAACACCTGCCAGAACACTGGTCAGATATTTGGAACTCAGAAACCTTTGCTGAAAATTATTGCCTTGTGTCTCACCATGTTTCTGTCTTGTGCTTTTATTTAACAATGCAGGTAGCATTATTTAACTGCAAGGTAAAAGGCCTGGCAAGCTGTTCCATAAAAATCCATCTAGTCCTGATGTCCATACTTTCACTATCATCACACTTTCCTTTCTGGAGTACTGGCAATACGGTCTGAAACTCACTCAAAAACATCCGATGAAGTGAGCTGTAGCTCACGAAAGCTTATGCTCAAATAAATTGGTTAGTCTCTAAGGTGCCACAAGTACTCCTTTTCTTTTTATGAATACAGACTAACACGGCTGTTACTCTGAAACCTGTCAGTATGGTGAGTGTACAATCAGTGCAGGATGCTTGTGAGATCCAGTGCTGTGGCTGAAATAACTCCTCAGAGCTGTCAGTGAACTCCTGACTTAGGCCCTCACCCTGCAAATACTCAAGCGGGTGCTTAACTTTAGGCATGAGGGTACTCCTGTTGAAGTCAATACAAGTGCTAGTGTGCTTAATGTTAGACATGTGCTCAAGTAACTTTCTAAATTAGGGCTTAAGCTTTGAATATCATAGAGCCTTCTTCTACACTATCCCCAAGCAGCTAACAATCTTCCTATTTCACTCTGCCAATCCACTCTATTCTTTACATGACTCCCTATTTGAGACGGTTCTTCTGTGTTCCTCACAAGAAGTGAATTACTCAAATAATATATATTTTTAAAAAGGAAAACAAAAACAATGGTATATCTCCTTTTTATGACCTCCCACTCCGGATTTATCAAGGGTCCTGTCTCCTCTGTGTTTGCCTTGTTTAGACTGTAAGTCTTTGGGCAGGTACCGTCTGCATTTTTTGATCTTATAGGGCAAACAGTTATTAATAAATAATAATCAGAGAATGTGTAACCACTGATATATATTTCTGAACTACTTAACATTGTTCATAATTTCTCAAGACAGGAGAAAGGTAATTCTTTGTTCAAAGGTGAATAGCACAAGAACTGGCAAGCTTTGTCCAGAGACAGGCACAATCCCTTAGATCTGGAGAAGAGAGACTTTGACTGCACAGTTGGGTTTGCCAGAAGAAAGTTTGTATCCTTTACATTCCAATAATGGTCTGGAACTATGTTAATGGAAAGCATGACAAGGTCGGCATGGGAGAATCATGAAAATATGAATGTTACTTGTCACTGTCATTAGGCCAGTGATCCCTAGAGAGAAATCCACTGGCATGATTTCATTTTAAGACATTGCTTGGGATATACTGTAAAATATTACTGTATAGTATCAGGACAGATGCCTGAATCTTATATATTGTAGTCTGTTCATCTGTATTTGACAAAGTTTCACGTGTCATATGATGATGACGGTAAAGTATAATTAACATGGAGAAAAATACTAGTGAAATGGTACCTTTGTTATTCAAAAACTAAAAGGCACCAAATTTACAAAATGTTCTAATCTTGTGGTATACAAAATACTCAAAGGTGTAAGGAAACAAGAAAGGGAAAGAAGTAGCAAAGAAAGGGGGAAAGCAAGAGAGAGACAAGGGAAAAAAACACAATGCAATCGGAATCGGATTGGGGAATTGTAGGAAGCAAACATGATCCACATTTAAACCTTCTTAGAAATGTGTAATATAACACTAACCCCTCTTTAGGCCTAATCTCGCAACATTCTGAACACCTCTTGTGTATTGCAGAGTGTCTAGTCTCCTACTGAAAGCATTGGGAGCCCACATTATTCCAAGGCCTGCAACCTCTCTGCAGACTATGACACAAAAAGCCTCTCTGTGCATCCACTTCCCTTGTGGGGGGCATGGATCAGTGTTCATGCTGCACTGTCAGTACCCAGCCCGGGCCAGGGAAGCTAATGATCCAACCAGTGGACAAAATTCAGTGATGAATCCCGGTCACATGCCATTTGATGCACATTGTGCCTATGCTAAAAGGACCTCCCTTGTACATGGAAGGTGGGATGATGCCTGACTCACTAACTACTGCAGGGTTGGGAGAATCAGTTATCACTTGGTAACCACATCCCTGCTGCCAAAGCTCACTATCCAAAGTGGCAATCCTGTGAAACAAAACAATCAATTAATTGTGCACTTGAAATTTATGAATGTAATGAAACATGCATTTAAGAGAATAGTTTGTCCCTGTGCAATGTGAACTTGGATTGCTTTAAAGTCCACATGTTGCTATGCCACACAAAGTTGTGTAATTGCTGCAAAGTCTATACATACCTGTTCAATACAAACTGGTGCAACTGCTTCAAAGTCCAGACAGCTTGAATAAACCATTGACTGTACCCATGAAAGCCTATAACATTGACCCACACTGACAAAACAACACCCTTCTTAAAGAAGAGCTGCCATTGGCACTGCTTAAAGAGGGTGACCTGATCTCCCGATCCTGCTCTAAAACTTAGAACCTTTAAGGAAGATGCCATTTATGAACATTTGCATTGACTTGTTATTTGTATGTGTCCTGCCTAGTGGTTGGAGCAGGTGCCAGGGGCTGGGGCCAGAGCCAAGAGGCACTCCCAGGGTAAGGAGCCAGAAGTTGGAGCCCGGGGAAAGAACCCGAACCAGAGGTCAGATGTCCGAGCCCTGGTAGGAGCCGAAGTCAGGAATCAGAGCTGATGGTCAAGACCGGGTTACCTGGAGTGAGGCAAGGCTGAGAGGCCAACGCAAGAGCAGGCCTGGGTCTGACACTGGCATAAGGCAGGAACAGTCCTGGGAACAAGCAGGCACAGGGAGCTATCACAACTTTGGGCAAATGCTTTGACTGGCCATTGGCCTAATGCTGCTGCTGGGCTTAAGAGCATGAATGTTGGTTCCTCCAGCCAACTGGACCGTCTGGCCAATCAGGTGATTCTGCTGAAAGTCAACCACGATCCAGCTGTGAGTCCTCTGTTGCTCCCTCGAGAAGTGAAGCTAGCTGATTCAAGCCTCACTGCAAACCCTTATTCCTGATAACATCATAGTTTCAATGCCCCTTTCTAAAAAGAGATAGTATTGGTCAGTCACTTGCTATAATGCCACTGTCTATATGAAGCTAGCATTGTTCCTCTGCTGCAACAGATACTGACCAAATAAGAACAAAGCAAAAGCAGATATCCTGCCTTGCAAAACCGGAGAGAGCTGATATGCATATTGTTCTGACATTGTCTGTAACCAACCTATAAGGGGGTTGCCTTTGTCTAATAAGGTTGCCATCCGGGTTCCTTTCCATAACAAAAGATATTTTCCCAGAAACAACGGCTCATGTAGTAACAAAATAAGATGATAAGAAAAAAAGGTTATGAGATTAAAAGAGATAAACTTGTTTTCATGAGACAGGATTTGAGAAGACAAGAGCTACAAAAAGGACCCTCTGAATGAATGAATGAAACTAATTAAACTTGTCAGAGTAAACTGATGGTGAATTGCAATAGTCTGATGAGAGCTGTCATGTCTCTAGTGTCTGACAGAACTGATTAGAGCCAGGCTGTTGCAGAATTAAGAATCAATATATTGTGGAGAATGCAAATATGAGTTATTTGTAGATACGGTATTCCAGAAAGAAGAACAAAGCTCCCCCAGGTCAATACGCAAACCAATGTTCTTCTGAAGTATCCATTCCCATGGAAATACTATGCAGTGCAGTCAGCAATCTCCTCTGATCGCTTCATCTAGACAAAATCTGAGGTGGATCCTGTGTGGTGACGCAGTCCAGCACACTGGATGTGATTCTCAGTCTGAAAGCTAGAGAGCCATGGGATTTCTTAGACTAATCAGAATGAATCCATGATGTCAGGACTTCTGGTGCTTCTGTGGCCATCAGTGCTACAGGAGGCATGGCAATAGTTATTACAACTGTGAAGGTGATGTTGTGTAGGGAGGCAACAGGGAGTCCAGCCAAGCCACGGAGACCTATTTTTGATCCCAACCATTGCCGGTTTTACTTAAACCCAAAGGTGTGCCTGAGTACTAATGGAATGAATACAGAGTTCCAAAATAGCAGTATCAAGCCTTTAATTAAAGCAACAGTGGATCCACCATCAACAACATGACAAATCCCCTGATAATGAACTTGCTTCATCACTATATTGTCTTCTGGAAGGGATTCTGGGAACGATGGCATAGTGCAGTGAGGGGTTTTAGGGGAATTATATATTAAATGTCCATACTGCACATCTGTGTTAGGGACATACTCAAACAGGAATTGGAGTGTATGTATACCTATCAAAAGATTTTGTGAAATCTGCTGCTAAATCTTGCAATACAATCCATTTTGCTCAATGGAACAATTTAGTCTTATCATGAGAGAGCATGAGAACGTGTTCTGGTAGATTTCACATGTCCACTGTACAATTACTGAATTCCAGGTTATTACCCATTTTTGTTAAAGCACAAAAGTTACAGTAGTGTATGAGACAATGTAATGGAATAAAAAGTTTAGAAATACAAAGTCTTCTTAATTACGTTGTAAAGTATGGTTAGTGCCATGTACTGCAGTGTCATCTCTCTCTCTCTCTCTCTCTCTCTCTCTCTCGCTCTTTTTTGCTTTGGACTTCTAATTATCAAATGGCAGAGTAAGGAAGCAATATGGTTTGTATCCAATTTGAATAGCTCATTTTAGACATGGATTATACCAATATTTTAAAGGAAGGCTAAGACCTACATGAAGAAAATACAGGTGGCCTCCTCCTGTTGCACATAGCTGTAAAGTTATTGGAAAAGTATTATTTGTCTGTGATAATATTCAGCTCGTGAAGCAGACAAGACAATCTGAAAGTGAAATAGATAGAGTATAACCAGAGGTCACAGCCTACAAGGAAAATGAATGAGTTTACTAAATTAGGAATATTAAACACCCACTCGTGTTGCTTCCTGGAAAACAAATTGAAAAACATCATTCAGCCTAGTTTGGAGAGAAGAGGCTCTTCTCATGTATTATCACTTGGAACATTTGCATGGAAAAGATCTTTGTTCCATTGGTGTTTGTCTGCTCCTGCTCTGAATAAATAATAATAATAATAATAAAATAAGAGTAACATGCCACATTTATACTGTACCTTTCATGAAGGAATGCTCCTATTCTGCAAACACTTATGCATGTGCATAACTTTACTTACCTAAGTAGTCCTGTTGACATATCTGGAACTGCTCATGTGTTTAAAGTTAGGCAAACACAAGTCCTTGCAGGAGAGAGGCACAAGGATCACTGTCTCTGGGGTAAAACACAAATAATGTTTAACAGTGAAAGTAGTGAACAGGAGCAGCAAACGGGAGTTTTGCGAGGGACTTCTCCAGGTAAAGGAAGAGTGACTACGTGACCCTTAGGGTGGGTTTCCTGTCTCAGTCTGTTTGTTGAGTGCTTGCTTCCTACTTGTCGTGTGCCTGCTTGATTGAAGTTTATAGTGGGGTCTGTTTTAGAGGCTGTGTGCTGACCCAAGCAGGCCTGCTAGGCTAGGCTGAGAGCTTCCTAACAGGTTCTACCCTGCTATCCTTTGATCCCTGATCCCTTTAGGATCCCTTGACAAGAGGGCGGGGCTAACACCCAGAGTATAGGGGTTTAAAAAGCCAGCTCCTAAGCAACCAGAGGAGCTAGCAAACAGAAGCAGCAGACAGGGGAGTTCTGCAAGGTTGTTTAGAGAGGGAGACTGAAAGCCAGATACACCTAACAAACATACTCTAAACTTAGGCCAGTAATCTCTGCCTAACCAAAGAACAAACAAACAAATCCTGTGCAAGAGTAAAAATAGTGCAGGCAGAAATCCAACAACTGAGTGTGGGCTATCCAGTTTATGGAATCAAATGCAGCATCTGTGATTACCTGCCTTGGTGGCAGGAGGAATCTGTGTGTGCATTCGGTGCAACAACTCATGGACCAAGTACAGGGTCTTGAGACCAGAATGGTTGAACTGGAGGAGCTAAGGGAGACAGAGAGGTACATACACAAGACTTTCTGGGACACAGAGGAGTAGTCCCATCCCCAATCTGACAGTTTCTGTGCTGTTGAGGAGAAAAAGTCTCAGGAAAGGAGAACATCAAGCTGGAGCAGAGGGAAATGATCCCATAGTTGAGACCCTCCCTCCAGATGATGTCATGATATCCTCTTGCACTAAGAATTCTCCTGCAGAGGAGGGAACCCTAGTTACTAGGAAGAGACAAGTAATAGTAATGGGGGATTCACTTATTAGAACTATAGACAGTTGGGTTTGTGATTGCCGAGAGAGCCGTATGGTGACTTGCCTGCCTGGTGTGAAGGTTGAGGAACTCTTGAGACATCTAGACAGACTTATGTGCGCTGCTGGGGAGGAACCAGTGGTCATGATACACGTAGGTATCAATAACATAGGGAAAGGTAGGAGATGGGTCCTGGAAGCCAAATTTAGGCTGCTAGGTAGGAGAGTGAAGTTCAGAACTTCCATGGTAGCACAGTTGGCAATGGGCTTTGTTGCAAGGATAGGTTCCTGGGTTAGTGGTTCTGTTGTGTGGTATGTGGTTGACCCAACACTCTCACAAATCTTGGGAGACAGGCCAGTCCTTGCCGACAGCCCCCCAACCTGAAGCAAATACTCACCAGCAACCACATACCACACAACAGAACCACTAACCCAGGAACCTGTCCTTGCAACAAAGCCCGTTGCCAACTGTGCCCACATATCTATTCAGAGGACACCATCACAGGGCCTAATAACATCAGCCACACTATCAGAGGCTCGTTCACCTGCACATCCACCAATGTGATATATGCCATCTTGTGCCAGCAATGCCCCTCTGCCACGTACATTGGTCAAACTGGACAGTCTCTACATAAAAGAATAAATGGACACAAATCAGATGTCAAGAATTGTAACATTCATAAACCAGTCGGAGAACACTTCAATCTCTCTGGTCACGCGATTACAGACATGAAAGTTGCGATATTACAACAAAAAAACTTCAAAACCAGACTCCAGCGAGAGACTGTTGAATTGGAATTCATTTGCAAATTGGATACAATTAACTTAGGCTTGAATAGAGACTGGAAGTGGCTAAGTCATTATGCAAGGTAACCTATTTCCCCTTGTTTTTTCCTACCCTCCCTCCCCCCCCCCAAGACGTTCTTGTTAAACCCTGGATTTGTGCTGGAAATGGCCCACTTTGATTATCATACACAATGTAAGGAGAGTGATCACTTTAGATAAGCTGTTACCAGCAGGAGAGTGCGTTGGGGGGAGAGAAAACCTTTTGTAGTGGTAAACACCCATTTTTTCATGCTTTGTGTGTATAAAAAGATCTTCTATACTTTCCACAGTATGCATCCGATGAAGCGAGCTGTAGCTCACGGAAACTTATGCTCAAATAAATTGGTTAGTCTCTAAGGTGCCACAAGTACTCCTTTTTTTTTTGCGAATACAGACTAACATGGCTGTTACTCTGATAACTGTAGTATGTAATCTATTGCTCAAATCAGCCTCTGTCTCAGATGATTGGAAGATAATTCATGTAACACCAATTTTTTTTTTTTAAGTCTCCAGCGGCAACCCTGGCAATTACATGCTGGTAAGCCTAACTTCAGTACCAGTCAAATTGGTTGAAACCACAGTAAAGAACAGAATTATCAGACACATAGAGGAACACAATATGTTGGGGAAGAGCCAACATGGCTTTGGCAAAGGGAAATCTAACCAATTAGAATTCTTTGAGGGTGTCAACAAGCATATGGATAAAGGTGATCTGAGCTCTATAGTGTACTTAGACTTTCAGTAAGCCTTTGACAAGGTCCCACACCAAAGGCTGTTAAGCAAAGGGGAAGGTCCTCTCATGGATCAGTAGCTGGTTAAAAGATAGGAAATAAAGGATAGGCATATATAGTCAGTTTTCACAATGGAGAGAGGTAAATAGCAGCCTCCCCCAAGGATCTGTACTGGGAACTGTGATGTTCAGCATATTCATAAATTATCTGGAAAAGGGGACGAACAGTGAGGTGGTAAAATTTGCCTACATTACAAAATTACTCAAGGTAGCCAAGTTCAAAGCTGACAGCAAAGAGCTACAAAGGGATCTCACAAAACTGGGTGACTAGGCAGCAAATGGCAGATGAAATTGAGTGTTGACAATGCATATTGAAAAACATAATCCCAACTATACATAAAATGACAGGGTCTAATTTAGCTGTTCTCACTCAAGAAAGAGATCTTGTAGTCATCATCGTGGAGAGTTCTCTGAAAACATCTGCTCATGTACAGCTGCAGTCAAAAATGCTAACAGAATGATAGAAACCATTAGGGAAGGGACAGATAATAAGACAGAAAATATCATAATGCCACTATTTAAACCCCTGGTATGCCCACACCTTGAATAATATGTGCAGTTCTGGTCGCTCCATCTTAGAATATGATAGAGATCTATAAAATCATGAATGGTGTAAAGAAAGCGAACAAGGAAGTGTTACTTACCCCTTCACATAACACAAGAACTAGGGGTTACCCAACAAAATTAATAGGCAGCAGGTTTTAAAACAACATAAAGAAGTACTTTCTCACACAATGCACAGTCAACCTGTGGAACTTATTGCCAGGGGATGTCGAGAAGGCCAAAAGTATAACAGGGTTCAAAAAAGTATTGAATAAGTTCATGGAGGATAGGTCCATCAATGGCTATTAGTCGGGATGGTAAGGGATGTAAACTGATGCTCCGGGTGTCCCTAAACCTCTGACTGCCAAAAGCTAGGGCTGGACAACAGGGGATGGATCACTCACTAATTCCCTTGTTCTGTTAATGCCCTCTGAAGCTTCTGGAACTGGCCACTGTCAGAAGACAGAATTCTGAGCTAGATGGACTATTGGTCTGACCCAGTATGGTCATTCTTATGTTCTTATTAGTGCACAGCAACAAAACACAATATTTTCAGATATGAAATGAAGAATATCTAATCCAGATGCAATTTGTCTGGGGATTTGAATGATCCAAATTAGAATTTGTTCAGGAAACCAGCATTAATACTCCTGACCGTTATGACATATACACTGGGATCTTTAACTTCCACACTCCCTTCCATCTTACCCAAACCAAAGGACCTCACGCAGCACAGTGTCTCTTAGCATCATGCTCAGGCATTGTTTCATAACTGACTCAGTGGGAGAGCACAATGTAATGAGTCACCATCAACTCTTCCTGGATCACTCAAGTGATCTTTGGAGAGCTCACATTCAAGTACTGACCAAGTCTGACTCTGCTTCCAGTTTGGACCTCTAAGATGTCACATAGTATGATGTGGCAGTGAAATTATCTAATTAAATAATAATTCTTGTTTGTGACATCATGGTATCCTCCTAGGACAATAACTGTGATGTCCCACACAAAGATTGCCGGGTAACAATACCCATGGGGACAGGATGAACATCTATAAAATCTAGTTTCATATAAGGTCCTAAATAACTAAAACAACAAACCAAGCAACAAGGGAGAAAAAAACTGAAAATACTATAAGTTACTGTATGTTTGTATAAATTCTTTCTAACAGAGGGCCAGGTTCTTAAATGCGTGGCTTTGGTCCTTTGAACTATAATGTCGTCCAACTCTCTACCATCAAAGATGTGAGGTGTCTCTGTTCTTTGACTTGATCATCATTGCAGCTCCATTAACTCTATTTGAGTTACACTGATTTAAACCAGCAGAGCATCTCACCTTTTTTCAAGTTTCTCCAAGAGGTATCAGTGAGGTCTTCAAAGTTCAGATGAAAACACCACAGGTGCCTTTACATCAAGAACAACCTTTAAATAAAGATTAATGAGTAGAGTGACAGCTGAGATTCAGTAGTAGCTTACAGTAAAAAAACAATCTACAGAGCTGTAGCCCCATTTTTTTACCAGTAGTTGTTTGCTGAAAGCTTGTCTTTGACTGATTGTTCTGCTTTGTACTGATTCTGAATAATTAACCATTTATCAAGTTGTAGAGCAGCGACACCTCACATCCTTGGTTGGTAGAAAGTGGGACCACATTATAATTCAAAGAATCAAAGTCATGCATTTTACTTGTTAATGGCATGATTATATTTTTTTCTTCTTCACAAGCCACTGGTAAAAAGCTACTCAGAGTCTGTTAATCATCCATATGAGCCTTCTGTATACACTCCCAAATAATTGTTCAGGTATGACTTCTGAATAAGCACTCAGGTCCATGCATTCCATGTAAAGTGTTTCTGTTCAAAGCAAGGCAGTGCCAGATGCTACTCAGTTTAGCAAAGCTCTTGTGATAGCTATGAATGTCCCTCAGCATCATATATACCTGCACAAAAGTCAGGGCAATGTCACAAACACATTGAACATCTACTGTCTAGGCTGTATCTCTGGAGGCATGGTGGATGCTGCACTTGAACAAAAAGCTAAACTCTCACTCTTGCACATTGTAATGTGGACATAATGCTTTTTAAACAGGTGCTCTTGAGTTTGAAAAGTGGGAAGGGGAAGAGGACTCTGCAGGGAGAAAGACATTTAAACAATATGAAATGTAATATATGTACAGCTATATTGAATACACACTGAAATAAGATGTATATAATTCACCTAATCAGGGAACTGTTTGTTAAACAGAATAATTAAGCCCTTTAACCCTTTAGAATTTGCATAGTCCTGCTTAACAATATTGCAATAGGTATGTGTGGACGAGTATCATCTCAAGATATTAAACTTACCACCAACCCTTTATAATACTAAATAAGTATATGGGCACATGTAATAGATATGATAAGAACAGCCATGCTGGGTCAGACCAAAAGTCTATCAAGCCCAGTATCCTGTCCTCTGACAGTGGCCAATGGCAGGTGCCCCAAAGGGAATGAACAGCCAGGTTATCATCAAGTGATCCATGCCCTGTCACCCAATCCCAGCTTCTGGCAAACAGAGGCTAGGGACACCATTCCTGCCCATCCTGGCTAATAGCCATTGATGGACCTATCTTCCATGAAACTATCTAGCTCTCTTTTGAACCCTATTATAGTATTGGCCTTCACAACACCCTCTGGCAAGGAGTTCCAGAGGTTGACAGTGTGTTGTCTGAAAAAATACTTTCTTGTGTTTGTTTTAAACCTGCTACCTATTAATTTCATTTGGTGACCCCTTGTTCTTGTATTATGAGAAGGAGTAAATAACACTTCCTTATTTACTTTCTCTATACCACTCATGATTTTATAGACCTCTATCATATCCCCCCTTAGTCACCTCTTTTCCAAGCTGAAAAGTCCCAGTCTTATTAATCTCTCCTCATACAGAAGCTGTTCTATACCCCTAATCATTTTTGTTGCCCTTTTCTGAACCTTTTCAATTCCAATATATCTTTTTTGAAATGGGACGATCACATGTGCATGAAGTATTCAAGGTGTGGGCGTACCGTGGATTTATATAGAGGCAATATGATATTTTCTGTCTTATCATCTATCCCTTTCTTGATGATTCTGAACATTCTGTTCGCTTTTTTTGACTGCCACTGCACATTGAGTGGATAATTTCAGAGAACTATTCACAATGACTCCAAGATCTCTTTTAGACCCCATCATTGTATATGTATAGTTAGGATTGTGTTTTCCAATGTGCATTACTTTGCATTTATCAACATTAAATTTCATCTGCCATTTTGTTGCCTAGTCTCCCAGTTTTGTGAGATCTTTTTGTAGCTCTTCACAGTCTGTCTGGGTCTTAACTATCTTGAATAGTTTTGTATCATCTGCAAATGTTGCCACCTCACTGTTTACCCCTTTTTCCAGATTGTTTATGAATATGTTAAATAGGACTGGGCCCAGTACAGATCCCTGGGGGACACCACTATTTACCTCTCTCCATTCTGAAAACTGACCATTTATTCCTACCCTTTGTTTCCTTTTAACCAGTTACCAATCCATGAGAGAACCTTCGCTCTTATCCCATGACTGCTTATTTTGCTTAAGAGCCTTTGGTAAGGGACCTTGTCAAAGGCTTTCTGAAAATCTAAATACACTATATCCACTAGATCTCCTTTGTCCACATACTTGTTGATAATGTAATGTAGTAGAATTCTAGTAGATTGGTGAGCCATGATTTCCCTTTACAAAAAAACATGTTGACTATTTCCCAACAAATTATGTTCATCTACGTATCTGACAATTTTGTTCTTTATGATAGTTTGAACCAATTTGCCCGGTACTGAAGTAAGGCTTACTGGCCTGTAGTTGCTAGTATACGATATACTTTGCAGAGCTGTTTCTGAACGTCACTGCACAAGGATAAGGACTGGTGACTGCCTTCAATACTCATTGTGAGGTCTAATTTTCAAAGAACTTGTGTGCGCATAGAATATCTATTTTCAAAGAAGACTTCAAAGTGACTACAGATAGGCTGAACACTAGGCCTGTCCACAAAACGACTAAGGGCCCCAAAAGCTGGATATGCATAATTTTTGGCTGCAGGCACACCAGAGGAATTTTTAATGAAACCTAAACAATGTAAGAATAGGGGATTTGTGCTCATAAACAGAGCACATTGAAGTTTTCAATAGAAATGTTCAACTTTTTGGCAGAAGACAAAAAAAAAAACAGAATACTTCAGCAGAAAGCCAAAATATCTGTATTCAGAAATGCTGTCATGGTCCCTCATGGGAGATATAGTTTGGGTGTCTCATCTTTCCATTCGCCTCTGTATGCTAGGCTCCCTGGTCATAGATTCCAAGGCCAGAATAGACCATTATGATCATCCCATCTGACCTCAAGTATAACAAAGGCCATAGAACTTCAACAAGATAATTCCTATGGAATATTTTTAAAAATTAAAAAATTGCCAGTGATGGAGAATCCACCAAGACCGTTTGTAAATTGTTTCAAGGGTGAATTATTCTCTTTGTTAAAAAAAAAAATAATGCCTTATTTCCAGTCTGAATTTGTCTAACTTCATCTTCCAGACATAGGATAGTGTTATATCTTTCTCTGACAGATTGAAGAACCCATTATTAAATATTTGTTCCCATGTTGATACTTACAGATTGTAAGCAAGTCACCCCTTAACCTTCTCTTTAAGCTAAATAGATGAGCTCCTTGAGTCTATCACTATAAGGCATGTTTTCTAACCCTTCAAGCATTATTATGGTTCTTCTCTGAACTGTTTCCAATTTATCAATATCCTTCTAACTGTTGACCCCAGAACTGGAGTCTGGACATAGCATTCCAGCAGTCACCCCAAAGCCAAACAAAGATAAAATAATTCCTGTACTCTTATTCAAGATTTCTTTGTTTATGCACCATATGATTGCATGAGCTCTTTTGGCCATAGTGTCACACTGGGAGCTCATGTTCAGCTGATTATCCATCACAACCCCCAAATCCTTTTCAGGGTCATTGTTTCCCAGGATATAATAATGGTCCACACTCTTTGTTCCTAGATGTTTACATTTACATTTAGTTGCACTGCAATGCATATTGTGCTTGTGTCCAATTTACCAAGTGATCTAAATTGCTCAGAATCAGTGACCTGCCCTATTCATTATTTGCTAATCCCCTAATTTTTGTATCATCTGCAAACTCTGTCAGTGATGATTTTATGTTTTCTTCCAGGTCATTGATAAAAATATTAAATAGTGTGGGGACAAAAACTGATCCCATTGGAAACACACCCACTTGATGATGGTTCCCCATTTACAATTACAAACTACATGTCTGATGATGCACCATGGTCTTTCCTCATGGTGAGGAAGGTAGTTGAATCGTGGAAGTCCCTGGCCATTGTACAGCATGGCAGACATGGTCTGGTTGAGGAGCCTGACACATGGAAGAGGATGAAGAAATGAGGAAATGAAACCGCAACTCCCATGAGGTACTGTGGCAAGATATCTGAATGGATATAATTTGGTTCTAGGGTGTTTGTTTGTTTGTTTTTGATGAAAAATGGAAATTTTCTGCAGAAACTAGGCACTTTGCACAAAAAAAGTTTAACTAAAAGCCCAATTTTCTGCCAAAAAATAGTTTAGAATGAAAAAAAAATACTAGCCCTACTTTTAATTAACTTAGGGTATGTCTACACTGCAATGTAAACCAGGATTCAAACTCAGGCTCAAGACTAATCCTCTTTCTACCTATATGCTAATCCAGGGTTTGGACCCAGTGTCTCAGGACCCCAGAGGGGTATAGGGTCTGAATCTGAGTCAAGCCAGGATCCAAGTTCAAGCCCTATTGCTTTGCAGTGAAGTTGCAGCCCTACTGGACTCTGGACTCGTGCTCTGGGAGTCCCACAACAGTATTCCACAATCCCAGGGGCTGACTTTGTCCTCTGGACACTCAAGTTTTCCCACATTGCACCACTAACAAAGGGCTAGAATAGCCACATTTTGGGAGGATTCAAGGAAGTCTGGGATATGGGTGTTTGGATTCAGGTTTGCTTAATTGCAGTGTGGATTCTGGAGCCCTAGGTTGGGACCAATGGTTCAATAATTCCTAACCCGCGGTTACAAATGAATATAGATGCTTGAGTCCTAGGTTAACAAACCCTGGGTCTGCTAACTTCATTTCCGTTAACCCTGGGCTTACATTTCAGTGTAGACATAGCCTTAAGTGGTTGTGAAAAATCCAGCCATTGAAAGGGAGCTCTGGAATGCTAGGAATTTTTGCTGCCTGGTGACCCTGGGACTCTTGGGCATCCGTCCTAATACCTTCCTTCCTTTAAGCTTGGCAGTCCCAAGAACAGTGAAGGCATGTCTTGGCTGGCTGCTCTAGGCTCTGTTGGAACATGCTTTGAAAAACATGTTTTATTTTAACAAAGTGAAACTTTAATAAATATGGAGATAAACATTAAGGTACAGACATTGCCTCCCTTACAATGAAAAGAACTTTCTTCAGCAAGAAGTCATATTTAAATCAATGAGACTATTCAGTAAATACAGCATCACTTAGTCATCCCAAATGTATGCAGAGTTCCTTAACCTTCCTCTGAAGTACCTAGTATTGGCCACTGTCAGAGACAGAATACTGGACGAGATGAACCTTAGTTCAGATCCATTATGTCAATCCCTATTTTCCTATTTCTGAATGAGAAAACATTAGGAAGAAACACTAGTAGATTTAAAATTACACTGAAAATATTGATTGTCAAGTGAAGTCTGAATGGTAGGTTACCACTGCCACACTCATCCTACAATAAAAATAAAAATAAATGCCTTTAAACTGACACTAACATGGCATGCTAGCACTCACTCATCACCTCATGATCTTCCATATGGACCTACACAGGTATCTAGGGACCTGCTGCCATGTGTGGCAGGCTGAATGGAGAATGCAGCTGGCCAGAAATGGTGGTTTGCCAGCCTCTGTTTCTTCCCTATCCTGGGTCTCACTATAATAGTCTCTGGATCCTTGAGGAAAATACAGGAGAGAGAAGAAAAACATTATTTTATCTTACACACAGAGCCCAAAGTTGCAGGCCCATTCACCCATGGCTTTTGCCTTAGTGTTTTCAGTAACTTTGGGCCTGCAACAGTGAACATGCAAATTAATACATGTATTCAATGTTGCAAATTAGCTACTCAAATCTTGGAGTACCACATAATCCCTAAAGGGCAGTGGAGGTTATGATAAAGAACAAACCTCCAGGATGAAAACAGCTTTCCAACTACATCATCATGCCATCCAGAATTGCACAAGTATATAACTCCTTACAATGCATGTAGGGATAAAGCAGAACCAAGCACTAGAAGAAAACATTTAGAATATCATAGCATAGTATGCCCACTACTAAGCCAACTGCCTGCTGCTACTACTGATTTCCTTGTAAAAGGCTATGTGGCCATACCCCTAACCATACAAAAAATGTGTTACTATAGACTACTAGGTTGTTAAGGACTGTGTATGCAGTTGTTGGGCTAACTCCAGTGGTTTCTCCTCTGCCTCCACTCCCACGTCCTTCTTTCTTTTGCCCCAGATATGCCCTCCCAGTTCCAACACCCATATCCTCAGATGCTGCCTCCTTGAAACAGGAATGTCTGACACAGTAGCCAGTAGAGGGCTGACTGGAGACCTTCTCTACCTCTGACTAAAATCTTGCATCTTCTAGAACCAGGATTAGATAATGTGTGACTAATTCAGCTTAAGCATGCCACACTTAATTCTGAAAACAGGCAGCATGTGGCTATCTTTGATGTCATAGCCACAAGCTCATCCATTTCAACCCATTCTTTGATGTGCAGAAGCTCTGACTAAGATTTTCACAAGTGACTAATGATTTTGGATTTCCAATTGGAGACTGATTTTCAGAAAGTGCTGAACATCAACCCTCTAATAATCAGGTCCTTTTAAAGTGTCTCAAATTGAGCACCCAAAACATAAGGTATAGAGAACCATTAGTCACTGGTGAAAATCTTGACCTTTGTCAATGGTCAGTCACTCTCCTTTGAAAATTCCCGGCATAGGACTCAGCACCTTCCCAAGCTATTACAAATTTGCCCTGTGTCAATAGAATATGCCTTTTCAATATCAAATATTGCAGCTTCGTCCCAGCATGTTGTTCTATTTAAAATATTATATTGCTTTGAGTGCATAATATGTTACAGTAGCTAGTAACTTAAGGGTGATCCCCTGTGATTTACTTTCAAAGTACAGTAGTGTGAGAGGGTAATATGCATGTCCTTTTATGATAAAAAGGATACAAGCACAGAACTTAATGGGCTTCATCTTGAAAAATCTGAGCCATAATGCAGCCAATATTGCACAAAAACAAGCATTTGGTTTTAGGGATTCCAAATTCAGTAGATTTAGTATGCATATAAGTTCTGATAAAAATTACCCGAGTCTATCAAGAACTGCTTCTGCAATCTCTTATTCATGCTGCAAAAATTGGTAATAATCTGCCACAGAATTTTAGGGTGTCTGCTAATAGCGCATTTAAAACAAAAAAAATAATTTAAACATTTGATTTAAACTACCCATTCATCAAGGATATATAGAGAAATGGTTTCCACTCTGCCTTTAACTAACTGTGTGTTTGCCTTTGCCACCCTTATTCCTACAGACCAGGATGTCATTTGGTGATTATAGCTATTTATTGAGAGTAACCTTCTTCCATTACCCTCCATTAATAATTAGCAGAATTGAAAATAACAATCCATAAGGCCTCAAGACATGCTTGTAATGAGATGTGAATCTCAATAGATTGTCGTGTGGTGAATGATAAAGAAGTGAACTGAGTTCAGACCAAATGAAATGGCTCTTCTTTAATGCTCCTTTTTGGCTTTTCTGTATTTCCACTTGTGCGATCTTGCCATGTGTGGCTGGAAACTGTGAAGGGGCTCATGACAAAAATGTGTAGAAACCAGTTCACAGACACATGAACATGTCAACTATGAATAGCAGGGGCCAGTGTGGATGGACTCAATGAGTAAATTTTTACCAAGAGTCACCTAAAGGAACCTGTCTGAGCAGCAGTAGTAGGGGGAGACAGCAGCAGCCAATGGCCTCCCATCTATCTATGTTCGAATAATGAGCAACTGAGTTGTTCCATTGTTAACTGTCCAGATTCATGCAATTCCTAGCCCTGTGGCCTTTCGCATGCTACTGCATGAGGAGACCCTAAGCATCATCACAACTTTAATGCAACAGCCTTGGATGAGTTGTCTGCAGGGATTGAATCCAGATCTCTGCATGTAAAAGCATGAAACTCTACTGCCTGAGCTAAAATGGCACATCTCTGTAAAACCAAAGTACCCATCAACCTATCGTCACTCACCGAGAAAAGAGAGCTGCATTGTGTAAATGTGCACCACACAATCCCCCTGGCTGTGGAAGCTTGTGTTAGATCAGGTCTAATTGAGGCAACATTCATATTATTAATATTTTCATTTAGAGCAGTAGTTATGCAATTCAAAAGTCTGAGTAATAACAGAACTGGACAAAAATATATGAAATAAGAAACATTATTACTTGCGCTTTTACATCTTCTGTCCTTGAAATTATCTTTCTGTTCCTGACCATATTACCCAAATTGTAGGTATTACTTTTCTCTGTTTCTTTCTTCATTTTTCCTGTTAAAAACAGTAAATAAAATCTATATCTATTTGGTAAATGTGGCTTTTAGAGGTACATTTGCAGTGGGAAATACTTATTTAAAGGATAGGAATTCTAGGCATGTGGTGCTTGGAGCAATTTGAAATTACTGGAGTGCTACTGATTTATAAATTAGTACTTGTAAGTGGCTCAAACAGAATCTTTGTGGTTCAATATAACTCTTGTTAAATTGGCTATTTGAAGAGAATAAACACTGGAAATTGAAAGAGAACATTGCCTATTTCTTGTAGATAGGTCTCTTGGAAGTTAGCTGTCCTATAACATTTATTTAACAAAGGGAAAAGGATGCCTGCATGCTTAATTTAAAATCAGTTTTTGTGCTTTGATAATTGTACAGCACTTGTAAGTGGGTCAAAGACGTGCCATAATATGTTCTTGAAAAGGTTTCAATGGCCAGTCTCACATTCATATCTAGAAAATAAAATGCATTTAGGCCAAACTATGCGCTAAAAATAGTTACATTATTTAAAGTTTTTAAAAAATAATAAATCTAAAATAAACTGAGACAGATTTTCACCCTCAGTTCCACTCCCTTTGCACTGCACAGGATTTGCCCCAACGTGAGGACAAAGATCTGTGTGGATATATCTGCCTACCTTTGTGCATGCAGTTGCTGCAGTTCCATGTGCAAATCATGCATTTGCACATGCAAATTAGTATTCAGACTCATTTCCACATGGAAATGTCTAACTTGTGTGTGCAGTCACATTACCTGCATGTGTCAATATGGGTGCACAAATATATGTAAAATGTATGTTGTTGTTATGTCCAACTTTATGGAATTCTCTCTCCCTCTCAGGTATCTTCATTGCCTATTTTAGAGTTCAGATCCATTCCTTCTACCAACCCCTTTATTCCTTTGTATAGACTCTCTGATAGTGACATGAACTATAGTGACTATAAACTCTCTGATAGTGACAATAACAAGTTATGCTCAGGTCAGGAATCTTCATGTAAATATCTTGTTCTGAGTGTTAGATTTTACTTTTGTGCTATTTTTTCCCCACTTCCTAACTTTGTAGTTTTATTTTGTCTCTCTGGCATGATTTTACAGTCAAATAAGGGAATTTAGACTTCAGATACGAAGGAACAACCTCCTGGGTGAGTATAAATTAGCTTGTATTGTTTTCAAGGTATTTTTAAACTGAGTAGTTTTGACTGATCAACTTTTTTACAGTTTTAATTCATATGGTTTACATTTCACAGGTTTTGCATTTGTAAACATTTATGAGATGCAAAATTTGGCGGTTTTGGATTATTTCCACCTAAAAAGCCTTCCCCCGCCTAAATTAAGAGGAAGGCTATCACCCACAACTTAGACCACATTGGTTTGAAACTTGGCCAACATATGCCCAGATTTATAAAACTTTTGGGGAACTTTGGGCTGAATTTCAGCATAATCTGGGTAGAGATTCAAGCCAACTTGTCCTGTGTTCTGAGTATATAATGCACCCTGAAACTTGGTATGTTTTACATGATTTTGCCTCTACCTTGGATCCTTGTCATCTAGTCTAAGGAAACTTCACCTCTCTGCCTTGGCATGTAGGTCTCAAATAGCCTGAATGGTTTTGTCATTTGTCCCTTTCTATTGGGGTTGCTGGGAAGGATAAACGAGTAACTTGTTTTTATCATTTTATGGATATATTGATGGTATAGTTGTTTCCTCCTCAGCCATCTCTCTTGCTTTCTTAGTGAAAAAAGCCCACAATACTTGGTTTTATTTATTTCAGACTGTGCAACACCTTGGGAACTGAATGTTTTAACAACTTCCATAGGTGTCAATATAGTTACATCAGTTCAGATAGTGTGTCATGTTCATGGCTTTTCTTCTTCCTAGTTTGAAGAATGCAAAACAATGAAAATATGATAAACACCAAGAAAGCAATCTATACACTAGGAAACTGAATGTGTGTGTGTGTTTTGTGGTGACTGGGAAAGGAGGCATATTTAAAACTCTGAAGTCTGCAAGGATACTTGCAAGGAATGCATGTCTTTGATGTTGCTCTGGGTTATTGGTGTAAATGTTTTGTAACTATCATGTAACTTGGATAATTATCCAAATGTTATGAGACACACAGCTGGTGTGTCACTAATAGAAAAACACCATTGATATCAGGGGCTTTGGTTCACACAGTAGAGCACTTTTGTGAAAAGAGCAAACATTTCTGTACTCATCACACTTGGTTATATGCACTCCTTCCCCACAACCTTGAACCTGGTCTCCGTACAGATCCCATAGGCATCCTCTCCTTCAGCCCCTCCTTGCACCTCTGTATGCAGGTGGTGTCGGAGAGAAGGCTTTGGATTCTTTGACCATGGGATGATGTTCCAAGAAGGAGGAGTGCTAGGCAGAGACGGGCTCCACCTAAAGAAGAGAGGGAAGAGCACCTTCACAAGCAGGCTGGCTAACCTAGTGAGGAGGGCTTTAAACTAGGTTCACTGGGGGAAGGAGACCAAAGCCCTGAGGTAAGTGGGGAAGTGGGATAGCAGGAGGAAGCATGAGCAGGAGAGCGCAAGAGGGGAGGACTCCTGCCTCATACTGAGAAAACAGGACAATCAGTGAGTTATCTTAAATGCCTAATCACAAATGCAAGAAGCCTGGGAAACAAGCAGGGAGAACTGGAAGTCCTGGCACAGTCAAGGGATTATGATGTGATTGAAATAACAGAGACTTGGTGGGATAACTCACATGACTGGAGTACTGTCATGAATAGATATAAACTGTTCAGGAAGGAGAGGCAGGGCAGAAAAGGTGGGGGAGTTGCATTGTATGTAAGAGAGCAGTATGACTGCTCAGAGCTCCAATCTGAAACTGCAGAAAAACCTGAGAGTCTCTGGATTAAGTTTAGAAGTGTGAGAAACAAGGGTGATGTCGTGGTGGGAGTCTGCTATAGACCACCAGACCAGGAGGATGAGGTGGACAAGGCTTTCTTCAGGCAACTAACAGAAGTTACTAGATCACAGGCCCTGGTTCTCCTGGGGGACTTCAATCACCCTGATACCTGCTGGGAGAGCAATACAGCGGTGCACAGACAATTCTAGAAAGTTTCAGGAAAGTGTAGGGGACAATTTCCTGGTGCAAGTGCTGGAGGAACCAACTAGGGGCAGAGCTCTTCTTGACCTGCTGCTCACAAACAGGGAAGAATTAGTAGGGGAAGCAAAAGTGGATGGGAACCTGGAAGGCAGTGACCATGAGATGGTCAAGTTCAGGATCCTGGCACAAGGAAGAAAGGAGAGCAGCAGAATACGGACACTGGACTTCAGAAAAGCAGACTTTGACTCCCTCAGGGAACTTATGGGAAGGATCCCTTTGGAGAATAACATGAGGGGAAAAGGAGCCCAGGAGAGCTGGCTGTATTTTAAAGAATCCTTATTGATGTTGCAGGAACAAACCATCCCGATGTATAGAAAGAATAGTAAATATGGCAGGCGACCAGCTTGGCTTAACAGTGAAATTCTTACTAATCTTAAACACAAAAAAGAAGCTTACAAGAAGTGGAAGATTGGACAAATGACCAGGGACGAGTATAAAAATATTGCTCAGGCATGCAGGAGTGAAATCAGGAAGGCCAAATCACACTTGGAGTTGCAGCTAGCAAAAGATGTTAAGAGTAACAAGAAGGGTTTATATAGGTATGTTAGCAACAAGAAGAAGGCCAAGGAAAGTGTGGGCCCTTTACTGAATGGGGGAGGCAACTTAGTGACAGAGGATGTGGAAAAAGCTAATGTACTCAATGCTTTTTTTGCCTCTGTCTTCATGAACAAGGTCAGCTCCCAGACTACTGTACTGGGCAGCACAGCATGGGGAGGAGGTGACCAGCCCTCTGTGGAAAAATAAGTGGTTCAGGACTATTTAGAAAAGCTGGACAGGCACAACTCCATGGGGTCAGATGCTCTACATCCGAGAGTGCGAAAGGAGTTGGCAGATGTGATTGCAGAGCCATTGGCCATTATCTCTGAAAACTTATCGTGATCGGGGGAGGTCCCAGATGACTGGAAAAAGGCTAATGTAGTGCCCATCTTTGAAAAAGGGAAGAAGGAAGATCCAGGGAACTACAGGCCAGTCAGCCTCACCTCAGTCCCTGGAAAAATCATGGAGCATGTCCTCAAGGTATCAATTTTGAAGCGCTTAGAGGAGAGGAAAGTGATCAAGGTCAGCATGGATTCACCAAGGGCACGTCATGCCTGACTAACCTAATTGCAGTCTATGATGCGATAACTGGCTCTGTGGATGAGGGGAAAGCAGTGAACATGTTATTCCTTGACTTTAGCAAAGCTTTTGATACGGTCTCCCACAGTATTCTTGCCAGCAAGTTAAAGACGTATGGGCTGGATGAATAGACTATAAGGTAGATAGAAAGATGGCTAGATCATCGGGCTCAATGGGTAGTGATCAATGGCTCCATGTCTAGTTGGCAGCCGGTATCAAGCGGAGGGCCCCAAGGGTTGGTCCTGGGGCCTGTTCGTTCAATATCTTCATTAATGATCTGGAGGATGGTGTGGATTGCACCCTCAGCAAGTTTGCAGATGACACTAAACTGGAAGAAGTGGTAGATATGCTGGAGGGTAGGGATAGGATACAGAGGAACCTAAACAAATTAGAGGATTGGGCCAAAAGAAATTTGATTTGGTTCAACAAGGACAAGTGCAGAGTCCTGCACTTAGGACAGAAGAATCCCATGCACTGCTACAGACTAGGGACCGAGTGTCTAGGCAGAAGTTCTGCAGAAAAGGACCGAGGGGTTACAGTGGATGAGAAGCTGGATATTAGTCAACAGTGTGCCCTTGTTTCCAAGAAGGCTAACAACATTTTGGGCTGTATAAGTAGGAGCATTGCCAGCAGATCGAGGGATGTGATCATTCCCCTCTATTCGGCATTGGTGAGGCCTCATCTAGAGTACTGTGTCCCGTTTTGGGCCCACACTGTTAGGGGGATTATTCCTTCACCCACTTCCTTCCCTGGTCCTTCTCGCATGAACAGAGAGCAACAATACCCAAAGTCCAAAGGTGCAAACAATTCGATGTTTATTGGGGTGAACTTCCAGCAAGCATGATTCCAGTTTCCTTCCTTAGTGTCCCCCTTCCCAGCTCTGACACCACAGAGGCTTACCTGTGTCCCTGTTCCCATTTCCCCCTTTAGCTAAACATGATTCCAATTTCCCCACCCCCATTCCCTGTTCCCATTTCCCCCACACACACACATACACTCACTTCCTGATTGACTGCAGACTATATAGTAAAATTTGAGTTCTGCTTAGCTATTCCTTAACCAATCATTCTCCTGAAATTTAACTAACCAATCCTAACATATTGTAACATGATTATGTAACCAATTATATCCCACCACTTGATTAGTTTACACCAAGTAAAATTAATTATCCAGCATGTTGGGAACACTGGGGCATGGCCACTAGGTAACTTGAGGGGATGGAAGACCACGAGTGTCGATGAAGCCCCCTCGCACTAGGCCCAGGTGTCCTTGGCCCCGCCTTCCCGCCTGGAGGCACTCGCAGCAGCTCTGCGTACTAGGCCCAAGTGTCCTTGCCCCCCCGCCCCCCCCCCCCCCGCCTGGAGGCACACACAGCAGTTATGCTGAGATTCTGCAACAATATGCTGCGGAGTCAGACTGCCTGAAACTAAGCAAGGCCACACAGGGGAGATATGGAAGAACAATGCTGAATAAAGCAGCTTTATGTATAGTTTAACAAATGATACAGAGAACCAGGGAACTAGGTGGGAACTGGATTGGCTGGCTATATGGATACTTAGGGCAGCTTGCTATTGGATAAGTATGCTGGGAAAAAGGATGCATAAAAGCCTGTGTAACTTCCTGCTCTGTGTACAGGATTTGAGATTCAAATCTCCCTGTACCTTTTTGAAGCTTCAAATAAACTTTTCTGCTTCTCCACCCCGTTGTGATTATTGGGTGTAGCACACCGGGTAGCGAACCAACTCAAGCTGTTGTTCAGCCTCTCGGCACTGGGTGCCGGCAACAAGCAGACAGGAACAATCACAGAACCAGACAGAGATTATACAGACAAACAATAGCAAAGTGGGAACTATAATGACAAAACAATACAGACGTGAGGATTTCACATCCCAGCTATTGATAAGTGAGTTCTTGACAGACAGGATGCTATCAAAAAGTTTCCTTTTACATCTTCTAGGTACTTCCCTTTCTCTGGAGGCGATAGGCATTATCAGGATAGAATTGTATTCCCAACAGCCCAATAGCACCTTCTTTCAATGTGACTAGTCTGGAATTTGAGGATGTGACTGGTCGCTTCCCTGTTGCGGTTCAGTGACAAGACAGGACAAAGCTTTAGGCAAGCAAGCAGGCTGCTCTGCCGACAGGCTTCTGCCTGTCAGCTTTTCCACCCTCTCTTTTATTTCTTTCCCCCCTGCGCATTACATACTCCAACCGCAAAAGCAAACAACAAAGGAAATAATATGACTTTGATTAATATTCTTATTTACCAGCCTCTATCTAATACAGTCCTTACTCTCAGGCCTTGAACCCAGTCCAAGGAAGCTTCCCACGGTTCATGTCCTCTGGGCGACTTCCCATGGTCCATGTCCTTGGATGGAGCAGTGTGTGCACTGCTCCTACACAACACTCAGGGTGTGCCCTGAATGTTTGCAGGTGCATGAACTCTACATGAACCCTTCATCCCCTCCTTTTTTGTTTATTTGTGCTCGGCCATCTCATGGTAGCCATCAATTTGCTTTTGCAAGGAATTTAACTCCCGGACAAACAAGGACATGACTCGGGGAGCCTGCCAGGGTGGGTCTCTACAAAGCCTTAACAAAGAGGGAATACATTGTACACAGCAGCAGCAAAAAATAAGCCCAACAATCACAAATACAGCATAACCGAAAAGTTGTCGCAGCCATCCTAGAGAGGGCAGCCAACCTGTAAGCCAATTCCAAAAGCCCTCAAACCCCAGATCTTGGCGTATGTGTGCCGTAAGATTGGCCAATTCGGCCAGTCTAGTTTCTATGGAACAACTATTATCAGTTAAATTAACACATATGCCGAAACGTGGAACAGCCTAGATGATGTTTCAAGAGCAGAAAATCAATGCTCTGTTATCCAAAATTGCATCCCTTAATTCGTGTTGCTCTGTGTTAAGTAGGGCAATTGCCTGGGATGTTGTATTAATTGCCTTTGCCGCAAAACACGCCAGGGCATTTAAAGTTCTTGCTGTATAGATGGCAAGCCCGGGGACCCCAACAATACAGGCCACTAAGGCGGTATACTCAGAGCGGCTGAGAAGATTGACATCTGCGACACAATCTTCTGAAAGGGGTGTACTTCTTTTACTGTGCTTTTGGCCGGCAAAAGGCAAAATGAGTGTCATTCTACTGAGGCAACAAAGGGTGCCATCGCTTAAATTTGTGGGAATATAGCTAAAGGAGCATGAGCCGCAGATAAAAAAACACCCTGATGGTAGGATGATATGGCCATAATTGTACGAAACATTCATGGCGTGGGAACAATTTTAAAAAGGTTGAGAAATTTTCCAACAGCCTAAGGGCACCTTTGTACTAGTGCAATTGACCACACGGGCACAGGTGACATTGTTGGCTCCAGCCGGATACGGTGTGTGAAGGGATACGGCCGTTTGAGGCAAAGTATAGTTGGCCGGGCCCCAGTTAGCCATGCCAGAGTACTGGGAAGAGAGATTTGCGTAAGCAGCGAGCATCCTCTCATTCCCTATTTCCTCAGGACGATGACATACTGGAATGAGGCATGTACCTAACAGTTCTCCGGCTGCTACAGAATCAGATAAACAAAAGTGGGTAACATTTGCTATTGAAGCCAATCTTTCCCATAGGTTATATGTCATTCGGGCCCGTAACGGAGGAAGCACTCCCAAGCCAACCCCTACAGGAAATAGCAGGCACAAAAGGCATACAATCAATACAGAATTAGCAGTAATTTGGGCGAGAACTGCCACAAACAAAATGTCAGGAGTCTCTGGCTGTTGGTTTGCTGCCAGTCTTCATTGAGCCACGGCGACCAATGCTTTTACTGCTCCCCATGTCACGGGCTGGCTTGGGACACTACGCCTCCTCCGTTTCCGTCCCGCCATTGTCGACCCAGGAGGCACCGCGTTCTCCTCCAAGGTCAGCTGAAACTCCGGTATGGGGTTTGACAGCCCCTGGTGCCACGCCATGCTGTTTCAGTGCCGGTCGCACACACCGGGCCGGAACCCACAACGGTCCTGCAGGGAGAGACACAGCAGCATATCCCCGACCCCAAGTGATTAAAGGCACTGGGCCCAACCATTGCGGGTCGGGCAGCTGACGGTAATAGACACGCGGTCTTTCCAGTACCTCGGATTTGTGAAAAGGCCGATCCGCAGGGATCTGCTGATCTGCGTTCAGCGTTAAATTATTTAAAGTAAACAAAATGATATGCAATTGTGGCTGAATGTCTCCTAAGGTTCGGAGACGCAGCTCCCCTTGTTTTAATTGTTTATCAAGCAAGGTTTTTAGCGTGCGATTTGCACGTTCAACAATGGCTTGGCCCGTGGAATTATAAGGGATCCCGTGTTTGAGACGGACGTCCCATTGGGCACAAAAGGTGGAGAGGGCTGTGGAGCAATAGGCTGGGGCATTATCTGTTTTTATCTGGCTCGGGCGACCCATAACAGCAAAACAGGCTAGCAAATGGTGAATAACTTTGGGAGTGGCTTCCCCACACTGTGGGGTCGCCCAGAGGAATCCCGAATAGGTATCAATGGAAACATGTAAAAACGAATAGGGGTGGAATTGTGGCACGTGAGTGACATCCATTTGCCACAGCTGATTCGCCATGGTACCTCTGGGGTTAATGGCATAAGAAAAGGTAGGGGCAGCAGCAGCACAGTGGGGGCAGGAACGAACAATAGAACGTGCATGATCAGCAGGAATGTGAAACTGTCGGGCCAAAACAGAGGCAGACTGATGAAAAAAGGAATGGCTTTCAATGGGGTCAGAAAAAAGGGAATTTATCTGACCACTCAACATGCGATCGGCGCACGCATTGCCCTCAGTGAGTAGCTCATGCAAAGGGGTATGACTGCGAATATGAGCAACAAAATAAGGGAAATTACGAGTGGTGATGAGATACTGTAAGGACAAAAACAAGCAAAGAAGGTCCGCATCGACCTGAGGGGTAATGAGGGCAAGGGGTAAATGATCAATTACCTGATAAACATAATGCGTGTCCACAATCAAATTGAAGGGACAATCAGCAAAAAGTTGAAAGGCCAAAATAACGGCAGCCAGTTCTGAGCGCTGCGTGGAACGCTGAGGCAGTGTAAAACGAGAATGCCAATGAGGGGGGTCACCTAATTGATAGGTGACAACACCTCGATTTGGAGAGCCATCAGTAAAAAGAGTGACAGCTGAAACAATAGGTCGAGACCAGCTAAGACGATGTACGATTAGAGGCACCTTTTGTGTAATCACCAACCGAGGATCTTTTGGGGGATTATAAGAGATCTCTCCCACATAATCACAAAGAGCAACCTGCCAAGCCAAGGAGGTGTGGTACGAGGAATCAAATTCACTACGTGACAAGGGGAACACAATGGCAACTAAATCAGTGCCCGTAAGTTGCACTGCACGGTGGTGGGCTTTACGAACAAGGTCGGACAGGGCATCTAAATAAGGATAAATTTTCTGAGGAGGAGTAGATGACAAATATATACATAGAGACGGCTGTGTCCGTACGAGGTACAAACAGAGCCGCAGTAGGCGTATGAGGGGTGGCAAAGAGAACCAACCGCAGGGGACAAACCTCAGTAAGTCTATCCACAAACTGCTGACTCAACACTGCATTGATCTGTCGAATGCAGGCAATGTGCTCCTCAGTGATGGCAATAACTGCGCCCGGTGCCCAAGCTCCACGTAGGAGTTCGAACAACGGCTGCAGCATCGATGTGGGGAGACGGAAGTAGGGGCGAATCCAATTTAAATGACCCAAAATCTGTTGTAATTTAACAAGGGTTAGGGGTTGGGGTAGGAACACTTCCGGGCGAACAGGGGCAGCATAGGTTTGTAAAACCTTATGCCCAAAGGTATTGGTAGGGATAAGAGCGTTGGATTTTTTCTGGTGCCACAAACAGGCCATTTTGGCCGAGAATCTGGGACAAATATTCAAGCTGTTGTGCCGTGACCTGGGGACCACTAAGCAAAATATCATCCATATAATGGTAAACCTTTAGTGTGGGGTATCGGGCACGAAAAGGGGCGAGGGCCCGATCCACAAAAAGTTGACACAAGGTTGGACTATTTTGCATTCCCTGGGGCAAGACTTTCCACTGATACCTTTGAGAGGGTCGCTGATTATTATATTCTGGCACCGTAAACACGAATTTTTCACGATCTTGTGGGCAAAGGGGGATGGTGAAGAAACAATCTTTTAAATCTAACACACAAAGCTGATCGGTTTGAGGAATTAAATTCGGGTTTGGCAACCCAAACTGCAAGGGGCCCATGGGTTGGATGCATTTATTTATTTCCCTTAAATCATGTAACAGCCTCCATGCACCAGATTTTTTCTTAATAACGAACACCGGGGTGTTCCAAGGACTAGTGGAGCTCTCCAAGCGCTGTGCATGCAAATGTTGTTGCACAAGCGAATGAAGCACTTTCAGCTTTTCTAGAGGGAGGGGCCACTGGTCAATCCATACGGGTTCTAAGGATTGCCATACCAATGATAATGCGGAGGGCAAGGTGGGTGAGGGAGGGTTTTGGGCCATTATATATTAATATCGAGAGTGGTGTCCAGCTTTGTAAGTAAGTCACAGCCCCAAATATTGAGGTGGACAGGGAGCACAAAAGGGCAGATTGTAGCAAGGGCACGGCCTCCTGGTTTAAAGACCGTGATACAAGACAAACTTTGGCGCCCGGGTTTGCTACCCCCGATCCCCCACAGCTCTTTAGAAGGAACTGTTGGCCAACCGACCGGTCACTCCGGATCACGAATCACCGTAACGTCAGCTCCAGTGTCCACCAGCCCTGTAAAAGGAACATTATTTAAGAGAAGTGTTAACTGAGGTTTCGAGGGGCGGACTGACATTGTTAGAGCAACAAGCGGAGGGGACGTGTTGTGAGACGGTAACTGAGACAGCATTGATCTAAAGCTGCCTCCGCCCCGGGCTCGATCTTCTGCGGCTGGCACCTGATAGGGGACTAAAATCAATTGTGCAATTGACCGTCCACGTGGGAGCGACTTCGGAAGATGGGTCCACACCTGAACCTTAATAACGCCAATGACCCCTGGGATGACAAAAAAACCCTGTTTCCCAGCGTGTGAGCGAGGGAGAACCAGACCCACAAATCCGGCAGGGAGAGGTCCCGTCACCTGTGTAGGTATGGCGCAAACCTCCCCCGGCAACTGAAAATCAGCGTCCTCCTGCATAATCAAACCAAGCCCTGCACTTCTGGCAGTCGCCGCCCTCATGGAGTCTATGGATTTTAAAGCAGAAGAACAGTTGTCTGAGTGGGAAACACCCCCGTTTGGCCCTGGGTTCAGGGGAGACCCGTCGTGTGGTTTCCCGACCCGTTACGACACTGATTAGCCAGGTGATAGCCTTTCCGACACTTGGGGCACTTCTTTGAGGGGCGAGTGGGCGCCGTCGAGGAGCGGCACTCCCGCTGAAAGTGACCGTCCTTACCACGCGGTAACAACGCTTCCCCTCCTTCCCGCTTTTTCGCAGGGCGGCAGCCAGAACTCCAGCTTTATGTGCTTGGGTTCCGATGTTTTGGCATGCCCGCAGCATGTCTGACAGCTCTAGAATTCCAGAGGCTTGTGCCACCTGGAGAGCACGGCGGCAATCCTCGTTCGCATTTTCAACCGCCATTTTTAACAGGATCTCCTGAGCTGCTGCAGGGCTATCCACCTGTCGGAGGATAGCCTCCTGCAATCTGTTGGTAAAATCCATAAAGGACTCTGATGCACCCTGACAGATACTGGCAAAGCTTTTAGTAGGCCTGCCTGAGTCCAGGACCTTCTGGAAGGCATGCTGGGCGCAGGTGGAAATAATGGGGAAGACAGCCTGAGGGAGTTGAGACTGCATCTGAACGGTAGCAAACTGGCCCTCCCCTGCCAAGTGCTCATAAATGACACCTTGCTCTCTATATACCTGGGCTTGGCGTTCCACCATCTGCCAATACTCACTAAGCCAAATAACATACTGACTGGGTGTCAGCATCATGCGCAACAGCGCTTTCCAGTCTTCAGGGACCAGGGTGTACCCAGTACCTAGCCCTTCAATGAGACCACGTACATACGTACTAGTCAGGCCGAACTCGCGAATCACTTTCTTTACCTCTCTGATCACCGAGTAAGGCAAACTGACCCAGTTTGCAAGCTGGTTGCCCTGGCCATCATCCTGCCAGGTAACCAGACAAACTGAGACCAGATCAGCCAGCTCCTCTGCTGTAATATCTGAGCGAGTCTTCGCTGTGTGAACCATTTGTTGCACCAGCGAAAGCCCCTGAGCAGACGCGGCCGACCGCCCGGGGGGCCCCAGAACTGGCTTCGGTAGGGAAGTCAGGGGAGGCGGTGGTAATAGAGGCGCTGGGGGCAAAGCAGGGGGAGGGATGGTTGTAGGAGCGGACGGGGGTGGCGAGATTGGCAGACCCTCTATTGGCGCGGGAGAGGGTCTTTCCGAGGCGACACGCTGTATCGCGTCACGGCAGAGGTGCCAGGCATGTAAAGCCTGCACGGGCGCCTGAGGCTCTTTGTGCAATGTCTGGCCCAACCTCTCCCAGTCCGCTAGCTTAAGGGTTCCAGCTTCAGGGTACCACGAGCATTGGGCACTCACCTCCTGTAGCAGGAGAGTGAGTTCTCGAGTGGGGCAATCATGCTTAGCCTTACGCAGCAAATACTGTAACTCATTATGGTGTTGCACTTGCAAAGCAGAGAGGGAGCTTCCCATACTTACCACAATGAAAAATACTCACCGGGATCCGCGAAGCGGATGAATGACGCGTCTGAAACCCTTGCCGGGAGAGGTGAATGCTGAGGGCCCCACGTTGGGCGCCAGTTGTTGCGGTTCAGTGACAAGACAGGACAAAGCTTTAGGCAAGCAAGCAGGCTGCTCTGCCGACGGGCTTCTGCCTGTCAGCTTTTCCACCCTCTCTTTTATTTCTCTCCCCGCTGTGCATTACATACTCCAACCGCAAAAGCGAACAACAAAGGAAATAATATGACTTTGATTAATATTCTTATTTACCAGCCTCTATCTACTACAGTCCTTGCTCTCAGGCCTTGAGCCCAGTCCAAGGAAGCTTCCCACAGTTCATGTCCTCTGGGCGACTTCCCATGGTCCATGTCCTTGGATGGAGCAGTGTGTGCACTGCTCCTACACAACACTCAGGGTGTGCCCTGAATGTTTCCAGGTGCATGAACTCTACATGAACCCTTCAGCTTCCCATCTTATGGCTGCCTCTGTTGCTTAGCCAAAGGCCTTAGCCTAAGAACAGGGCCTCAGATGCTCTCAGTAAGAGAAGGACTTTACACTGGCAGATAGTGATTTCAATTCTTTCTTTTATGCCTCTATAACTAGCTAAGTGATAAGAATACACCTAAATTCTTAGAGTATAGGCCTTTACACACAGACCTGAATATCTATATCCTAACACACACTACAAAAAGGATGTGGAAGAAATGACAATTTAGTTGGGGATTGGTCCTTCTTTGAGCAGGGGGTTGGACTAGATGACCTCCTGAGGTCCCTTTCAACCCTGATATTCTATGATTCTAGAAACAGTACATTCCCATAGGACATTCAGCAACTCTGGTGCAGATGTGTGATTGATTTGTTTAATGGGTCTGTGAAAGCATAAGAGATACCATTCCTCTGGGGCCAGAGGCCTGCAGCTGTCTGGCTGGCCAATTACCCCCATCTGCTGCACCTCAGAAAAAAGAAGGAACTTAATTGGCTGATCCTCATAAAAGAGGGAAGCAGGAAATGTAGGGGTGAGATAGAAATATCCTCCAGAAAGCTAAGGGGCCTGGGGCTGTGCCCCCAATGGACAGTTACTGGAGCTACTGCAGAGAGGAATTGCTACAGAAACCAAAAGGACAGAAGGGAGATTGTGTGATGTCCTTTGTTACTGAGGCTCTGAGGTAAGAGCCAGGAAATTTTGGTTTGCTGAACTTACTTGTATGAGGGACAGACTTGGCCTGTGCAGACTTTGAGGGAAGAGTCTGTGAGGTTTTGATTTGTTTTGTTAAGAAGACTTGAAATAACAACAACCAACCCTGCTGGAAACTGCTTCCCTGGATGGTGTGAGAGAATTTCAGGCAGAACTAACCCAGGGAGTGAGCGGGCTTAGCAAGAGCAAAACCTGGCTTTGTAGGAGGAGGGTGCTCCAAGACAGGGTAGATTCTTGACAAAGTTGCTCATAAAGGATTGGGGCCCAAGTTTCTTTTACTTATGATTGTAAAATCCTAATAAAAATGTCTGCAGCACTTTCCTTAATTTAATAACTACATATTGTAAGACTCTGCTTAGAACAGGGAAAAAAAAATCTCCCTGTGGGAGTATGCTAATTATCATGGGGAATATTAGGGAAAGAATTACCAACAGGCTCTTAAACTGAGCCTGTGACTGATAGTGGAATAGGTTGGATTGTTCTGAATTCTAAATGCATAATTAGAGAAAGCTCTCCCTGGCAGCTATTAATGTTATTTTTAAACCTGCCAAATATAGATCAGAAGCCAAATGCAAATACTTTTGAATGCCTGTTATTGTGCATGCAAGTCTGAAACGTATCTGGGAATTCTCAGTCAGGACATTTTAAGCATCACCTCAATGAGATTTTAAAAATCACAGTGCTGGTGAAATGGAATTTGACAAAGCCCTGGACAAATGCACAGTATTTAATGCTTTCCTGAACCTCTCTGCAAATGCCAAAGAGAACAATCTCTTTCAGCCTCTGAATGAGGAAGTTATCCTAGCCAAATTAATGCAACACAACCCATAGAGTATTACCTCTATGACAATATTGGCCTAAGGGTATAGTACATTCTTACAAATGCCTTTTTGCTTTGTTAAATATCAGCTCCTGGAGTCCAAGTGTTAACAGACCACAATATTATGTCTGCCTGCTAAGAGTTCTGTTCTGATTTGATGTCCACAAACATATCAAGTTTACCCCAGAAGGGACATTTTTATATTTAAGAAACATTGACTTTGGAAGGACATATTTGCAAAGTGGAGCAGAGTGGATCATACATAAATCCAGCTACATAACTGCATTAAGATGTTCCACTAGTAGTAGACTTAGGGTATGTCTTCACTACCCGCTGGATTGGCGGGCAGCGATCGATCCAGCAGGGATCGATTTATCGCGTCTAGTCTAGATGTGATAAATCGATCCCTGAGCACTCTCTCATTGACTCCTGTACTCCAGCGCAGCGAGAGGCACAGGCAGAGTCGACGGGGGAGTGGCAGCAGTCGACTCACTGCGGTGAAGACAGCATGGTAAGTAGATCTAAGTATGTCGACTTCAGCTACGTTATTCACGTAGCCAAAGTTGTGTAACTTAGATTGAACCCTCCCCCCCAGTGTAGACCAGGGCTTCATGTGAACAGAACTTCCAGACACTGCTTTGAAAGCTTACCCTCAAGTGTCAATGGCCAAAGGAGAACCCTGAACAATGGAAATGGTTGGGCAAGGGCAGCTGCCAGCCATTCCAGGGATGCACATTTATTTTACATTTTACAATGTAACTTTCACAAGAATATCTTGGGTAGGAGATTAGGTGGTGGTGGGGGGGGGGGGTTCAGAAGATATAATACTGGGGGAAACATACAGCAAACCAACCATCCAAAATATTTGTTTTATTTTTTAAAATGTTTACATTCCCTTGGGACTACATCTTAAGGAGAAAAGGAGCTTTTGAAGGGAAACAAAACCTTGTCAGATATGGATCAAAGAAAGCAATGAGGTAACTAGCTCACCACTGGGCAGAGACAGACAGGTCAGAACAAGAGAACTAAAGAACACTGTAATAGGGGTTTGGAGAGCATTGTTCTGAAGAAAGTGTTCTTTGGACCAGATTGTCAAAAATGCTCAGGCTGTCATTCAGGCATCTAAACAAAGTTGGCTAGATTTGAACAGGAGCTGCTGAGTGCACTCATTTAGGTGCCTAAATGGGAGCTGAGCCCTTTTGAAAATCTGGTCCTTCAGTTTCAGAAAAAGCAAAGCAAAAAACAACCAACAGCAGCTTAGAAAGTGATGCATAAATAGCATCCCCTAACACTGCTTCAGTTGTAAGTGGCACATTTACTTCTGTAGTATTCACAACTCCCTTTATTTGCTTTTTGTGAACATTCAGACTTTATTCTCATGAATGAAGACAAACTGTTCCAAATACTTGTGCAAGAAGTGTCTGTGCAGAATCTTGAAAGTTGAGATTTTCAGATAATCAGATAATTAATTCTTTCACTTTCAAACGCTGGACAGAGTCTAGACAACCGGTCACAGAATATTTTTAAGCTATATCTTCTATCTTAATTTAACATATCATGTCCTTTATCCTGTAAACATTGGCTTCAATGGGTTTACTTGCATGAATGAAGATTTGCATAACCACATAAGTGGGTAGAAAGGCTAATCTAATTAATAGAGCACTGGGCTGGGGTTCTCATGATGAAGGTTCAATTCCTCACTAAGCAACAGACTTCTCGTGTGAAACCTTGGGCAACTCACTTGATTTTCCCTCTATCTCAGTTTCCCATATGTAAAAAGGATACAATACTTGCCTGTCTGATAGGGGTGTTGTGATGCTAAAACCCCTCAATGACTGTGAGGTGCTTACATAATATAGTGATGAGGGTTTTAGAAGTACCTATAAATACTATTGTCAAGACTGGGTGTGATAGGGTGGACTAGGTCTGGAGGCCATATGATGGAGGCCTCATGGCCCTGCCTCATCCCACCTCCGAAAAGAGTAAAGGAGAAGTCCTCAAAACAGCCTAGAGTGGCTGCAGCGGAGCAGTAAACCAGAGACGCTGCTGGAGTGATCAATCAGGGCCAGAATGGCCATCTAAAAAGATGCAGCAGAGGCAGAGCAATCAGTTGCTGGCTGGAGCGCAAAGAAGGAGGACTGGGTGCCTGGCTGGCTGGAAGAGCAGAAGGGCCAAGGATTGGTCAGTGCGGGCAGGCCGAGCCCAGGGGACTGAGTCCAAAACCTAGCCAGACCAGTTGTGGGTATTGTGATGGGTCCTGCTGGTCTGGTTGAAGACTGAGTTTTCAAGGAGCTGCCGAAAGGACACCAACCAAGGCCCCTGTTTGGCTGTTAAAGAAGGCAGTACCTCTGGGGAGGAAGCTATAGCCCCATACCAAAGCCATGAGAAAGAACTTGAGATTGTATACCCCGGAATGGGGGACAGTGTATATGACTTGGCCAGAGGGCTGAGTCACTGAAGACCTGCCAAAAAAAACATCACCTGGGGTGCTCGCAAGAGGCAGATGCCGCCCCATTGTAAGAACTAGAAAAGCAGGCTCACACCCAACCAGAAAGAGGGTGCCCGTGGGGGATGGATGCCACCCCCTTCAAAACTGAGGTAGTGCAGGCATGTATCAGCCAGAAGGGTGAGAGGCGGGTGCTGAAGCCATTACACTAGGGTCTTTGAATAATTTGACATCTGGAAAGATCTTATTATACATATAAAAAATCTATCACAGATAAAACACAAGTTTTACATCATATGGTATTGTATCCTATTATTGTATAACTAAACATTTTAAATGATAATTTGTTTACTCAGCTCTTTGTCTCACAGCTTGGTTGACAACAGTGAATTTTTTAATGATTTTATGAGTGACTGGTCTGGGAGGTTTTCTTTGGCTTTTTTTAATGTTCTTTATTGCAGCGTGGTGACATTCATAAATGTGAGGCTTGTCCTTTAAAGTCAATTATTGGCATTGATACTGAACATTTGATTAAATATGGTTTTGTTAATGTAAATAACCCGGCAGCTTATGTAATAGCCCCCAGAATTTTATAAATTTATAAAGAAATCCATTTAAAATAGCAAGTTGATTTCAAATAAATGTAATTGTTCATAGCCTGATGATATTTCAAAACATCCAGTGAAAATGATATATTCTAGAGTTCAAACTTTTCTACAGATTACAGTAGTGTCATTGTACATACTGCCCCCACAGATTTGATTTGAAGAATAAGGTAATTATGAGACATCAGCGAGACACACATGTGCCTATTGGAAATAAACTGAGTAATTAGAAATAGATGCATAGCAGCAATGATTTATCAAACTATATTCAGAAGAGCAGCATACTGCTACATTTTCCTTCTCGTAGAAAATTGAAGGAAAAAAGTCAAAACTTGAGCATCCATTGTTCAGGGCCCAACTGTAGCCCAGTCAAGCACGACAGAAAAAGCTATATTTGTTAGTGAAATGCTAAGTAATCATTTTTATTTTATTTTTTTGGCTCTTCATTAAGTTTGTGAGTACTTTGTTTTCTAATGGGAAAAAAACCCTAAAAATTCCTCAACAAATTTTCATACCAAAACATCATTTTTTTATTAAGTTCACTGGCTTTTTTTACAGTCAGATGTTGTCTTTTAATTTTTTTTAGCAAACCTGCAACTTTTTTTTTTTTTTTTTTTTACATTTCCTAAGATATTACTGTTGGCTTGACTAGTTCTAAATTGAACTGCCATCTGCTAGAAGGTCATGGATAAAAGGTTTGATGGGAACTAGATGTCCACATCCTCTGGACAGCTATGGAAATGTTAGCTTCAGTGAAAGTATTATGTCAAAAAACCCACACCTGCCTCTTTTGTAAACCCAGTTTCCTTTATATTCCTTGCAAATGCACAGCTGTTAGTTAAAACAGTATTTACTATTAGTTAAAACAGTATCCAAACCTGAACTTGTGCTACCATGGGAGAATGGTCACCACGACTGTTAATCTGTCCAATGAAATAACAATTTGCGACTTCCAGTGAATAGTCATGTTGTTCACTATTCAAATAACTGTCTTGTCATAGAAAAACATGAGATCTATTCACCTCAAACCACCCAGAAGATGTTTTTTTCTTTAATTTGTCCCTTCACAGTAAGTTAAGGTTTGAAAATAATTCAGATAAAATTTCAATTAAAAAGAATGACAGGTCCTCAAAGGTATTAAAGCTCAAAACTTCCACTGAAATACCTTTTGAAAATCTGGGTCTTGGCCCCTCTGCACATACTTAAGCTTGCACAGGTTTACTTTTACACTTCTGGGCCTTTGTGCCTCAGTTCCCCATCTATACATGGGGATAATAAAACTTCCCTACTCTACACAGATGTTGTGAGGAATAATGTTCTTTAATACATATGATACATTGTGTTACTATGCTGATGAAAAGCCTCTAATGAAAAGCAAAACCCAATAAAATACATTTCAATTTTACCAAGCAAATACATGCCTTATCTGAGTGAATGTAGGATACTCCAGTGCAATAGGCAGGATAATTGCAGAGAATATCTGTAGCTGTTTAAGTCCCTCTTTAGCTGAGCAATTCTGTTCTTTGATTCCAGAAGAAGATAGCTAGTATTTTTGAAGAAAGCAGTTACCATGCTAACCACTTTAAAGCGAGGAAGGGGAGGCTGGTAACTTTAAATGAGCCAAATGTTTTCAAAAGCAGAGACATCATTTAAATTAGGTAAAGTTCCAAGTAGTTCAAGTGGCAGAGTATTTTTCTCACTCGGTGTGTCACCATGGGTAGGAGTCACTACCCTAGATCCCTGACATATGGCACGGGTCACAGTGGTGCAGAGATGCAAAGGTGGTCTCTGCACTCCTCTGATCCTGATCCCAGTCTGAACCCAGCTTACCCCGGGCAGCATTCAGCTGCTCTGAGAATCTGCTCAAAGCATATGTCTACACTTGGCATGGGTGGTGTAAATTCTAGCTCAGGGAGACATACCTGCACTGATCGAATTAGTTGTGGTGGTACAATCAGAAAGAGGGGCTACCAGTTGCCCTGAGTACATACCTGTCTCAGACAGTAGGCATTTACTCAGGGTGGCTAACCCCTCCTGCTGCTCATGCTGCCACAGCTACACTGTGATCCTAGCTGGATCAGAGCTAGCATGGGTACGTCTCCTCGAGTTGGAATTTACACTGCCAGCTCGAAGTGTAGACACACCCCAAATTATGCTGACTACCAGCAGTCTCCAGGGCGCAATATGGCAGTCATGGATCACTGGGATATGTGTAGGGAAGACCCAGCCATGCTCCATATACTAGCAGCAGAGAACGGGCATCAGGATCTGAATCTGTAGAGAAAGGTAAATGTTATATCACACCCCAGGATCTGGGCAATCAAGCTAAGATCTGGTCTTGTTTTGCTTGTATATGTTTCCTTAGTGGCAACAAAGAGGAATTTCTCAACTTTTCCTTCAGGGAAGGTGATTTATGTTCATTTCTCCAGGTGAGAAAGCCTATCAAGGAAAGCTTATTACATAAGGAATGCTTAACTCATTGTTTCTGCCAGCATCTCATTATTTGCATTAGCGTAGTACCTTGGGACCCAATCTTAGTCAGGGCCTCTCTGCAAGGCACTGGATACATAGTAAGAGAGACTCCTTGCCTCAAATATCTTGACATCTAAAAGGGAGATTTCCAAAGGCACAAAGGGCAGTTAGGCGCCCAAATCTCATGGAAAGTCAGTAAGATTTGGGTGCCTAGCTCCCATTTTTGCCTTGGAAAATCTCCTAAATAGACAAAAGATTGAAGAAAGATATCATCTCCATTTTCCAAATGGGGACCTGAGGGAAAGGGATTAAATGGCTTCCTCAGGGTCACACTGCCAGTTTGTGACAGACAAAGGAATTGAAACTGGATATCTTGAGTCCCTATCCAGGGCCTTAACCAAAAGATTCTCTATGTTATTTTAATTCTTTCCTTTGCCTTGCCAACTTTACATGGTAATCCTGGGGGAGGGGGAGAACTCACATTTGATGTTGCCTTATGCTTTTCTCTTTTCCTCACTGCATAATTAATTCTTAGGAAACCAGCAATGATAGGACTGGCTTTGTGTCCTAAGTGTGGATAGCAGGGCTAGCTAGGGAATGGCAAGCCTTTTCAATAGCTGGTTGTTTGTTTGTTTTTTTCAGATAATTATTGTGGAGCAAATAAAATTACAATAAATTGATTTTTCCAGCAAGACATAGGGTAACACTGACCTTTCAAGTCTACCTAGAAAGCGTCTGTGCTGGTGGTTTGCAAGATCACTGTCTTTGCCTCTCAGCATCTGTATGTGAGCATGTTGATCTATAAATTCCTTCCTCATAATAGCCATATTGTTTATTACTTCAGAGTTTTCTTTCTGCTACACTGGTTCTTATAATAAGCTCCCCTAGAGATTTTTGAAACATGGAAAAAGTCTAACCTTGTTTTGTCCAGCTGTTCAGACAAATTAGCCATGCCAACTTGGTTTCTGGATAATTTTGAATTGCATGTTGCAAGATCATTATATGAAAGAAGTTGTGCTCCTGATGCCAGACCAGCTTAGTCGGGGAAGGAAGGTGTAATCAAAGATGGCGTTTTGTGACTCTGAATCAACTATTTTATGCAAGTTTTACACTGAGCTTCACAACTGCTAGGGGCATTCAGATATCAGGGCCACCGGAAGATTCGGTAGCAGAGAGACTGTGAAGTGGACTAATCAGCAGATCTAAAGTATTGAGGGTTAGATTCTCAAGGGAATGCCTAACTCTATGGCATCCCGTTGTCCAGGCACACATGCCAGCCAGCCCCGAAAATGCCTGACTTGCTCATCCCCGGCTCTCATTTGTTCAGGTTAGGAGTACTCTGAGCACACCTACCAGATCAGGCTTTGCTGCAAGAGAGGCAGGAGAACCCCGTCTGAGAATTCTGTGGGAGCTTAGGCATGAGCAAGAGCTCTGAGCAACTCATTAGCTGGAGTGGCTTCAGGACACAAGTGCCCACTGATGGAATCTTGGCGGCTATGTGGATTTAGATGACTACTGGCTTGGCTGCAGAGGAGTGGTTTTGTGAATGTCATTGGCACCTAAATGTTGGACGTCGGTGCCTACGTCCCTTTGTGAATCTAGCCCTTAGTGCTTGAGAATTTACACTTCTCCTATCCAGGTATAAAGTGACCCCTTAAATGGCTGATAAAGAAATAGAATAGAAAAACTGTACCAGAAATATCTATGTATTAACACCCACAGACAGACTTCAGTTTCAAACACTGCAACCCACAAATTATTAATCATGCCTAAGTGTGAAATATGAGATTCAAATAATCACACAAATTGTGACCATAGAGAAGAAGCCACTGGAGAACTGCTTCAGTACCAGATGGTCTAGCCACTCCAATGACAATGTGAAGAATTGAGGGGGAAGGCTAGGGAGGGAGATTAGATTAGGAGAGCAGTGGTAGAAAGTAGAGAGCAACAGGAGGAAGATCCATATATCTGGATTGTGTGGTAATAATTCAATCTCATGGGTACAGGGAACGTACAGATCTCTTAACATCAAATCCTGCAGCACAAATAAGGTCCACAGAAGGCCATAAATAGAGCAGAACTGGAACAGTTTAATTCTGTGGGGAGTCTGTGCATCACGGAGTTCATCTCTGCACTCTGTGATAGCAGAGTGGGACCTGTGAATGCATCACTGGATGTATCCAACACACATGTCTCCTGTACATACACCTGTGCAGGGATTTCCAGCAACCCCAGAACCCCACTCTTGCTCCACTGCCCAGTGAGGAGGATTCCATCACATGGGCTCTGCACAGCCTATTCAATTTGGCTGTGTGCTAAGAAGAGTTTTTTGCCATTAAGCTTCTTCCCCATAGTTCATGACAGCACCAGAGCCCCTCAATGGAAGAATAGCTCCGTAATTCACATCTGCCTATTATTTATTCTAGACACACAGATAGCTCAAGCTGATTTGGCCTTTATCCAAAAAAGTACTAAACTAGAAAACTTACCCCGATGGGACTGTGACACAGAACTGACACACAAGACTGTGGGGGAAAAATATCAAAAAGTCTTGGACATTAAAACCAAAAGGTTCACATTGGCTTCTGGTATATCAGATGAGATGTACAGCAGTTATATTTTAAGGTGTTACTACAAGCAATTACTTACAAGTGCTTTCTACTGCACATATTCCAATCAAAGTAAGAGTCTGCAGAGATTGTATACTCTTTGCAGTGAAGGGATTTGTCTTAGGGCTTGCTTACATGGGGTGTTTTCCCCACCAGAGCAAGCCACTAATGCAGATTGGGTAGATTGACCTGCACCAGCATGGCTTACTCTACTTTGAAACCAAACCACTTTGGTGCAAGTCACTTTTTACATGAGCGTGGCAGGTGTATACTAGAGGGTTAGTGTAATGTCATAAATCTCAGCGTAGACAAAACACACATAGGATAGCAAGGCCTTCCTCTGTTTCCTCTGTCTTTCCTTCTTCCATGACGGCATTTCCAAGTCAAAACATTTTGGGTTTGATTTTTGCACTGGAAAGTCAAAACCTTCCTTTGAAAAAACTGCTAATTTTCTGACTAGCTTAAGTTCAAATCCAATTTAAGGCATAACTTTTGGATAACTGGGTTTTTGTTTCCATGAATACTTTGGAAATGGCTGTTTCATATGAACACATCTTTTTGGCCCTGACTGAGGAAAGCACCTGAGCGTGTGCTTAACTTTAAGTATGTGCTCAGGTCCCATCAGTCAGTGGGAATTAAACATGTGCATAAGTGCTTTCCTGAATCAAGAATATGTGCACACACAAGACTACTCCTCATTGATTCTTACCTATTAATCATCCTCTTAGGTAAATATTCAAGTTGTCCAATCAGGGAGAAGAAAAATAACTCTCAGGGTATGTGAGCAATTACCCACCACATATAATGAATATTCAAAACATAAAAATTCAGACAACCCATGGGCTGAAAATTATTTCCTCAAACTACCAACTGAATGATTATGTATAACAAATACCCTTACAGAAAAAGGGTTGCAGTTCTGCTCCATTTATGGCCTTCTGTGGACCTTAATTAATTCATAATTAATATTATTCACAATGAATAATTCAGCCAGCTCTAATTTCAATGTAGCACTGATTCAGTCCCGGCATATCTGATGCTCCATATAATATATATTGGCTTTGTTGGTCTACTTTTTCATGGCGCAATAGGTGAGACTGGGATTGGCTTGACATTTGCTAATGATTTTGTTCTTCTTTAAATATAAAAGTCTCTGGCATCAACCTATGTCCAACAGACATTCCTGAGTTTATTTAACTTCACTGTTTTCTTAGAATTTGATCTTTAAAGTGTAAATATGTTTTCCTCAAAGGAAAAAATCACCACCATAACATAAAGAAAAATATCTGCTTATTAAAGGATATGCCATCAAAGAGGAAAGTCATCAAATATGCCATTGCTTGAAAACCTGCCAATACTCTTTGAGGAAATAGATAAAAGGATGCTAAGTGGAGAAAATGTCTGAGAGAAATTATTTTTAACATGTGACACTGCCAGTTTTCACTTCAAAAACATGTCTGAGCTGAGGAGCATCCCTATGTGGTGTGAAAATTCATATTGTTTTGTCATGATTGAAAATCCAGTTGAGTATCATAACTCTGTAGCATTGACATGCAATTTTAATATAGATATCAAATGAAACTTGGAGTCAAGTTTATCCTCAGCTACAATAAATACATAGGTTGTATATTCTTTTTGTTTCCTTAATTAAAAAGCCCTATATTTTTCTACAGCCATTTATCTAACATTCTAACAGTGTTAGTGACATATTTTGGACTATTACCATACAATATATTTTGCATACTTTGTATTTTAAAGATTTTTTCACCATGAGGAGAGGAAAGAAATTATAGCTAAGTATCAGTTCAGGCAGTCAACTCCCATATGGCTTACTCAGACAAAACTCCCATTTGAATCTGACTGCAAACTTGAGCCACACAAATTCTGATGCCCCAAAATGGAAATAAGTGGCTGATTTCCCAGAAACCTCTTGTGCAATGTAGCTACTTGCAGCAGTTTAGGATACATTGAACTGACAAATAGGTATGAGCTTGTGATTCAAAGTAACTTATTCAGGGTCTGACACTATCTGTTTATATTAGCAAAAAGAAAAGGAGTACTTGTGGCACCTTAGAGACTAACCAATGTATTTGAGCATAAGCTTTCGGGAGCTACAGCTCACTTCATCAGATGCATACTGTGGAAACTGCAGAAGACATTATATACACAGAGACCATGAACCAATACCTCCTCCCACCCCACTCTCCTGCTGGTAATAGCTTATCTAAAGTGATCACTCTCCTTACAATGTGTATGATAATCAAGTTGGGCCATTTCCAGCACAAATCCAGGTTTTCTCACCTTCCGCCCCCCCCCCCCCACACACACACACAAACTCACTCTCCTGCTAGTAATAGCCCATCCAAAGTGACCACTCTCTTTACAATGTGTATGATAATCAAGGTGGGCCAATTCCAGCACAAATCCAGGTTTTCTCACCCCCCCCCCCAGTCCTTGCCTACAGACAGCCCCCCAACCTGAAGCAAATACTCACCAACAACCACATACCACACAACAGAACCACTAACCCAGGAACCTATCCTTGCAACAAAGCCTGTTGCCAACTGTGCCCACATATCTATTCAGGGGACACCATCACAGGGCCTAATAACATCAGCCACACTATTAGAGGCTCGTTCACCTGCACATCCACCAATGTGATATATGCCATCATGTGCCAGCAATGCCCCTCTGCCATGTACATTGGGCAAACTGGACAGTCTCTACGTAAAAGAATAAATGGACACAAATCAGATGTCAAGAATTATAACATTCATAAACCAGTCGGAGAACACTTCAATCTCTCTGGTCACGCAATTACAGACATGAAGGTCACTATCTTACAACAAAAAAACTTCAAATCCAGACTCCAGCGAGAAACTACTGAATTGGAATTCATTTGCAAATTGGATACTATTAATTTAGGCTTAAATAGAGATTGGGAGTGGCTAAGTCATTATGGAAGGTAGCCTATTTCCCCTTGTTTTTTCTAACACCCCCCCACCCCCCCCAGACGTTCTGGTTAAACTTGGATTTATGCTGGAAATGGCCCACCTTGATTATCATACACATTGTAGGGAGAGTGGTCACTTTGGATAAGCTATTACCAGCAGGAGAGTGAGTTTGTGTGTGTGTGTGTTCTGGGGGGGGGGGGGGGTGAGAAAACCTGGATTTGTGCTGGAAATGGCCCACCTTGATTATCATACACATTGTAAAGAGAGTGGTCACTTTGGATGGGCTATTACCAGCAGGAGAGTGAGTTTGTTGGGGGGGGGGGGGCGGAGGGTGAGAAAACCTGGATTTGTGCTGGAAATGGCTCACCTTGATTATCATACACATTGTAAGGAGAGTGATCACTTTAGATAAGCTATTACCAGCAGGAGAGTGGGGTGGGAGGAGGTATTGTTTCATGGTCTCTGTGTATATAATGTCTTCTGCAGTTTCCACAGTATGCATCCGATGAAGTGAGCTGTAGCTCACGAAAGCTTATGCTCAAATAAATTGGTTAGTCTCTAAGGTGCCACAAGTCCTCCTTTTCTTTTTGCAAATACAGACTAACACGGATGTTACTCTGAAACCTGTTTACATTAGGTACTTCTATGCATATCATTTTCTTTATTGTATTTATCTTCACAATCTCCCTTTCGGGCAGGGAAAGCCTATTTTTCAGAGAGGGAACTGAGGCACAAATAAACTTTCCCAAGATCACAGAGGAAGTCTGCAGCAGCAGAAACTCCAACACTGATCTCTCAGTTGTAGGCTGGCACCCTAACCACTGAACCACTCTTGCTTTCACTATTGATATTTAATGATGTAATCTTATACACACTGATTTGTACTTTATTACATATTCCACTGGAACTCATAAAAGTGAATAAGGGTGGTACAATTCACACTCTTAATATATAATCCATGTAGTAATTTGTAGAGAGAAGAAAACATACTGTTTCTGGATACAATACAAGATGAAACCAAGCTGACAGGTGAGAATGCCCAGCTTGTTTGAGTTTTTTTTTTCCTGATTCCACTCTGTCATCTCTTAGTTTACTTCTGTCCTGTGCTGCTCTTGCTGCTGATGAGTTTCTTGGTAAATTTAGAACAGACAGCCATTTCCATTATAAAAACAAAAATGTATCCTGTATTTCTCTTCACGTCTCCTCTAGTCTGTGGCTGTCAGTGTCAAATCCCTAATACAAATTTTAATAGTTTGGTGCTTTTGTGCTGTGTGTGTGCACTGAAAAATATCTTATCTCAGATCTTGCTGCATAAAGCTTTTAATGCTAAATTCCTTCATGTTCCCCAGGTTTCTCCTTATGTTTGAGATATACAGAATGAATACTACATTCAGATTCATTTAATCCTATCTTCCCTTAGAAATGAATAAACTGCTATTTTCTCAGGACTTTGTATTTAGAGGATTATCTACTTATGTACATTAGAAATGCAGTCTAATAGAAAGAAATGCAGCATTCAGAAAAGATGCTAGATTGACAGCCTTGGAAACTGAATTCCTCCATTTATCATCAGAACAGTAGCCAGATTAGCTTCTTCACACTGCTCTACAAAGGTACCTCAACCCCAACCCACAGATACCCCCTTCTGAGGGTCAATGATAGTTTGCTCCCCAAAGCCCATTCCATCCTTGACTTCTACGACAAGATGGACAACAGTGGTAGGTAACATGAATCAGGATGATTTTTGTAGTGTGGTTATGTAGTGCTTGGGGACTGGACTCAGACCAATGACTTTATCCTTAGATGGCTACAATGGACTTTCAGATACAGCTAACTTGGTCCAAATTCAAACTAATGGCATAAAAGTGATTAGGCTATACAGCCTATTGTCAATCTCCTCAGTTATCCAGGCTTCAGTAATGAAATATTTAAACTACAGTTCCTCTGAAAAATGCATTTTCCATATCTTTCTCTCCCTCCTTTCCCTCTCTGTTGAACTATTATTCCTGATAATATTACATTGCTCAGAAGAATAAATCAAAAGTAGAGCTGTGCAAAAGTGTTTTTTTTTATTTTTGTTGAGCTTTCATGCAGAAATTTTCACTGTATCATTCCAGGTTATCTCATAACCCAAAAAATGTTGTTGTTTTGCAAGCTTTCCATAAAAAATGTCCATTTCCACATTTTTTTTAAAAAATGCACTATTTTGCATGTTTCCAAGAGCCAAGACAGAGAGAGCCTTTCTCTGAGCTATTTATCATCAAGAATTTCAGTTCAATGGGTTTTAGCATACCAACACCACAAGGTTTTAAATTAATAGAAAACAAATAAGTCCTGCCCAGTCTACAACAAACACAGTCTTATGAAAATCTGTCTTTCGTGGTTTCTGGTTTACCTTCCTTTCCTGTAAAATCAGTGTTTTTCCTTTTCTGTCTATCAGCAAACCATTTTTAGAAGGTTCTCTTGTGTAATATCAAAGGTCCTGGTTACCCAATCAACTTTCCTTTTTGTGGTTAGCCCCTGAGTTTTGATTATTCCCAATCAATTATACTGCCTGTCTACCATTCTGCTATGCTTCTGATAAAGAAGAGATGCTTCTGGGTCTAAAGCAATACTGAATTATCTTGTACCTCTGGATCTGGAAAACTACCACTGGAGCAAAGTGTTACTTGATTTAAATTGAGAGGACTATATTTGAGTGACAATATGTTAAATTAAGTGACTGTTCTTAACCTAAAAGGCATTATATATGTTTACAGCTTCTTGGCATTGCTGAAAAGAAATTGGTGAACTTCAAGAGCTAATAGGAGGATTTAAAAAATCTATGTAAACATCTATTTTTCAACCACATGTTCCACAGCACTTACTTTAAAAAAGGGAGGTGGGGGTTCACAGAATAGCACTGAAACCCATTGCAGTGGTCTCTCACTCTCGAGGGAGGAGGGAGGCCACTCCACCTCACTACTGCAGGCAACAATAGTCAAGTTCAGGCTTCACTGGCCTGGGCAGAGTAACAAGTAGTCTATAGCCCGCAGTCTCTTGGCTGGGGCACATACCAATTAACAGTCTGGGAGCTCTGACCCTCTGGGTGGGGCAGAGCAACAAGAGTTTCTAGCTCACAGCTTCCTGGCTGGGGAAGACAACCATCTACCAATACAGGCCTTCTAGCATAAGGGAAGTGTCCAGCCAACCCCAAGTGTGAGGGATGGTGGCAAGGAGGGGTAGGGAGATCCAGGCCCACCCTACTCCACTGGATCCCAGCCCAGGACCATTAGTAGCAGATGAGTCAGCAGGGAAACACAAAACATACTGTCTCACTTCCTGACAACACAACCAGGTCTGGTTCCCCTGGAGTATTTGCTACCCAACTCCACCTACGTCATTCACTTGGCAATGGGCTCCATTTTGCTGCTTTGCAGTCAGGTACCATCCTTTCTGGCATCTCCTCGGAGCCCTCCACCTCTTCAAACAGTAGGGCACTGGTCTGCTCGGCTGCTGGTCCGTTATCCTGCAGAAGGCTCAGCTGCTTAGAAGAGAAGTCCACCTTCTTCCCTGCTCTAGCCCCAACTGAGCCCCAGAGCCCTCCCTTTATACTTCCTGTCCCCACCCCAGTACATCCGGCTGGGGGAAAGGGCAGATTTGGCTCCACCCCCCAGGGAAGTGTAGTGGTCCTTCGCTCTCAAGTCTGGAGGGAGGCCACTCCACCTCACTACACCCATTTACACAGACACATTTTCTTCTTTGAGTACATTTGGCATGCTGGTACTATGTATTACAGTCTCTTAAATAATGCTGCATTTGTACATCAAGAAATGAGGGTTAGATCCTCAGCCGATGTAAATCAATACAGTCCACAGAGCTACAACAGTTCACATCAACTGAGGATCTCTTCCCTGGTGCTTTCTAGAAAAGAGAAACCCACAAATGTTTTTAAAACCTCTTTATGAAATGCGCTATAACAATTAATGTTGTTAGTTAAAGCTGTGAAACTGGCTATTTGTAAATGGATGCCCAATGTTTATTTTAAAATCTTCCTAGTTCTATGTATAATTTCCAAGCTACTACATTTGTTCATCTTCTGTGCTGTATAATTACTTTCAAGACCAACCTTCACTTACACAGAACTCACAGCAAACAGCCTCTGTCATTACATTCCAACCACTTGTGTCTGTGGTTTACTAGAACCATCATCCAACCATCTTCTGAAGCAAAACAGTAGTCCAAGAAGTTCACCACATTTCCTGTTTTTTTTAATGGGAATTCCAATTTTATAAAAATAGAAATGGAAATGACACAACGTTATTGTCTGCAGTCTGAAATCCCTTTTCAGTCCCCTGGTAGGTTTCATAAGATCATTTGCTATGAGCAGAATTGGTTTCAGATGTAGGTGAACTGAGAAAAATTTAACATAAAATAAAACAATATGAAGCACTTATACGACACCTTGAAATATGAAATCTCATAACACTCCTATGAGATAGTGAAATTTGCAGATATTTAAATGTAGAAGTATCTGAATTTGTTTAAAAAAAATATATGTTAAGATGGGATGGTGGGGAGGATTGGGGTAGCATAGCTTTTCATTGTTCATCTCCCTACTAGACATATGCCAAGATGATGTATTACTGTGGGCCAGAATTGTATGTAATCTCTCTAGGGGGAAGACGTGATATGAGGCCTGGAAGTTCAAAGGACTTCATTGAAATTGTACCAGACAAGAATGGATTTTTGGGACAATATGTGTGAAGTAGATTTCCTAGGAAATGCCTAGGGAGAGGTTAATGCAAATTCCCCATTGCTGGTTATGCAAAACCCCAGCCTTTTGAAGCTACACCCTAAGGAGAAGGTGATTGTCTGCTGATTACCTGTTCCTGGGTTTGGAAGTCAAAGGCCTGAGCAGTATAAAGAAACAGGCTGATCTGCCCAGTTTGGGTTCGGGTTCTGAATCTGAGACTGTTTTGAACTTATAACCATGGAGAAAACCCAATTATGGATTCTGAAGGACTAACACCTATCAGATTCTGAGGCTGGAGTTGGAGTGACCTCTGGTGAGCTATTTAGCATGTGTGTAGATTCTTTGATTGTATTTAATGTTTTCTCTTGTAATGCTTTTGCCTTAAGAATAAATGTGTTTGCTTAGAAAGCTGTGTGGTAACATATAACTTCAGGCAATTATGCTGTCCATAGCCTCTGGAGAGAAAGCAAAGAGCAGACCAAGACTGCTTGGCTTCCTGGGAATATCAGAGTAAATAAGGGAGCTATGCCACCTTAACACCCCAGTCATAAGGGAGAGGTGCAAGTCTCCACCCAAGGCAGGTGACAGCTGGAAGCTGGAAACCTTGAGGTGGATGCCCTTGATGGACCACGGAGAGGGATACAGGTGCATTTACGCTGAACTGTGACATACATAGTGGCAATGTGTGTGGCATTTCTGACAGTATGAAATTCGATATGTGCCAACAGCAGTGAGAGCAAGTGCTGTAGAAGGCAGAAGTACAGAGAAAAGTCTCACACTCTTTTCTTAGGGAAGTAATAGTAGAAAGAGAGACGGGAAAATGAATGATGAAGAGCTGAAGAAAAGTCAGCTGCTTGAGGTATGCAAGGAAATGTAGCTCAACGCTGGGGAGTGGACAAGGTGTGGCTAGTCAACTTGCTGTATTTTGATGACCAAAAAAGGAATAATGGTCTGGGTTCACAGGGGACATCGAGCCCACTGGTAGAAAGCCCAGCAGGAAAAGAAAATCTTGGCGCTGACTCCCTGGAAGGAAGGCCAGAAGGAAGCTGACAAAGACAGCCACCATGTTCCCTTGGGATAGAGTGTACCACAGCAACAGGAATTGTAGCCAGCCTGACAACTGGAACAGGAGAAGCTACCACAGGAGAGGAACAGACTATGTCTGGAAACCCAGCTGCTTGAAGCCTGGGAGCACCAGCACAGGAGAGAACAGGAGGAGCGAGATCACCAACATGAGAGAGAAGAGAGGGAACCAGCGCAAGTGGGAGGATTGGCAGTGCCATCATGAGGAGAGAGAGAGAAGGACCAGGAACATCAATACCAGCTCCAGATGCAAAGTCTGTGCCTGCAGAACCTGGTAGGTGGATCCAGACCCTCTGTCCCTGTCCTGGTGGGTGGCATAGACATCAAATTATTTCCTCGCTTTGGGGAAGGTGATGACATGCACGTGTTTTTCAGATATTTTGAAAACAGGGTGTACATGGAACAAGATGGGGCAGGGAGTACTTGGTATGGTATCTGGCTCCACTACTGTTAGGGACAAAGGCCTTAGACTTTTTCACTCTTATGGACAGAGAAGATTATAAAAATTATTGGCAATGTAAACAAGCTTTAAACTGACCTCTGAAGCATATAGGAGAATGTTTGGGGGAGTTCATAAAAAAGGGAACATGACCTATGCTAAGGTTTCTAGTCAAATTAGGGGTTACATAAGAAAGTGAGCAACTTGTTGGGGGATTATTATGGCTGATGAGGGCTATGAATTAATCAGTTTAGAATAATTCTATAAACTCTGCCACCCTGACTTGAAATTGTGATCAACAAACAAAGATCCTAGGGATGGGACCATAGCTGAGAACTGGACTGACCGATATCATAGAATATCAGGATTGGAAGGGACCTCAGGAGGTCATCTAGTCTAACCCCTTGTTCAAAGATGGACCAATCCCTGATTTTTGCCTCAGATCCCTAAATGGCCACCTCAAAGACTGAACTCACAACCCTTGGTTTAGCAGGCCAATGCTCAAACCACTGAGCTATCCCTCCCCCCATGTGCAGATAATTGGCCTGGGTTTGAGAGGAAAATCAAGGGAGGCTGGCATAAAGCTGACCCAGTCAGGGCCCCCTCCCCACAGAAGGGAGAAGGGACTAAACCCAGACGTTGGTGGGAGGCAAACCCGAACAGAGGCCTAAAAAAGGAACATGGGGAGCTGATACGTTTTTGTTGCCATATGACTAGTCATAAGGCAACAAGCTGTCCAGTGGTAGAGAGGTCAGGGGCTAGTGGTAACCTGCAGCAGGTCCATGTGGCAATGATTCCTCCATTGGCAGAACCAGCCCTGATAGTGCAATCAGTAAACCTAACCTAGTCAGACCGCAAAGAAGAATAAACTAAGCACTGTTTCCCTGTGGAGGTGGATGGGAAAAAGGCCCAGGGGTAAGGGACACTAAGGCCCAAGTAACTCTGGCATGCCCAGGATTGGTAACCCCTCAAGGATCATCCTCAATAGACTCTTAACCATTCAGGGAATAATGGGACCCCTTTTCCAAGTCCTGGTAGTTAAGTTCCATCTGAAATGGGGTGACAATCAGGGATGTTGAAATACACTCCCAAAGACCAGTAGATGTCTCGCTGGGAAATGACCTAGAGGGCCAGGCCCAGGCCCAGGTTAGCTGTGTGGTTATTCAGATCCAAAAGCAGACACCCAGAGCCTATGGCTCTGCCCCAAAGCTGCAAAGCTGACAGGCAGCTCTGAGCAGCTGCCTACCAGTGTGAGGTACATGACCTGGAGCCATGCAGAGGCCTACTGATAAACTGACCTCAAAGGAGGGTGGGAAGTGGGCCCCAGTGATCAGTTTGAGTTGAGCCTCCTAGGTCCCACTTCGGAGTTCAAGCAGGAACAATTTACTGATGCGTCTCTACGAAAACCCAGGGCTTCAGTGGACACTCCTGTCAGCTCCCTGACAGGAGGGCACCAGGAAAGGTTTCTCTGGATTGGGAGGCTGCTCTGTACAGAGTAGGTGCCCCCTGGGAATGTTGAGCCATGGGAAATGCAGAGGTAATTGATTGTATGCCAGAAGTACTATCTTAAGCCACTCAATCTGGCCCATCATTTACCCTTCTCAGGGCATATGGGAATACAGCGTATCAAGGTTATAAAAATTTACTGAAGCATCATGCACCAACCAATAAAAAGAATGAGGAGTACTTATGTACTCCTCATTCTTTTTGCTGATACAGACTAACACGGCTACCACTCTGAAACCTGGCACCAACCAATGGCATTATTCATAAATCACTTCTTTAACCAAAACTCTGTATTCTATTTTCTTCCCATATCCTCCTGAAAGCATTACCAAGCCATGATGCAAAGCAGCTGAGCCGAAATAAGTATTGTAAGTGTCAAAAAACTGTTGCATTAAAGTGGAAAGAGTCCAGATTATAAATCCTCCCTCTTTCTGCAAGACCAGTCATGACACCGCAACATTAACTGTAAAATCCTCCTCATCACCCTATAGCTCTGTCTCATAATTGTTGCTTCATATTCTGCACTCTTTCCATTCAAGGAGCTCCCCCTGAACTCTGCAATGAGAAGTTACATAAAAGAATGTTGTTATGATGCTAGCACTAGAGCTCTCCCTAGTGGTGAGAATGTTATTTTTTTTTTTACCTATTATTCACTTAGATGTAGCTGTGGGCACCTCTCATGTGGGGAAAATAAAATCACTCCCTTTGTGAATGGTTGGAGTCAGTATGAGGAGAATGCATGGGGATTAAATGAGGAATGGTTGAGCCTTGGGCAGATGGAGGTGGGGCCCGTAATCATCTCTCTACCAGCCTCTCGGAGATAATTTTAGCTGTTTTAGCTTTTCCATGATGTTCCTCTTTTCTTCTTGAAGGGGCTCCCTGACATTGAGGAAGGGGGAATCTGCTGAGATGTGGAGAGTGGAGCTACAGCCCATTCCAGGTAGGGGGAGGAGAGGGAAAGGTGGTATGGCAACAGATTGGTTTGGGGGAAAATTTGTGAGGAGAACCTTATGAAGTTTTACTCTACTTCTTGGACATTTTTTTCATGGGAAACAGTGATAGAGCCTATTACCACCTTACCTTGTGCAACTCAAATGCTTCGTAAGAAAGAGAAACCCAACATGGCTGCCTCTAGAATACAACATGGCCTCATAGTGCCTGGGATTAAAGCTCCAAAGACATGAATGCTTCTTTGAGCATTGCAGGAAACGTCCATGAAAGAAGTTCTGACAATGATTTCTCACGTATATAGTGGCTACAGAATCAGACGAAAAGTCACAGCAGCGCTGTTGGCAGAAGTGGTGCTAGAGGCAGTTGTAACTTCTAACCATTTATTTATGGTAATATCCACACCGTGTTGCATCCCGGCTCCAAGACGCTCACCATCTGAGACAAGGAGCCACAGTTTATAGGAATGTAGGAAGGGCAACAACAGTAGCCCATTTACATTGTAGTCAACTCAATTCCTTTAAGCAGCATGGCAAAAGTGGATTTCTAAGGGGGACTTACATGTAGTATAAAGCAATGATCAATTACATTAGTGTACATGCTCCCTCTACTGGTGACCTTACTTTATATTTTGTGTAACTCAGGTGCTTAATGAATGCTCCAGTACAGCTGCCTTCTGTATATAACAATGTCCATGAGAAACAGAAGCATGGAATATTCTGAACATTGAAAAGAGCTGCAGTACAGGGTAGAGAGGACAATTTTGCCCTAAAGACCTATCTGCAGAATACACGAGAACAACTGTCATCGGCAAGCTCCAAACTGCATGTGCAACACTACCATCTATTTTATTGTAAACTGTATTCTGTGAACTTGTATTTATAGTTGTTAAAGAGGTTTTTAAATCAGTCATCATACAATATGTTGCCACCAAGTGAGAAGTAATAAAGCTCTCATTTTAATCCATTTTTCAGGTCAATTTGGGGCAGTCATTCAGCAATAAATTGTGACTCTAAATCAACCCTATTTGTTACATTTAAAAGACCCCTTTTTACACTTCTCCATAGCAGCGAAACTAAACATTTTGATCTAGACATTCCAAATCACCTGCATCACTTAGAAGCCCTAGAAATTTAGCAGTACTTGGATCTTAATTACAGAAAAGCATTGCGTAGATTAGACTGAAATAGCTCCTTTTGATCACAAGGTACAGTGCTATTGGGACTTTTTATGAAAAGCTGAGCAATGGCTGGTAATAAAGCTGCCTCACTCCACCAATTTGAAGCGTCCTAAAAGTGACACACTTTTTGTCAAGGTATTTTTATACCATGATTCCATAGTTAAGACAGGTTTCTGTCACACAATATTTAATTTCACAAGTCTTGTTCCTGGCACCTTTCATGTTTAGCAAGGTTGGAAGTGACATGCTCAGTTAAAGTTAAAGTGTTATCTTCAGCCAACTGAATATCCATATTGAAGGACAGCCGTTACAAAACACTGCATTATGATAATTAATAAGCCTATTTATCTCTTCATGAGAGAGAAATCAAACACTGCTTTGGGGAATTTCCCTTGGAAGTGGTCATGAATTGAAGAGAACAAGCTGTCTGGTGAAAATTACTATATGAAATGATGGACCAGGAAGTCTAAGAGGGCAACTTTTTTTGCCTTCTGTTTTATTAAACAAAAAGACAGTGTCAATTTATCATACGCAACTTGCCATATCTGATTGGTTAAGCAATTAGATGAGTCAAAATTCAATTAATTTCTATTTCTGACATATTGTACTGACTTGATATAATAGAACAGTCCAGTGCAAATGCAGCATGTATGCCTGCATTTTTTATTAACAGTTGAAATCCCAAAATTGTTCTGCCCTGATACATATCTGTTAATAAAGCAGTCATGGTATTTTCTATATGACATATTAAACCTCTGGATTCAGATGTATCATAAAATCTGCAGTATCTTTCCTTTGTCCTGTATATTACAGCTGGCTGTCACACTATCTTGGCAGTATACCCTTTCTTGAATGGCAGAAAGGATGGCAGAAAATTTCCAAGCAAGTTAGAAATTTTAATCTGGCTCATTTAAAAATTTGCCAGTGATGGCTAAAGCCTCCGCAAGATTATTCATACACATTTCTTCATTCTTCCTCTCCACACCAAAGTTAAACGGTGTTATGGAAAGCACCTTCACAGTCCACAGACACTTGCTTTCACTGAAAGGACTACTTAGCCCCTGCTTTCCTTCCACACCACAAATTCCCATTGAATCTCATCTACATATTAAAGTTGCTTCCCGGTCTTCTACTGTGTTCAATGGGAGTTTTAGTTATGCAAAGAATGCAGGATTGGATGCTTAGGGCTGAACCGTTCACAGTAAAAATCAGGACAGAATAAATCTCCCCTCTCACTGTCCCATTCCAGCTGACCCTCCTGCGCAGGACTGGTGTCCCAATGCTGAGTTAGAACAGCCTAGGAACTGCTGTAACTTATGCTGGTTGCAACTGCACCAACAGGCCACAAATGTGCTGCCAGGGATCAGCACAGTGCAGTGGCATCCTAGCCATGCCCTACTTTCTCTGCTGCAGCACAAGGTGGTGAAGTAGGGGAACTTTCACCATTCTACTCTGAGAATCAACCTTGCACTGAAAGCAGAATATGCTTGGTTTAGGGCCAGATTGTACCAATGGTGCAGCACAAAGCAACATCCCATGGAAGAATCTGGCCTTTAAAAAGTGAACTGGAAGGTGTGAATCCCAGGAATATTAATGGAGTTTAGGCACAACAATCTGGATTAGTTGATTAAAACACTTACAAATAAGAGCAACCACATCGCCCTGATCTTCAGACAACTGCACTGCCTTTCCCATTCATTTCATTCCACTATTGAAAACACCCACATAGCCACAGAATTTGTTAAAGTTTCCCTCATGGATCTTTTTTCTCCCATCCCATATTTTCATCTAGCACAGACACCCTCTTTGTCCTTTGTACACTATCTCCCCAGTGTTGATTCAAAAGCCTTCTCAGTAGCTTCTGCCAGCTACAATAACCTTTTTCATCTTTTTGATTTTTGGGGAGCTACCGTTTGCACATGATCTGCTACTCATATTGAAGTTGTACACCACTGTCATCATCTCTCATCAAAGTGGCTCAGTAAACCATGTGATTGCATGTTATTAGCCCGCAGATACACACCACAGAGATTGCCTCTATATTAAGGGCCTTCCTGCGTACAGAACACAATGAGCCACATTTTCAAAAGAGCTCAGCTCCCACTTAGGCACCTAAAAGAAGTGGCAACTGAAAGTGCTCAGCATCCAGTAATTCCTACTGAGGCATCTAAGGGTATGTCTGCACAGCAGTCAGGAGGCGTGACTGCAGCACGTATAGGCATGCTAGAGCTAGCTGTGAGCGAGCCAGGTTGCTAAAAATAGCAATGTAGCCTTATCAGCAGAGGCAGCAGCATGGGCTAGTCACCTGAGTACGATCCCAACCCAGAGCTCAGATACGTAGTCGGGGGGGGGGCTAGCCCATGCCACTGCACATGTTGCCGTGTTTACACTGCTATTTCTAGTGAGGTAGCTCAGTCAAAGCTAGTACAGGTATGCCTACACATGTGGTCCCAGTTACAGTGTAGACATGGGCTTCTTTGAAAATTTGGCTCCAAGATACTGGGCACTTTTGAAAATCTGGCCACGTATTACCAAAGTGGTTTATTTTGTTACACAGCATATTCAGATTCCCATTTCTTTGTTAGAATTATTATTTGCATGAGTCCTGTAATACAATCTTATTGTCATCTTGTTTATTTTTTTGTTATTATGTTTTTATTCATGAATGCAGTTTAATTATTTCATTCTCAAATGTCTTCTTCAGAGCATGTTCAAATTGTAATTTATGTTTCTCTCTGACATTCTCCGGTTGTTTTTTTCCTTATTATTTTCCTTCTTTACTTCTGAACTGCCATTTTTCTTCTTTATTTTTCTCTCAAAAACACATTTGATATTTTCTAGTTGTGTCTCATAATAGTACTAGAGATATATTGTGTCAGTCTTGTCACTCAAATCTTCTTTACCTGCATACACAAACTACAGATCACTAAGCACAACGCCACTGCAACTACATCAGTTTTGGTATCGGTAAGATTACAGTAGGTAAATGGGAACTTAGACATCTTGGTGACCCTGTAGGAGCATGCCCTCACCTCTAGAGTACCTCCCTGTATCCAGACACAATGCTGCAGGGTTCCTTTGTCTAATGCTCCATCCAGCTCTTCTGGCATCAAGACAGACTGTCGTCTTGTGTGGCCTCACTCTTGGTAAAGTCACTACTCTGTCTATCCCCTTTTGTAGTTAACAGAAATGTCCACATAATAAGGAACTCAAACTCCAGCACTCTGTCACACAATCTCTCCTCTGGCCCCTAAACTCAGAGTCCTTGACCATTTCCCCCTCCCTTGGTCTGGGAAGAGGTAGAGAACATAGGCCTGCCTGTTCTACTGGGTTTCACTGCAGGGACCTACTTCAGAGCATCCTGAGGCAACCCTTCTTAAGTCCCTGGCTGTTACCTGACCTGCTTCCTATCTCTATGGGCTTTTCAACCTCTTGTTTGGTTTCTCTCTCTCTCTCTCTCAGCTTCTCTACTGGTGTCTAACTAGTATGTTAGAAGGAGCTTCCCTCCATAGTTGCTCTGCATCTCTGGCAGCCATGCTGCCCTCTTACCTTATACCCATTTTATCATCACAGGTACTGTAGGGCTGCCAGTCAGCTCTCACTGAGCTGTCAGGCAGTTTTTGTGTTCAGCCTTTGGTTGCCAAACCAGCATGGGGTGAATAGACCACACAACAGACTCTAAGATGAATGGACATAAAGAACTGATTATGATGGCTCAGTTCTGCAGGGTGCTGAGCCCTGTGGCCCTGATCTAGTAAAACATTTAAGATGTCCTTAACTTTAAGCATGTGAGTAGTCCCCATGACTTCCAAAGGACTATTCACATGCTTTTACACAAACCTATGCTCTGCTGGGCCAGAGCCAGAGTTCTCAGCACATTACATGGATATCATCATTTGGGATGATCAGACATTTTCTATTGAAACTGTTTTCCTTAGCCATGAAAAATTTAAACTTCTTGAAAAAAAAATCATGTTTTCTGAACACCTGTGATTAATAGCATTCATATTACAGTTGCTTCCAGATACCCCTAATTGAGATTGGAGCCACATTGTGCTAGGCACTGGACAAATGCATACTAAGAGACAGTTCCTGCCCCAAAAACTAATAGTGTAAACAGAAAGGGTGGGTGAGGAAGCAGAAGCAAACAGAGAGACATGATCAATAGTAGAACTGAAAGGGAACTCAAGTCTCCCAAGCCCAACCAGCTAGACTCTTTTGCCTCACTATCAATGGGAGTTTTCCTGTTAACCTCCATGGAAACACACACACACACACAGAGTTAAATCCTATTTCCATGGAAGTCAACAGCGAAACTCCCATTCACTTCAGTAGGGTCCAGATTTGATGCATGGGCTTACTAAATTCCATCATATGTAACAGAGTTAAATATTGCAATTTCATTGTAAATTAATGTATTTGTATTAAACATTATTAATATGGCATAACACATTATTACAGAACACTGAGTTAATTGCTAGTGAATGTAGAACTTCCAGGTATGTTCTGCTAACAGTCATCCAATACAACTAACAACAATGGACCTGAGGTTTCTCTCACTTAATATGGTCTTATGCAAATATAAGTCTATTGACTTAAACGGTATCATTCTTGACTTATGCCAGCATGAGTGGTGAATCGGTCTGATAATTTCATTATCATCTGTGAATAAAATTCTAGTAGGTACATGTTTTAAAATAATGTCTGTGACACTTTCAAGTGCTCCATCATTATTAATTAATTTGATATTCCCTGAAATAAAGCAGATCAAAATAAACTCAGTTGGTTGTAATGAGTATATTAAAACCAATGTATTTCCATAAAAATTCAATAAAAAAGAGAGCTCAATATAAAGTTTTGCACAACGTTATAATAAATGGCAAACCATTGTCAATTCCTTTGGTGTTCAGTGTTAAAATATTAATCATGATAAACACATTTGGTATTTAAGGTGACAATGTTTTATATTCCATTGGTATTCTGCCACAATTTACCATACTGCTCTTCAATGAAAAGTGTTACCTAGTGCATAATAGCAGTCTTCAGTGGCTTGGTTTGATGATGTACAAGAGAGAAAACATTTCTTTGATCTTCATAAGTTGATTGATGCTACGTAGGTCTGAGGGAGGAATAACACTGCTTAGGGTTGTGCTGTCATGCAGAGCAAAAACCAAAAAAAAGCGGGGCGGGGGGGCGGAGGGAAGGACTGGAGAATAGGAGAGTGTCAGTTTTCATACTACTTTTATAAAAATAAACAGAGGTTTTTCACCCTCATAAGGGAATACTTTAAAAGTACATTCTTATGAGAAAAGTAAACACACACTTTTTCAGTCTAACCTCAAGTAAGGGAGCACACATTTGATAGAGTAGAAGCCCTGGGTATTTACCTATGGGATAGCATTGAAGTTAAAAGGGAAACAAAAAGTCCAGATTTTTTTTTCTTAAACCAACCTTTGTCTTCAAAACTACTGAGAGGCTAATCCAGGCAAAAATAAGCCTCTGACCATACCAAGGGTGCAACTGCAATGGCTACACTTTGTTCTGATGAGAAAGTATCCACACTTTCACAGCTCACCCTTCTTGTCTGACCCATGCAACATATACTCTACGACAATGAGTTTTGTGAACATGAAGTTGCGGAACTTGCTGTGCATAGTTAAAATTTTGAGAAGATTTTCAGAAGCAGGAATTTAGGCTCTTTAATCTATATTTAGTTAACTAAAGCAGCTGCCTGATTTTGAAAAATGATAGGCAATCACCAACGTTAATTCTGGTATTTATTAACTTTTGAGTCTGGGAATTTGCAACCTTAACATTCTTTTAACAGTTTTCCATATATAATGAAGGTTCTATTGACATGCTTTTGGGATAGCCACATTAGTCAGGACTAATTAGTCAGGGTCAAGTTAGAAGTAAGTGTACAGATCATCCCAGACTAGCACCAATAAAACCTTTTTACTGTATATCTCATCGTTATGTATTTCACATAAATCACATGTTATAGAAAGTCTATTTTAGGAATAGTTAGAGAGTTTTATGAAATGCTATGGGCACTTTTTTTCCTTCATCATTCCACCTATAAAGTTGCTTACCATCATTTCAACTCAGGGCTCAGTGCGAGCCATAAACCATAAAAATTATTTAAAGTCCTATTGAGAAGTTCAGAATCTCCCTTTTTCAGTGGTATAAAGCTCCTTTTTCACAGTATGACTTCAATACAGGTCCACACCCTTGCCAGTAGAAATTATGTGGACCACCTAGCTGCTATTAATGTTACAAGTTAATAGGGCTGTAATATTTCCTCCACAGTCTTAGGAGAGTTATAAGCTTAAACTTGACATGGTGTTCACCAATATAATGGCAAAACACAGTAGATAAGCTGCACTTCCGCTGTTTTGTCAAAGTTATAATAAGCTTTACAGAGATCAGGCATAAGAGCCATATGCAGTCAGCTAAAAGCAAAGTTGTCAGAAACCATCTACGAGAGAAAAGAATAGAGAATTTTAACAATTCATTGGAGGAGGACAAAAAGAAATGGTGGTTAAAAAAAAAAACCCTGTGCAGAATTTGGCCTGAGGCCCTCTTTCCGTACACCCTGCCTAACTGGCTGTCACTTGACATTCATTTCCTTTTCTACTATAGAAGACTTGAAAAACAGAATAATCTTTTCTTTTTTCTCTTTTCCATGGAGACAGCTAGGGAAGGTCAGTCTTCGCTTGAATTGACCTAAAAGCATCTGCTCAAGCTAAGAGAGCCTTTTGAGAGTTCAGAAGCAGGTCAGCCTGTGCTTGATCATCTGTGCCTTTCCTGGAAATCAGCTTTCCAGTCAAAGAGAAACACAAGTAGTGGTGTGGTGCTGAAATATTTGGACCCAGCCAAAAACAGTACCTGCACTTTAGCCCACAGCAAATATTATCATGAGTACCAGGTCTGCTTAAGAACCTAGTGATATGCATTATATGACGTCATTCAATGTAAAATACACATTTCACAGTTTAACAGCATTACAATATCAACAAATTAGGCCAAGATTTTCAAAAGTAGCTAGTGATTTTGGATGTATCCTGTGACATTCTACACCTTGGGGGAGCGTCCTGCAATCCCCATATTTCTCATTTTCATATAATCATGATCTTACATATAAAGCATGCCTTATAAGGTACCAGGGGAAAGGCTGTGATGTGCTGAAAGTCACTGCTCTATCCAAATATGTATATCATTAATGCATATGAAGTTATGAGAATTGTGATGTATGGTTGTCAATAGAACATGCTGTAAGTTAGGGAATCAGCCAGATATTAGCTCCCCAGAGGCAACAGCAAGGAAAGTAATTAACACCCAGGCAGGGTTTTAAACAACCCATCAACAACCATTGTCCAGCAAGGGAGCAACAATTCAATGACTCACCTGCATGAGGCAACACCAGGGGAATTGCTCAACCTTGCCTGGAGACTCAGCAATGCCCCCCAGACATGCTTGGACTTGTGTTCTACAAGCACATGGACTGAAAGTATAAAACAGACAGAGTGGACACATACTGGGCCCTTCTCCTGCCCTCACCTACACTGCAAGCAACTAAGACACTGAGAAGAACACGAGACTCCAGCAGAGGTGATTGGCCCAGGTTTAATGAACAAACCTATACATTAAGGACTGCAATATCCAGTGGGATGAAAAAACTGCTTAATCTAGACGTTGGCCAGTCTAATAGGGTTGAGAGTTTAGACTGCGTCCTTATATTTTATTTCTTTTGGTAACTAACTCTGACTTTTTGCCTATCACTTAAAATCTATCTTTTATAGTCAATAAATTTGTTTAACTGTTTATCTTTACCAATGAGTTTGTATGAAGTGTGTGGCAAATCTGCTCAGGTTTTGCAAAGGCTGGTGTATATCCACTTTCCATTGATGAAGTGGTGAACTAATTAATAAATCTGCACTGCCCATCTTGTGCAGTGTAAGACAGTATATTCCTGAGGTACTGTGCTGGAAGCTGATATTTGACAATGGTGCCTTTCTCTGTGTGATTCATGAGTGGCTTTGGGAGCATTCATGCAATCTAGATGGGTGTGTGTGGCTCCACATGTTGTTGTGCTGAGTGAGCACAGCTCCTGGTCACTAGCAAGGCATTGTGAGAAACAGCACATGCTGGAGAGAGTTCAGGAGGCACAGTAGTCCCACAATCCATGGCTGCACTCCGGGGATCCTGTCACACCTCCATATTCAGATGCCCAACTTGAAACACTGTAAAGGCAATTGATTTCTAGGGGTTAGGTTCTCAGCACTTACCTTAAAGAGGCCTGATTTTTGAAACCTCAGGCTCCCAACATCACCAGTCACTTCTGGAAATTTTCAGTCTATGCCACTTCAATTTACTTTGGCACCATGTATCCTAAGTGTAGAAAATATGGCAAATGTCAACCATGGTGGAGGAAAAATTGTTGATTTGTTGCAATGGTGCTCACCGTAGGCTTGTGGATATTACAGAATTAAGTGATTTCAGCCTTTTGCTGCTCTTTGAGGTATAATGTTCAAAAGAATAACCCTCTCAGATCAGGAGTATCTCTACGTCATTTTTTTTTCCTTATCCGTCGGGAGCTAAACAGTTACTTCTTGTATCACTAACAGTCTGGCGTGACCTGTAATCATACCTGAAAGAAGCAGATATAGGGTTCAGTCCTTGGATACTTGCCAACTGTAGATAAACAGCAGCACAAATAAAAACTGCCTGCTCTGCTCTGATGTCAAAGCAGTACTGTTTTTAAGAGTCAAATATGAAATATTTGGAATCCAATACTGGAAGGTGCTGAGTATACTAAATTCCCACAGCAGCCAATAAGAATGGAGGGAGCTCAGCATTTTTACATTCAAACACTTGGGCCAAATTTTCCAAACGTCAGTGCTTTGAAGTTAAGGTTCTAAATCCATAAGCTCCTAAATAAAGTAGCTTGATCTTCAGAGATAACATGTATCCACATCAGCTATTGACTTCAGTTGGTGTTGAGTGCTATTGAAAAAAATCAGACCATATTGATTTAGGCATCTGAATACAGATATGGGTGCCCAGAGTTATGCTCTCAATTTGGAAAAGGTGGGCTTGGGTCTTAGTTTTACCAGTACGTACTGTAGGTAGTTTGCAAGGATATTGTGAGTATTAACAAATACTGTCTGCAAAGGAGTTAGAACATGAAAATGCTAAATATTAATGCTATTGGTGCACAGGAAATTAGCCACACTGATTTCTTTTTTATTATTAATGGGAACTGTGCATCAAACACCCTTCACACTGCACTGAACATATAGCCCATTCAGTTCACCTGCATGAGTATAACACAATAGGAGAAAAGGCAATGTGAGGTATTGCAGCATCAATGTAACCTGCCAAAACAGAGTGTCTCAAAAGATATTAGAAAATATGTTAAACAATTAGTCATCACTACCTATTCAAGTAGCAAGGATCTAATTCCTAAAAATGCAAGCAATGAACAGAAGCAGACAGAGAGTGAATAGGTAAAGGTCATATGGCATGGATCACTGGCACTTCAAATTATTTTTGGGTAATTTGGCAGATCTCTGGGTGTATGACTTAAGTTTGTACAGGTTACAGCATGAAATCCATTTCTGAGGACAGAATGTTTCACAGCATGAGCCAATGGCTTTCTAAGCTTAAAAAATTGGAACAGTTTGACTGTTCGTTTTGTATAGGGGATTACTTTAACATACAATCATTCCTTCTCACTCTGCACAAAAAAAAAAAAAGGTAAATTTAACCCTGTGTAATTAGATGTGGCAATGGTTAAGCAAGTGGTGAGCTCTGCTTTTATGTTAAACTCTGTTTGTTTTATTGTTACGTCTTCCTCCTCAGCAATCCGTTTTACCCTGTTTGTGTGTTTCATCCACATGTTGTGTCCCCTCTGACACCTAGTCCCTGATTCTGCAACTTGTTTCACTTGGTCAATGAGCTCAAGAACAATTTGTAAGGAGGGAAGGGATTGTCTTCTTTGTTACCTGTTTGTACAGTCCTTAGCACAATGGCAGCACGGCTTCCTGATTTGTGTTCTGTGGCTCTACCATAACATAAATCAATAATAAAGTATAAAAACAACGTCCACATCAAAAGAAAAATCTAATTACATAAATAACCTTCCCAAAGCTTATTTTAGCTGAAGTAGAATAAAGTCAATAATCAGCAGTAAGAAATACGGAAGGAGGCAGAGTAGCTTTCATTCCTATAATATATTGTCCCACATTGTCTGACTTTATTTTGTCTAGTTATTACTTCATACCAGAATTCTTCCTCTGAACTTGGGGTGCTGAATTAAGGTGCAGGTAATCATCTTTATGGGGCTGGGATGCTGCTAACTGAATGACTGTTTTTGGCCTGCCCTTCATAGCAGTCAGATGACTGAAATGTCATTGCTGTGAGTTACTAGACTTGAACTTTCCAGGACCAATGGGCCATAAGGTTTTTGGAACTCACTCCTCCAGTCAGCCCACCAAAGCCTGAGTTTGATCACGCTGCAAGGTGTATTCATTTGGTTCAGTTTTCAGCAATTTGTTGTTATTGTTGCCTGACACTTTAGCTGCTAATAATACTGCTGTGAGTGGCTTAATATAATCTGTGTTGTTACATTTGTAAATAAGCAACAAGTTGCCATGGCAATACATGCTCTAGCGATCATTAAAATGAGTAATTACTGGGGAGAGGACAAATATTAAAATGTTCCATACCTGCAAAAAGCTTTGCATTCCTATGAAGTTTTGTGACTGCTCCTGTCGAGGCACTTTGATTACAAATTAAAGGCCAAATGCTTCCCTCCCTCACACAGTGTAGAGGGGAGAAACTTTGTACTAATTTAATGAAAATGGCCCCCAGCCTGAGACAGGAAGGGAACCCAGCCAATATCTTATATTTTGTTCTCTATTGGCAACCTTTGTCTAGTATCTATATCAATCAGGGCTCTATGAGTTTGAGATTCACTAACTGGTGAGGGAATGGTATTGAGAAGTGTCTGGATTATGTACCATCTTTCCTGGCTAACTGTGTGTACAGGGCATGAAGAATCAGCTAGTCCTCATTCCCTTGACCCTGATTCAGAAAAACCTCCCAGTTCAGGAAAGGGTTTTTTAAGCACATGCCTAAGTCCCATCAAAATCAATCTGATTAAAGCATGTGCTTAGAATTAAGCACATGATTAAGTGCTTTGCTGAATAGGGGTACTCTTAAGTCTGTGCTCAAGTGCTCTGCTGAGACACGGTTACTGTGTGTGAGAGAGAGGGGATTGGTAGAAATGGCAACTTCCAGAGCATAAACTTGAGTAGGAGCTCCAGCAGCCAGCAACTGAGACAGAGGAGCAGATATCAGGGGGAGATTGTTAGAAAAAAATCACAAGCAATCTCCATGACAAACTGACAAACCTAGTGATCAATATACATTTCAAAGGACATTTTCCCAATGACAGTGCTAGAAAGGGGGGATCATTCAATGATTACCTGTTCGGTGCATTCCCTCTGGGGCACCTGGCATTGGCCACTGTGGGAAGACAGGATACTAGGCTAGATGGACCTTTGGTCTCACCCACTATGGCTGTTCTTAAAGCTTTGCTTTAAATGAAAGGTGAGGTTCAGTTAGGTGGTGTGAAGTTTGCAGTATTCATTACACCTGTCATGGAAGTTAAACATAGGCAAAGACCACTTTCAATTAGTAAAACCTTTGTTCTAGTTCTCATTGACTGTTAGTGTACAAAAACAAATGTGAAGTTTTTACCTCAAGTCGTTCTTGATTTATGACAGAACGTAAGTAGTTAGCAGTTTTGTATAAGAGAATAAAAAACGCTTGTTTTTCAAATCTCATGAATCAAAAAGAACTCGACCAATTAACTTCCCATTTTCCAAACAGATTTGGTCAAACAGCACATGAGAACTTTTATGTCAAGAGGAACCTTTTTCAGGCAGGTGCTGCACTGTGAGCTGATTAAAAGGGACAATGCAGATTAAAATTACTAACTGGGAATAAGAGAAAAGTTCTGAATGTCTCTGCTTACTGTTAACTAATCTTAAAACAGTATCTAAACTATGTATCCGGAGTGGCCTAGTCATCCTCCATTTTAATCTTGGAGCCAGATCGTGTCCCCCAGACCTTCATGCAGAAATCCAACCCGATTGCTGATTTCTTCTTTCCAGCATGGAAAGGATGGATGGGGTCAATTGCCTCTTGGCAAGTTCCCTTCACCACCCCACCCCAACACCACCTATGGCACCATAGAGGTCTCTGCCTAAAACTCTGACACTCATGCGAGGGGAATAGGGTGACCAGATAGCAACTGTGAAAAAACGGGAAAGTGGTGGGGGTAACGGGCGCTTATATAGGAAAAAGCCCGAAATATCAGGATTGTCCCTATAAAATTGGGACATCTGGTCACCCTAGGGGGAAGAGGGCACAGAAAGATAGTGGGAACATGAGGTGGAGTGTGCACATTATTTATTCCCCTCCAAATATTGCAGAGCTTACCTGGAACAGGTGGTACAGCCTGGGACTTCATTACCTTGCCATGTGTTGGGAACCCCCTTTTAATGTGGGTTCAAGGGGCAGTCATGCCCAGGGAACATATTGGGTAATGCAGCTCCGCTGAAGTTGTGTTGCCAGGGAACGTGCATCATGGCACAAAGCCAATGCAGAATAGCAATTCTCACAGACGTTTCCTCTCTCACAGCCCCCTCCTACATTCATAGAGGATGATCCTGCCTTCTTTTAGTGTGTCAAGTATTCTTCTGTCCCTTTTAATCCTAAACCTATCCTGTTCAAGCATACTGTGAATGTGCAGGCAATAAATGATAATAAATGTAAGCCTCTGAAGTGCCTATCTAAGTCTTGCAGTGAAAACTGCCAAGCACAATATTGTATATGTGGAACAATCTGAGTTGTGGATAACAAGAGAACTGAATTTTAATTTATATGTAAAACAAAGATTGAGGTTGAAAAAAAAGTCAAACAGGATTAGGTAGAAAAATGGATAAGCAAGATTTTTTTTCTGTTTATCTCACTGCAGTGCCACTGGTACTATGTTTGAATAGTAAAAGTAACTGGAGCATAAAATTAATAATTTTCTCCACATTCATTTTAAATTGTTCTTCCTTGCAGATGGGTAAAGATTTGTGTCAATTCTCATTTTCCTTAAGCCATGCCCAGTTATCCCAATCAGACGTAACAGAAAATGAACATGCGTGTATTAACAGACCAAAAACTTTGTTAAAAGTAAGTTAAAATTCCTACTGTGTGTGTACACACACACATACACGAACAACAATTACATAAAAAAGCAAATAAGACAAAATCAACATTTTAAAATATGTAAATGAACAGTTACAGGAGGAAAATAAATATTCAAGTATCCTCATAGTCATATGATGACTGAGAGATGTACGCACATAAAAGATCACATTGCATTAATCAAAACCAATTTTAAGTCTTTTCACATCTCAACCTAACATCAACCTATGGCTCAGAAACCCTGTAAATCCACCCACCCACCCTATACCATATAGATTTCCAGTGTGGGCCACAACAACTCACAAACCACCACAAATCTATCACTTATGAGCCACAGACTAAAGCCTCCAACCATCGTCTAGTCTACCCAATGATTATTAGCCAAAGACACCAACATTTTGCTACTTACCCTTTATATACCGACTAGAGATTAGACATATATCCAATCAACTATGGTCAAGAGTTAACATGTCATATATCATTCTCCATATATAGTCCTCCATCCACTATTCCAATGTTAGACAGAAACACAAATAGTCTACACTGTCCATCATCCCTTTATAGACCAGAAGTTCCATTATACATCCCACCCATCCATATCTGAGTCAGTGAGCCCTATCGTCTAGATACTGATTATGTATCCACTTCCATTCAACATGGACTTAAAACAGCCCATTCATCATGCCATGCTAAAACCAGGCCACTGAAAAAATGTGTATTTGGATGTATTACGTTTGAATTTCTAGTAAGCGTTTTTACAAATTCCATGTTGTGGGTGTGTAAACCTAACAGCATTCCAGGGCAAGAAGGCAAAGGGATCACTGGTATCTAGTAGTGAGTTTCATCTGTCCAATTCTGTGTATCCCAGTTCATTAATGTCATAAACTATATGTGAGAGGTATCATATAAAGTATTCTTGCATGGTGTGGTATGATAAATGCCCAAAGGAACACACAAATATGACAGAAATGTGGAACTAAACTGTGTTTGCCAGACAAATCTGGGGAGTGGGTAAGCAGGTTCCTTCCGACAAAGGACAGGCTGATGCCTCCAGCCAGGAGTCAGAGACAATTAGCAATCACAAGTCTAGTGGCCATTTATTTGCATCAGAGAGGGCAAGAACAGATGAAACTGTATTTTAGCAAACACCAGTGAGGGAAGAAAGCAGACTGCCCCAGACTCCATGTCTCCTTCCTCATAGCTTGAATGAACTTTATTTCAGGGGGAAACCTTCAGAAGAATCCATTCCCGAAGTTCACTGGACTATAAGAAAAAGAGGCAAAGAACCCCAAGTGTTCTTTCACCCAGGACCCTGTATTTCTCTCATGGCTGAAGAGTCAGTCAGCCATGCTGGGCAAAAAGTGACAGGTGAGAAACCGTCTCCATCAAAGGCTGTACCTTGCTAGATTAAGTTTAGATTTTAGATGTTTGTTTTCACTTTCATTTGCTTGTAACCATCTCTACTTTTATTTCTTTTACTTGGCATCACTGTTGTTAATAAAATTGTTTTACTTTCAATCTAAATCCAGTGCTGCATTTGAATTGAGGTGAGGGTTAATTCCAGTTAATGTGGAAAGCTGCTGGGTATTTTAGAGGAGCAAATGAACCTTGTTATTCCTCGCAATGGTCCAAGAAGGCCTGGACATTGCAGAGGATATGGTTTGGAGAAAATTCGGGACTGGCAGTGTGTTGAAAGTCACTTGGATACTAGTAACCAAAGCTGGTAGGTATCAGAATGTGGCTCAGGTGTAACAAGCAGGCTGCTGGGGTCACAGTGCTGCGTTACTGCTGCTAAACGCACAGGCTCTCAGTGCCTGCTTGTTCGCTGGCTGTCAGTGTCCATGCAGTGAGCTACAGCAGCAGAGCATTTAAGGAACACAGGATTACAGGGCAGGCGGTGACACAAAGCCTCACTGGTTTGGACTGCACCCCAGTACAAGACAGGGTATTACTATGTAACTATAACCCTGTCACATGTATACAGGGTGTCAGAAAGATAGGTTATAAATCACAGAATGGTTAAATCATTTAATTCATCAGTTACCTATGATAGGTTTTTCACCGTTCTTTTGATGTGTGTTCCTCAGCTAAAGTATAAACAGGAGAATTATTATATACTTACAAGTCTTATTAGCCAAAATAGCTTTAAAGTAGATAAGAAATGACAGAAAGTAAAATAATGAAAAGTGATCACAATATCAAAAATTTAACTCCATATGGGATGTTACAATTTTCAAAAGATAATAAATCAGTTAAATTCAAGGTCTTATCAAAATATTGTTACGGAGGCACATTTTTATCCTAATTCTACACTAATCTGGACAGGGTGTTTTGCTATCAACATGGAACTATATATCCTTAAATATAGATCATAATTTACTTGTAATCATGTTTATATGTTGTCAAGGTTCCTCCCCCACTCTGAACTCTAGGGTACAGATGTGGGGACCTGCATAAAAAACCTCCTAAGCTTATCTTTACCAGCTTAGGTCAAAACTTCCCCAAGGTACAAAATATTACACCCGTTATCCTTGGAATGGCTGCTACCACCACCAAACTAATACTGGTTACTGGGGAAGAGCTGTTTGGACGCGTCTTTCCCCCCCAAAATACTTCCCAAAACCTTGCACCCCACTTCCTGGACAAGGTTTGGTAAAAAGCCTCACCAATTTGCCTAGGTGACTACAGACCCAGACCCTTGGATCTTAAGAACAACGAACAATCCTCCCAACACTTGCACCCCCCCTTTCCTGGGAAATGTTGGATAAAAAGCCTCACCAATTTGCATAGGTGACCACAGACCCAAACCCTTGGATCTGAGAACAATGAAAAAGCATTCCGTTTTTTACAAGAAGACTTTTAATAAAAAATAGAAGTAAATAGAAATAAAGAAATCCCCCCTGTAAAATCAGGATGGTAGATATCTTACAGGGTAATTAGATTCAAAAACATAGAGAACCCCTCTAGGCAAACCCTTAAGTTACAAAAAAGATACACAGACAGAAATAGTTATTCTATTCAGCACAATTCCTTTCTCAGCCATTTAAAGAAATCATAATCTAACACATGCCTAGCTAGATTACTTACTAAAAGTTCTAAGACTCCATTCCTGTTCTGTCCCTGGCAAAGACCAGCATACCGACAGACACAGACCCTTTGTTTCTCTCCCTCCTCCCAGCTTTTGAAAGTATCTTGTCTCCTCATTGGTCATTTTGGTCAGGTGCCAGAGAGGTTACCTTTAGCTTCTTAACCCTTTATAGGTGAGAGGAGCTTTCCCCTGGCCAGGAGGGATTTCAAAGGGGTTTACCTTTCCCTTTATATTTATGACACGCCCCCCAAATCTCAGCTAGGGTGAAACACTGGCTGGGATTTCTTCCTGGAGCTCTAGGAAAACAGAGTTAATAAGACACATGCATCTCTAAATATACTACCAAGGAAATAAAGACTAACAATATTTTCCACATCTCAAGGACGATTTTAACCAGTTGATTCTGGGAAACTTTCACGGGAGAGTGCATCAGCCACTTTGTTAGAAGCTCCTGAGATGTGTTGGATGTCGAAATCAAAATCTTGGAGAGCTAAACTCCACCGAAGAAGTTTTTTGTTAGTTTCTTTGACGGTGTGAAGCCACTTCAGTGCAACATGGTCGGTTTGCAGGTGGAAACGCCGTCCCCAAACATATGGGCGTAGCTTTTCCAGAGCGTAGACAATGGCGTAACATTCTTTTTCAGTGACTGACCAGTTGCTTTCCCTCTCAGACAGTTTTTTGCTGAGAAACACTACAGGGTGGAATTCTTGATCAGGTCCTTTCTGCATTAAAACTGCTCCCACACCACGCTCAGATGCATCTGTGGTTACTAGGAACGGTTTGTCAAAGTCTGGGGCCCTTAGTACAGGGTCAGACATGAGTGTCGCTTTAAGCTTGTTAAAGGCCTTCTGACACTTTCCGGTCCACTGAACAGCATTTGGCTGTTTCTTTTTGGTTAGGTCTGTCAGTGGGGCAGCGATTTGGCTGTAGTGTGGTACAAATCGTCTGTAATAACCAGCCAAGCCTAAGAAGGATTGAACCTGTTTCTTTGACTTTGGGACAGGTCACTTTTGGATAGCATCCACTTTGGCCTGTAGGGGGCTGATAGTTCCTTGACCCACCTGGTGTCCAAGGTAAGTCACTCTGTTTAGGCCTATTTGACACTTCTTAGCCTTAACAGTTAGTCCTGCCTCCCTTATGCGCTCAAGGACTTTTTGTAGATGTTCCAGGAGGTCTGCCCAGAAATCCGAAAATATGGCCACATCGTCAAGGTAGGCGACTGCATATTCTCCTAATCCTGCTAGGAGACCATCTACAAGTCTTTGGAAAGTGGCGGGTGCATTTCGCAGCCCGAAAGGGAGTACATTAAATTCATACAGCCCGAGATGTGTGATGAAGACTGACCTTTCCTTGGCAGATTCATCTAGCGGTACCTGCCAGAACCCCTTGGTTAAGTCCAAGGTAGAGATGAACTGGGCCCATCCCAGTTTCTCTAATAGTTCATCTGTGTGTGGCGTTGGATAGTTGTCTGGGCGAGTTACAGCATTTAGCTTACGGTAGTCCACGCAAAAACGTATTTCCCCATCTGGTTTGGGAACTAGAACCACTGGAGATGCCCATGCACTTTCAGAGGGGCGGATTACCCCCATCTGTAACATATCCTGGATCTCCCGTTCTATAGCAGTTTTAGCTTGAGGAGACACCCGGTAAGGTTGGACCCTAATTGGGTGAGCATTACCTGTGTCAATGGAGTGGTATGCCCGTTCAGTCAGTCCTGGGGTGGCTGAGAAAGTTGGCGCGTAGCTAGTGCACAGCTCCTGGATCTGCTGTCGCTGCATACGCCCAAGGGTCATGGAGAGGTTCACCTCTTCCACACCACCAGCACTTTTCCCTTCGTAGTAGACACCTTCAGGCCACTCAGCGTCGTCTCCTCCCTGGGCTGTAAACTGACAAACCTTTAATTCTCTGGAATAAAAGGGCTTTAGAGAATTAATATGGTACACCTTAGGCTTCCGGTTGGAGGTGGGGAATGCTATGAGATAATTAACAGCTCCCAGGCGCTCCTGGACCGTGAATGGCCCTTCCCACGATGCTTCCATTTTATGGGCCTGGAGCGCCCTTAAGACCATGACCTGGTCTCCTACTTTGAAGGAACGCTCTCTGGCATGTTTATCATACCAGGCTTTTTGCTCTTTTTGAGCATCCTGTAAGTTTTCTCTAGCAAGGGCTAAAGAGGTTCGGAGGGTGTTTTGTAGGTTGGTTACAAAGTCCAGAATGTTAGTTCCTGGAGACGGTGTAAATCCCTCCCATTGCTGCTTCACCAACTGCAATGGCCCCTTAACCTCACGGCCATATACAAGTTCAAATGGGGAAAACCCTAAACTGGGATGTGGTACAGCTCTGTAGGCAAAGAGCAACTGCTGCAACACTAGGTCCCAATCATTGGAGTGCTCATTTACAAATTTACGTATCATGGCCCCCAAAGTTCCATTAAACTTCTCCACCATGCCATTTGTTTGATGGTGGTAAGGAGTGGCAACCAAGTGATTTACCCCATGAGCTTCCCAAAGGTTTTCCATAGTTCCTGCCAGGAAATTAGTCCCTGCATCTGTGAGGATGTCGGAGGGCCAACCTACCCTGGCAAAAATGTCTGCTAGTGCCTGGCACACACTTTTAGCCCTGGTGTTGCTTAGAGCTACTGCTTCCGGCCATCGGGTGGCAAAATCCATGAAAGTCAGTATGTACTGCTTTCCTCTGGGTGTCTTTTTCGGAAAAGGACCCAGAATATCCACAGCTACTCGCTGAAATGGAACTTCAATGATGGGGAGTGGCTGGAGAGGGGCTTTGACCTGGTCTTGGGGTTTTCCCACTCTTTGGCACACCTCACAAGACTGGACATAGGTAGAAACATCCTTGCCCATTCCCTCCCAGTGGAATGACCCCCCCAAACGGTCTTTGGTCCTGTTCACCCCAGCATGGCCACTAGGGTGATCGTGGGCTAAGCTCAAGAGCTTGGCCCGGTATTTAGTTGGAACTACCAACTGTCTCTGAGGATGCCAGTCTTCCTGGTGTCCACCAGAAAGAGTTTCCTTGTATAAAAGTCCTCTTTCTATAACAAACCTGGATCGATTAGAAGAGCTGAGAGGCGGTGGGTTGCTCCGTGCCGCCGTCCAAGCTCTCTGGAGGCTTTCATCTGCTTCCTGTTCGGTCTGGAACTGTTCCCTTGATGATGGGGACATCAGTTCCTCATTGGATTGTGGACCTAGGCTTGGTCCCTCTGGAAGCGATATAGGGGATGGAGCTGTTTCTGTTGACTGTGAACCGCTCTCCGCTGGTACACTATGTTGGGATTCAGGCTCCGGCTGAGCCTCTTGTGTAGGGTTATCGGCTGCTGCCAGTTCAGGTTCAGTGGGGCCCTCTGGTGTTGAGGTTGCAAGTACTGGATTCAGTGCTGGCACGGGGTCTGGTGTTGGTTGTTTGGCTGGTTCCGGTTCTGGGACTGGTTCCATCTGGGTCTCTGGGACTGGATCCACTACTGCTGTTGCAGACATTGGCCTGGGGTCCGGGTCCATCACCTCTGACTGGGTCCTGATAGAAGTTTCCGGAACAGAGCTAGGCCTCACGGCTTGTTTAGCCTGGCTGCGGGTGACCATTCCCACCCTCTTGGCCTGCTTCACATGATTGGCCAAGTCTTCCCCCAACAGCATGGGGATGGGATAATCATCATAGACTGCAAAAGTCCACATTCCTGACCAGCCCTTGTACTGGACAGGCAACTTGGCTGTAGGCAAATTGAAAGAGTTGGACTTGAAGGGTTGAATCGTCACTTGGATCTCTGGGTTGATTAAATTGGGGTCCACTAAGGAAGCATGGATAGCTGACACTTGTGCTCCGGTGTCCCTCCACGCGGTGACCTTCTTCCCGCCCACACTCACAGTTTCCCTCCGCTCCAAGGGTATCTGGGAGGTATCTGGGCCTGTGGACCTCTGGTGTGATTCCGGTGCAATGAACTGTAATCTGTTGGGGTTCTTGGGGCAGTTGGCCTTTACATGCCCCAGCTCGTTACACTTAAAACATCGTCCAGCTGACGGGTCACTGGGGCGAGGAGGGTTGCTGGAGAACGGGGTGGTGGGACGATAAGGGGTCTGGAGGGTTCTTTGGGAGGTAGGTGGGGCTTTGGGCGGCCCCCGGTAATAGGGTGTGGTCTGGGGTGGTCCCTTCTGGTCTCCGCTCCAACTGCGACCAGTTTTCTTCTTCTCTGCCACCTCCACCCATCTGGCTCCAATCTCTCCTGCCTCAATTACAGTTTTGGGTTTCCCATCTAGGATGTATCTTTCTATTTCCTCAGGAACACCCTCTAAGAATTGTTCCATTTGCATTAGGAAGGGCAAATTTACTGGAGATTCAACACTTGCTCCTGATATCCAGGCATCCCAATGTTTCACAATGTGGTAGGCATGTCGGGTAAATGACATGTCTGGTTTCCACCTTAGGGCTCTGAACCTCCGACGAGACTGCTCGGGTGTTATCCCCATTCTGACTCTCGCCTTGGATTTAAACAGTTCATACTGGTTCATGTGTTCTTTAGGCATTTCAGCTGCCACCTCAGCTAAGGGTCCACTGAGCTGCGGCCTCAGCTCTACCATGTATTGGTCAGTAGAGATGTTGTACCCAAGGCAGGCCCTTTCGAAGTTTTCTAGGAAGGCCTCAGTATCATCGCCTGCCTTGTAGATGGGGAACTTTCTGGGATGGGAAGTGGTACTTGGAGAAGGATTGCTAGGGTTTGTTGGGATATTCTGCTGAGCCTTTATCTTCTCCATCTCCTCCACATACTTCCTCTCTTTTTCCTTCTCCTCCAGTTCTTTGTCCCTCGCTTCCATAGCTCTCCTGTGAGCAGCCGCTTGGTGTTGTTCTGCCTCCCTTTCTTGTTCCTTCTTCAGCCGCATGAGTTCTATCTGTCTTTCATGTTCCCTTTGTCTTTCCTCAGCCTGAAATTTGGCTAATTCGAGCTGTAGTCGAGCTGAGGATTTGGTCATTCTAACCTCTCTGTTTTTAACTAACTTTACACCCGAGGTTTAGAAATAAACAAACAAAACGTGGCTGTAAAATTTTGCTGTGCTGGAATAGAATACCTATTATCTGATAGTGACTGTCAGCCTACAGAAAAAGACAATTCCCTTGTCTCTGCTCTGGGCCCAAATTAAAGCAAAAAACCTCCAACTACTTGGAAACCTGCTTACCCAGCCCAAAGAAAAAGCAAATGGGTAGAACACACACCCCCTATTTACTTTTAGGAAGAAAAGAAAAAAAAAACCTCTGGGTTGGAAGACTGTGAATTTCCCTGCAGGAGTTAAGTACCCTGCCTCCAGGCAAAGAAAACCTGCAATTCACAAGATAATCCCCTTTTGTCTCTGCTTGGCCACAAAGCAGAGAGAAACCAAGCTGCTTTCAGTTTCAAAGCTGCTTTCTGGACTTCCTAAAAATTCCTTTTTAAAATCTGTATTTCTAGTTCAAAAAATCTCAACTGGATCTCAAAATGATTTCAGGTTAATCCCACCACTGTGCCACCATGTCAAGGTTCCTCCCCCACTCTGAACTCTAGGGTACAGATGTGGGGACCTGCATGAAAAACCTCCTAAGCTTATCTTTACCAGCTTAGGTCAAAACTTCCCCAAGGTACAAAATATTACACCCGTTATCCTTGGAATGGCCGCTACCACCACCAAACTAATACTGGTTACTGGGGAAGAGCTGTTTGGACGCGTCTTTCCCCCCCAAAATACTTCCCAAAACCTTGCACCCCACTTCCTGGACAAGGTTTGTTAAAAAGCCTCACCAATTTGCCTAGGTGACTACAGACCCAGACCCTTGGATCTTAAGAACAATGAACAATCCTCCCAACACTTGCACCCCCCCCTTTCCTGGGAAATGTTGGATAAAAAGCCTCACCAATTTGCACAGGTGACCACAGACCCAAACCCTTGGATCTGAGAACAATGAAAAAGTATTCCGTTTTTTACAAGAAGACTTTTAATAAAACATAGAAGTAAATAGAAATAAAGAAATCCCCCCTGTAAAATCAGGATGGTAGATATCTTACAGGGTAATTAGATTCAAAAACATAGAGAACCCCTCTAGGCAAACCCTTAAGTTACAAAAAAGATACACAGACAGAAATAGTTATTCTATTCAGCACAATTATTTTCTCAGCCATTTGAAGAAATCATAATCTAACACATGCCTAGCTAGATTACTTACTAAAAGTTCTAAGACTCCATTCCTGTTCTGTCCCTGGCAAAGACCAGCATACCGACAGACACAGACCCTTTGTTTCTCTCCCTCCTCCCAGCTTTTGAAAGTATCTTGTCTCCTCATTGGTCATTTTGGTCAGGTGCCAGCGAGGTTACCTTTAGCTTCTTAACCCTTTACAGGTGAGAGGAGCTTTCCCCTGGCCAGGAGGGATTTCAAAGGGGTTTACCTTTCCCTTTATATTTATGACATATGTCAATGGAATTACGGGATGGTTCACGTCAGTTCAGCTGAACAAATCTAAGTAGAATTTAGAAAGTTAATGATCAATTCAGTTCAAAATTACTTTGCTGAAACAGGGTGGCTCAACTCTTAGCGAACCCTAATTACAGAATGTGGGATAGAGATCAGGGTGATTGCCCTGTTAAGAGGAGCAGAAGGCTAAAATGAATGGGATCTCAGCTCAGCATTAAGAAACTGCAGAGTATGAAAGGCTCCTAAGAGACGATGCTGAGACCAAGGGAGTTATGACATCGAGGCTCTGTAGTGAACAAGAGGATCCTGACTGAGACACTGATTAACAGAATGGTTTGAGCCTGGAACCTGGAAGCAGAGGGCTGAAGAAGACTGAGCTTCAGCCAAGTAAAGCCTGTGTGTACCAGGCCCCATGCCTACTAGAGATCCTTGACTGGGAAAAGTGTTTGAGTACCTGTAAGCCAGAAAGATGTTCCAGAGGCAGCTGGCCCTGTTACATTTGTCCAGGTGATAATTATAGCCAACTTTGTCACTTACACATGCAAAATCATCACATATTAAATGTAAAACAGAATATACAGGCAATAATTTTGAAGATATGTAATGTTTTTGAAACTGTACAGGTAAGCATGTGTCACTTTAAATAAAATACAAGATAAAATCTTTAGCCTACAAGCCAATTCAGAGATTCATCCTCCTTTTTCTAAGAAGCTGTCAATTCTTTTGACCACACAATCTGTATTCGTAGGCTGAAGTTTTTGAAACACTCAGGCTTTCTCATAGTAACTTTTGCAGTAGGGAAACAGAGACTCCTGTTACAAAAGGTACTAAGCTTAGTTAGTGTAATGAGTTTATCGTGACTTAATGTTATCTATTACTTACTGATTTAACGTATCTTCTAGACAACTAAGACTACACTTGTTAAGGAAATATAAGTGCACATCATAAATTTTAGTTAGGACAGGTCTACACTATAAACTTATATTGGTATAATGAGGTCACTCCGGGATGTGAAAAATTCACACCTCTGGGTGACATAGTTACATTGAACTAACCCCTGGTGTAGACATCTGATGTAGACTGGAGGGCTTCTCCCGTTGGCAAAGTAGTGTTTTCACTGAAGTGCTACACCAGGGCAGCTACACCAGTGCAGCTATGCTATGCTGCTGCAGCATTTTAAGTGTAGATGTGCCCTTATTCAGAGGGGTTTAGCTCTGAGAAGCATTTAGTTTAACATGACCATGGTGTGGGGAAACAACACATGTATAAAAGTATTTTTCTGCTTAGCCATTGCCATGAAGGTGAATTCTTCAGTTCAGTTTCATAGCTGCAATGACTGATTTATTGAGACCGAGTTCACTGAGGTGATTCACTGATGTTTATGACCGTTGTATTCCTATTCTCTTTCTGGATTTCTCAGAAACATCCTTCTTGGCAAAGCTGATGTGGACCAGTCAGAAAGTAACCTATGCTTCTGGTGAAGATTTGAAATGTCCACCCATAATATGAATTTTGTTCCTTATCATCCATGAGAAAAATGAAATATCTCCTATATGTCTTTTTGCAACTTTGTCGGGTATCTTCCTGCAATACATCTTTTGTCAGTTGGCATAAGACATGTTGAACCATATGTTAAATACCTACTGGCTTAGTTCCAGTCAGTAACCTACACCCATCAGTTATCTTCTGTGGACTCCTTTGCAGTCTGGTCCTTTGGCCAACTTTGAATGACTCCATGCTCTCCATGGTCTTTCCATCAGCACTCAACTCTCTGCAGAAGTATCCATTTTGGAGTTAGAACAGATTCTATATGTAAAATCTATACACACTTGTCATAAATATAAAGGGAAGGGTAACCCCCTTTAAAATCCCTCCTGGCCAGAGGAAAAATCCTCTCACCTGTAAAGGGTTAAGAAGCTAGGATAACCTCACTGGCACCTGACCAAAATGACCAATGAGGAGATAAGACACTTTCAAAAGCTGGGGGGAGGGAAAAACAAAGAGTCTGTCTGTGTGATGTTTTTGCTGGGGACAGAACAGGAATGTAGTCTTAGAATTTAGTAAGTAATCTAGCTAGATATGCGTTAGAGTATTATTTCTTTAAATGGCTGAGAAATTAAGCTGTGCTGAATAGCATGGATATTCCTGTCTGTGTGTCTTTTTGTAACTTAAGGTTTTGCCTAGAGTGATTTTCTATGTTTTGAATCTAATTACTCTGTAAGGTATTTACCATCCTGATTTTACAGAGGTGATTCTTTTTTACTTTTTACTTCTATTAAAATCCTTCTTTTCAGAAACTGAATCCTTTTTCATTGTTCTTAAGATCCAAGGGTTTGGGTCTGTGGTCACCTATGCAAATTGGTGAGGATTTTTACCAAACCTTTCCCAGGAAGTGGGGTGCAACGGTTGGGAGGATTTTGGGGGGAAAGACATTTCCAAACAACACTTTCCTAATAAATAAACCCAGATAAACGTTTGGGGGTGGCAGTGGATGTCCAAGGGCAAAGGGTAAAATAGTTTGTACCTTGGGGAAGTTTTAACCTAAGCTGGTAAAAATAAGCTTAGGAGGTTTTCATGCAGGTCCCCACATCTGTATCCTAGAGTTCAGAGTGGGGAAGGAACCTTGACAACATTCCTTGATGGTTCTGTTATTGTTTTGTACTTCATCATGCAGCAATGCAAGTTATTTAACTCATGTGTTTGGCCCACATCCAATAGGATATTACAACTGATGAATTAATACAAAACAGCTGTACACGCCTCTGAACCAGTACTTGATTATTTCTTACACTTCAGTGATAAAATAAGAAAGATTGCTTTATATGTGAAAGTGTCTGTGTAACTGCCAATCAGGCCCTGTGGTCTTATAAGAATTTGGCTGGTTCACCTTAAAAATTAACAATTCAGATTGGCTTCTCAACATAACATTTGTATTTGTCAGTATTAATTAAGGAAAACAAGCATCTTGTTAGATATATAGTTTTAAAAATCAGTTACATATTTCCTATTGAACCATTTCCATTTAAAAGTAAGCATTTTTTCAGTAATTGTGTGCTGTGACACCTGTTTGTGTTTTTATCTCTGATTTTGTAAGCAAGTAGTTTTTAAGGGAGATGAAACTTGGGGGTATGCAAAACAAATCAGACTCCTGAAAGGGGTACAGTAGTATGGAAAGGCTGAGAGACACTGCTTTAAAGTCTTAGGCCTAAGTTAGGCCAAGTATTTTGGCCTATGTGTGGATGTCTATAACACTGTTAATTAGCTCCATATTTTCTGTATTGTCACTGATAATACCAAACTCTTATCTGGAGCTTCTCAACAGTAGTTCTCAAAGAGCTTTACAAAGGAGCTTGGTATCATTCTCACAATATTACACATTCTTTAGACCATACAATACGATGGTTTAAATGTGTACATTTGTTTTTAACCATTAGAACTGGGTAAAACAATTGCTAATAACCACTTAATTACACCTTATTTTCTTCACATGTTGTATGTGCATAAGTTTCTAAGGATATTTAGCTACATGATAAACTTGCACAAATAGACACAAGATGTTTTTGACTTGGGGGCAAACAAATTGATGTTAGACACCAGTCAAGATTTAAAATCACGGTAACTGTTCAAGGATGTGTCACCTTAAAACAGGGTGAACAATTTTCTTTAAAAAGTTTGCAGAACAATTCTTAACTCTCAGAGAAAAGCTAATGATCTTCAGGCCTAGCCAAATTTGCAGGCCAAAATTATAAGAAGATCAAAAATAGGACCTATATTGGAATTTGGTTGCCAGTACAACTATTGAGGGGCTATTATCTCTTTCTCCACAGTAACCGAGATTCTAGATGAAGGGAAATGTTTTTCTATGGACCAGTGAGTGCCTGATGCACTTATCACTTCCTGCTTGCAGGCTGGCTCATAGTTTTTAGCAATTGTTTTGGAAGGACTCCATCCAGCTGGTAAAGACTGGAACAGATGATCCATCATTCTGTGCTGAGGCAGTTCCAAGTATACCTAGAAAAACTAAATTCTTCCTTCATCTGAAAGTTGATGTGAAAAATATTCCACCATAGTAATAAAAACACAGAGAATAGTAAATAGTGTTTGAGTAAAGAGTCCTAGCATAACAGTATTTAACTGTCCTTGATGACTTTTATTTCAGAGGATTTTTTTCATATGTTGATAAAACAGAATCTACACAGGAAATCAAAAACCAAATCAAATCAGTAAAGCCATAATTAGGGTGAGATCACCACTTTCTGATTGATTGTGCTGCCCCAGAAGCAGTCCCAAAGCAGACTGTGATTTGGAGAGTCATAATCTACCTCCCAGCATCCCCCTGTAGTAGGGCAGAGGTAAACTGTGCTTGGCCTTCATCTGGTGCATCTTATGGCACCCAGTGTGCTTCTATAGCCGGAATGGTGAACACACTGGGGCTGTGGAACCAAGACATCACCCAGTCCTTTCCCCATACTATCCCACTCACCCACACAGGGCAGAAATAGCAGCTCTGCAGAGCCTTCTTCTCCACCTGCATTATGTCCTATGGCGCGGGTAGACAACACTCACCTGCACAGGGCTAATGACAACCTAGTCTTCTGTAGTGTCCAACTTACTGCTGGGCATATACACAGGCCAAAGGGTAACTTATATAACTATTTAACCTTGAGTGCGGTGTAATACCTTCATAGGCTCTTTTTCTCTTCACACCCTTATGCCAAAGTACACTGGCAGAAGTAGGTGGGTTTTTGTTTTGTTTTTGTGTGCATTGTGTGTCAGGGGCTCTCAACTTGGGTATTTATTTCTTCCACTTGGTCCAAACTAGCTTGTATCTGTTGAATATTGGGGTAAGGTAGAAAGAGGAAAGGAGTACTTGTGGCACCTTAGAGACTAACCAATTTATTTGAGCATAAGCTTTCGCGAGCTACAGCTCACTTCCTCGGATGCATACTGTGGAAAGTGTAGAAGATCTTTTCATATGCACACAAAGCATGAAAAAATACCTCATCCCACCCCACTCTCCTGCTGATAATAGCTTATCTAAAGTGATCACTCTCCTTACAATGTGTATGATAATCAAGGTGGGCCATTTCCACCACAAATCCAGGTTTTCTCACCCCCCCCACACACAAACCCACTCTCCTGCTGGTAATAGCTTTTCTAAAGTGACCACTCTCTTTACAATGTGTATGATAATCAAGGTGGGCCATTTCCAGCACAAATCCAGGGTTTAACAAGAACATCTGGGGGGCGGGAGGGGGAGGTAAGAAAAGCAAGGGGAAATAGGTTACCTTGCATAATGACTTAGGCTTGAATAGAGACTGGGAGTGGCTAAGTTAATTGTATCAAATTTGCAAATGAATTCCAATTCAACAGTTTCTCGCTGGAGTCTGGATTTGAAGTTTTTTTGTTGTAATATCACAACTTTCATGTCTGTAATCGCGTGACCAGAGAGATTGAAGTGTTCTCCGACTGGTTTATGAATGTTACAATTCTTGACATCTGATTTGTGTCCATTTATTCTTTTACATAGAGACTGTCCAGTTTGACCAATGTACATGGCAGAGGGGCATTGCTGGCACATGATGGCATATATCACATTGGTGGATGTGCAGGTGAACGAGCCTCTGATAGTGTGGCTGATGTGATTAGGCCCTGTGATGGTGTCCCCTGAATAGATATGTGGGCACAGTTGGTAACGGGCTTTGTTGCAAGGATAAGTTCCTGGGTTAGTGGTTCTGTTGTGTGGTATGTGGTTGCTGGTGAGTATTTGCTTCAGGTTGGGGGGCTGTCTCCCAAGATTTGTGAGAGTGTTGGGTCATCCTTTAGGATAGGTTGTAGATCCTTAATGCGTTGGAGGGGTTTTAGTTGGGGGCTGAAGGTGACGGCTAGTGGCGTTCTGTTATTTTCTTTGTTAGGCCTGACCTGTAGTAGGAGACTTCTGGGAACTCTTCTGGCTCTATCAATCTGTTTCTTCACTTCCGCAGGTGGGTATTGTAGTTGTAAGAATGCTTGATAGAGCTCTTGTAGGTGTTTGTCTCTGTCTGAGGGGTTGGAGCAAATGCGGTTGTATCACAGAGCTTGGCTGTAGACGATGGATCGTGTGGTGTGGTCAGGGTGAAAGCTGGAGGCATGTAGGTAGGAATAGCAGTCATTAGGTTTCCGGTATAGGGTGATGTTTATGTGACCATCGTTTATTAGCACTGTAATGTCCAGGAAGTGGATCTCTTGTGTGGACTGGACCAGGCTGAGGTTGATGGTGGGATGGAAATTGTTGAAATCATGGTGGAACTCCTCAAGGGCTTCTTTTCCATGGGTTCAGATGATGAAGATGCCATCAATATAGCGCAAGTATAGTAGGGGCATTAGGGGACGAGAGCTGAGGAAGCATTCTTCTAAGTCAGCCATAAAAATGTTGGCATACTGTGGGGCTATGCGGGTACCCATAGCAGTGCCGCTGATCTGAAGGTATACATTGTCCCCAAATGTAAAATAGTTATGGGTAAGGACAAAGTCACAAAGTTCAGCCACCAGGTTAGCCATGACATTATCGGGGATAGTGTTCTTGACAGCTTGTAGTCCATCTTTGTGTGGAATATTGGTGTAGAGGGCTTCTACATCCATAGTGGCCAGGATGGTGTTATCAGGAAGATCACCGATGGATTGTAGTTTCCTCAGGAAGTCAGTGGTGTCTCAAAGGTAGCTGGAAGTGCTGGTAGCGTAGGGCCTGAGGAGGGAGTCTACATAGCCAGACAATCCTGCTGTCAGGGTGCCAATGCCTGAGATGATGGGGCGCCCAGGATTTCCAGGTTTATGGATCTTGGGTAGTAGACAGAATATCCCAGGTCGGGGCTCCAGGGGTGTGTCTGTGTGGATTTGATCTTGTGCTTTTTCAGGGAGTTTCTTGAGCAAATGCTGTAGTTTCTTTTGGTAACTCTCAGTGGGATCAGAGGGTAATGGCTTGTAGAAAGTGGTGTTGGAGAGCTGCCGAGCAGCCTCTTGTTCATATTCCAACCTATTCATAATGACAACAGCATATTCTTTGTCAGCCTTTTTGATTATGATGGCATTGTGTTTTGCATGGCTGAGGTTATGGGGCAAGTGATGCTGCTTTTCCACAATTTCAGCCCGTGCACATCGGCGGAAGCACTCTATGTAGAAGTCCAGTCTGCTGTTTCGACCTTCAGGGGGAGTCCACCTAGAATCCTTCTTTTTGTAGTGTTGGTAGGGAGGTCTCTGAGGATTAGTATGTTGTTCAGAGGTATGTTGGAAATATTCCTTGAGTCGGAGACGTCGAAAATAGGATTCTAGGTCACCACAGAACTGTATCATGTTAGTGGGGGTGGAGGGGCAGAAGGAGAGGCCCCAAGATAGGACAGCTGCTTCTGCTGGGCTAAGAGTATAGTTGGATAGGTTAACAGTATTGCTGGGTGGGTTGAGGGAACCATTGCTGTGGCCCCTTGTGGCATGTAGTAGTTTAGAAAGTTCAGTGTCCTTTTTCTTTTGTAGAGAAGCAAAGTGTGTGTTGTAAATGGCTTATCTAGTTTTAATAAAGTCCAGCCATGAGGAAGTTTGTGTGGAAGGTTGGTTTTTTATGAGAGTTTCCATTTTTGAGAGCTCATTCTTAATCTTTCCCTGTTTGCTGTAGAGGATGTTGATCAGGTGATTCCGCAGTTTCTTTTAGAGCGTGTGGCACAAGCTGTCAGCATAGTCTGTATGGTATGTAGATTGTAATGGATTTTTTACCTTCAGTCCTTTTGGTACGATGTCCATCTGTTTGCATTTGGAAAGGAAGATGATGTCTGTCTGTATCTGTACAAGTTTTTTCATGCAGTTGATAGATTTACACTCCATACGGCTAAATGCAGTGCCTTGCATAATGACAGGTTTCAGAGTAACAGCCATGTTAGTCTGTATTCGCAAAAAGAAAAGGAGTACTTATGGCACCTTAGAGACTAACCAATTTATTTGAGCATAAGCTTTTGTGAGCTACAGCTCATTTCATCGGATGCATACTGTGGAAAGTGTAGAAGATCTTTTTATATACACACAAAGCATGAAAAAATACCTCCTCCCACCCCACTCTCCTGCTGGTAATAGCTTATCTAAAGTGACCACTCTCCTTACAATGTGTATGATAATCAAGGTGGGCCATTACCAGCACAAATCCAGGGTTTAACAAGAACGTCTGAGGAGGGAGGGGCGGTAGGAAAAAACAAGGGGAAATAGGTTACCTTGCATAATGACTTAGCCACTCCCAGTCTCTATTCAAGCCTAAGTTAATTGTATCAAATTTGCAAAGAGGGTGAGCACTGGTTTGTATGAGTATCTTTTCCTAATTATTCTGGTGTTTTCTGCTACCTATAAGAGCTGAGGACAAATTATTGGTTTATGAATCTCTTCAAAGTTTGTACTTTTATTATTTTTTGTGTTTTTAAAAAAGCCAGAGCATGGTATAGATGTTTTATATAATATCTCCAGCTCAAAAAGAAAAGCACAGAATTACAAAGGAAGCAGAATATAAGAATCTTTACAGGATGCAATATTCTCTACAGCAGCTTATCAAAATTGTCAACCCCCATTAGAGGATCAATATAATCACCTGCAGCATCCTTAAAGCAGGACTTATACCTGCAGGATAAGTAGAATTGTGACAAGAATATCTGTCAATCATGTTCACACTAAAGCCGGAGAGGCTGTAAAGTGCTCCTGCATATGCAGCTTATATTAACACATGCAAAACAACCCTCCAAAAGCAGAAGTTTAATCAGCCCTGCAAGTGCCATACGGATCATAAAAAAGAAAACTGAAAGTAGTCTATTTTCAGATTAAAAGGTTGTATCCATGCCATACATGCTGTCCAGCTGAAATTCATAGTTTATCTACAGAAACAAACATCTTCAAGAATATACTCTTTGCTAAGAAACGCAAAGGCTCAAGAAATATTGTTAATAATTCTAAAATGTTTGATACTCTCTAGAAGTATGCCTATATCAGGATTATTGTCTCTTAAATTTGGAACTATATCCAGATATATTTATTTGCTTCACACCTAGTAGTCAGATTTTTAAAATAGTCCAGTTGTGCTGAGTATGGTTAGGAACATTGTTTGTTAAATCCCAGGTAGCCATTTACAGACAACAATTGGTTTGGTTGCTAAAGACAAGAAGCACTCTTTGTTTTACATAGCAGCACATATCCTCAGATGTAGAGGCTCAGATCATCCTGTTGATCAAACACTTTAATATAGATTTTATCTCCTATATGTGCATGAAACTACTGAAGAAAAAATAATAAAAATATGGGCACAATAAATCAGAACTGTTGGAAGTGTAAGGAAAACTACTAATTACAATTTTGGCAGGGTACTTCAGAGGCTAACTAGAGGCATTTTAGCTCCTCTAATCTGTGTGAATGTTTATGATTTTGCCATATAAATATTTATATCTGTTATGATTCATCATGGTTGCTTTTTATACCGTTTTCACTTTTACTATGCATTTCACAGACATACATAAAGCAGTGTGTTGTTACAGGTGTTCACACTATCCAAGCCATGTGTACACTCCTTTTAAAATTGCAGAGCTGCGGCAAAAAAGATCAAATTAAATGAGGTGTAGATGGAAGCCAAGCTAATATAATGGCAGGATGAGCTGAGTTCCGCTGAGCAGAGTGAGACACTAGGGCCTTTTAGAACAGTGTATTCTCCAGCTGTCATGGTAGGGGAAGAAAAGAATCATCTCTTTATATTATATACGTGTTCTGGATCTGATGTATTCCAAGGTCTGCAGACTTGATCACCTTGTTGCACTTTAATTCCTAGCACATTAAATCAACCCAGCATGCTTTATGACCATATTACCTACTAACCACTTCCAGCTATGAGTTACCATTTAATTTAATCAGAATGAATTTTCCAGTGCAGAAGAAACTATTTTCCTGTGGCAGAGTAATAGCAAATCTAGAGGAAAAAAATACACTGGATATTACAGTTCCTAAAGAGGAAAAAAATGGGATGGGGGGAGAGGAAATCAATGCTATTACTTTTGATGGTCTTTACTTTGAAATTCAGAATAGGTAACAAAAATGTTTGACACTATTCAGTATCAGATGATCCAATTAATTTATAAAGTATGTTTTAGCTTTTTTATAGTAAAAACATATTATCCATGTATAAATCTTAAATATTTTACACAACGCATGCTTGCTTTGCACATCTTCAGTAGAAGGACCTGTCAACATCTATTTTAATAGCACCTAATTTTTACTATACAAGTTGTTGTAATAGTGAGTTTGAGGTTTCTATTGGTCCACACTGCACCAAAAATAAAAGTCCTTTTCCGTCATAAAATCCAGACTGTTCTTACAAATTGTGAATTTCCTAGGTAACTTGAATCGTAGTACAGATTAAAGCCTGATCCAAAATCAATTGAAGTTAATGAGTATTGACATCTGTAGGTTTTGGACCAGTCCCCAAGGCCCCCATCATCCACACATGTGAATAAATGTACATGTCTGAATAGCCCCATTGAGGAGGCATTTTCTCTTAGATGCAGTTATAACTTTGTTAATGTTGTATTTACAAAAATCTAATCCCATTGCCATGACACAATGCCACTACAATAAAAGCATACATTAGTTCACAATCAAACTCAAGAAAGGAAATTCCATTAAAAATAGTTGTTCTCTGAAACTGTTTTAAAGTGTGTGTATTCTAAAATATCTGCCATTTCTAAGAAAAAACAATTAAGAAGCTTGCAAAGTGAGTTTTGTTTACCTGTCAGCTAAATTTGCTTATGACTGTGAGTCCTTCCTCTGTTCGGTAACTTGGAACCAAATTATAACTGCATGATTAAAATTTGGCAGATGTATGTTATCTAGTGAGTGCTTCAATGACTGGAGTATCTACACTACCATTGAAATATTTACTCCCAATTTAGAGAGGTAATAATCGATAATAAAGGCCCCAGAGAACAAATGAAGAAATAAAACTATGTTCCTTTTAACACTTCCTCTCTCAAAGCAATATTTAATGTGGTTAAAGAACCTCTGTCCTCTCTCCCAGTGTGGTCTCTAGTAGGTGGTGTGACTGGAGAAAAGACTGGTATATTGGTTAGCTTTTCTACATAAAAAGCATTAGATTACCCATGTCATAAGCAACCTTCAACAAATCCATTAGTTCATTTAGAAGAATTTCAGTACTACATAAATCTCATTTGTAGCTTCCCTCTCTTTAGATTAGGGATGGCTTGTCTGTAGTGCTTGACAAGACTTTAGGAAGTCTCTTAGATTGAATACACTATTGAGAAATGTATCGAATTTCCTTAGCACTCTATTTATTTACCCTTCTATTATGGTCATTAAGGAACTGACATATAACACACCTAATATATTTTTCAACACAGCAAATATATATTCTCTTAAATCTATCATCCAGACATTTGTTAACAAGTACTAAGGGGTTTCTGCTGTTATACTGCCAACTTTTCTTCATCTTCTTTATTCTTATAAGGCACCTAGAGGTCTGTAATTTCCTAACAATCTTGGTAGACATAGCTTTCTTACTTCTCTATGAGCAAAATGTTTACTTCACTGGCTAGCTGTGTAGCAATTTTGTCATGACTGGAAAACAATACTTCTCTAGGCAAAATTGCAGTAATAGTAGTTAGTCTTTAACTACTCTATTGATTAATGCTCCAATGGTACCTCTTAGGAGCTGCAGTCTTTAAGTATGTACTATCCTTTCCAATGCTGCACAGTGGGAGAAGTGCATAATTTGGATTATTACTAATGTCACAGGTGTGTCCTATTGTCTGAATCTAGCCATGTGCTGGGTTAAAGGGGCTATTAATAAGAGGATTAATTTTAGCTAATTGTAATTAAGAGTATTAACGATTTTATGATGCTACCAGCAGCCCTTTAGTGAGACTTTATTACGTATCTAGTGCAGAGAACCATCTTAGTTATTGTTGGTAACATACAAGAACAGATCAGTATTAGGCTGAACAGTCCTTTTTGAACTCCCTTATAACCAAAGTTTGCTAGTTAGAAGGCTAGTGTAAAACAAAACATAGGTATGGTTCAGTTTGTACACCTGTGATCCAGAGGGCTCTAGCTTCTATAGCATAATCCCTTCTGGCAAAGACTGTTATGAAGGATTCTTTACAGGTGCTGCATACTCTGCATACTGTGAAGAGGTGGGGCCTGAGGGAACTATGGACAGCAATTTGCTGAGGTTCTTCAGAAAACGAATATCTTTGGGTAAAACCCCTCCTTTGTACCAACATGAAACGAATTGTATTCGACTCACATGGCTATCAGGTGAACATTTAAAATAGTGTAGATCTCAGGCTGTTCACAGAAGGGGTATGTCCAATGGAGGTTTTTCCATTGATTCAATCTTGGGTCTTTCTCATCACTAAATCAGTGGCCATCTTAAATTAGAATACATTCAGGGCTGCTCTACTTAATTTTGGTAGGCAATGGTCACCACCAGGGGAGTTCTGGCACTTGAGAATTGCCAGGTTTTAGGGATGCTCTGACTATTCCTCCTTTTCCCCATTAATACCCACTGTGTCAGGGAACCAGATCTGGAGGGCGTAGAAACAGACACAATGGCTTAATACTACAAAGATTCTCTTAGGCATGGGGAATCCTCAGAGCACCTGTTAAAGCAATCATAAGGACACCTTATGCTTCCAGAGCAGCACAAAGCAGCTGGGGTGGTGCTGAGGCTCTTGCCCAATGTGTATGTATAAATGTTTGGCACAACATGAGATAAATTAGGAAAGGTGTGTTAGTTATTTTAACTTTTTTTTAAATGCATTTATACACAACCAGTGTCTGATCCAAATTCGTAACTTGAACTATTTGCAGTTATTGGAAGTAGAATTTGTAAATAATTTATAAGCCTCAAATCTGTAAATTGAAGTTTTCTGCATTTCAAAGTCATATTTACCATCTTCTGTCTTCAGAATAAAGAATGTCATAAGTGCACAAAAATGGATTGCTAGAATGCTACACAGAAATACTGATCCATAGTCTTGCAGTTAGGTGAATGACTAGAAAGATAAGCTGAAAATGTGGCTCACAATTCTATGATGATAGGCCTCTGAAGGAAAACCCCTAGAGACGATCCTTATTCATTAGTAAGCACCCACTATAAGACAATCATATTGGTACTTAGAGAAAATCCACATTTCCAAGTCCAAAGTACATAAGAGTTTTGAATGAAATATTTCAAAACCTGCCAGGAAACAAATATTTAGAAGTGCCAATTTATACAATATTGTCATGTTATGTAGCATGATACTTGTGTAGTTTTTCACCTTCACAGTTCTCAACAAGCTGAAGATCTGAAAATTTAGCCATTCTAAAACCAGAAAGATTTTTCAATGAACTTTCATTATCTCTACATCATTATAATTCTATACTCTTCTTTGAGGAGGGTCCCTATGGGTGCTCCACTGTAGGTGTGTCTGTGTCTCTTTACTGCTGATCGGACAACTTTGGTAACAGTGTCCATCCAGCCCATGCATGTGCTGCTCCTCGCCTGCCATGAGTCTAGCAAGCATGGACAGGAAAACCCTCCTCAGTTCTGTTTCAACTGCTCTTGGCTAGAGACAGAGCCCTGGCTGTCCGTTCGTGAACTGTAAACTTTTCAAATTGCTAATTTTTAGCTTCCTTGAAGCATTTTCTTTGTTACTTTGTATTTTATTTGGCCATGCAAAAGAAAAGAAAAGAAAAGAAAAGAAAAGAAAAGAAAAGAAAAGGGCTTGTCTCCTGCCAACCCCAGTTGGGAGGACACTCCTGGACAAGGGTGTGCCCAGCTCCCCAGGTTTCAAAGTGCCTCAGTTGCAAGGAATCTATCCCAGTGACTGATGGACACTCAGTGCATTCACTGCCTGGGAGAAAAGCACATTCCACAAAAAGTATGGCTTGGATAAGCAACTGAAGCCCAAATCCAGGAACAACTGAGAGCTAAGACTCAAACTCCTACTCATGGAATCAACCCTTCAACCCCCGGCAGGTTGCGCGGAGAGGTTCCAGCAGGACCTCTCCCCGCAAGCCTCTTCTTCGAAGGGAGGTGAGCTGAGAAAGATGAGCCACTCATGTAAGGCCTCTACAAAAGGGTCGGTGAGTCCCTGTAGGGAGCCTCAATTGAGCTGAAAATGATCTTCCACTTGATCAGTATCATTGGTACTGACAGCACCGAAGCTGTCTACCTGGTACCAATCCAACGGAGCAAGTCAGACTGCTTAAAGGCCAAATGGGCATGGGCAAAGAATCACTGGCATTGCGGGGATGTGAAAAACAAAGAAGGTCCACCGCGGGGAAGGTTCCATCCGTATGGACATCAGGACCTGTACTGATAGCTCAGTGGTTTGAGCATTGGCCTGCTAAACCCAGGGTTGTGAGTTCAATCCTTGAGGGGGCCATTTAGGGATCTGGGGCAAAAAAAAAAAAAATTGGGGATTGGCCCTGCTTTGAGCAGGGGGTTGGACTAGATGATCTCCTGAGGTCCCTTCCAACTCTGATAGTCTATGAGTCTATGACCCCAGTGCACAAAGCACCAACTGATCTCGCTACCAGCTCTGTATCTCTGACCCCATCAGTTCAAGCCTCTCAACATCAACAACTACCTCTGGTGCCAATGCCATCTGCACCGCCGGATTTCTGGTGTGTGATTGATTTTTTGATGTCTGATGCAGCAGACTCACCCCTACTAAGTACCACGGCCCCAGTATTGAGTCCACCCAGTTCCCTGGATTCACCAACATCTTCCTGCCATGCACCACCCTTCTCATCATTGGTGTAAGAAAGTGAGAGGACATGGGTTCCCGCTGCTCTTCTCACCCACCATATGGGGTTCAGTTTCACTATGGACATCAGGCATATCCCCCCGATCCACAGCCTCCCTGGTTTGGTCAACCATCAGGCCCCTACGTATCACAATAGCCATACTGGGATCCTTGGCAGGCTCAGAGACAACATGACTCTAGGGTGGCATACCAGCAAACGAGGAGACACCCTCTTAAGCCGCAGCTTTGAAGGCTCACAAACCTCCTTGTGATGGGGCTTGACTCACCACTGTGGTGCCTCCTGCTGGCTGTCCTGGGAATCAGCTTAGTTCGCCAGTGCGCCCTTGTCTGGTGATGTCTTGCCGCCGTCACTTCTGCTCCAGGAAGTGAGTTGTACCAATTGATACAGCATCCTCATCAGGACACAGCACTCTGGCTGTGTCACACTCTCTTCTCCACCCTTCTGGGGGAACAGCAGTCCACTGTTTATCCACTTTCTTGGGAGTGAGTAGGGGCTGGGGGGAGGGAACCCAGGTCTGGGCCCACCCACTACTCTGAGTCCCAGCTCAGGGATCCTGAAAATGACAGCCACATGCTGTGTCCCCTTCAACCCCATAGTCTACTCCCCGGGCCACTTCCACGTAGCCCCAGCACCTTCTCAGTCCTTGAATCAGGGCTCCAGCATGTCAGCAGTCAGCCATGAGCTCACACTCATTCCCTGATCCTGCCCAGCACTGCTCTATCCAAGGTGCTAGCTGTCCTCTGCCTGCAAGGCAGCCAGTCCACCTCCCTCCCCAAGCTCCAGGGAGTCTCTGCCCTGCTCTGCCCTGAGGCTTTTCTTATATAGGCCTGACCAGCCCTGATTGGCTGCTCCTTGTACCACTCTCCAATTGGCTGTCTCCTGCACAGCCTCCCTGGGGTCCTCTCCCATTGGCTGTCTGTTGTGCAGCCTCCCTTTATGGGCTAGACTGGGGCAGGGGCCCCATCACACCCCTGAATAGGCAAGGGAGGAGGTAGAGGCTCAGGTGGAGGAGGAAGCCACTCCTCAAGCCCACTTATTGTCATCTCCAGATGAGACAGAGATTCCCCCTCCGTCATCAATGGCTGATGATTTCAGACTATTCCAGGATCTAGCACAGAGCACAAAGCCCTGCAAATATCATTACAGGAGGTGACCGAGTCTCACAACAAGATGATGGACATTTTACATTCCTCCACCTCTTCCAGAGTGGCCTTTCCTATTAATGAGGCACTCTTTGACCCTGCCAAAATCATATGGCAGACTCCTGTGTCAGTCCCGCCAACATTCAAGTGGGAGGACTAAAATTATTATGTGCCAGCAAAGAACATGGAGTTTCTCTTTTCCCACCGACCTCCCAATTTGAGCAATGTGGATGCTCTCAACTCTAAGGGCCACCAGCACCAGTTCAAATCTACTTCTCAATGGGATCTTAATCTAGTGTTAAAAGGAATGACTAGATACCATTTGAACCAATGGCACCTTGTTCATTAACTCACCTTTCCATGAAGACAGTATTCCTGATTGCCATTACCTCAGCAGGAAGGATAGAGGAGATAGCAACGCTGATGGTGCATCCCCCCTTCACTGTGTTCTTCCCCAACAAAAGTCACTCCTAGATCAGAAGTTCACTCCCAAGGCGACTTCCGCATTTCATATAAATCAGCTTATTCAGCTTCCAATCTTTTATCTCAAATCTCATCAGAATAATAGGACACCCATCCTGCAGACACACAATGTGAGGAGACCCTTGGCCTTCTATTTGGACAGGACAAGAGCTTTTAGAAAATCACCAAGACTCCTCGTCTCTGTTGTAGATAGGAGAAAAGGTACCGTGATTTCAGCTCAAAGACTCTCCAAATGTGTCTTGCTCTGTTACCAAGTGCATAACATAGCACCCCGTTCTCAATACACATGCACTCTTCAAGACAGGCCTCCACTTTTGTCACCTTCTCCAATAGCATCCCTATATCAGAAATCTGCAGAGCAGATACCTGGGGATCTGTACATATCTTTGCAGAAAACGATGCCATCTTGGGAGACTTGGCTCCAGGTGCTGGTTTTGGTGCCACAGTATTATCATCTATAATAGACTCAACTCTGAAGTTCCAGCCTCCATGGTGCGTAGGGACACTAGAAGAAGAAGAAGACTCACCTAATGCAGCAACAATGCTTCTTCGAGATGTGTGTCCTTATGGACATAGGCACCGACTCTGAGGGTGCTCTCGGGCTGGAGCACCCATGGAAAAAAATACAGGATGCTTAGCACCCATGTGGATCAGCTCTTTCCCCACCCTCCCAGCACCTCTCGCCCACTTGTGATCAGCTGTTCAGCGGCGTGCAGAAGGCGCTAGGGCAGAGGGGCATGCTCGGGGGAGGGGGCAGAATTGGGAGAGAAGGGGCGGGGGTGGAGCAGGGGCATGAAAGAGCAGGGGTGCGGCCTTGGGGGAAGGGGGGGAGCTGGGGCGGGGCCTGGGGAGTAGCAGGGATCAAGCATCCCAGGGAAATTAGAAAGTTGGCACCTCTGAATGTGGTCATAATAAAACTGACAAATATTTCACAGTGACTAATTTAATTGATGAATTTAGCCTCTGTATCTTCTCATAGAATGTCCACAGTTAACTCTCAGCTTCCTATAATGTTTTTGTTCAAATTTACTTGACATGTTTTGATGAGATTTTCTTTAATACACGGTTTGCCCACAAACAGTTCACTGTGACTATACAATTCTGAATATTCAGAATGCAAACTGTGCTTGTATGTCACATGTATAGTTTGTGTTCCCTGACTGAATATTTTCAACTATAATATTGAAGACTAGGGCTTGAAGGCACTGAGGGGATTGAATCTTTCAGAGGAAACAGCAGTTTCTGGAGAGGGTGCAGGTAAATGGGATTAGAGAAATTTAGAAAACTATAAATGATTCCTTTCTTTACTTCACAGGCTTTATCAGAGACAACATTTGTAGGTTAATAACATGCTACTCTAGATTTTACTGGTTGTGTGCGCAGGTGAAATGTAGCTTTTGCCCATCCTATTTATGAAATAACTGTGTATACATAATTCTAGGTAAAAAGGTTGCAATCAGATACTTGTGTGGCTCATTTACTTGACTGTGTCAGGGCATTATTAAAAGTGTTTTCTTTGGGAATCCTGTCCCTCTGCTATCCCATTACATATACAATATATCCTATTACATAAACAATATACCACCTCTGGTGTGAGTACTTGAACATGGAAGGTTAAAATGTAGCTATCTGAGGTGAATAAAATTTGATTGCTCAAAAGCTGATCAATTTTCCACAGCTCTATGTATGAGTTAGTGCATATGTCTAACTTGTTTGGTAGAACAGACTTTCACTCTAATACATTAGAATATTGATAGATCTGTACTGAAAGATGGATATATGGGATATAAGTATATTATTTCTGACTGAAAAAAACTGCATTCTCCCTATCAAACAATATCTATCCAATTTAAGTATTTATAAAGTGCCTATCACCATGGTATCTAATCACAGAGCAAAAGTAAATGTTTAATGCATGACTGTTTGTTTGACAGTTTAAAATAAAACAAAACAAAAAAGATTCACAGCTCCCTAAAGCAATAGAATATAAAATTAAAGCAACTACTCAAAAGAGTATTTTTAAATAATGTTCCAGTAATAACTGCTTTTTTCCCCAAGTCATGACAATGTATTATATGGAAATAGGAAAGGAAAGGAACTAATGAGAGTTTATATGGTCTTTATAAAATTTGATCTATAAATATTACAGGCCCTTGCTTTACCAGCTCACCAACTTTCTGGATACCTGCCTTTGCCCTTGATGCATTCCCTTCATAACTGGGGGAATAATGCCTTGTCCTGCATTGGGAAAAGCAGCCAAGAAGGTCAAGATTTATTTTTCCTCTGACATATTTCTTTGTGTTACAAAAAGCATTTGCCATAGGATGTTCCAGAAGTAAAGTGAAGAAGTAAATATTGTCTAAACAAAAATTGGGACTATATAATGTTTGTATTCTATTTGTTGCTTCTGGGTGTCTTTCTGGAACCCTATAAAGAACCCATGTGTATCAATAGCAATTTATATACATATAATGCATATGCACTATGATACAATCTTTAATTACATGATCACATACTATGTTTCTCATGGCTCCCATACTTCATACAGGGCACAGGATTTGGTCTGGGGATTAATCAAGGTTGTGTAATGAAGAAAACTAATTTAGCTCCCTGGACTCCTCATTCAATCTCAGTTCTCTCTCCACACCCTGGTTCCTCACAGACTTGTCTTTCCTCCTTTCTTCCACCCAACTAGTTCTCAGTCCTGTCTCTTTGCACACACAGTCCCCTGCCCCCAGGGCTCTTCATCCTATCTCAGCTTCTCCCGCTACTCACTGGCTCCTAGTTTTCCCTCCCTCTCCCCAATTTCCTCCCTGGTTCCTAGTCTGTCTCCTTGCCCAACCAGTCACAGCATCCTCCCGAACCTCAAATCCCAGTTTCCCTCTTCTCCTCCCCTCACCAACCTCAGTCCCAGTGTCTCCCACCCAGGCTCCTTGGTCTCCACCTCCCATCCCCCACATCCAACTCAAGAATCAGGAAGCTTCCTTCTCCTCCCTGCAGGAGTGTCATTGACAGCAAAGGAGAAGAAGTTCCAGTGCCTGGCCCTGACCTACGATGCCCCAGATCTGCAATTACAGGGAAAGTCCAGCTGCACTTGTTTGGCTTTGAGCTGTAACATGCTCAGTGAAGATAGAATCTACAGAGAACTTAGCTGTGAAGGTCTAACAAGTCATCTCTATTGAGCATGCACAAACTGATTTTGTTTAAATGCTTAGAACTTGGCTAAATTCAAGTGCCTTTCCATTGTGAGGGCAGAAGGCACATCCCTAATACAACTTTAACACTTAAGCACCATTCACAAAACTGAGGAGGAAGTGGCCTTTTATACCAAATAGCCAGGATGCTCAACTGGGATGTGGAAGACATGGAGCTGGGACTTGAACCCAAGTCTTCTTCTGCCCAGGTGAGTATTCTAACTACTGGGCTATTGGCTAGTCTAGGGAGGGGCTATCTGAATCTCTCCTGAAATGAAATAAAAGGTTTAAATGAGATCATATAATTAATTTTAATGACTATCCTTTAATTCTAGGAGATAGTTATTTTCTACCTTTATATATCTTTACTTGCTTTTAAGTCAGATATTTCTGTAATTCTATTCACTCTATTTATAAAAGCATGTTGGTCTCTGAACTCCTGCATACTAAGTATTTCTCTCCTGGTGAATCAGATATTTTAAAAAGTCTTTATATTTAAATAGTATTCAATGATTAATAATACAACACACCTTCAGTTGTATCTAGGTTGATCTCAAAGACTACTTACTCATGTTGGTTCATAAACACCATGTGACAAATTCTGCTCTGTACAGATTTTGGCCCTATTGGTTGAAACTTCAGAATTCTTGTCAAATATTAATCCAACCTATGTTTACAAAGTAATTTTATGCTCAGTATTCCCAAACTAGGGTAATATCTATGTATGTCATTTTTGTTCTGATAAGCCTCAGAACTTTTGGTTCATGTTAGCAAAGACAGTAGGAGAGATGGAGAGCAGTCCTATCTTGATCTCCACTGTAAAGAAAATGTATCTGTATCTGTTCTATATACCAGTAGTTTTGTGTACTTTTACATTTCATGCAACAGAACTACAATTCAAATTTCCTCACATTAAAGAGAAGTATAGGCCCCTCTACCCAGTCAACATCATTTTATACATCGGAAGTTATAGATAACACAATGGTTTGAACAATTAAGGAAGCCATAAGAAGTTTTAAAAAGCTTCTATAGTATTCTAGTTTCTCTCATATTAAAAATAACACACTCTTAATCCCACTTGCCTCTCCAACTATCACCCCCTCTCCTTCTTGTCTCTAAGCTCATTGAAAGCACTGTCTAAGCTCATTGAAAGCACTGTCTACAATCCTTGTCTGGAGTTTCTCTCCTCCAATTCATCCTAGACTTTCCAATCTGGCTTCTGTCCCTTGCACTTCACTGATACTGCTGTTGCCAAAGTCTTTAGCAACCTCTTTCTAGCTAACACTCTGAATAAATATTTCATCCTCATCCTCCTGGACTTGTTGGCTTGAAATCTTGTCCTCCCTTGGCTTCTGTGACTCTGTCCTCCTCTAGTTGTCCTCCTGCATCTCTAATTGCTCCTCTACTGTGGCCATTGGAGAATCCTCTTCATCTGCACTCTAATTTTCTATAGGGGTTCCACAGGGCAGTGACCTTGGTCCCCTTCTCTTCTCCCTCTACACATTACCTCTGGGTAACCTCATCCGCAAACACAAATTCAAGTAACCATCTCTATACTGATGAGTCACAGACAATGTTCCCTCTAATTTTTGACAGGCCGTGTGCTCAAAAAAGTTCTTCTGTGCAAACTGTTGTGCTTCTGCACAAATTTTTGTGTGTACGGTTTTTCGCCATGTGTGTGGGGTTTAGGATCTGTGTGCACACACACACGTGCACATCTTAGAGGGAACAGTGGTCACAGATCTTCCTCGCTACTCCAGACCTGCCTTCTGTCCTAAAATTTTGGCGCCTCTCTCTCTCTCTCTCCCAACCCCACATGGATGTCTAGCCATCAGCTCAACATAACTAAAATAGAGCTCCTAATCTCACAATGACAAGCCCTCATCAATACCTCCTTTCTTAATCACTGTTAACAGACCCACCATCCTGTTACTCGGGACTGTAACCTAGGTGCCTCTCTGTAAGGTCCTCACATCCAGGCTACATCTAAATCTTGTGGAGTCTTTCTGGGTAACCTCTCTAAGATATGGCCTCTCTTGACCATCCATAGAACTAAAACTCATCCAGGCTCTCATCTTATGTTTTGAGTCCTGCAACATCCTTTTCTGGCCTTAACAAATGCAATCTTGTCCTGCTTACATTAACTCAGAATGCTGCTGCAAAGATCATTTTCCTGGCCTGCCACTTTGACCATGTCACCTCTCTTTGAATCTCTCCACTGACTCCCCTTTCTCTAGTATTCACTTTCAAGACCCTTCATAGTCAATCCCTACTTATATCTCATTTGCTATTGAGAGTACGATGCTCTCAGCCAATGACTCCAGTCTCCATCGCCCATTTCTTAAAGCCCACCTTTGTGCTTTATTCCCCATGCTGCTTGGGAGGCACTCCCCATAAACATCCACAAAGCTCTCTCATTATCTTCCTTAAAACTCTTTGCTGTAATGGCTTCAAAAGACTGGACAGCTATTAGGCAGCTACTATGCAGATCCCACTGTCTATCATGCTGATCAATATTGTCTCATTTCATTGTTCTCCCCAACTGGTCTCCCTGTTCTGTTTCTTGTCTTATAATTGGCTTGTAAATTCTTTGGGGTAGAGACCTTCTCTTTGTTCTGTTTGTACAGCACCTAGCACCATGGTACCCTGGCTCCAAGTCACTATGGTAATAAAGTATGATGGTCTATTCTAGCTAGATATGCACTTTTATTTGATCCATGCTGTATTGTATGCTAAATGCAAACAGTGTTGGTGAGTTTACATACTGGTATGAAATACAGTTCCCCCTGAAAAGAATTAATACCTATAGGTTCATTTAAAAATAGACAGACAGTGTAGTGCAGGCAAGATATGAGACAGAGATCAGACACACACACACACAGTTCAAATACCTATCGCCTTGAGAAAGGAGACATGAGGTTGTGTGTCATGAGTTCAGATCTCACTTCTATTGACTGCAGACAATACTTCTGTGCACTAGAGGTCTAATCGGAAAAGGCCTCATACTCTACCTCCATTTCCACTGTTGTGCCACAACAGGATTTGATATTATCTGCAGTCATCTTGTGCACTTAACCCCACCATCCTCTGCTAAGCTAGAAGAGAGGACATCACAGAAAAATCTGGCCTTGCTTAGGCAGACAAAAACAGTTGCAAGCTGCAGTTTTACTTACTTGGATAGATAAAGCAAAAGGACAGATTCATGGGTCGGGGGGAATGTGGAAAACTGACCTTGATTCTGGTTGTCCGTGTTTGTAAGTATGTTTGTTTTTTCTTTTTCTGAAGCTGCTCTGCTGATAGTGGGAATAATTAATTACTATTGGCTGTTGCTATGGAAATTATTAGCATGTTAGGAGCTATTATGAGTTATGTGCTTCATCTGGAGAAAATCTATAAAGAGTTTAGTTAGAAAGTGTGATTTGGAGCAGTCCCAGGAAGCTTTATTTGGGCAAGGATTTGGTACCTAAAGCCCATAGCAGCTGGACGGAAGGAGGGCCCCGGAAGGTTGGTTGTTGTTTCTTCAAAACCATCTCAGACTTTGGGTAAATTTAAAAGTTTGGGATGCTCTGAACCTACTGAGACAGCATATGTGTGTGTGTGCGTGCATGTATGCTTGAGACCTAATAACAAATAATTTTAGGTAAAAGCACTCTTGTTTGTACCAATCATTTATCAGACAGAGGAGCTGTGTCCCCAGTGATTTATTCCTGACACTACCTGGAGAGAACCTGTTAAGTTACCACTGCTTTGGGTTCTGAAAACCCTTGGTAACACCCCATTATAGAAAAACACTGACTGAGAAGCTGCACAAGGTCACTTAAGACAAAGTTGGAAACAGAATTCAGACAGATCCAAGTCTTATCCATTCAGCAAACAGTCTATTGATTTCCAGCAAATTTTTGTAACTGGAAAAATCTGTGTTAAATTCTCCTTTATTGGTTGATCTACATGAAGGCTAACAGTTACATTTTTAGCTCAAGAGATAGCAACAGGCTATGCTGATGATCCCAGAATGAAAGACTTCACACTCTGACAATGACCCATCTGGGGGTGCCCTTATTGTTGTGCATGATAGAATGTGTTTTTCCTGATTGTCTTTTTTAGAAATCAGTTTGTTTATTTCAGTTTAACTTACACAGTGAGAATATCCTTAAAGCAGCTTTTACAGTTAAAACCCATTATTACTTGTCTGCAGATATCCTGCATTTCCGTTGTTTGTCACCCAGTTGGACTGCATGTGTCACACGACACCTCTAAACCTTGGAACATGTTATGTCCCTCTCTTACGCAATCAAATCCTCTTCTCTTAACACACCCTGATAGAGATCCTTCCTGCAACATCATTTTCATTAGATTTAATTGGTGCATTCTGAGAGAGAGGCAATAGTCTGCTACCTGCTTTGCCAACTTCTAGGGCAAGTATCAGTCCCTCCCCTCGACATTGGCCCTCCTTCCCATCCAAGTCCTCATTATGCTATTCACACAGAAGACTGCAAGGAACTGACCTTCATACGCACCCACTCCGCCACCTTCATTGGTGGCCATGATTGTAGTTAATAAAAAAACTCAAAAGAACTTCAGGTAATAAATATTATTCGTTAGTAATCTGTCAAGGGGACAGTAACACATCCATGTGGCTGACTATAGGTACTGAGAGGAGTTAAGATTAATAGAAAAAGTTGCAGGTAAAGGTTTAAGATTCAGATGCTACAAAAGTTTATGTGTATATTTAAACTGAGACATGTAAATAGTCCCATTAACTTTGGTGAGACTGCTTATGTATCTAAAATTAAGTGTTGATGTGAGGCCAGCTCCAACTAGAATAATAATGTATGGTTGGGGTAATATTTTAATAATATAATAATGCTGGTTGGGGTAACATTTTAACAACTTTTCTATACTGGAAAAAGCTATAGTGCAGACAGTCATAGAGGCAAAAAAGCGCTTTTGTCAGTGCCTCTTCTTTGAGGAGACAGAATAAGCTATACAGATAACAGTACCCTTTTGCTCCTATAAGTTGTGTCTATCTGAGAAAAGGTTTGCCAGTATAGCTACACCAGCAATCCTTTCCTTGTGCTGTCATGGCCCGAGTCTTTCCAGGAGTGGGGCCTAAATCTGAAGATATCTTTGATTACTTGGTCTCTCTTACACATTGCAGTAAGTTTCTTTCCAATAACAGCACAAGTCAACAGCAATGATAAGGCTGCCTATGAACTCAGATATTCTTATCTGCAACTATATAACTTTTTTAAAAGTATATTTTGGGTGAAAAGGAAGCCTTTCAGAAACGATATATTTAAAATTAATTTACAATAACCCTCAGAAGTTCTTGCTCTAAATAATGATTTTCTGAGCTCCATAATACGGTGAGAGGGGAAATGACTAAACATTGGATTCAAATATTTTTGTTTAAGAAAAGTGTGTTTCTATCAGGCCCTTTCTCACAGAGAACTTAATAGTAAACATAGGTCTCAGAAACCTGGTTAGTGTCCTTGGGGACAAGGAGTCAGAAGTCAATGTTCCATTTACGTAATATTTCATTGCAGTAGGACATGTGTTGATTTACAGAGAACACTTAAATTGTTCAGTTCTGTATTTGCCATATAATCTCTTTGATATAGAACTAGCTTTAAATCTCTCTTGGCCTATTGTGAATGCCTTTGTCTTCATAAAAGTGTTGAAAAGTTTTAAATTTAAAATGGGACAATAGCCACCTGATGAGTTTTGGACCATCATCTAATGGCATGAGCCTGAGCAACTGGAAGGAAGACCCAGAGCTCCTGAAATTGGATTTCTAATATTTAATGTCCTCATAACTAACTTTAATGGAAGTGATGGTATTAATTGACCCAGGCTTATTAGAGAATGAACGTGTAGTACTTTTTAACATTTATTACTGTAGAAAAATAAACTATCATCTTGGTGCACCTACATTCTTCTCCATGCCATGGAAATTAATCACTCAGAAATTAATACAATTAAAAATATGCATTATATATTATACTATAAAGTACCTTCCTTGGTGACATGATAGTCTCACCATTGAAACAGCAATCCAAAAGCTTGAATCATTTAGAGGTTTAAGATACATTTTTCAGCCACCATTGATAAATGAACATTATCAAATGGAACGGAGTGACCTATAACTGTGTGTGTGAGAAAATGAGATACACACCCATACCCACCCACACAAAGATAGAATATCAGTGGGTTTGATCCAGTAAAAGAAAGGAAGTCTAGGATCCTCTTATAAAAGATTATACATATTTTTTTTATGTCAGCTTTATACAGAATTTAAACATGCATAAACTAAACTGCATAGCAAAAACAGCTATTGTCATTTAGGGAACCTCTTTGGTTTTCTACCCTAGCAAAGACAATGATCAGACTTTCATTAATATAATATCTGTGATGATTTGTTGCCACTATTGTTCTACAAGTGATGTGGGTTTTTGTTTTAAAGGGAAAACAAGAACACCAAATGAAAGTAGTAATCAGTACTAAATCCCTTCTCCCAGGATGGCAGACAAAAGGTTTCTATGAAGTCATATGACATATATACACTGTAAATTCAATATACAGTGCAGGCATTAACAAGTCTTCTGAGATGTTATGTAATTAGCTCAATTAAATATTGGCTTAAATGAAGCTGAGGATCTGGCTCTTCATGTTAATCCACACTGGTATCTGAAATACCACAATCTTTCTCTACTTAGGAAGGAAAATGCTTTGGCTCTCAGATGTCATTGTGGATATTTTTCCCCTCACATAGGAGCTACTGTAGCTACTGGGATTAAAGGACAAATGTTTCATTTTAACATAGGCTACACAGAAGAGTTATAATGGGATCGGAAGCAACAGTTTTAGCCAATGTTGCATATCTGTTTCCAGTATCCTAACCTTTTGTCTTTAGCCACTTATAATGTTTTGCAACTTTCACTTTCAGGCTTATTTTTTCAATAACTTGTCCCTGCCTGAAGATGAACTACTGATAGACTGCAAAATCAGATTGCACTCAGTGAATCACGATAACACACTCACATATTCTGATGCAATAACCATGGGTTCCAAAACACTTTCAAAGAAAATTAAAATGTAAAGGAAACATGTTTGCATAACCACAGATTAGCTTTCAAAAGGGGGGAAATGACTAATTTTGCAATTTCAAAGGCGTACATTAAGACATTGAATGGTTTAATATTAAATGTGATTGCTATCAGATAGTAATAGAGAATTCAATCAGTGTTTTTTGTGAACAAACCTGCAATCTAAATACAATACAAATCTCATTACAAGTGATGGTTTCCAGTTTCAATATTATATATAACGCATCTACCACCATGATGCATGTGTGTGTTATAAATACTTATGACACATTTTAAGCCATTCATACTAGTTATAGTCCTGTAAATAATTAACACTCTGGATTAAAAACTGATACAAAATGTAAGAACTGAAATACTGGATCAGACCAATGTCCCACCTAGCCCAGTAGCCTGTCTGACAGTGGCCAGTGCCAAATGCTTCAGAGGGAATTAACAGAACAGGGCAATTTTGAGTGATCCATCTCCTGTCATCCAGTCACAGCTGCTGGCAGTTGGATATTTAGGGACACCTGGAGCATGGTCCCTGACCATCTTGGGTAATAGCCATTGATGGACCTCACTCCATGAATCATCAAATTATTTTTTGAACCTAGTTATACTTTCGGCCTTCACAACATCTCCTGGCAACAAGTTTCACAGATTGACTGTGTGTTGTATGAAAAAGTTCTCCCTTTTCTTTTTTAAACCTGCTGCCTATTGATTTCCCTGAGTAATCCCCTAGTTCTTGTGTTATGTGAAGGGATAAATAACACCTTTCCTATTTACTTTCTGCATACCATTCACATCTCTTTTCTAAATTAGCCAGTCCATCTTTTTAATCACTCCTTTTATGAAAGCCGTTCCAAACCCCTCTATTCATTTTCGTTGTGCTTCTCTGCATCTTTTCCAATTCTAATCTCTCTTTTTTGAGATGGGGAGACCAGACTGTATGCAGTATTCAAGGTTAAAGGAGTCCAAACATGGAGTTAATCACTACGCACGGTTTGACCCAAGATCTGCATCAAGAACACAATAATTTCTTGTGAATATTGGACTGTAAACTAACATTATAAGCAATACCTTCGCAATGATTGGGAGAAATTTCAGTTATCTGTGCTCAATTTCAAGGGACTTTGGTAAGATATAATTTTAAATAGACCAGAGTGTGTTAAGTCTTCTACATTGGCACTCAAGTCACTGGGTCCTGTTCCTGCTAATAGTTTCCACTATGAGTGGAAAAAAGACACCAGGGAAGATTTGTGCCTTTCCCCCTCCCAACTGCAACAACTGAAATTTCAACCTGGAATTTCAAAGTCAAGGTATGGTCCTTGATTTCCATCAGTAAATTGAACCCAGTTGAGCTGTATTAGAGATATGGTTAAAAAGCTCAAGTGTGGCAAGGTTATTTGCAGTGAGGGGAGAGTAAGCTCATAAAACAACAAAAAAACACCCCTTATTTTTGCATAGGAACTGGAAAAATGGCCACAATGGAGTGCCTGATGTTAGACACCTAAATCCACATGGCTATTCATACCTTAGTCTTAAATTATTGATTGTCTGTTTATCACAGCTAGTAGAGCTTCACTGTGTTGGTATATCACATCTATTATTAGCTCTCACTTCAAGACACATTGCTTTAATAGAAATTCAGGCTAAAAGGGTCTGTCAAAGTTCCTATACACCGGATGCATCAGAGCACAGTGCCCAATTGACAGTGTCAAGGTGTTTTGAATATATAACAAAAATATCTGAATGAAACTATTAGAATTTGATAGTTCTAACTTCTTTTGACAGGAAACAAAAATAAAGCAATCTACCATTTTCAGTTTAGTAGAAGTATGGTATTGAAGGCACCTATGACACAGCCTTGCACAGAATAGCTCTTAGACCAGGAGCAGGAACTTTTAGGCCTGAGGGCTGCATCAGTTTCGGAAATTGTATGGAGGGCCGGTTAGGGGAGTGGGTCATGGCCTGCCCGCCCCCCACCTCCTATCTGCCCCCCCCACCCGGGACTCCTGCCCCATCCAAGCCCCCGGTTCCCTGACGGCCCCCCACGGAACCCCTCCCTCATCCACACATCCCTGCTCCCTGTCACCTAACCGCCCCCAGACCCCTGCCCTTAACTTCTCCCTGTTGCCCCACCCAATCCCTCCTCTTATTCCTGACTGCCCCCCTGACACCCCTCCCCCATCCACACACCCCTTCTCCCTGTCCCCTGACTGCCCCCTGCCGCCCCATCCAACCCCCCCCTCCTTCCTGACTTCCCCACCGGGATCCCTACCCCCATTCAACCTCCTGTTCCTGCCCCGACCCCTATCCACACACACACCCCCGACCACCATCCCAAACTCCCCTGCCCTCTATCCAAGCCCCCCCAGCTCCGTGCCGCCTTACCACGCTGCCTGGAGCACAGATGGCTAGTGGTGCTACAGCCGTGCTCCCCGACTGGAGCCGGGCCACGCCGATGGCGCCACCATGCAACATAGAGCACCGGGTCAGGCCAGACTCTGCAGCTGCGTTGCCCCAGGAGCTTACAGCTCCGTCGTCCAGAGCATTGCGCTGGCGGCAGAGCGAGCTAGGCTGCAGGGGAGGGAGGACATCAGCGGAGGGGCCAGAGGCAAGCCTCCCAGGGCAGTAGCTCAGGGGCCAGGCAGGAGGGTCCCATGAGCCAGAGGTGGCCTGCAGGCCGTAGTTTGCCCAACTCTGTCTTAGACATTGAATTTTTTGGTAAGGATTGATTTTATGACATGAGACATTGAGACATTTTTAAGATCTAAACTTATTAATACTGACATGCTTGTTTTCATAGGTATATAAACGTTGTCCTTTTTCTGCTAAAATTTCCCATTGTTAGTATCTGTCAGAGGTTTGTTTTCTTTGATTGAGTAAAATCCTTTCAGCCACTTGTGATATCCTTACGGTTAAAACATGTTTCCCATAATAAAACAAAAAAAACAAATTAAAAAAAAAAAACAAGCCCTCTAGCTGCACATAAGTATGTGAGAAATTCAGTACAATGGACATTGTTTTACAACAAGACAAATGCACATCCTGCATGCTCTAACATACCTTCGCCTACTTTTCAATTTTTTGCCTTATGAGAATTTACAAGAAAGCAGCAGTGTCCTTACTTTTTAATAACATTGGTTAACACCCACCCATATGCCCTAATTAAAAAAACATTTTGTGTGCAGAACTAATAAGAATAAGATAATAACTAATAATAATAAGAACAGCCACACAAGGATTAAAAGTACTTCAAATTAAATACAGCTTTACATGGCTTGCCTTGACTAAATTTGTGACATAATATTTAACTCAAACATTAAATGCAGCTTCGGTTCAAGGCATCTTACAAACCTAGAGAAGGATGTTCACAGTCAGGAAACTCAATACGCCAACCTACACCAATTTCTTTACCTAAACTCATGACATCTGAGCTAAGACATGGTTCAGTATGAAGTCACCCTTGGAAGATCACATTTGCTTAAATTACATCTGCAAGCATTAACTGATTTCCATTCCCTTTCAAACTGAAGGAAACTGCAGAATTCAGTCCAAAAATTACACTGTGGCAAAAATCATGCAGAGTTGGCACAACATTACCCCTTATTGCAGAAGAGGCAAAATGTTAAAAGGTTGGGCAATGGGGATGACCAGAAATATTCAATTTGCACATCCAAACAGCAAATCAATACACCTGATCAAGTGTACCCCATTCATGTTACATTTTATATGTTTGCAGAACCATCCCTTCTGAAGAGATTGATTTGCAGGACAGAAAAAAATCAAATTCTATTGGGAAAAAAACCCACACTGTTCCTTAAAAACAACCAAACAAAAATCCACACACCCCTTTTCTTCCTGCAAGGCAGGTGAAATTTTAAGGCTTCAGGAGTTTAAGCGCCTACCTCAATATGCAATAAATACTAAAACAAAAGCTTTAAAGTTACTAAGTTGATTCAAGAGAAGATATCCAATAGCACATACCAATATGCAAACATCTAGTCATCATAAACTTTGGAAAGTACAAGCTAAGTTACATAAACAATTCTGACACTAACACACCAATTCAGATACAGAAATTTTAATAGATTAATTCTCAAATTCACGAGGAGTTAGTTTGCCCAATTAGACTCGGCACAGAACAAAGGGCAATGTGTAGCTACACCAGTCCAGGAGAGTTGTACCACAGAGAAGCACAATCTTCCCTCTAATCTCTTCTTGCTCTACAGAGACAGTAAATGACTTCACCCTTTTTTGGGGGTATATTTTAAGACTTATCTGAATGGGATCACTACAGAAAAAATTAATCCAAATTAACTAAAGGTGCAAATTTCAAGTGAACAGTTAAACCCCATTAAACCCAGGTAGATGCTCTTTTCTTTTCAGAATTAAAGTGGCCTTAATTTGGTTAACCTTAATTCACGTTGAAAGTGAATTAACTTTAACCATATTAAGGCCACTTTAATTCTAAATTCGAGCATCCACACAGGTGGATAATTCATTAATCCAAATTAACTTTCCTGGGGGTCCCTGTGTAGACAAGCCCTTCCTCTCATCCTCATTCTCTACGCCAGACAGTTACTCTTGCTGGTGAATATGGGTAGAGAGAAGAACAAAGGCTGCTCCCATTCCTGACTTTTATCCAGCCCCTTGCTCACAGAAGGTGTATCAAGCACAGAGTGGTTGCTCTCTACACTGCATTCAGACAATAACATGAACAGTCCTTACTCAGTTGCAGGGAAATAAGGACAATTTTACTCCCCTGAGTTGCCAAGTAACACCTAGGGCAGTCCAGTCTTGTTTGTAGTAAAACCTTTTATTTTGAAATGATATCATGTAGCAGCTTGGAATAATAACTCTTTTTAGTTAAAAACATAATGTTTCACAGAATTTGTGATGTATTTATCTTCATGTAGAATAAAGCCAGATGAACCTCTTTGCAGCAGCATATAGTTGACTAGCATGTGATTACTTTTCCCTATGGCATTTACCTTATGACATCCAACTGCTCATTTCTCCATAGCAGTAACTATGCGGCAGGATTTTATTTATAGCTCAGCAAGTAGTTTTTAGCAGAGTTGATAAACAGCTATTGTTAATAGTATTTAAGAATAAAGAACAATGTAATAAATGCATTTGTTGTACTAAAGAACGGGCAGAAATGTACAGTATTTCACTGTGGAAGGAAAAAGGTGCTCTCCATACCAAGTTTTCTGGGACATGCTTAAGGAAGCATGCCTTGAATTATATAGTAGATCTAATTTCCATCTCACATTGGTGAGACTTAGGATTAACCCCACTGGAGTTTCATCAGTACCACCCTGGTTAGGGATCAGAATCATGTGAATGTGAATCAAGCACAGTGTATGTATGTATTAAGTTATGACACCAGGCTCATTTCACACCATTCTTTTTGGAAGACCCTTTAAAAATGTGTTCAGATTACAGAAGAGATACTGTTAAAATGAACATGGCTTGGGCATTCCAATTTTAAAGAGAGTGTCCACATTTTTTTTTTTAAAATGGGGCTTCTGAGTCAGGAAGAGTCCAGCATTTAAGAAAGCTGCTGAAAAGAAATGTCATACTTTCTATGAGAGTCCTGTACTGTTTGCATGTCTTATTATTATTGTTCATTATTATTTTTGCTACTGAGGAGAGGGGTTAAGGATGGATGGGCAAACACATAAGAGAACGCAGTAAAGTAAGAGTATGAGTGAATTGAGGTTGCTGAACAATAAGTTCTCAATTTGATGGGAATTAACTGATTGAGATGAGTCAAGGAAAAACTGCACATTTTGCATACAAAAGAGCAGCTACTATAAGTGATTTGCTATGAAAGCAAGCAACTACAAGAGGAGACAACAAAGGAATGTCTATTACACGCATTACAGTATTTAACTTGCATTCCTTTTACACTGTTGACACCAACACACACTTATCTTCTCAGGTCAGGCTTTGGCTTCCTGAAATAATTCCTGTGCATCCTTTTTTAAAAATGGGTCTCTCAAAGCTAGCTCAAGTAAGTCTATGGGGCTCTATTTATGTCTTCATTGATAAATTTTACTTCCGTTGGGCAACAACAACAACAAAATAAATAAAATAAATAAAATAATAATAATAATAATAATAAAACAAAAATAGCAAAGGCTACACCAACATTCCCATTTTTCTACCTGAATTGGAGAGAGAAGCTTTCAAGTTCACCAGCTTTGTCCTACAGATGCTTGTGTCATTACTCTCCAGGACCTCCCAGGAATTACGGAGCCTTCAGATACAAAATATACTCTGATGTCTCATGAGTGATAATGGGTCTGTGCTTACATCTGCTACAGCCACTCTGCAGCTGGGTGAGCTAATGACACAGTGGCATGGGGCTTTGGGAAGGGATGTGAATTTGCTGTTGTGTGGTGATACTGCAGCTGCTAATCCATCTCTAACCGATGCTCTACTGATGCTCCTAAGTGAATATATTAAGCCAGGATACAGAAATAGATTTGGAGCCTTAAAATTTCACCTATTCTGCAGTAAAGTATATCTCTGATACAAATGTTATTCACTGAAAAATTAGGACGGTGAATCAATTCCAAGACTATCTCTTAACACTCCTGGTGCGTTATCATGTGTTAATACATGAGAATTATGGGGATTTTTGCTTATTACTCCACAACCTGGTGGACATCCTGCAAGCACCAATACTCTTCCAAACATTTCATTTGAAAACAGTCCTTCAAACAAGTGATTTCATCACAAATTTGAGTCATTTACCATGTGGACAGTAGTGAAAACTTACAAACTGTGAGTGTGATGCTGCTATAACCCAAACTGTTAGCACTGTAAACTTCTGTATTGGTTACCAGAAATGCTGTTTTTTGTAGAAAATTATAAACTACAGTAGATTACATCTACATATACCCAAAGCCATATGATGCTGATTTCTATCTTCAGCTCTGGAAAGTTTGCACATGTTCAGATCAATCAGGCTACACAATTACAGTATGAAGCTATAGTTTTTGTTTGTTTGTTTGTTTTTTTAGTAAAAATATACTGCCCCCTGACTGCAGAGTGAAACACTCTTATCCCTCCGAATGGGAAAAACAGTAACCTGTATGATCAAATAAACACTACATTTGTGGCATAAACAACGATGAATCATCTGAAAGTAACACAGATAATACATGCAATATGTCACTGTGTGGTTAATCCTTCTTTGCCTAAATGCATAGATAATACCGATTTTTAAAACTGTTTAGGAAAAAGTATAGCAACTTAAAAAAATGAATGAGATTTATCTAACTGCAGGCTACATAACATAATTATGCAGCTTTTCTGATATGCATAAATAAGAAAATTATTAAAGCACATAAATTCAATAACGGGGGACTACATACAAGTTAGAAACGTAACACAAAAGAATCAAAACAGACATCCTATGACCTCAACATTTACAAACTAAGGCCCTGATGCTGCAAACAGTAACAGTTGTGCTTAACTTTACACATGTGAATGGTCCCATTGAAGGGAATGTGACTACTCACATCCTTAAAATTAAGCTTGTGCATAAGTGCTTTGCTGGCTCAGAGTCAAAGCTATAATCCCAGGAGCAAATTTACTCCCATGATAAAAAAAAAAATGGGAACAATATTTGAGTATCTACACAGCTACCAGACAGTGGAGTCTTTTTTAGCTGGGGAATCTCCCCTCTTATCCACACAGTGCCTTGGCTGGTGCAGCCAGGAATTGAGTTCTTGGTGGATTCCACTGAGCTTTGCCATACAGGAGCAGACTCCCATGTGCCAGGCCATAGTGCCACTCACTTAAATTTGGCTCTGCTGCCCTCCCACCTGCATGGAGGGGAAGTCACATCAAATTTGAGTGGCCTGACCATGCAGCTGGAGCAAAGCTCTGGACTGATCTGGCAGCAGCCATAACAATTTAGTATGGAACTATGCTTAAAGGTGATTGGGCAATGGGTTGTGGGACTTTGAGCAAGTGCTAAAACCTTGCCTTCACCTCAGAATTGGTGCCACTGTTGTAATGAATCTCAGGTTTGGTAACCAATATCACCAGTCACTTCTGATAAAATTGGTTCATATGTATTGCCTCTAAAAATTGCTCGATGGGTACTAAATGTAACAATATAAGTGTTACATTAAATATACAAGACAACTTCAAACTGTCAGGTGTTCAAAGTTATATGACAAAAATATGCCCTATACCTTACTTGGGAAGAGCACTTAACAGTGATCACACACTAGCATACATTAATATTGGCAAAACAGTCATAGAAATATCACCAGATATTGTAAAAATAGAAAAACACTTCACACCTGTACTCAGTTTAATTCCCATACTAACATTAATCAGGATTTAAAATCTGTTGTTTCATTGGTATTATTATTGGCTAGACTAAGAATTGCAATGAAGTGGGTGAGAAAAATCTGTCTGACAACTCCACTCATGAATAAAATACTTAAGCCAAATAATACATTATAGATGGACTAACAGTTATAAGTCCCATAAAACATGGCCAGGTCTTCTGGACTGTACAGAAAGCAACATGAAATTATCAAATTTGAAAACAAATATCAAGCAGTTCATCCTTTGCTTCTTCTCTTAATAATTTATCTTGCATGCTGGCTTTAGCCCTTTATCACTGTCTTGCCAGTTGCAGCTGCTCAACTCAATGCCTGCTCTAATCTCATTTCCTGTTTATGGACTACTTAAAATTTTCTTGCCCTGAACATTTTGAAATTGACTTTTCTTCCAACTTCTCCTTCCTCAAGTGTTTTTGGTATGATTAGCAGTGTGCTGCAGAGAGAGTGATATTATGACCACCGCAAGAGACCTAAACAGAATTGGCTATGGGCTAGTTTCTGCATTCTTCCCACTATGAGTTTTGCCTGAGTAATTATTGTACGACTGAGCCTTATAATACCATGTGAAGGAACTATGTCAGAACAGCATGTAAGAGGTGGATCCTCCATGGTTTAATAGCATGCTTCTGCTCACACACGGCTACGATTTCTGATCAGAATTTCAAGTCTGTTTATGAGTGGATACACATTTCCACTTCCACTGTAGGAAGGATCTCCTGAGACACCAAACCAATATCTGGTACATGGCAGAGTCCCCTATCTGTTGAATAGATATGATATAGTATTATGATGAATCAGGAGAGGTTTCTGTTTACAGAACTGTCACTTTTTACAGACCTCTTTTGCAACTCTGGAATATGCTGGAGCTCTGTGTTTTGCTCCTGCATGAGCTGACTAATACATTATCTTAGAGCAGTGTTTTAGAAAAATAAATGCAAAGACAAAACCACATCTGCAATTAGCTGTGAAAGTGTCAGTGGTGTGGTGACAGATGCATTCCACAGCAAATATAACTAGACCCTAGGGGAAATGCCCAGAAGTGGTAGCCAGGTGACCCTGAGTTCAAATCTCATCTTTGCCAACTACTGTTATATTGCTATGCACTTAACTACCCTGATTATTGACCAACACAATACGTTACAACCATAGAACAAAGTCAAAGATAAGCTGCTGCCACCATCCCCCTTCCTGTTTTACAAATAAATCAGTATAGAGGTAACACAGTCACTTCAGCCATAGTCGTGAATAAAAACCTCTGTTTCTAACATGGCAGAACCACATCTTAAACATTTGGCTTCACTCTCTTTCATATGTGTATTCTAGTTTTGGTTACCCTAACTACAGAACCACATACTTCTTCCAGCCACAGAATCCAAGGTTCCAATATTCTACTCTTGTGCAGCATATAGTTATGTAACACACTGGGAAAATTTGTGTAGGATGTCCTCCTGTAGTGTCTGGTTCATAAGGAGGCTAGTAATTAATTCTCTAGCTCAAGTGGTAGGAGCTGGGGTTCTAAAGGGCCAGGGTTTAAACCTTGCTCCTGAGCTATGTGGGTGATATTGTAATAGCCTGTGATTCACACAATGAGAAGACATCTTTAAAACGGGGTTTTGTACAGAGTCAGGCAGGTTGACAGCACCAGGAGCAGATTTAGCAGTGCCGTTTCTCCCTCCGATTCATAGCTGTGTAGCTTCTCTTGCCCCTCTTCCTGACCTTGGAGAGCTACCCACTCAGGCCATGTCTACACTATAGCCTATGCCAGCATAATTGATGTTGCTCAGGGGTGTGAATAAACCACCCCTCTGAGCAACATAAGTTACACTGACAAAAGCACTCCTGTGCACAGCACTATGTCATCAAGAAAGCTATGCCTCCCACCAGCGTAGCTTCTGCCATTCCCTGAGGTGGTTTTCTTACGCTGACGGGAGAGCTCTGCGTGTCTTCACCACATGAGCAGCAGCGGCACAGCTGCACGGGTACAGCTGCCCTGCGGCAGTGCTGTTATGTGTGGATGTGCCCTGAAATAACCAGCCCGGGACAAATAAAAATAAAACACTAACACATCATCAATAATGACATTTGATTAGGATTACGGTTGCATGAGGACTCCCATTAGCCATGCAATACTTTTAAAACATGCAAATAAGAGGTCTCCTACATTCCTTGCTACTTTAATATTAAATACCGTGTGACTGACACACTTCATAAAGGCATTTACTTCCCATCTCCAACACCTATGAAAATTAACTATGTACCCCAACTTGTCAAACTTGCACTCTTATGTGACCTGATATGCTTCTGGTACCAGTGATACCAGTAGAGAAGCATATCTGACATACAGTCCATGTGGAACATTATTCTGCCTTATTAGTATTGCTGAGGTCAATGTTAAGAAACATTTACAAAGGGTCCCAAAAACCCAAGGGTTGGTCTGCAAAGTAACATAAGCAGAGTCACATTATTCCCATCTCTAGTTGTGTGTGTGTGTGTGTGTGTGTGTGTGTGTGTGTATGTATGCAGGGTCACATTATTCCCATCTCTATTTGTGTGTGTGTGTGGTAAGATGGGGTCTGGTGGCAGCAATAGAAAAGCAGAGACCCTATGAATCTCCATAGGTGACTTAGGCTGCCAGTGTAAGCTTACAGTGATAGGAAAAGAAAAAAAGACTAGTTTCATGCCTGAAAGCACATCAAACCCTGTTTACTGCTTAGCCCTGAATCATCCACCAAGCTATTCCCACGTTGTTTGCTAAGTCTTCATTAAGTTTAACACAGAGAATAGTTATGAAGATTGTAAATGTCCATGCTAATTCATTGCTACAGCATTACCTTTCACAGCATCCTGGAATAGACATCAGCAGTGAATCTGAAGGTTCATAATGATGAGAAATAGATAAGGAAAGGTCGGGTGCTGAAAAGGTTTCTGATGCCTACGAGCAGAAATCAATTCTTTTCTCCAGACATTAAAAAAAAAGTTGGAAAGATTTCTTCCATGTTTCAAGTTTATTGCTGACTCTGAAAAGATACCCCTTATAGGCTTTTTAAGTTGACTTAACAGGTTAGTTCAGTGAGCTGAATCTGAAACTGGATGGCAGAAATCAACCAATAATATTCAAAGAATGCATCAAGCATTCACAGCAAAATTGAGAGTATTCATAAATGACCATGAAAAGTAGAGAATTCCATTATATTTTCAACCACAAAGATTTCATTTCAGCTAGAAAAATATTAAGCATGCACAGCTATTGTTCTTGCCTTTTTGTATCAACTGCAGGAAAGCTGTCATACAATTTGAACATTTCAGAAAAATAAAAGGAATGTTTCCTTTGCAAAGCAGTATAATTGTAACTGCTTTATGGACCAACAAAATAGCTATTATTGGTAAATTTACCACACAGATAGAACTATGGATATCATGGGCCCTATCCTGCATTACAAAAGAGGTGGTCAGGCAAATACTGCATAATAACAAGTTTACCGTGTGGACAGTAGCATAAGTTATCCTATATCCTATATATACCGCTCAAGGATTATTGCATCAATTGGGGCCTAGTATATATTATCTGAGCTGTAAGGAGCAACCACGTGAAAATTCACAGAATATCACTTAATTTATAGAATAATCTGTTCATAGAAAAAGCATGAAAAACAGCTAGAGGCTAATTTTGTATAAATAAAAGGAGTTCCCAGTGTGACCCAAGGACTGTGCTGAGGTTGCAACATACAAACAAAAAGATTTCAAAACCAGAAAATGATGGTCACAATTGGTATATTGGTAATAAAGCTTAACTGATTAAATAAGGTTGTGGGGATGAGCCTACTCCATCCATTTAACCTTTTGGGGCATTTTAAAACCAGGGATTCTGGGGAGCAAAACCAGACTCCATGGGGCTCTCCACCAGAAAGTCATTTGCGTCAGTCCATGGACTCTATGAACCTCTTTAGAAATATAATGTAAACAAATAAATGAGTTGCTATCTGCAATAAACAGCAGACATGTAAGAGATGTTTACAAGAAAAAATCTTGGCTTTATATGTAATTGAGTTCCCAACACTGTAGGCCTGATTTATTTTATTAGTAGTTTTTTTTTTCACAAAGAGGCTTATCTTCTGTAACTCCAATTTGGAATTTGCCAGCTCCCGGAGCTCTGGGATGAGTCTAGTGGGCCCTACGAGAAGGATTACAATGACTATGGCTGCCAGAGCCCTTTGACCTCATTCCTAGCATGCCTGGAGTCAGGGTGGAGACAGACAGTGCTATGAATCTCTCCTGGAGCCAATAGGGAGGCTTCTGCACTGGGTGATGTAGACAAGCAGGTCACTGGGTCAATGACTAGCCAGGGCTGCACTAGACAGTGGGGGGACAGCCTGTCTGTACCTGGAGGGTATGTCTATACTTGGAGCTAAGGATGGGAGTCCAGCTCATGCAGAGTTACTCCCACTAGCTCTAAAGATGGTGTAGCCCAGGTAGTGGCAAGTGGGGACATGGGCTAACCACCTCAATTACAAACCTCCCTGAAACCTGTGAGTACATGCTTGGGGGAGCTAGCCTTTGCCGCTGCTCACTGCTGCCCATGCTACGGTGGCTACACTAATATTTTTAATGTGCTGGCTCAGTCAGAACTAGTGTATATCTACGTGAGCTGGCAATCAAACCCTTAGCCCCAAGTGTAGAAAAAGTCAATGACAGAGAGTTTAGTTTGTTTTGGTTTGGAAGCTGGGAGAGAGACAGCACAACTCAGTGCTAAACTCTCACTTCCCCCTTAGGGAGCTTTTGCACTGCACCGAGACTAGCTGCATTGACCATGTAGCTCCAAAATTGCACTGACTAGCATCCAAAGAGAGAGAGAGAGATCTGACACAGCACTAGTTACCAAGAGCCATCTGAGACTCCAGGAAGATTCCAGACCAGGGAACAAGTTAGCCTGACTGGAATCAGAAGAGGACTTTACCCCAGCCAGGAGTGAAGAGTAAGAGGACTTTTGTTTAAGCCAGTTAACACCACAGTACTGCAACACTCCCCTTCAGGACATTTAACCTTGTTCTACTATCTGCCTTGGGAAGGTGCCTGGGATGGATCTGTGGTCTGGAGGAGTTGTTCATGCTGGGAGGTGGGAACTTGTTTATTTATCATACATACATTCTCTCAGTGCAAAGCATCATAGAGTCACACCACAATGAACAACAAACACAACACACAGGAGACACTGGCCAGCAATCTTCTTCCACATTTCATGGTCTTCAACTAGCTTTGACAAGCGCACATGTCACATCCCACCCAGTCACACACATCATCAAACTATATCTCAATGGGCGTGCCCTCTGCCTCTGGCACCAGTCTCTGCAAAACTTGCTTTGGTAATCCCTCAGCTCCCCTGATCCACATGTCCCACAAACTCAAGTTATCTTTGTCTGATTGCCTTGAGGGTATCCAGTATCACTTCAGATATGCTGTAAGCCCAGGCTATTACCCCTTTGTCACACATGTGTGAGGTATAATTAATGACCAGAAATGACCTAAAGCATTTCAAATTGAAGGCAGAAAGCCTCTTAATGTCCTGTTTCCTTAATGCCACATCTCACATGCATATAGCAAGATACTGAAGGCAAGAAACTGCAGAAATTTCATTTTACATTTCATGGTAATCCCTTTGCTTCTCCATATATGACTGAGCGTCCCTTGGGCAGCAGTCATGAGTCCAATTCAATGTTGGATCTTGAAGTGATATTTAGGACTCCTTGTAATCATACCATCCAGGTGTCTGAAGTGCTCAATATACTCCAGTGCCTCTTCAGAATTGGGTAGGAGTATCTTGCCTTTCCAACATGCTTAGATGTCACCATTGTCTTTGTCTTTTCCTGTGATATCATTAGACCTAACTTGTCTGATTCCACCACTACTCTTTCTAGCAATTTCTGCACCTCTTTTTGTGACAATCCAATCAGGTCAGTACCATCAGTGAACCACAGATAACTAATTTTTCATCCAGCGGCAGGTACACCCTTCTGTAGGTTTCCATCAGTGGTTCTTCTTAAAATGTCTTCAAGATAACAATTGAAGAGGGTCACTGATGGCAGCCCTGTCTGACACTATCTTCAAGTCACATCAATTACTTTTCTCACACCTTAGAAACACAGATACTGTTGCACTTCCACACAGATTTTGTATCAGGCATATTATTATTTAGCAATGTTTATTAATCATTACTTAAGGCTAACTGTTTTCTTCCCAAGATCTTGTTTTCCCTCTTCCCAACAAAGTCCCCCATTTGTTTTATTGGTTATTTTGGGTATGTCATTGCTGTGCTGGACTTATTTTATTTACTTTATTGTCTTCTGTGTACTGGGCTTTACGCTCATTGACAGCTAGTAAGTATTCATTTTCTGAAGGGACAGCAGCCCTCTAGTATATGGCATAGTGAGGAGTCATGATTGGTGTAGGCACTAGAAAGAACAACAAAAAGAGGATCCAATCTACACAAAGAGAGGGGAGAAGCCCCGCCAAATATTGGTGATAGGAAGCACAAGGGAGAAAGAAAGGAGGAGGTTTGGACCACACTTCAAGAGAATAGTGTATTTACATGGATACTTATAACATGCACAGGCAAATTGTGGTTATCCATGGTCAGTTACACACTTATCTAGCTACTTGAGTGCACAAATCCCCAATCTGCACTCATAATTATATATTAGTGTTTAGATTATGGATTCTTCAGGTCAGGGACTCTCTCTTGTTATGTGTTTGTACAATGCCTAGCTCACTGAGGCCACAATTTTGGTTTGGGCCTCTAGGAGCCACAGTACTACAAATTATAATAAATAGGGTACAGACAAGAAGGGGTTCAAGTGGAAAATGAACCCTAACTGGCTCAGGATCTGATAACAATTCAAAGTGAGACTTTATCTTGATAAATATTATATTCCATTGTTTAATGTACCCTTTGCCATGGAAATGTGCTCCACTTTTGTCTAAAATAATAATGTTTATTATCTTTCTGCTTGAAGACAACTCTGAAAACATGAAACAAATGTAAACTAATCAGAGTTGTGCCCCTGAGATTGCATAGAACCTGAAACAATAGCTCTAAAAATGTGAGCTACTTCATCCATCTCAATCAGCGCCTCTGGATGCCATAATTGCATGATCACAAAATCTGACATTTTTCCAAAATGCAGCAGAACTCAATTTTGCTGTACTCAGGCCCCTGACATTTTGTTTTGTCTCTTGAATTGCTGGGGCCTGCCTGCAGCTACTTCTTTCTCTCCAGCTTTCCACACAAGGGGCGTTATTTGGATTACAGTGCATGTTCCTTGCACTGTTTCATGGAGCCAGAGAGTGGAAGGAACCAGAACTACAGGCTGGCAAACTGAGCTGTATGGAGAATAGCCCAGCAACTAAGGCCTGGAGAGATGAGAAAATGAGCTACCAAAGCTGGTTCAAAGCTTCTCTCATCCCTGCCACACATGTGGCTGGGAGGAAGGAGGTTTTGAGCTGAGTCATCTAGATGATATCAAACTATTGAGGCCCATGTTGTTAAGCTATATGGAAACCCTAGCAAAAAATCACTGCTAAAAATAAGTATTCGCTAATTTTCCACAAATGAGTATTTAACTGTGAGCCATAAGGGTGTGCGTGTGTTTAGTTAAAAGGACATGGTGGCACGTGGTTGCTATTCTTAGGATCCCTGGGCTGGGACTTGGAATAGTGGGCAGGCCCGGGTCCCCACCATAAGCCACTGGGGAAGTGGCCTACAATTGGACAGTGATAACTCCCCAGAAAGAGATATGAACTGTTAAGAGGCCCAGCTGGATAGACTCTGGGTGAAGACCAGAGACCAGAGTGGGTGAAGAGTCTCCAGGGAGGAAGCCCTGTGGGCACAGCCCCTTACCAGGGCCAGGAGCGCTTAAAGACTTTGTTGGACTAATACCCGGGAAGGGGTCTGTTTGAGTTGTGCTCCATACAGACTGTGTGTGACTTGGCCGGAGGGCTGAGTCACTAGAAACCGCCAGAGAAACTGCCAGAAGGGGTCACCACTGACTGAAAGAGGTGCAGACATGCACCCAAGCAATGGGGCGCTCGCAACAGGTGAGTGACACCCCATTACAAGCTGCCATCAAAGGGATCTTGGATCCAAAGACAGTCACACCTCATGAAAGTCAATGGGCATGTCAACCGCTTTATTTCAGACTCACTGAAAAGAGTAATCAAGCTCACAAAGAGGCAAATATGAGATTTCAGAATCTCTATTCAGAGGAAAAAAAAACAAAATGAAAAACCCCCAAAACTTGCCTCCATCATCCTTGATTAAACAGAACCTTTCAAATTCCAGGTCTGTCTACATGAGGTATATGTGTTCTGGAAATAGAAATGGCAATCTGTAACATGGTTCCAAGAACAAAGACAAGTTCAATAATGAAAGCCTGTTGACAATAAAGCATGTTCAGTCCCTTTCATGACCAAAGAAGTTATTGAGAACATGAGGGAAATGAAATGGAAGCACGCCCTGGGAACAGATAAATCTGCTTAAAAACCGTGTACAAAGTGGAACCTGAAGGAGATAAGTTAAAGCTGTTCTCTACAGTGCATGGTTCATAACACTTCTCAACCCCTTCACTCTCAAGGAATGCAAGTCCATTCCAATCCCTAAATCTATGGATCTAGAAGACCTAAATGATGTAGGAAACTGACATCCCATAACTATTGGTTCTATAGTGTTACGACTCTACTCCTGATTACTGAGAGCTCATCTCACTTACCTCTTAACACTAGACAGAGGACTTTTATATCTGCTCTCAGCCACTCAGAAAATTTAGAGATACTTGAACATGATGATTAAACATGCCAGAAAGATGAAGCTCCCATTGGAATGTATATTCCAATAGGAACAGCAGAAGCATTTGATTCTGTCTCATAACCACATATTGGGATACTATCAGACAGAGGCTTGGATCCACACATGGGTATCATTATCAAGGAATGTTGTATCAAAATAACAACTCATAAGGAGGTCAGAGACCAATTTCTATCTCCTATAACCTTCTATCTGATCTCGCTCTAGACTTACTGCTCTCACCTTTACAATCTGGTCTAGTAGGAACATTCTCGGTTTTTGCATTCTCCAATGATTTGGTCCTGATTAGTGACTCTTGACAAGGATGAAAAAGAAAACTGGAATTCTAAGAGACTTTTGAGATCTCTCTGGACTCAGGATTCAAGCCCCAAAATGCTACATATTCCTCTTAACACCTACCCATAATTCACATATACTCAATAACTGTAAATCTGGGTTAATCAGGAATGATTAACTAGATATGCTTCATCTTAGAATGCAGTAAAATACTTAGGGGTCAAGGTAGGTCTGGCCTTGCAAAATGACACCTGAAGGAGAATGTCTCAACATGGGTAGAGAAGAGGTTACAAATAGCTCCTTTACAAACTAAAGCAAAAAACCCAACTACTTCAAGCCTATGCAACTTAAAGACTACAATCACATATGTCTGCAACATCATCAAGAAGATGGTGGAAAAATTACTCCACTTACCCATAAGCACATGCAAAACATGGTTAACTCCAGAGAAAAATATGGTGGCCTTAGGTTGACAAAATTGGTGAGCCTGACACCATCCATACAAACTCATCACCTGCAAAGAATTGCCACCTCCTCTAATAACACGATAAGATATTTTGTGGAGATATGACTTAGAAAAGGAATATAAGAAGCTCTGGATCTCTGCAGGTAGCCTCAAAAACAAGATCTGAAAGCTCATCAGAAATGAATGGAGTGAAAGTCACCTATACGCCTCTGATGACAACATCTGGGAAGAAAAATGGATCAAAAAGAAACTCCAAATTCTGCTCAACTGGAGATCTGTAGAATTCTGAGGGTTGGGCATTTTCTTTTTCAGGATAGTAGAATGGAACTCTTTAAATACTGAGCAACAAAATTTTCACCACAGCTCCTGTGAGAGACAATACTCGAATGCTCTCAAGTTGTGTGTGAACATATACCCATTTCACAGATTCATAGATTTTAAGGCCAGTAGAGAACAACAAGAGAGTTTCTGGCCTGAGGCACAGAAAATGCCAACATGTTATGTTGCTGCTCTTCACACTGAGGCAATGTGGACATTGTCCATCCATCCCAAACTTATGAATTAAAAGGCACAACTAGCTATGTGACATCCTAGTAAAAGAAGCAGCTGGACAGTATACCATGAACCACATCTGTGCACTGAAGATGGTGAACTACACAAACTAGGTCTTATATTTGTTAAAGATCAAACTGGTCTGCTAACAGATATAACTGTGTGTGGTTCAAATGCAAGTTCAAGAAGACATCACAAGACATATCAGACTTATCATGAAACAAATAAAAGACTTGACTGGAACTCAAGACATCAGATTCTTTAGATCCTCCAATAGAAGCCAGAGACAAGTGGCCTCTGAAGAGAACTACATATTATTATTGATGTTGGAACTAAATGTTTACAAACAGGGCATATTTGCCTTATTATTTAGTTGAACAGCAGTTCTCTACTAAGCAGATAGTCTTCAAACCTTTGCTAATGATGGATTTATTAAAATCTTACCCTAAAGCTGACTTCCGAATCATCCTCACTGTTTTACTTTTATACTTTTTAAAAAAACTGTATTACATTTTTATTGCTAATGCAACTTTTGCACTAAATATTTTCTCCCTTCATTTTCCCATCTTTTTCTTGCTTGGCTTTACCCCTTCTAACCCAAGTTGCCCAGCCTTTCTTATCTTTGCTCTTCCTCCATTCTGGAAATCTTGTAATGATTATACTTTCATGAGAGACATCCGCTTCATATGGCAATGCTTGGACCAGCTACCTATAGTCAAAAATAGAAACTCTCCATGGGCTTGATAGTGAAACAGTGCAGACAACAGAATCTACCTCTGAGGCACTAAGCCACATGGTCAGCCCTGAGCTGAGCTATCTACCTAAGAAATCTTCTTTAATCTAATTGCAAATTCATGAGGACTCAGACATTGGTTTGGCAGCATGTATGTGTTGAAGGCTGAAAAACCAGCAGAAAGAGGGACAGATTTTGGGAAGGGACTACTTAGCTTGCACAGACTTTAAGGAAAGACTCTGCAAGGTCTGATTTGTTTATTAAGAAGGCTTAAAATAAAACAACTAAACCTGCTGGAAACTGCTTCCCTGTCTGTTTGGTTTCTGGAGCAATTCCGCTCTGCAGAAGCTCCAGTAGCTGTCCATTGGGAGCACAGCTGCAAAGTTTTCTTCAGGATGTTGCAGTCCTCTCCTCCATTCCTGCTGCCCTCTTTTTTTATAAGGTTCAGCTAATTAAGTTCCAGCTCTTTCCCAGGTTTCCCAGGAGACAGAGATTTCTTGGGTGCTGATCCACAGCTGTAGAACCAACTCCCACAGAAACTAAGGATTACTACAATCCTCATCACTTTCTGATTCCAGGTGCAAGGCATGCTTCTTTGGTTAAAGAGTGGTAAAAACACAGAAAACTTCAACTCTAAATTTCTTCCTCAGTCTTCCAAAGCTGGATGGGATTTGCTCCATCTCTGCAGGGAAGGATAGAGGTTCAGTACCTTAAGACCACAGATTACCTGTGATCAGCTGGAGATAAGGACTCCTTGTCTCTTGTTCTGTTAAAGACTCTTGTCTCCACACTGTCATCTGATTGCTCCTCTTTCTCTTGCTCTCTATGACCCTCGGACAGTATAGCATCTCCAGCTCCTTCCTCCCAACCTCACTGACTCCAGGAACCTCTCCTTCCCACTAGCAGGGGTTCCACAGTCTAAAGGGGGAAACATTGTGAGGGAGGAAGAAGACCTTGTCACAGAAAGCAGCTTTTGCCCTCCAGGGTCCTACTCTCAATCCAAGATCTGAAAAAGAACTTCCAGAGAGTGTAGGAGGGACAAAATCCAACAAAACATGGCTCTCCTGTCATCCTCTCTCTTCCATTCCAGATCCAGATCTGCTGGCTTTGTCTTTATTGTAAAAAGCTGAGGGCAACATAGCCCTACAGCATATGCACCTTTCAAAAGTAATTCTACTATTTTTCTGTGACACCATATATACTAGGAGACTCTAAGGACACATTGCATGTCACTCTAGAGATAAACCCAATATTAATTTGAAAAAAAAAATAAACATGATTCAAGAGCCTAATTTTATTTATCATTGGTGCCAGCTGAACCCAAAATGACAGAGGATATGCCTCTCTGACGGCCTCTACCCAATCTAGTTATTCCAGAATATATTTTAGTGTAAACAAACAAAACAGAAAAAAAAACAAAAAATTAATAGCAGCACTTATTCACAAATGGGTTTATTGGACCATGTGCAGATCAATCTGAAACGGCATCACACTGGCAGTATGAATAAAACTAACATACACTGGCATTTCAATTTGTCACTATATACAACTCTGTGGAAAAATGCTAATGAAGACTATATGTTTTGTTTTGTTTTATTTTTAACCACAATATGGAATGCATTCAAAGTCATGATACATGGACAAATGCTTCTCATCTTCAAAGAAATAAAGATCACCAACAACATTGGAAGAAGAGATCAAAACATGTGTAAGAGAACTACCACACTCACAACAAGGTGCCTTAAGAGGCATAGAATGGAAATCCGAACCAATTTTGGGTCACTTTCACTGCATTTTTAACATGAGCAGTGCCTAGATACTACAGTATTTATAATTACAGATAGGTCACTCAATCAAACAGACATTTGAAATGTGCTGCTGTATCACAGACTCTTTGCCAGGCCTGCTAGCGCTCGAGGCACAATTTCCTTAAAATTATCAATGCAATACACTTATTTGCATAAGCAAGCTGGAATGATGAACTTTTATGGCCTGTTGAGAGAAGGTAAGATCATGCATACTGGGAGTACCATGTAATGACAAAAGATTTCATCTATTCATAAAGTTAGCTGGCACAGAACTCTACCAGTTAAAATAACATCTTGGGGGAAGTGATCTTACAGTGTCCAGGTGTTGTTGGTGGCTCTCCTACTCACACAGGAGCAACTAAACTGAAATAGCTGTAGTTCTCTATATTACTGTTAGATCTGTAAACAAAATAAAAATGGGCCTCTATTCAAGGCTCTAGGCATCCCTGTCTTAAGTTAGAAAAGCAAATGTATATCACCCACAGAACAACAAATTCCCCTCTCTTCTACACAAGATTTCTCTCAAAGTCCTACCTCTGCAGCAGTTGGCATAAATAGATGAGTCTTGTAAGTGTGCCCTGAAGAGCAATATACTTGGGCAAATTCAGACCAGGGACTCAGAGGAAACTTTGTTCCAGAGCTGAAGTCCCCCTCAGAGAGAAAGCTCTGACACCATCCCTCTCTCTTAAATCAAGGGGGAGCTAGTTGGAGTGCCCCCACTGACTGCAACTTTCACACAATATTGCTGAGGAGAGAGGAGGTTTCTGTTAAAGACAGTTGGGAAGCCAACAGACAGCCAGTGTAGATCATTATGCACCATGGGATCCGCAGCACCTTCATCACTTATCTGTAGAACTTCCACAAGCAGGCTGACAGTTACTCTTTGGTTAATGACTGGCTAGGACAGAGGGCTAGCCCCCTAATGTCCGAGGTGAGGCATGACACTCCTTTGGGAGCTTTGCTCTTTTTGTTCTTAATAGATCCTCTTGTTAGGGTCCTGGCAACAGGTGGTGGAATGGTGGGGAGGGCAAGGTCATGTCATTTTCCATCAGGTTGGTTGTGACCCATGAGGAGAATGACACACTGAGGTCTTGCCTCTGGTGGTATGAAAAAGTGTTGGGATCTTGGTTAAATTTGATGAAGAATAAAGCTTTGTGGATGGGTAATGAAGGGGACAAGAGTAGGCAGCAGGAAGGTATACTGAAGATCTTTGGGGGTAGAATTCTGTTTGGAAGGAGTGACGGTGACACTGAATTGGGAGAGGATTCTGGAGTGTGGGGAGCAGCTGGTGGAGTGATGGAGGACCTTGAATTTGCATTTTTATCTGCAAAGAATGCAGCAACTCTTGAGTAATCAATAGTGTCATGTTCACAGCATGCTCCAGTTTGGGTTGAGTGTCCTTAGGGGTGGGGTTGGTGAGCACTGTTGCAGTAGTGGTGGGAAGGGAAGCCTGTGAAGCCATGGCAAGGATGGAGAAGGAGGACAGTAGAGGATAGGAGCTAGGGAAAGCAGCAGCCTTGATGAGGTGCAAAGTAGGAAGAATGGGCTCCCTCAATTCCTGGTCAGGGTGTGTCAGTACTTATCTCATTGCATGGTTTTATGTACATTTTTCTGGAAGGCAAGGTGAGGTGATGTTTCAAATAAACCCCCTCACATGGACTTGGCCCTGAGGAGTTGTGCAGACAATTAGGAAGGAGCGGAAGTGTTGAAACAGGCAGAGAGGATACGTTGTCTGGAGAAGAAATGGTAGTTGAGGCACATCTGAGCTTGATATGGGTCAGATTTGAGACAGGATGAGGCAGAGCCTGATGGACTGTTACTGTTGTTACTCTAGATATTACAGACAGCAGTATGCTAGGGGTATGGAGTATCAATGATGATACTCTTATTATGTAATGACTCTGGGGATACTATTATTGATATTGATTCTTTTCCTTTGTCTTTAGTTTTTCATGGAGGGATTTTGCCCATATATATTAAAGAGCTGGACTTTTACCCAGTTATTGGGAGGACTCTGGAAGCAGAAATGCAGGCATCATGCAATGGACTTTCTACAGGGCTGGAGTTTCTGTTATGGGACTAAACAAGAACTAATAGTCATGGCTGGCTTCTGGTTTGATTGAACTTTGGATGTCAAAAGTACTGTACTTCTATGACTTTGCAAGTATACAGTGCTGGAATTCTCCTTCCAAAGGCATAGCGGACATTGGAAGGGAGAGGGAGAGTTGTGCTCTTTGGAATCTGTTTGGTCTCTGTTTTGACTTTCTTATGTTGTGTTTTTGATCTTTTGGTTTCTGTTGTGGTGTTTGGAATTTGTTTGTTTTGATGTTGGTTGGTGTATTTAATAAAAGATCTCAGGGACCAGTTACCCTGTGACACATCCTCCCCACCCCATTTTCCATGAGCCTAGCTCTTCCTGTGGCAGGATTCAATATCTACCATTGTATATATAGGCTCAGTCAGGATGACCCCATTAATCAACTTTGTAAGGCTGCTGGCTTATTTACCTCCTTTAATCATCTCTTTCAGCCAGGGGGACATTTAATGTTTGGCTGCCTCAAGGAAGTATGTAAGCCCTTTCACCATTTTTTCCATTCTCATCAGTGAACTACAATAATACTAGAAGTCATGTTCCCCAGTGTCATTGGTGTGGAAAATGAACTTCCCTATAATCTTCAGCACATCATAATTAAAAACAACTTGTACATCTCACAATTAACTGCATCAGAGTTAATCAACAGCAGTAGGTTCTAACTATTGGCAAATCTGTGTATGGTTGATTCTTGGTTTCCTTGCAGTACCTTTAGGCTAGACTTCTTTTTAGGTCCATTTGAATTAGCATCTTGCGCTGCTGTTTCCAAATCTGATCAGAGCAGTGATTCTCAACCTGTAGCCCACGGGCCACTTATGGCCCAATCAGCACACATTGGAAGTCCAGGTGACATCTTGCTAAAAAAACATGTAAAGATTGCCATGCAGATTGCCTCACTCCCAGGTCCTGGCAGGGGAGAGACTGGCTGAGTGGGAGGTGGTGCCACAGAGCCCTGTTGGAGCATTCATTCACTGCTCTGCCTGGGGGGATGGGCATGCTCGGGTCTGCAATGCTCCCCGTATCCATCCAGCCCTGGGATGCCTGCAGAAGACAGGGCGTGCCTGCCCATTTCCTGCTGGCCATGCCTGGACCTGGAGCTCATAGTCAGAGCAGCAGGTTGCCCTGTAAGTCCTGTCTTTGCAGGTGCGGGGTGGAAATTTGGTCCGGTGCCTTCCAAGCTAGCATCCCCCAGGACTCAGTGGGTGGGATCACCCCTGCCACTGACTGTCTGGGAGCAGGCATGGAAGGACATGTGCACAACTGGGCAGCCACAGTAGGGCAGGGTGGCTGCTTCCTGTGCAATCTCTGCTCCAGGGTTCTAATGCCCAATGCAGCCGGGACCCTCTCTGGCCTGGACAGCACCCCACTGTTGAGCCCCCTCTAGCCCAGCTGCACTCCCTTCACACTACTGCCAGCTGGAGGTCAGTGCCCACTCACCCACACACAGAGACAGCAGCTGGGCAGCCTCCAGCAGGGCTCTGTCACAGCCTTAGACGAGCTCCAGGTGAGAAGTGTCCAGGCCCCAGAGCTGCTATGTGTGCCAAGTGCTATGCACACTGCCCCCTGCACTACTGAGGAAGAAACACTGTTGACACGGCAGCTGTTTTATGGGCCCAGCTCAGGCAAGGTTTAAAGTGTGCAGAGTTGCAAGGGGTCACAGTCCAGGCAAAAAAGAATTTAAAATAGAGTTGGGCCACTCCCCTATCAAATGCATGAACATTTATTTCGCTGGGATTATCACAGAACACCCTCCCGTCTCCCGACCACACACACAAACACACACACACACACACACACACACACACGCTTTTTCCAGGCAACTTTAAGCACTGAGCTCAGAATTCACAATTATCTTGCAGTGGTCAACAGTCCAGAACAATCCTGACTATTGTACAGAAACCTCCCCCTGCCCCCAAGTATTATATATCATGGGCACTGTCTCCTATGACTCACACACACTGGCTCTCACACACACTTCCCATCTGTTTCACACAACTTTCACCTACACATACACTCATTCTCATACAAATGCACATCCACTCAGCCACACCTGTATAGACCAATGTGTTAATAGAAAGAAAAACCTTCACTTCAGTAAACAGATTGGGCTACTTTGGGGCTAGTTTTTAAGTGAATTTGGGCTATTAATGCCATAGAAATCTTGCAAATTGGGCCCTGGGTACATGAGAGAAAATTAATTGCTTTGTTGTTCTCTGAGAGAAACTACCATTGGTAGCTTCAGAAATGGATGAAAGAAAAAAAGGAATATGAAGGAAAGAAGCATCACAGTTTGGCAGTAGAAGGCAGAAAGGTACAAGATGACTGGAAAGAAATGTTTGCAGTTATAGAAATAGGAGGGAAGCCATTTTGTTTATTATGTTGTACAGCCCTCAGTCTGTGCAAAACGTACAATGTAAAAAGACACTTTGAGACAAAACATCAAGACTTTCAAACTAAATACCCAGACAAATCTGAAGATAGAAAGTTGAAAATAAGTCATCTTGAGAAATTGCTAAACAATGAGCAGAAATTGTTGTGTGCCATGTTAACTGGAGCAGATGCTATGACGCTTGCATCTTACAAAATTTCTTGAATGCTTGCCAAAAATGGGAAACCATTTAGTGACGGAGAGCTAGTACAAGAATGTTTTTTTAGAATCTGTGGACTGTCTCTTTTTAATGACTGGAGAAACAAAAACAAAGTCATAAGAAGGATAAAAATTTGGCAGTTAAGCAATGACAGTATGGTGGCAGATCTCAGAGCTTTTGGAAAATCTGGCTACTCAACTTAAATCAAAGATCCCCTCTGCTGCAGCTCTCAGAATAGCAGCTGATGAATCAACAGACATAGGATTCGATGCATTGATACTACCAACTTTCAAATGAACAACCAAAGACTTGCCTTTGTTTCAGTCACCACACGATCATACTTGTGGGGAAGATACGTACATTGCTGTTTGTTAAGCCTGAGATGAAAAGAATGTTCTGCCAAATTCAGTTGTTTCTGTTACAACAGATGGAGCTCTGAGTTTGACTGGTAAACATTGGGGACTAGTTGCAGAAATGACAAAGGATCAGGCAAATTTGGAGGCATTTCACTATATTGTGCATCAATAGGCTTTGTGCAGAGTTGGGAGATGGCCGCAAGAAGGGAATAATGTACACAGTTGTTAATGTTATAAACTTCATTTATGTCATACCTTTACTACACCACCACTTTCTTTCTTTGCTGCAAAAAAATGAGTCTTCATATCGTGATATAGTGTTGCACACAAAAGTAAGATGGCTAAGTCGAGATAAACTTCTTCAAAGATTTGTTGCATTACTTCCAGAAACTGTGCAGTTTCATTCTGAAATTGGAGAGGAGGATAAATATCCCGAATTAAAAGATGACAGCTGGGTGAAAGACTTGGCATTCCTTGCTGATCTCACTGGGCATCTAAACAAGCTAAATACACAACTACAGAGTGAACGAAAATTTATGAGTTAATGTGCGCTGTTACCAGTTTTAAGCTCAATCTTGAAATGTACATCGCTCAAATTAAAGAAGGAAACCTCATACCTATCCTGATGTTAAATGAAGCATGTGCGGGTGCTCTGGAAAGTGACAAAAGAGAAATATTTGTTGCTTTGGTACAGCAGCTACAAGAAAAGTTTTCATCACGTTTTGGTGATTTTGTGAACATAGAGTCTGCTGGTGCTTTTCTCTGGGATCCTTACACCTTCCCTATTTTAAAACTTAAAGATCTCGCTGCAACATTTAAAGTTCCCAAGTAGGAACTGGAAGAGGAGCTGTCAGATTTTCAGGGACAGAGAGCAACTTATGAGGCACAGCATGCAAGTTCTATTCAGGAATTATAGAAATCTGTTGCTGGACAAAATTTGCATTTTTGAGTGCCAAAATACAGTCTTCTTGGTATTGAAAAAATGCATATTGTAAGGAGAGTGATCACTTAAGATGAGCTGTTACCAGCAGGAGTGTGGGGTGGGCGGAGAGAAAACCTTTTGAAGTGATAATCAAGGTGGGCCATTTCTAGCACATTTCCATGAGTTAACAAGAACATCTGAGGAACAGTGGGGAGGGGGGGGGGGCGAGGAATAAACAAGGGGAAATAGTTTTACTTAGTATAATGACTCAACTACTCCCAGTCTCTATTCAAGCCTAAGTTAATTGTATCCAATTTGCAAATGAATTCCAATTCAGCAGTCTCTCCTTGGAGTCTGTTTTCGAAGTTTTTTTGTTGAAGGATAGTCACTTTGAGATCAGAAATCAAGTGACCAGAGAGATTGAAGTGTTCTCCAACTGGTTTATGAATGTTATAATTCTTGAAGTCTGATTTGTGTCCATTTATTCTTTTACATAGAGACTGTCCAGTTTGCCCAATGTACATGGCAGAGGGGCATTGCTGGCACATGATGGCATATATCACATTGGTAGATGTGCAGGTGAACGAGCCTCTGATAGTGTGGCTGATGTGATTAGGCCCTGTGATGGTGTCCCCTGAATAGATATGTGGGCACAGTTGGCAACGGGCTTTGTTGCAAGGATAGGTTCCTGGGTTAGTGGTTCTGTTGTGTGGTGTGTGGTTGCTGGTGAGAATTTGCTTCAGGTTGGGGGGCTGTCTGTAGGCAAGGACTGGCCTGTCTCCCAAGATTTGTGAGAGTGATGGGTCGTCCTTCAGGATAGGTTGTAGATCCCTGATAATGCGTTGGAGAGGTTTTAGTTGGAGGCTGAAGGTGACGGCTAGTGGCGTTCTGTTATTTTCTTTGTAGGGCCTGTCCTGTAGTAGGTGACTTCTGGGTACTCTTCTGGCTCTGTCAATCTGTTTCTTCACTTCCGCAGGTGGGTATTATAGTTGTAAGAATGCTTGATAGAGATCTTGTAGGTGTTTGTCTCTGTCTGAGGGGTTGGAGCAAATGCGGTTGTATCGTAGAGCTTGGCTGTAGACAATGGATCGTGTGGTGTGGTCTGGGTTAAAGCTGGAGGCATGTAGGTAGGAATAGCAGTCAGTAGATTTCTGGTATAGGGTGGTGTTTATGTAACCATCGCTTATTAGCACTGTAGAGTCCAGGAAGTGGATCCACTTGCAACAAAGCCCGTTGCCAACTGTGCCCACATATCTATTCAGGGGACACCATCATAGGGCCTAATCACATCAGCCACACTATCAGAGGCTCGTTCACCTGCACATCTACCAATGTGATATATGCCATCATGTGCCAGCAATGCCCCTCTTCCATGTACATTGGGCAAACTGGACAGTCTCTATGTAAAAGAATAAATGGACACAAATCAGATGTCAAGAATTATAACATTCATAAACCAGTCGGAGAACACTTCAATCTCTCTGGTCACTCGATTTCTGATCTCAAAGTGACTATCCTTCAACAAAAAAACTTCGAAAACAGACTCCAACGAGAGACTGCTGAATTGGAATTCATTTGCAAATTGGATACAATTAACTTAGGCTTGAATAGAGACTGGGAGTGGTTGAGTCATTATACTAAGTAAAACTATTTCCCCTTGTTTATTCCTCGCCCTACCCCTCACAGTTCCTCAGACATTCTTGTTAACTCCTGGAAATGTGCTGGAAATGGCCCACCTTGATTATCACTTCAAAAGGTTTTCTTTCCGCCCACCCCACTCTCCTGCTGGTAATAGCTCATCTTAAGTGATCACTCTCCTTATAATATGCATTTTTTTCATGGTCTGTGTGTATATAAATCTCCTCACTGTATTTTCTACTGAATGCATCCGATGAAGTGAGCTGTAGCTCACGAAATCTTATGCTCAAATAAATTGGTTAGTCTCTAAGGTGCCACAAGTACTCCTTTTCTTTTTGAAAATACAGTCTGTGTTTGGATCAGCTTAGATTTGTGAACATACATTCTCAGCCAGGTGCCAGATTAAGTCCTGATAACGTGTACGCTTGACTGATGCAAATCTTCATGTCCAGCTGCAATGTGCTGTTACCCATCCTTAACGTGACTGTGAAGCAATTATTGCTTCGAACAAAGGAAGCTGCCAGATCTCCCACTAATGTAAGTGTTAGACCAAATTAATTTTAATAGTTAATGTTTTTGATTTATTTTGCTAATATAAAATGCTCTTGGTAAATATTTGCCAGGGTTGAAATGAAAGGTACTATATCAATTTGAATTGCATTGCTGTCAGATAACAAATACTAAACCTTTTTTTTTTTTTTAGGTAGTGTATATATATTGTGTGGATGCAGCCTACATAATGTACAGAGCTGCATATGTGGCTCACAGTGTTAAATAGGTTGAGGACCACTGGGTTAGAGAGAGCAGTCTCATTTCTTCCTCTAACCTTTACCAAGTTTTCAGTCTGTAATTTCTCCAGCTCACCTTTCAGCTGGCTCGTCTCAAAGAGTAACTGACCTCTCCCGGGAGCTCCTCTTGCATGCCTTGGATCTGCACTTCAAATCCCTCTCTTTCATCCTCCAGGAGCTCAGTCTGGAACTCCAACCCTTGCTTCTCTTTCAGACACTCTTTCTTCCAGGGCTTGGTGCTTGGCTTCTTCTGAAACAGCAGGTTCTACTCACTGCTTCTTGCCAAGGAGAGCAAGGTTCTCACATCCTCTCCTCTCAGTGCTGTACTCATGGTCATTTTTCATACTTTTTACTGGCCTCCTTAATGGGATCTGCTGCACCCTCACATTCTTTTGATACAGTATGTGCTGTCTCTTCTCCATTGTTGATCCATTCAGCTCCTTAACTTGTTTTAAAAGGCAGCTGTTGGTTTGGAAGAATTCTTGTAGAGGATGTTGATGTCATTCTTTTGCCCCATGAGCATTTCCTTCTCACATTGCTGCAGCTCCAGCTGAGCTGTACACTTTGGTCCCCCCCAAAAAATCATCTCCTGGGATTTTGATGTCTGACTGTGTTCCCAGAGAGCTTGCAGAGCAACCTCCTATTCATTCTGCCAGCTCTGCAGCTGGTCCTGCATCTCAGAGAAACTCTCCATAGTTTCTGGTTTCAGAGCTGCAGAGATTTCAAATCCTCATATTTCCTCTGCAGAATCCCCTAGATTTTGGTTCTTCTGTCATTGGCTGCAGAGGCACCATGAGTTTATGGACTTCAGCTGTTCAAGCAGCTCATCCATACATAGAGAGGAGAGTGAAAACCTGGGTCTCATTTGGCTTGTGCTCCAGCACCAGCACCAGCATGGCAATTACCAGGTCCGGCAGTGAGGGAGCAGCTATTGGGAATCCTGTGGGGAGAGGGGAGGGCAGCATGACAGGCACAGGGCAAACTTCAATGATGCACAAATTGAAGTAATTAATAGCTTTGTGTGTGCCCATATTGATATGCTCACAGGATGCAATGGCTCAACAATGAGCATGGCTACTTGGGACAGGCTGTAGGAGAAGCACAAGGACTAGGTTGTCATACTGGGAGAACACAGATGGGAAATAAAGGACATCAAGAAAAAAAAATAGAGCTTGATGAAGAAGCAGGCCCAAGCACGCTTGCAGGAGATCCAATTAACATCGACATCCCTACCGGCTTCAGCTAAATCCCAAATGCTGCCTGGAATAAAATAGAATCGAACTTTAACAACAGCTGCAATAACAGCTCCAGCCCCTCTCAACTAACTTTTTCTCCTTTCCCCAAAAATACAGTTATTGCCAACTTTAATACCATCTAAAAGACTGTCAAACAAGGGTTTCTATTTCCTTCTAAAACTTTCTCCAGCTAAAGGAACACAAAAAAATCTTTAAAAGCCTTGCTTAAATACATTACATTTCAAACGCTTTAACTAGCTTTCCTTCTTTTCTACTTTTTTTTAAAATGATTTTAATGGGGTGTTTGCCATAGTACTAAGCAAGCTGAGGTCTCTGTATGCCAAACCTCAACTCTTGTTTAACAAAATTTGATGTTGGACAGTGAAAGAGTTTATACCACTGTTAACTCTTCTTCTTTATCCTAATGATCCTGTTTGATCCTGATGATCCTGTTTGCAATGATGCAGTATGCACATTTAATTGTAAGCATCAACCACTATTGCAGATTGGTGTTTGCTCTTATTACAATGGAATGTTTGCTCATTCATGCACTTCCTGGGGTTGCTCTGCTCCAAAGATCAGGTGCACACATCATATTAGTAACAACAGTGTGATACCAGTTAGCATAAACTACTGGACAGACATTAGGATGGTGGATGAGATCAAATAAGTTTGAGAACCACTGTCCTAGACTATCGCAGAGCAGTTATCTATCGGCTTAAATGATCGTGAATGACAAACGAAGACAGACTCCAAAATAAAACATGGGAGCGATGACCTTACAGAAAAAAAGTGCTCAAAAGCATCTTGTTTTTAATATAAAAGGTGCAACAACAAAAATATATAGAATAATGAAATAGAAATATGGTTAAATAGTGCTTGTTGTAAAACAATGCTGTACAGATACTGTGAGGTTTGCTTTCAAGGGACAGTGGTGTGAAAAGTGGGGCTGTCATGATGAAGAAAGTGAAAATAGTGGGAAACCCACCACTGCTCAATATCTCTTTTGTCCACATTTTCTTGGTGGAACAGCTGGAGGGCCCAAGTCAGGAAGTGGCTATTTCTACATGATCTGGGCACTTCACCTTATTGCAGGGTCAGCTTCGGAAGTCGGGCAAAGACTGGGGGGGGGGCACCTACCTCTGTTGGGACACTTTACACATATTCTAACACTATTATAATGCTACTTCTGAGTTAATACAAATTATAATTAGTTTAACATTTGTGTGACCTACACCCGATGAGTAATTTTCTGTAGTATTTTTTTCATATTTAACTTAGCCGTCACACAGTATTATTTCATTGTTTTATATAGATTAACCTGAACTACTTAAAACTCTCAAAGTACTTTCACAAAAGCTTTCTCAAGCAAAGCTCACTTTGTTGGATGTTAACTTTTGCCCCTTATATACTACTATTATTGAACAGTAAGATTTCACAACTTTAAACACCTCCTCAGTAACATAGTACAATTTAAGAATCATGAGTACCCAGTTTATTTCGTGTTGAAAACAAGTTTGTAAAAACTGTTGTAATTTTTAATTAGGCATGTGTGTACTGAATATTAGCAATGAGATGTAATTGTCACATGACTTGCAGCTGTTCCTTCTGATGCCTAGGTTCAGTTTTAGATGGCCTTTTCAAAGAAATTACTTGTTTGTTGCACTAAAGCCTTTTTTATTTTAACACTGTTCCTTTTAGTTTTAAGACTATCCTGGTGGTTGATTTTTTTTTAATTGTTACTTATTTTTAGGATAGTTCTGTAGTTTAGGGCCTCAACTTTTCATTAATGATTTTAGTTTTGAATATGCTGACTGTTTTGTGGCTGAGTTATGGATGTCAAGACTAGCCTATTTAGCTGACTTGTTTATACATCTGAATGCCAGTTTATATGGACTGAAAACTACATCTTTTAATGTTTGTGACAAAACATGGGCAATACAAAAGCTTCCTTGTATAGCATAAAAATGAGAAAAGGGAAATTGCCAGTCACGTCCAACCTTGGAAAAATTCCTCAATTAAACTGAAATGAAAACTCAACCTGACATAAAAGAACATTGCCTGAATTTGGTCACCAAATTTAATGAATACATTTTTGACAGTGTAACAAATAGGAACTGGATCAGGAACCCATTTTAAATAGAAGACACCCTGCCAGGTGGCAAAGGAAAAGAAGAGTTTTGGGAGGGGAAATGCTGATGTCACCAGAGTTTAGTGTCTGCTTAAGCCCTTAGTTCTGAGGTGACACTGACATAGTCTGCATCCATTGCCTTCCCCAGCCCCCACGATGACCCAGAACTGCTTTCTCTGCTTAATGGCTACCTCACAGAGGGGGAGCCATTTTAAAACTTCATTTTCCAAAGAAAAACTTATTGGGACATGAGAAGGCAAAGCGGGCAGATTCGCAGCAGTTGTCCAATATGGCGCACTCCCATACACACAGGAGTAACTCTGTGGGGAGATGAATAAAGAGAAGGAGACAGGAGCCCCTGTTAGAAAGGAGGATTTTGATGAGCTGATTGCTGAATTTTAGGTCCTTCAAATGGTCCAGGGATGTCAAGATGAACGAGATTAAATCTGACATTGAAGAAATTGGGAACAGAGTGATTGATCTGGAAAAAGGCATGGAGGGAGAGTTGAAATTAGGAACACTATTACAGAATAAAATTAAATTGCTTGGGGAAAAAAGAAAAAAAAAACCTGCAGAAAAGGTAGAAAATAGAGAACCATGAAAGAAAAAAATAACATAGGAATTAGGAGACTCCCTGAAGCGTGAAAAAAGATGAACCAGTTAAGTTTCTAAAGCATGCCATTGCCTTCTGTATTTAAGCATGGGAAAGAACTTAGAAATAGTTTTTGATAGAACTCACAGAGAATTGTATGTCCCCATTGTAGCACGAACAGACATAATGTGAAGACTATACTACTTTGAGCAAAAAACAGATTTTGATACAAGCCAGAGAACTCTCTGTACTGAGTCTAGGAGGGCACAAAGTGCAGGTCTTTCAAGATTTAGCAGGGAGATGAATGAAATGACTGTAGGGTAGCCTGTATAAGATACAGGTGAGGTGTCCCCTTTAAAGCTCATGTTCACTCATCAAGGATAGCAATATGTCCTCAGGAAGTAAAGGGAAGGGGATAAACCCCTCAAGAAATGAAACCTAATGGTAAGGTAGTCCTGAAACCAAGCAGGATTCCGACTCAGAGACCATGAGCCAAAATAGTAGCCAGTTTGAATTCAATTTTCAGAGTGTGAATTTCAGTCAGGGTGAGAGGAAGAGTGATCACTGACACATGCAAGCAATGAACAAACAACTCCCTTGGGACTTGGATAGAAAATATGAGACGGTAGAGTGGAGGAGGGAGAGCATGCATCTCCTCGATAGGTCAGGAGTAGGAGGCATTCTAGCATTTGGGAGCATTTGGCAGTGAGGCTACCTGCAATTACGATACAGGGGGCTCCCAGGTAGCCAGGGGAAAGACTTTGGAATCAATGCCACCGGTGTAGGAGGCAGCCAGAGATGCACCTATGGCCCCACCACAGAGTCAGTGGTCACATACCACCCACCACTCACCTCAAGATTGGTCTGTCTCCCCAGTCCCCACACCTGCAGACGCAGCCTCCAGCACCTTGCCCGGGTCCCATCCCTGAAGAGTGGGAGTGAGTGTGATTGTGCCTGAAAGTTATGAGGCAACAGTCTATGGGGCTGCTTTTTTCAGTAGGGTAGGAGAGGGAGGAATACAAACATAGATTAGGGTGCTGCTCCAAATGGCATTCATGAGCACAAAAGACATGGGTCATGTGGCTCCTTTAGCCTCCTGTCTCATTCCTTCTGCCTGGGGTTCCTTCCTTCCTGCTGTGTCTTAGAGTCCACATGCTGGAAACATACTTCTTCAATATGGGGCAGGACTATTTGAATGTCAACAGGTGGGGTCAGGGGCATATGTAGCTGTATAATTTCAGAGATTAGAAGACTTGTTATTTTAGTATAGAGAACCTTGAGATCTCAGGTCATTAAATCCTCACATGATGGAAGACAAAATTGCATCAGCTACTCCCGAGAGCATTCTGTGCCAAAATATTAAAAATTCTGTGCACAATAGTTTAAAATTCTGCAAAATTCTGCAAATTTTATTTGCCAAATAAATGTGGAAGCTCCAGCATGGCATTGGGGAGCACAGGCCACTGGCTGCACAGAGGTGGGAGACCACAGAGGTGGGACACAGACTCAGCAGTGATGCTGCACCCAACCCTGACATAGTGCAAGGAATGAGCATGTCCCCAGAAACACCCCAGGTGCCATCCCCTACATGCCAGGTGCACCAGGTGTGGGCAGGCAGGCTCAGCAAGGTAGGATACAAGTGTGGAGAGGTTTAGTGTGGGGGCCCCAGGTGCGGGTTAAGAGGGTTCTGTGTGGGGCAATATAACTGTGGCCAGCTCAGTGGGGGATCCAGGTGCATGGGGATCTGGATGCACAGGGGCTTCTAGGGGAGTTCTGGGTGCAACAGTAATGGGACTCTGCAGGGGGGTCCAGGTGAAGGTGGCTGGGGCTCAGCGGGGGTGGTGTCAGGGGGATAGAGCTTGGCAGGGGGTCAGGGCATGGGGAGCTCAGTGGAGGGGATCCAGATGCTGGGGGAGTGGGGCTCAGTGTGGTGGGGATCCAGGTGCAGCTGGTTGGGGCTCAGTAGGGTGGGGATCTGGGTGTGAGTGACTCATTGGTATGGTCCAGGTGCAGGGGAAGTGAGGCTCATTGAGAGGGTTCTGGGTGCGGGGGGTGTGAGGCTCTGTAGGAGGGTCTGGGTATGAGGGGGTCTGGATGCACAGGTGTTGGGGGGATGCAGGAGCAGCTCCCTGTATACTGATCCCTCCCCCTGCAGCTAAGGAGTGATGGGTGCAGGAAGCATGTGTGGGGAGGTGTTTGAAGAGCTTCCTACTGCCAGGGGAGAAATCTGGGGGTGGGTCTGACCTGACCCTGGATACCATGTAGGGAAGAGGAAGTCCAGACCTCCCCAGCCCAGCCAGGACTAGAGATGAGCCCTGTGCAGGGTAGCAGTCACCAGCCGGGTCTTTCACAGTCCCGCTCCCAGCCCCACAGTGATTTACCTCTCTGCCAGATGCCCTGGGTACCTGAAACATACTGCGGGGAGGGTTGCATGACTGCTCTTGTGGCTTCCCTTTTCTTCCCCATCAGAAGGTCATTTTTCTACAGAGAAGCAAAGAAATCTGCAGGGCACATAAATTCTGCGCATTTGCAGTGGTGCAGAATTCTACCTGGAGTAACTGGCAATTCATTAATACAAGGGGGAGAGAGATACTTGTGGGATTACAGTTTATGCATCAAAAAATTAGGAGAGATGGTTTTATACAACTTTTAAGGCCAGTTGCAATTACAGTCGTGTACTCAAGTGAGCCTAATCATTCTTTCAATACATAAACGCCTGGAGGGAGCTGGGAGCAATGGAGGGAGTAAACTGTGTTATCCTCAAGGTTACTAGATAACAGGGGTGGACCAGCCTTTTCCTGGTGGGGGCGGGACAGAGGTGGGCTAGACAGAAAATTGGGGGGGTGGCTGTACTATACATCTTATGTACACACATACAGTAGAACCTCAGAGTTGCAAACACCAGAGTTACAAACTGACCAGTCAACCACACACCTCATATGGAACTGGAGGTATGCAATCAGGCGGCAGCAGAGACCAAAAAAGAAAAAAAAAAACCAGCAAATACGGTACAATACTGTGTTAAATGTGAACTACTAAAAATAAAGGGGAAGTTTAAAAAAAAAAGATTTGACAAGATAAGGAAACTCTTTCTGTGTTTATTTCATTTAAATTAAGATGGTTAAAAGCAGTATTTTTCAAAGTAAAATTTCAAAGCTGTATAAAGTCAATGTTCAGTTGTAAACTTTTGAAAGAACAATAACATTTTTTCTTCAGATTCAAGAATATTTCAGAGTTACGAACAACCTCCATTCCCAAGGCGTTTGTAACTCTGAGATTTTACTGTACTTATTTATATTTTTAACAATATTCACTTAAATGTGTGTTTCATCGACGTTATCATCAAAAGGAGAATAAAAGGAGAATATACACAGACAGGTCAGTTTTAAACACCATCTATGTTTAAATGTGCAGCTCACTGATGCAACATGTATTCACAGAAAATCAATCAGAAAAACCCATGCTAATAAATAAACAAATAGATAAATAAATAAATAAATAAATAAATAAATAGATAAAACTCATACTATTAACAATTATAACAATAAACAATACAAACTTTTGGAAAAAAATACTGGTTAAATAATACAAATAGCTAATTACTTTAAAATAGAGAATGTACTGTCTTATATTTTTAAATTAGGCATTTACACACACAAAGAAAATTAAACAACGCACATGCTACTATTTAAAGCAAAATAAACAACGACTGACCAAAACTAAGTGCACCATTTTTCACTAGATGATTGAGCCCGTATTTTCATTCCAGTCAAATCAAATCCCAATCAAATACATACAGTCTGGAAATTCAAAACATTTTTAAGGTGCTGAGAACTGGCACTTATCCAGGAAAGCACCTAAAATTGGGTTTAACTTTAAGAACAAGTAGTCCCATTGACTATACATGCACTTAAAGATACGCTTAAAGCTTAAAGATAAGCACATGCTTAAATGCTCTAATGGATCAGAGTCAGAGAGCTCAGCATCTGACAGGACTGAGTCCTATAATATCTGTCATGAAACTGTGAACTAATAAAACTGGCACAAACGATGCCAGGTAATAGCTAGTCTGACAAAAAAAAAGTAAAAATAAACCAAATAAAGAGTTATGGAAAATGGGCGTCAATGATGAGCTGACGCAAATAGAAACGTGTTGTACTAACCCCTGGAGACAGCCCCTGAGGGACTCAGGTGGAGGTTCAGGGAATGAGTTCCACAAGTGAGGGCCTTCTCGGTTCTTGGAGTTACCTGTGACCTGATCCATTTGGAATCTCAGTGCCCATACTGGACAGACCAACAGTCACTCAAGTACCTGAGGCATTGATAATTAATCAATTTACATCATCTACCTAAGGAACAGGATTTGGCAAATAACTATAGGTGTATAAAGGCCTATCATTAAGGGTCAAAGTCTGACTGTGGATGGATTCTTGTTGGACCTATTTAACTCAAAGGGAGGACTACATCAGTTTCCAAGGGCAGAAACTGATACTTAGGGCTTGCCTACAGTGCCAAGTTTTTTCCACACTGCAAAGCCACTTCTGGCGACAAAACTCTTCAGTTTCAATGACAAAATTAAACCACCTCCACGAGAGATATTTAGCTTTTTGCGGTAAAGTTAAAATGACAGAGTCAGTGTAGACATTGCCATTCGTTATATTGCCAGAACTGGCTTCCCCCAGTATTCCACAATGCCTTCTGTGACCGTTCTACTCACTGTTTTGAACTCAGCAACCCTGCAGGCATGTGCCCTCCTCTTTCAACACTCCCTTCTGACAGCTGAGCCTATGGTGCTGCTCTGCTGCGGGCAACAGAAAGCAAATCATTAAGGTGGACTGGTCCTGCTCTCGCCCACACTAGGAACACAAAGGCAGGCTGATGTCAGGGGTTTCCCCTCCCCTTGCCTCAGGATTGGTTGCTTCCAGTGGCTGCCTGAACTTACAAGGCAGCATGCCAACATATTCAATCTCTCCCAACACACACTCTCTCACCCTCCCCACACATGCTTCTTGTCACACACTGTCCCCCACCATTACTCCCAACTTCAGTTGAAAAGTGGCTGGCAATCTAGTAGGATGCCCAGGGAACAATGGGATGGAGAAACCTTCATCATGTGACGCTGTACCTGCCCCATGAGGGATTGCAAACCTTTCCCAAAGCACCCTGTGTCCAGTTGCAGAGTGGGACAGCTACCCACAGTGCACTACTCTCTGTGTCTGCTAGTGTGGATGCACTCTGCCGACACAAGGAGCATAGTGTGGACATGCAACAGCAGTTTAAATAACACACTTTAAAGTGGTATAACTTTTGGCGACAAAAGTCTGCAATGTAGACATAGCCTAAGATACTGTTTTTAAAAGTAATTACTCCTATGTACCATTCTGCATAATGGTCAAATGACATAAAAACATTTAGGGATTGACTCTCACTTACAGTGAGGGCCCTTTTACACTGTTCTGACTGTGTACAGTGGGCCCTTACAGTGGGCATAAACATAGTTTACTCCCAAGTCAAGGCCTCTTTATGCTGACTGAGTTGTGTTAAAAGGACTTAGTGTAAATGAGAATCAGGCTCTGTATTTTGTAAAATATAATCTTGTTTTTTTACATAAGAGTACATAAGTGAATGAATGTATCTTTTCTTTTTACGTTTATTAAATTCTAAAACCAGAGAAAGCCTTTTATTTTTTTTTATTTATTTATTTTTGAGAAACTATAGCAAAAATATAATTTGGGCTAAAACTCTTTAATCCAAAAATGCAGCACGGAGCAAATATCTATGCCTAAAAGACAAGAGCCTAATGGCTGAGATATATAAAACAGAATGGTTACAGAGCCTTTAACCACAGCCGCACTGTTATGCAATGGAGCTGACATAATACATATTTCCATAAAATCACTCTTCCAGAATATGAGAAATGAGATATATAAAAATAGCTTTTGCACTAGTTTTAATTATGAATTAAACTGCTACAGATGTTGGAATTCTTGCAGCCTATCATGTTAACAACCTGAGTATTTAAAGTTCTTAAACATTTACATAAGACACTTTTAAAAATGTTTAAACATATGTTTGCATAATGCACCATAATGGTTCAGCATATACCATACTAGTCTATCAATTCTTTATGTGGATTTTCCCCTAAAAAGAGAAAATAACAAATGTTTAATACATCTTAAAACTCACAACAATCCTTAACTCTTGGTGTTGCAGAGGTCTCAGGTCAGGGTGTGACAATACATACCATATGAGCTGCAATAAATAAGGATAATAGGGCAAGTTTAAGAAAAGAATGGGGTAAAGTTAAGAACGGTGAATGTTGGAGTTTAATTGTGCATTTCTTTTCTAGATGTTGATTGCAATAGCAATGTAATACTGAAAAAGAATAAAACATGTCTCTAGTTCATTAGAGTTCCCTCTTCCAGTAAAGTTAGTTATATGTAATTACCAGACTTGAAAGCAAATATACATTTAAATTGATTCAGAGAAGAAGGGGCAGCAGGGGTGCCAGAACAGGAAACTGGAGCCCAATCTGGTAAGAGTGGCCTGGGGACTCCGGGCAGCTGTGGGGAGCCACAGACCCTCCACCTGCTTGGGGGGAGGGGCATGAGCAGCCCCCTGCTCATGTCCTCGCCCCCTGCCCATCAGCCCAGGGCAGATGGAGGGTCTGCGGTTCTGCACAGCTGCCCAGGCAGCTCTTACCATGGCCCGGCTGTTGCTCTTCAGTTCCCAGTGTCCCACATGCAGGCCAGGCTGGAAGCTGGAGCTGGATTAGGGTAGGAGCCATGTGGGCAGCTGTAAAGAGTCGCGGACCCTCTATTTGCCCTGGGGGGAGTCTGGGGAAATGGGCTGGGGACGGCTCTCAGTCCCCTCCCCAGCAGGTGAAGAGGCCCTGGGGGGGGCAGGGTCTCATGAGAAGAGGTGGGGCCACAGAGGGGAGGGGGCCTCATGGGCCCCCACTTTTAGGAGGATGGGAGAATGGGAGAGTGACTAGATTAAAGCTTTTCACAGCTCTTGTTGGGAGGGAGGGAAAATAAAATGAAATAAAATAAAATAAATAAAATGTGGGGTGAGGTGGGGGGATAGCTCAGTGGTTTGAGCACTGGCCTGCTAAACCCAGGGTTTTGAGTTCAATCCTTGGGAGGGCCATATAGGGATCTGGAGCAAAAATTGGGGATTGGTCCTGCTTTGAGCAGGGGGTTGGACTAGGTGATCTCCTGAGGTCCCTTCCAACCCTGATATTCTATGATTCTATGATCACTGAGCAGCGGCCACTCCTGTCCTTGTGATCTGGAGTGCATGGCTCTGCTGTAGACTGGTAAAACAGTATTTTTACCAACAGTCTGATTCAAAGCCTGCTGATGTTAATGTGAGGCTTTATATTGAAATCAATTGGTGTTAGATCAGGTCCTTAATACATATGTGTGTGTGTGTGTGTGTGTGTGTGTGTGTGTGTGTGTATACTTGAACAAAATAGCTAATAGGTCAATTAGGCACTAATGATGTCTGAAAATCTACTTGAGTTAAACAGTATTGGTCAGCTTTACTGCAATAGCCTGTTATGCTGCCATGATGAAAGAAGGCTAATGTCTATCCCATTTAAGTTACATGATAATACCATTTAAGTAAAAGGGACATGTGACTATTCCTCATAAATAGTCACCAGTTTAGGACAATGCACAGAATTAAAATAACTTAGGTGAACTAACTTTGGTGCTTCTGGATGTAATGAGTCATATGAAGGTGAAGACAAAAGTACACTCTGCTAAATATACTGCATTAAATCCACCAAAGCCCAAGTGTGACTCCAATATCTGAAGCCGCTGACATAGATAGGGAGAAGCGTCCTCTACTATTAGACACAAGCCAACCTGGCTCTGGCAGAGCAGTTCATTTCCCAGCATTGGAGACACAGAACCCCATCCCCAATGATGAATGGGAGCAAGTACTTATCACCCCTGATCCTGCTGAACAAAGTAGAAGCTGGTTGTTCCTGGCAAATCCTGCCTTTCAGAGAGAAAACTGGCAGAAGTCATGGGGGAGAAGGGGAAGATTAAAACTTTTGGACAAAGTGAGCGAGCAGCCAGGCACTGCTTTAACCCTGTGCCAGTACCTCATGGGGCCAGAGCTGCTGGCACCAAGGTGCCCCCACAAGGAAAATGCAAGGCACCACTGCTGCTCCTAGTTGCAAGTCCCAGGACAGCCACATACATCACCAGGCTGGGTCCCAAGAAACAGTGGAACAACAGACAGAGCTCACACTAAGCATAGCTGGGAAAGGAGCAAGGAGGGGGGAGCTGCGGCAGGGGCTCTGGGCCTGCTGTACCACCCTCCCGGTGCTCAGCTCTGAAGGCAGCACCGCCACCAGCAGAAGTAAGGGTGGCAATGCCATACCAATGCACCCTTCCTTCTTCATAACGTTTGACCTTTGCATTGGGAGTGATACGAAGGGTTCTGAGCTGCTCAATTGTTGCATGTTTTTTCTTCATTTCATGCTCATTGTAGTCCTTATGATGTTTATCACAATGTTTTATGCACTTTTAGCTGTTTGTTATTACATTTACTTTTATTATTACTGTTATGGGTTGGATCACAGAAACCCCCCGGGGGCTGCCACCTGATATGCCAAGACTACTTCTGCTCCTGCTTTCCTGCCCTGCCAGCTTAGGACTTCAGTGCCCTCACTGGTTTGAGCCAGACTCGCTAGCCTGCTGCAACCCAAACCCAGGTCTGAACCACATCCCCCCAACAGCTGTAGGCATAATTGAAAGCAACTTAGGAAGTGTTCCTGTCCTTGACACTCAGATGCCCAACTCCCAATGGGGTCCAAACCCTAAATAAATCCATTTTACCCTGTATAAAACTTATACAGGGTAAACTCATAAATTGTTTGCCCTCTATAACACTGATAGAGAGATATGCACAGCTGTTTGCCCCCCACCCCAAGTATTAATACATACTCTGGGTTAATTTAAAAAGTGATTTAAGTGGTTCCAAGTAGTAACAGACAGAACAAAGTGAATTACCAAACAAAATAAAATAAAACACGCAAGTCTATGTCTAGTATGGTAATAAAACTGAATACAGATAAAAACCTCACCAGGTCCATTAAGCTTTCTTTTACAGACTGATCTCCTTCTAGTCTGGGTCCAGCAATCACTCACACCCCCTATAGTTATTGTCCTTTGTTCCAGTTTCTTTCAGCTATCTTTGGGGGTGGAGAGGCTCTCTCTAACCAGCTGAAGACAAAATGGAGGGGTCTCCCAGGGGTTTAAATAGACTTTCTCTTGTGGGTGGAGACCCCCTCGTCTCTCCTATGCAAAGTCCAGCTACAAAAAGGAGTTTTGGAGTCACCTGGGCAAGTCACATGTCCATGCATGACCGAGTTCCTTACCATCCAAGCCACATTCCTGGGAAAGCTCAGAACAGGACAAAAACTGGTGGCCTTTGGGTCGAAGTATTTGACTAAAATTAAAAAAAAATGATACTCCCCATGTGAGTGAGAAGTGCTGGCACTTATCTGGTCATTACAACATTGGGAGTACCTTAAGGGAATGTCCCCTGTCATGCTGAGAACAATCCATACTCCCATCGAGTATATGACATCTGGAAGTATAAATGAGGGGAGAATATCAAATCCCCGACTATCAGGTTGGACGCTGAGTCTTCCAAACCGTGAGGTGCAGCTAGAGAAGGTGCCAACACTCTCAGCAGTTCCCTTTGCACTGCTCACCTAAGGAGAGGAAAATGAGTGTCCGCTACCATTTGAAGACACCAAGGAAGCATCTTCACCTTTCTGACTGAAAACATTGTATGAAAAAGCCAAGAACAGCAATATAGATCTATGGGTAATGGATGTCAGTTGCCAATACCACCAAGGCAAACCATGCACAGGTTTTGCAGTTTTGCAAGTAAAGACTGACACCATCCTGCAATGAACTGTTGTCCCCTGCTCTATGCAGGCAGCAGAAATAGTAGCCATTGTGGCAGCTTTAGAGGCAGCAAAGAAAGAAAGATCAATGGTCATATGTTCTGACTGACTGGGCTATCCGAGCCCTGATAGACTGAATGCCCATTTGGATGACCAAGATCTGCAGATAATAATGCCATAGCCTATGCAAAATATCTGGTCCACACCTGGAAGCTGGCAGAGTCAAGACAGGGACAAAAATACTTGTGTAAGGTACAAGCACATCGAAACAACATGGCAGAGATCTCTGTTCTGAATAATAGGGTTTATCTGGCCAAGCAGGCTGCGCCGATGGGACCAGAAACTCTGTGAACAAAATCGGCAGATATGGTATATAACATGCAGCCATCAGAAATTGATAATCAAATAGACATTGTACATTTGCAAAAACAAGATTTAAAAATCATGGAATTATTGGAAAAACAAGAGCATAGGGGATATAAGATCTTCAAGCATGACAGTGGTCTGATCATGACAGTCAAGAAAGATGCTAATGAAGATATTCCCATCCGAGTAATTCCAAGATGTTTAAGGAAAGAGTTAATTGCATGAGGCCACCATTAGAGACACTTTGGGGTCAACAAGACCACCAAAAGAATGTTGACTATAGGATGGTGGCCAGATTTGGTTAAGGATACTGATAAACATATTTGGAATTGATGTGCAGAAAATAACGCCGACCGCAAAATCACCAAGGGACCCATGCTGCACCAGTTGATTGGAGAGCCATGACATTGGCAGCAAATCGACTATATTGTCCCTTTGCCCTGCTCTAGAAATGGAATCCAATATTGTTTAGTTGTCATCGGTCCATTTTCAAAATGAGTAGAAGCATACCCAACACATAATAACACTGCTGCCACTACTGCACAGGAACTGGTGGAACAAATATTCTCAAGGTTTGGGATTCCTGATATTATTGATTCCCACCATGGATCCCATTTCATGGGGAAAATCTTCAAGACCATTTGCCAAGCGTTCAACATCAGCCAGAAATTTCACATAGCAGGCCACCCACAGAGGTCAGGGGCAGTGGAGTGAACAAATAGAACCCTGAAGACAGCACTGTGAAAAAATTGTGGAAACATCTGGGAAAACCTGGGATAAAAGGCTGCCCTTTGTGTTAATGGCTATTCGTTCGTCCATAGGAGCTCATGGGTATATGCCACATGAGATCATGATGAGCAGAGTCATGAAAATGCCAGAACAATGGTGGCTTAGGGGAGAACCCCCTGACCAATATCAGTCATGAGTCCAAATGGACCAATAGGTGATCAAGCTATAACACAATATCAGCAATACTCAAAAACAGGTGGCCTCCCAACTGAAATGCAACATAAAACAAATGGACAAAAGATTAGGAAATAGTCTAAAGTTTACTGAATGGATAAAGTCTTCTATAGATTCTTTTCTTAGAGAGGCCATTCATTAAGTCCAAAGTCGATAGGACCCATAGTTATAGTCAATAAGGCGAGTCCCACCACATACCAAGAAGAAGTAAAAGGGGGAAAGAGAAAAATCATAAAGTGGTCCCACTCCACGCAATTAAAAGAGTGGAGAGGTGTTAGCTAAACTGCTTTTAAAATGCTAATGGTATCCCTCTGTTTCTTCTGTGTCAGGGCAAATTCAAGTCTGCAAAATGAGAAAATGCACGTGTATATGGTTCTTATATGTATTTGCTTATAATGAATGTATAATAACCGTCAAGGAAAATGAGCATATATACTGTAAGGTTAATAACACCCAAAGCCTTAATGAAAACAACTGGATAGATGGCACGGATTATAATTTGCCTAATCTGTACTTTAAAGGGATCATCTCGGTGTATGTGTTTGAAAAGTATGGTTACTGTTATATAATATGGAAAGAACAAACTATCAATGAAACCTTAGTGGCCTTTGCAGAAAATAACAAACGTCCTCATGAAACAATTATTGCTGAAGAAGTACAAATATCTTTCATACAAAAGCATCCAAATGAGTATGCATGGCAATTCGACAACATCTTCCTCGAAGGCTGTTCAGATAGAATAGAGGTGTGGGGATCATTTAAGTGTGCGTACGTTCAATCAAACCTTCCCTCTAAAGTGTCAGTAAGATCAAGGTTTTCATGGGCCTCCAATTATGTAATAAGCAATGTTACTGCATATCTACACACCCCATCATACAGCTGTCACATCAAGATGGTGTGTTAGAATTGTACTGAGTCTTGTGTTCAACATCCTAATGTAAATATGTTTTGTGGTAAAGGAAACTTGTCCTTCCATGTACAATGCTCTGGAGATGTAAATATACAGGTACATCCTAATGACACAGGCACATGGTTTTTAAATAGTTTGTTTGGGGTTCAGGAGATTACCAATGTTGTAGTAATCCCTAAGCCTTTTGTGAGCAATATTGGCCCTGTTGTCGTAAAGCGCGACATTAGAAGGTTACTAATGATCAACCCAGTTTACTCATTGAAAAAGATAATCATTCTTATTCAAATTTAATTAGCCCAAGTTAATTTTAAATGTATACCTTATATCATTCCTTTAATAGCAGGATGGAATGCATGGGTTAAAAGTGTAGTACCCAGTGTATTTCCTCCCAAAATCCAGACGTGAGATACAGTAGCAACTATACTAGGAGGAGTGGGGACTGGATTAGGTGTTCTAAACACCATAGATGAACAAGTTTTAGCTAATAAGATCGGAGCATTTGGCCATGACATCATCTCTTTATCCAATCCCCTCACCACCTGATTTAACCAGCGGAGTGTGCTTGAATACAAAATTGCCTGTGTACTACCAGGATGGATGCAAATATAAGAAATAGATCATTTTGGTCTTGTTGGAGCAATAGATGTTTTGCAATCCAACATTTTCATGGCAATTGTGTGCATCCAGGCCCAGGAATATATATTAAATGTAGCAAAGGGCATAATCAGAGGAGGACTTAATGGATTACTCCCAATAGAGTTGTGCAACATCCTGTGGGCAAATGCCACCAATGCATTTGAACGGCATCACCAAACCTGGTGGAAGCTAGTCCATTTTTCATATCTGCAAAGTAACCAAACTATCATTGTGCATGCCCTCACATTAGCAAGAGCACAAGAAGAATGGATATATCCACTGGTACCTTTAGGACTGAATTTAAACAACTCAATTTTACTCCCTAAGGAGCTGAGTAAATGGGTGCATGAAAAAGATGACACATATCGTAGCGTTAGCTTACAATCTTACATGGAGGAAAAGGGGCTAGGCTACGCCTGTGACTCTGGAGTCCTTGTAACATCTCATGTCGGTTTAAATTCAAAAGAAGGATAGTGTAATTACAAGCTTCAATCACATGGTTTAACAGCTCTGCATTGGTACTAGTGGACTCCACTTGCGCTTGCATAAGAAGCTGGTGTGAGGAGTTTCTAGTAAACTATCATTATAAAATCCCTCACAATCCATATGTTCATTTCTGTTTATGTTCAGTGTTTTCTGTTATTGGGTATGATATTAATTTCACCAGGCATGAAATATCTATGCAAACAGTTTACGCCTACTATATTTTGTATAATCACATTGAACCCGTCCATTTAGGGGTAGATATTACAGCGCTCAAGCAACTCATGCTACATCCAGATCTAAAAGAACATTTAAGGCAGTTATGGAAGGAAAGCAAGGAAATGATGGTAACTGTACATCATGCTTCCAGCCAAATTCAAAGAATCTTTAAAAGGATACAAATTAACACAGCATCCTCACACTGGTTGGAAAGTTTGTTTGGAGGTTCTGTGGATTTTGATCAAGTTTGGCATATCTTGTTGCACCCTGCAATTGTAGTGCTGTTTATTTAAATAAGTCATTATATATTTAATTGCCCTAACCTTTTGGAAAAAAGAAAGGTCAAATATAGCAACCACTATATGTCAGTTCCTTCTTTTAAACTGGTGTAAATATGTTTTCTTTAGCTCTCCTCTAAGTATAAATGCTAATGGCATTAAAAACTTTCAGTCATTTAAGCCATCAAGGAGGGGAAATTGTAAGGTTCTATGGTTATTTGATGTCATTTACTGTCATTCTAAAAATTTTCCTGTCATCACCATTTTGAATCTGTATATATTGTTGTTTGGAAGCCATATTAGAGTTCCCTCTTGTTAAGCTTTTGGGTGCTCTTTTCAACTGTGACAGGAAAAGACTGAGCAAAAGACCTGGCTAATCTGCTTAGATGCTGCTGGGTACAAAAACCCTGCATGCCAGCCACCAAGTGCTGTCCACCTCAGAGGCAGCCTGTGTCAGTTGAGTTTGCGCGGTCTCCAAGAGACAAGTCCAGCATCACCAGCGCTTACCTGAGGTCCAGCTTACCTGAAAGATCATTCCAGCTGATCCGAGTTCCTCCTGTGTTCATCCATTGCACAGCTGAAGGTCTAGATCTGCCTCATCAGCAGCCCCGGCAGACCAGACGGATGCACCTGCTTTTCTTGTTCCACTTGTTATCTCATCTGTAAAGTATTAGTCTTGTTGATAGTCCATAGTCTGTATTAGGGATTAGTGGGGTCTGCGCCTCAAGCCCACTGTTTCTCAAACCACCGAGTTGTTATTGTTGCTTTATCCTTGTTTACCAACAAGTGTTATGTTAATAAACCCTCTTTTGGTTCACCTTTAATTCTAGTAAAGTGTCATTGTTGCTGCATCCGTGGGTGATAAACCCTAACTCAGGGAACTGTAACATGGTTTCTAGGTGTTATGTTTGTGTCCAATACACATTAGTGGTTATGTTATAATGTTTAATATTTAGTAATAGAATGCATAAAGCAACTGTCACCGAGAGTCTAGTTCAAACCAACTCAGACTGGAACTTTCACGCCACACAGGCTATTTAAGGACAGTGCACTGTGTCAGCCGGGCTGTCCGTTTGAGAGGCGGCCAGGTACCTGTCTTGTTTGTGTGGGCTTCGGAGGGTTCCTTCCGCAGTACCTGATCCACACCATCAATCTACAAAGGCATCAAACACCTGCGCCAACCAACCTGCTCCCAGTCCCAGTGCCGCTATGTTCCTGGTTCGGCGGTAAAAGGTTCTACACTCCTCCAGTCTCCGGGCACACCTGTCCGGTCAGAAATTTGTAAGTCCAGGATCCTACAATCCCTAGCTTCAGCGACAGATACTCAACTTCAGCTGCTGATTTCCAGACTTCTAGAGACAGTACAGTTACTGGGTTTTTTTTCCATTTGACTTACCTTTTAGTTGTAGTGAATTGCCAAGGGTCGTCTGGTGGGGAGGTGTGGGCTGGGCTTCACACCCATCTTTTGGGGCAACCACATTGCTTTTTCATGGTTCATCACGTTTTATTCTTCCCAATTCCCAGACACGGTTAGCTTTTCCTAATAAATTCCCTCTTTGTTTTTGAAGCATATACCTCTCTCTGTCTTTCTTTAAACCTGTTACATACCTGGTGGGAGATGGGTGGATATGATGATTAAATGATGATTTAACTGGGAATTGGTCCTGCTTCGAGCAGGGGGTTGGACTAGATGACCTTCTGGGGTCCCTTCCAACCCTTATATTCTATGATTCTATATATTTACTCCCAAGGTGATAGATACTGGAACGCCAGTCCAAGAACCTGGCCACTGTTACTGAGAACACATAACAGAACCAGAACACTATCTTTAGCAGGGGTCCTTTATAGCCCATCTATTTCCCCTTCCCAAATAACAGTGATATAAATTAGCATATGCAAATCCTTGAAAGAGGATTGGCTGAATCATGATACTAAATGATAGTGAGCTACAAATCGTATATAAAGGTGACAGCCAGCAGGCTAAAACTTGTAGGGACAGGAACCTGAAGGATAGTGGAACGCTGCAGGATACCTAGAAGAAAGAAGACGCTCACAAAACTGTGACAACCACACCAGCGGACCCCTGCTGGGTAAGAAAGCTAACTATTGCCTTACAGGAGCAAAGTAGCAAGTTCCCCACGATCTCAAGCATCGACAGCGCTCACTAGCCTCAGACAACGCTCAGTGGTAGCCATCGCTCACAAAATAGCTACTACTGCAGCCCTGCCCTGCTACCTTTGTCAGAGTAGCCAGCAAGAAGGACCTGAGGAGGCACCGGGTCAGCTGGGGTATATATTGAGCGCCATGAAGGCACCATTCCAGGGGGATCCACAGCTGACCCGATGGGTGTTGCTAGGGGAAAACTTTCCAATGACCATGCACCCAGTGCGTGCACACCTAATTGGAATGGATATGAGCAATGCATCTCGAAGAACAACAGTTACAAATGTCAGTAACCATTTTTTTTTTTGTTCTGAAAGCAAGATTTCTGGGGATTCTGATCTGTTCTGGGAGGTAGTTCTACAGCTGTGGGCCTGTGTCTCAGAAAACTCTCCCTTGCTCACAAGTCTCACCCTTCTGGTTGACAATGCCTTTCTTCCAGTGGAATAAAACTATGTGGAATGTCATGGTCACACACAGTCAAGTCGCTCCTCCAAACCTGTGGAGAGCTGTGCATATCAACATGAAAATCTGTATCCTCCAGAGGGAGACCAGGCAGAATGAAGCACTGACATTTTGTGCTTTTGGTGACCTGTGTGGCTGGGCCACTATGTTTCAGAACTATCACTTTCTCGGGCATTATTTCTACATGAATGCTGGGCTCCTAGCTTTGGATGCAGGCTATATTTTTTCCGACTTTTAATTGAAAACCTTTTACACAACACCATGAGGAATATATTGAAGACCAAAGCTTGTAGAAGAAATCTTACCCAAAATACATTTCTTTAAACAATTCTTAAATAATATTTTGTGTTAATTGCTAATAAGATTCTCACTATGCAACCTGTAACACATCTAATTTAAACCCTGCCTAACAGAACAGTGTGAAATTAATTAGAGAGATCAGCTTTTATACACGTTAATCACTAAAATGCTACACTAAACTGATAGGTCTGAACAGAATGCATTTCACAGAATGTATATGGCCTAGGAAGGGCACAGGAAGATCCTTGGTAAACATTGGCAATTCTATAGTGGGGGGGACTCCTCCTTTCACCTTGCAGGAACAGATTAACATCTTGGGAACCCGGAAGTAAGCAACAGGAGGCCTACTCTGGCACTTCTGAATGTGTTCTTGGGGCAACAGCCCTGGGGAAGGCATTCTGTGGCGGCTGTCAGCAGCCACTGAAGGCATAGCAAGACCTCACCATTTTGTAAAAATTACTTGAGAGATGGAGGAGGATTTGGAAGTGTGGGAACAGTTTCTGAGCCATTTTAATGGTGTGTAATTATGGAGAGAGGAATGGTACTAAAGTCTGATTTAAAAATCCACTCAGATGCTTCAGGAGCTATGGGTTGTGGGGTATTTCACCAAGGTATGTGGTGAGCCCAGAAACAGCCTGCCATGTGGATGCAAAAAAGGATAGATGGACGGACAATGCTGTAAGTCCGTTCCACTAAAAAAACAATTTAGAAGATTATTGTTCAAGGGATATGAAAAAAGAAATCAACCTTTGAGAAAAGGTCCCGGTATACGTAATGATGGAGAGGACTCATGATGGAAGCTGCTGCAAGAGCGGGAAGGGCATTGCTAACCTTCTGGAAAGCAGGGGTAACGTTGATTCAAATAGACAATACAGAAAGTGCTAACCAAGAAAGCTGAGCTAGGGGAAGACAGAATCAGCAATATAGAAAATTGGTAGCAGAAAACTGATAGCAAATGCGGATTGTGACATGGTAGTTTCCCATTGTCACATTTGTCCAGTGCCTCAGTTTCGGTTGTTGGTTGGATGGTTTAGCCCTTTGTTATTGTTGTTGTGTGGGGGAGGAGGAGTTGGTTGGTTTGTTTTTTGTTTACCCTGGAAAAAGGATTTTAGGTTTAGTCAAACAAACACCACTCTCTCTGGGTAACAGATTCCTCGTCAGGGTATGAGTGGACCCCTCTTCACCCAGGGCTCCCAAGCAGTCCTTCATTTAGCTCTTCTCTAGCCTTCCCTTACAGCACAGGTCCCCAAACTGTGGGGCATGTCCCCCTAGGGGGAAGTGGAGGAACAAGGCAGGGCCTGGGCCAGCCCCTATGAGGGCCGCAGAGGAAGCTCCACCCAGCCCCACTCCGCTCCCAGCTCTGCTCCAGCCCCACACCCAGCCATGGCCCTGGCTCCCAATTGCACCCACAGCTTTGGCCCCCAACTGCGGCTCAGCCGCATCTCCACACCCGGCCCCGGTTCTAGCATCGCTCCAAGCCTTGGCTCTTGGCCGTGGCTCTATCCCTGCCCCCAGCCCCAAACCCACCCCAGCTGTGTCCCCAGCCTCGGCCACCTTACTCCTGTCCATTGCCCCCCCCCCCCCCGGTGCCACGGCCCCACTCCTTGTCCCAGCTCAGGGTGGGAGGCTCAGACAGGTGTGGTGGGGCGGAGTGACCTGAAAAGTCTTGGGACCAATGCTCTACAGGCTTCTCTTGAGCCCTTCCTGTTTAGCAGGATCAACACTCCTATCCTTTCCTTGTCTCCTCCTTAATAGAGCATGTTAAGCAGGTCTCTATCATCTGTCTGACCTCCCTCAGACTGAGGAAAGCAGGTTTTTTATACTTAACATGCTTTGTTAGCAGCCAGCAGTTCCTATGATAGCTGGAATACAAATGACAGAATCAGTCTGTTTTTACTAAATACTGTATTACAAAACTGAGCTGAACTTTGACTCTCTTAAAGGCCCAGGTTCACCCTGCAACAGAGATTTGGCCAGTATATATACTATCATTTCTGCTGTACATTCCTGAATAGAGGCTGGATTTTATTCCTTTATCATTTGGTCTCAACATTCTATTATAGGTTATTGTAAAAAATATTTATTAAATATTTTAAAAGCATTGTTACTTGCTGTTTTAATATATATTATGCTGAAAGAATTTTTCATTAATTGAGAAAACTGTAAAACGTACTCGTAAGTGTTACCCAGGATTATGTTGTAAAATGGAAAGCCCTGCAGACAGATGCCAGTAACTACTTTTTAATTCTGCTATGTTTGCTGCTTAGTTACATTCAGTGCACATACTGCTGAAGACCTAATTTAAGAAGAACAAAATCCTATACTGTTTTAGGTTTTCAAATTTCAAGGAGTCTGAGAGTATATCTGGAGTATAATATTAAATAGTAAACTAACCAGCTGAGAATGAAATATAAAGAAAATTGAAAACAGCAGGAAACAAAAGAATACAGCATAGAGCCTTCTGAACATGAACTGTGATAATTCCCTCAATTAGAAACTATTAAAAATCAAAAGTATGCTCCATTAGGTTAACTATAAAGTTTAAAAATAATCTTACAGAATTAAGCATCTGAACTAAAAGAACGGAGGTTGAGGTTATCTAATTAATGATGGATTTAATTCAGAAAGCTCAACCTTAACCAGTTTTTGAAAAACAATGAAATAATCAAAATGTCACGGAATCAGCATGCTGTTATCTTAAGGGTCCAATAAGCTAGCATTATATTACTAATTAAAATTATGACTGCACTCTCCAGAGGAGTGACTATTAGTTGGGTTATTAAGAAAACCCTTCAAACATTGTTAACCAAAATGGTTTGGATCTATCTCAAATCTACAGACAATATTTATAGAAGATGTAAATATTAAAAAGTGTGCCTACTCTAAATAAACCACAAATAGTTCACTGAAAACCGGTAGTCCATTTCACTAGCCCTGGGGTTCTCAAACTTTTTCTTTGGGAGGTCCACCTCAACATTGTAGAAAAATTCCAGGGCCCAGTGGTGGTGGTGGGGGAGGGTTGAAGGACTGTCAGGGCTCAGGCCAGCTCAGCTCTGCACAGTGGGGTCCTGGGAGGGAGCGCCACCTCCATCCCCTGACTCACCTCAGCAGGCCACCCACCTGTCTGGGGCTGTGTGCTGGTGGCTACTCCCCGGTGTCTCTGACCGGCTGTGTGAGCAGTCAAAGGGGACTGGGAGCTGAGGAGCAGCCACAACCCAGGGCACCAGCAGCAGATGGGGGAATGCCATGGCTGCCCACTCCATGGCACCACCAGACAGAGGAGCAGCTTCCCCACACTTCCTGGCTCTGGCTTCCCACCTAGGACCTGGCCAGAGTGCGAGGCCTGAGGGGGATTGGGGAAGAGGAGGTGGTGGAGTGGAGCTGCCCTCAGAACTTGTGCACCCTCACCTCTGTCCATGGGCTCAAGGTGTCTGCCCATGTTGGGGTTTCAGCCCCCACTCCCAGATTCAGTGTGTGTGTGGAGGGGAGCTCAGGGTTTCAGGCCTGCACCTCTCCTGGCTGCAGCAGAGTGTGGGGAAGCTCAAGGTTTCAGCCCCACACTGCTCCTGGCTGGGGGCGGTGGGTAGGAGCTCAGGGCTTCAGCCCTGTGCTGCTCCGCACTTCAGCCCCGCTTGGGGCACTGGGTTTCAATGGCGGGGCTCCGCAGACCAACTGAAAGGGCTCACAGACCCCCAGTTGAGAACCATTGCAGTAGCCAATGGTTTTGTAGAATTCTAAAATGTAGGGAGCTGCTGTGAAACACTATCCCTTTCTTGTCCAAAGAGATTGGTACATGGCTCTTGACCTCATTGCTGCCTGGTTCCACATGGCTCCCAAAAACAGTCACAACTCAAATATACGGATTTCTGTACTGGAGAGAGGGGCACCTTCAATAAAATGATGCTGCCTTTTAGTCTATCCACAGCTCTGAGATATTCACAATATGTCAGATCTAGAAAGGTCCTTACTCCTGAGGGAAATCTGCGCCACTGTGCACATGCAGAATGCATATCAAGCACAGAATTTTTTTTCTCCACAGAAAATTCATTCTGCCTGAGAAGTGCTGCAGTTCTCCCCTGCACCCACCAGAGGCCACTGTGGTGCCAGAATAGCAACGAGCTGGATGTGTTCATCACAGCACCCTGACTGCTGAGACAGGTTAGGACAGACAGAGTGGGGCTGCTGGGGAGACACACACTGGGGATCAGAAGGGCTAGTGAGGGGACAGACAGGGATACAGGCTCAGGAGCTAGTGGGAACAGCATTGAGCAAGGGGCTGAATGGGACGTGTGATTCAGGGCCACATGGGGACAGGGAGTAGAAGGGTTCACTGCAATAGCACAGCCAGGGAGCTCCTGCCATTGGAATCCAGGAGTGAGTTTTTGGTCCTGGTGGAGGAAGGCAAAGCAGGGACCAAGGTGTCCCTCCAGGCAGCTCTGGACATGGCAGACTCTGGAGCCTACTCCATGGATTCTGCAGTGGGCATGAGGCAGAGATCGTGGCTTTAGTCTTTGTAGCTACCCTATGAGGTCCAGCAGCATTACCATGGATGGTTGGGTACTGTGCACAGTAGAAGTGGGATATACCCTTCAATTCAGTTGTTCCCCTCCTTCCCACCCTTTCTCCTCATCCCTCTTTGAGGACCCTTCTCATGAGATTCTTCTAGCCCAGGAGGTCAGTCATGCCTAAGGACAGGAACAGTGGAGGAGGTTCCACCAGACCTAGGGGGCCGGGGGTTCTACACACGTTACTTTCTAATTGCAAAGCGCAACAGTGACCTCAGACCGATGTTGGATCTTCAAAACCTCAAGAGATTCATGAAGAAACTGAAGCTTTGCATGATCTCCTTGCCCTCCATTATCCCCTTGCTGGATCCAGGGGACTGGTATGCCACCCTCGATTTAAAGGACATGTATTTCCATATTGTTATCTTTCAGGGTCAGAGAATATACCTACAACTTGTGGTAAGCCATAGACATTATCAGTTTATGGTACTCGCTTTCTGACTGTCAGCAGCCCCATGGGTGCTGAAGTACATGGCAGTCTTGGCAGCCCTCCTGAGGAGGCAAGGGGTGCAGGTATACCCCTAACTGGATGTCTAGCTGATCAGAGGTTAGTCCAGGGACTAAGTGGAGGCAGATGTAAAATTAATAGTGTCAACTTTCCAGGACCTGGGGCTGTTGATAAATATGCAAAAATCCACTTTTTCCCCAGTTCAGAGAATCGAATTCATAGTGGCAGTTCTCAACTCGATACAGGTCAGAGCTTTTCTCCCAGAAAGCTGGTTTAGAGATATAGAGGCACTCATAAAGATCCTGAGGGGTCACACAGCAAGAAACTGTGCAAGAAACAAGCAACACAGCAAGAAACTGCTTGAAACTTCTGTGGTATACAGCATCATGCAAGACTATGATTAAGGCCTCTCCAATCTTGGCTAGTGTTGGTATACTTACCAGGTAGGCATCATAGGACAAGGTGATCTCACTTCCTCCATCAGTGATTTCCACTCCTTTCCGGTGCCTGAACCCAGAGACAGTGTACACAGGCACCCCCTTCTCAAGACCCATGCCTTCAATGTCCCTGGTCACAGATGCCTCGGAGATGGGCAGGGGAGCCCACTTGCGGACCCTCAGGACTCAAGGCCACTGGTCCCTGGAGGAACTTGAGTTACACATCAATGTGAGAGAATTGAGGGTGGTATGCCTGGCCTGCAAAGTGTTCCAGCCTCACCTTGAGGGCAACTGTGTGTTGGTCCTCACAGATAATACAACATCAATGTTTTACATAAACAAGCAGGATGAAGAACAACAGTAACGAAGATTAGTCACCATTTTTTAAAAAGGAACAAAGCATGGAATGATTAAAACTGCATCCATGCAATTTGAAATATTAGTTGTAGAATATTTGGTATATTTAAAAAGATCCCTCTTAGTAGAGAATGGTATAAATATCAAAGTGCACCAAGACCGAGAGGAGTTTATTTATTTTTTTGGACGTCATGTGAGGAGTGGAACACAATGTCATTGGAAAAACTCCACAATCTACCATTTCCATGGTAAAGGGTACTATGGTCAATGAATTAGATGTAACTGTAATCATAACTTGTTGGTTAGAAGTATATTTACTTCAAGAAACCAGCCCTTCTTGTAGTGCATTGTTGGGATGGTGCTGAATTATTATGAATTACTGTGGCTGATATGAATAAGTGTGATAAGCATGAGTTTAGTATGGCTTGGTACGTCTGAATTTGCTAGAGGATTCTAGGAGTTAGGATTCTCTTAGCATTAGATAGATGGTGTGGAAATGTACTGAAAGTGCTGAGATAAAAGTTCTATTTACATGTATGCTTCAACATCAAACTTTGGAATATATCAGCCGGGGGGCCAGCTCACCAAATTAAAGACATAAAAACAGGAGATGAGTGGGCTTGGTACAGGCTGACCTGGGTCAAAATGACTCCTCTGCATGTCATCACACTAAAAGCTCAAGTGAATGATTGACAAGAGGGTAAACGTTGATTGAGCTTTGGTATGCGTCCATTTTGTAACTCCCCTTCTAAAATATTAATTAGAGAAAAACAGTAATGAAATGCCCATAGGGCAGATTTCTGGGATATGTGACTCCTTTAAGAACAAAAGGTATAAATGTTAAGCAGAGTAAATTAGTTACTTAGTTCCCCAATTAACATCTGAATAGGTCCATGATGCTGTGAGACAGAAGGCCTCGGGGTAACCAGTACCCTGCTATGAGGGACTTTTGTGGGACTTCTGAACCAGAAGGCCTTGAGGTAACCTAGACCCTGCTCCGGGGGACATTTGACAGACTAAGTACCTGAGAGATGAAAGAAGATAAGAAAAGAAGTCTCCAACTAAACTGGTAGTTATATCTGCTTTGTTTGCCAATCAGGATACTATGTAAGACCAACATAATTACTGAGGGTTTATGCTTGGGGAATTGAGCCTTATTAGGGAGATGTATATTATATCATCTTTACTGCTTGTGTTATTCTTTCTCAAATAAATTACTATGCATTAAGCATTTGTTTTCTGAATTTTCACTGGTACCAGTAATAATCCACCCAGCAATGGGCCATTAAACATCTGTTTCAACATACATCTCTACTTTACTGGTTTCCAAAAAAGGGCCCAGACCTTGAAACAAGTTATTGGACCAATAAATCAAACACTAATTATGTGTAGTACTAAAAGACCTCAAGAACCTACACCTACAGAACCCAATTCTTCCCCTAGCACCTTAAAATGAACAGTTACATAACCACTATATTATTATATAAATACCACAATATTTACCCATTACACAATCATGCCCATTTTAGATCCATTTCACTCTTGGGATGGTCACCAATTACCACTGGAACTTTAAATAAAATGCTTCATCCTATTGTATGGATCAGTGCAATAAAAATTATTTGTGTAATATCTGTAATAATAATAATAATAATAATTTTTATTATTATTATTATTTATTATTAATATGTTGCTGGTCCAAAAGAATTTTATCCAAAATACAAATCATCCAAAGATGAGTAGAAATTGAAAACAGTCTGTTAAAAATTTTATAGTCAGTTCAAGAAAAGTTGAAAATTGAAGGCAAACTTATTATAAATGATTAAATCTGTAAACTAATGTACGTAACAGTTTTTTGTGTTAAAGCTTAAAAAATAATGCAAACACTAATTTAATCATTATAGAAATTACACATATTAAAGTTCAATGTAAGCAATTTTAAATTTATTCGTAATGTTTGTTAAAACTTATGTTTATTCAGATGGTACATTTTTAGATTAGGTTTAGATAAATAAGTGTTAAGTTATCATTTATGTTATGTAATGTAATTGTTACAAGCTTATGGTAGTTGTGGCTCAATTTTGGCTAAATTGAGGACACCTGTCATAAAAATCATCAGGGGCATATACACAGAGCTGTGATTACTGTTTGCCACCCCACCAATAAAAGTGAAGAGATTTTAAAGGAAAATTTACATTTTGCATATGGTAATACTAATGCTTAAAATTTTGGTGGTAGTGAGATGCTTAATTTTTAAAAATAAAGCTAAAATGGTTATGTCATCCTAGTGAGGCAGAATCAGGGGTAGTAAGGTATTGTGCCAACAAGCAAAAATTCATGCTCTCTCCTAAATAGGAGCCTTGATCCAATGTTGTGAGAGACCAAACACCCACTGAATTGACTAGTAGGTGAAGGCCAGATAATAGATATTATCAAACCCTCAAGGAGAGAAGTATTATTAGAGAATTTTTCCAGTCTCTCCTTTGTATTTCTGATCTCTATTCTGCATAAGCAAAAAACACTCCATACTGAGATGAATGCTGCAGACTGTGAACATACTCAGTGAAAATTTAGGATTTCTAAAATGGTGCCCTGGCAAAGAGCCAAGTATACGTGTGCGTGGATCATCAGAAACATAGCTCTGAGGTAAATGACAGCAGTGAGCATGGGCAAGATTGGTGGCTACTGAGCATGTGCAATAAGGGAGGTCAGTTAACTGAGCAGCTAGTCAGAGCCTACTGATACTGGTCACAACTTGTTTTAAAGGTCAGAGCTGTCAATCAAAAGTAATGGTTAATACTGGGCATGTGCAAGTGAAGTAATTGTTGCTAAGAATAGTAAGGTATATAAGAAGGGAGCTACAATGTAGCATAAAAGGCCAGCTACCAGCAGGTAGTTTCGAAGGCCAGAGTCAGAGCCTTAGAGAGAGAGACAATCAGAAAACAGACAAAAAGCCAGAAAAAGGAGCCAAAGAAAAGTGCTGCAGAGAAAGAGAAGAAAATTGGAGCAGAGCAAAGCTGCCTGGCCAGGAACTGAACAGCAACAGCAACCAGAGAATTTATAAAGCACCAATATTGATTTTTAAAGAAACATCAACAGATTTATAAAGTAAGCCTGTTATTCTTTTAACTGTAGAATACTATAAGTGTACTAAAGGATAGTATACAGGGTTAGCATGTCTGAGTATACATTTATAAGAATGTATACAATTCTGTTATTAATTGAAATGCATCTGTGTAAACTTTAAAGCACTTTAAGAACTGCTGTAAGCTATTTGTTACAAAGTGGCCACTTGTAATAAATCGCTTCACTTAGAATCATTTAAACTATATGCTATTGTAGTTTGAATGCTCTTTAATTTGCAATAAGGACTTTTTATCTCAGGGATTTTGTGCCTTGTTTAGGATTTTTAGATCATACTGTAGTAGGGATTATTAATTACAACAATAAATGACACTTTGTTTTGGAAAGAATACTGCCTGTGTCAATTATTTTATCAGAAGATTATATCTGTGTCCTTTAGTGTTTCCTTAACAACCCTGAAAACTTTTACCTTGGGAAGAACAGATTAAGGGGGTAATAGGCAGGTTATTATAGCAGTGTCCGAAATCCATTTTTCAGGGTAAAACCACCATTGGAAGCTGCAGGTCACATGATATTTCTGAGCCTGTGCAGCCAAAAGAAGGGGAAAGGTCAGCTAAGCTTGCAAAGTAGAGGAAAGGTCAGTTGAGGTAAACTGATGGGAAGTGTTTTTGGGATGGTATCCCATGGCTACAGGATTCTTGAAGGTAATTTTACATCGTATTATAATAATCTTGTCATTTCAAATTATAATGGCAATTATGCTTATTATTTTGGTGTGCTGGATCAAATGAAACTTCAGGAAGCTAAAGCATATGCAGTTCCTCAGGCACACAGGCAAGTGTGACAAAAGTGAGAATCAAAAGTGGTGAGGAATTGTGCCAGTATGAAGAAATATTGGCTCGGTTTCCTATAAAGGAAAGCCTTGAGACAACACTGGACAAGACCACATACTTATTGGACTCACAAAATTATGAAATGCTAGATTTATAAACAAGTTTACAAACCCAGCAAGGCGGGGAATTGTAACCAGAGATTTTGCTTTTAGCTGTTTTGAAAAACCTTGCAGCACCTTAATAGAGACGGGTAGAGAAAAACTGGAAAAGGGAGGTTAAATATCACAAAAATTGATATAATTAAGGTGGTGACAGTATCAGGACACTCTGCCATGCAGAAACAGTAGTTAGTTTTAAAATTAAAGTTTTAGATAAATAGTAATTAGTGATCATTTAACGTTAGAAATCAAAAATGACAGATGCAATAATCCTCTATGAAAGACACAGGGCTAGGGTGTGGAAAGTTCCAGCAACTCATAGGGAGGAGCTTTGCTATCTAAAAATAGATCAGAGGGAGGAGCTCTACCCAAGATGGCATCAGGGGGAGGAGCTTTACTATGTAAAAAGAGGGTGACAACAGGGTGCGGAGCTAGAGGATCTAGAAGCTGATTGGCTGAGATGAGCTGACCTTGAGAGAGCGATCAGTATGTAAGTGCGACAGCTAGTAGGCTTTAGTGTGGGTGTGTGAAACCAGGCAGATAAGATCAAGCAGCAACTACTTGAAGAAGCAGCTATCTGGAAGCAGCAGCAGAAGCTCCTGAGACAGCAGCTAGAAGCTTCCAGAAGCATCGGCATTAGGACACAGCAGCGCGGGAAGCCTCTAAGGCAGACAGCCTGAGGGAGATGGTGGCAGCAGCTTTAACCACCACTACCGCGACAGCTCTTTCAGGGCAAACAGCATCCTCGACTCCACGGAGACAGCACCAGCCGTCATCTCCGGTGCCAACCCCTCCCAATGGACAGAACAGAGACTCCTGAGACAAGTCAGAGGGATCTGAGAAGAAAGAGTGTAAGTCTGAATTTGCCTGTAAATCTGATCTCCAGTTAGAGGATGTCTGGGTGTACCTGTCAATAAAGCTGGATGCCTGTGTTTGAGTAGATCCACCCCACCCATCCTGCGACCAGCTGATCACCACTCACAGGATGTTAGTGTTAAGCAAATGATTTCATTAAATCTATAACACTGTAATGGTCTCTTTTACGTGTGTGTAAAGTTCATGCATACTACATTATACTACATAATGGTATCGGATTATAACATTAACACTAAGGCCTTTGTGTATGCAGCATCTCTATATGCTTATTAAAGTGTAACTGTATGGTCTGTGTATTCTGTTTTGTTTTGTTTTTATTTTGCTGAACTGCTTTATTATAGAATTTTTAAATGCAACTCTACTGTGTTTTACTATGTTTTATGTATTTTTTCTTGCTTTATTAGATACATTGTAACTATTTATTTCTTTTAAATAAATTGTTTTTGAAGAATTACTGCTTGTGTATCCATCCTTGATCAGAAGGCTGTATCTGTATCCTTCCAAGGATAGCAGGATTAGCCTGCTTTGGGAAGTCCTTTGCGGGTCAGAGACAAACCCCCTGGTAATACCCTGGCAATTTCTCTAGGCGATCCACTACCTTATTACCCATTTGGACAGAATAAGTTGCATAATCATAGGCAAACCATTATTGGATTGTCTGAGGTCCAAATTTTGGGGTAACACTAGGACACTTGTAAAATGCAGCTTGGGACAAACATTGTGCTTTGCTGTACTTGTATTTGTTCAGTGAGATAATATCTGGAAATCATGTTCACCTACCAACGAATGCGAGGAGGAGCAATCTGACTAATTCTCATAAATGGATAGTGTTAATATCCTTGCATCTAATACCTCCAAAAGTAAACCCACATATTTACCACTAATAAAATCCCCCAGCAAACATATGTAAGGAAGTGAAAATAATTTACAACTAAATGGCTTCATCCTTGGCACTAATAAGTTTTGTATTAAGTTTTTTGAATTATTTTCATCCCCGGTGCATAAATCTCGTTTACAAGTAACGATGCAGCAGTTTACAGTGCTAACTATGACAGAGTTGACGGTTGTTGTAATGCAATCAAAATTTTTCACATATTAATAAAAAAACAAAAAGAGTGGTGTGTCATGAGGAGACAGATGTGATAACAAATGGCGGCCTAAAGGCTGTGATTTAATACGTTCTAGCCTGGGAAATGTAATAAATTAACTCACACAAAGTGAAAGATAGCTACCATTGTATAGATAGTCATAGATCTGAGATTAAGCATTGAATGTGTTTTGCATTTGAAAGAGTTCCCTTCCTTTTGTGAGGAAGACAAATTGACAATAGCAATTCTAAAGGTTGAGATCTGAGGGCTATTAGCAAGCTATTTCACGTAGTAACATACAGATAATTTTTGAACCCATGAGGCAAAAACTTTGCAGTAATAAACAGAGACATAATTCCTTCAAGAGGCAGAGTTCTTTAGAAGACAATGCTCCCTTTGCCAAAGAAATGTTTATTCCAGAAGGAAAAGCTACATAAGTGAGGCACAAGGCATCTACATATATCAAAATCTCTAGAACTACCCACCACTTTGAGATTTAAAGGCCATGAAAAATTCCCAAAATCATATCTGGACTACACGGTAGCAGGTTAAAATGAAAGCACAATAGCAGACATTTTGGAATGCCATGGTGGACATACTGGAGAAAGTTAAACATTTGAATGGTGTGTTCAGCCTACAATTATCTGAAAGTTTTTTATTTGAAATGGTGCTAATAAGAAATCTTACCAAAGTGCCATTTACTGGTCTGAAATATATTCACTACTAGTACGTTTTACTGTGTTTTGAGGGAATGTGTAAGTATCAGTATTGCCCCCCCCCCCCAAAAAAAAAAAGCCTAACACAATCATCCAAAGCCAAAGACTTTGTGGTGGCAGGGGACTTCAACTACCCAGGCATTTGTTGTGGGGAATAATACAGCAGGGCACAGATTATCCAGCAAGTTCTTAACAAGTTCTTGGAATGTATTGGAGACAACTTTTTATTGCAAAAGATGGAGGAAGCAACTAGGGGAGAGCTGTTTTAGATTTGATTCTGACAAACAAGGAAGAACTGGTTGAGAATTTGAAGGTGGAGGGGTGAAAGTAATCATGACATGATAGAGTTCATGATTCTAAGGAATGGTAGGAGGAAAAACAGCAGAATAAAAACAACAAACTTTAAGGTAGACTTTAGGCATCTTAGAGAATTAGTTGATAAGATTCTGCGGGAAGGAAGTTTAAGGGGAAAAAGAGTTCAGGAGAGTTGGCAGTTTTTTAAAGAAACATTATTAAGGACACAAGAGCAAACTACCCCAATGCACAGGTTAGAGAAGAAGTATGGTAAGAGACCACCCTGGCTTACCTAGGAGATCTTCAACAACCTGAAACTCAAAAATGAGTTGTACAAAAACTGAAAACTAGGTCAAATTACAAAGGATGAATATTAAAAAATAACACTGACAACTCCACTCTATCCTTTAAGCACATCACTAAAAGCATCACTTTATCACCATTAGCTGAAAATAGGGGGAAAAGTAAATTAAATTGGCAGGATATAGGGTGGCGACAGCAGACCAAAACATTACGATAAATAAACTAACACAGGAAATGTGGACATGCACACTGAAAGAATGAGGTGATTGTTTACAGTTTGGTATGTATGGAATGTTAGCATGCATCCACGTAAAAGTGGAACACACTCAGCATAAAAATGGGCTTGTGGTCACTCACGTACTGAAAAGTACGTCCGTCACGCATGCTCAGTATGAACATAGACTAAAGGTAACAGACCATAATATTTGGTTACAGACCATAATACTAAACAGACAATAATATTCAGTACAGATCATAATATCCAAAAGAGGTTAACAATGACTCAGCAGTTATGGTAACAACAACTGATTGGAAAATAAGTGAAGGATTAAATAGTAGCCAAGTATGATGGGGCAGCTGCCCCTAACTGGCAGAAAAGGAGTTAAAAGCAGCCCTAGGAAGATTGCACTGGAGTCAGCCAATCAGAGAAGCACTGAAGGGAGCAGCCAATCAGGGCCAAGCAGGTCCATATAGAAAGGGAGCTGCAGGGCAGAGGAGTTCAGTTCTCTGCTGGGAGCCCAGGGAGGAAAGATTATGTCTCTGGAAGACTGAGAGAACTGCAATCACCCTGGACAGAGCAGTGCTGCGAGCAGGGACCGGGGGAGTGAGAGACAGCTCCTGGCTGGCTGCTGGGGTTGCAGGCTGAGGCGAGGGCAAAGAGGATACTGAAGCAAAGAGAAAGTGGCCAGAAAATTTGGTGCAGTTGCCACTAAGGGAAATGACTGAACAGAGGTCTGCAGTTCCCCCAGAAGGGGGGACCACAAGTATGGCATGGCTGGAGGGCTGTGTCATTGAAGATGACACTGTGGTCCTTGGAAAGACACAGGTCCAATAGCAGGAGTGATGGTGGCAAGGCACCACCCAAAGAGGGTGTGTTAACTTGCAAATCTAATTCCCAAAGCAGCCAGCAGGAGGTGCCACAGTGGTGAGTGAATCCCATAAAATGCTTGGAATGCAAGCATGCTCACAAAGGGTCTGGTGGCTGGCAAAACTGTATAAAAGACAGACAGTCAGCAGGCAAAGGTTTAGAAGTCAGGAGCAGGAGAAGGAGGTTGTTAAAGAGTCATTGGGAAGGTGTTAGGAAGGAGTTTGAAGAGAAAGAAAGAGAAGCAGCAGCAGCCACAAGGTGAAGAGCAGCAGCACCAGCTGCTGGCACAGAGCAGAAAAAGGACCCTGACAGAGCAGAGGGAGAGAAGCCATGGGAAACAGTACGCTTGCCGATAAATGGTTATATGTTAGTGTGTATACACTTGTAAGTTAATAAAGATGTGTATGGATGTATGTTATATTAATCTACATGCATAAAGTTTAAAGTATATGTATAAAGATTGCTGTCAGCCAGCTGCAGGAGATTGATTACCACATGCAGAGTGCAGTCATTTAGTATTGCTCTAACCATATGTCATTGTGGTTCATGTGTTTTAGCCTGTACTCAAGGATTGTGTTAATAAAAGGGATTTACGTTTAGATTATTATATCAGAAATTACTATTTGCACCAAAATAAAGAGGCGCCTTGTTTTGGAAAAGTACTATCTGTTTCAATCATTTCAGTTAGAAGGCTATATCTGTGTCCTCTTGGGGTAACCATTCCAAACTGTTGTGGGAAATTTCCAAAAGGGGAAACCCTGGTAAATCCAAGATTACTTGCCCACCATGGGAACCCTTACCTGACAGAAACAGATTAGCGGACAAGTGCGCTCTCTTAACGGGACTCTTGGCAAACCCAGGAGGGGGCAATAGATGAGTTATTCTGGGGGTACCCTAAATCTGTTTTTGAGGTAACAACACAAGCAGGTGGGGACAAAATTAGAAAGGCCAAAACATAAACAAGACTAAAATTGTTAGGGACATGAAGGGTGACAAGAAAACATTTTACAAATACATTAGAAGCAGGAGAAAAGCCAAGGACAGGGTAGGCCCTTTACTAAATGCGGAGACAATGGAAATAACAAAAAGTGTTAAATGCCTTTATTTCAGTTTTCACCAAAAAGGTTAGCAGTGATTGGCCAACTAACAAAGTGAACATTAGTGTAAAGGGGTAGTATTTGAGGCTAAAATAGGGAAAGAACAAGTCAAGAATTAGACAAGGTAAATGTCTTAAAGTTGGCAGGGCCTGGCCAAATACAAACTAGAATACTTAACAAACTGGCTAAAGAGATCTTTGAGCCATTAACAATTACCTCTGAGAACTTGTGGAGGATGGGAGAGATCCCAGAGGACTCGAAAAAGGTACTATATTTGCCAATCTTTAAAAAAGGGAATAACGACAACTCAGAGAATTACAGACCAGTCATTTTAACTTCATTACCCGGAAAGATAATGGAGCAAACAATCAGTTTCTAAGCACCCAGAAGATAATAAAGTGATAAGTAACAGTCAACATGGATTTGTCAAGAACAAATCATATCAAACCACCCTAATATCCTTCTTTTACAGGGTAACAGGCATTGTAGATAAAGAGGAAAGCAGCAGCTATGATATATCTCAACTTTAGTAAGACTTCTGATACTGCCTCATATGGCCTTCTCATAAACAAACTAGGAAAACATACCCTAGACAAATCTGTTATAAGGTGGGTGCACAAGAGGTTGGAAAACTATACTCACAGAATAGTTATCAATGGTCCATAGTCAAGCTGGAAAGTCATATCAAGTGGGGTCCCACAGGGATCTGCCCTCGGTCCAGTTCTATTCAACAGCTTCATAAATGCTTTGGATAATGACATAGGAATTATGCTTCAATCCAAGAATGGTGTTGCTGTCCAATCACACTTTTCAGCCTTACTTACTAATTAGATAAAACAGGAGTTGCTTCAGATACTTCTTCTGATGTAATACACACTTCTACTTTGGAAACATCAACTGGTTGGTTTTTTTTAAATGTCACAATGTAAAGTATTGGGCTAATCTTATAAACATTTCAGATTCCTGAGAAACATGAAGTTGTTTCCAAAACGCTGCAATTTGTTGATCCCTAATAGTTTTTAAATCACATGTACACTGATACACTTCCTGATATATTTGGAAAATCCCCATATTTCTGATGTATATATTAATTTTGTTTGTTTAATAGAATCAGACCATCCCCTTGCACTGAGGCAGGAACAAGTACACAGAGACCATTCCTGAAAGCTGTTTGTCTAACTTGTTCTTTAAAACCTCTAATGACAGGGATTCCACAACCTCCCTTAGTACATTTTATGGTTAAAAAGCGTCTCCTAATGTCTAACCTTAATCTCGCTTGCTACAGATGAAGCCATTAGTTCCTGTCCTAACTTCAGTGGACAGAGAGAACAATTAATCACCATCCTCTTTATAATAGCCCTTAACATATTTGAAGAGTATCAGATCCCCTGCTCAGTTTTCTTTTGCTCCTCCCCCCTCTGCAAGTAATTTATGCAAACTAGAAAGATTTTTTCAAGATTTTTGCTTACTCCAATTAACTTTTTTTTTTTAATAGGATTTCCATAAATACCTCACTCAGATACCCCTTCATGATTTCCTCTCAGAACTTCTGGTGACCATACCTATTATATGTTTTTGAAATGTAGTTCGTGTAAAGATGCATCACAATAACAATGTTTTATTGAAGAAATCTTCTCCTAAACTTCTATGGCACCATATTAACAATTTTTTAAAAATAAAAAAGCTTTCAAGCTCTGTCAAGGTTCCTCCCCCACTCTGAACTCTAGGGTACAGATGTGGGGACCTGCATGAAAAACCTCCTAAGCTTATCTTTACCAGCTTAGGTCAAAACTTCCCCAAGGTGCAAAATATTCCACCCGTCGTCCTTGGACTGGCCGCTACCACCACCAAACTAATACTGGTTACTGGGGAAGAGCTGTTTGGATGCATCCTTCCCCCCAAAATACTTCCCAAAACCTTGCACCCCACTTCCTGGTCAAGGTTTGGTAAAAAGCCTCACCAATTTGCATAGGTGACCACAGACCCAAACCCTTGGATCTGAGAACAATGAAAAAGCATTCAGTTTCTTACAAGAAGACTTTTAATAAAAATAGAAGTAAATAGAAATGAAGAAATCCCCCCTGTAAAATCAGGATGGTAGATATCTTACAGGGTAATTAGATTCAAAAACATAGAGAACCCCTCTAGGCAAAACCTTAAGTTACAAAAAAGATACACAGACAGAAATAGTTATTCTATTCAGCACAATTCTTTTCTCAGCCATTTAAAGAAATCATAATCTAACACATACCTAGCTAGATTACTTACTAAAAGTTCTAAGACTCCATTCCTGGTCTATCCCCTGCAGAAACCAGCATATAGACAGACTCACAGACCCTTTGTTTCTCTCCCTCCTCCCAGCTTTTGAAGGTATCTTGTCTCCTCATTGGTCATTTTGGTCAGGTGTCAGCGAGGTTACCTTTAGCTTCTTAACCCTTTACAGGTGAGAGGAGCTTTCCCCTGGCCAGGAGGGATTTCAAAGGGGTTTACCCTTCCCTTTATATTTATGACAAGCTCTATATTTTCACCCATTTAACTGCTACTCCAGAGGCATCTTTGCACCTTCTTTTCATACTGTCCCATATGTTTGGAATTGCATTTCAATATTCGAGTACAACTTTTAAACAACAGGAGTACTTGTGGCACCTTAGAGACTAACAAATTTATTTTAGCATAAGCTTTCGGGGGTTACAGTCCGCTTCATCAGATGCATAGAATGGAACATATAGTAAGAAGATATATATACATACAGAGAACATGAAAAGGTGGAAGTTGCCATACCAACTGTAAGAGGCTAATTAATTAAGATGAGCTATTATCAGCAGGAGAAAAAAAAACTTTTGTAGTGATAATCAAGATGGCTCATTTCAGACAGTTGACAAGAAAGTGTGAGGATACTTAACATGGAGAAATATATTCAATTTGTGTAATGACCCAGCCACTCCCAGTCTCTATTCAAGCTCAAGTTGAAGGTATCTAGTTTGCAAATTAATTCCAGTTCAGCAGTTTCTCATTGGAGTCTGTTTTTGAAGCTTTTTCTGTTGCAAAATTGCCACCTTTAAGTCTGTTACTGAGTGACCAGAGGGGTTGAAGTGTTCTCCTACTCGTTTTTGAATGTTATGATTCCTGATGTCAGATTTGTGTCCATTTATTCTTTTGTGTAGAGATTGTCCAGTTTGGCCAATGTACATGGCAGACAGACTCCAACGAGAAACTGCTGAACTGGAATTAATTGGAGAGCTTGATGAAGCTCCAGCCTGCCTTGGGTGTGCTGGGCTGTGCACTGCCAGGATTTCCTGTGATAAGTACAGTAGTTAAAGACTCTTTGCCCTCCCTCCATTAGTTTCTACTTAACCCATTTCAGGATTTGGGAACAGAGTGGAATGGGTTCTCTTTGGCCTGATAACTGGCCTCTGGAGGTGGGAGGTGCGAGAGGGTCCAGGGGAAGGTGGGAAAAAACCTGATTGTGTGCTAGGTATCCTAAAATTCAGGGTCATTTTTCAAATTGCAGCGCATCAGTCCAAAGTACTTTGTATAAAAATGCTCTTCCTAGAAATGAGTGCAAAATGAACCATCAAACAAGGAAACTCCTGCTTTCGCTATTGAAAATTTTATTGAGGGGATAGGTCATTGCTTCACTCCTTTAAGAGCTATTTGTAATATGTAATAGACATGCAGTGTATTTTCTAGGTGGTGATGAGCAGTTCCTCCTCTACCCCTAAAGCAATTACTTGAAGCCATCAGGCATGAGATTTAATTACACTTGTGTTAGGTTGCAGAAATTAGAAATCTTAACTTTGTCCAGGAAATCGTTCAGGTCTTCATTACATATAATACTAGTGAAGACAGCAAACCTGTGTACGTGTTATATTTGCGGTACTATGCATATGTAACTTTTCTAAATATGTTTTGTTTGTTTTTAAATAAATCAATGTGAACAAGATCTAAATGAAATAAATTCCAGTGAGTGTTTTTTTTTCTTTGCTTCTGTCTATAGTGTTGTGTATTGAGGACTATAATATTATTTTATTTTAAAGGTGTTATATGTTTTCATATGTTAATTGGCCATTATGCCAACTATCAACAAGAAGCATCAATTTGAATTACCTGCCTGTGAAATACTTTCTTAATATGGGAGAAGAAATGAAGGGGGCTACATACAGTTCTTGCTATCATTTACTGTGAATTAGTATGAATGGGGTTAATAGTAATATGGCATCTTGTATAATTCTCTTAATTCATACTAATTCTGTTATTCCCTATGCTTCAGCCTATGACAGCGTTTAGTCCCATACTGAACTAAATCAAACGGGGGGGAGGGAGGGAACAGATCTTGTTGCTTTTCAAATTAAAATGTTGCATTTATAATTACCTTTCCTAGAAAAACAAAGCTCAAAAATTAATTATGCTTTCTGTAGGGAAAAATATTTACAACACGTCTTCAGTCAAAAACTCTTCTTCAGATAAGAGTAAAACTGTCATTTCCCCCACTGTTCTCTGCTATTGAGTTGGTAATAAAAGTCACTGATACTGATAGTCACTTCAGTACCTGCTTCTATGTCATCTTAAGTTATTGTCAACAAACACGTAAATGAACATGATGTGACAGGGACAAATCAGAATCGTTTCTATAAAGGAAAATCATGGCTTTCAAATCCACTAGAATTCTCTATTTATGTCAATAAAATACTAGATAAAGGATATAATTTGATCTTCCTAAAAGTCTGATACAGTCCCTCACAAGAGGTGGCTATGGAAGTAAAGGATTTGTCTATGCAAACAATTAGCCCCATGGCAAGCTGGCATGTGAATCTAGCCCACCGAGGCTGATTCCGTCGAGCTGAATGGGTACACCCTGTAGATGTGCATAAACAGTTTGTTAGAGCGCTTTGACATAGTCCCTTTTGAGACAGGACTAGATCCAAGCACCTTAGTGGGCTGTTAATGCACATAAGCGGAGTACACACAAACAATTAGCCCACAGCTGGTTAGTGTGGGCTAGATTCACACCCCAGCTTCCTGTGAACTAGATGTTCTTGTGGACAAACCCTAGGTAATCCTGCAGTGAGAACATGGCCAGAGGGTATCCTAGGTATGGGAAGACTCTGCCTTCCTAAACAGCCTGATGTCCCCCCGCCCGTGCTCCACCCCCAGGCCCCATCGTGTCTGCTGTTCCCTTTGTGCCAGAGGCTGGGGCAGGCAGGCTGGGGTCCACACCATGCTACCCGTCCTCCCGGTGCTTTGGCCGTGCCGCCTGCTCAACACTGGGGCTGGCAGCTCGGGGTGAGGGTGGGAGGGAGGTAGCTGGATGGGGGTTGGGCCAGGCAGCCCCAGCCCCTGTGGCCCGGAGAGGCTGGGGCATTCTGGCCGGGGGTTGGGTGGCACAGCCCGGGGAGGCTGGGGCCATGCTGCCCGGCACTCTGTGGGGGAGAGGGGGCTGGGCACGCTAGCCTGGGGCAGGGGCCAGTGGCCACAGTTGGGGCACTGGGCTCCTGTGAGTCCGCAAGGGGCTGGGCCTTGGGCAGGAGGGGTGGAGCTGGGGGGCTAGTCTCCCCAAGCCAGGGGTTCACCCACCGTCCATGAGTGAGAAATAAAATTATGATTTACAGATTAAAAACTGATTAAGAGGCAACATACAAAGACTAAGAATAATTGGACAATTTTGGAAATGGCAAAAAGTTAACAGTTGGGTGTTCCTTCTTTCCTAGGGCTAGTGTTACTTAATATAATTATTAATGATCTGGAAAAGGGGATAAAAATGAGGTTGCAACATTTTCACATGACTTTGTCATAAATATAAAGGGAAGGGTAACCCCCTTTAAAATCCCTCCTGGCCAGAGGAAAAATCCTCTCACCTGTAAAGGGTTAAGAAGCTAAAGGTAACCTCGTTGGCACCTGACCAAAATGACCAATGAGGAGACAAGATACTTTCAAAAACTGGGAGGAGGGAGAAAAAACAAAGGGTCTGGGTCTGTCTGTATGCTGCTTTTGCCGGGGATAGACCAGGAATGGAGTCTTAGAACTTTTAGTAAGTAATCTAGCTAGGTATGTGTTAGATTATGATTTCTTTAAATGGCTGAGAAAAGAACTGTGCTGAATAGAATGACTATTCCTGTCTGTGTGTCTTTTTTGTAACTTAAGGTTTTGCCTAGAGGGATTCTCTATGTTTTGAATCTAATTACCCTGTAAGGTATCTACCATCCTGATTTTACAGAGGTGATTCCTTTACTTCTATTAAAAGTCTTCTTGTAAGAAAACTGAATGCTTTTTCATTGTTCTAAGATCCAAGGGTTTGGGTCTGTGGTCACCTATGCAAATTGGTGAGGATTTTTACCAAACCTTCCCCAGGAAGTGGGGTGCAAGGGTTAGGAGGATTTTTGGGGGAAAGACGTGTCCAAACTAAGTTGCCCAGTAAACCCAGTTAAAGTTTGGTGGTGGCAGTGGAAATTCCAAGGGCAAAGGGTAAAATTAATTTGTACCTTGGGGACGTTTTAACCTAAACTGGTAAGAATAAGCTTAGGAGGTTTTCATGCAGGTCCCCACATCTGTACCCTAGAGTTCAGAGTGGGGGAGGAACCTTGACAGACTTATTTAGAAGAGTCAAGACTGAGGAACTTCAGTGGGATCTAAAAAAGGTGAACAGGCAACAGGATGTCAGGTAACGTTCAGTGTTGGCAAATGCACATTGGAAAGAATAATCTGAATTATTTATACATGTTTCTCAGTTCTAAACTAATTGTAACCAACCATGGAATCATGATTGTAACTAATCATGTTTGCCAGAAGCGGGGAATGGGCAACAGGGGATGGCTCACTTGATGGTTACCTGTTCTGTTCATTCCCTCTGGGGCACCTGGCATTGGCCACTGTTGGAAGACAGGATACTGGGCTAGATGAACCTTTGATCTGACCCAGTATGGCGGTTCTTACGGAAAAGGCCTAGGTCACTGTATTAACTTAAAGCCAGTGGGTGTCAGCGATCAATAAAGAAAAAAATAAGATGTAGAAAGATATTCTGGTCATTTCATCTTAAAAAATTATAACTGACATAGAAGGGATTTGAAGACTGGGAAGAAAAGTGATTAGAGGCCTGGGAAGGAGCAATTTTTGAAAAGATGGGGCTGTTTTACTTTATAGGGAGAAATAGAAATAATAGAGGTATATATACATCAGAGAATAGACTAGAATAGAAGAAAATAAATTGGGTGTTCCTATTAACTCTTTGATAAGAGGTCATCTAATAAAATTGGCAAAAATATAAAACTGATAAAAATAAATATTTTTATATCGTATATAGTTAACCTGTGTACTTATTAGTACAATGCAACACTGAGTCTTTTAGCAAGACTGTAAAAGGACTACATGTTTATGTGGCTAATGTAAAAAACATGCAGTTACACCTATGTGTGAATCTCTATCCTATCCATATGAGTAAATTATCTGCCATTGTTTAAAAACATAAGCTAATCACTAACTTCCTTAGTTTAGGAAGAAACTTCTGTGAACATGTTAATCTATAAATGTTTGTTATGAGGACTCTTGAATCTTCCTGTGGAGAATCTGATACCACTGTTGGAGACAAGGTACAAGGAGTAAATTGAACACCGAGTAAATTGATCTGACCTGTTATGACAACTAAATGAAAGCCCCATCAGGTCACGGAGCAACCCTGTGATAAGTGTTGGCAGACAGGGGATCGTGAACACCACTGTTGTGGATGACCTGAGGATCTTGTCCATGCAACTGGTGAAGTGGAACATAAGTAACTATGTCCCTCTGGTTGGGAAAATAAATCCTTAAATCAGATTACAGTTTGGTACAGTGGCATAGTGCTGAGTTAGAAGAGATAATCAAAGACTCATTAAGACCTTTAACAAAGTTATGGTATAAAAATTCTAAAATTAACTTAGACTTCTTAAAAAAGAATATTAGGCTAAACGCTCAGAGTTCTTAACATATATCTGCCGGTATTTACAGTAGTCTTTGCAAATACTGGATATTAGTTATGTACTGTGTAGTAGTAGTAGCCTTACAAAGCATAAAAAATAGAACTGTAAATTGGAAAGTGTTTCAGACCTTATTCATATTCATGTTTAAAGTGTTTTTTTTTAAATGATTAATACAAAAACGTTCTATTTTGTGTTGATTTAGTTGCTTAATTATTTAAACTGTGCTTGTCAAAGGTAGCTGGTTTTAATTTTTGTTGCATACATTATAGTAATTGTATTCTTTAATCTTCTAGCTAAAGTGGTTTAATCATTTTAGAAAATGGAATAAAAAGAGCTCTTTGAAAGCAAAGTAGTCAACAAGAATGGAAAACTAGGAAGAAAATGTTAAAAAACCCTATTCTTCTAGTTAAAACTATATATGACAAATAGAACAAGCTTTAGATAGAAAAAATAAATTATTTTAAACTGAAGGAAACTAGGAAGAAAAATATATTTGACCACATACTTTTCACCAAAATAAGAAGAAATACAATCTCATGGAAGATTAAAAACAAAGGACTACTGAGAAAATAACACAAACTGAAAAAAATGATAAAATTCAGCCATAAAAAGCAAAACAATAAAATAAAGAGCTAGTGAACAGGGGACCACAAACAGAGAAGTTTGAGGGGGGAAGAAAGAGATCCCCCTGCTGAATGAAAAGGTGGAAGTACTAATCTTAGGGTGAGTGAGTTTGGCTGTTTGTATTTTTCTTGCTCTTTCAGGTTTTTAAAGTTATAGAGTCAGTTGGGATTGAGTGTTTGGGGACTGTTTGAGCATTTGTTCCCTGAATCTTCTTTGATCAGCCTCAATCAGACTTGTGATCTCTCCCGGTGTGATTAATGAGGGGGTAGAGCTGACCTAGGAGAGAAGGCCTTAAAAGCCAAAGACTAAGCAACCAAGGGGAGTTTGAGAGGGAGTTTGTAAAATCGAGTCATAATATAATCACTATGTTAGGAAGGGCCGCATTGCCAGTGCCAACATTGCTCCTGTCTCCACCTGAACTTGTATCCAGACAGAGAACCTCATCATGGATTCCTCTATCCAGCTCCTGGTGTGGATTTGCAGAGACTGTGGCCTGCATTTCCCACTGTCAGCAAGCCACGCTGAGGTGGAGGGGGAGACCGTCAAGTGTAAAATGTACCTGCTCATGGAATCTTTCAGGAATCAGGAGGGAGAGCTACTGGAGGAGGTGGCTAGGCTGAGGAGCATCCGTGTCCATGAGGAGTTCATTAGGAGTATTCATATGGAGACATCCAAAGCTGAGGAAGCTATCCAGCTAGACAGGACTGCCGTCATGCCATCGGGGGAGGAGGATATGGCTCTGTCACAAGGCTGCTGCTTACTTACTGCAATGCTCCAGCCCTACTCCCAACCCACCCACCATAGTGATGAAGAACCTTTATGCTACATTGGAAACAAGAGATGAGGAATCACCCCCAAAGGTGGTGGAGGAGAAGCCATGTACTTCAAGGCTGGGAAGATTGCAGCCACCAGTCCCAGGAGGAAACGTAGGGTAGTGGTGGTTGCTGACTCTGTTCTGAGGGTCTTATCTCCCTGATATGACATCCTGGGAGATATTCTACCTGCCAGGAGCCCGTATCCGCTACATTACGGAGGGATTGTCAAGAATCATCCAGCCCTCTGACTACTACCCCATGCTACTCATCCATGTGGGCCCTAATGATACTGCAAGGTATGACCCTGAAGAGATCAGAAGTGACTACAGGGCTCTGGGAGTAAGGGTGAAAGAGTTGGAGGCACAGGTGGTGTTCTCTTCAATCCTTCTGGTCAAGGCTAGTGTTACCCCAAAAATAGATTTTGGGACCCTGCTACAGTAACCTGCCTATTGCCCCTTTCATCTGTTCTTCCTGAGGTAAAAGTTTCCAGGGTTGTTAAGGAAACACTAAAGGACACAGATATAACCTTCTGATAAAATAATTGACACAGGCAGTATTCTTTCCAAAACAAAGTATCATTTATTGATGTAATTAATAATCGCTACTACAGTATGATCTAAAACTCCTAAACAAGACACAAAATCCCTGAGATGCAAATTAAAGAGCACTCTAACTACAATAGCATATAGTTCAAATGATGCTAAGCAAAGCGATTTGCTACAAGTGGCCAGTCTGCAACAAATTGCTGACAGCACATCTTAAATTGCTTTAAAGTTTACATAGATATATTGCAAATAATAACAGAATTTTATGCGTGCTTGTCAACGCACACACACACTAACCCTATATACTATCCTATCCTATACTTATACTAAACAATAATTAAATGAATATCAAGCTTACTCTATACATTTTTTGATGTTTCCTTTTAAAAATCACTGCTGCTGCTGTTCAGTTCCTGGTCAACCAGTTCTTCTCCCCTCCAGTTTTCTTTTGTCTCTCTGCAGCAGTTTTCCTGTGTCTCCTCTAGCTGGCTTTTAGGGTCTTCCCAAATGTCTCTCTCTTCCTCAGACTCTGACTCTGGACTCCAGAATTGTTGCTAGCCTTTTTTGGTGGATTGTAGCTCTCTCTCTTAAGATAACTTTCTATTTTTAGAAGCAGTTACCTCAGCCACACATGCTCTGTCTTAACCCTTACTTCAGAATTCTGATTGACAGCTCTGACCTATACAACAAATTGTGATCGGTATAGGTGGGTTCTGACGACCTAGCTGCTCAGCTAACTGACCTCCCTCTCACTCCTTACTGCACATGCTCAGTAGCTACCAATCTTACACATGGTCACTGTTGTCATTTACCTCAGAGCTGTGATTCTGCTGATCCACACACACATACTTGGCTCTTTGCCAGTGCACCATTTTAGAAACCCAGTCTTCTTACTGAGCATGCTCAGAGTCTGCAGCATTCATCTCAGGGTGGAGTGACTTTTTCTTATTCAAAATACAGATTGGAGAATTTATCTGCTAATTGTAGGGGCGCGGGCAGAGACAGATGCATCCTGGAGGTGAATGCTTGGCTGCGAGGATGGTGTCACCAGGAGGGCTTCAGCTTCTTTGACCATGGGATGCTGTTCTGGGAAGAAGGACCACTAAGCAGAGATTGGGTCCAACTATTGAGGAAGGGGAACAGCATATTTGGATACAGACTGCTAACCTAGAGGCGAGCGCTTTAAACTAGGTTTGATGGGAGCAGGTGACAAAAGCCCACAGAAAAGTCAAAAACATGGAGACTGGAAAAAAATCAGAATCGGGGTGTGGGGGGAGCATGGTCCATTATAGCTAGGATAAGGCAAAGACAAGAGAGAACTTAGGGGGGAAATCAAATCAGTATCTTACATGTCTGTGTACTAATGAGAGAAATAGGGGAATTAGCAGAAAACTTCAAAAGCTAGTTAATAAACACAACTATGACATAGTTGGCGTCACAGACTTGGTGGGATAATACGTATGACTAGAATATTGGTATAGAAGGGTACAGCTTGCTCAGGAGAACAGGCAGGGAAAAAAGGAAGGAGATGTTGCCTTATATATTAAAAAATGTATACTGGACTGAGGTTGAGATGGAAATAGAAGACAGACTTGTAGAAAGTCTCTGGATAAGGATAAAAGGGGTAAAAATAAGGGTGATGTCATGGTAGGGGGTCTACTACAGATCACCTAACCGGGGGAAGAGATGGATGAGGCTTTTTTTAAAACAGCTAACAAAATAATTCAAAACACAGGACTTGGTGGAGATGGGAGACTTCAAATACCCAGACATCTGTTGGGGAAATAATACAGAAGGGCACAGATTATCCAACATGTTCTTGAAATGTATTGGAGACAATATTTTATTTAAGGAAGTGGAGACAGCTACTAGGGGAGAGACTGTTCTAGGTTTGATTTTAACAAATAGGAACTGGTGGAGAATTTGAAAGTGGAAGGCAGCTTATGTGAAAGTGATCATGAAATGGTAGACTTCATGATGCTAACGAATGGTAGGAGGAAAAACAGCACAATAGGGATAATGGATTTCAAGAAGGCAGACTTTAGCAAACTCAAAGAGTTGGTAAGTAAGATCCCATGAGAAGCAAGTCTCAGCAGAAAAACATTTCAAGAGAGTTGGCAGTTTTTCAGACATTATTAATGGTACAAGAGCAAACTATCCCACTGCATAGGAAAGATAAAAAAAGTATGGAAGAGATCACCCTGGTTTAACCAGAAGATTGTCAATGATCTGAAATTCAAAAAAGAGTCCTACAAAAAGTGGAACCTAGGTCAAATTCAAAAGGATGAATATAAAAAAAAAATACCACAAGTATGTAGGGACAAAATTAGAAAGGCCAAGGCACAAAACGAGATCAAACTAGCTAGAGACATAAAGGGTAACAAGAAAACATTCTACAATACATTAGAAGCAAGAGGAAGTCCAAAGTCAGGGTAGGCCCATTACTCAATGGAGGATGGGGGAAGGGGAGGGCAATAACAGAAAATGTGGAAATGGCAGAAGTGCTAACTTACTTTTTTGTTTCAGTTTTTTCACCAAAAAGTTTTGTAGTGATTGGACGTCTAACATAGTGAATGCCAATGAAACTTAGATAGGATCAGAGGCTAAAATAGGGAAAGAACAAGTTAAAAATTACTTAGACAAATTTGATGTCTTTAAGTCACCAGGGCTTGATGAAATGCATCCTAGAATACTCAAGGAGCAGACTGAGGAGTTACCTGAGCCATTAGCGATTATCTTTGAAAAGTCATCAAAGATGGGAGAGATTCCAGAGTACTGGAAAAAGGCAAATATAGAGCCAATCTATAAACAGGGAAATAAGGACAACCCAGGGAATTATAGACCAGTCAGCTTAACTTCAGTACCCAGAAAGATAATGGAGCAAATAATTAAGAAATCAGTTTTCAGATACCAAGGCAATAATAAGGTGATCAGTAACAGCATGGATTTGTCAAGAACAGATCATGTCAAACCGAACTAATATCTTTCTTTCACAGGGTAACAAGCCTCATGGATGGCGGGAAGCCGTAGATGTGGTATATCTTGGCTTTACTAAGGCTTTTGATACTGTTTCACATGATCTTCTCATAAACAAACTAGAGAAATACAACCTAGATAGAGATACTATAAGGTGATTGCATAACTGGTTTGGAAGACTGCTTCCAGAGAGTAGTTATCGGAGGATCAGAGTCAAGCTGGAAGGGCATATTGAGTGTGGTCCTGCAGTGATCAGTCCTAGGTCCGGTTCAGTTCAATATCTTTATCAATTATTTAGATAATGGCATCGAGAACATAAGAACATCCATATTGGGTCAGACCAAAGGTCCATCTAGCCCAGCATCCTGGTTTCCAACAGTGGCAAATGCCAGGTGCCCCAGAAGGTAGTAGGTACCCTTATAAAGTTTTTGGACAATACCAAGCTGGGAGGCTTTATAAGTGCTTTGGAGGATAGGATTAAAATGCAAAATGATCTGGACAAACTTGAGAAATGGTCTGAAAAGAATCGGATGAAATTCAATAAAGACAAATGCAAAGTATTCTACTTAGGATGAAAGAATCAGTTGCACACTTACAAAATGAGAAAGGACAGCCTAGGAAGGAATACAGAAGCTCCCCGACTTACACAATCGTTCCATTCTGGAATGCTTTGCGTAAGTTGGAAACGCAAAAAAAATTACGCAAAAAAACAACAAAAACCCTCCTATTTCTAGCTTACGGAACTTTTTCCGTAAGTGCGGATTTGCGTAAATTGGGTCTTATGTAACCTGGGGAGCATCTGTACTGCAGAACGGGATCTTGGGGTCATAGTGGATCACAAGCTAAATATGAGTGAACAGTATAACACTGTTACAAAAAAAGCAAACATCATTCTGGGAGGAGCAGGAGTACTAGCAGGAATATTGCAAGCAAGACATGAGAAGTAATTCTTCAGCTGTACTCCACGCTGATTAGGCCTCAACTGGAGTATTTTGTCCAGTTCTGGGTGCCATATTTCAGGAAAGATGTGGACAAATTGGAGAAAGCCCAAAGAAGAGTAGCAAAAAAGGTCTAGAAACATGACCTATGAGGGAAGATTGAAAAAAAAATGGTTTGTTTAGTGTGGAGAAGAGAAGACCAAGAGGGAACATGATAAAAGGTTGTTACAAGGAGGAGAAAGAAAAAATGTTCTCCTTAACCTCTGAGGATAGGACAAGAAGCAGTGGGTTTAAATTGTAGAAAAGGCAGTTTAGGTTGGATGTTAGGAAAAAAATATTTCTAAGTATGAGTGTAGTTAAACACTGGAATAAATTGCCTGGGAAGATTCTGGAATCTGCATCATTGGAGATTTTTAAGAGCAGGTGAGACAAACACCTGTTAGGGATGGTCTAGATCAGTGGTTCTCAAACTTTTGTACTGGTGACCCCTTTCACATAACAAGCCTCTGAGTGCAACTCCCCTTATAAATTAAAAACATGTTTTTACATATTTAACATCATTATAAATGTTGGAGGCAAAGCGGGGTTTGGGGTGGAGGCTGACAGCTCGTGACCCCCCATGTAATAATCTCACGACCACCTGAGGGGTCTCAACCCCCAGTTTGAGAACCCCTGGTCTAGATAATCCTTAGTCCTGCACTCATGTGCAGGGGACTGGACTAGATGGCCGCTTGAGGTCCCTTGCAGTCCTATGATTCTGTGATAAAATTATTGATGAATAATTATATATTGTGGTAAACCCAGGACAAACAGCTACAAAAGGGGGGGGGGTTAGTAATTAGTCCCAGGGGTTTAAAAGGCCCCTCCCTATCCACCAAGGAGAGAGAACCATGGGGCAATAAGGTTCAGCTGGAAAAGGGGTTGCTAGGGAATCAATTAGGTTCAGCTGACTCCAAATACTTGGGACCTTTTTAAACCCTCCCCTGGGTGGTAGCAGGGGGAGAGTGAAGGAGTGAGAGGAGCAGGGAAGCTGCCAGTAGGCTGTTTGCAGCAAGACACAAAACCTTCCTAGTAGGGAGGCTGCACTCGCTCCCCAGGAGGGAAGGAAAACAAGCACAAGGGAGTGACCGAGGAGAGGAGTAGCAGGACCCTGTGCCACCTATAAGGATTTGCCTTGCCCCAAACCTGAATCTCCAAGGCTAAAAAGGACTGAGCCTCCTGAAACGAACAAGATATTTTACCACAATATATATAAAAGTATCTCAGAAGGGCACAAAAACAACAGGAATGAAAATTTTAAAATCTGAACTTGACAAATTAAAAATTCTGAACGTAAAATGTGGGGAAGAGTCATTCAGTTGCTCAAAACCAGTTATTTTAATGTCTCTAATTTTATGGTTTTAAATTGCATGCCTTTCATTTGTCTCCTTAGAGGAAAATGGTGTTATTGATAAACCCACAAAATTTAAATAGCACATCATTTTGAAATGGGGATTCTTATGTTTTGTTGTCCATGTAGAAACTGACCTTTTAATATAGCTTGTCAAGTGATTTTGTGACAATTAAGCAAGTCCTTCTTCTCTTGCTTGTCTGTATGTGATGAAGTAATTGAGTGCTGAAAATGGAATGAAGACCAGGATGATTTAATATTTAGGTACTGAGATATACAGGTGAATTTTATAAAATGAGCTAAATAATTGATGTAATGATACAGTCAAAAGGAAACACCATCACACAGAATTTTTGAAATAGGAAAAAACTATTCATTGCATGCCACAAATTCAAACTGACAAATGGAAATGTTACCTTAACTGATTTCAGTAAGAAGAATATGTTGAAGTGATGCTACCAAAGTGGCCATGACCCTAGTTGATTGGGCTCTGACACCTTGTGGAGGAAGGGTGTCTGTTAACTCATAACAGCAGAATTTAGCCTGAAATCCACTTAGAAAGTCTTTGGGAAGTGATTTCTTTCCCTCTCATCCATTCAGCAAAGGATATAACAAGTTTAAGCTATTTTCTAAACAACTTTTGCTCTTTGTAGGTAGAATGCCAAAGCTCGGTGAACATCTAGAGAATGAAGTCTCTTGTCCACACTGGTTATGTGCAGTTTTGGGAAGAATTGGACTGTTTGGTTCAGATGGAAATCGGAGAGTACTGTGGGAGTAAATTTAGGGTGAAGTTCTTAGATAAATGTTCTCCTTAGGAAAGTTTGTTTACAATGGATCAGCCAAAAGGACACACAACTCACCTACCTGCAAAATTTGATGATGGTGTCCAGAAAAAACAACCTCCATAGTCAAGTGGATTAAAGAGAATTAAACCAGGGACTTGAAGGGAGACTATGTTCATATTGAAAGGATCATATTGAGGTTCCATGATGGAATAAGTTGCATAAAAGGAGGGAAGATTCTGACCAGACCTTTCAGAAATCCTGCAGTCATAGAATGGGCAAAGATGGAGTGATTTGTCAATCTGGGGTGACATGTGGAAATAATTGCTAAGTGTACCCATAGGGAGCTAAGGCAAAGCCTTGAAGTCTTTAAGGAAAGAGGTCATTTGTGGTTATATGGTGATACTGAATCTTTCTGCTTAGCTGTGTAGCACTTTGTAGTGAATTTCTTCCTACTATTTTTAAGGATGGCCTGAACAGTTTCCAAACATGTTCTTTCTAGGTTCAACACCTATCCAACCATGCTGTCAGATGGAGGGAATCTTGACTGTGAAGCCTGATCCTGCCCTTGTCCTGGGTCAATAGGTCCAGGAAGGATTGGATACTGATACAGGGCATGCTGACATCTGAAGAATGTTGGGGAACTGGAATTGCCTTGGCCATCTGGCAGAAATCAAGATGAGATTGGTCATTTACTAACGGAGCTTTCCACGATTCTGAAACAGCATGTTGTACATTGCCAGGTTGTCATCTTCAATTGAGCATCTGTCATCTCGCAAGATATCTTTGTAAGATGAAAATGATCTCTTGCAGTCCACACTATTATTGGGCACTGATAAACACCTCAGAGCTCTTACAGCCAGATTTGGAAAGCAATCTCTTAAGTTGCACCAAAATTCCAGAATGTCAAGGCACTTCATTTCAGAAACAGCTACTGCTGTAACTATAAAACACGACTTTTTCCATCTCATTGTCTTCAAATATGGGAATATACTCCAATACATTTAGTGATGCAAGATCCAGAAGTTTGGCCTGATTGGGATCAAACACTTGGCAGGCTTTAAGAAAACTGGCAGAGGGTTGACAAAACTGTTCAGAACCAGTCATGTAGACTTTGATTTTATAACTGTTTTTGCAAAGGGTTTTCTTAGCTAACAGGTGGTCAGTCATGCCACTGAAGGACTTTGCCCAGCTGGCAAGATCGGCCAAATCATTGAACACCTTAAGTGATCTGATTTCTGGTTTTTTCCATAAGCTATGAGAGTTGCCATTATTCTTGGTGCAAGTGCTTTAATTGCTGCAATATCTGCCTTTATTCCCATTGATTTACTTAAAGTGGTCACATCTGCAACAAATGAACTGCAGCTTCGCTCACACTCTTCTTCAAAAAAGTCCACATAATCCTGCAAGTAGTTGGTATGAAAATGGACAGCTTCAAACCCGCTGTTCCACCGCGTGATTACCAGGGTAGGTGGAATTGCAGGCACTTTCTGTTTTTCCTGCAATGACTGACGGAACCGTCTTTGTGAGCAGGGCAGGCAGTGAATGCAAATTTTACAGCAATCATAAGTTCATTTATTTTTCAAATGTTTTTCTCCAGGTATCGCCCATTAATTTGAGAAGATGTTCAGTGCATGTTATGTGCACTGCATTCAGAAAAAGTGCTTCGAGGCTTCATTTTGATAATATATGCAGCATAGTCAGTGACAAAAGCAGTGACTTTATCAAAGGAATTCCATATTTCTGAACTGTTTCCACTATTGCATGACTCACAGTTTTGAAGTTCACAGTCTCTAAACATACACACTCTATTAGCAAAGACTTCAATTCCAAACTACCTTCCCCTTGTTGGCTTGAAATATCTGTAAAAGACAAACAGGGCACTGCCAGGATATTCAATATGTAGCACCCTTCAGCATCAGTTGTTCAATCTGCTATGAGATTAATTTCAAAACATTGATTCAGCAGTTCTTTCAGGTCACTGACAAGTCTTTCAAAAATTTTTGGCAAGTATGCTGTTCGGAGATGATCTGAAGTAGGAATAACACCAGTGTTTTTCAGGGATGTTTCTAGATAGCTTTTCATAGTAAGGCTGTCTAGGACATGTAATGGAATGTTAGCGTGTATAAGTCAGTAAACTTCTGTCCTACGATACAGCTGTTCTTTGGTCTTTACAGTACATAGCTCATTCACTATTCTTTGTGGTTTAGTTTTCTCGCTCAGGCCTGATTCAAGCTCTTTTGCCTTATGTTTATGCAAAGCACTTTCTATATGTTTGTAACAGCTTCCTTTTCATGTGTAATCTACAGGATCATTACATGCTCTACAAAACATCAACTCGCCACTTTTATGAAATGTTCCCTTTGGGTATTGACGACTTCTCTGCTTAGCAATGGTTTTTGACACTTTGCAGTATACTTGGTGTTGCCATTTTTTTCTCTCAGTCAGCTAAACCTCTTCATGCTTCAATAAGATTTTTTGTAATTAAACAGTGGCTAAACAACAACCAGGATCTAGAGCGGGCTGGGCCCCGGGCAGAAACTAAGGCGTGGGCCTCCTGCCACAAGAAGTGGAAGCCCAGCGGCTAGGGGCTGACTGCCCACACCCCACCTGCCAGAGTTAACAGCCCCTGAGGACCTAACTGCCCTAGCTCTGCTGGTGGGGAGTTGACAACTGCCTGGGGCTGAATCCCTGAGCTCCTGCTGCGGGGGGTCCGATTTCTCTCAGGGTCCAAGGAACTGCTGGGGCTCTTGCAGGGGGGCTGTCCACAGGCCGGTTGCTGGGTGGTGAGGGAGAGGGGGCTGAGTACTCCTGCCCCAGGTATGCTGCTCCAGCGGCTGCTGTGGGGCCCTCCCTTGACCAGTTCATCTGTGGGCCTCCTACTGCAGGGCTGTCTCCCAATCAGTTGATCAACGTGAGTCCTGCCAGGGCCGTCATCTGACCAGCTGATCAGCGGGGCTCCTGCATTCGCTGCGGGCCAGCTGCTTTTATGGGCCTGGGGACCCTTGCTTGGGGGTCTACTGCACCCCTGGGCTGACAGCTGCTCCAGACCTGCCATGGTGGAAGAAGTCGCGGAGGTTCCCGGAAGTCACAGAGTTTGTGACTTCCATGAACTCTGTGACCAACTCGTAGCCTTAATCATAACCCTTTGTGCATTTTTCTGAGCTTTTTGTACTTGTTTTTGCAATTCAGAATTATCCATTAATTGCTTGATTAAACTTATGCTTAGCCCTGAAGGTATTGGGTTGATTCTTTTATATATCTGATATTGATCTTTAATTTCTTCATTCTCAATTTTGGGTAATATAAAATTGAAATTGCAACCAATCATTGAAGATATGTTACACAAGCATTTGTTCTCATATGGATTAAGAATTATATTGTGATTTACCTTAAACAATGGACACTAACGTCTAATACATATACATTTTCTTTCAACATATACAACAACTGAGCCATTAAATGGGAAAGGATCTAATTGATAATGGCATTTTCCTTTTTCCTGATTTAAACATGCATCATAAGGTTGAATCACATAATTATTACAAATATATCCAATTCCTCATTCTTCCATACAAGCCTCAAGTTCCACAGTTTTCCAAGTCTTATTCTGTTTTATGGCCCATAATTTGTGTTCTGTTAGTTGCATTACAGTAGCAATAACATTTAACCCTAGTGCTACAATAGAAGATATCCATTCAATTTGAGTTTTAGACATCATAACTATATGTGGTAATCTGATTTAGTTGAGGATTGTATGTGAAATTTACCATTTTCCACCATGAATATAACTTTTGTTCAACTTTGGTGGCATGCTTCCATATTAGGCTTCTTATTTCTAAAGGTAAAATTCCACTCATTCCTTCTCATATAATGTCTTTCACTACATCACTGGTCCAAGTTTGTGCTTGTATACAAGCCAATGCCATATGTTCTACTGTATTTAGTGTGGCTAGATGATTGGCTTTTTGCAATTTCTCCCAGCCAGGGAGCAAACTGGCTATGAGGTGATGGCTAGTACTTGTGTCATTCAAAGATGTTATCAGAGGTTTTGATAAAGCTCCTAAGTGTCGTCCTAGTGCATTTAACTTATTAGCCAATACCTCTTCATCTATACTATTTAATACTCCTAGCCCTGTACCTGTTCCTCCCAAAATTGTATCCATTAAACTTCTTTTCTTTCTATTAGGGGGAGTGTTTAATGAAAGTTGGGTTTCCATCCATCTTTTCCATCCTACAGGTAAAGGTTTGATATATTTACTACGTTGTGGTTTTTGGTAAGAAATATTCATCAGAGCTAAATCTACCATTGCTTCCTTTAAGGAGTAAGTGGGGTCTATTATTAATTGTCTCTTGATATCTTCCTTTTCTACATAGGGACCAAAATCAATTGATTATGGTTTAGATAGGCATAAAATAGTAAATATATAATTAATTTGAGGGCCAATAATTCTCCATATTCCACTTCAACACCTTTTTGTTATGTTCATATTACCTTCACACCAATAGTGAAAAGTTGGCCTCTATTTTCTTCCGTACACTCATTGTTTTTTTTTTTATTATATGTGTATATCAGGGTACTTGTAACTTTAACTGATTCCTAAATATAACTTTTGTCCATAATTTACACTGAATATCTATTTTATTAATAACTCCTCATGAATCAATGATCTGAAATTTTGTTTCTGTTTTATTAATAAGATTATGATCCATTGTACAAGTACTGTTTCTCATCTTTTTGCACCCCATGTAGGGACATACCATGCTGTAGTAGCACATAAAGAATTCTGATCTGGATGTATTGTAAGATTATATGAGCATGTGATTATTGTAGATCCATCTATCACTGCACATTGCCATTGCCCAGTTCTTGCTATTTTTCCCCATATTTTACCTACATTATCAGTAGCATCCCAATCACATCTCGAGGGTTTTGTCGAAGTATGGTAATCAGGATTGGTCATTAAATGTCCTCGACCTTGAGAAGCATATATATGAGCATCATAATACGTAAGTGTAAGTGTTTTATCTTTCTGATTTTGTGTGCCAGACTCTATAATCCCCATGGGCCCCATTATAATTGTCATTACTCTAGGCTTATTTTTTTTAATTGTAAAAGCACACTCTTGAATACTATTGACAGCAGCCATTTTATTGGATTTCATCCATTGTATTGTTGTTTTCGTATCCAAATGTAATGTTATTTCTGAACTTATCAAAAGATTGGGTGAGTGTGCAATTATCTTTAATCGTTCCATTAGTGCACACTGCCATGGTTCAATTCTTACTGCTCTACTGCATATTGTACTTATCCCTTGCTGAGATTTCCTGATCATCCCTGTTTGAAATTTATCTCACTCCTGTTTCTATTCTGCTACTGGTCAACTTAGTTTGTGTCCTCCATTTTTTAGGTTTTCTAATAGATAATCACTGCAGTGGCCATTTTGGATTTTTAGCTATAAACTATCATTAATTATAAACTTATCTAAAGCCTCAAATCTAAAACTAATTACTGTTCTAAGCTAAAGCATTATGATTAAAGCTCCCTGTTTGTCACAGAAGTCATGGATTCCATGATTTTCCGTGACCTCTGTGACTTCTGCAGCAGCTGGTACACCTGGCCCCAGGGTCACCTGAACAGCTCGAGCAGCCCCTGGGTCAGGCGCACCAGCCGCTGCTGGGGCAGTCTCGGGCCCCTCCACCCTCCACCCCCACCCAGCAGCAGGAGTTTGGGTGTGCAGGGCTAAGGGTCGGGGGTTGGCATGCGGGGCAGTGCTTACCTGGGGGGGCTCCCTGGAAGGGCCACAGGAACTCACCTCCCTCAGCTCCTATTGCCTCCACCCACAGGCACCACCCCCACAGCTCCTGTTGACCACGGTTCCCAGCCAATGGGAGCTGCAGAACAGTGCCTTGGGGCAGAGGAGAGGCAGTTTGTGGCACTAGGAGCTGGTGTGGTGGCGCTTCCCAAGAGCAGGGTAGGAAACCAGCCCCAGACCCCCCTAATGTCCCCCAGCACCTGCAGCGCCCCCTGAGCCACAACTCCTCCCCAAGCTCCTGCAGCGCCCCCCTCCCCAGCACCCGTGGGTTGTGACATCCCCCCCAGCCCCTCCTCGTCAGCACCCGCAGCACCCCCAGGGCTGCTCTCCTGAGCTCCACCCCAACTTTTAATCAGGGGTATATAGTAAAAGTCATGGACAGGTCACAGGCCGTGAATTTCTGTTTACTGCCCATGACCTGTCCACGACTTTTACCCAAAATACCCATAACTAAAACATAGCCTTAATTATGATGCTGTCACTATCTTTGTTATACTAATTGGGAGAGGCAAATTGTTCATGAAGTCTCTCATGCCCCCCGCATTCCCTCTCTGCTTGTCAGTATCTCTATGCCTGTCTCTGTCGTGGGTGCTGCAATCTTTATACAGGATCAAAACAGGTAAAAATCTCTTGTGCTAAGACCCCCATTGAGAAAATATGCTCATACCATGGAATTCTGGTCATTTGCGAAGTATCTGCTGAGTCTATCTGCCAGTGTATTGTGTGTCTCTGGAAGGTATACTTCTGACAGATAATCTGGTGGCAAATACACCAGTTCCATAGATTGACAGTTTGTATGCAAAGGGGTAAATCTTGCTCCCCCCTTTTTTTGTGGATGTAGAAAACTGTTATGTTGTCAGATATCACTTGAGTATATTTGCATTGTATAAATGTTAGGAATTTCTTGCCGGCCTCATGGACTGTTTGCAGTTCTATGATCTTTTTGTGTATCCTGGACTCTTGTTGGATTCCATGTCCTTCTTCCAGATATGTGCCTATCCTAGCAAGGAGTTGGCCAGGATCAAAGTTTCCTTGGGATGGGATGGTTTGTTTGGCATATAAACCATCCAAAGTCAATACTGTAGGCAACAAAGAAAGAGTTTCAGAAAGCACGTCACATGGGTGCAGGATGCCATATGACCTACAAAGACAAACATGAGGAAACTGATGTCTGTGGACTCAATTTGGGTTGAGTAAAAATACTCTTTATGGATTGGAATCTGTCCTCAGGAAGGTACACTTTAGAAATGATAGACTCCAATGTTGCCCTGATAAGCTATACTCTTTGTGGAAACCAAAACAGACTTTTCTGTGTTTATTCCAAGTTCAAGTGACATTACAAGATTGAGAAAGGCTGAAGCTGCTGTCAGTACCTCCTCATGTGATTTCCCTATCAACAGCCAATTGAGAAAGACTGATCATTGATGGTGTTGGAAGTGCGCTGCCAAAACTGATAATTCTTTGTGAATTCCTTTAGCACTGTTAACAGTCCAAAAGGGTTAGGGTTACTGTTGAATGAGGGAATAATTGATGCCAAGGTTTCCCTCCTGAATCCTAATCTGTGTATAAAGAAATTGAGCTGTCTGAGATCTAAGGTGGGTCTCCATGCTCCCCTCTTCTTGGGGATGAAGAAATATGTTGAGTAAAAATCCTTCCCCCAGTGTTGAGGGGGTATCGGCTCTATGGCTCCCTGATGAAAGAGGGAATTTGCCTCTTGTGAGAGTCATACCTGTAGAGGAACATGAAAATAGATTTTGCAACGGGACGGGAAAGGAATTCTATGGTATAGCTGAAATGAATGATTTTGAGAACTCATCTGTCTAATGTTATCATCCACCAGGTGTAGGAAAAATGAGTTAGGCAGTCACCAAATTCAGTTTGGGGCTGATAGATGCAACCTTTGGGTTGATTTGCAGCTTTTGAAGTTCTCATCAAAAGTATTTTTGATTGGAAGGAAAAAGGAATGTTATGTTTGATCTGCTGTTTTTAAGGTAGTTCATAGGTCTGCTGATGGTAAAAGGTTTGAGGTGCTGGCCTACCCTTCTATGATTGTGGCCCCTGATATTTCCTCTTGGGTGTTGGGCATAGATTCCCAGTGAGCCTTTGAGTGTAAGGAATCATACATTTTCTCACTGAACAGGTTGTTGCCATGAAAGGGCAGATTCTCCATAGTAAATTGAACTCTCCTGGAGAATTCATATGAATGAAGTTATGACTCTCAATGCATGGGTCAGGAGGCTATGCCTGCTACATCATCTGAGGTCTGGAGGGATATCCTGGTGATGAATTTACCCTCCTAAACAAGAGCCTGAAATTATGTTGCATATTCTTGGGGGAGCTTGTCCATGAGTTCTGCAATTGTTTAGTAACTGACAAAATACTACTTCGAAATTAATACCTGATAGCTAGCTCTTTGGAATTGTAGGGTGATTGAAGTGAAAACCTTTCTCATGAGGAGGTCCAAATGTCCAGTTTTGTCAGAAGTAGTAGCCCTTGATTGATGTTGCCTACTTTTTTTGGTGGCAAGAATTCAGGATAGGATGTGTAAATAAAAATTTTGCTCCTCTAGCTGGCACAAAGTATTTCTTTTTTGCCCTGTAGCAATGCGAGAATCACCCAGCGGTGCCTCCTGCTGGTTATCCTGGGAATTAGCTCTTCTTCTAGCTCCGGAGTGCTCTCTGCCGGCCTGTGTCTCACCTTTCGCTGGCCCCGTGTCCCTCCTGGACCCCGGTGCCCTTTTCCTTGGGGTTCTGCCCCAGCAGTACTCCTACAGCTCCTCCTCGGGGAACCCCCAAGCCTCTACCCCCACCTCGCCTCAGTCTATGGCTACTGCGAGTCATCAACTAGCCCCCGTTCCCTGGGGCAGACTGCAGTGTATAAGCCATTCACCATAGGCAAAAGGGGTTTTGGACCTTTGCCTACCCTGGGCTGCACCTCTGCAACCCCAGTGTCCTTTCCGGCCTTTAACAAGGCCTTTAGCCTGGGGGGTTTCAGGCTGGAGCTCCCCCAGATCCTCTAGTCTTCCCCAGCCCTGCTCTACTCTAGGTACTCTGTTCAGCTCCCCAGCAGCCAGGCCCTTCTCCCTCAGCAAGCTAAAGAGAGACTGCCAGCTCCTGGTTCACTGGCCTTTTATAGGGCCAACTGTGGCCTGATTGAGGAGTGGCCCAGCTCTGGCTCCTTCCCCACTCAGTGAGCCTTTAGCTGGCAGTCCCAGCCCTCTCCCAGAGCTGGCTTTAACCCTTCCAAGCCAGAGCAGGGTGACCGCCCTGCTACATGCCCTCTTTGGAATGGGAGCACACATTGCTGGGGGATGCCAGACTCTTATCTGGCTTCAAGACGGCCTCATATATCACCACCTTGGTAAGTCCTGTGCTCTATAGAATGTCTAGGAGTTTGTGAGGTGTCTCTTAGACTTCCTTCAGAATCTGGAGTGTGTCAGCAACCCTCTTTAATAAGTCCTGAAACTGCCTGTAATCATCAGGCAGAGAAAGCGAGGCCAGTGGAACTGCCTCATCGGGAGGTGAGGATGATATTGAACCCAGTGATACTGGCGGGTCCTGCTGCTTCTTTTTCTACCAGTGATTTCTGAGGGCACTCAGAATCCTCTCTGGAATGGAAAGGATGATGTGATTCTCAGTGGGAATGTACAGTTTCCGTACAGTGGATGTACAGATCCCATTGTCCCCAGTAAAGCCAAAGAGAGGTTACTGTGCTAGGACCATGCTGCTTGGTTCCTCTGCCTATTGTTCAGGGAGCTCTTCCCAGCCAGGGTCAGAGTGGGGCCGCGTTGCTTGATCCATGAGAAATTTCTTTGTCCATACTCATGAGCATGGCAGATTTGGCTGGGGATGGGTCAGCAAATAGCACACTTTGAAAAGATGTGATCTTCTCCAAACCAGTACAGTCACTTATTATGGACGGCACTAACTGGGAAAGTCTCAGGGAAGGAAATACCATTCTTTAATCCCAGGAACTTTCATGTTATAGTTTCCCTGTATTGGGATAAAAGGGAGAAGAATGACTGGGAGAGGGGGAGACCTCCGATTCCTAACATAACTAAACTCACTACCTATATAATTGCCTAACATATAAAATTTACTTACAATAGTTACAGGATCGGGTTTATGGGCAATGAAGGATGCCATCTCAGGCCATGTGGCAGTAGAAAGAAACTGGGGAGGCGGTCAGTCTGCACTGCCCCTTATGCCCTCAGTTTGGAGCATGAGAAGGAGAAAAGTGAAGATGCAAACCAACAGACTCTGCTAGCAAAAATCTTCCCATCTCAGGCACATGGAGCATGTACACCTACAGTGGAATCAGGGGTGAAAGTAACTTAAAAGACTTACTGGTACTCCAAAGTCCTGAGTAGGGGGCGTGGCCTTGATCGGAAGAGGCGTGGCCTCAACCAGAAGAGGCAGGGCCTTTAAATACCAAGGAAGGCGAGAAAACTGATCAGTTGGGTCACATGGGCACAAACTCCATTTTGGGAACCAATATGGGTTCCTGAAATTATACAAAACATACAAAATTGACATAACCCAACAATGGTGATCTTTTAAAGTAAGTACAGTATCACATTACAGGAAGTGTAGAATGTTTATGCTCCATTGACATGCAATTCATCACCTAACAGTGTGACATGATCCTAGTCAGGTTCACTGCAGGCTTGGAGATGTTATGAGAAGATTTATTCCTTATCACAAATCATTTTATTCTCCTTCCCATAATATATATTCTTCTGAAAATATATAATTCTCTAGAAAAAAGCATGTGCAAAGTGAATATTTATGCTCAATAAAAATGCAAATAAAAGTAATTGGTCAACAAGTTCACTAAATAAAGTTATACCAGATGCAAAATCAAATTTATTTATTCATTTAATTTATTTGATATAAGGAAAGCCAACTTGGATGTAGTTCAAATTGTAAAATAATGGGTTCTTTTGATTATTTATGGATTGAGACATCAACTGGTCAAGCTCAAGTTTGGTTTACTAATCAAAAATAGACATTTAAGATCAAGCAGAAAAGGCTAGCTCACCAATTCTGGGGTGCCAGTCTGTTCTGAAATGTAACAGTTTCAGTGGACCTTTATAGTCAAGAGTGTATCCCATGTTAAAGTTTCTAACATTGCAAAGCTTAGTATTAGTCAAGCAACAGCAAACGTAGTCAGTTACATTTTCATTATCCTTTACATTTTCAACTACAAAGAATCAAAACAGTTTTGACCTACTTTGAACTGGTTTCAAAGCCAATCTTCAGCCAGTCATTATTAAATGTTATATTCTCTCATTTCCTGTCCATTGCATTGTTCTCTTTTATAATGTTCTTATCCATGTATTCTTTTATTTTGGTTTTCATTGCAACTTTATAATGTGGTGTTCTAGTAGTCATTGTCCATTACAAGCACAAAAACTACTCTAAGCAGGTTGCAAAGATAGGTCATGGAAAGGTCAGACATTTCCATTTTATCAGCAACAGAAGCTTAGTATACTCAAAGTCATGTTCACTTTTTGTTCCTTGACAACTCGTGAAGGATTCTGATGAAGCTCTTAAGCCATGTGGCAACAAAATCAAGAGCTTCACAACCTTGCTTGTAGAAGGGATTTACACCCACACTCCCATGTACCATTTCCAGTGGGTTTTCATCACCACCCTGAATTGCAATTTCTTTCTTTCCTGTCCCAAAGGCATTTGCAGACCACAAGGTGGCTATCTTTATGGGCTCAATACTATTCTTCTGAGATGGCAGAGGTTATTTGTTCTCATGCACAGGTCAACTTAGTTAGTTTTAAACAAAGATTTAAAACATAGTGGGTGATTTGGGAAACAAAAGAGATCTCCTCTTCATGTAGTAGTCTGAGCAATAATAGGAATATTGGGGAGAGTAGAGAGCAAGAAAGTCTCCCAATCTCCAGACATGTCTCCAAACTCAATTCCATAAGGTATTGCTGAGGCCTCTATTGAACTGCAGTAATTTTTTTTTATGATACCCCTGGATTAGGGGGGTAAATTACTAAATGTTTAGAATCCTTGTAAAGTACCAGATCCTGGCTGCTGGAAGGACTTTGGTTAAGTCTACTCAGCAAAGAAAAACCTGCAGCTGACCCATGCCAGCCGATTATGGTTCGTGCGGCTCAGGCTGCGGGACTGTTTCATTTCTGTGTAAACTTCAGGGCTTAGGCTGGAGCCCGGGTTCTAGGACCAAAGGCATTGACTCCATGGGTGCTCTGGGGCAGGAGCACCCACAGACAAAAATAGTGGGTGCTCAGCACCCACCAGCCATAGTGGTTCTACAGCCCCTGCCAGAGATCAGCTGTTATGGGGCAGCTCTGCCCCTACCAATCAGCTTTTAGGCAGCTGTGCTTATCAGCTGTTTGGTGGGCTCTGCTGAAGAAGCTGTTTAGCAGCCCTGCCCCTGCTGATCAGCTTTAGGTGGTCACACTGCTTATCAGCCGTTTTGTGCCCCTGGGCTGGCAGCCGCTCCTGTGGCAGTGGCTGACCCACCCCTGCTTCAGTACTCACTGTGGGTGGGGCTGCTCCTCCAGCAGTCTCAGGGAGCTGCTTCAGCCAGGCTTAGGGGTGGGTGGGAAGTGCAGGGTTTGGTCTGCAGAAGCCATGTACGATCAGTAGCGCAAGACCCTCCTCACCTGGGGCTGCCCTGCCTGTTACCTGCATTTCCAGTTCTTTCAAGGTAGAAAGCATTTGGATCAGCAGCTCCCATGGTAGTTCACAGAATGGGGAGCAGACCTTGGATCAATGACTCCTTGAATTCCGGTATGTCACATGAGACTGCTTCTGCCATCTAGTATAACTGTTTCTTGCGACTTAGGTATACTTCTGGCCGTTCCATATTCCATTGCTTCTCTGAAAAGAACTTCCCAATGATGTTACATAGAGGAAAATAAAACTTCAATACTTCTTTGAACATCTTCATACAATTGTCTATATCTGCAACTTGCATGTTGACAGGCAGTGCCATATAATCCTCATGATGCATACGCTCTCTTAATAGGACTGCCATGTTGTCACTCCCTGTACCAGGAAAGGCGTTTACTCTTGCTTTTATTTCCTGGCGGGACTCAGGTGGCTTAGCTGATCTATAGTTCACAAAACTTGTGGGTATTGGAGTCATAGGTACTCCTTGCTGTGTTCTCCTGTCAATGTTGTCTTCTTATCCTGGGTGGGTGCTGACAGTAATACTAGAGAAGCAGGAGGAGGCACTCTGGCTGTGGTGCAGTTATCCTTCTCTCCCTGAAACCTTCTTACAGCGGTATGATTGTACTTTTCCTCCACAGCTTCTGACTCAGAGCTATTGCTCTCTTCCCCACTCCTTAGTGGATCTACTTCCATGGCAGCTAAAAGTCCATGTGCTTTCTTTAACTTCTCTCTTAGCGCTTCAAATTGCTGTTGGCACTTAGTGTGGTTCACTGCTGCTGCTGCCTATCCTGTAACTTTTTAACTAGTTCTCTAATAGCAGCCTGAGATTCCTGGACACGGAGGGTGTTACACGCCTTCCCTCTTTTGCTAAGGAGGATGTTAGTCTCCTGCAGTTCAAGCTCTAGTTTGCCTAATTGTGTTACATGACTTAAATTTTGAGCAGACAACCCTTCTATTTTACTTTCTGCTCTTTCTAGGCCTTTAAATCTTTCACTATCTTGGATTTTTAACTGGGAGATTTCTTGTTCTAACATTCCACATTCCTTAGTTTGTTCCTTAGCTACTAAAGCTAAACCATAGATTAATGCTTGCTTCTTAGTTTTATAACAAGGCTTAGGCTTAGCTATTAAAAACGCCTTCCATTTTAAACCCAAGGTTTGGTAAGCACCAGTTCCCGCAAACAATCCTGGAACCCACAAACATAATTGTGTTCTACAGCAGGATTTTTGCTCACATAGCTATGCCGGATGGGATGTGATTTTTTTTCCCACACTTCTAGAGGACATAGCTATGCTGGCAAAATGTTGCAGTGTAGATTAAGGCCTGCAAAGTTAAGTCAACATAAGTCACCTTGTGTCAATCTAGTTGTGCATGTGTCTACACTCAGATTTGTCTCCTGCTGATATACATGGCCCGTTACAGTGACGCAGTACCACCACCACCACAACACCAAATGGTGTTGAGCCACGGTCAGTCCTACTGTGGTTGACACAGTGTGAGTATACACATTACATGACCTATGTTGACCCTACCAGCCCTCCAGAAGCTGTCCCACAATGCTTGACACTGACTGCTCTGCTCATAGTTGTGAATACCACTTCCCAGGAGTTACGTATACCAGAAGCCAATTCCCCCCTTTAAAAAGCCCACATATTTTTGAAATGATTGTTCTTCTTGGTGAGCATATCTAGCAGCTCTCCATTATTGTGTGCAATGCCCAACTGATCATGCCGTCTACAGATGTGCTCCACACAGGGCACTGACAGGTTAGGAAAGTCTTGTTCACCATAACTTAACACTCCACAAGGAACTCCTCTCCATTTGCAATAGATAAAGATACATGCTAAACAGCACATTCAGCTTGCTATAATGCTGAAACTTAACTTCTGGCCTCATCAACACTAACATAATTTTGGCTGACACATACAAACTGTCTATATATGCAACCATGGGGAATATATGAGACTCACCACTGCAAAGTATCCTCTTCAACTCAATGAATGTGTTCCAGATTCCTGCTAGCACTGCCAGTCTGATGTGCTTTCTCTGTCAGATTGGGTTTATATCTGCTGATGAACCAGAGCGCCACTCATTAGACTGCTTCCCAGGCTGGTGATCCACCTGTGATTCATTAATATTATACCAGTGTGACTCCATTGATTTAATTGGGGTTGCTCCTGATTTACACTGCTACAAGTGAGGAGAGTATCATGCATAGGCACTGATTCCATGGGTGCTACCGGGCTCAAGCACCCATAGAAATAAAAATGACGACTTGTCAGCACCCACTAACCATAGTTGTTCAGCTGGGCTGCCATTTAGCTGTTTGGCAGCTGTGAGAGGGTGGAGAGCAGCAAGTGGCAGGCGTGGGACCTCGGGGGAGTAGACGGGGGCAGGAAGAGGCAGAGCAAGGGCAGGGCCTTGGGGGTGGGGTCTGGGTGGGAGCAGGAAGAGGCAGAGCAAGGACAGGGCCTCAGGGGTAGAGGCAGATTGGGGGTGGGACTTTGGGATGGAGTAGGGATGTAGCACCCACTGGGAAAAAATAAAAGTCATTGCCTATGTCTAGGACTCTGTGGGGTGGGAGGGTCCCAGAGCTCAGGCTCCAGCCTGAGCACATTAGTCTACACAAAATGAAACAGCTCCACAGCCTGAGCCCCAGTCAGCTGGCCCATTTTTCTTTGCTGTGAAGACATATCTTTTGTGGCAGCCAGATAAAACTCCATCATTCCTGGGGTGCACAGTGTATGTGTAAGAGCATATGCACACCTGTGCTGACACTTTGCAGTCAAAGAAGGACGGAGTTGTACCAAACTACTGAAGCCCACTGATCGGTGTCTCCTCCAGTCTCTGCCACATTCTCTCCTGAGATCACAAACCTTCTTAGGCAATCCAGCATGGGACTGACGAGTGAGATGGGTGTGGTTCCACACCAGGTAGGCAATTGGAAAGACATGTCCCTCTCTCCCTGACTTTCCTTTAATGCTTCTGCTCTAAGGTATTCCCCATTGAGATGAAAGCAACAGAGGAAATGGAAGCGGCAACCAGGTCCTGGCAGGACAAAGAAACAAAATTTCTGGTGTTTGGCTACTGCAAAATAGTGCATTCCACACCTTAGCTATGTTGAGTTAGAGGCTGGAACATTTCTAAAGCATGCTCCCCTCAGGTCTTACCTTATAGTACTTAAGAACTTCATTCTTGAAAAGAGCCAAATATTAAAATTGACCAGTTGTCATCTAATGCGCTCCGCAATATAAGGAATCATCATGAATTTCAGGTATCTTTAACAAAACATACAGGATGGAAAATAAGCCACTGTGGAACAATGCACTGGTAAAATCTGTCTAAAATTAATTAGAAAAAGAACAATATAATGTTAGATAAGATGATGCTACACTGTTTAAAAAGAGGAAATAACTCAGACATTTTAGCTGCCTAAAAATACTAAGAATAAAATTTATTTTGTATCTTTATTATTTATATTATTTCAGTGCCTACACGCCCCAGTCATGGACCAGAACCCTATTGTGCTACTTACTTTACAAACACAGAACAAAAAGAGAATACTACCCCAAAGAGCTTACAATATACATTCGTTTATGAAATTTATTCAGAAACTATGTAACTTCTATATACCTGAGTGTTAAGCTTGGTTGCGACTTTTGTTACTTGTCTGTACTTGCCATCTGAAAACAGGAACATAGATTTGTTGGGGTTTGCTTGTTTGGGGGATAGGAGAAAACTTCAGTCACTATACAGTATTTCAACCAAAATTTTCTTTTTATTTTCTTGTTCTCAGTACAATAGCCTTGATCTAACCTCATACAGTATGCATAACATGCTTATATTAAGATATAAAAAATAATTGCTTTACTTATTTGTCAAATATATTTTATTAGTAAAAAATACTTTGTAGTTATCAAACAAGGCCTTTGGAGCAATAATTATATGTACAAAGTACCTAGGCTTTTTATCTTGTAGTATATAAATGGTTCAACATACAGATGTGATTTTGTCTTTTAGAAATATGGCAGTTGTATGACTGATGTTTTTCAGGTTTCCTGTTCCAGCACTGCATGTATGTGTGTTCAATATGTACTATATAGCAGCATTATCTTTCTTCCTGTGTTTGTTGAGTCTGATCATTAATATCTTTTAGTTGTTTTTTTCTGAAGGTTTTTTCTTTCTTCATTCAAGGCTGAGCCTTACAATGATGCATGTACTAGTTACAGAGACACATGAGACTGCCATGATTGTATATTATCTAACACAGCTTGTTGAGCTCAGCAAGCTTTTCCTAATGGGCAACTTTGATTTGAAGATCAATTCATTATGAAAATAAATCTTAAATTATATATGTTTCACATCAATACAATTTTCTTCTTTCCATGCCACTGTGGAATCATATGCATTTGGAATCACTTGGAATTTGTAATTTAGATTTGACATTTTGAAAGGTGTTTTTATTTTTTTTCTTTCTTTCCCCCTCCCCTTAATGTACTTTGTTAGATATATGTTTCCCAGTAGATGGATAAACAGATAGTTTCAGTACATCATTGTTACAGTCCAGTAACCATTGTCAGCTATAAGTGTTATGAAGTAGGAATATTTATCTAAACTGCAGTACAAGGTATCAAAGTCTCATACTAATATCAAAAATCAGGTGAATCTATTGCAAGGTATTTTTTTTCATTTATCGCATAAGGAATGTAATAGATATTTCAAAAAAGACAACTGCCTCTTTATTGGCTGGTTTTAATGAAGGGTTATAGAGCCACAGGCAGATTTGTTCAGTTAATCAAAATGAGAAAGTTTGAAAGATTTATATTGTGACGGGTTGGATCACGGAAACCGCCTGGGAACTGCCACCTGATGTGCCAAGACTACTTCTGCTCCTGCCTTCTTGCCCTGTCAGCTTAGGACTTCAGTGCCCTGCCTGGTTTGAGCCAGATCCACTAGCCTGCTGCAAACACAGACCCAGGTCTGAACCAGGTCCCCTAACAGCTGTAGGCTTAACTGAAAGCAGCTTACAGAAGTGTGCCTGTCTTTAACACTCAGATGCCCAACTCCCAATGGGGTCCAAACCCTAAATAAATCTGTTTTACCCTGTATAAAGCTTATACAGGGTAAACTCATAAATTGCTCACCCTCTATAACACTGATAGAGAGATATGCACAGCTGGTTGCTCCCCCCCAAGTATTAATACATACTCTGGGTTAACTAAGAAGTAAAAAGTGATTTTATTAAATACAGAAAGTAGGATTTAAGTGGTTCCAAGTAGTAACAGACAGAACAAAGTGAATTACCAAGCAAAACAAAATAAAACATGCAAGTCTAAGTCTGGTACAGTAATAAAAACTTAATACAGATACAATCTCACCCTTAGAAATGTTTCAATAAGTTTCTTTCACGGACTGGACACCTTCCTAGTCTGTGCATAATCCTTTCCCTGGTACAGCCCTTGTTCCAGCTCAGGTGGTAGCTAGAGAATTACCCGTGATGGCTCCCTTTTGTCTGTTCCACCCACTTATATATCTTTTGCATAAGGCGGGAATCCTTTGTCCCTCTGGGTTCCCACCCCTCCTTCTCAATGGAAAGACACTAGGTTAAGGATGGATTCCAGTTCAGGTGACATGATCACATGTCCTGTGAGACCCTAAGCCTTCATTCCTCCCAGCCTGACTCACAGGAAGGCCTGCCTGCAAATAGAAACATCCACAGTCAATTGTCCTCATTGATGGGAGCCATTAAGATTCCAAACCACCATTAATGGCTCACATAATTACAATAGGTCCTCAGAGTTATTTCATATTTCTAGTTCCAGATACAAGAGTGATACATTTATACAAATAGATGACCACACTCAGTAGATGATAAGCTTTGTAATGATATCTTACAAGAGACCTTTTCCATGAAGCGTATTTTAGTTACATTATATTCACACTCATGAGCATACTTTCATAAAATCATATAGAGTGTGTCACATATATTATTCCCTAAAACCAATAAAATAAAGTCTGGTCAGATTAACCATATGTGTCTCACCAGACCATTAGCTTTCTACTAGTGCTTTTAATGATTACTATTATTTATTTATTATTTTATTTTTTAATTGCAGGCTATTGCAATACGATCATTCATTTAGCTTTCAAAATGAAGCTGATGTCTGTGGTTGTTACTTTTACAAAATTCCATTTGGTATTGTACAATAAAATATTCTCTGAATTTGTGCAAATTATATATACGGTATATGCCTCTGTATTTTAAGTCTTTTGGAGCCATCTAAAAATAATTTAACAAAATATTTTTGTTTGAAAACTTTTGCTAATGTAATTTAGATTAAAAAAAATCATTTCTAACAGAATTCTTTAAGTAAATTGTTAACACATTCATATTCTTGGGATGCATATGTACACTCCATATCTTGCCTGTGACTCTTTAGAAAAGTGATAGTGGGAGGCCATGCAAACCTTCTTCCAAGCCATTGAATATTCCATGTGAGGTTATCAAAGGGCTTGTCTACACTTACCAGGGGTTCGATGCACGGCAATTGATGTGGCGTTTGATTTAGCAGGTCTAATGAAGACCCGCTAAATTGACCGCCGATCGCTCTCCCGTCCACTAGTGTACTCCACCTGAATCAGAAGTGCAAGGGGAGTTGATGGGAATGAATCCCGTGGTAAGTAGATCTAAGTACGTCCACTTCAGCTACGTTGTCATGCAGCTGAAGTTGCGTAACTTAGATTGATCTCCCCCCATAGTGCAGACAAGGCCTGAAACTCATGCTCGCTCAATTTCTCCCTCCACCCCTTGAGAATCTCATGGACACTGAAGAAGTGACTCTGTATGGACAATCTACTCAAAGGGTTTGTGTTTCACCGATTAAATACCTGCATAACAGATTAACATTCTGTTCCCTTCAGGTAGATACCTGAGCCTACTCTGTGACCCTTACATAGTACCCACCCTCAGGGTTATGCCTATGGTCTCTGTCTCTGGTCTCCATCTTAACTGACCACTGACTGCTATACATATATGGGGTTCTAGCAACAAATTTTTTGGTGCCCTCAGAGTGCGGCCACCAACTTTTGCACTGACACTTTCTCCTAGAATACTTGATTAACTTCAGGAAGAAAACAAATAAATAGCACATATACACATCCACATCATTGTAATTTATGTAGGGTTTTTTTCAGACTCAAAAATAAAAATAATACTGTGAAAAGTGATATCTGATGTTTGTTAATATTAATCACTTCACAGGACACAGTGGAAAGCTCTGAAAAGTGATACTTGTGTAAGCAGAGTCAGGGTGAGCTCCACCCTGACATCTGGTGGTAGGTGTGGCAAGTTGTAGAAAAGAACTTCAGGGGCTGATCTCATTTGCATAGGCACACCCACCCTGCCTAGAATGAGGCCATAGCTGCCCAAATGGTCACTTTGGCTGCTGTGGGATCCCCAGTGTCTCTGTTATTGGGGCAGGAAGAATAAATCATTATTACCCTGATTATGGGAATCGAGGACAGTGGAACTGTACTTGGCCCTTTGTTATGAGGGAGGGACTCGCCATCAACTAAGTAGCACTCACTAGGCAAGGGACATGGGTTCCAAAACTCTGTGAATTGAGAGAGGCTGGGGACAGGTATTAACACTTGGTGGTGTGGGCCCCCTGGTGAGGGTCTTGCATGCTAATTGCACTTCCTCCTCTCTCCACTGTGGAATATCAGAGCTAATTTTGATTCCATTAGGAGTCTAGTTACAGGCTGCTGAGCTGAATTCACTCTGGGCTAATGGTGTACCAGCACTGAGGCTCCCCTACTACAAGCTGAAATCACAAAAGAGCTAAACTTACTAAGAGCTGAAATCACTGAGTGTTGTGTTAAGTAGTGGGGGAACCTGAAAATATATGGTGGAGCAGTTTGCGGGACGGCGAGCAGAGCGGCTTGTGGATCAGAGCAGTTTGTGGGACGGCGAGCAGAGCAGCTTGAGGAGCAGAGTGGCTGGTGGAGCAGAGCAGTTTGTTGGATCCCTAGAACAGCTCATGGGGCGGCTGGCAGAGCGGAGCCCCATGGAGAGGTGGGGCCATCAGCTTTGGACCATGTAAGGTGCCCCTTAACCCCCACTTCCTCCAGCCCCCGAATCTCCACCCAGGTTGGGAGATATAACTCTGCAGATAAACTTTCGAACTCTGGGGCTGCCCTGACCAGGGACAGAGGCTTTTGGGTCTTTGGGACTTTTGGGACTTTGGGTGATTTGGGGTTGCTGGACTCAAGAACCAAAGGGAAAAGACATGCCCCAGTTTTCTTGGGGTGGGTTTTTTGCTCATGGGTTGTGTTATAAATCCTGTTGGTGGTGTTTCCCCAACATAATGCCACATTGTTTCTCTCTGTTATTAAAAGGCTTTTTGCTACACTCAGACTATGTGCTTGCGAGAGGGGAAGTATTGTCTCTTGGAGGCGCCCAGCGGGGGTGGTATATATTTGTCCCAGGTCACTGGGTGGGGGCTCGAGCCGGTTTTGCATTGTGTTATTGGAATGAAACCCCTAGATACTGAACCCGGCCCTTGTTGCTGCCAACTTTGACAGGCAGAAGGGTTACATTTGCATATTTATTATCACTTTTCTCAGCAAGTCCTGGGATAAATTAAGCCCTGAATGGGGTCCGGGCAGGTCGGAGGCACAGGCAGTTGGGGACATGGTGTGATTGATGTGGGCCAGGGGAGGCAGTGGGGGCCCATGGCAATGGAGGGGTGATTCAGAACCAGGAAAGCAGTGGGGTCGAGGAATGATAGGGAGCGGGGCATGAATGAGGGGCTGAGAGAGGAGGGTTGGTGGTGAGCTGCGCGGCTGGAGCTGGGGGGTTGGCGCCTGTTGCCATGTGCCTGGGGGTCAGTGCCCCTGACCAGAGTCCAGAGCTGGGGGCAGGAGCTGCATGGCTGGGGAGGAGGTCAGTGCCCGTGTCCAGATCAGGAGCTGCACGGCTGAGGCAAGGAGTTGGAGCCCAGGGCCAGTGCCTGCCCCCATGCAGCCAGAACCTGGAGTTGGATGCTGGAGCTCAGGGCCTCATGGATGGATCCGGGGATCAGCACGCACTGCCGCGCACCCAGGGATTGGCACCCACCCAGGGCCAGCGCCTGATGCCGGGGCAAGAGATCACGGACAGTGCCTGCTGTCGCATGCTCGGAGCCAGGGATTGGCACCCAGGGCCAGCGCCCGCTGCCACATGCTGTGGGGAGGTCGGTGCCTTGGACCAGCGGCTGCCGCTGGGTTCAGGGGTTGGTGCCTCAGGCTAGTGGCTGCCACCAGGGTCAGTACCTACAGCCAGCAGCTTCTACCAGGGTCGGGGACCAGCGCCACATGGCTAGAGACAGGGATTGAGCCTGCTGCTGCATGGCCAGGGTTGGAGCCTGAACTGAAACCCCATGGCCGAAGGCCAGGGTCACATGGTCAGAGTGGGGGTCAGCACCCAAAACCCTGCAGCCAGAACTGGGTGTTGGTGCTGCAGCCCTGGTCCGTGCAACCAGGCTTCCTAAGTCCCGCTGCTGGAGCTCGCTTCCGCACCACAGCTTGTGCACTACTGAGTATTCATTTATGCTTTGGTATTGGTCCACCTATTCAAGAACAAAATAGGGTCTATTTCTGTTCTTTATTTTTGCTGGTTTATTTTTAAATTGAAATAAAAGTCTGGGGGCCGGATTTTTGTTTCCACTCAAGTCACTTTGTTCCTCTGGCAGAGGAGACATGTTGGCAGAGGAAGAGGGCAACAAAGGGTGTGGCAGAGCATCTCTTTGCTATGCCAGTTCTCCATTGGTGTATCATCCCTATAGGAAATGCATACCAATGACATAAATCACAGCTGCCCCTGAGAGCTGTTCTTACATACTCGGACCAGAGCTGGTATAAACAGGCCTGCAGCATCAGGGACACACCCCCTTTCCCTTTTCCCTCTCCCTCCCATGCTCTCTCTGTCTCTCTGTCTCTCTCTCTCTCTCTCAAGCAGAGTACAAATTGGACAAAGGGGAAAATCTGGTCCATAGTAATTCCTTTATTTATACCTTTAATGTAGGCATAGGAGATACATAGAGTAAATGAGCTAAATTCTCTGCTCATATAAAGTGATTAACTTAAACCAGCAGAGAATTTTCCCCACTATTTTTATTCTGTCTGAATGGTCAGTGCTATTTGTCCCCTTACCTTGATCTTTCCAGATTAATTCATCTGCATTCTAATTCTACTGTATTCTGAAATGGAAATCTGGTATTAATATTGTACTGAGTTGTAATCCAAATATCACATGCATATGCACCAATAACCTTGGCACTTTCTATATGTTTATGCTAACAGTTCAATACTAACATTGCTCTTTTAATCTAATATTTCAAAATATTTAAGATTATAAGAGGGAGGGGTTATCTCAGCAAAAACTTGAACAAAGATGGGAGAAACTGAGAGGATATTCTCTGCCATGCAATTAATTGTTAGGCACTTTCCTAAAGCTTTTCAGAACTCTGGTACAATTCAAGGATTCATCTGTCTTATTTAAAGAATGAGAATCTGTGCCTTGGAAGAGCATTAGAACCATGGGATAAATTGTGACATGGCAAAATCCTTTTTTCCTACAGGATTTGCTAAGTGAAATCAAATGTAGTCTTTTGTCTCTGCCACTAAAACAGATAAACTCTGAAATATAAACCCATTTCCCATTACATTGCAGCTGTCAAAATAGCTTGATCATATCTACAATTGTGGATCCATATCAATATAATTCTGAAATGTCTGCTTTGCCTAAGGTCAGGGCCCAGAGCTCAGTGATATCTCCCAGGTTTCATTTTGCCCTCATTTTACATGGAGGTTCACAATTGCTGATAGGTAGGTGGCAAAAGAATTGTAGGGGTTTCTATATCCCAATGGGAGTATTAGAGTTTATAGTATCTCATGGCCTCAAGGTGCTATTTACAAATAGTGCATAGCTCAATGAAAGAGAGCAAACAAAGAGCGAGAAAGAAGTCGTCTTGGAGGGAGAAATCTATAAGTGGATGTAGTTCAGTGGGTGAGAAGCAGTAAGACAATCACTTGGGATATGCAGTGGGCATACGGTGGAAGGAAAGGATCCCAGTAGTGGGATGCTGACAACTCCACAAAAAAATCCACTATACATGTGACACACAAATGCACACATCCCTATCTCTGTGACATGGGCAGCAGGCAACAAATAAGCACATTTTGATGAGAGTTGGAAGAGCAGGCTACATTCCTTTGTAACTTGTAATCTCCACCAAAATCTGAATAATTCTTAACAAGGTGGTTTTTTTTGTTGCTGTTTGTTTTTTTTAAATGAGGGAAAGTACCTCATTTTCAGCCTTTGTTTGGGAAGATTCACCTTATTTCAATTTCATACAATACCTGATGGAGATCTACAATATCCAAGTATTCTCAGCACTTGGTTACATTATATTACTATCCTTTCTTAGTTTTTTTCTCTGTCAAAGCATTTATATGTCTTGTAAATGTTATATAGGGTAGTAGGGGTGGTAAACTATAAGAAATTCTAAAAAATATTATTGGGTATTTATATGGTTCTGAGTGGGATTATTATTTTTAAATTCCTAACAATAATCAGAAACATATTAAGAATTCAGAGATCCCAGACTCTCTACCCTGCTTCCCCGCAAAATGTTAATGTTAATCTTAATGGAATTAAGGTTGGAAGCACATGTCAATGACTTTAGGGTAAAAAAAAAAAACTTCTGGGATTATTTTGTTATGAGAAAACAAAGTTCACTGTTAAATTTAAATCTAAACATATGAAAGTCCATAATATGGAAATCCACAGTTTGAAAGCATGAAGATTGAATACTTCTGTTTGGAGTTTGGGTTTTTTGTAGTTTATGTCTTGTTTAGTTTTTGTTTTTTTGCAGTTGAAATTGTAGTTTCAAAAGCCCTCATTATGATAATAAAAAATATTGCTTCATCAGTCTCTTCACCAAATGGTGTACAGCCCTTTCATGGCATATCCTAAGTGGTCGTCTGCAAGTCTTTTGGTGTGCCCAAGGATTGGAGACATAAGAAGTGAAACATGGCTATAGCAGTTGCCATCACATGGGAGGCTATATCCGCTGCACCGATGGCTGCCTGAAGAGACGTCTTCACAACCAGATGACCTTTCGGGGATAGTGATGTTGAACTGCCCTCTATATCTCTTGCAGTTTACTTGAGAATTATGAAATTGAGTCCCAATTAATAAATTTATATTTTGCAAGAAGTGCCTCATAATTAGATATCCTCATTTGGAGACTAACCGTGGAATAGGTTTTTCTGGCAAACAAGTCAGTCATTTGTGATCTTTGTCTTTAAGGGTAGACTTTGGTGGGACCTAATTAGACCTCATTTGCTGTTGTAACTACAAAGGAACCTGGCACAGGATGCATAAAGGATTGTCAGAGCCCTGTACCAGAAACTGACTTTTCCTGTCAGTTGTTTTTGGAGGTAGGTGGAATTGGAGTCTGCCATAATATTTTCTGCAGGATCAAGAAGCATTTCATTAATAGGAAGCATGACTCTTCCAAGGACTGCTGTCTTCAGTAAGTCAAGCAATTTGTTCAGTGTGTCCTGGAACACTTCTGCCTGTATTCCCAGTATAGAAGTTTCTCTCCTCAGCCATTTCTGGAATGTTTTACAGACCTCTGGATTGGGGAAAGATGTTTCTGAAGCTACCTTTCATCAGGAGATGAGGAGGCAATAAGTGTACCGAGACTTGATATGTCTTCTACCACCTCTTCTGATAGGAGAAGTGTAGTTTACTATAGAGAAGTGGGATCAGGCAGTGTGTTTTTGGCAACTGATGAAGGAATTGGGGAGGGAGATCTAGGCATTGATCTTGTCACTGAAGCCAGCATAATATCCAGTTGAATACCCCATGGATTCCAGTATGGCCAGAGTGGGTTTACATATCATGATTCTGGCCTCATAGGTGGGTCCTCTTGTGAGTAATTATATAGTAATTATAAAAGTCTCTATGGAGACAAAAATGGTTCTGTGGAGACATGGGGAGCTCCACCTTTTGCCACAGTGGTAAGAAAGAACAGAGGGAGCCGGATGGCTCCACCCTTTATCCCTTTGCCTGTCAGCATGAAGACCTGCGTAGTGCACATGCCGCCCCTGTTACTTGTACCAAAAGTCTCTGACCTGAGTGAAATGGGCATCCACACACCTAATATGGAATGTATATGTGCACAAAAGCTTGAAGAAGAACCATTTTTCCTTCTTCAAATGACTGTCCACACTGATTCCGCTCTTGGGCTTTGTCTACACCGCTGCACATACCCATGTCCTAGATCAGGGGTTCTCAGACTTTTTATCCTGAGATCCACCTGTGCAGCTGCAACAGGCACTGCGGCCAACTATTAACACTTATTGAGGAAAATTATTATTTTAATGATTTCATACTGTGACAGGGTCAGGCCAGATGGCTACAGGAGAGTGTTAGAAGGCAGATATATTAGTCCCAGATTAAGCAAGTCCATTTTCCTGGGTAAAGTAACAGGGACAGTTCCAGAACAAGAAGGGACTTGCTGGAACAAATTCAGGCAGGCAGGCTAATTAGGACACCTGGAGCCAATTAAGAAGCTGCTAGAATCAATTGGGGGCATCCTGGCTAATCAGGGCACCTGAGTTTAAAAAGGACCTCCCTTCAGTTTGTGGTGTGTGTGTAAGGAGCTGGGAGTGGGAGGATGTGCTGCTGGAGGACTGAGGAGTTCAAGCATTATCAGACACCAGGAGGAAGATCCTGTGGTGAGCATAAAGAAGGTGTTGGGAGGAGGCCATGGGGAAGTAGCCCAGGGAGTTGTAGCTGTCACACAGCTGTTCCAGGAGGCACTCTAGACAGCTACAGTCCACAGGGCCCTGGGCTGGAACCCAGAGTACAGGGTGGGTCTGGGTTCTCCCCAAACCTTCCAACTCCTGATCAGACACAGGAGGAGCTGACCTGGACTGTGGGTTCCACCAGAGGGGAAGGTCTCTGGGCTGTTCCCCGACCCACATGGTGGATCAACAGAGACTGTGGGGATTGTTCTTCTTCCTTTTTCCTATGCTGGCCAGTGATGAGGTTAGCTGAGTGAATGGCAGGTTTGAGCTACTAGCAAAAGTGGCCAAACTGAGGGCTGCTGTGAATCTCTGAGGCAAGCAAATCCACCAATAAGCGCAGGACCCACCAAAGAGGAACTTTGTTACAATACTTGAACTATAACACTGTAAAGAAACAATGTATGTTTCCTTATCATTTTAATGTGAACAATTGTAATGATAGAAATCTCAAGCAATATGCTCTCAAAGCAATGCTTCAAAATCTTTGAAACCAAACAGTTTTAGTAAAACTACACTTTTAAAAAATGTTGAGAGCAAAATGTGGTATTCAGACTAGAAAAACACAATGTATAATTGTACAATGTATACTAATGAATAATAACACAACAATGTTAACTTTATGAAACACATTGTGTTATCTGTTGATTTTAAAACAAGATAGTTGTCCAATGTTGAACCATATTTTGTTTTCAACTTTTTTTAGTGTAAAATCTGAATTTCTGTGCTGTGTAAGTAAAGACCCAACCCTACTCTCTACGAATTAAAAAATAATCAAATATTATAAATAACATAAAATAAGAGTTATTATAATACACTAAGGCAATGGGTACTCATCCGATCCAGTAAAAGAGAATCCAAACTTCAAGTATGTGACATCATGTTTTCTTACTGCTTTCTTTATTTTTTTGGCTGGCCCATTTCGTGTAGCTCTAGATGGTCTGGGACTTTCATTATCTTCCACTATTGCACCCTTCTTTTTTTAAAAAAATGAAATTGATCCATGTCAGATTGAAATACTGTTAGCTGTTTGTTTATAGTTGAAAATGGTGGACTGTATATACCATTGCTAGTTTACCTTGCAGTGAAATGCACTGTTATATTTGTGAGAATTAAACTTGACATACTTCAGCTTGGTTTTTTTAAAATAAATAAATAAAGTTCTCTGTATTCTGTCCAACATATAGAGCTCAAATCATTACATTTTTATAGCTTTTACTTAGATTACACGATTCATGTGAAGTTAAAGATTTACTAAGAGCTTGACTGGAGAATACAGTCCACAGTTTGGGAACCCTGACTTAGAGTCTGCGCATGCAGAGGCGAGCCAGGCATGCCCATCCCAACAGCCCACATTTGCTGCGCTGATCATGGGTAGAACCTGTATACCTCCACCCACACTGGTGTTCCATCTGCATCTGCTTTGTGCTACAATTTCTGGGGTAGAATCCCAGTATTCTTTGTGTCAGACCAACTGGAGCCACTCTATGAACTGCTTTGTGGTGTGTTGTAGGTTGTACATACCTCTCTTTTCTGGCAGGTATTAGAAGACAACTATACCCACAATAGGTTGTCCAGCTTTAAAGAAAGAAAAGTCATGCTGTAACATAGCCCTGTAGTAGCTTTCTATGGATCTGTAGCAGAGACAGGTAGTCAGCTCCCAAAGGACCATAGCAACCCACTTCTAACAAGGCATCCCTCAATCAAGTCCTCTGGCACCAAGCTCCTCACACAGCTCCATGAAGGTGTGTTTCCTCATGCAGAAGTTCTGGAGTCACTGCTGGCCCTCCCATGTCTGCAGGACCTTGACATGGTGGTATAGTGGTGGGATTAACCTGAAATCATTTTGAGATCCAGTTGAGATTTTTTGAACTAGAAATACAGATTTTAAAAAGGAATTTTTTTTTCCTTTGGAAAGGAAGTCCAGAAAGCAGCTGAAACTGAAAGCAGCTTGTTTTTTCTCTGCTTTGTGGCCAAGCAGAGACAAAAGGGGATTATCTTTGTGAATTGCAGGTTTTCTTTGCCTGGAGGCAGGGTACTTAACTCATGCAGGGAAATTCAGTCTTCCAACCCAGAGTTTTTTTTTTTCCTAAAAGTAAATAGGGGGGGTGTGTTCTACCCATTTGCTTTTTCTTTGGGCTGGGTAAGCAGGTTTCCAAGTAGTTGGAGGTTTTTTGCTTTGATTTGGGCCCAGAGCAGAGACAAGGGAATTGTCTTTTTCTGTAGGCTGACAATCACTATCAGAGAATAGGTATTCTATTCCAGCACAGCACAGATGATTTAACTGGGAATTGATGATTTAACTGGGAATTGGTCCTGCTTTGAGCAGGGGGCTGGACTAGATGACCTTCTGGGGTCCCTTCCAGCCCTGATATTCTATGATTCTATGAAAGTTTTACAGCCAAGTTTTGTTTGTTTATTTCTAAACCTCGGGTGTAAAGTTAGTTAAAAACAGAGAGGTTAGAATGACAAAATCCACAGCTCGACTACAGCTGGAATTAGCCAAATTTCAGGCTGAGGAAAGACAAAGGGAACATGAAAGACAGATAGAACTCATGCAGCTGAAGAAGGAACAAGAAAGGGAGGCAGCGAGAGAAGCAGAACAACACCAAGTGGCTGCTCACAGGAGAGCTATGGAAGCAAGGGACAAAGAACTGGAGGAGAAGGAAAAAGAGAGGAAGTATGTGGAGGAGATGGAGAAGATAAAGGCTCAGCAGAATATCCCAACAAACCCTAGTAATCCTTCTCCAAGTACCACTTCCTATCCCAGAAAGTTCCCCACCTACAAGGCAGGCGATGATACTGAGGCCTTCCTAGAAAACTTCGAAAGGGCCTGCCTTGGGTACAACATCTCTACTGACCAATACATGGTAGAGCTGAGGCCTCAGCTCAGTGGACCCTTAGCTGAGGTGGCAGCTGAAATGCCTAAAGAACACATGAACAAGTATGAACTGTTTAAATCCAAGGCGAGAGTTAGAATGGGGATAACACCCGAACAGTCTCGTCGGAGGTTCAGAGCCCTAAGGTGGAAATCAGACATGTCATTTACCCGACATGCCTACCACATTGTGAAACATTGGGATGCCTGGATATCAGAAGCAAGTGTTGAATCTCCAGTAAATTTGCCCTTCCTAATGCAAATGGAACAATTCTTAGAGGGTGTTCCTGAGGAAATAAAAAGATACATCCTAGATGGGAAACCCAAAACTGTAATCGAGGCAGGAGAGATTGGAGCCAGATGGGTGGAGGTGACAGAGAAGAAGAAAACTGGTCGCAGTTGGAGCGGAGACCAGAAGGGACCACCCCAGACCACACCCTATTACCGGGGGCCGCCCAAAGCCCCACCTACCTCCCAAAGAACCCTCCAGACCCCTTATCGTCCCATCACCCCATTCTCCAGCAACCCACCTCGCTCCAGTGACCCGTCAGCTGGACGATGTTTTAAATGTAACGAGCTGGGGCATGTAAAGGCCAACTGCCCCAAGAACCCCAACAGATTACAGTTCATTGCACCGGAATCACACCAGAGGTCTGCAGGCCCAGATACCTCCCAGATACCCTTGGAGCGGAGCGAAACTGTGAGTGTGGGCGGGAAGAAGGTCACCGTGTGGAGGGACACCGGAGCACAAGTGTCAGCTATCCATGCTTCCTTAGTGGACCCCAATTTAATCAACCCAGAGATCCAAGTGACAATTCAACCCTTCAAGTCCAACTCTTTCAATTTGCCTACAGCCAAGTTGCCTGTCCAGTACAAGGGCTGGTCAGGAATGTGGACTTTTGCAGTCTATGATGATTATCCCATCCCCATTCTGTTGGGGGAAGACTTGGCCAATCATGTGAAGCAGGCCAAGAGGGTGGGAACAGTCACCCGCAGCCAGGCTAAACAAGCCGTGAGGCCTAGCTCTGTTCCGGAAACTTCTATCAGGACCCAGTCAGAGGTGATGGACCCGGACCCCAGGCCAATGTCTGCAACAGCAGTAGTGGATCCAGTCCCAGAGACCCAGACGGAACCAGTCCCAGAACCAGAACCAGCCGAACAACCAACACCAGACCCCGTGTCAGCACTGAATCCAGTACTTGCAACCTCAACACCAGAGGGCCCCACCGAACCTGAACTGGCAGCAGCCGATAACCCTACACAAGAGGCTCAGCCGGAGCCTGAATCCCAACATAGTGCACCAGCGGAGAGCGGTTCACAGTCAACAGAAACAGCTCCATCCCCTATATCGCTTCCAGAGGGACCAAGCCTTGGTCCACAATCCCATGAGGAACTGATGTCTCCAACATCAAGGGAACAGTTCCAGACTGAACAGGAAGCTGATGAAAGCCTCCAGAGAGCTTGGACGGCAGCACGGAGCAACCCACCGCCTCTCAGCTCTTCTAATCGATCCAGGTTTGTTGTAGAAAGAGGACTTTTATACAAGGAAACTCTTTCTGGTGGACACCAGGAAGACTGGCATCCTCAGAGACAGTTGGTAGTTCCAACTAAATACCGGGCCAAGCTCTTGAGCTTAGCCCATGATCACCCTAGTGGCCATGCTGGGGTGAACAGGACCAAAGACCGTTTGGGGGGGTCATTCCACTGGGAGGGAATGGGCAAGGATGTTTCTACCTATGTCCAGTCTTGTGAGGTGTGCCAAAGAGTGGGAAAACCCCAAGACCAGGTCAAAGCCCCTCTCCAGCCACTCCCCATCATTGAAGTTCCATTTCAGCGAGTAGCTGTGGATATTCTGGGTCCTTTTCCGAAAAAGACACCCAGAGGAAAGCAGTACATACTGACTTTCATGGATTTTGCCACCCGATGGCCAGAAGCAGTAGCTCTAAGCAACACCAGGGCTAAAAGTGTGTGCCAGGCACTAGCAGACATTTTTGCCAGGGTAGGTTGGCCCTCCGACATCCTCACCGATGCAGGGACTAATTTCCTGGCAGGAACTATGAAAAACCTTTGGGAAGCTCATGGGGTAAATCACTTGGTTGCCACTCCTTACCACCATCAAACAAATGGCATGGTGGAGAAGTTTAATGGAACTTTGGGGGCCATGATACGTAAATTTGTAAATGAGCACTCCAATGATTGGGACCTAGTGTTGCAGCAGTTGCTCTTTGCCTACAGAGCTGTACCACATCCCAGTTTAGGGTTTTCCCCATTTGAACTTGTATATGGCCGTGAGGTTAAGGGGCCATTGCAGTTGGTGAAGCAGCAATGGGAGGGATTTACACCGTCTCCAGGAACTAACATTCTGGACTTCATAACCAACCTACAAAACACCCTCCGAACCTCTTTAGCCCTTGCTAGAGAAAACTTACAGGATGCTCAAAAAGAGCAAAAAGCCTGGTATGATAAACATGCCAGAGAGCGTTCCTTCAAAGTAGGAGACCAGGTCATGGTGTTAAAGGCGCTCCAGGCCCATAAAATGGAAGCATCGTGGGAAGGGCCATTCACGGTCCAGGAGCGCCTGGGAGCTGTTAATTATCTCATAGCATTCCCCACCTCCAACCGAAAGCCTAAGGTGTACCATATTAATTCTCTTAAGCCCTTTTATTCCAGAGAATTAAAGTTTTGTCAGTTTACAGCCCACGGAGGAGACAACGCTGAGTGGCCCGAAGGTGTCTACTACGAAGGGAAATGTGGTGGTGGTGTGGAAGAGATGAACCTCTCCATGACCCTTGGGTGTATGCAGCGACAGCAGATCCAGGAGCTGTGCACTAGCTACGCGCCAACGTTCTCAGCCACCCCAGGACTGACTGAACGGGCATACCACTCCATTGACACAGGTAATGCTCACCCAATTAGGGTCCAACCTTACCAGGTGTCTCCTCAAGCTAAAACTGCTATAGAACGGGAGATCCAGGATATGTTACAGATGGGTGTAATCCGCCCCTCTGAAAGTGCATGGGCATCTCCAGTGGTTCTAGTTCCCAAACCAGATGGGGAAATACGTTTTTGTGTGGACTACCGTAAGCTAAATGCTGTAACTCGCCCAGACAACTATCCAATGCCATGCACAGATGAACTATTAGAGAAACTGGGACGGGCCCAGTTCATCTCTACCTTGGACTTAACCAAGGGGTACTGGCAGGTACCGCTAGATGAATCTGCCAAGGAAAGGTCAGCCTTCATCACACATCTCGGGCTGTATGAATTTAATGTACTCCCTTTTGGGCTGCGAAATGCACCCGCCACTTTCCAAAGACTTGTAGATGGTCTCCTAGCGGGATTAGGAGAATATGCAGTCGCCTACCTTGACGATGTGGCCATATTTTCGGATTCCTGGGCAGACCACCTGGAACATATACAAAAAGTCCTTGAGCGCATAAGGGAGGCAGGACTAACTATTAAGGCTAAGAGGTGTCAAATAGGCCTAAACAGAGTGACTTACTTTGGACACCAGGTGGGTCAAGGAACTAACAGCCCCCTACAGGCCAAAGTGGATGCTATCCAAAAGTGGCCTGTCCCAAAGTCAAAGAAACAGGTTCAATCCTTCTTAGGCTTGGCCGGTTATTACAGACGATTTGTACCGCACTACAGCCAAATCGCTGCCCCACTGACAGACCTAACCAAAAAGAAACGGCCAAATGCTGTTCAGTGGACCGGAAAGTGTCAGAAGGCCTTTAACAAGCTTAAAGCGACACTCATGTCTGACCCTGTACTAAGGGCCCCAGACTTTGACAAACCGTTCCTAGTAACCGCAGATGCGTCCGAGCGTGGTGTGGGAGCAGTTTTAATGCAGAAAGGACCTGATCAAGAATTCCACCCTGTAGTGTTTCTCAGCAAAAAACTGTCTGAGAGGGAAAGCAACTGGTCAGTCACTGAAAAAGAATGTTACGCCATTGTCTACGCTCTGGAAAAGCTACGCTCATATGTTTGGGGACGGCGTTTCCACCTGCAAACCGACCATGCTGCACTGAAGTGGCTTCACACCGTCAAGGAAAGTAACAAAAAACTTCTTCGGTGGAGTTTAGCTCTCCAAGATTTTGATTTTGACATCCAACACATCTCAGGAGCTTCTAACAAAGTGGCTGATGCACTCTCCTGTGGAAGTTTCCCAGAATCAACTGGTTAAAATTGTCCTTGAGATGTGGAAAATATTGTTAGTCTTTATGTACTTGGTAGTATATTTAGAGATGCATGTGTCTTATTAACTCTGTTTTTCCTAGAGCTCCAGGAAGAAATTCCAGCCAGTGTTTCACCCTAGCTGAGATTTGGGGGGCGTGTCATAAATATAAAGGGAAGGGTAAACCCCTTTGAAATCCCTCCTGGCCAGGGGAAAGCTCCTCTCACCTGTAAAGGGTTAAGAAGCTAAAGGTAACCTCGCTGGCACCTGACCAAAATGACCAATGAGGAGACAAGATACTTTCAAAAGCTGGGAGGAGGGAGAGAAACAAAGGGTCTGTGTGTCTGTCTTATACTGGTTTCTGCCAGGGATAGACCAGGAATGGAGTCTTAGAACTTTTAGTAAGTAATCTAGCTAGGTATGTGTTAGATTATGATTTCTTTAAATGGCCGAGAAAAGAATTGTGCTGAATAGAATAACTATTTCTGTCTGTGTATCTTTTTTGTAACTTAAGGTTTTGCCTAGAGGGGTTCTCTATGTTTTTGAATCTAATTACCCTGTAAGATATCTACCATCCTGATTTTACAGGGGGGATTTCTTTATTTCTATTTACTTCTATTTTTATTAAAGGTCTTCTTGTAAGAAAACTGAATGCTTTTTCATTGTTCTCAGATCCAAGGGTTTGGGTCTGTGGTCACCTATGCAAATTGGTGAGGCTTTTTATCCAACATTTCCCAGGAAAGGGGGGGTGCAAGTGTTGGGAGGATTGTTCATTGTTCTTAAGATCCAAGGGTCTGGGTCTGTAGTCACCGAGGCAAATTGGTGAGGCTTTTTACCAAACCTTGTCCAGGAAGTGGGGTGCAAGGTTTTGGGAAGTATTTTTGGGGGAAAGACGCGTCCAAACAGCTCTTCCCCAGTAACCAGTATTAGTTTGGTGGTGGTAGCGGCCAATCCAAGGACAACGGGTGGAATATTTTGTACCTTGGGGAAGTTTTGACCTAAGCTGGTAAAGATAAGCTTAGGAGGTTTTTCATGCAGGTCCCCATCACACTATGCTAGTTCTCCTGCTGTTTTGAAGAGTCATTGCAAGCATGGGGCTAATGTATACCAAGAATGGAATCAATGTGGACAATCACTCAAAGAACTACCTTAATTATTTCCCCAAAGTTTGGATTCTCTGAAGTTACCTTGGCAATACTCTGAGGGAAGAGTGAGTTCTACTTCTTCCTTCTGCATTAACTTTTGCAAAATAACCTCTGTGTAGTTGAATTTATACCCACATTAAAATGCAAATTGCTGGACCAACTGAAGCCAGGCAGGAATAGATTTATCAAGATGAGTCTCCAGTATTAGCAACATTTTGTATTGCTTATAGTTAAATGTAAATCCCTGAATTTACTGAACATATTGCAATTGCTAGGGTTTAAAATTATATATGTTTAACAATAGACATATTGGACACCTTTGCCTCTTGGTAGTTGAAATTTATCAGACTGGAATCATTAACCCATAACCCATGAAGGGTGACTACAGTGGTTGCACTTAAAAATGTTGTTACTTGTAGTCATTTGCAAATTGATTCTCATGGAAATTGCACTTATTGCTCTTTTGGTGCCCCTACTGTTACAAGACTTTTCATGATGACAGGATAGGTTGTCCCATAACAGTTCAAAAATCTATTATTTAGCAGGATTCCACCCCTTTAGGTAGATTCTTTACTCCACTGGCTTCTATCATCTGGGATCACTTTGAAATAAAAGAGGGAGATGAAGATAAGGGTGTGAACAAGTAAGGGGTTTATTAAGGGATGAGTTACAAAAGTAGGGAGGGGAAGCAAGGTAAACAGAATAAAATAGCTCTGTGGTTTATCCCCACAATGGGCCTAAAGCCCATAAACACCCTTTACAAAACTGTGGGCATAAACGCAACAAGAATCAACATTACTATCCAAAGGACAGGAACCCAGGTTGTATGGCATGCTGTTTAAGGGTTGCTTCTGTATCTCTCCAGATCCAGACCTTCTACCATGGTGCCTGGTGGAGTGGAACCACAGAAGAAACTCAGATCCTCTGAGAAGCTGGAGTTGAACCAGGTAAAATACAGATGACGGTGATCTTCTGCTTTCCTCGGCCTCAATAGTCCTCTTGCCTCTCACAGATCACGCAAACCAAACCAACACAAGCTTCCCTAGGGCGGACAGCACTAAGGGGAGAGTGACTTCCCCTTAAATAGACTGGTTATCTCCGGGCAGATCAACCTGAGTTCAGGTGATCCTTTCCCCCTTTGAGGGTTACCAGGTAAATTAAGCCCACGGGGCAACCAATTAGAAAAATCATACTATGGAAAGGGCGCCAAACTAATTGGAGAAGAAGGAGACAAACATGGAGGGCAAACAGCAAAGTAAAAACAAATATGGCTCAATGCCCTCAACAGTTCCCTCCTTGACAATAGGATATACTTAGGAATCCATATTGTCAACTTAAATTTGCATTAAATCCAAGGTAGGTGTTTCATCCTGGGGTGAATAGCAACCTTTTTAAGCTTACATTTGAACCAATTTACTATAATAATAATAATGAGAACAAAAGTGAGACCCTGTAAAATTAGCAATATTATAAATTGATGTAATAAAATATGATATGCATCAGATAATTCAGCTGGACTAGCACACAAAGTCTCCCACCAATGATTAAACTGGGAAGCTTTCAGAACCCTATCCAATATCTACTCTATTTGGTTAGTTGCGTGGTGGACCACTAGCATTATTTCTTTGCCGCCTTTTTTCCAGCTCCCCTAGCTTAGCAACCAGATCTGGATGCTGAACCATCTGCTTACAGGCAGAGATGTTAACTCCTAAGTGGATGGGGTCCACATGACAATGCAATGCTGTTGCGGTTCAAAACAAGACAGCACAAAGCTTTTAGCAAGCAAACAGGCTGGTCTGCCAATGGACTGGTCCTGTCAGCTTTCCACCCTCTCCTTTATTCTTTCTCTACCCCCGCACAATACATTCTCCAACAGATAAAAGGAATACACTGGCTTTGTTTAATATTCTTATTTACCAATTTCTATCTACCGCATTCCTTGCTCTCGGGCCTTGAGCCCAGTCCTGGGAGGCTTCCCACGGTTCATGTCATCTGGGCGAGATTCCAGGGTTCATGCCCTTGAGAGGAGCTGTGTGTGCACAGCTCCTACACAACACTCCGGGTATGCCCTGAATGTTGCCAAGCGCATGAACCCTGTATGAATCCTAGATCCCCTCCTTTTTTGTTTATTTGTGCTTGGCCATCTCATGGTAGCCATCAATTTGCTTTTGCAAGCCAATTAACTCCCGGACAGACAAGGTCATAACTCGTGGAGCCTGCCAGGACGGGTCTTGACAAAGCCTTAACAAAAAGGAAATACATTGCACACAGCAACAGCAAAAAATAAGCTTAAGAAGGTAAAGTGTAATTGGCTGGGTCCCAATTAGCCATGCTAGAGTACTGGGAAGAGAGGTTCGAGTAAGCAGCGAGCATCATCTCATTCCCAATTTCCTCAGGGTGATGACATACTGGAATAAGGCACGTACCTAACAATTCTTCAGCTGCTACAAAAGTGGGTAACATTTGCTATTAAAGCCAATGTTTCCCATAGGTTATATGTCATTCAGGCCCGTAACGGAGGAAGCGCTCCTGAGCCAACCCCTACAGGAAATAGCAGGCACAAATGGCATACAATCAATACAGAATTAGCAGTAATTTGGGTGAGAATTGCCACAAACAAAGTCTCAGGAGTCTCTGGCTGTTGTTTTGGTGCCAGTCTTCGTTGAGCCGCGGCGACCAATGCTTTTACTGCTCCCCATGTCACGGGCTGGCTTGGGACGCTACGCCTCCTCCGTCTCCGTCCCACTATTGTCGACCTGGGAAGCACCGCATTCTCCTCCAAGGTCAGCTGAAACTCCGGTATGGGGTTCGATAGCCCCTGGTGCCACGCCATGCTGTTTCAGTGCCGGTCACACACACCAGGCCGGAACCCACAATGGTCCTGCAGGGAGAAACATAGCAGCATATCCCCAACCCCAAGTGATGAAAGGCACTGGGCCCAACCATTGAGGATCGGGCAGCTGACAGTAATAGACACACGGTCTTTCCAGTACCTCAGACTTATGAAAATGCCAATCCGTGGGGGGTCTGCTGATCTGCGTTCAGCGTTAAATTATTTAAAGTAAACAAAAGGATATGCAATTGTTGCTGAATGTCTCCTAAGGTTCAGAGACGCAGCTCCCCTTGTTTTAATTGTTTGTTGAGCAAGGTTTTTAGCGTGCGATTTGCACGTTCAACAATAGCTTGGCCTGTGGAATTATAAGGGATCCCGTGTTTGAGACAGATGTCCCATTGGGCACAAAAGGTGGAGAGGGCTGTGGAGCAATAGGCTGGGGCATTATCCGTTTTTATCTGGCTCAGGCGACCCATAACAGCAAAACAGGCTAGCAAATGGTGACTAACTTTGGGAGTGGCTTCCCCACGCTGTGGGGTCACCCAGAGAAATCCCGAATAGGTATCAATGGAAACATGTAAAAACGAATAGGGGCCGAATTGTGGCACGTGAGTGACATCCATTTTCCACAGCTGATTCGCTGTGGTACCGCTGGGGTTAACGGCATAAGAAAAGGTAGGGGCAGCCGCGGCACAGTGGGGGCAGGAATGAACAATAGAACGTGCATGATCAGCAGGAATGTGAAACTGTCGGGCCAAAACAGAGGCAGACTGATGAAAAAAGGAATGGCTTTCAATGGGGTCAGAAAAAAGGGAATTTATCTGACCACTCAACATGCGATCGGCGCACGCATTGCCCTCAGTGAGTAGCTCATGCAAAGGGGTATGACTGCGAATATGAGCAACAAAATAAGGGAAATTACGAGTGGTGATGAGATACTGTAAGGACAAAAACAGGCGAAGAAGGTCCGCATCGACCTGAGGGGTGATGAGAGCAAGGGGTAAATGATCAATTACCTGATAAACATAATGTGTGTCCACAATCAAATTAAAGAGACAATCAGCAAAAAATTGAAAGGCCAAAATAACAGCAGCTAGTTCCAAGGACTAGTGAAGCTCTCCAAGCGCTATGCATGCTAATGTTGTTGTACAAGTGAATGAAGCGCTTTCAGCTTTTCTAGGGGGAGGGGCCACTGGTCAATCCATACGGGCTCTAAGGATTGCCACACCAATGGTAATGCGGAGGGCAAGGTGGGTGAGGGAGGGTTTGGGGCCATTATATATTAATATCGAGGGTGGTGTCCAGCTTTACAAGTAAGTCACGGCCCCAAATATTGAGGTGGACAGGGAGTACAAAAGGGCGGATTGTAGCAAGGGCATGGCCTCCTGGTTTAGAGACTGTGACCCAAGACAAACTTTGGCACCCGGGTTTGCTACCCCCGATTCCCCACAACTCTTTAGAAGGAACTGTTGGCCAACCGACCGGCCACTCCGGATCACGAATAACCATAACGTCAGCTCCAGTGTCCACCAGCCCTGTAAAAGGAACATTATTTAAGAGAAGTGTTAACTGAGGTTTCGAGGGGCGGACCGACATTGTTAGAGCAACAAGCGGAGGGGACGTGTTGTGAGACGGTAACTGAGACAGCATTGATCTAAAGCTGCCTCCGCCCCGGGCTCGATCCTCTGCAGCTGGCACCTGATAGGGGACTAAAATCAATTGTGCAATTGACCGTCCATGTGGGAGCGACTGCGGAAGATGGGTCCACACCTGAACCTTAATAACGCCGGTGTAATCGGCGTCAATGACCCCTGGGATGACAAAAAAACCCTGTTTCCCAGCGTGTGAGCGAGGGAGAACCAGACCCACAAATCCGTCAGGGAGAGGTCCCGTCACCTGTGTAGGTATGGCACAAACCTCCCCCGGCAACTGAAAATCAGCGTCCTCCTGCATAATCAAATCAAGCCCTGCACTTCCGGCAGTCGCCGCCCTCATGAAATCTATGGATTTTAAGGCAGAGGAACAGTTGTCTGAGTGGGAAACACCCCCGTTTGGCCCTGGATTCGGGGGAGACCCGTTGTGCGGTTTCCTGACCTGCTACAACACTGATTAGCCCAGTGATAGCCCTTCCGACACTTGGGGCACTTCTTTTAGGGGCAGGCGGGCGCCGTCGATGAGCAGCACTCCCACTGAAAGTGACCCTCCTTACCACAGCGGTAACAACGCTTCCCCTCCTTCCCGCTTTTCCGCAGGGCGGCGTCCAGAACCCCAGCTTTATGTGCTTGTGTGCCGATGTTTTGTGCAGACATGCATGTGCATGTCTGACAGCTCTAGAATTCCAGAGGCTTGTGCCGCCTGGAGAGCACGGCGGCAATCCTCGTTCGCATTTTCAACCGCCATTTTTAACAGGATCTCCTGAGCTGCTGCAGGGCTATCCACCTGTCAGAGGATAGCCTCCTGCAATCTGTTGGTAAAATCCACAAAGGACTCTGATGCACCCTGACGGGTACTGGCAAAGCTTTTAGTAGGCTTGCCTGAATCCGGGACCTTCCGGAAGGCATGCTGGGCGCAGGTGGAAATAATGGGGAAGACGGTCTGAGGGAGTTGAGACTGCATCTGAACGGTAGCAAACTGGCCCTCCCCTGCCAAGTGCTCATAAATGATACCTTGCTCTCTATATACCTGGGCTTGGTGTTCCGCCATCTGCCGATACTCACTAAGCCAAATAACATACTGACTGGGCGTCAGCATCATGCGCAACAGCGCTTTCCAGTCTTCAGGGACCAGGGTGTACCCAGTACCTGGCCCTTCAATGAGACCACGTACATACGTGCTAGTGAGGCCGAACTCGCGAATCGCTTTCTTTACCTCTGTGATCACCGAGTAAGGCAAACTGACCCAGTTTGCAACCTGGTTGCCCTGGCCATCATCCTGCCAGGTTACCGGACAAACTGAGACCAGATCAGCCAGCTCCTCTGCTGTAATATCTGAGCGAGTCTTCGCTGCATGAACCATTTGTTGCACCAGCGAAAGCCCCTGAGCAGACGCGGACGACCCCCCGGGGGGCCCCGGAGCATGGGGCCCCACGGGGGGATGGTAATCACACACCGGCTCCGGTGGGGAAGGCAAGGGAGGTGGTGGTAATAGAGGCACTGGGGGCGAAGCAGGGGGAGGGATTGTTGCAGGAGCGGACGGGGGTGGCGGGATCAGCAGCCCCTCTGTTGGCGCGGGAGAGGGCCTTTCCGAGGCGACATGCTGTGTCGCATCGCCAGGAGGGGGGATGGCTGCAGGAGCAGACGGGAGTGGCGAGAGCACCAGCCCCGCGAGGGAGGGCCTGTCCGAGGCGACACGCTGTATTGCGTCGCGGCAGAGGTGCCAGGCATGTAAAGCCTGCACGGGCGCCCGAGGCTCTTTGTGCAATGTCTGGCCCAACTGCTCCCAGTCCGCTAGCTTAAGGGTTCCAGCTTCAGGGTACCACGGGCACTGGGCACTCACCTCCTGTAGCAGGAGAGTGAGTTCTCGAGTGGGGCAATCATGCTGAGCCTTACGCAGCGAATACTGTAGCTCATTGCGGTGTTGCACTTGCAAAGCAGAGAGGGAGCTTCCCATACTTACCACAATGAAAAATACTCACCGGGATCCGCAAAGCGGATGAGTGACGCGTCTGAAACCCTTGCCGGGCGAGGTGAGTGCTGAGGGCCCCACGTTTGGGCGCCAGTTGTTGTGGTTCAAATACAAGACAGCACAAAGCTTTTAGCAAGCAAACAGGCTGGTCTGCCAACGGACTGGTCCTGTCAGCTTTCCACCCTCTCCTTTATTCTTTCTCTCCCCCCGCGCATTACATTCTCCAACAGATAAAAGGAATACACTGGCTTTGTTTAACATTCTTATTTACCAATTTCTATCTACCGCATTCCTTGCTCTCGGGCCTTGAGCCCAGTCCTGGGAGGCTTCCCACGGTTCATGTCATCTGGGCGAGATTCCAAGGTTCATGCCCTTGAGAGGAGCTGTGTGTGCACAGCTCCTACACAACACTCCGGGTGTGCCCTGAATGTTGCCAAGCGCATGAACCCTGTATGAATCCTACACAATGCATATGCAAGTTTTACATTCTGCACTGTTAACTTTTCAGATACAAAATTTATGTTGCATCCAGATATAGATAAAACAAGGCAGAAGCATAAATGAATAACCTTATATAAGAAGTTAACAGTGAATTCTGACCACATACTACTTATACATAGACAATTATTATCTATGACAATTCATTGAAACTGGTTACCCGATCTGGAGCGTAGGGAGTAATGGCATTTACCCTTACTGGCGTGCAGGCAGATGTGCATACCTGAATAAAGTTCTACATTACAAATATAGCCATTATTTATCTCCCAGATACATGAGCCTAGATTTGGATCAAAATATTGATTATTTATTTCCATCACCCAACTAGGTATATCCTTAGGTGTCATGATTGTATGATTTATGTTTAAGCCTAGAGGTATCAGAGGATAAACCCAATTTGTGGTAGCATTGATGATGATCATAATATAAACAACTACTCTAGTAGAGTACATTTCAAAGTTCAGTAGCTTCCACCATGAATGGTGTTCCCATTCAAAGGGAGACACCTCCCTCCTCATCATACCTTTTATTTCCCAATGGGATTTTACCTTGATATCCAGCCATGATGATACTGGTGTATATGCCCTGTATCCAGGTTTGGGCTTGGGCACATGTGATGGCTCATGATGCACAGGTCTGCAGTTTCCCCACGGAGTCCACTATTTGGACCAGGACATTCTCTTGAATTGAATACCAGGAGGACATGAGTGCTGTGGTTCTGTATGTTAGTTCTCTGATTTTATTAAGTGAAGAGACCAAGGGCTGGTTGAGTGTTGAAAAGTCATACCCTATATTACAAATTTTTTTTGCAAGGTTACCGGCATTGGCTAGATTGGCCAAATCTAAGCCAGTACCCACACCTCCAAGTACCTTGGCCACTAGATCTCTTTTGAATTTTAGGCCTGTAGGAGCAACAGTGCTAAGCCAAGCCTTCCTGTAAAGGAACAGACTCAACCCTGCAGCTCCTCCTGCTGTTCGTCCTTGGGAATTAGCTCTTTTCCAGCCTGGAGCGCCCTCTGCAGGCTGGTGATCTGCCCAGCTCTGGCCCCTGTGTCCCTAACAGACCCCGGTGCCCCTTTCTCTGGGGTTCTTCCCCTGGCAGTACCCCCACACTGTGCTTCTGGGTCTCCCCTTCCTGGGGAACCCCCAACCCACTATCCCCACCTTGCCTCAGTCTGGGCTACTGCCAATCATCACAAAGCGCCCGCTTCCTGGGGCAGACTGCAGTGTAAAGGCCACTCATCATAGGCAAGAGGGTTCCGACCTGTTGCCTTCCTCTGCCTCCGAGTACCTCTATGGGCCTTGGACCAGGCCCTGCAGCCTAGGAAGTTGGCAGCCTGGAGCGCCCCCGCTCAGCCTGCTCCTTCATCAGCACTGCACCACCCTCAGTACCCAGGCAGGCAGGCCCTGCTCTCTCCCAGCCTGGAGAGAGACTCCTTGGGCCTCTGGCTGACAGCCTTTTATACAGGCCAGCTGGAGCAACAGTGCTTCCCTCTCCAGGGCAGCTTTTAACCCCTTCTATTTTAGGAGCAATGCCTAACCACTACAATGCCAAGCCATACATTGAGATTTTATATATGGGGCACATTTGGATTTCACGCTGCAAATGGTGGTTTGCAGATCTACTAATACCCTTTTGATAGAATAACTTGGATTAATAATTACCAGGCTTTTGAGGTCTTTCTTAAGCACAACAAATCCTAAGGAACTTTTATACAGGGAGCACCAAGATTGCCATCTTTTGTTTTATGCCAGAGTCATCTACATTTACAGATATATTAAGTTGGCCATAACAGCTAGCCACAAAATTAATGGAACTTACATCACAAAAATTGTTAACACTGAAGGAGACATTACAATATGGTTTGTTATCACTACTGCAACTTAACCATGTTGCATATTCCTTAGAATGAGTATGTAACCTAACAGGAAGGGATGCCACATAAGATTGAACATTAGCAAAGATGTCAATTTGAATAGCTCCCATCCTTATGTGACGTTTTAGGTTAGACCTAATACATATACACTTTAAGGCACTTTTTGTTACAAGCCCTCCAATGCAATTGTTAAAATGGTTGCTAAGGAGCTTCCATCTGCAGCTGTTTTGGGGTTTTACTACACGCAGGGAGGTGTCTGACTGTGAATCTGTGAAAGGACCGGTAGCCAGAGAGCTTGTGCTACCTAATACTTCCTTCACTGATATTACACAATTGGCTCCATTCTTATAAGTGAAGATCATGATTGGTCCACCATCCACAAATACTGAAAGACTTTGAAATAACTGTCCAGGGTTTGAATGTCTACCTGAATAGGCAATCACTGAATGTCTACCTGTAACAATCGAGAGAAGACAAACCGGTAGTTACCATGGGCTCTCAACTGTTGACCTCTTTCCACTCCTTAAGCTGGGTGGAGTGAAAGGAATTCAGGCTTTTCTTTCCCTTCTTTCCATATATTTCCACCTGGTATGTGGTAGGGCTGGCCTTATTTACAATGGGGACAGGACCTACCCATTTAGGGCTAAGGGAGTGGTGAGAAAAACCTGTACAAAACTCAGTCTCCCACATCCCACTCAGTTACTTTTAAGGTGTTACCCTATCACTTGCCCATTTGCCTAGCATTTAACTTAAGTTGCATGGCTACTTCCTTCTGAGCATTGCTGATGCTTAAGGAACTTTTCTATATATTGGTCCATCTGAACCCTGGGTTGGTATTCATCAGGGGGAATGCCTCCTAACCACCATTTCTCAGGGGTTCTCATAGTTCTTCCAGTGAGAACCTTGTGTGGTATGTATCTGTGGGATGCAAGGGTAGTTTGTATCACCATCAGAACAAATGGCAATTGCTTATACCAGTTTTTATCATTGGTGGATATGATTTTTCACAATGCAGTCTTCAAGGTGCGGTTGCTCTGTTCCACCAACCCGGAGCTTTGTGGGTGGTCCACTGTGTTGAACTTTTGTTTGATTTGCAGGGCTTGGCACAGACACCGGAACCCTTCTCCCACAAAGTAGGGTCCTTGGTCAGAATCAACTACCTCTGGCAAACCGAATCGAGAGAAGGTTTTCTCCAGCAATGTTTTGGCTTTAGTAGCAGCAGTGTTATTTCTGACTGGATAGTCTTCGATCCATTTCAAGAATGACTTGACTGCCACAAGGTAGTGTCAGTTACTGGCTCCAGCACAGGGCAGAAGACCTATAAAATCTATTTGGAGATGGTACCAGGGTCCCCCTATCATTTGATGGAACATTGGGCCTTTACCAGTTCTTCTGTCTGGATTGTTCTCTGCACATGGAATATAGTTCCATATATATTTGTCTATGGTATCTTTTTGTTAGGCCACCAATCCACTGTCAATATTCAGCTGACAGTCTTGTTGGTACCAACATGTCCTTGCTGATGTGCCAGAGTAATTAGCTCTTTTCTAAGAAAGGTTGGAATGATGAGAACTGTGAATCTTTTTTAGTTGCCATAATCAATCCGCTGCTGTGATTAGATATCAGAGAGCCATGAAGCTCAGACTTCTTTAATAAATCTTTAATTTCTGGGTCTTGTTGTTGCAGCTCTACAAGCTCTGGCTGGATGTTCACATCGATGACTGGACCTTACAAATTATATCATTGGATTTATTCCCACAGGCTTTCAGGTCCCAACAGGGCAACTTCTTTTGCAAGCATATCCACCTTGTTGTTCCGAATAGAAATTTCTTCTTGGTCCTTTCTTTGTGCACAGACTTTAAATAGGTACATTCTTACAGTTCTTTTCTCTGCCAAACGCCACACATGTACTCAGTATTTGGCGTGTGAGATGGGCTTATTATCCGCTGACATCATCTGAAGGCTTAACCAAATAGGCATCCAATTAATTAATGCTTGACTCACCCAATCCAAGTCAGAGCAGATTAATAAATCTGTGTCCAAATCCACCTTATATAAGGTGGCTAACCCAGCAACAACTTCTGACGCTTGAGCAGAGTTTTTCATTACAGTCCCTTGGAGCATTCTTCCAGTTCTTATTTGGAGAGCGGCATACCCTTCCCGTGGAATGCCTTCTTGGTAGTGGCAGCTCCCATCTACCACCCAGATGTCTCTTGACTTCTTTAGCAGCTTAATAGGAGGTCTCTGAAAAGAAAGGTGACTTGCTCTCATTTGTGTCTTCTGATGGAAGAGGACACTCATGGTTTTCTCTGGATGTACACAGGGCATATGGAATTATGGATAAGGACTGAGCTTTTTCCACTTGGACATCTTTATTGAGCAGGCTGATTTCAGATTGCCAGCCATGGGTTTGAGACCTTTCCTTCATTTATGCTTCCAGACAGAACATACCTGACTGGGGTGTGTATTGTTCTCAGGACGTTCACATGGAGTGTACCCTTTTTCCACCTCACTCAAGGTTTTAGAGCTGAAGGCGACTGGTTTAAGTCCTGTGCCACTGTCGTGCATTAGAGCTGCACTGAGTTCGTTCTTTGTTGTCACATTTTGCAGGATACAGTTTGCTGTCTGTGGATATGCAAATGCTGATGCTTGCATAAGGGCTTGCTTTAATTTACAAAATGCCCTTTTTTCTACATCAGTCCAAGTCCATTCTGTTCTTTTCTTCAGCATATTAAAAGAGGAGTTGTGCTAATTTAGAATAACCCTCTATAAAGTCACAGGAGAACCCTGTCAGCCTGAGAAATGAATGTAGCACAGTTATGTCCGGGGGGCCAGGTAACTTGCTGATCAGCTCAACCCTGCCAGCATCTGGACAACAGCCTTGAATGCCTAACTCCATTCCTAAGTAGGTTACCTCTTGCTGGAGCATCTGCGCCTTGGTGGGACTAATTAGGAATCCCTTCTCTTGGATCTTTTTCAGGATGACCTCTAAGATTTCCAGATTCAGATACAGATGACAGTGATCTTCTGCTTTCCTCAGCCTCAATGGTCCTCTTGCCTCTCGCATAGTGTGCAAACCAAACAAAAATGGACTGCCTCTAGGGCGGACAGCACTAAGGGGAGGGTGATTTGCCCTTAAATAGACTGGCTAACTCTGAGCAAAAAACAAATATGGCTAAACACCCTCAACACTACTGCCAAACTGATATACCCTGTTTCATTCTAATTTAAGTCATTGGGAATCCCTATGTGAGTAAGTGTTTGCAGGAATCTGGGTTTATACTCTACAATCTCTCTTTCTGATTAACTCACCCTCTTTCAGCTAATGTATTTTGCACATTTGGTAAACTCCTAATCATTTTTCTTTGTTTCCTTTCCTTGCTTTCAATTTTGTAGTAGATATTCAATCCCAAAATATTCCAATTCCATATCAGAAGGATACTCTTTCCAGGTTTCAAAGTGAAAAATCATCTATTGTAATTCCATTTTTGAATTGAATTCTGAGCAATCAGTCTCCATTTTCTTCTGGATTGCTTTTGGTTCAGGGCTTGATTTGTAAGTGAATTGCAGCATGGTACATAATTAGAACTGGATCAATACTAGAAGAAAGTAATTTCTGTAATGCAGAATAAGAAAAAAAAACAGTCTTTGATTCAGAGTCTCCTTTCCAAATGGATTTACTAATGTTTCACAGTCAGAGAGGTTAAGATTTTTTATGACACACTATAAAATCGGTTGAAAATTGATGATTGGAGGTTTGGTGTTGGTCAAAAGGTAGGTAAAAATCACTCTCAGTGAGAATGGATATTTAGCATTTAGTATAGAGTTAGACAAAATAGAGAAGATGACAGTCATCTTTGACTGGAGGTTAGACATTGAATAATAATAATTTAATCTCATCTAATTTTACTTTGACCTCTACCCATCAGTTATTTTCATTTTCCAACTGGTAATCCAAAGAATTTTGCCACTGTTGATTGAAACAATAATCAACCCACTATCTGTCACTCCCTCTAATTAATGTACAAATTATCTCTGAAATCCAACCCTTTGAGAATGTTAGGTTCTTTAAGTAAGGCATCATCACAGCTCATCTTGAAATATTTATTTTAATTTGACTGTTTTATTTTGATCTCTAACATTACTAAAACTGGGAGACTTTCCAGCAATAACTTGTCCAGTCAAGGTCAGCCTTTCTTCAGTAATTTGTACCACCTGTGCATCAGCTGCTTACAGCTTTCCAAATCTTCTCAACCCAGAAACTTGTACCAGTGCCATTGTTTGGACCACACTAGCCCTTACCTCATACAAGGTTTGATGGTCTGGAAGAAGAGAGGTTGTCCCTCCTGGTACGAGAAGTTAGGAGCCCTGCCACCTGCCCACACCTTATTTTGGGGGTGTCCTTCCTTATTGCTGATTCCAATTCCAATTTAACAAGGAACCAGGCCCTATTTTGAACAAGTCCCCATTCTAAATCACCTGCCAATTGTGACAATATAATCATCTTCCTCTCTCTGTTATGGCAGTCACAAAAGGCAAGATTTACTAAGCAATGTTTTTAGAAAGTCACTAAAGTAGCACTTGAGGATACTTAAGCACCTTAAAAGAAGAAGTTACTCACCTGGTGCAGTAACGATGGCTTTTTGTAGTATATGTCCTTATGGGTGCTCCACTATAGGTGTGCCTGTGCCCTGCACCTCTGATCAGAGATCTTTGGTAGCAGTGTCTATTCGGCCTGCACATGCACTCTTCCTACCTCGTGTTCTGCCTCGAGGCTAATTAGTGCTGTGCAGGTGAACCACCCTCAGTTCCATCTGTACCGCAGATTCACTATAGAGAATTCTGAAGCAGTGGGGAGGAGGGTGGGTTCTGGAGCACGCCTAGGGTCACACATCTCAACAAACCATCGTTATTGCACAAGGTGAGTAAATTCTTATTCTTCTTCTCCTTTGAATAGTGCCCCTATGGGTGCTCTACTGTAGGTGATTCCCAAGCAGTATCCCCAGTGGAAGACTGGGGCTTTGGAGTTGAGTCTGTTATGGATGATGAGACAGTGGAGCAAAGATGGCATGAGAAGCAGAGTCTCTAGCAATTGCACAGTGTTCTGCAAAAGTATGAGCAGACACCCAGGTTGCTGTCCCGCAGATTTCTGGAATAGGAATGTCTTTAATGAATGGGACAAAAGTGGAAACCAACCTTATGGAATGTGTAAGGATTCCAGGTGGAGGTACCAAATTATGTGCATGATAGCTGTAGTTAATACAGTTTGAGACCGATTTAGAGTGTCCCTGAGCTGATATCTCTGTGCCTTTTGATCTTTCTGCAATTGACAGGCAATATCCTAAATGTCCTCATCCTGTCCAAATAGAAGGCCAGTGCTCTCCTTATATCAACCATATGTAGTATAGCCTCACGGTGAGGCTTTGGGTAAAATGTGGGAAGATGAATGAGTTGGTTCATGTGAAAAGATGAAGTCACCTTGGAAATGAATTCTGGATTTGGCCTGAGAGTGACCATGTCTTTAAAGAAAATTGTGAATGGGGAGTACCAAGGTAATCACTACTAAGAACACTGACTTCACTGATAGATGATCAAGAGAACACATAGCTGTAGATTCAAAAGGTGGTCTAATTAGACTCCTTAGATCTAGATTCAGGTCCCATGTTGGTCTGCGGTATCTGGGTTAGGGGAATAGGTTCCCTATGCCTTTGAGGAATCTCTTTGTTGTTGGGTTGGTGAAGACTGAGTAGTGCTGTATCTGCTGGTGGAAGGCCGTTATGGCCACAAGATGTACTTTGAGTGAGCTGAGGGATAGCCTCTACGCGTTGGAATCATGAAGGAACCAAGCCTTGAGCCAAAGGATCCGTAGGTTGGGATGGAGAGTTTGTCTGTCATTCTATGAGAAGAGGTTAGGAGTAATATGAAGAGGGATTGGTGGACACCTTGCTGGCTGCGTCAGGTATTGGTACCACACCTGTCTCAGCCAGGTAAGAGAAATCAGTGTAACTCTTGTTTTTTCCCTCTTTATTTTTATCAGGACCTTCAGCATCAGAGCGAATGGGGGTAATGAATGGGGGTAATGGGAGAAGGAAAGCATCCCCTAATGAGCATTTTGCCAGGCTGGCTATGGAGCCATAGAGAGGGCATTTCCTGTTCAGGAAAGTGGCAAATAAGTATATTGTTGGGGTTTCTCAGTGATCAAATATATGGTGGAGTACTGCTGGGTCCACTTCTCATTTGTGTTCATGTGAGAACATGTGGCTGAGATTGTCTGTTGTTATATTCTGTACTCCCACTAGGTAGGCAACTGGTATGAGAGCATTATGGCAAATGCACCAAATTTCAGAGATTTTCTGTCCTTAGGGAGGATGACCTGGCACCCCTTTGACAATTTATGTAAAACATGCAGACTATGTTGTCTGTCATGACTCTTGTGTGGGCATCCTTGATCAGTGGAAGAAAGCGAGCACAAGCATTTCTGACTGCTCTTAGTTCCAAGAGGTTTATGTGCATAGATGACTTTGTGGGGGACGATTTACCCTGAACTTTGTGATTGCTGAGATGGGCTCCCCAGCCTCTTAAGGATGCATCTGTTGTTAGAAGCCGCTTTTGGAGGGACTGGGGGGAGATTGTGTGAAAGAGTCCCCTGCACAGACGTTCTTAGGGTCTTTCCACCATTCCAGAGAATGTTTGCCCCTGGAGGGCAGCAACAAGGGTTTGCCTAGGGTGTCTTTTTTCAGTAGCTACGCAGACTTGAGCCATGCCTGTGGGCACCTCATGTGTATTCTGGCTTGAGATATCACAAACATGAATGCCACCATATGACCGAGAAGCTGAAGACAATGTCTGGCTGATGTTTCTGGCTGGTTTCAGTTGTCTATGAGAGTGCTCAGAGTGTGAAAACTGTGTTATGGAAGGAATGCCCTCTCTTGTATTGAGTCAAGATTGGCTCCTATGAAGTCCAACCAATGTTTGCAATTATTGCATTCCATTGGAGTCAGGGTCGATTTTTGGACACTGATTTATAAACCCAAATGTGGGAAGACGACTGTAGTCCTTTGCGTGTCCCAAAGAGCATCTTTGAAGCTGTGGGCTCTGAAAAGTCATCCAAGTAAGGGTAAATCATGATTCCAGGTTACATAGGTGAGCTGCTACTACAGAGAGGACTTTAGAGAATACTATGGGTGCAGATGAGAGGACAAAGGGAAGTACCCTGTATTGGTAATGGTCCTGACTGAAGGTAAACCTGAAGAATTGTTTGTGGGATGGCTGGACAGATATATGGAAGTAGGCATCCTGAAGGTCGAGCTCAGAACCAATCTCCGTGCTCTAGAGATGGGATAATAGCTGTTAGTGTGACCATCTTGAATTTTTGTGCCTTCACAAATGTGTTCAGTGCTCTTAGATCTAGTATGAATTTTTACCCTCCTTTTTTCTTGGGAATCAGGAGATATCAAGAGTAGAAGCTTTTGCCTCTGAGATGTACAGGAGCGGGTTCTATGGCTCCCAGGCATAGCAGGTAAACTATTTCCTGTCTTAACAGTTTCTCATGAGAAGGATCGCTGTGTTACCCAAAACAGAGCCAAGATACCCCCAGAATATTGTATCTATTGCCCCCTCCTGGGTTTACCAGAGGTTCCCTTCAAGATAGTCTACTAACCTATTAACCGGTTTCTGCAGGGTGAAAGGCAGCTCACCCTAGAGGAATTACCTAGGTTTACCAGAGGTTCCCTTTCAGAAAAACTCACTAGAATATCTTAGACCAGTTATCCTTGAGATGACATGAATACAGTCTTCCTATATAATTGATTGACACACAGGCAGTACTTTTTCAAGACAAAGTATCTTTTATTACAGTAGCACGCTGATGATCCCAGGCTACCAGGAACTCATGTTCAGTTGAGTATAGACCAGGATTTCCAACTCTTTTTCAGTCACCGCTTCCTAGGATATAGCATCACCCATCCTATATGTATGGCCAACATTCTTTGTACCTAGATTATGACTTTACATATGGCCATATCAAGGCCTTGTCTACACTGGGGGCAGTGTACAGAATATCTGTAACTATACACCACAGTGAAAAGCAAGCTTTGTCCATGCTGCAGAGTCTAGCTACACTTGGCAGTGAAAGGTTCAGGCGGTGGGGCAAGGCTCTGCCTGCGGGGAGCTGCTGGAGCCTTTTCCCACTGCCCTCCTCCTCCCCCCCGCCAAAGCATTTCCCCACTGCTGGAATCTTTCACTGAGGTGGGAAAGATTCCAGCAGCTGCCTGCTTTTACTGCATGAAGGAAAGTCTTTGGCAGGAGGAAGCCAGAAGGGAAAGGCTCCAGCAGCGGGGAGCCAGTGAGACATGCACTGCTAAAAATAGCAGAGTAGATGTGGGAGGCACGTCTTGGCCGTGTAGAGAACTGTGTATTTACTCTAAAGTTCTGGTGTGTTTTTACTAGCCTAAGCAGTGCCTCACCATCTACGCTGCATGCCAGGATGGCCATGCAGTGGATGTACTCTACATGCTGCCTTAAGTGTAGACATAGCCTAAAATGCATATTGTTTGCTTGCGTCCTCCTTATTAAGCTATCCAGATCAGTCAATATCAGTGACCTGCCCTCTTCATGATTTACCACACTGCCAATTTGTGTGTCATCTGCAAATGTTATCAGTAATGGTTGTATTTGTATATATTATTTACATTGGTTATATAATCTTCAAAATATAGGTCTATTTGCTTGTGTAGGTGTATCAATCAATGATATTGGTAAGTGGCTTTTGGTTTCAGCTACCTAAGTACTTTGATGCCTCCCCTGCCACCACTGAAGTTTTTGAGCACCTCCCAAGTGCTAGTGAATTTATTTCTCACAAGATCCCGGTTAGGTGGGGAAGTATTACTATTCCTATTTTACAAATGAGGAACTGAGGCCTAAAGACATTAAGTGACTTACACAAAGTCACACACCGAAGTCTATTACAGAATCGGGGCACTATTGAACCATTATCTCCTGAGTCCCAACTCCAGAGCCTTACCCACAAGTCTATTCTTCCTCATCTTTGTATGCATCTTTCTTTACTTTTCCAGTTTTCTTAGAGATATCAGGAATGCATTGTTAGAGTAAATGTCTGTGTCCTTCATAAGGAGTTATTCACAGAATTTATCACAAGTCTTATCGAAAACAATAAAATTAATTCCCCACTGTTAAAATATTTATTTTGTGGGTCTCATGCCTATAGTAAAATGATGTAAAACGTTTGATATTCGACATTTATAATAGTAAAAAGAAAAGGAGTACTTGTGGCACCTTTAAGTACTCCTTTTCTTTTTGCGAATACAGACTAACACGGCTGTTCCTCTGAAACCATTTATAATAGTGTTACTTTTGTAAATAACTAACTCAGTTTATTGTAACTGCCATTTTAACAGATGATAAATTGATATATATTGAAATAATTGACAAACTATTGATGGTGAATTGAGTCTTTCATTGGTCAAATGAAAGTGTGTTCTTATATTTGTCTATCTTTTCAATAAGTCTTTTAGAATCTAAAGACTCTCAATGGACCCTGATATTGGCAGACATTTCATGTGTGCAAAAACAGCTTGGACAAAGGATTAGGGTATATTTAAGAAATTTAGATCATCTCTGAGACAGAGTGAGTATGAGGATATTGCTTTGAAACTATTTAAGAGCTTTACATAGCTAGCGTCTAGCAATAATCATGATACAATGGAGATCATTCTTGTTCATACTCTAATACAACTTGTTCATTTACTTAAACAGTATGTACAATCTAAGGGCTTGTCTACGCTACCACTTAAGTCAATGTAACTTCCACCACTCAGGGGCGTGATAAAGCCACCCATCTGAGCGACACCATTTACATTGACTTGCCACCCACCGACATAGCTTCCGCCTCTTGCTGAGATGGAGAAATTATGTTGACGGGAGAGCGCTCTGCTCTCAGCATAGCGCAGCTTCCCCAGGCGGGCCACAGCAGTGCATTGGCACAGCTGAGCTGATGTAGCACCTCTAGTGTAGATTCACTTTATGGTTATTTTATGGTATCCCTACAGAACATATTTTCCATCCTTATTAAATACAAACCATTTCAATAGTCTGCTTTATTTCCTTTAGGCAGCAACTAACTTTAGCTCAAAAGTCGCATATTTCATATTTCATTTCATTTTTATAAACATATAGAAAGAGAAGTTTATAAAAGAATTTATTTGCAAACTTACTATAGCAGATGTTAGCGTACTCCTCCAAAAGCATTGTAATAGTGGTTTGTAGATCTAATGGTAGGACTTCTAATTATTATTTTTAAATGTATTTATCCTCAATGTTGTTAAGAAAAAAAGAAAAACACATAGACCCCAAATATGCAATGCCTAATGATGTGCTTAACTTGAAGCACATAAGTTATCTCATTCATTTCAATTGGGATAACTCATGCTTAAAGTTAAGCACATATTTAAGTGTTTGCGGTATCAGGGTATAAAGGTATCAAACAAATGTATACACATATGCTACAGGATGATGTAATAACTCTACAACCCAATCTAATTCCATAATAATCACAACAAAGTATTGCAAAGAACCCCAAAACAGATAAAAAGTGACACAAAACAGGACAAACTTCTGTGTGAGTGGACAGTCATCACTGACACAGTGGTTGAACTTTAAAACTTTCATCCATTTTGAAAGACTGTAACTGTCTGAGAAAGACCCTCTATAATTAAAATGAAAAATATGAGACTACCTCTAATATGTCTGCAATGGAAGAACAATTTTAAGTACAATAATTGTATATGCAATTGTGAATCATGTTCCAAGATGGAGATCAAGCTCTACTTTTACCAAAAGAAGCTTCATATCAATGAATCTTAATCTTAATCTCAGTAAATAATGTAAAGAGTCAATTAATTAATAGCGGTAATCCCATAACAGTGTAGAAGTTCTCCTATCCTGCTTTATGTAATTAATGCTACTAGTATCATCGTGTGTTAATCTTGGTCTGAGATCTTCAACAGAGTGAGTTTCCTCATAATTAGTCCCATTTTGAATATAGGATGTAAGTCTGTCATTTAGTACTGAATTAATATCTCTAGATGGGAATGCACTTCTCCATTTTTATTGATTCTGGATATCTGGATTTATTTAATTATACCATTCCAATATGATTCATAAGGGGAGCTCTTTCAGCTAAAGGGTACATACTAATAAGTATATAATAATCCAGTGTTCCCTAATCTAAATCATTGAAGTTCTATCCAGGAGTATGATGGTTATAGCTAACTATGGTAAACTCTATTCTGAATTAATAAATAATATTTTAAAGTCTTTTTCTATGTGTGTTTCCCCTGTTATTTTTAAAAGAATTTATTTTGAGTTTTTTCTTGTAGTTTGTTGCTCTTTTTTAAAAACTGAAACTTTTGGTTCTCAGCTTCCAGCTGTCTTAGGAGTCCTGTTTCCATGGAAATACATATCAGACCTTTCAAAATAAGTGAGGAAAATATGTGAAAAGAAAGTATGTTAAAATTTTTACCTTATTTTGTTCATTTCCATAGGTAAGGGATGCTGGAAATGGCTTTAGAATCTGGGGAAGTAAAACAAGAGTTTTGAAAGTTACCTAATACAAACGTTCATGAAACTTGAAGCTTGCGCAAGGAGACAAACAACAAATATTACTGGGTTGTGCAAGGAACCTGGGGCGGGGGGGAGGGGTTGTGAGGTCAGACTCCTTCTTCCAACTTTATGGCATAATATTGGGCATGTAACAACAGCTCTTGCTCCTTGACTTCTCTGGCATTGGGATTTTTGGCCACTTGATCCATATAGCCCTGCTGTCTCATGTCCATTGGAGCAGGAGTGGACTAGCCACTGGTGGCCAGCAGCCAAGAGTGAGAACTCTCCCTTGAAGATTTCAGTTGCATGCTCCAAGTACCAGTTTCCAAAATCACTTACAGCAGTGGTTCCCAAACTTGTTCTGCCGCTTGTGCAGGGAAAGCCCCTGTTGGGCCGGGCCAGTTTGTTTACCTGCTGTGTCCGCAGGTTTGGCTGATCACAGCTCCCAGTGTCCACTGTTCACTGCTCCAGGCCAATGGGAGCTGCTGGAAGTGGCGCGGGCCGAGGGACGTTCTGGCCGCCGCTTCCAGCAGCTCCCATTGGCCTGGAGCAGCAAACTGCCAATGGGAGCCGTGATCGGCCAAACCTGCAGACGTGGCAGGTAAACAATCTGGCTCGGACTGCCAGGGGCTTTCCCTGCACAAACGACGGAAGAAGTTCTGTGCTGGTGCAACCTGGTATAAGAGATCATAAGTGAGGCATCCACAGTAGACTGTCAACTCCCAACCTTCTCTGAAATATCCCCAGATTTGTTCTCCACTCCCAGACAGTGTAGAAAGATGAAAAGGGAAAGAAGGGCAGCTAAGGCCTTGGGAACCCGAATACTGGCCCAAAGCCAGAGGGTCGCTCTCGTAGGTAGGCAGACCCGAGCAGCTGAAAAGGAGGCCACCCAGCAAAAAGCACCTGAGTCTGACCCACATCCTAATGCCTCTGAACCAAGGGCATTAGGCGACAGAGCCCCAGGAGAGGAAATTTTGGATGGGACCAGGCTGAAGACCCAAGGTACGACAACATTAGGAAGGAGGGGACCGAAATAGATGGGGTCCCTGTGGAAGGGAAAATCCAGGGACCAGGACCGTACTTCATAATGAAGAAGAATCTCTTATACCAGGTTGCATCAGTACAGGGGCAGAAGGTACAGCAGATCCTAGTACCCCCAAAACACCAGAATGCTGTATTAAGTCTGGCCCATAGTCATCCTTTTGGGGGGCATTTGGGGGTAGAGAAGACCCTGGCACAGGTCCTGCGATGATTCTTCTGGCCCGGAGTATATGAAGAAGTGCGGAGGTTCTGTGCGTCCTGCCTGGAGTGTCAGCTGCACAGTCCCCATCCCCACTTGAGGGCACCTTTAATACCCCTTCCCATCATAGAGGTCCCCTTCGAGTGAATAGCCATGGATCTAGTGGGACCCCTGGAGAAGACAGCTCGGGGCCAGCAATATATACTTGTCATTCTGGATTATGCTACTCGCTACCCAGAAGCCATCCCCCTGCAGAACACGGCCTCTAAAACGATAGCTAAAAAGTTGGTGGGGATCTTTGCCCAAGTGGGGCTACCAAAGGAGATATTAACAAACCAAGGTACCCCATTTATGTCGAAGCTAATGAAGGACCTCTGTACACTGCTCCATATAATACCTTGAGAACTTCAATCTATCATCCGCAGAACAATGGGCTGGTAGAAAGGTTTAACCGAACCATCAAGGCAATGATTAGGAAAGTGGTAAGTCGAGATGGGAAGGATTGGGACACCCTACTACCCTACCTTATGTTTGCAATCTGAGAGGTACCTCAGGCCTCAACTGGGTTTTCCCCCTTTGAATTATTATACGGACGCCACCCATCTAGTGGCATACTAGATATTGCAAAAGAAATCTGGAAAGAGGAACTCAATGAGGGGAGAAATATATTTGACCATGTGTTGCAGATGCCTGGGTCACCCCTATTGTACAGGAACATTTGGAAAAGGCGCAGGAGGCACAGTGAACCAATTACAATTGCCAGGCAAAAGTCCGACAGTTCCAACCAGGGGATCGGGTGATGGTGTTGGTACCCATGGCAGAAAGCAAGCTTTTGGCCCAATGGCAGGGGCCCTATGAGGTGGTTGAACCCGTGGGGGAAGTGAACCTACAAGGTGCGGCAGCCAGGACACCAGAAACAAGAACAAATTTATTACATTAACCTCTTAAAGCCTTGGCACCAATGAGAGGCATGTGTAGTGGCCCAAGAGACCCTGATCCAGGGAAATAATATGCAGGAGCAGATCAGGATATCCACTGATCTGACAACAAACCAGAAGAAGGAGGTAGCTGAGATGATCAACCGATACCAGGACGTGTTTTCAACCAAACCAGGCCAGACCACCGAAGCATATCACCACATTATCACAGACCCTGGGGCAAAGGTAACTTTAAGGCCCTATCGGGTCCCAGCAGCAAAAAGGGAGGAGATCAAGGCAGAGGTAAAAAAGATGTTGGAGCTGGGAGTCATCAAAGAGTCCCACAGTCAGTGGTTGTCATAAATATAAAAGGAAGGGTAAACACCTTTAAAATCCCTCCTGGCCAGAGGAAAAACCCTTTCACCTGTAAACGGTTAAGAAGCTAGGATAACCTCGCTGGCACCTGACCAAAATGACCAATCAGAAGACAAGATATTTTCAAAGCTGGAGGGGGGGAGAAACAAAGTCTCCCTCGGTCTGTGTGTTGTTTTGAAAGGAACAGAAAAGGAATGGAGTCTTAGAACTTAGTAAGTAATCTAGCTAGATATGCGTTAGATTCTGTTTTCTTTAAATGGCTGAGAAAATAAGCTGTGCTGAATGGAATAAATATTCCTGTTTTTGTGTCTTTTTGTAACTTAAGGTTTTGCCTAGAGGGATTCTCTATGTTTTGAATCTGATTACCCTGTATGGTATTTACCATCCTGATTTTACAGAGGTGATTCTTTTACTTTTTTCTTCAATTAAAATTCTTCTTTTAAGAACCTGATTGCTTTTTCATTGTTCTTAAGATCCAAGGGTTTGGGTCTGTGTTCACCTATGCAAATTGGTGAGGATTTTTATCAAGCCTTCCCCAGGAAAGGGTTGTAGGGTTTCGGAGGATTTGAGGGGGGAAAGACGTTTCCAAGTGGTCTCTTTCCCTGTTATATATTTGTTAGACACTTGGTGGTGGCAGCAATAAATTCCAAGGGCAAAAGGTAGAATAGTTTGTACCTTGGGGAAGTTTTAACCTAAGCTGGTAAAAATAAGCTTAGGGAGTTTTCATGCAGGTCCCCACATCTGTACCCTAGAGTTCAGAGTGGGGAAGGAACCTTGAGAGTGGTCAAGCCCGATTGTGTTGGTGCCCAAAACTGATGGCACCACTAAGTTTTGTAATGACTTTCGCCGGCTGAATGAGATATCCAAATTTGATGCATACCCCAAACACCTTATCGGTGAGTTAGTTGACTGCCTGGGCAATGCCCAATTTTTGACCACCTTTGATTTAACAAAGGGATACTGGCAGATTCCCCTTGCCAAAGATGCAAAACAAAAGACGGCATTCTCTACACCAGAGGGTCTGTTTCAATGTGCTGTTCTTCCCTTTGGACTGTATGGGGCAGCTGCCACGTTCCAGCGTCTTATGGACAAGCTCCTGCGTCCCCATACCAGTTATGCAGTGGCATACTTGGATGATGTGATTATTCACATCCCCAACTGGAAAACCCACTTAGGAAAGGTGGAAGCGGTTCTGGACACACTAAGAAAGGCTGGCCTCACAGCCAACCCAGCCAAGTGTGCTATAGAATCATAGAATATCAGGGTTGGAAGGGACCTCAGGAGGTCATCTAGTCCAACCCCCTGCTCAAAGCAGGACCGATCCCCGACTAAATCATCCCAGCCAGGGCTTTGTCAAGCCTGACCTTAACTTCTAGGGAAGGAGGTTCCACCACCTAGGTAATGCACCTAGGTAATGCATTCCAGTGTTTCACCACCCTCCTAGTGAAAAAGTTTTTCCTAATATCCAACCTAAATCTCCCCCACTGAAACTTGAGATCATTACTCCTTGTTCTGTCATCTGCTTCCACTGAGAACAATCTAGAGCCATCCTCTTTGGAACCCCCTTTCTGGTAGTGGAAAGCAGCTATCAAATCCCCCCTCATTCTTCTCTTCTGAAGACTAAACAATCCCAGTTCCCTCAGCCTCTCCTCATAAGTCATGTGTTCCAGTCCCCTAATCCTTTTTGTTGCCCTCGGCTGGACTCTTTTCAATTTTTCCACATCCTTCTTGTAGTGTGGGGCCCCAAACTGGACACAGTACTCCAGATGAGGCCTCACCAATGTCAAATAGAGGGGAACGATCACGTCCCTCGATCTGCTGGCAATGCCCCTACTTATACATCCCAAAATGCCATTGGCCTTCTTGGCAATAAGGGCACACTGTTGACTCATATCCAACTTCTCGTCCACCGTAACCCCTAGGTCCTTTTTGGCAGAACTGCTGCCTAGTCATTCGGTCCCTAGTCTGTAGCGGTACATTGGATTCTTCCATCCTAAGTGCAGGACTCTGCGCTTGTCCTTGTTGAACCTCATCAGATTTCTTTTGGCCCAATCCTCCAATTAGTCTAGGTCCCTCTGTATCCTATCCCTACCCTCCAGCATATCTACCACTCCTCCCAGTTTAGTGTCATCTGCAAATTTGCTGAGAGTGCAATCTACACCATCCTCCAGATCATTTATGAATATATTGAACAAAACCGGCCCCAGGACCGACCCCTGGGGCACTCCACTTGATACCGGCTGCCAACTAGACATGCAGCCATTGATCACTACCCGTTGAGCCCGACAATCTAGCCAGCTTTCTATCCACCTTATAGTCCATTCATCCAGCCCATACTTCTTTAAATTGCTGGCAAGAATACTGTGGGAGACCGTGTCAAAAGCTTTCCTAAAGTCAAGGAACAACACGTGCACTGCTTTCCCTTCATCCACAGAGCCAGTTATCTCGTTGTAGAAGGCAATTAGATTAGTCAGGCGTGACTTTCCCTTGGTTAATCCATGCTGACTGTTCCTGATCACTTTCCTCTCCTCTAAGTGCTTCAGAATTGATTTCTTGAGGACCTGCTCCATGATTTTTCCAGGGACTGAGGTGAGGCTGACTGAGGTGAGGCTGATAATAGGGCTAGCCAAGGCTAAATACCTTGGCTACATTGTAGAAAGGGGCATGGTCAAGCCCCGACTATATAAACTAGAGGCTATACAAAATTGGCCCTGGCCGAATCGGAAAAAGCAAATCCGGGCATTCCTGGGTGTGGTGGGGTACTATCGACGATTTATTCCCCATTTTGTTACCAGAGCGAGTCCCCTGGCAGACCCGATAAAAGCCCGGGGTCCAGACATGGTGAAGTGGACAGATGCCTCAGAGAAAGCATTCATGGATCTACGGACAGCCCTCTGCAGTCACCCCATGCTTATAGCCCCAGATTTCAACAAAGAATTCATTTTACAAACAGATGCATCTGAAGTAGGATTGGGAGCAGTCCCATCACAGATGGTCGGAGATGAAGAATACCCAGTCCTCTACCTCAGCAGGAAACTCCTCCCGAGAGAGCAGAAGTATGCCATGGTTGAAAGAGAGTGCCTAGCTGTGAAATGAGCCATGGAAACACTACATTATTACCTTCTGGGACAACAGTTTACCCTTGTGACCGACCATGCACCCCTCCAGTGGATGCAGCAAAATAAAGAGAAGAAAGCAAGGGTGAACATATGGTTCCTGTCCCTACAACCTTTCCAATTCACCATACAACACTGGGCTGGAAGCCACCATGGCAATGCAGATGGCTTGTCATGAGTACACTGCCTGATGTCCCAAGTTGCCCAACCCCGTAGTACTGAGCAGAGGGGGGGATATGTGACAGGGTCAGGCCAGATGGCTATAGCAGAGTAATAGAAAGCAGATATATTAGCCCCAGGCTAAGTAGGTCCCTTTTCCCTGGGTAAGGTAACAGGGAAGGGGTTTGTTTGTTTGTTTTTTTTGAAACAGAAAAGAAGTTTATTTGTAACACTTACAAAGAATTACCAAAGGAAACAAAACAAACTATGCAACAAAACAACGCAAACGGAAGGTATAACACAGCAGCTTTCAGGAGGGAGAAGTGTTCAGGTTAGCCTGGGCCCAGAGCGGGGGGGCTTCCTCGACACTCGTGGTCTTCCACCCCTCGAGTTACCTAGTGCCGCGCCCAGTGTCACCGATTATCCCTCTCCTGAGAGTGCCCGGCAAGATGGGCACGGCTGCGGGGTGGGCGGTTTAGGGGTGGGGGAGGTAGACACCCATGTATTATAGGACCCCTCCTAGATGACAGTAATGATGGTATCCACAGTGGCAACGGCTGGGGCTGGTGTCTCTCACTCTTCCCCTCAATCAAAGCGTCAGACGGAAGGAACCGGACGGGGTCACCGAGCAGAGAACCCCGGACAGCGCCCACCGCTCCTCGAAGGCATCAAGGGAGTCGGTGGACACCGCCCAGAGGAACTCCGCCCGGATACGTGAATGTACTGAGATCGGAAAAAGGCCCTACAATCACAGGACGCTTCATTAGCCAACCTCCCCTCTCTGGTTTTATAAATGGCTCTTTTAGCCAAGGCTAGGAGGAGGTTAACCAGGAGGTCTCGCGATTTTGTGGGGCCACGAATGGGGAGTGTATAGATAAAAAGATGAGGGGAGAAATGAAGCCAAAAACGCAATAGAATATTTGTGAGGAGCCGAAAAAGGGGCTGCAATCTGGCACATTCTAAATATACATGCGCCAGGGTTTCCCTCACATTATAAAAAGGGCAAGTATCCAGGATGGGGGTAAACCGTGTCAGAAACACGCCTGTGCTCATAACTCCGTGAAGGAGCCGCCAACTGATGTCCCCGACGGGCCTCGGGACCAAGGTGGAATACAGGCTGGCCCACCGAGGTTGCTTACCCTCCAAGGGTGGCAGGAGGTCCTACCACTTTGTATCGGGGCAGGACACCAGGGTGTGGGCGTGAAGGGTGTGAAGCATGAGTGTGTATAAATAATTCCGTGGTGCGATTTGAAAACTGACCGGCTGCAGTTCATGCAGCCGGCTTGCAGTGAAAGGGTGAGGGGTTTGTTGGGATCGGCACGGTAGGGGCCCAATGGAAAGGTCCGGCGGGCCTGGGGTAGAGGATGGGCGGGGTGCGCCCTCGCGCAAGGCTCGGTTGACATAAGCCCGAGCAGCGGGGGTTAAGGCGGCCTTCACCTCCTGAAGTACGTGTCGGGGGGTACGAGGGCTGGAGAGCCCCATGCGCCGAGCGAGCGTCAGGGGATCCAGCCAGTCTCTCCGGTCGTAGTCCAGGAGGTCTCCAACCCTCGTGATTTCCGCCAGGACCAATCTCTGGAGCACCAAGCAGGACTCCGCCACCTGCACACGGAGTTGGGGATTGTGCAGCAGGGGCTCCATGAGGAGATCTGCTCCCATGGTGGCCGCCACGGACCTGGTCGTTAGAAACAGTTTCCAGGTCCGGAGGAGGTCCTGGTAGAAGACCGGCAGCCCAGAGAGGTCTCGCAGAAAACCTCTTGGACAAAGAAAAAAGAGCTGCCGGTCGTATCGGAGCCCTTGGAAGCGGCGCAGGAAGGCGTGCGCCAATATTCTCCACGCCGAACTACTTGCACAATAAAAGAGCCTCTGCAGGGCCTGGAGGCAGAAAACACGGATCTGAGTGTACAGACACTTCAGGCCCTGCCCTCCTTCCTTCAGGGGTAAATGAAGAACTCCAACAGGGGCCCAGTGCATTCCTGACCAAAAGAACTCTAGAATCAATCTCCGGAGGTGGGTCAGGAAACCCGGGGCCGGGGCCAGGGTGTTGAGCCGGTACCAGAGCGTGGACAGGACTAGTTGGTTAAGTACCAGTGCTCTCCCTCGGAGGGAGAGACATCGGAGTAGCCTCTTCCATTTCCGGATCCGCTCTATCACCCCGCCCTTTAAATTTTGCCAGTTCTCCAGCGGGGAAGGGTGCATGACGGAAAGGTAAACGCCGAGATAGAGCAGGGACCTGCACTCCACCGGATGGTCTGAAGCGCGGGTGGGAGGGAGCTTACCTGCCGCCAGTCCCCCACCGCCAAGCCAGAGCTCTTGACCCAGTTGACTCGGGCGGAGGAGGCTGCCGAATAGATGGCCTGGCATGCCTCCACTCGCGCCAAGTCTCCCAGGTCCTGGACCACGAGAAGTATGTCATTGGCGTACGCCGACAGGACCAGCCACAGCTCCGGCTCCCGCAGCACCAACCCTGTCATCCTCCTGCAGAGGAGACAGAGGAATGGCTCGATCGCCAGAGCATACAGCTGGCCCGAGAGGGGGCACCCCTGCCGCACTCCTCGCCCGAAGCTGACCGGTTCAGTCAGGGTCCAGTTGAGCCTAACCAAACACTCCACGGAGGCATACAGCACCCGGAGAAAACTCACAAACTGAGGTCTGAATCCAAACGCCTGCAGAGTGCTCAGGAGGTACCCATGGTCTACTCTATCGAACGCCTTCTCCTGATCAAGAGACAGGAGGGCGAACGACAGACCTTCTCTCCGCCCGAGTTCCAAAAGGTTTCGGACTAGAAATAGGTTGTCAAAAATGCTGCGACCCGGGACAGTATAGGTCTGGTCTGGATGGATCACGTCCGCCATCACGGACCCTAGCCGCAGCGAGATTGCTTTCACTACGATTTTGTAATCCGTGCTAAGGAGTGAGACAGGACGCCAGTTTCGTAAATCGTGGAGGTCCCCCTTCTTCAGCAGCAAGGCGAGCACCGCTCGCCTGCAAGACAGAGGGAGGACCCCGCTCTGCAAGGACTCAGCCCAGACAGTGACTAGGTCTGGGCCAAGGACGTCCCAGAACGCGCGGTAAAACTCCACGGTCAGCCCGTCCATGCCCAGAGATTTATTGGTGGGCATGCGACGGAGGGCTTCCGAGAACTTGGCTAGGGTGAGAGGCAGCTCTAGCCAGTCTCGGTCGTCCACGCTGACTGTGGGGAGTTCCTCCCAGAGCACCCCGCAAGCACCAGGATCGGTCAGATCCGGGGAGAAAAGGCTTGTGTAGAAGTCACGGGCCCTCCCACACATCTCCTCCGGGTCCGTGAGGGGGGTGCCGTCTTCCGCAAGAAGGCAGGTGACGTGTTTCTTGGCCCCCCTCATTTTCTCCAGGGCATAGAAGAAGCGGGAGCCGCTGTCTATCTCCCGAAGGAGGCGGATGCGGGACCGAACTAAGTCACCTCGGGCCCGGTGGTTCTCGAGGGCCCGGAGCTCCTCCCACTTCTCCCGGCACGCTCCGCAGAGGGACAGGTCCTCGGGGTTGGCGGCCAGGCGCCTCTCCATCTCTAAGACCTACCGTTCCAACTGCTCTATCGCCGCATTTCTCCATCGGCTGGTGCCCCGAGTGTAGTCACGGCAGAAGAGCTTGGCGCGCACCTTCCCGAGATCCCACCATTGCCGCACCGAGGGAAAGGCACGCCACTGCTCTCGCCAGGCCAGCCAAAACTCCTGGAAGGACGTCACGAAGCTCTCGTCCTCCAACAGGCTGTTGTTAAAGTGCCAATAGGCCGGCCCCGGTCTCTCTGCACGGAGGGAGACCGTTATGGTGACTAAATGATGGTCGGAAAATGGGGCCGGCCGAATGGCGGAGGAGTGGGCCTGTGAAAGATGGAAACGGGATAAGTAAATACGGTCCAAACGAGAGTGGTGTGACCAAAGTCTCCATCCGGACAAAGGTGAACGTGGAAGTGTCATCTGGATGATGGACACGCCAGACGTCCACTAGGGAATGATGTTCGACTATTCCTCGAAGAATGTTCGCGGCGGCTGGGCTTGGCTCGGCCCCTGAGCGGTCCCGTTCCTCGAGGGTGGTGTTAAAGTCCCCTCCCAGGACCAGGCACTCGTGTGAATCTAGGGTGCCGAGAAAGTCGGACACCCGCTGATAGAATTGTGGCCGCTTTGGGCTCGTTTGCGGGCATATATGTTAACAAGGTTGACCACGAGCCCCTCCATACGGACTCGAAGGTGCAACAGGTGGCCCGGCATGGCCTCAGTGACCTCTAGCACCTCGGGCCGTAGGGTGGGGGAGAACAGGGTCGCCACTCCAGCTTGCCAAGTCGTGAAGTGGCTAAAGTATACCCCATCCCCCCACTCCAGCCACCACCCAGCCTCGACGGTCGGGTCCGTATGGGTCTCCTGCAGGAAAGCTACAGAGTACCCCCCTTCCCGAAGGTAAGAGAGCACCTGGGACCTGCGGAGAGCCATCCTACAGCCCCTGGTGTTCAAGGTTGCAATAATGAGAGGCGTCATGCGGGGGGCTGGGAGGGTGGGGGGTTCTTATTGGTGGGGGTGTTCGTGGCCCCCGGCGGGTTGCAGAGCAACCCGTGACCCATCCCGTGGATGAGTAGATCTTTTTGGAAGCCGCGGGCCCGCTCGTAGGCCACAACACCACGCTTTCCTTGCCCTCTGCCCTCCTGTATAAGGGCCCTTGTGGCCTGGAGAATTTGATCAAAGTCCCCCCATAGCTGAAGAGCCAGCTGTACCCTATTGCGGGCACCATGGATGTGTTCTAGGAACTTCCGTAGTGCATGCCGCAGCTCATGGGGGGGTGGGGTTGTGATTTCCGGGGTATTCCCTAGTGGGGCTCTTAATGCAGCCTCGTGGCCTGCTAAGGCGGGTAGACAGGATGCGGACCACTGACGGGGCGTCTGACAGGCTGGGGTTATTAAATCCATTTCACGCCTTGGTGTGGAAGGGGATGGCAGGGAAAAAATTGCAACTCCTAATGGGTTGCGATTAGAAAGTGCAAAGACTGCTCCCTGGGGGGAATCTGCAAAAGGCGTGAAAGAAATAACCCCAGGGGCGGCATTAGCATTGCAGGAGGAGGGGAATTGGGCAGGGACAGGGGTGGGGGCAGGGGCAGAGGTAAGGCTCTGAACTTCATGAGGCGAGCAGCTAAAAGAAGGTGCCTCCTGAGCAGAGTCGAGGGTTAAGGGGTAAGGGAGGGGGCTCCCAGTGACGCTAGGCGCTGGCTCCGTGGTTTTCTTGGCGGCCATGGCATCAGGTGGTGGACCACCTTCTGCGGGGCGCTCGCCCGGGAAGGCAATTAGGGGGAGGGAGCATGGGGAAAGGGGGGCTGGGATGAGGTTACCCAGATCGAGGCCAGCCGGCAGTAGATCATCCTCTCCCTGGGTGACCGGGGTCAAATCTAGGGCCGCAATCTCCGCATACACGGAGGAGAGGCCAACTCCTGCTACCCCGGGGGCCTCTCGGTCGCCTCGGGGTTCGCGGGGGGTTCGGGTGGTATCCGGGCAGAAGGAGCTTCCTCAGGGGTCTCGGAGGGGAGGGTCTCTCGTGGAGAGGGGATTCTGCCCTCCAATGCCAGTCTGTCTTCCCCTCCCGACACCAGCAGATGGATCTCACTCGTGGCCATAGTGGAAGGCTCGATATCAGTGCCTCCCTTCCTGGTCTTCCGGGGGGCTTCCGCATCGGATGGGTGCAGCGGAACTCGAGCCTTCCGCTTGCTTCGCTTCCCCTGGACTAGGGTCCAGCCCTCCATAGCGTCGCCTGGGGGTTCGTTAGCAGGGGTTGTGTCGGGGGGCGGAGGCGATGGTTCAGGGGGGTAACGGTGAGGCAGCATGAGGGGCGGGGGGTTCTCCTTGGGGCGGGCCCTCTCCTATACCCGGTAATATCTTTGCCACTCCCTCCTCCATGGGCTCTACCAGATTGGTAATAGCAAGGGTGGGACTCCCTTGCTCGCCTGGGCGTTGTAGGGAAGGTGTTTCTTGGGCCCGGACTGGAGCAGCGGTGGATCAATTAGGAGGAGTGTTGGTTTCAGGTGCCGGGCAGCCAGGGGCGTCGGCAACAATAGGGCCGATGTCCTGCCGGGTCTCGTGGGTCTCGGGTGCCCCTCCCCCCTGGGCCAAAGGGCAGTCTCTGCGGACATGCCCTGCTGAGCGGCAGAGGTAGCACCGGGCCTCTCCGGTGGAGTAAAAGACCCGATAGCGGGCTCCTTGGTAAGGACTAGGAAGGACCCCTCGAGCGCCTCTCCGTCACGCACCGCTGCTGGCAGTAGAAGCTGCACTTGCCGGCGGAACGAAAGGATGTGATGGAGGGTGGGGTCTTTGCAGCCCAACGGGAGAGGGCTGATGACAGAGACAAGTTTCTCCAGGGTGGAGAGAGCGGGTAACAGGGCAGCATTGGGTAAAAAGGAAGGAACGGAGGTGAGGACGAGGCGAATGCCCAGGTCTTCTAGCGGTTCTAGGGGGACAAACACCCCCCCCCACCACCAGGACCTTCTCCACCGCCTCCTGGGCGGCAGCCTCCGAAGCTAAGAAAAAAACGAACTTCCCATACATTTTGGAGGCCGCCACAATAGCCGTGGGTCCTACCACCTTCGCCAACGCCTGCACGTATGTCTCCACGTGGGGCGAGGCGGGCACCAGGAGGCAACAGACACCGTGCCTCCTGGTTAAGGTGGGGAAGGGGCCCCGGCCACTGGTGATGGTAGCGGGGGCAGTGGGTGGGCGAGATGACGAGGTGGCAGACAGAGGGGAGCCTGCCACCACCCGGGCATATGTCCTGGTGGCCAGGGAGGGACATTCGCAGAGCTGGTGGAGGGAACAGTGGGGGGGGGCGCCACGGTCGATGACAAGGCCACAGCGGTGGGGGCAGCCCCTGCCATGGAGGGCCTAGTGGTTTTAGCGGGGCCCTTTCCTTTCTTCCCGCCCTGGTCTTTTCGGCCAGCTGGGGGGGTTTCTAGAATCTGGGGGGGCGGTGGACTTAGCAGTAGCAATAATCGCCCCGGTGCCTCCTGCTGCCGGTGCCCCAGCGGTGGCGGTGGCAGGTGTTTTGACAGTGGTGGGGGGGGGCTCGGGGGTTGGGTGGGGGGCGGGGAGGAACAACTGATGTTGGTAGAGGGGCCTCGCCCCTCTCATTCCCCGCCATTGTGAGCAGGGAGAGACCAGGAGACACCGGAAGGAGGAGGGGGGAGGGGGAAGCAGATTAACCGCTCCTCCCTGCTGGGCTGCAGGCAGGGGAGGGTACCAAATGGGTTGGACTGGAAGGGGGGAAAAACAGGAATTGGGGTCCGGTGATAGGGGCAAGCTGTGGGATAAACAGTCTGGGGGGGGAGGTTGTGGACCCACGCACGTTTGTCCAAACAGTCTCGTTTGGTCGGCTGTTATGTCCAGTCCGAAAGACAAAGTTCAAAGCAAACAGCTGGATCCGAAGGCAGATGGCAGGTTGCCAGCAGGGATGGACGGCGGGGGGCCGTGACAGTTGTAATAATGTTGGGGGGGGCACCGATGGATCGGGGGGCAGCTCCGTGCCACACCCCCTGTGCCGCCACAAATGCAATTAAGCCACATTCAAACTCCCCCCCATGAGAGTATAATTCAAAAAATTACTCAGTCTTACGGCCCCCTCCATGATGATTTGTAGCTTCTCTGGGTGATTTGTCTGTCTTCTGTTTTCTTCTCCAGCTGTGTTGGCTGTGTTCCAAGGCTTCCGGCAGGCCGAGAATGTTGCAAAGATAAGCTGACAGCAAAACGGCTGGGTCTGGGGGCTTCTACTCCCCCCTCCGGATAGTGGGTCGGCAATCTTCCCCCCCCTCCTCCGGGGGTTTCAGCTAAGGCAAATAGCTGCGCCCGGGAGCAGGCGTGGGGGGGGGGGTGCTGGCGGCAAGTTGGCAGCTGACCAGCACTCAATGGCAGCAGAGAAAAATGGCAGAAAGACCAAATGAAACAAAAAGCGTCTGGCCCGGTCGGGGGGAGGGGGGAAACTAAGGCAGGTTCAAAAAGTAAGAAAAATCCAGACCACGGGGCTTTAGGAAAGAATAGAAAGCAGATAGCTGAGGAGCAAGCGAGGGACTTCCCGTTTCCCAAAAGGGAAGGTTCCAGAACAATCAGGAACCTTCTGGAGACAATTAAGACAGGCTGATTAGAACACCTGCAGCCAATCAAGAAGCTGTTAGAATCAATTAAAGCAGGCTAATCAGGGCACCTGGGTTTAAAAAGGAACTCACTTTAGTTTGTGGTGCACGTGTAAGGAGCTGTGAGCAAGAGGCGCTAGGAGCTCAGAGTGAGAGCGGGGACAGTTTGAGGACTGAGGAGTACAAGCATTATCAGGAGGAAGGTCCTATGGTGAGGATAAAGAAGGTGTTGGGAGGAGGCCATGGGGAAGTAGCCCAGGGAGTTGTAGCTGTCGCATATCTGTTACAGGAGGCACTCTAGATAGCTGCATTCCACAGGGCCCTGGGCTGGAACCCGGAGTAGAGGGCGGGCCTGGGTTCCCCCCAAATCCTCCCAACTCCTGGTCAGACACAGGAGGAGTCGACCTGGACTGTGGGTTCAGAAAAACGGCCAAGCTGAGGGCTGCCGTGAAGCTCCAAGGCGAGCAAATCCGCCAATTAGCGCAAGACCCACCAAGGTAGAGCAGGAACTTTGTCACAGTTAGTTTATGTTGAATGGGTTAAATCAAACATGAAAATAGTTAGGGCATGCTTAAATTAATGTTCTCATAGTAACTTTAATCCACCCCAAGGCAGAAGGAGTCTCAAAGTCTGGATTAGGTACAATTCATGAAAGTTTCTCTTTCATCAGAAGCCTCAATCCCGTGCAGAAGAAAAGACCAAGTCATAAATTTCACTGACAAAACATTCAAATGGCTGGGAGAAATGTTGGGAAGAAGTGGTTCAGTTTCTTTTCTTTTTCTTTCATATGACATTTTTACTTCCTTTACACACACGTACATTTATATATATATATATATATATATATATATATATATATATAAAAGATTGCTCTACTAAATGTTGTACCATTATGTATTAATAAAACTGATGAAATAGATTAGGGGAAAAGTTCTTTTAAATCTTTACTCTGGTCTGAGAGTGATTAATGTGATCCATTACTTTACACATAAAATACTTGGCAAACCAGTTATCTCTCTTTTGCAGATCAAGCAAACCATTACCATCCCTGTTCTCTCTAGCTTCAATAGAATCTGTGAAATTCAGTGCCTCTTTAAGATCACAAGATATAAATCTTTTTGTGATACAAAACTAAGACTTGCAAGACCTAGCAGCACATCATGTATTTTTAAGTCTTAAAACGATTTTTTCTTTTAAAAAAGAAATTAATTTTAGTGCTTGTGAAGGATTTTGAATTGACAATATTAGAAACTAAAGTCCTTTATCCACCTCAGAGGCACAGCCTGAGCAGCAGCAATTTAAGCTTCCTCATACTGATCCGCCAATGTTGCTTGTGAAATGTTGGAGGATCAGTGGGGGGAAGCTTCTATTGCTCATCTGGAATGGCTAAATATAGGAGTGAGAGGTAATTCTCCATGCCCACTTTACTTTTCACAGGAGTCAGCCATTTTTTGGCACAAGTACAGGGATTACCATTAAGAAGTCAAATTTTACCAACAGCTCTCACACTGTAATATCTGTGATATTGCAGTTATCTCTCTAAGCATAAGGAAATAATGTCGCTATTTCAGGTATCAAGGTATAACTTTTTAGTAGCTGACAACATATTAAGGGCATCTGGGGGACAAATCTGCTGTGAACGATTGACCAGGACATTCAGGTGAAAGAAAGACAAACACAGGGATGCAATTAAGCAGCAGGTGGTAACTTTATTAATTTAACAATAGTGAGGGGTGTTATCCACACATACCAGGTATTTAATAGGGTGTAGGGCAGGATAACAGGGCTCACACCATGTAACCAGTCACTTGGGGCAGACTCTCTGCAGCCTATCTCTAGAACTTAGTTGCCTTCTGAATCCTCTTGCCCTCCCCTCTCCGAGGGTGTAAGAGAGTACCAAAGGGGGCCTCAATCTATGAAGACTTCAGGTCTCCCCTTATTCCATCACCAGTATCCTGAGTCTCATTTACCTCTAGGAGCCAACCCTTTGGTCTTTATCCATACTAGCCACTGGAGGTTCTAACAGTTAGTTTGGTCACAGCCCCCTGCCCACCCACTGCTTGGTCCTATCTGATCTAATCCCTAATGTTTCACAGCCTAGTTTAACATTTAGGATATTAGTTTGAGTTTACTCAACAACAAATGCAGAAGAGGCATAAGCTGATCCCAGGTCTATTGGGAAGTGAAATAGGAGAGGAAAAATTGACTGATGATAGTGAAACCAGTAAGAAAAGGTATCTATACATGAGGGCTGTTGATTAATTGCACTTAACTCATGTGATTAACTCAAAAAATTAATCCCAATTAAAAAAATTAATCATGATTAATCGCAGTTTTAATCACACTGTTAAACAGTAGAACACCAATTGAAATGTATTAAATATTTTTGGATGTTTTTCTACATTTTGAATTATATTGATTTCAATTAAAACACAGTATATAAGGTTGACAGTGCTCACTTCATATTATTATTTTGATTACAAATATTTGCACTGTAAAAATGTCAAACAAAAGAAATAGTATTTTTCAGTTCACCTCATACAAGTGCTATAGTGCAATCTCTCTATTGTGTAAATGCAACTTACAAATGTAGATATTTTTTGTTACATAATTGCACTCAAAAACAAAACAATGTAAAACTTTAGAGCCTACAAGTCCTCTCAGTCCTACATCTTTTTCAGCCAATCGCTCACACAAACAAGTTTGTTTACATTTGCAGAAGATAATGCTGCACACTTTTTATTTACAGTGTCACCAAAAAGTGACAACAGACGTTTGCATGGCACTTTCATAGCCAGAATTGTAAGGTATTTACATGCCAGTTATGCTAAACATTCATATGCCCTTCATGCTTCAGCCATCATTCCAGAGGACATGCTTCCATGCTGATGATGCTCGTTAGAAAAAATACATTAATTAAATTTGTGACTAAACTCCTTGGGGGAGAATTGCATGTCTCCTACTCTGTTTTACATGCATTCTGCCATATATTTCATGTTATAGGAGTCTCGGATGATGACCCAGCACATGTTGTTGTTTTAAAGAACACTTTAATTGCAGATTTGACAAAACAAAGAGAAGGTACCAATGTGAGATTTCTAAAGATAACTACAGCACTCAACCCAAGGTTTTAGAATCTGAAGTGCCTTCCAAAATCTGAGAGGGACGAAGTGTGGAGGATGCTTTCACAAGTCTTAAAAGAGCAACATTCTGATGCGGAAACTACAGAACCAGTACCACCAAAAAAGAGAACCAATCTTCTGTTGGTAGCTGCTGACTCAGATGGTGAAAATGAACTTCAGTCTCACTGTTTCAGATGGTTATCGAGCAGAACCCATCAATAGCATGGATGCATGTCCTCTGGAATGTTGGTTGAAGCATGAAGGGTCATATGAATCTTTAGTGCATCTGGCACATAAATATCTTGCGACGCTGGCTACAACAGTGCCATGAGAATGCCTGTTCTCACTTTCAGGTGATATTGTAAATAAGAAGCGGGCACCAGTATCTCCTGCAAATGTAAACAAACTTGTTTGTGTGAGTGATTGGCTGAACAAGAAGTAGGACTGAGTGGACTTGTAGGTTCTAAAGTTTTACATAGTTTTCTTTTTAATGCAGTTATTTTTTGCACATAATTCTACATTTCTAAGTTGAACTTTCATGACAAAGAGATTACACTACAGTACTTGATTAGGTGAATTGAAAAAAATACTATTTTTTCTTTCTTTTTTACAGTGAAAATATTTGTAATCAATAATAATAATAATAATAATAATAATAAGTGAGCACTGTACACTTTCTATTCTCTGTTGTAATTGAAATCAATATATTTGAAAAAGTAGGAAACCTACACAAATATTTAAATAAATGGTATTCTATTACGAACAGTGCAATTAATCACGTGATTAATTTATTTAATTGTTTGTCAGCCCTACTATAAATATCATCAAGAGGGATGTCAAGGACTGGTGCATGAAAGATTTGGAAGAACATGGGGAGAACACAAAGCAAAGATTAAAAAAAATAATTTGGAGTGGTATGACATGGAGTTCTGGTTGCTTGAGAATGAAAATTTTGTCTGTCAAATGGTAAATATTCACTGTATAAATATTTGTAAAGTTATATATTTGTGGGGAAGGATAATTCTCTATGTGATTTATAGTAGAGCTGGCTGGAAAAATGGAAATGTCTTCCTATGAAATATTTCATATTCTGGACTTTTTTCTTCAAAATCAAGACAAAAAGTCAAAAACACAAACTTTTTCATGGGAAGAGATTTCCAAAATAATTCTGTTTGGTGAGAACCAAAATAGAATTTCTTAGGTTGCCAGCCACTGCCTGAAAGGCTTTCTGCAGTCAGAAAATAAAAGTGACAGGAATCTTCCAGGTGGACAGCCAAGAAGCTGTTATTTCAAATGGAAAATCACATTTTTTTGGCAACATTGAATATTTCCTACAATTTTGCAAAAGGGTGTTTCCCATCAAAAAATCCTTCCGACAGAAAATTCCTGACCAGCTGCAACTAATAGTTATAACAGCTATATATGGTAGTGGTCAATTAAAACCCCATTAGGCCATTAAAAAGTCAACATATATATACCCTGTGTTATCTTATATACTACAGTTGTGTACTGTTTTAAGCATAGGAAAATAATGTTATATCTTAGATACAACAGTGTGGAAAATGTTGGCTTTTTAATAGTTATAACTGTATATGAAGTTTTCTTCCAGTTGTCATGATTACCTTTTGTAAAAATCAGTAAAGAAATATTACGTAAAATGCAATTTTATCTGTACCACACAAGGACTTCAACAAAGGAAGAGGCCTTAGGTTTGTCCTCAGTGTTTCCTAAGATAGATATGACCAGGGAGTCATGCCTGTCAGAGCTGCTGCATTAACTAAACTTGCAATGCCAAAATATGACTCCTTTTAGGTGTTTAATGTACTGTAAAATTCCTTGGCAGACACGAAAGAGTCTTTCTGCAGTTTTAGAGATTTAGCTGCTAAATTGCCTCGTCTATTAGCTAAATAGTTTTTTCTGTTGGTCTACCAAAGTGTCAGTTGCAATGTTTAGGGTTTCTCTTGCCATTATTTTTCTATTTAAAAGATCCACACCATGGGATAATCTCCAGTGTTAAAAATTGACATGTCATTCTTTAGGGAACAAATATGATTGAAAAGGGCATAATCTGCACATACTGTTTATATGAGGATGACTCTACAGCCTACTTTCATCAGTGCACTGAAGAGTTTAATTTGCAGAGGAAACAAAATTAGCAATATCTCTAATTTAGGAATAGATGCAAGCAGATGTTTAATTAAATTGGAATGGACTGTAAATAACATCACAAATACTAGTAGTTGGCTTCCTATATCCCTAATTGTTTTTGTAGATCATTACCAATAGTTATGTCTTGAAAATGTCCAAGCTACTCAACAGACATATTAAGGTTGGCGTGGAGTGAAGTTATGGGGAGACAAATAAGCATAAAGAGCTGTAAGGACTTTGCCATATAATTAGAGAAGCATAAGGGGACAGATTCTCTGCCCTATTCACGCTCCCTTTGTGCCAGTCAGCTAGGCTCTATGAATTTTGTTATGAGACTATCCCAATAAGGCCATGGAAGGTTGCGGTATTTTTTGGTTTGTTTGTTTTTTTTTGTGTGAGGTTTTGCATATCTTTCCAGAGTGAAAGGAAACTTGTGTGAGGAAAAAAAACAACAACATAAATCAATAAGGTTTCTTTTTGGATTGTATACTCTGAGGCAAGACTAAGCAAGAGATTTATCTGGGTCGTGTATTAGGCCTCCTTTGAAGAAATACGTTTCCCACATTTGTGGGAGTAGAACCAAAGAAGTCCCTAGGGGAACATAGACTCATTTGCTATCTCTCCTACCCAAGAGCGAACTCAATGAATGATAATGTGTTGTTGTGTGTAATTGATACTTCTCCTTCAATGCCACTATGACAAGAGTCAGGAGGTACAGATCAAGTGCTTAGTTAGCAAAGTGTGACATTGCATTGGCTTTCAGGATCTCTCTATTTATCTTAGAACATTAATTTAATTGGGCTTCAGGTTCTGGGTTATTATTTTGATAAGGCCATTTTTATATAGGCTGTTCCATTTCATACTCAGCCATTGATACATTTAGCACAAAGTTTGGTCAGAGAGACAGGGCTTGGACAATTGATTCACTTTTATTAAGAATTCCCTTTTCTCAGGGAATTCAGCATCAGAGGAACACATTTATCTGTCGCAGACTTTCCAGGAGTTAGCTGAGACCCTGGGTATCTAGCAAGTTCTGGAGAAGAGAAAGAGTCCTTCCTCCAGGATGATATACTTTGGGGTCAAGTGGGTCGCAATGGCAGACTTCCAAACTAGTTCAGTCATTTGAGCACACAAATGTATATTGAAGCAAGCTATTATGGATCGCCTGGATTTAGCATGCCAAATGGAGGTTTAACTGTAACCTCAGCTAGGTCTTTTGTTCTTACCAGCTGACTGCCAGTCCCAGATCATAAAGCCCCATCATTTTGTTTGAGTAACTACAGAGGAGGACCAGAAATGCCAAACACGTGAAAAAATGCAGAAATTGGGCTTGTTTTCGGCTTAATTGGCTTGCGAGTTGCTTGTTGGCTAATTTTTTGCTTGTAACTTGTTGCTTCTTTTTCTTTGATCGTCTCCTGGCAAGGAAAGACAAAGGGGCAAGGTGGGGAGAGAGTCGGGGTGCACAGTGGGTCCACCACAGTCCCAGACTGCACGTCAGAGGGATCTAATCATATAGAGCAGGGGTTCCCAATTTTGGTTCGCAGCTTGTTCAGGATAAGCCCCTGGCAGGCCAGGAGGTAGAAAGGGGCTGGCTCCTAAGTTAAGCCAAGTAGTGGACACAAAGGCTCCTGGCTATGCCTTGAATTCCTTACAGGGTTAAGGGAAAGGGGTCTTAGGTATCAGAGAGAACGAGGAATTCCTCATTCATGTACTCATTCCCTTGCATGAGTAAGGAGGGGACCTAAACTGGCCTGGGCTGTATCTTCAGGATTCCTTGCAGAGGCTAGACTGAGAGCCACCTATCTCCTCTTTTCTTGACTTTAAAACAAAGTCAGCAATCTTCTCACACTACACCCTTTCTTTGCCTTGCAGAATTGGGGGGGTCATTAGTTCCCAGTGTTAAATCACTAGTAATAAAGTTGAAGCCTGTCACTTAAGCTCATTCTCTGTGCGCTGTATTTTATTCCGCTAAGTGTCCTGAGCAATACTCTGCCACGCTGTGTGTGGAGCTTGGTCCTCTCTACTCCTGTGTGCCATGCATCAGTATCTCATTAACCCAGCTGCTGTGCTTCACTCCGAATAGTCACCCTGGCCATAAGGAGTGTTAAAACCAGAGGAGGGGTGGAGAAGGAAAGACACCCAATCTACCCCTCGCTTTGTGGAAATTAGAGTAGAAAACACAAGAAGAGAGACGGAATGAGCTACATGTATATGGTATTATACATGCACCAGAGACACCCATAGCCCTAGAGGGGTCTTAGCTTAGCAATACCTGGATATGGTCCCTTTCCTCTGCTCATTGGCAAATGTTGGCAGGAGAGAGCTGTTGCAGATCAGGTAACACCTGTTACCATTTTCTCCATCCGTAAAAAATGAGGAGAATTATGTTGAGCTTTTTTGTAAAGTACCTTGAGATCTACAGATGAAAACTGCTAGATAAGAGCCAGGCATCATATTCTTCTTATTATTAATAATAACATTTAAAAAACAGTTTAATATATAGTTTATTTTGGAGGACTACTACCCACTTCCCTCTGACTTAACATTTTGGTATCTGATTGAAATGTAACTCTTCATGGAGTATGCTGAGATACATGCAATGAAATGAAGACGAATATGTATGTACAGTGGAATAATTATAGTTCAGGAACTGCATGAGAAAACAGAAGTAATTAATATGTCCCCTTCTTTGATTAATGCTAACTTACATATTGTTTGCTCTGAATAAAATACAAATTTGTGCTGAATTCATTACTGTGAATCTGCATAATATGGGGATGACAGATTTTGTGAATGACACAGAACAAAGGGAAGGTTAAAAAGTGCAATTAGGAGACCTTTTAAACCATTTTTTCTTGCTCCTAAGCTATGATTTTTAGACTCCAGGGATTCTATCAAAAGTATTCCTGATGAACAAGGATAATTATGATTCTAAATTGTAAGAGTAAGGTGACAATGTACTTCAAATAATGTTGTATTGCTTATTAGGTGAGCAGCAGATTTTATGGATTTATATTTTACATCTAATTCCAATTAAAAGTATCATAACTGATGGTAGGAAGTAGCTGTATTCATGGTTATACCATGATGCTTGCTATCGATGCTAGCATGATGATCCGACAGCACTTGTCTGCAGTGCTACCTAGAAGTGATTTATTACAGCTAATCCTGTGGCCCTTCCAGTGAATTCAGAAAGTATAGTAGCAATTTATGGCAGCAGGTGATGAGTTGGATCCCAGTTTCTTTGAACAACAAACATTTATATTCTTCAAAATTAATTAATTTGTTATTCATTTCAGTGGATGATTGCTTCCCTCTGACCTGAAGTATATTCGAGGGAGGCCCCTTCCAAGGTAGTAAACCTAGGTAGTCTTTCCCTAACAGCAGAGTAGGTTTCGTAGGGAAAAGAATGGCCAGGTAGGGCACTCTAGCAAGCAGGGCTGAATTAGGGGTTGTTCCCCTTCTGTAGTCTAAAGTTATTGCAGTGAATGACAAAGAGGCTAATAACTAAGGTTGAGAATCATTCATGGAAATCACAGATTCCATGACTTTCTGTGACCTCCATGAATTTTGCAGAGCTGGTGCACCTGATTCCAGAACCACCCCAGCAGCTGGGGAAGCCCAGGGCAGCTGGTCCCTGGCACTGCCCTGGAGGGATGGTCTGGGACCAGAGGTGGTGTCAGCAGGGCTCCGGGCCATCCACAACCTGGACCAGAGACGGTGGTGTGAGGGCCTCGGGCCACCCCTCCCTGCCAGCTGCAGGGAGCCCTGGGTCACCCCCAGCTGCTGTGGGGCCCTGTGCTGCCTCCCAACCCAGCAGCAGTCTTCAGCAGTGCCCCCCTCTCAGCAGGTAAGATTTAGTCACAGGTATTTTTAATAAAAGTCATTGGCAGGTCAGGGGGGCATAACTTTTTGTTTATTGCCCGTGACCTGTCCATAACTTTTACTAAAAATACCCGTAACTAGAACATAGCCTTACTAACAACTCTTATCTCATGTTCTCAAACATTAGTACTTTGAGTTTATGCCTTTCATTAACCTTATACCATGGGCATGTGATCTGGTGAAATTACCACTGCACCATGCTAACAAACGTAAGTATAGTAAATGTGTATTATTTTAACTCTCTCCTGTATATAACTCTCTCCTGTGGGTTTTGCCAAGCTGCAATGTGGTCCATAATGTTTAAATTATTAATGATAGTTTACACTTGTGGGCAGATCTTCAGCTGCTGTGAACTGTCTTCAGTGGAGCTACAAGAATTTACACCAGCTAATGTTCTGCTCCCAGAGGACGATGGAGAACTTAAATTTGATTATTTGGAAATGTAAATATACACAATTCAAATAGAAATAACAATCCAAATCACCTGTAGGATTGGAGAAAACGCACCTGTCATTAATTCAAAACTAATGCCTATTTGATTTTGAAGAGACTACACAAACTAGTCTGTTCAGTAAATGTGTGTAAATAATAAAAACTAACAGTAACAGGTTTTCAGAGCTCAATTGATAGATGTAATGATTATAGAAGAAAGTAACCAAAATGAGTTATTCAGAGAATTAATCAAAATGTTTTAAAATGCACAAACCCTATACGTTAACATAATAGCAAGTCCTCTTTATATTTTTTTTTCAAAATCACACATCTAAAACTATGATCTCTTATCTAATTCTGGTACAGTAGTTTCTTCTCTGAGTTGTGGTTGAAATTCTCCATAGTTATTCCAGATGCATACCACAGGAGTAAGTTTATTTTGATATGTTTTAAAAGGCAATTTTTCCCTACTTGTAGCTGTTATTTTCTATGACATACTGCTGTCTCTGTTTCCTTGGTCAGTGGGTAAACCTGCCTCTCTTATATTCAATAAACTTCAGCAAGAACAAATGTTATCTTTGTCCATATTTCAGTATGATATCCTCCTGGACTGTTCCCTGCTGTCAACAATATACTTCAATTCACTCTGTCCAATACTTGAACTGTCATCTTACACATTTCCATAACATTAATCCTCTGTTGATTTTTCCTCTAGCATCAGCAACAGACCCATATTTTTAATTGTATAAATGCTGAATGAATGTACCCAGCTAAATCAGGCTGCTGAATAATAATTGCTGATGTAACATTCTGCAAAGTTTTTACATTTGGGAACTGAATAGCATAATGATTCTGAAACTGTGCACTGGAGAATGGTAAATAAATATGCTGTTTGTCATTGTGGGAAACTATGTGGCTTGAACTGTGATATTCACCTTATTCAGACAGGATTATATAGTATAATTAAGCAACATTAAAGTGTGTATAGTAGCTGAACTCTGAAAATAAGACATGAAATTCCTGTTTTTAAGACACAATACAGTACCTACATATTAACAACTGCTAAAGGCAATTTCATGCTTTAAAAAATCTTTCAAGTGTACTAGAATTTTAGATAGGTACATGTATTTGTATATAAAGTGCTATACTTACATGGGGCTTTATATAATTAAGAGTTTAATAACAATTCATTAATTTTGACTTTGTAATGGTGACCAGCATGGTTTGGAAATGCATTTGAACAGTTAAAGAGATGGTTATATCCCTGAGCCCACTCACTTCTTTGTGCTCTCTGATTTCAGTACACAGTAGCTTTCCCTTCTTTGGGACACCTGTTAAATATATTAATGTATACTCTTTATTAGGCTGACCATTTTGTACATGCAACTCATATGCTTATTTTTCAAAAATGAGCTTTCACATTGATCACCATGCTAAGGTCAATGTTTATAAACATATAATGTGTACGATCAGGTGATGAAAAGTGGTATCTCAGATACTGTGGTTTGGTAATGGTAGGTCAATAGTACTGCGATGGGGTGTATCAGGCCTTCCTGGCCCCCTGCTGGAGGCCCTGTGGTCCTACCACACCCCACCCCACAACAGGAGAAGTGAAGATGCGTCCTTCAGGCCTGCCTAGAGAGGCTACATAGAAGCAGCCAATCAGAGCCCAGCAGGCTGAGATAAAAGGAACAGCAGGGGTGGGAGTAGATCAGTTCCTGGCTGGCACCAGAGAAGCAAGGAAGGGGACTCTGCTCTAGGTAAAGGTGCTTGATGGGCTGCATTTTCTGGACCTTGGAGAGAGAGGGGCTCTGAGAACTGTAACTCTAAGATAATGGGGGAATGGAAAGGAACCCAGTAGGAAGAACCCCGGGGAAAACAGCAACAACCAATCAAGGGAAGCTGTATGTGGTTGCTGGTTATAGGGACCCTAGATTGGGATCTGGAGTGGTGGGTGGGCCTGGGTTCCCCCCTGGCAAAGTGGCCTAAGCACCAAGAACGGGACACATCTCTTTCTAGAAGTCTCAGTGAAGGGTTAGATTAAAAAGGGCCCGGAGATGGGGCTGAAGACCCTGATGAGGGCTGCCAGTTTGTTGAACTCCTTCCTATCCTGGAAGGGGTACATCCAGTGGATTGTGTAACATCCTACAGATACCCAGCCACTAAGAGGCAGTCAGGAGGTGAATGCCCTGGCACAGGTAAATTTATTTTTAATTGCACCCATCATTCTGTACAGTTTTAAAAAAAAACTGGTCAGGTGCTAACATAAATAATACTCTTTTCTTGAAAGAGTATTTAGGGATTTTTCTTCTATGGAAGTTTAATGAAGCTGAGAGAATGTCCTTAGCTAAGCTGATAAAACTTAAGACAGTAGTTTTAAAGAAAAATAGAAGCAACTTTACAAATCTATTTCAAGAGTTAGTGGAAATTTCAGTGCTTTTTCATAGAGACTTTGACTGCATAAATTGTTTTGGCAGTGATGTAGGATTATATCTGAAAACTTTTAAAGCACCCATTGAGTGCCCTTTACTTATGTTCAGATGTAGAGGGAGAAATTCCAGCCCTTCTGAAGTCAATGAGACTTTTGTAATTTCCTTCAGTGGGGAAGGATTTCATCCAGAGTCTTTTATTTTATTTTAAATCAGTGGCTCTCAACATTTCCAGACTACTGTACCCCTTTCAGGGGTCTTGCGTACCCCCAAGTTTCACTTAAAAACTACTTGCTCACAATATCAGACATAAAAATACAAAAGTGTCCAAGCACACTGTTACTGAAAAATTGCTTACTTTCTCATTTTTATCATATAACTATGATTCAATTGGAATAGACATATTGTACTTACATTTCAGTGTATAGTATATACAGCAGTATAAACAAGTCATGGTCTGTATGAAATTTTAGATTGTATTGACTTCGCCAGTGCTTTTTATGTAGTCTGTTGTAAAACTAGGCAAATATCTAGATGAGTTGATGTACCCCTTACAAGACCTCTGAGTACCTGCAGGGTAAACATACCCCTGGCTGAGAACCACTGTTTTAAATAGTTGCTTCTACATTGCTTCATTTAGAACATGTATAAGCAAACAAATGAATAAAAAATGAGAGATAGTAAATGAACACCAAAAATGAAGATAGTCATGAAGGTAGGTCCCTGCTATCTTCAATAATTTCCTCATGAACCTGCTATTTAACATATTATTAAAGAGCTGTTATTGGGACACAAAGCAAAAAGGGGTGCAGGAATGCTCTTCGTCTATTCCCTTGTATAACACAGTTTTATATACGCAAAAATAAAAACATATTAGAGTTACAGAGCATCATTCTTGTCCTGGAATTTCATGACCTTTATGTACATATTATATATATTTCACAGCCAAAGACTCTTTATTACTCCTGAACTCAGATTAACAGAGCTATCTAGTATCCGAACATCTGCTCTTATTTTCCAGTGGAACAGTGGAAACACCAGTAGAGAAAGGTTTAATAACTTTTTTGTGATGCTCCAACCTCAAAAGATTTAGAGCTGTGGTTCACAACAAACCTACAGTATCCAGAGTCTTAACCAACGCTTATCCAAACTATATATAAAATAGTAAGGTAGAACCTAGCTCTAGTGTGTTTCTCTTCATCCTTTTCTTCAATAGGGAATGAATGTTTAGCTTGACTTCAAGATACTTTGTGGCACTTATTTTTTGTTTTGCTTTTTGTAGTACTAGTCATAATGGGTTTTACAATATAATGAAGTTGTAGCATGGTGCATTGGACAGATAAGAAGAGTGTACTTCAGATAAGATTTTACACAATGTGTTCAGAAATCTGCCTGATTCAGTAAAGGTTTATGGTGATGAGTTGGCTGAAAAGAACCTCATGCAGCATTGTAGAGTAATTATAATGGATAAAAAAAATCAGATGCCTGTAGTGAAATCTGAGAGAGAAAATTTTGGATCCAAAAGATTACCACAGTAATATGCCCTTTCTTTTTTCCTTAAGATTGAAGTCACATGTTTATATATGTATATGTGTGTGTATCTTAGGTGCCTGTGCAGGAAGAATTGGAAGTCACTCAACGAACTATGATGTGGTCGGAATAACAGAGACTTGGTGGGGTAACTCACATGACTGGAGCATTGTCATGGATAGGTATAAACTGTTCAGGAAGGACAGGCGTGAGAGAAAAGGTACAGGAGTTGCACTGTATGTAAGGGAGCCGTATGATTGCTCAGAGCTACAATATGAAACTGGAGAAAAGTGTGTTGAGAGTCTTTGGTGAGAGAGGTGAGAGCAACACGGGTGATGTTGAGGTGGGCATCTGCGATAGACCACCAGACCAGGCAGATGAGGTAGATGAGGCTTTCTTCAGACAACCAACAGAAGTTTCCAGATCGCAGGCCCTGGTTCTCATGGCAGACTTCAATCATGCTGACATCCGCTGGGAGAGCAATACATAAATGTACAGACAACCCAGGAATTTTTTGGAGAGTGTTCGGGACAACTTCCTTTGCAAATGCTGGAGGAACCAACTAAGGGCCATGTTCCTCTTGATCTGCTGCTCACAAACAGGGAATAATTGGTAGGGGAAGAAGAAGTGGGTGGCAACCTGGGCAGCAGTGACCATGAGATGGTTGAGTTCAGGATCCTGGCAAAAGGAAGAAAGGAGAGCAGCAGAATACGGACCATGGACTTCAGAAAAGTGGACTTTGACTCCCTCAGGGAACTGATGGGCAGGAGCCCCTGGGAGGCTAATATGAGGGAGAAAGCAGTCCAGGAGAGTTGGCTGTATTTTAAAGAATCCTTATTTGAGGGCACAGGAACAAACCATCCCGATGTGCAGAAAGAATAGCAAATATGGCAGGCGACCAACTTGGCTTAACAGAGAAATCTTCAGTGAGCTTAAATACAAAAAGGAAGTTTACAAGAAGTGGAAACTTGGATAGATGACTAGGGAGGAGTATAAAAATATTGCTCGAGCATGCAGGGGTGTAATCAGGAAGGCCAAAGCACAATTAGAGTTGCAGCTAGCAAGGGGTATGAAGGGTAACAAGAAGAGTTTCTATAGGTATGTTAGCAACAAGAAGGTGGTCAGGGAAAGTGTCGGACCCTTACTGAATGGGGGAGGCAACCTAGTGCCAGATGATGTGGAAAAAGATGAAATACTCAATGCTTTTTTTGCCTTGGTCTTCACACACAAGGTCAGCTCCCAGACTGCTGCACTGGGCAGCACAGTATGGGGAGTAGGTGAGCAGCCCTCAGTCATGAAAGAACAGGTTAAGAACTATTTCGAAAAAGTCCATGGGACCGGATCTAATCCAACCAAGGGTGCTGACAGAGTTGTCTGACGTGATTGCAGAGCCATTGAAAACTTTGAAAACTTGTGACGATCAGGGGAGGTCCGGATGATGGGAAAAAGGAAAATATAGAACCCATCTTTAAAAAAAAGGGAAGAAGGAGAATCTGGGGAACTACAGACCGATCAGCCTCACCTGAGATATTAGATGGGGTGGGATCTGAGTTTACCCAGGAAAGAATTTTCTGTTGTATCTGGCTGGTGAATCTTGCCCATATGCTCAGGGTTTAGCTGATCACCATATTTGGGGTCTGGAAGGAATTTTCCTCCAGGGCAGACTGGAAGAGGCCCTGGAGGTTTTTCGCCTTCCTCTGTAGCATGGGGCATGGGTTGGGGTTGGTTCTGCTTTGAGCAGGTGGTTGGACTAGATGACCTCCTGAAGTCTCTTCCAACCCTAATCTGAAGGGTTAATGTTTAGCTATTCCACCTGGAAGCAGGCGAGGCACACCCTGACTGTTTCGTAGAAGCAATGCACACATTGCTCTATCCAAGGACAAGGGCTAGATATGAACCATGAGAACTTGATTGTTTGGACAGCAACTGTGGGAGGCTTTCTTAGCCTGGGCTCAAGGCCTGAGAACCAGGATTGTAGTAGATAGAGGATGGTAACTAAGTATATGAATTAACGTCATACATTCCTTTGTGTAGCAGTGTGTAATGCTTAGGGGGAGAAATATAATAAAAGGAGAAGGTGGAAGGCGGGGGGGCAGAACGGCCCATCTCAGCTGACCAGCCTGTTTGCTTGCATAAAGCTGTGTTCTGTCTCATCACTGAACCGCCACACTAATCTTCTATGATTCTATGCCTCACTTCAACAAGGTAGTTCATCACATACCTAAATTTAGGCATGTGAATAGTTTCACTGACTTCAGTAGAACTGCACATGCCTAAGCACCTTGATGGATCACAGCCCCAGTCTGGAAGCAGATACCATTCCACGTGATTTAAGAATACTACAAGAATACGTGCTATGAATGCTTTGTGAAAATCCAAAGGCAGAACTACGGTAACGAAAACTGTGTCAAATAGGCAGAGATAATAAACCCATTTGTAAAAGTTATGATCTCTTCATAAAAAAAATTCCTGAACAGAAACTTACTGCAAGGAATAATTTTACAAACTCTAATCACTACATTCTCTAGATACTAACCAAGAAGAGAAGGAACTTTGGTTTTATCCTTTCTCAGTTCTTCCCCCAGCTCCTCTGTTTCTCTTCCTTTATTTTTTTAATATACAAATGAAAGAAAATAGAAACATTTCTCTCAAAACCACGAGCATAAAAACTGTGTAGGAAACATAGTAAGGACCAAATTGTGAACGCTTTGCTTACATTGCTGAGTATTTATTTACTCATGCACATAGGCTCCTTGGGCCAGCTTCTCAGCTGGTGTAAATCAGCATAGTTCCACTGACTTCAGGATACTTATACAAATCTACACTGGCTAAGGATCTGGGCCACTCATGAGTGCACACATAGATTCACTGAAGTCAAACAAAGTGAGGGGTTCACAATTGGACCCTATGTCAATATTACTCAGTTATGTGTTCTCTTATTTGTTTTAAAATAGCTTTTACAGAGTTTTCCCATTTCTCTTTATTCAGAGGAAGAATCAGATTGAGATGCGACAAGCTGAAATTGAACTTTTACTCTCCCCCTGCACTGTGTTTTTGTGTGATATTCCCCAGTTACTTGAAAATTCACTACATTGTACTGAAGGGAAAACAAATGCCGCCCTTTGCTAAACTAGAGAAAAAAACAGCCTTCACTGGTTTTCTTTTATTGCTACATTATTTGCACAGCTTTGCTATTTATATCTAACCAACCTTGAACTTCCCCAAATATGCGCTGATTGCAGCAGTTAATTTTGTAATCAGACTTCATTGATTTGGCAGAAGAAAAAGATGGATAAAGTCCTGAAATAAAAATGGAGCTTTGTCTGCGCTCATCATTGTTACTTACAAAATCCCCTATACCACCAGAGATTTCACTTTAAAAAGTCATCTGTGCAGAGTCGCTGCACATTGTTTCAGAGAGAGAGGGTCAAAACCACACAGTTGTGTCCAATTTGGAAACAAATGTATGTTAGTAACTATCATTATTTTCTCACCTTCATTACTTCTCATCTCTTAAGTATTTCTCATCTCTTGCTGTTTCTAGAGGAGCAGAGTTGACTAGTGTTCCCCTTGCAGTGGAAATATTGTGGGGGTTCTACTCCTGCATAAATTGTCACATGCTTGGGGAGGTGGGGGTCAGAGACATAGGTGAGCAGGGGAATCAGAGGGGCAGGAGTGGCTGCTATGGGGAATGGGATTGGGCTGGAGGCCAGGGAGTGGGGCCAGAGGGGTAGGAGTGGTTGACATGGGGAATGGGATTGGGCTGGGGGCCAGAGAGTGGGGCAGGAGTGGCTGCCATGGGGCCTGGGATTAAGCCAGGGAGCAGGATCTGGGGGGCTGGAGAGGACACCAGGGGATCCAGGATCAGACTGGGGAGTAGGAAGCAAGACCTGATTGTGCCCAAATGCAGGTATGAACCAGGGGCCCCTCCTTCCCATCCTAGAAGCAGCTGTCCTCCCCTTCACCCCTTACAGCATCTTAATATCTCCCCTTCCTCCCTCTCCTTTCCCTCTGCCCCCCATTCACAGGGAGCTTTCCCTCCCACTGGAAAAAGCTAGCTTCTGTCTGGCCTTCACAAATAGAAGTATGCCATTTATCTTTTCATTGGTAACATTAAGTCGGTCTGATCTATGTGATATAAAACAGAGATTATCTGTTCCTGTCTGTGACTTTGGAATAGCTTGTGAACTTTTCATAAGCAGAGAGAAAGAAACCACAGGAGCTATTATTGTCTTAGTAAGATTAAGACACATTTATCAGTGTAATTTCTGGTACACTACTGTAGGCCAGGGAGGTCACCTTTGTAGGAAGAGGAACCTTGCCTGCAATCTGAATGCCAAAATGCTGATCTCCCATGCAAACTCCAGATAAAAAGGTCCCCTGACGGTAGAGCATTCCAGAGCCCAAGCTCCAGACTGAGCCCAGATGCCTACATTGCAATTTTATAGCCCCACAGCCTGAGTCCCATGAGCCTGAGTCATCTGACACAGACAAGCAGGGGTGTTTTATTGCAGTGTAGACATAACCACAAGCACCAAATGAGGAAAAACTACAATACGTGTGACTAGTACATTGCCCAAATTTAGATGGATAGATGAAATAAGACACTAATGAGGAGGTAAGATAAGGATGATGGTGTTAACAGCAGTGACTTCAGCAGCTATGCTGTCACAGGAAATAATGCCACAGGGCATGATGTTATGGCCTAACTTCTTGCCCTTCTGGGGTTTGGTCTAACCCTTCCTGCCTTCTGTGCCCGCTGCCTTTGTTGCCCACAGGAGCAGGATAACAGCTAAAATCACCACCACCTGTGGAAAATAGGGCCTGTGGTCAGTGCCATTTGCCTGCACTCATACTCAAGGAAATAGGGACTGAAATCTTATGGTTTTTGGAAACCAAACAATTCCCTCCTCATTATCCTCGCCTCTCCCACCCCTCCACACACCCCCCAACTGGGCCATATTCTCCAAGGCTGAGTTGGAGAGCAGTGAATACACAGGTGCTCCAAAGCTGAAGTGTCAATAACATGTCTTGTTTAAAATTTTAGGGGAGCAAGGGAAGGGGCTTCTGAAATTTAATGTTGACTTTCCATTGTTACTATACGTACAATCATACTTGTACTGTACAATCCATACATACAAACTGTACAATTTGTGTACTTTAGCTGCAGCTGTTGCCATTGTGGCCTCAGTGCTAACTTTAACTAAATCAACCCAAAATATTTTAACTGACAAAGATCTTCCTTACCTAAAGCTAGATGCCAGTAGGATTTAGTATGTGACACAGAAACATAAGCTAATGACCCGTATGTAGTACCAACACTAGGAATGATAAACACTGTAGCTAAAAGAAAAGCTAAATTGTAAAGAGAGAACATTTACCCACATGCCTAATTAGAGAGGGGCTTCATCAAACCACTTTTACCTCCACAAGAGCATCCTTCCTTAGGGAAGGAAATTGAAGTATGCCCACAGCCCCTAAATCAAAGACTGATCAGTAGCATGACCCCCTAGAGATGACAGCTAAAAGCACACACACACACACACACACAGACACACACACAAAGTTAAAATGCAAAAAGAGAGTTGTTTCAAAATATGTGCAAAATGACCTGTAAAGGGGGACGGGGGAAAATAAGATGATTGTAAATCTAAATGTTAACTAAAATGTGCCAATGACTTTTCTCATATGAATAATCAAAGACCTTTATGATATCTTATCTGTGATACATTATGTATTTTTATTACACATGTTATTAGAAAGCAAATACTAAGCTTTTTTATTGAAAGATAAACTGAATTCTGGGGGAAAAAATCATGGATAGACCAGGTAACAAATGAAAAAGTATTGGAGATGACTGGAACTCAGCAAATGTTAGCCAGATATCCTATAAAAAGAAGGAGTTGATTTGCAGGGCACATTTTAAGGGGGGTGATGTCAGTGGATGATGCATGTTTATGGGCACTGAAAGGGAAAGTTGATGACAGAAGAACACGAGGCAGAAGAAATGCTTGGATGGACAATGTGGTATCCAGGGTGTATTGAAAGTACTATTCAGTCACAAAGAGATTAGCAGAGGATTGTGCAGAGTGGGTGTGACATTTCCCAGGGTACAATCTGGACAGCTGAACAGCTGTGTTCCCTCAACTATCCAGTTGTGGTGCCTTTTACATAACTTCTCTGTGAAAACAATGATTCCTGATCTGTTTACACACAGCCTCAAGCATGCAAAATCACTCCCAGCTGAATAATACGAGTGCTCTAGCCAGTCACTCCTGAATTATATTGCAGAGTGCCACCAGCAAATTCTCAGTCCCAGACTTGTCCCCAGAAATAGTGTGTCCTGTACTGCCCAGCACCCTCCTGGACAATACAAGTTCAGAGAAAGTCCATCATTTCATTAACAGAAAATAATATGCACAAACCCTGTTATCTCAAATGAAGTTTCCTAAACACTTCAATCCAAACGCATGCTTGTTTGATAGAACAATAAAAAATGTTTATTAACTACAGAAAGATAGACCTTAAGTGATTACAGATATTGAGACATAAAAGTCAGAATTGGTTACAAAGAAATACCTAATGTCTGAAGCTAAGTGAACTTAAAGCAAAAGGTTTCTCTCACTATATGTTTACAGCAGTCTGGCTAGACCTTTCAGCTAGGACTACTCCTCCCATTCAGTGATCCTTCTTTTGTCTTTTAAACATTGTTGATGCCATGAGTAGAGACAAGGGGAGAGAGGTGATTTGTGTCCTCTGTTCCTCATTATTATATCTTTTCCTCCTCTTTAGAATCATCTCCAGCTGGGGTTCAGACGACAGCCAGTTTGGTAACCTCCAGATAAGATGCAAATTTCTTGCTCACACCCTTCTTACTGCTAAAGAATGGTTGCTTAACCAGATGATAGTTTGTTTGATTTGGTTGACATCTGACTGAAGTGTCAGTTTGCCTTTGGCTCTGAGGAACTGGTTTGGGCTGCTTCCCCAGTTTTGGAATATGACTTAGCAATGTCATACAGTAGAATCTTAAACTTTACATACAGTGTTGCCACAGATATTTTACCAGGACAATAATGATTAGTGAATTATGAGTTTTCAAATGATATTTCACAAGGCATACTTTGTACAAAATTTATCATTGTTTTTTTTTTAAGCGGTGAACCTAAGGGTACAGTTTGTCACAGTGGGTACCATGGTTGTAAATCTCTAGTAATGGAGATACCACATAAGAAGAAACAGAATGGTTGATAACCTGACATATTGAAAGAGAGAGAGCATATGTGAAAAGTAAGGGAATACAGGAGAACTGAGACATAATAGGTTATGAATCCAGTAGGCATTCAAATTGTTTTTTGTAATAATTGTGGCAATTTAAGGAGAAAATTCAGTACCATCCCATTTGGACCACATATCCTCAAGTAGCTCAATTGTTCATCTAATACAGGCAATAAGTCACTCAATTTCTCTCACTGCTTTTATTCTGGTTATGTAGAAGGTGAGTGAGTGTGTGTGTGTGTATGTGTGTATATATATATATATATATATATATATATATATTTCTTTTGCAACTAAGGTGATAAATCCATTTATTAGGTGCAGTCTAAACTGATCCCCTTCTTTATTTAACTTCAGCCACATTGGGATATGTTCCTAGCACTGCAACCACAGGAACCTGAGGGATCTGGCCCCTGAAATAACTCTTGAATCATTTTTAGTTATTCTTTGCTTTCAAGCCAAAAAGAAAATGCATGTATTATCAAAATATATGTGCTTTTAAATATTTATAACCCCAAGTAAAAATGAATGGTGAAGTTGTCATCAACTCTGGCTGCAAACTCCTTTTTTTTTTAATTTGTTTCTTGCCATTTCCCTATTCCTGACTCATGATTGTACATGAGGCTGTTGTGCAGATTGGTCTCTCTAGGCTCTGCTGATATCTTGAGTCTTTGATCTCCTCCTTGGTTGTCTCCTATCCAGTAATTGCAAAAAACATCCTACCGATTATTGCTCTTCAGTCTCCACTAGATATGCCCATATCCATTTATCCTCACCTCCGTCAACTTGTCTTCAACTGGAGAAACCCACATTAGACCCCTCACAACCTCCTTTCATTTCCTATCATGGAGCATTCAGCCATTTGACCACCTCAACATATTCATATTCATGATTTCCTTTCTTGTGGCTGGCCAAGTCTCTGTTCCATATATCAGGATGGGTTAAATTACAGTTTTGTACACTCTATGTTTTAGCTTTATTGGCATTTTTTATCCTAGAGAACTGGAGTTAGCTCCTTCCACTTCCACCAAGACAATGCTGGGCATTACCCAGGAGCATACCACTGTCAGCAGCCATTGATCTTAGGTATTTAAATGATTTCACTCTTCTAAGCTCTCTGCCTGTGATATCCTTTATGGTGAGTCCTCCTCCCTCAGTTATCATAGCCTTGGTCTTCCCAACATTCATTGTAAGTCCCCACCCCACCCCCCCCCGCTCAAAACTATGTTGCTACTGTGAAAAGCTGGCTTACAGGATCTCACAAGTTTCTGCACATATCATTATGTCATCAGCAAACAGCATGTTCCTTCATATAATCTCACTTATCACAGCCATGACAACCTCAAACAAAAAGAGCTCAACACTGACCTCTGATCCAGGCCAGCTTTTACTGGAAATTCTCTACAGTAGGCTCATTTAGTTTTGTCTGCAGTAGTTACTCTACCATTCACGTCCTGGGGAAGAAGGACATATCCTTCCGCCACATCTCTTCGTCACAAAATCCAGCAAACTAGTTCTCATGATTGTATGCCTTCTCCAGCTCCACAAAGACCAGACCCTGGCATTGTCTCTTTTCTCTGAATTTCTCCATGAGGTTTTGTAGTGCAAATGTGGCATCAGTTGTACTCCTTCCCAGCATGAATCCACACTGACCTTTCCAAAGTTTAGCCATTCCAAACAGACAACTTTGTAATAATCTTCTCCCATACTTGCATAGAATGTGATGCCACCTTAACTGGGTGATAATTAGTACACAGTGATAATATTTCCTTTATGTTTAAAAATAGACATCACAAAGCTTTTTGCTATTCATTCGGCATTTTCTCTTTGAACAAACTTGTTCCCGGTGACTTCACTTCATCCACTGTTGCTTCATCTGACCCAGTGCTTTCTTTAATTTGTGATGTTTACTACTCCTTCTGGCCTGGGTCGTTTAATACTTTAAAAATCCTAATGGTTTCTCCTAATGATTGTACATTTTTGGAGGGTATGCTGTTCCACAGTTTAATTTTCAAGAACATCAATTAATTTTTTTTAGTTAATGATAAAAAATGTTAACAAATCAGTCTTGAGTTTAGTGGTATAGTTCATTCCCTCAAGTATTCCAGCAGTAGAGTCCAAATCTCATAAATTAATTTCTGTTATAATCAGTTACTAAAGAAAAAAGTTAATTCAAGGTTATTAATAAAACTCCTGGGAGAAACATGCAAAAATTACTCTTGTCTCTGAATAAAACATATTAATTTAAAATGTTTCAGACTCTCTTCACATTACACTTATAAGTCCCACATAAAATCTTCCATACAGGATTTTTAAGATGTTTTTCCTCTAATGTCCCTCATTATATAATCCTTAAAATCCTCACTTTTAAAATATTTAACCTAAATGACAACTAGCATACACACTCGCATGCAACAACAAAATGCCCACCTTCCTGATGATTTTGATAGGATATGTTTGATTTTTTTTCCTCTTTCATGTTCCGGACTGCTGCCCATTTAGCTATGATCTGAAGTTACTCTTAATTATACCAGGAATCCTTGTCCACCTGCAGAATCAGTGGGGCATAGAGACACTTTTGTCCCTATCGCTGGAGCTGCAAATGCAAATTAGATGCAGTATACAATCAGGCCTAATACTTTGTAATGATTCAGAATCATGAGGCTGTGCAAACTATTGGACTATGTAATCATGTGAATTTATATAGTTACCCTCCTCCACCCTCTCCTTTCCCTTCTGAGGGCCATATCTTGGAGTAAACTGTAGGATTTCAAGGCAGGAGCCATGTCTTCCTCTGTGTATATTCAGCAGTGGGGGAAAACAAGCATCTAATAATGATTTCAAACACAATTTCAGTGAAATCTTTGATTTAAAATATTGATAAAAATGTCTACACAACTTTAACAAAAACAGAGAGATGGGTTCATTTTGAGCCCTGTAAAATAGAAATACTTTCAAAATTTCCAGCAAAATTGATTCCCCCATCCCATTTTTTGACCAGCTTTACTGGGCCAGAGTGTGACTAATCATGCACAGATACACAATTGCTGGTAAGAGTGGGAAGGAGAAAAGGCTTAGGGGCAAGCACTAACCTTTTCTTGCTCTGCTTATAGACACCAAATACATTGTGCAAATCAAGCAATCCGCTTGGGCTGAGGGGTAGAGGGGTAACGTACATTAGAGGCCTTATTCTACCTTTCCTTCCATACCAGTTAGTAGAGCATTAATTTCCTCTTCCCTGCACACTAGAAGTGTGGGTGGTAAATAAATGTGCATCCTTTTAAAAGGGGGGCAGAGCACCCACCCCAGCATACATTTCTCAAGAGACCCCAGGAGACCTCTGTCTGAACCTAGCCAGTATGCCTCCAGTAAATTCCATCTGTGTACAGCCCCTCTGCAACTACACAGTGGCTTAAAAACCTCAATGTAGCTGTCATAAATATAAAGGGAAGGGTAAACCCCTTTGAAATCCCTCCTGGCCAGGGGAAAGCTCCTCTCACCTGTAAAGGGTTAAGAAGCTAAAGGTAACCTCGCTGGCACCTGACCAAAATGACCAATGAGGAGACAAGATACTTTCAAAAGCTGGGAGGAGGGAGAGAAACAAAGGGTCTGTGTGTCTGTCTATATGCTGGTCTCTGCCGGGGATAGACCAGGAATAGAGTCTTAGAACTTTTAGTAAGTAATCTAGCTAGGTATGTGTTAGATTATGATTTCTTTAAATGGCTGAGAAAAGAATTGTGCTGAATAGAATAACTATTTCTGTCTGTGTATCTTTTTTGTAACTTAAGGTTTTGCCTAGAGGGGTTCTCTATGTTTTTGAATCTAATTACCCTGTAAGATATCTACCATCCTGATTTTACAGGGGGGATTTCTTCATTTCTATTTACTTCTATTTTTATTAAAAGTCTTCTTGTAAGAAACTGAATGCTTTTTCATTGTTCTCAGATCCAAGGGTTTGGGTCTGTGGTCACCTATGCAAATTGGTGAGGCTTTTTATCCAACATTTCCCAGGAAAGGGGGGGGTGCAAGTGTTGGGAGGATTGTTCATTGTTCTTAAGATCCAAGGGTCTGGGTCTGTAGTCACCTAGGCAAATTGGTGAGGCTTTTTACCAAACCTTGTCCAGGAAGTGGGGTGCAAGGTTTTGGGAAGTATTTTGGGGGGAAGGACGCATCCAAACAGCTCTTCCCCAGTAACCAGTATTAGTTTAGTGGTGGTAGCGGCCAGTCCAAGGACAACGGGTGGAATATTTTGTACCTTGGGGAAGTTTTGACCTAAGCTGGTAAAGATAAGCTTAGGAGGTTTTTCATGCAGGTCCCCACATCTGTACCCTAGAGTTCAGAGTGGGGGAGGAACCTTGACAGTAGCCCACTGCATTTTATACATTTTATATAAGATGAATCTCCGGTAACAAATATTTAACAAAAAATACGTTATCTGATAAAAATGTATGAGGCCAATCCTATTCTGTGAGCTCTTCGCGCCGGTCCTAGCTTCCCTACCATGTCTGTTATCTGGCAGGGTTTTTTTTTTTTTTTTTTTTTCGCTTTTTCATTATAAAAGAGAAAAAGCAACAGGAATGACTTTTCTGCCATACTATTAAGACACTCATTACATTCTGGGATTGAGGTTAATATATATCCAGAGGAAAGTTCATGTAATCAAATCATTGTCAAATAATACCTTTATAATGTGGTCCCAGCATGGTTAGAAATTTTTTACAAATTGAACATAATTGAAGCATGGTTGAAATTGAAGAAATGATGTTTGTATTTTGCCTTGGTCATATTACACACCTGTCACTTTTCATTAGTGGAAGAGAACTGTGCTGAAAGCATTTTAATATTACAGCTTATGCAAGTTGCTTCCTAGTCAAAGTTTGATGGTGTGGTAGAAGGACTGCTTTAACTTTAGTGACCGTTCTACAAGTTAGTCTTCTCCGTACGCAACCTAATCTCTTATTTTGAATTTATCCATGCAGCCTAGGAAGTTCAAGGTTTATATGTGGTTCGTAGAGCCTACATATAACACTGTGTTTATTTTTCTGACCTTTCTACCTGTGAAATGCTTGCCTTTATCGGTGGTGGGAGCAGCAGGGTTAACACCACTTTCATACACCGTTACTGTGTGAAACCTGCTTTTCATCTGATCCTGCTGAAGGTGCAAATCCAAACTCAGAATTAAATATGTCCTTATTCTAAAATGTATAAGTGTAGTGCCTTCATTTGGATTGTCAGATTATCCACTTCCTCCTTGCAGAAGTCACAAAGCCCTTCATAGATATTAAATTATTTTCAGTTAGCTGTTTCATAAACAGGTAACGATGAACACCAGTGTGCTTTTTTTATTGGTTTGTTTCCCAGTCTGCCACTTAAAGAGCAATGACACATTACTGTTTGATATTGCTTGAGGACAATAATTTGCAAACAATATGCTCGATGAGGTGTTTTATTCACATGAAAATAAATAATATCATAAAGCAAAGATTTTTCCCCCCCTTCTTTGGATTTGAACCTAATTTCAATATTTACAGAAGCTTGTCCTTTTCAAAATCTGTTCACTGGCTGCAGGATTTTCATTATGCAGGAAAATATTTTTTAAATGACTTGGCAGTGACTGATGTTGACAAAGAAATTTTATTGAAATCTGTTATTTTCATCACTGCTTTATTTCTGTGAAGTTAATGCCATAGAGTTTTCAAATTTCAGGCCGTATCGAGAGAGAGAAAAATCCAATAGATTCACTAATAATAATAATAATACTTGTCACTTACTTAGTTCCTTTAATACAAGGATTTCAAAGAACTTTGCAAAGGTAAGCATAATTATTCCCCTTTTTACAGAAGCATAGATCAGTCAGGTGATTTACTCAAGCTCCTATCAAAATAGAAGCAGTGGCAGAGCTGGCCATAGTGCCAAGTTTCCTAACATCCAGACTACTGCTCCAATCAATTCCTCTCTCTGGCTTGAAATTTCAAAAAGGGTTATTGTCTTCAAGGTAGAGTTCTGTTTGATAGTTTTGGTATTACATAGTATTGATGAGCAGGAATGAATCATAGAATCATAGAATTGTAGGGCTGGAAGGGACCTTCAGAGGTCATCTGGTCCAGCTCTTGCGCTGAGGCAGGACCAAGTATACATGGACCATTCCTGACAATTGTTTGACCAGCCTGTTCTTAAAATTTTCTAATGATGGGGATTCCACAACTATGCTTGGAAGCATAGGCATAGTTTGACTTCTATATCTGGCACTGCAATGGTATGGTCTTGGCAGAATTCTGTAATTTCTTTCCACATTTCATTCCAGCCTTCCTCACTTCTGCATTTCTCAAAGTACACTTTCATTTTCTTTATGATAGAGGAAGCTTTTGCAAGCATGGTATTGATGCCTTGAAGTCCTTTGGTGTGACATGAACAACTTTCATGCTATGTTGAAAGATAATCATGCATGCAAGGAATGAAACTCCAGTCACGTGATGATAAAGGCCATTTGCTTGCACAGACCACTTTTCATCTTGTTCGCTAAGACCTTTTAGACACCGCGTGATGGCAGGGTATTGCATTTTTACTGAAAACACGTTTCTCCACTTACATGCCCAGCGCAAATCACTGGGCTGCATGATCTCTTGATGCTTAAGACCCAAAGCTGTCTGCATGTTGAGAAACATCTGATGATTGGGTGGCTCTGCAAAGACTGACTACAGTTTCTCAAATATATTTAGACAGCCCACCGCATTACGTCTTTACAGCACACCATGATGACTCAGTTGAGTTTGAGTGCCAGTCAGTGTACATAGGTTGCAAATGGATGGTTTTCTTTCATTCGCTGCGGAACCCCAGCTACATATCCTGACATCACAGAAGCATCAATATAAAATTGAGCAACTATCGGCACAGTCTGCAATCCACTCATATCCAAAACTGTCTTCATGGCAACATAAATGCCATTTGCATTTTGGGAAGATAAGCAATTGATGAAGCACAGGAACTTTTCTTTAATCTCTAGGTTTTCTGCATACCTGATACAAACTGAAAGTTGCTCTGTCTTAAATGACCTGGCTTCATCTGCAATTACACCAAAAAAAAAAAAACAGTCTTATTCACTGCCTGTGCAATTTCTTTGCAAACCAAATCTGCAGCACTTCATTTTGAAATTCAGGGCTTGTTTAATTAAAATAACTTGCCTTCATTTTCTTGAAAGTTTTGTGAGACTTTGAAAAGAAATCACAAAATTCCTGGAAAGTCTCTTTCAATATAGATTCCTTTCCCTCATCATGCCCTGATCTTTAAATATTCATGGTAAATAGGTCTAATGGCCTGTGATGGGATGTTAGATGGGGTGGGATCTGAGTTACCCAGGAAAGAATTTTCTGTAGTATCTGGCTGGTGAATCTTGCCCATATGCTCAGGGTTTAGCTGATCCCCATATTTGGGGTCGGGAAGGAATTTTCCTTCAGGGCAGATTGGGAGAGGCCCTGGAGGTTTTTCGCCTTCCTCTGTCGGCATGGATCACTTGCTAGACGATTCTCTGCTCCTTGAAGTCTTTAAACCACAATTTGAGAACTTCAATAGCTCAGACATAGGTGAGGTTTTTCACAGGAGTGGATTCTGTGGCCTGCATTGGGCAGGAGGTCAGACTAGATGATCATAATGGTCCCTTCTGACCTTAGTATCTATGAATCTATGAAAAGCTAACTCAATTTTCAAAAGTAACTCGACAATATCACAAACCTTAGTAAGGTAAGCCCAGTTTCTCTAAATGGTACCTTTATTACTTGCCAAAAGCTTTACTTCTGCTGATCCAGTTTCTTCGCTATGTTTGAAGCACTGCTACTTTTCCATACATAAACCTGGGAAACGGCATGGTTAGCCGATTTTTCAGAGATTTCCTTCCAATCTTACACTCCTTTTTAGATAAATGAATCATCCAGATAGCCTGTTTCAGAGTGGACGTGACAGCAGGGAAAGCAGAATACAGCATCTTGTTGAACAGAAAATTCAATCCAAGGTAATTTGCTGTAATGGAAACCTGAAAAAAAGAATGGTTGTGTTTCTCAGACATCCTCCTTGGAAAATCAGGCAGATATGATTGATTAGGCCCATTGCTTTTTTCTTTGAGATCTGTAGGAACATTAACACTTCTCAGATCATCTTCTGTGATATCTGTGCTGAGAGAACCCATGCTCACTGCATCCAAAGATTCGAGACCTTCTTGCTGTACTTGTGATGATCAGGTGTCCGGAGCTGAGGTTGGCGGTGGCAGGGCCCAACCTACAAGTGTTGTAAAATACTGCAGTGAATCAGCTGCCAACAGTTCAGCAGTCACTTTCACAAACAGCTTCTGAATGTCTGTTTTAGCTTTTCTCGGTTTTTAGATATGTCCATCAACAGATGCGACATGTGTGTGTGGGGTAGAGGCCACACAGGGTCACATGCCTCCTTTCCCCCAGATTTCTGCTTTCTATTTTCATTTCTTTTTCAGGGAGAGGGTTCAAAATGCATGAGTGCAAGGTAGCTTATTTCAAAACAGAGAACCCAGTAAGAGCGAGTTGCCCCCTGTAGAGGTCTGGCTCATGGTGGTGCTGACCCGCAGTGACCTTCCAGCCAGGCCAATGGGGCCAATGGGGTCTTGCGTGGGGAGCAAATTCTGTGCCTGTCCAAGCATTGGGCCTGCCATGGAGTTACTGCTGGCCTCTAGGCCCGGGTACCTGCCCCAGAGTTTGTTCGGGTCTCCACAGGGAACTATGGGGGATTTAACCCGGCCATGAGGTGGCTAATGAGCAGGAGCCCCCACCCGAGAATGGGGCTTGGAAGCCACAGCTGGAAGCCACCCAGCCTCCAGCAACTCGGGGCAGGGCTGGGGCTGCTCCACTCCCAAGCGTAGGATTCCTGTTGACTCTGAGTCTGCTCTACTTGGTCACATGCTGCTACCAGCTGCGAGCTGCGCCCTGTGGGGAGAGAGAGGAGCATCAGCTGGGTGCTGCAGAGAGGGGACGCTGCTTTCTGGGAGGGGAGACTGTGGGTAAACGGAGGTCCTGCACACAGGGGACATAACTTGAGCTATTCAGGGGGGTGACCGAACCTTTAAATTGTGCCCCCCCCCCATCAACAGTTACACATTGCCTCTGGCCCTCATATTAGGAGTCGTGGATGTGTAGAAAATGTGCTTTTTAAAAAAAAATCTGAATTGTAAAATACTGAACAAAAATCAGCATATACCATTTTGGGAGGCAATGCCTCTCCCCTCCCCTAATCTCTGCTCCTGCTTGGAAGCCTATTCCAGTGTTAACTACCTTTATAGTTAGAAAGTTTTTTATTTTCCTAACATCTTACCTACATCTGCCTTGCTGCAGATTAAGCCAGTTTCTTCTTGTTCTACCTTCAACAGACATGAAGAACAGTTAATAACCAACCTCTTTATAGCAGTTCTCCACATATTAGGTGACTGTCATCAGGCCCCAATCAGTTTTCTTTTCTCAAGACTATTTTGTTTTGCCCATTTTTTTAAATAAGAGCATCCAACAAATATTGGTCCTTCCTGAAGTTAAACTGATCTGATGAGGAAATGTCCTTTCTGTCATCCAAACATCATTCCATCTTGTACCATGACATACTGTGTATATATAAGTATGGCATTTAATAATTAGGTGACATTATGTTGCAGTATTAACATCAAAACATTTATATTCAATACAATATGTAATCTTCATGCAATAATATCTTCATGATACTCATCCACACCAACATGCAACTACCCTCTTTAACATAGCAGTTTCAATGCAATAAGAATATCACCCAACAAGAATATCAATGCACATAATAAAGAATAGCAGACTGCCCTGCAAAACCTAAGGTCTGCATCAATTATGTATCTGGTTTTGTTTGGTAGTGTACATTATATAGCTACTCAGATATTTTGAAAGCCATAATATAAATATATATTTTGTGATAAAGTTAGAGATTCTTGAATGCATAATCATCAGTTTTACATTTGTTTCTACATCTGGAGTGAAATCCTGGCATCACTGAACGAGTTTTGTCACTGACTTCACTGGAGACAGGATTTCACTCCTGGAGCATAATCTGTGAAGATACAGTGTGAATCTCATTCCTTTTTTATGTACAACAAGGATGCTATATCTTCAGTAAGTGTTTGTAGACTGTTACAGGTATGTGCACTGATCCAGCAAAGCACTTAAACATATGTTTAACTTCAAGCATGCAAGTAAGCCCATTGCAACAGGTCTGCTCACTTGCCTAAAATTGAGTACATTCTGGATCAAGACCATAGCTATAATTTTTTTTCATTTATATTCCTACTTTTATCTGGGGTCAATGAGTTCCTATCACACACTGTTTATTGGCACAGTATGATCAACTATAATATTCTTCAAAGATGAGCTGTTTCCCAAAGTAGATGATTTTCTCTTCTTTACCCTTCAGTACTCTCAGCAGCTTTTCTGGAAAAAAAAAATCCCTTGTGTTCTGCTGAGTAACAATCTGAACGTGTTTAATTGTCTAGATACTAATTTTCTTAAATACATCTAGATCACAGATTTCTTTTGAATCTCAATAAACCAACATGCCATTCAGAACTCAGCTAGAATGAAACAAGAGTTTTTTTTTTGAAACAGAAACAAAAACAAAACAAAACATGCCAATTCACTTCAGCTGGCTCAGACTCTTCACTAACAGATGAGAGTAAAATAAATCCAGATTAATTTAATTTCTGACAAACAGTCTTCTTTCTTGTTTTACCTGATACGTTAAAATCACATTTCTCATGAACAGCATTATCCTCTCTGTGTGGTGGTTATTTTAACCATTTCCCCCCAAAATTCTCAGTTAAACGATACAGCTACTAACTGGAGTGTTTAAAGAATTTTGACTAAACCATTTGGTCAGTTCTTTCATAAAAATTTACAATAACCAGGATTTTCTTCTAGGTAGAATACAAATTCTTGCCTTCTTACAGAACAGAACTGGAGATGGCCTCATTATGCCATGTGTCTAGTAAAAACATTGAGCCATTTTGTTTTTTAACTTGCTACATAAATTGTACTTTCAAATAACGTATTCACACATACAGAAAAAAAAATCACTGGTGTCTCTATATTAGGCATGTGTGTGTGTGTTTGTGTAATTACCCATTTAGTATCTAAATGTTTGTCTGTATGAGTGCAAATGTAACCCAAATGTAAAGGTCAGAGTGTATTATTTGGCCTCTGCCTGTTGCAGTTCTCAATTTCAGAATCTGGCTCTTAAGTTCTAGCTGTTGTGATTCATGCTTTGAGCACTGAAGGGCCCTGCTTTTGTCCCTAGTAGATTGGCCAAGATGGCGGTCATCAAACAAGTATGTGAGCAATGGATGTGCTTGTGAATTTTTCAGGTGGAAATTAGGAAGCCAGTTTTGAAAATAAACTTAATTCAATATATACAGTCACAAAACACCTGAGATCTTCAAATCTCCTAACATTTTAAGACATTCCCTTTCCATTCTATTTTTAATGTATCTCCTCCCATATATCTATTTGGGCAGTGTTTCAACTAACTTGTCCCCAAGCTATGAATTGCCAATTTGTTGGGTTTTAAAGTCCTCTCCAATGTTCCCATCTGTCTGAACTCAATAGTAAATTGGTTCAGGACCATTGTCCAAAGTGTAGAAGAATATGTAGATTTGGGCTGACAGAGTTGGGGCTTTAATAGTCCCAGCTAGGTTTTGTAATCAATGAAGGGAAGTATTGCCTTACAGAAGTGTTAGCTCAGACTCATTGTGGACTGCTTCAATATGGGCAGTGCATGGACCGGGTAGACAGGCTGTGTGCTCAGAAGATCAATGGAGGATAAGTGACAGGGAAGTATTATCTACTCTGTTCTGCAGAGTGGCAGAAAAGTTGGTTAATGATTTAAGTACGCTCAGAGGCAAATGCACTTCTTTGCCCTGCAGGGAAGTGGCTGATACATATGCAGAGTCACACATCTTCCAGCGCCTCTCCCAGCTCACTCCACCCTCAAACTTCTCCTCTGCCACAGAGTGCAGGAAGTCACCGTGGACCACTGCTTCCCAAAGTACCGAGCGTGCCCTGGATGCAGTGGAATTAGTGTGGTATCCTGAAATCTTGAAGCCACACAAGTTCCACTGTGTCCATGGACTTTGCTCCCATGCAGGGCTGAATAAGAATCAGTCGGCTCACTTATACAGTGAGATCAACATTAACAGCCTAAAAATACACCACATAAGCACACAATGTGGAGCAGTTAATGTTGGTTTGAGAACTTTAATTTATTTTCATGTCTTGACTTTTTATTATTCTTATTAAATACCTAGCTCTTATATTGTGCTTTTTTTATCAGTAGATCTCAAAGCACTTAATCTCAGAGTGCTTAATTTAGGAATTCTTTTAAATAAACCTTTGAAAGCATATGCATAGTAAACCTTAGAATATGAGTGTTTACAATTAGTGCCAAACAGCAAGGATGTGTAGGACTGTTTTTTTGTACAAGATTAAGGAATGGATCCCACATCTTAATGGGCTTCTGTGTCCTAATTTCTGTACCACTGAATACTATCTCTTAAGAGTCCCTAAGGGTAAGATACATTGTGAATTCCTTCATGGAAAATTAATTATTTTCCTTCTGACATGCTATATTGCTAGCTTGCCACCTTAGCAGTTACTTAAGAAACCTCTCAAACATAGAATGTCTGATGATATGAACACACGAGGTTTCAAACTTATCTTTTTTCTCTATCATTTCAATTACTGATGATATTTCCCCTCAAAGTTATAACTCCCTTCCCATCCCAGAATTTGTTTGTTCTGAACAGCTTCTACGATTTATTCTCTCTCATACTAAGTTCCGCCATGTTGGCGGGTGTACTGTAGAATTTATTAAGTATTTTAAACAGCATTTGCTTAAATACTCTATTAGATAATCTGAGTAGTCAAGACTTCATTGAGACCAAGATTTCACCTTCTCTTTGCTTTATAACTTTTCTCTCAAATATTTACCCAGTGTCTGTCTATGCGTGGAAAGTTTAGGTCTTTCCCCCAGATATATTATTGGGGTAATTCTTATGCCTATTTGTATATATTGCAGTAATTCTATGGAATACATAGTGTTCCCACCATCATTACTTCTCAGCAGGAAAATCCTGGGAGAACAAATGCAACCCCCACAACCTCAAAGGTGGACAGGGAGGTTGTCTGGTCAAGCAGGCTCCTTTAAGGGTTCCCCCATCTTTCAGGTTGCGTGAGCAGGAAAGGAGTGGGCCATTACATGAGCTGGCCGGAGGACCTCGGGTAATCCCTTTCCCTCTGTGCACCAGGGGAAAGGTACATACGCCATGTCCTGCCAGACAGAGGCCCCTCTTATGCCCAGAATTGGAAATGGGTTTAGGAGAAGATATCTCCTAATGAAGCTGGGGAAAGGGTTTGGGATTCTTAAAGTCTGGTACAACAAGAGAAGCTCCCTTTCCCTACCTCCTTAACCCTTGTATAAGGGGAAGGCTCTTTGGTTCCAGAGACAGGCTGAGACTAGGTTTAGAGAGGTGGTATGCTGACAGTAGTCCTCTAGTAGGTGGAAACAAATGAGGAAGGAATAATGACCTGCACTGTATGATTTATTACTGGATAGTCCCCAGATGAGTGAAGCTAATAAAGTTGCAGACTAATCAAATTACATTCCTTACATCTTGTCTTTTTCCTGCATGTCTAGTAGGCTTGGCAACCTGACCTTGATGATAGTGGATCAGTGCTCTGTCAAATCTACAGGTGAAGCAAGTACCACAGTCAGTAACTAATCACAGAGAATGCCTTGCCTCCATGTATTTTGTGTTTAAACCAAGAGCCCTCAGATGAGGCTCACGGCCAACAAATCATAAGAGAGGTAATCTCTGAGGTAACCAGGAAACAAGCTGGTGGCCCCTGCTGATTTCAGGGAACTGGTATAGTGTCAGTTCATTTTTATCCTTATTAGTCTTGGCAGTCATCATAATATTGTTTATTTGGAAGATTGCTAAACATCGCTGGAATACCGGTTCAGTGTCTTCAGTTAAAAATGGTTTGTTTTGTTCTTAATATGGAATTCCCAACATCAAACTCTATGAATATAGCAGCCCTGCTGTGCTGTTTGAATGTCAATAGTTTGTCTGTATATACAGTATACTGAAGATTCTTATTTGACCATTGGTTGCTAACTCCCCTACATGGTCCATTAATGTTCAAGGTACATGCTACACATTTCACATTGGTAGATAAAATACTGAAATATCATTTCAAGCTGGCATTTACCCTGAGGAAATGCAAGTAATTGGAACAAGTACTTTGTACCCTGCAAAATGACTGATGGTAGTATCAGGGACTGAGTCATAATTTCCTCCAAACACCCCCATTTTCCTCTAGAGTTGTTAGCGAGTGTTTGGTAGATAATTAATTGCTGGTTTATTCTTGCTTAAAATGCTTGGACTGCAAACCCACCTGCTGTAAGTTTTGTATAATATACCACCGACAAGTCCCTTCTCAGCTTCTTTTTACTTCAAAAACAAAACATAACAAAGACTTAAAGAAACTAACATACTTTTTTTCGCTCGTTTTTGTTGCATTCTTACTGACACCCGCAAAGGGAAGTTGTCAGCATGACATACCCTGAAGAAGACTGTTATTAAGACGGTTATTGAGAGTGACAGAGGCTGCCAAAATGAGTAGTACAGACCCATAAAAGGATAGAGTAACTTTAAAAAGTCTTCCAGAATTTGAAGAAAAATGGAAACGAAATTGAAGTATAAGTAGAGTTTGCATTTCAAAACAATGTTAATGCTTTGTACTGCAGGTGAGTCTATGAGAAGGATAAATATGTCCATTTTTCCAATATGCAGATTTTTTATAATATGCAATCAAATCCTTGATTCTTTAAATTATGAAGAATGAGATGAATGATCTGAGTCTTTTGTTTTGGTGTGGTGTTAGTGACAGTTGACTTTAGACACCAGCCTGGCCATTTCAGAAAAGTTCACGTAGTGTAATTTCAAACACGATCTATCACTGCTCTTTAAAAAGAATGCTTCTGCACACAGAGATTTGTCAATATGTTTTAATTAGTAATGATGGTTAGTCTGGAGTTTTCAGTGTTAAACAAAAAACAAGGAAAAGAAGAATTAACTCTGTTAAAAACTGCAGGTCCAGATCCTCATCTGAAGTCAGTATGGAAATATACCAGCAGAATATCTGGCCATCAGTATTTTAGACCACTGTAGTAGTATTTTTAATAATGAATCTTTTTTTCTTGCACTCTATACTCTTGAATTTTAGTCTGTAGTAAAACTTGCATACATACATACATACATATGATACTCTAGAGAAGCTAGCCTAGTGTAAGGATCCCCAGACAACCTTAACTCCAGGTGACTGAAGATTTTTAAGAGTACATCCAAGAAACCTGAGGGTGCAAAACCTCATAAGAATTTTGTATTTATCGAAAAACAACCCACCTAACGTTCTATTTCTTCACCCTGAATTGTGGTGGATAGGTTGTTACTCCAAACTCTTCTTATTGTTGGTGCAGCATAAGATGGCTTTTATCCAGCTGTTTAACATTAGTAGATAGAACTGAGAGAGTGCATTTATGCCAGGTAAGTTGCTCTAGTTACGATCTTTTCTTCCTACTTAACAAGGCTTTGGGGATTGCACCCAGATTACCTTGGCTGGCGGAGAAGTTTTGCAACTGAAGCAATTGTTAAATGGTCTGTAGCCATCAGTTAGGGAAGTGATACATGAGGTGTCTCGTATTTGGCTCTATGCCTGACAAGTAAGGTATTTGCTGCTGTCCCCCTCAAGAAAGCTGCAGTGCTGCCATAGTCCCCATCATTTATTTTTATTTCTGAACAAAGCAATACATGTGTATAAAGGCATGCAATCACAAGTTCTGTTAAAATCAAGATGCATTTACTATTGCATATATAACGAATTCCATATTTTGATAATCATACAATAGTTTTATTGTATGCCTCTTGTTGCTTATCTGTATGCATCTGATGAGCCATAGAATGCACCTAAAACATTTGAATCCCTCTCAATTTTCTTATCTCTTTATAGATGAGGTCTTTATTGACTACCTGCCAAAAGTGTTCATGTTTAAGTACAGTATCAGAATAAAAAATTCCCCGAAGTGTATGTCTGTTAATGAGACAAAACAAGATTTAGGCATGGTTCAAAGAGAAGCAACTCTGTTGGCTTCAGTGGAATTACACCCAATTACTCTCTCTTACATTCAGTCCTGGTGTATGTACAAGAAACTACTGGAATAGAATAAAGGGTTGTGCTATTGATTATTCGTGGATCAGCTCAGCTGGGGTGGGGGGAAATGGGCTGGGCAGATGAGGGAGAGCAAGACTATGCAAAACAGGATGTTAGTCTCTAAGGTGCCACAAGTACTCCTTTTCTTTTTGAGGATGTTGTTTGCATGCTAAGTTTTTTCCATAACAAATTAATTAGTTCAACATTTTCACAAAGCTTGGTCATTTTTTATACTGACTTCAGGTTGAGTTTTTGTATGTTTTAGTATGAAATATTTTAATGAATGTTTTATAAAACTCCTGAAAACAGGAATTTATAATGAAACTGTTAAAACAACTGTAGCTATAGCAAGTGGTGTGATATTTTCTAACTTGTTCAATTCCTGAATTGTATAAAAACGCTAGTTTTGCAGACATGGCCATTAGTTTGGACAGACACTCTAGCAGCTAGAGCAAGGGTGGGCAAACTTTTTGGGCCGGGAGCCTCATCAAGGTGTGAAACTCTATGGACAACTGGGTAGGGAAGGCTGTGCCTCCCCAAACATCCTGGCCCTCCGACTTCCCACCCTTGACTGCCCCCCTCAGAACCTCTGCCCCATCCAACCGGCCCCTGCTCCCTGTCCCCTAACTGCCCACTGGGCCTCTCTGCCCCTTATCCAACCCGCTCCCCACCCTCACCCCCTTACCATGCCTCTCAGAGCAGCAGGAGCTCGCAGCCCAGCCGGAGCCAGCTGCGCTGCCCGCGCAGCAGCATCACTACGGGGGCAGGGGAGACAGCAGGGGAGGGCCTGGGGCTAGCCTCCCCAGCCAGGACCTCAAGGGCCAGGCAGGACAGTCCTGCAGGCCGGATGTGGCCCACGGGCTGTAGTTTTCCCACCTCTGAACTAGAGGCATCATGAGGTAAGATTATCTCAGGTGCCAAAATGGTTTTACATTCTCCCCCCGCATCACACCCTGATTTTGCTATCTCCAGCTCCACTGATTGAAAGAAATCATTTAGGTTAAGCTGAGCAATGGATGAGGAAGAGACTTACTGAGATTCTTATATAGACTTTAAGGGCAGACTAGGTTATTGTGATAGTCTAGTCTGATCTCTTGCACCATACAGAGACATTCCCATTGTCTATTAAGGTACCAGTACCTTCAAGGTGGCAGAACCTCATTCCTTTGTCTAGGGTGGGGTAACCTCACCCAGCCTGACAGACACACCTTGATAATGTAATGCCCAATATGTTTGTAATTTTGAATTTGTCATCATTACATACACCATACAATAATATTAATGATCAGTATGTTATTAGCTTTTTATTTATATCTTCCATGACACCTTTTAGATACAGGTTATGACATTAGTAAGTTGGGGTACACTTAACTGGTCAGGCTAGCTGAAACTCACTACCAGATACTATTGAGCCCCCTGCCCTCTTGCATTGGGATCCAATTCTGTTGGGTCACAACAGGTCATTGAACTTCACCCACTGATTTCTCCATTAAGCCCATAACTTCTTGAGCTACAGCATGTATTTGAGAACGCTATACAGTCTTGATTTAAAAACTTCAATTGATGGACAATCCAATACATCCCTAGATACATTTTTCCAAATGGTTAATGATTCTCAGGGTTAAAAACTGTTTTTTTTTATTTCTAATCTAGAAATCTTCTTCATCTTCCAACCATTGTATCTCGTTATGCCTTTTCCTGCTAAATTAAAGAACCATATCAGAAATTTGTTACCCATGGAGGTACTTGTAGACCAGGATCAAGTCACTTCTTAACCTTCTCTTGGATAAATTAAAAAGATTGAGATTCTGTAGTCTCTCATTATACCTTGAATCGTTCAAGTAGCTCTTTTCAGAACTCTTTCTAATTTTTCAGTATCCTTTTTGAAGTGTGGATACCAGAACCATATTCAGTACTCCAGGAATGGTCTCACTAATGCTTTATACAAAGGTATTGTCACCTCCCTACTCCTATCTGATATTCCTCTGTTCATACTTCAAAGGATCACATTTGCTCTGTTAGCTACAGCATCACACTGGGAGCTCATGTTCAAGTCATTATTTTCCATGATCCCTAAGTGACCTATTTTTGTTCCTAGATGTACAACCCTGAATGTGACTATGTTAAAATATGTCATGAACAAATGAGCCTATTGTTAAGAATGGCCCTGTTGAGTCAAACGAAGCCCAGTATCCTGTCTTTCGACAGTGGCCAGGTGCCCCAGAGGGAATTAACAGAACAGGTAATCATCAAGTGACGCATCCCCTGTCACCCATTCCCAGCTTCTGGCAAATAGAGGCTAGGGACACCATCCCTGCCCCTTCTGGCTAATAGCCATTGATGGACCTATTCTACATGAACTTATCTAGTTCTTTTTTGAACCTTGTTATAGTCTTGGCCTTCACAACGTCCTCTGGCAAAGAGTTCCACAGACTGACTGTTCATTGTGTGAAAAAATACTTCATTTGTTTTAAACCTGCCACCTATTAGTTTCATTCTGTGATCCATAGTTCTTGTGGTTATGAGAAGGAGTAGATAACACTTCTTTATTTACTTTCTTCACACCAGTCATGATTTTATAGACCTCAGTCATATCCCCCCTTAGTCATCTCCTTTCCAAGCTGAAAAGTCACAGTCTTGTTGTTGACCTATGACCTTGTCTCATATCTCATGATTTACAACCAAGGCAGGTCAGTCTGTGTAATTGACCGGTCTCTATCATCATTTACAACTCTGCCAATTTTTGTCATAAGTAGATTTGACCTGCATAATTTTATATATTCTTTCAGATATTCTTAAAGATATTAAGAACATAAGAATGGCCACACTGGGTCAGACCAATGATCCATCTAGCCCACTATCCCGTCTTCTGACAGTGGCCAATCCCAGATGCTTCAGAGAGAATGAACAGAACAGGGTAATTATCAAGTGATCCATCCACCTTTATCCAGTTTCAGCATTTGGCAGTCAGAGGCTTAGGGACACCCAGAGCATGAGGTTGCAACCCTGACCGTATTGGCTAGTGCACATTGATGGATCTTTCCTCCATGAATGTATCTAACCTTTTTTGAATGCAGTTATACTTGTGGCCTTCATAGCATCCTCTGGCAATGAGTTCCACAGTTGTCTATGTATTGTGAGGAAAAAGTACTTCCTTTTGTTTGTTTTAAACCTGCTGCCTATTAATTTAATTGGTAACCCCTAGTTCTTGTGTTATGAGAAGGAGTAAATAACACTTCCTTATTTACTTTCTCCACACCAATCACGATTTTATAGACCTCAGTCATAGCCGCCCCTTCCCTCCCACCCCCCCACCCCCGGTCCGTTGTCTTTTTTCCAAGCTGAAAAGTCCCAGTCTTATTAATCTCTCCTCATATGGAAACCCATTCCATACCCCTAATATTTTTGTTGCCCTTTTCTGAACCTTTTTCAATCCCAATGGGGTAACCTGGACTGCATGCAGTATTGAAGGATTTATAGAGTGGCATTATGATATTTACTGCCCTATTATCTATCCCTTTTCTAATGGTTCCTAACATTCTGTTAGCTTTATTAACTGCCTCTGCACATTGAGTAGATGTTTTCAGAGAACTATCAACAATGACTCCAAGGTCTTTCTTGAGTGGAAACATCTAATTTAGATCCCATAATTTAGTATGTATTGTTGGGATTATGTTTTCCAATGTGCATTACTTTGCGCTTATCAACATTGAATGTCATCCACCATTTTGTTGCCCAGTCACCCACTTTTATGAGATCCCTTTGTAACTTTTCACAGTCAGCTTTGGACCTAACTATCTTGAGTAATTTTTATATTGTCTGCAAGCTTTTCCACCTCACTATTTTCCAGAAAATTTTTAATTATACTATCATATTTTAGTTATTTACTGATTATGTCTCATATCTAACACAGGATTAGTGTAAGGCTAATTGGCCTATAGTTATCTAGGTCATAGAGTTTACCTTACCCTTTTTAAATATTGGCACAACATTAGCTTTTTCCAGTCTTCTGGAACTGTCCCTTTGCTCCAAGACTTATTAAAATCAACATTAATGGTTTAGACAACTCAGCCAATTATTTAATAATCTTTGTTGCAAGTTATCTAATGCAAGTTAGTTATAAATTACTTGTCTGTGCTGTCTGCATTGTCTGGTAAATCAGGTTAACTCTTGTAGTCCTATAATAGCTTCTGAGTAGTCTGGAATGCTTTTGAAGTCTATGAATTTGTCATTTCCTTAGGGACAGAATGAGTGTCCACAGGATACCCTATTCCAGTTTAATTTGATTTACAATACTTAAATTCAGTTGATCCTATTAGACCAGAAAGCAATGAGTAACTTAAACCCACAGGACTCTACACAACAGGTCCACCCTGTTTTTCCAGCCAGATTGTGGGCCAGATTTGAAAAAGAAGCATCATGTTTGCGTAAATTACCCCACTTAGCTCTCCTTACACATAGAGAAGCTGTAAGCCTGTCTAAGGGAGGCTGAGGCCAGCTGTACATTACAAAGTTTTCCCAGTATAGCCATGTTGCTTAGGGTTAGGATTGTTTTTTTTTTCCTTTCTACACCAGCAAAACCCCTAGTGTAGAGGCAGTAACATGTTACACCAGCATAAAAGTGCTTTTGCCATTATATCTGATTTTGCTCTCTGAACTGTAATAATCTATATTCGCTGAAGCACCTTTTTTGCCAGTATAAAGGTACATCTACACTAGGAGGGTTTGCCTCTATCGCTTATACAGGTGTAGCCATGGTGGCAAATAGACCTAGAATAGACCTGGCCTAAGTGAGAGTATACAAGTATAAATTAATATAAAGGGGGAAGTAGGGTCTAACTTAAACCACCTTATGCTTCTTTTTCAAATCTGGCCCACAGTCTGGCTGGAAAACAAGTTGGACCTGTTGTGCAGAATCCTGTGAGTTTAAGTTGCTTTTTCCTTTCTTGTCTAATAGGAGCAACTGAATTTAAGTATTGTAAATCAAATTAAACTAGAATAGAGTATCTCATGGACACTCATTGCGTCCCTAAGAAAATGACAAATTCATAGACTTCAAAAGAATTCATGACTACTCAGAAGCTATTATAGTAATACAAAAGTTAACTTGATTTACCAGACAATGCAGACAGCACAGACAAGTAATTTATATAGGGTAGGTCTACACTACCCGCCGCATCAGCGGGTAGCGATCAATATATCAGGGTTCGATTTATCGCGTCTAGTCTAGACGCGATAAATCGATCCCCAAGCACTCTCCCGTCGACTCCGGAACTCCAGCACTGCAAGAGGCACAAGTGGAGTCGACCGGGGAGCGGCAGCAGTCGACTTACTGCCACGAAGATGCCGCGGTAAGTCGATCTAGGTACATCAACTTCAGTGACACTATTCTCGTAGCTGAAATTGCATACCTTACATCGACTCCCCCACCCAGTGTAGACCAGGGCTAACTTGCATTTGTTTAAGTAATATATTATGGACCCTGTTTTCAAAAGGTCTTCAGAGTGGTCTCCATTTGTATTTGCATGTACTACTATTACTGCATATGGTTTTCAAGCACAGAGACCTGCACACCTGCAAATTGTGGCTTTTGCATATGCAATTTATATAGCCTACATGCAATAGAGAACTTAGATGCTAAATATTCCCACAAGTGTGAGTGTTAAAAACTGTGCAGACAGGTATCCTATGAGCACCCATGAAGAACAGGATGAAGAGCCTTTGAAAATCTGGCCCATAATTTAGACTTAGAATTTATGCTTCCACACACGTTTGTCAAATATATATTTTTCCAAATCTTATACATTCAGGTTTTAATACTTAAAGAATATACATTCAGATATCTGCACAAGGAGAGGTCACTTTTTCAAAATTATACACTAGAAAATATGTACATAATATTTTTCTATATAATTTGGAAATATACACACATACACATGCTTTCCATTATTCTGAAACAAAAGGAAAGAAAAAGATCCTTGCATCTGTAATGTGCTGAGAAACTAGGCTATCAAAACACAATTTAGTCCTAACTGTTCTGGCTTTCTGTCCCTGAAAACACACCACAAATCTATTACAAAGACTGACAAGAAATATATCATCTCGGAGATGTGCTGGTTGGAAAAATGTCAAGCAAGCTTGACTTGAAGAATTGGTCAAACAAAAAATGTCCATCACATGGAAGCTGGGAGGATTGACGATGGATCTGGCATTTCTTATAATAACTGAAATACAAGCAGAGAAAGTAACTTTTTTTCTACATCTAATCACTTTTAAGAAATGAAGATGCAGAAATATACTGGCTTTATGAAGGTATCTTCATGTGAGTGAGCACTGGTGAGCTTTGTAGGAGATTGAACTTAGAACTCTGTTTAAACTGTTGTTCTCTTTTAAATCTTGGTTAAAATGGTAATTTAGGGTTCCAGATGCAATATGTCTAATTTACAAGTGAAAATAAATAATGAAAACCTAGTTCTGAAAACTCAGCCTGAAATTTGAATTCAAGCTTGGGATATTTTTAGCTAACCTAACACCAACAGTGAAGAGTCTATCAAGTTTCAGAGTAACAGCCGTGTTAGTCTGTATTCGCAAAAAGAAAAGGAGTACTTGTGGCACCTTAGAGACTAACCAATTTATTTGAGCATGACGAAAGCTCATGATCAAATAAATTGGTTAGTCTCTAAGGTGCCACAAGTACTCCTTTTCTTTTTGAGTCTATCAAGGGGATTTAGTAAATAATTTTGCTAATACATGAGCCAGAATAGAATCCAGTTCTCTCCAACTTGTTCAGAAGTACTGAAATGAGTTCAAAGTAATGTAAAAGATGTTTTTATTGCTAAAATAAGCTGATATGACTGACTATGCACAGAAAGCAGATCAGCTGAGTAGAAGTCTTGTCATGTAGTCGCTATTTAGTTTAATATTTTAATAAGAAGAAAATTTATTTAAATAAGACACAATAATAATTTATCAGAGGGGTAGCTGTGTTAGTCTGGATCTGTAAAAGCGGCAGAGTCCTGTGGCACCTTGTAGACTAACAGACGTATTGGAGCATAAGATTTCGTGGGTGAATACCCACTTCGTCGGATGCATGTAGTGGAAATTTCCAGAGGCAGGTATACCTATGCAAGCAAGAATCAGGCTAGGGATAACGAGGTGAGTTCAATTAGGGAGGACAAGGCCCTCTTCTAGCAGTTGAGGTGTGATCACCAACGGAGGAGAAACTGCTCTTGTAGCTGGCTAGCCATTCACAGTCTTTGTTTAATCCTGAGCTGATGGTGTCAAATTTGCAAATGAACTGAAGCTCGGCAGTTTCTCTTTGAAGTCTGGTCCTGAAGTTTTTTTGCTGCAGGATGGTTACCTTAAAATCTGCTATTGTGTGTCCAGGGAGATTGTAGTGTATATTGCCATTCCTAATATCTGAATCTGGCATTTCTTATAATATACAAAAACCTGTAGGAGAACACTTCAATCTCCCTGGACACACAATAGCAGATTTAAAGGTAGCCATCCTGCAGCAAAAAAACTTCAGGACCAGACTTCATAGAGAAACTGCTGAGCTTCAGTTCATTTGCAAATTTGACACCATCAGCTCAGGATTAAACAAATACTGTGAATGGTTAGCCAACTACAAAAGCAGTTTCTTATTCCTTGGTGTTCACACCTCAACTGCTAGAAGAGGGCCTCATCCTACCTGACTGAACTAACCTCGTTATCCCTAGCCTGATTCTTGCTTGCATATTTATACCTGCCTCTGGAAATTTCCACGACATGCATCTGACGAAGTGGGTATTCACCCACAAAAGCTCATGCTCCAACACGTCTGTTAGTCTATAAGGTGCCACAGGACTCTTTGTCAATAATAATTTAATAATAGTTAATATAATTCACTGGAACACATTTCCAAAGTTAGACAATATGAGAGTTTGATTTGTACTTTTCCTTATTATGTATTGTCAGCACAGTAGCTAAAAGGGTTTGGAGGGAAAGAGACTTCTGTTGGGTAGAAGGGGAAAAGCCAGCTGTGGTCAGGTTCATTTGCATATTACCAATACTTGCACCATCTACATTGTTGTCGTTTTGATTAAAGTGTATGCTTAAGGTTTAAGTACTTATGTGATAAACAGTTATCCTTATTGTCTAACAAAAGGGCATAGGAACTGAACTAAATATGTCCTGCATGAGGGGATCACTATGTGGCTTCAATATGTGAACTAGGGTTGGGTAATGAAGCTTGGGCTCTGACATAGAAGTTCTATTCCCAAGGATCAGAGATTCTGTCTAAGAGATCTTGCACCATGAGGAGAAGTCTATGGATGAGGCTTGACCAGTTCAGGGAGCAAAGCTGACTCCAGAGAGGCCTGACTGTGCCTGCAGGAGAGCTGATGTCTGCTGAAGATCACCTTGACCACCAGCAGCAAAGTGAAGCAGACTTCCCGTCCAGATCATCAGGGAGCAGTGTAGACACCACAGCTGGGTCAGCAGAGGCAAGTCGAGCTCCCTTTGTGGGGCTCTGACCGACTTAGTGTTGGGGCAAGCTGAGTCACAGAGCTAGTCAAGGTAGCCACTTATCAGGGGCGACCAGGCTGAGCAGCCAGACCATCAGAGGCATGACTCACCACTAGTAAACTTGCTGAAAAATGCATCTGGGAGAGCACCAAAATTATGTGTGAATTTAGGACCAATTCAGCAAACAGTTTTGGCCAAAAGAATCTGAAAACAAAAATTTCAAAACAGTCGATTCACATCAACATTCTGTTTAAAAGGTGTCAATTCAGATTGACAGTCTAATCATTTTTTGTTCTGCCCAAACTTTATTTTTTGTTTTTGTTGGTAAACCTCCCCAAAAATAAGTTTAGGTTTGAAACTAACAGGTCTTTTTCCTCTGATTTTTTTTCAGTGCAGTGACTGAAACAAAAAAAAACAATTATTTGCTCACCTTTATCTAAGAGTATATCCTCCCCCTAGTCTTTTCAATGGAAAATAATTGCAGCTCAGTGTGTGTGTGTGCAAGAAAGCCATTAATGATGCTTTCTGGTACTAAGCTACGCAGTTACTTGTGCGTTCTTGGTATCCAGGCTTTACAACATTTTTTTTATGCTCCCATCCCTAATTATCAATGTGTTATGCAATTTACATATATAAACTGTGAAAACAATAAATGCTCCAAATAAAAACGGGGAGACAGATGGTGAAGTGATGCAGATAAACACTAGATGTTTGGGTATATTCGACGAAAAACAGAACACCAAGCAAACTTTTATTTTGGATGTATTCCAGTTGCCTAGAAGCCACAAACCTTAATTTCCACATTCAGGCATCAGCATGTTCATGACACTTCTATCATGGTCTGATTACTTAGCTGGAAGACATTACACCATTAACAACTTTTCTTCAGTTAATACACAAATTAGGTTGTACACTACATTCGTAGTAGCTGGCAAGGATACCTTTATATCATGCTGTGCCACTCTCCTGTATGTGCTTATGGCAATATCTTTTGTGGAAGACTTATCAATGATGTTTTGTAGCCTATCAGTTGAATTGCAACATTTCCATTATGGTATGAATCTACAAGGCTACAGAGATGGCTAGACAAATACATTGAAAACTACTTTTTCAAAATGCTGCCAATCTACTCACCAATTTTTCAAAATGACTAATAATTATTAGTAGTACCTCCATTTTTGCATGTGAAAATTTTATAAAAGGGCCCAATTTTCAATGGAAAGGTGCTCAGCATTTTGTGAAAGTTATGCTACAATTAATATTCTTCAATTTGGCGCATCCCAAAACTAAGGCCCTCAAAAGCACATATCGCTTTAAAAAATGTAGGCCCAGTTGAATAATAAGCAATTAAACAGTTTTTATTTTTCAGGTTTAGTATAATTCAAATTTAAAAAAAATTGTAACAGATCCAGCTCCCAATTGAACCTTCCTGGAACTTTGAAATCCCAATTGTCTTTCAGGAACCTGTATAATTCTGTGGGATTCACTGTCCGAGGCAGGAACATTTTTTCAGGAGAGGAAGAATTTTAAGTTTCAAGGGCTGCATACACATTTTGTACTGTAATCTAACAATGAATTTTGGTCAAATCTGCTAAGAACCCATATAACAAATGAAATGAAAACAGCTAGGGCTTTCTGTCAAATACAACGGACCAAATTTACTTCCGGGGTAACTTACTTACATCAGTGATAAATCTGGGTCATTGATTCAAGATAGTTAAAAGGGAAAATACAACATGAATGTGTGTTGGGCAGGAGGGAGAAATGATAGTGATAAGAACTAGATGCATCAAAATACCAAATGAACAATCATATTAATTAAGCAATACATTATACCATGTCTCTTTATCATTATCTTTTAATGATGAGAAGTCAGAATCTTAGGAAGGTGAATGTTATATGGAGAAGAATTATTAATCTCATGTACCATTTATGCACTGAATTCAGATAATCCAAATTCCAGAGTGGCAGCATGTTAATATACATTTTGAGGGGAAGCAGGGTCCTCTCCATTCTGAGATTTTATTTTCTCACTTTGGGAAACATGTCATTTTGGGTGGGGATTTTCATTGTATTCTAGAGACTCAATTACCCTCTTGGAGAAGGATATCTGAGTCTGGTGAGTAGATTGGCAGCAAACCTTTTTTGCTTGATGTGGATATTATTATACCCTCAATAATCTCACTTCACTTTTTTTGCATACCATAGTGCACATTCCCAAACTGACTTTTTCTTATCTAAACTGTGTGCTGTCGGACAGTATCAGTAATGTGTCATTTTACACCACTTACTGTTATAATGGACCAAGCCCCTCATGAGTGGGAGAGAAAGCCCAGGAGGCAGATTGTTCTCACTTTCAGCTTCTAAAGTATATTTACAACAATTGAAAGTCTTCAAAGGATATTCATCCCTTTAAGAATAGCAGTCCAGTTCTCTTCTGGAAAACTGCAAAGGCACTATTGGAGGGTTGTTAGGTTCTTTAGCCAAGTGAAGAGACTCAGATTTAAGCTTCTAGAATTAGAGTGACAAATCAAGGGATGACAAGCAAGAGTCTTGAAGAATTGTAAAAATGACAATAAGTTATTCATGGAAAAAACAGGGAAACATTGATCCTCTGTGAGCAGAGTTAGGCTGTCTTTTATGAATTCAGGAAAACTACACTCAGAGAAATAAAGCAGAAATACTTTGTCCCAAGCTTCTAAATGATCTGTTGCTCCTTCAATTATATCAGCAGTCAAAGATTAATGTATATATAGGTAATAAACTCTGTTCAATGCCATTTTAGAGCATTTTGTAAATATTATATATATATTTTCTCAAAGTAGTATGAAATGTTTTCTGATCCCCTGATTGGTGTGTGTGTATATATACACGTCAATCAGGGGCTCAGAAAAAAATTCATACTACTTTAAGGAAAAGAATCTGCACTCACTACATTCTGGATTCCAAGATGGAGTGAATTAGCCTATTTCTGCTACTTCCTTTCTTAAACTAGACAAAGCTCCTGGCCACAGTAGTGGAGTTGGGGAGGAGATTTTACAGGATCTGGTGAATCCCATAGCCTCTACAACACAGCATGATTTTAACAAATCTGTTAACAACGAGGCTTTCTCACTGTCTAAAATCTAGCTCAGCTGATAAGGCTTATCAGGATTATCCTTTTCTGCCATTAGTTAAACCTGAGCAAATCATAGTTATTGTGAGCAGACACTCTAATACATGGTAGGCACTTGCTTCATTTTTATTCCCTTTGTGTCTCTGGGAGGCCATTTGGTCTCTTTTGATGCAGAGATGGCCTTTTTGTTTTGTTTGTTGTTAAGTACTCTGGCATCATTACTTCTGATTATGGGTTCCAGACCCAATGAAATCTATGGGAGTCTTTCTATTGACTTCAGTGAAGTTTTGCTCAGGCCCTGTAAACTAGAGCAGATGTACATTTTCTTAATTTTCAGCTGTCAATATTTTTTTTTCATAATTCTACTTTTGACAGAGAAAAAAGAACAAATTGAAAATATTCATCACATTATTTTCAAGTATTGCAGCCAAGCTGGTCAAAATTTTCAAGGGTAGAAGAAATCATGGAAATTCACTTTAAAAAAATTCATCTTTGCAAAAAATAAACATTTTCAGAAAAAACTTGTGTGTAAACCACCTCTACTGAAAACCCTTGCACCATCTGTGGCCGTATGAGAATAAATAGCTACAAAATCCTACAGTATTCTGCCCTCCCACTATTTTCATACTGTTCTCTTAAGACTACTAGCATGGACCGAGTCCCTCAGTGATGGAAGAGAAGATTCTGGGCATTGGTACTTCTCTTATTCAGCTTCTAAAGCACTTTTTTTTTTTTTTTTTAAAATACTGGAACAGGTCAGAGACCACCACATATTTTACAGCGGTCATAAAAAAAAAATACACATGGGAATGATTGCCAATCAGTGCAAACTTTTACTGGATTAAAACTGGAAGAATTTGGCCATGAAAATCTCTTTATGGGCAACTTTTCAAGAATACATGGCTTTTGGGAATTGTGTTAGATGAAGTGGTTACACACAAACTATCAACTGGGACACAGGACAGCAATTTCACATGCAATTTGTTATCTGAAAGGAAAATACAAATGAAATCAACCGGAGATATAGTTCTAATAAAATATTATTAGCTTTGCTTTCTGGGTTCTAGTACCACCCACATCCCTACCCCTCCCTCCAGTGCTACTGGATTGTGCTACTCCAGATTGTACTGCACTAAAGCTGTTGGTGCAGCAAAATTTGTGTTTTTTGGGGGGTGAGAATTCATCATCTGAAATTTCTGTTTTTTGTTTGGCTTTTGACATAGAGGTTGCTGAGTTAATGGTCCTATTTTTCTCCTTAAATTCAAGTGATATTTATCTAATTTGCAACACATTCCATAATGCAAACGTTACTATGCTGATATATAACATCCACATTTCCAGGATACTTCATAATTATTTATTAAAGTTCAGAGCTTCAAAAGAAATTGAAACTGATACCAAAGAGTACAAGAATCCTCAATATAACTCATTAAAAGTGCTCTTAAAGCCAGTGCCTAGCATGTGTTTCAAAAGTTTCATTTTATGCCAACAGTATGCTGGGTGCAAATGTGGCCAATTAAACAGAAAAGTATTAATTAGAAAAATAATATTTTGTTTCATGAAATACTATTTAATATTTAAATATGTATCTACAGATTGGCTTCCCACATCTACTACTGGAAAATATTTTACAAATATGCAACTGTGCAACAAAACCATTTGCACTGAATTTCTGATGTTTTTTATAGAATGAACAATTTTTTTTAAAAATGTTGGTATTTAGTACTCAATAACAAAAATGCTCCTCTTTCATAACTGGTACAACTTCAATTGTTTTTTTTAAAAAAATAAAATCCTGAATTAATACAGCACATCTATAATTATGAATTAGTTAGTTAAGATCAAAGACACAATGGGTCACCTAATTCAAAGAAGTTCAGGAACTTTAAAAAGGAGAGAGAACAACTGTGATATGATATTAACCTAAAAAAACTTTTAGCTAAAAAGTAAAAAATCTTGTTGGCCACAGGGTCTTATTGAGAATCCTCTCCAAACTCAGAAGCTCATTTGGAAGTTAGAAAGTAACTTCACATTTCTATGTGTTTTTACCTTCCTTTTATTCAATTTATTTTTACCCTGTGCATTGAAATTGCTTCAGACCCTCAGCCAATCTCTTTGCTCACAACTTAATGCTATGAGACCAATTCTAAACAAAACTATACAGAGATTTGCCTTAGCTCAGAAATGGTGTGCCTGATTCTGCTCTCCCCACAGTAGTTTTGCACAGATGTAATATCATTGACTTCAGTGGACTCACTGCACTTACCTGTGTGCAGTCAGAGTCTGACAATGCACCTCCACCAAATAATCTCCTCTCCATATTCCAAAGGCAGTTTTAGGGCCTGAACTGACATCAATTGCATCTCTTTGTATTTAGTTCTATGGGCTTTGGCTCAGGTCCACAGAATTCAATCAAAGGAACCCTTTAACAATGATGCATATGAAAGTTATATAAAACAAATGCTTTCCGATATGATTTCTGTTCACTGTGAAGCTTAAAGTAACAGCAAAGAAATGTGTACATAATTTGATCAGGACTCATTGGGTGAAATCCTGGCCTCTTTAAAATCAATGGCAAATTGCCCATTGATTTCAGTGGAGCCAATAGTTTCACCGATTATATTTAGTTGCAGTTTCAAGACAGTTAATATTTGGGATGGTGAATAATTTTTAAATTGATATCCGTTTAATATCTCCATAAAGATCTACCAGTTCTAGTCAATTCTCAAAAGCAGAGTCAAGCAAAAAACAATATCTTTAGATTAGTAATTAAATTTAGAGCACAGTATAAGCCATTTTTTAAAACCATTTTTTAAAAGTTTAGTCGGCCTCTCTAGATGCACAATGTGATTGGGGTTTATTTTGAATTAATTATTCCTGACTGAATTTTTTAAAGCAAAAAGTTGGGGGGGCAAAAAGTACATGGTAAATAATAAGATGCGTAGCTCTTTAGTTTATACAGTAATCAGTGTTTATAAGCTAGGTATTGCATATGTCTCTGAGGCATGGATCCGCTTACTTGGTTTGCCTTGCCAGGCTTTATCTTTATATGTTGAAGAATTTCAAATTAAGATAATCTTCCTGGAGAAGTGAGGGACCTATACTACACCTAATATAAGATGATAACTTGCATGCTGTAGGCAGTTTGGGGGATTGTAATGCAACTGAGATGCTTATGCATATAAACTGCTTTAGGATAACTGCTGGAGGTATAATTGCCAGTAGGCTGGGGGAGAGGGGAGGGAGGGATTGGATTCCAAGTTGCAGACTTTAGAGGCTTTGGGATACTGAGAAACAGTTCAATTTTATATATTCCAGCTGTGCAATAATTGTATGTTTATTTGTGATAAACCCAAATCTCTGCTTTGTAACATGCCATTATACCCAGGAATAGCCAAAAGTTCTCAAAAAAATAGAAACACCAAGACGGAGGTCTTTTTTGAGAGAGAAGGGTTGAAAATTGTACATGTATATTTTAGTGCCTGGGGAAATTTTAAACTAATAAAAACAGTTGCTTTCAAGGTTGATAATAAATTCACAAAATGAAGAAAGTGTTTAAAAAATAAAACTTGTCACTGAAAAATATGATGAAAACATATTAGGATGACTAAACACATGTTGGCTTGAAATTTTCTCTCCTTTTTTCACATTCTGAGTTGTTCTGGTTGAGTCTTGTCACCTGAGGTACACGGTAGTAATCCTGTTTTGCTGACTAGTGAAGTTTATCTCTTGTGGAAAATGAACATTCTTTTCTGGCTGCTGTTTGGTTGCTTGCTCCAGTCTCCCCTCCCTCTTCATTATAGTAACCTCTCCGTCCAGCTCCACTCTCTTCCCCTTCCTTCCTTTTCCTCTTGCTTTTGTCAGTTCACCGCTTCCTGCTGTCTTGCCTCAATCCAACTCTACACCCATATTTAAATTCTGAAAAAAAAATTGTTTTAAATTATTCAGAACTATTGAGTAGACACTGCTAGTCATACGAATGTAGTATAACCTTTCTGCCAACAGTGTCAGAAGCAACAACGAATGGGTCCTCATTTTAGGGGATTCTCGACAATTTTAGTTGTTTTGGCTCAAGCCCCCACCCAGTAATCTGGAAACCTAAAGCCACTCTGGGGTCCTTTGCTGGGCAAATCTGTACCCACTCACGAGCACTGAGTTTAAATAAACAAACTTTATTGGGGTGGAGTGTCAAGGAGAAAAGGGAAAGGCCAGGTTGAACTGGGGTAAATATTTACAATTTACCATCTTTCTCCACAATTTAACTCATGGTGCATAAGTCACAATCCCAAACAATTGGACCCTGAATGGGTGATGCAGTTTGTTCTGCCTACCACTCAGTTCGTGGATCCCCAACTTCCTCACGTAGTTTGTGGTTCCAAGAACCCAGGAAAATCAGGGTTCGTGTTTTGTATGCACCTCTGCGGCTCTACCAGGCCTCCAGGTATACTAATTTCAGCAACTAGAACAGTAGAGTCCGGAGTTGTAACTAGGCATGTTAGCACCTGCGGCGAGCAAGCATATTTGCGCTCCCCTTGCGGGGTTTTTTTTTGGCATGTCTCCACCCCATTTTTCCACTCTTGTGGCTTTGCACCCTGGGCACCTGCCCTGCTCACCCCACCCTGGTTATGGCTCTGCCAGTCACTAGGCTGCCATAGACTGTTCCTGTTCCTCACTGTAGTGTACATGACTGCTCTCACTCTGCTGCTCAGTGTGCTGGAGTGAATGTGCTGTGGGTGAATCCAGTTGCTGCTTTTGCTCTGATCTCTGGCACTGGTTAGGCAACTGGAACATCTAGTGAGTTTTGCTCACATAAGGCAATTACAGCTCTTAGCTCAGCTCGTTCAGATTCAAGAGAATCAGTGGCCTTAGGAACCCATCAGAATATCTACTACCAAGATAGATACTCCAAAGAACAAACCAGAAACATGTACTCTGTCTTTTCAAGTGCTCTTGAGGGCCTCTTTCCCCACCTCAGCAATATCAGTTTCATCAGGGTGACCCTATACCCACTCATCGGCCAGGCTTTGCTCAAGTGGGTTCCCAATAGGGTAATCTCAAAAATATGGGCCCCAACTACAAACCTTAGTTAAATTATATCCCAGTGTCCCCAAACTACCTGCAGTTAATATGTAAATGAGGCACTGCCTCACCCAGTTGACTCCCTTTTCTCTCCAGTGATGACAGCAGAGAACACAGTTGATATTTAAATGAGGTACATTCAACTGTGCTAGCTCTCCAGCAGATGCCATCAGAGAGCTCACTCAACTACCCCCTTCCCTCATAGGTAGGGCCCTACCAAATTCATGGGCACGAAAAACGTGTCACGGATCGTGAAATCTGTTTTTTTGTGTGCTTTTACCCTATACTATACAGATTTCATGGGGGAGACCAGCATTTCTCAAATTGGGGGTCCTGACCCCAAAGGGAGTTATGGGGGGTGGGTTGCAAGGTTATTTTATGGGGATTATGGTATTGCCACCCTTACTTCTGCGCTGCTGCCTTCAGAGCTGGGTTTGCTGGAAAGTGGCGGCTACTGACTGAGGGCCCAGTTCTGCAGGCAGCGGCGCAGAAGTAAGAATGGCAATACCATACCATGCCATCCTTAATTCAGAAAACCAAAGAGCATTGTCGCTGGTGGTTTTGGGTATATGTCGTCAGTCACCCCTCCCTTTGTGAAAGCATTGGCAGACAATCGTTTCATGCCTTTTTTCCATGCAGACGCCATACCATGGCAAGCATGGAGCCCGCTCAGCTCAGCTCACCGTCACCACTGTTGTTGTGTCCTGGGTGCTGCTGTCAACAGATGGTGCAGTAGGACTGCTAACCGTTGTCATACACTGCAACTCTGCTCTCTTGCTCTTGTAAATGAGCTCAGTCTCAATAGCAAATTTCTCAGTGTTGTCGTCATCCACCGCTTCCACTGCAACTCTGCACTTCTGCTCTCCTGGTGCCATGAATCCACCTCGCAGGTCCTCTTGTGGTTCTGTATAAATATATATTCTTGTGGCATCCGTCGTCATCCACCGCTTCCACTGCAACTCTGCACTTCTGCTCTCCTGGTGCCATGAATCCACCTCGCAGGTCCTCTTGTGGTTCTGTATAAATATGTATTCTTGTGGCATCCGTCGTCATCCACCGCTTCCGCTGCAACTCTGCTTTCCTGCAGACTCCATACTACAGCAAGCATGGAGCCCGCTCAGCTCACCGCTGCTGTTGTGAGCATTGGAAACACCTCACGCATTATCCTGCACTCAGGAGTGGCGAGTTATATTCCCTTGTGGTGCTCGGTCTCCAGCAATATTCAGGGCTGGGGGCCCTGCTCCACCAATGTTTGGAGCTGGGTCTCTCCCCCGGCCCTGCCTGGAGTGGCCCCCGGTCTGGAGCGTCCGCCCCTGGCCCCCGCCTGCCCCACCCTGACCCCCGGAGCACCCCTGCCTCAGTGAAACTGGTGCAGCTCTCCCTGGCCTCCGCTGCCGGCAGCTACAGCACAGCACAACAGCAACACCCGCAGCAGGCTGAGGCAGCTGCTGCTGCTACTGCACCTCAGGAGCGGGAGGGAGAGAGCGAGGGGGCACACATGTGCTTGGCAGCTGTCCCCTCCCCTCTTCTGGCACCAGACGCCAAGGGGGCTTCCAGCAGGAGACATCTGGACTGGACCTCCTTAACTCACCCGAGCAGCTGCTGGGGCTTCGGTGAGTGTTTGACCCTGTGATCCACACCACCCCCCCCAGCCACCACTGCTACAAACACTTGGCAAGGGGCAGCCCCATCCCCCATCCCCAGTGAGGCTATGGCAAGGGGGAGCAGGGGAGGAAGGAAGCCACATGTGATGGCAGTCCCCTCGCCCGCAGCACCCACCACCCCCTCCCAGAGCCCACACCCCCTCTCCGACCCCCAAACTCCCTCCCAGAGCTTGCACCCCCAGCCTAGAGCCTGCACCCAAAGTCTGTTCCAGAGCCTGCACCCCCAGAGCCTGCCCCCAGCACCCAAACTCTGTCCCAGAGCCTACACCCTTCCACCCATCCTGCACCCCACCTCATACCCCAGCCCGGAGCCTGCACCAAGAACCCAAACTACGTCCCAGAGCCTGCACCCCACCCCTTCCCACACACCCCCTCCTGCACCCAAACTCCCTCCCACAGCCTGCACCTCTCACCCCCTCCTACACTCCCAGGTCCTGCCCCAGCCCAGAGCCTGTACCCAGCACCCAAACTCCGTCTCAGAGCCTGCACCCTCACCCCCTTCCCACACCCCCTCTCCTGCACCCAAACTCCCTCCTACACCCCACCCTTTACCCCAACCCAGAGCCTACAACCAAAATCCATTCCAGAGCTTGAATCCCCTCCCTCTGCAGCCCCTCCCATCCCCAACTCCCTCCCAGAGCCTGCACCCCTCCAACCATCCTGCACCCCCATCCTGTGCCCCAGCCCGGAGCCTGCACCCAGCACCCAAACTCCATCCCAGACCCTGCACCCCAGATTCCATCCCAGAGCCCAACCTCTCAACCGTCCTACACCCCAATTCCCTGCCCCAACCCAGGGCCTGCACCCCAGGCCTCCTCCCCCAAACCAAACTCCCTCACAGAGCCTTAGGCAGGTGGGGGAGGGCGGAGTTCGGGGGGGCGGGCTCTGAGCATTCTGGGCACCATCCAAATTTCTACAAACTTGTCGCCCCTGCCTGCAGTAAGTGCAGAACCTGCAAAAGCAGGTGAGAAGGCGGCGACAGCGTGATCACAATAGTGATGAGGACATGGACACAGACTTCTCTCAAAGCACGGGCCCTGGCAATTTGGACATCATGGTGGTAATGGGGCAGGTCCCGGGCATGGAACACCGATTCTGGACCAGGGAAACAAGCACAGACTGGTGGGACCGATAGTGTTGTAGGTCCGGGATGATATCCAGTGGCTGCGAAACTTTTGCATGCATAAGGGCACTTTCATTGAACTTTGTAACTTGCTTTCCCCTGCCCTGAAGTGCAAGAATGCCAAGATGAGAGCAGCCCTCACAGTTCATAAGCGAATGGCGATAGCCCTCTGGAAGCGTGCAATGCCAGACAGCTACGGGTCAGTCAGGAATCAATTTGGAGTGGGTAAATCTACTGTGGGGGCTGCTGTGATCTAAGTAGCCAATGCAATCATTGAGCTGCTGCTATCAAGGGTAGTGACTCTGGGAAATGTGCAGGTCATAGTGGATGGCTTTGCTGCAATGGGGTTCCCTAACTGTGGTGGGGAAATAGACAGAACACATATCCCTATCTTGGGACCGGACCATCTTGGCAGCCAGTACGTAAACCGCAAGGCGTACTTTTCAATGGTGCTGCAAGCACTGGTGGATCACAAGGGATGTTTCACCGACATCAATGTGGGATGGCCGGGAAAGGTGCATGACGCTCGCATCTTCAGGAACTCTGGTCTGTTTCAACAGCTGCAAGAAGGAACTTACTTCTCAGACCAGAAAATTACCCTTGGGGATGTTGAAATGCCTGTAGTTATCCTTGGGGACCCAGACTACCCTTTAATGCCATGGCTCATGAAGCCGTACACAGGCACCCTGGACAGTAGTAAGGAGCAGTTCAACTATAGACTGAGCAAGTGCAGAATGGTGGTAGAATGTGCATTTGGACATTTAAAAGCTCACTGGTGCAGTTTACTGACTCGGTTAGACCTCAGTGAAACCTATATTCCCATTGTTATTGCTGCTTGCTGTGTGCGCCACAATATCTGTGAGCATAAGGGGGAGACATTTATGGTGCGGTAGGAGGTTGAGGCAAATTGTCTGGCGGCCAATTACATGCAGCCAGCCAGCAGGGCGATTAGAAGAGCACAGCTGGGTGCCCTGTGCATCAGAGAAGCTTTGAACCCAGTTTCATGACTGGCCAGACTACGGTGTGACAGTTCTCTTTGTTTCTCCTTGATGAAAACCTGCCCCCTTGGTTGACTCTACTTTTCTGTAAGCCAACCAACCTCCCTGCTTCGATCACTGCTTTCAGAGTCGTTACTGTTTCAAAATCATGCATTCTTTATTAATTTGTCACACAAATAGGGAGAAAACTCTCAAGGTAGCCTGGGAGGGATGGGTGAGGAGGAAAGCACCAGGTGGGGTGGTGGATGAGGGGACGAGGGAAGGACAAGGCCACACTACAGTTCAAAACTTATTGAATGCCAGCCTTCTGTTGCTTGGGCAATCCTCTGGGGTGGAGTGGCTGGGTGTCTGTAGCCTCTCCACCCCGCCCCCTCGCGTTCTGGGGCATCTGGGTGAGGAGGATATGGAACTTGGGGAGGAGGGCAGGCGGTTATACAGGGGCTGCAGTGGCGGTCTATGCTCCTGCTGCCTTTTCTGCAGCTTCACCAGATGCCTGAGCATGTCAGTTTGCTCCCACATTAACCTCAGCATTGCATCCTGCCTCCTCTCATTGTGCTCCTCCCTCCTCTCATCGCATTCATTTAACACTTTCCTGGACTCTGCCATCGTTTGCTTCCACGCATTCTGCTGGGCTTTTTCAGTAGGGGAGGACTGCATGAGCTCTGAGAACATGTCATCGCGGGTGCGTTTTTTTCGCCTTCTTATCTGCGCTAGCCTCTGGGACAGAGATGATAGAGGGAGAGTAGAAACATTTGCAGCTGCGGGAGGAAAAAAAGGGAGAGGGGTATTTAAAAAGATACATTTTAGAAAACAAAGGGAAGACTATTTCAAGCGATTCACTTTACATAGCACATGTGCTTTTGGTACAAGGTCGCATTTTGCCTCTTATATTGAGTGCCTGCCGGTTTGGTGTGAGACATCACACACACTCGGCTGGGCAGCAGAATTCGGCTTGCAGGCAGCCATGGTAAGACAAAGGGTTTCGGCTTCTTCAACCTTCATAACATGTGGGAATGGTTTCAAACAGCAGCACTCTCCTTTCCCATAGCAAGCAAAGCCCATTGTGTTGGCCATTTAAAAGGAGGGGCTGCAGTTTTAGTGTGAATGTGCAGCACAACCCGACCCCCCCACACACACACACCCAATTCTCTGGGATGATCGCTTCAACCCCACCCCATCCCCCACCACATGGCTAGTATCAGGGAAGATCCCTGTCAGCCAAACGCAAACAGCTCAGCATGACTGGGCCTTTCCCCACCGCATGGCTAACAGTGGGGATGATTTCTTTTCATTCAAAGGCACGCAGCCCAGCAGGAATGGGCACCTCTGAATGTCCCCTTGGCGTAGTAAAGTGTCCTACCATGGAGGACGGCATAAGGATGCCCTCCCCAGAAACCTTCTGCAAAGGCTTTTAGAGTACCTCCAGGAGAGCTTCATGGAGATGTCCCTGGAGGATTTCTGCTCCATCCCCAGACATCTTAACAGACTTTTCCAGTAGCTATACTGGAAAAGTCTTCAGGACAAATCAGTCATTAAACACAATTACTTTTAAACCCTATATTATAGTTACAAAGGTACACTCACCAGAGGTGCCTTCTCTGGCTTCATGGTCTGGGAGCCCGCCTTGGGAGGGTTGGGAGGGTATTGGCTCCAGGGTGATGAACAGTTCCTGGCTGCTGGGGAGAAGGTATTCTCCACTTGCCTGCTGTGCACTATCCTCAACTTCCTCCTCATTATCATCTTCCTCATCCACAAAATCCTCATCCCTGTTGCGTGAGACTCCCCCCTTGCAGGTGTCCACGGATAGTGGTAGGGTAGTGGTAGGGGCCACCCCTAGAATTTCATGCAGCTCATCATAGAAGTGGCATGTATGGGGCTCTGACCCGGAGCAACCGTTTGCCTCCTTTATTTTTTGATAGGCTTGCCTGAGCTCCTTAATTTTCACGCCACACTGCTGTGCGTCCCTGTTGTAGCCTCTGTCCATCATGCCCTTGGAAATTTTGGCATATATACTGGCATTTCGTCTTTTGAAATGGAGTTCTGCCTGCCCGGATTCTTCTCCCCATACAGTGATCAGATCCAATACCTCCCGTTCAGTCCATGCTGGAGCTCTTTTGCAATTCTGGGACTGCATGGTCACCTGTGCTGATGAGCTCTGCATGGTCACCTGTGCTGATCAGCTCGCTATGCTGGCCAAACAGGAAATGAACTTCAAATGTTCCCAGGGCTTTTTCTATCTACCTGGCCAGTTCATCTGAGTTGAGAGTGCTGTCCAGAGCAGTCACAAAGGAGCACTCTGGGATAACTCCCGGAGGCCAATACCATCGAATTGCGTCCACACTACCCCAAATTAGACCCAGCAAGGTTGATTTTAGCACTAAACCCCTCGCCGGGGAGGAATACAGAAATTGATTTAAAGAGTCCTTTAAGTTGACAAAACAGGCTTGGTCGTGTGGACGGGTGGAGGGTTAAATCGACCTAAGGCTGCTAAATTCAACCTAAACTCGTAGTGTAGACCAGGGCTAAGACTATCATCCACTGGAAACAGTTCTATGACAGGAAGGAGCAACCTTTGGATTTCAGGGTGAATTAGCCATCTACAGAAAAAGAGACAAATGATTTATTGTAAGAATTTGTCCAGGCACTGCAGGAGGATTACAGCGGTGTACAGTATGGGCCTAGTTCACATTTACAATAAAACAAGCAGTGTAAAGGGGCCTTGAAGAAAGGTATACATTTAACTACAGCAAAATTTAAATGAATCTCTAATAGGATAATCCTCCTTCCCATAACTTGAAGGAATGGATAAAGTTATTAACTACTATCCTTACATATTCCAAGATCAAAAAGATAAATATGAAGATATACGGCAACAATATATAAATTCCTTCAGCAAAAACATGAGCCTTAAGAGACAGGTAAATACTATTAATACAGCTTATTAGTTCATTTGAAATGTCTGTTCATTATACATAAAGACCTACAATAGCAAACTTTAGCAAAAGTTGCCTGAATCTGTCCTGAATATGGTTAGTGTAGCATAGGCCAGACAAAATCATTTTCAATACTGTTGCAGGAAGTATGGCTGAGATTTCAGTACTGCCAGTCCTAAGCATTCAAAACTCATGAGTCAGGCCCCAAAAGAAAATGAGATTGTTTTACAGATCGTAAGATTTAAAAGAAAAACTTGGGGTTCTTTTAGTCTTCTGGTTTTCAAACCTTTAAGCTACACTCAGTTCATGATTTTAGGCTTTTTTTTTTTTTTTTTACACAACCATGAGTTCTAGAAACTTATTTAAAAAAATAAAATAAACTCTGATATTCTCACGTATCAAACTGTCTCCAGGAACTGGGGCTTTAAGTTTTATCTGGTATATTGGCACTCAGTGCGTTCTCAAAGCTGATTTGAGGGAGCCATTGCTGAAAACTATTTTCAATTTCCTAGTGTAGGCAGGTTGTTTTCCCTATCACAGTAGCACCCAAAATGTGCTAGGTTCTGAGCAAACAAAAAGAAAGGTACACTTCCTGCCCTGGAAAACTTAAGCAATATGTTTCCCTTTTGATAATTTGTTTCTCTGTCATTGTATAGAGGGTATATCTCTGTGGCTATAATGAAGAGCCAGATCCTCAGACAGCATAAATGGGTATGACTTCATTGACTTAAAAGGATCTATGGTGATTTACACCACCTAAGGATCTAGCCCATTATTCCTGCAGCCTTTTATTCGCCTTCACATGACGAGTGTCTTTTTCCTATCTGCAAAGGTAAAATTATAGAAGAATTCAGATGCTATGAAAATCTGACACCAGATCAGTGAAAGGGCAGAGAGTGGTTATTCACACCAGCCACGCATGTCAGCTGTCCTAGTAGTCAAACATGGCTAACCAATCGATGCCAGAGAACAGGTTTATGAAGCTTTGTATCACTGATAAAATATTACTTAAGATATCAGATGCTGTGAGTTAGTCAGGTTTAGATTTACTCCATTTGGTTGATAGTTGTAGTGGAAGTGGATTAGAGGGGCTGATCCAAGCCCAATTAGGGAATTCTTCCCTTGATTTCATTGGTCTTTGGAAGAGGCTTAGAGAAAACACCTGAAATCCACTGTCCGAGATTTCAGAGGCTGGCCACAAGGCCGTCCCTAGCTATTTTGGTGCTCTACGCAGCCCCTCCCCCCCTCCCCCCAGGCCTCCATGGGGGAGAGCAAGGAGGGGGCTGGCCCCAGGCCTCTGTGGGGGACGGTGGGGAGGGGTACTGGCCACCTCCTGCTGGAAGTGGAGTGACCTGGCCCCAGCCTGCTCTGCTCTCCTGGCTCCCAGGCTTGGGGGGAGGGGAGAGGGGGACCGCCCCCCAGCAGTCGCTGGCAGTGCGGCTGGGAGGCAGGGGAGCGGAGCAGGCTAGGGCCGGGTCACTCTACTTACTGGTGAGTGCAGGGAGCCCGACCACTTCTGGAGTCCTCAGGGGAGTGGGGGCGAGGCTGGGGCAGAGCAGGGGCAGGGGCCATGGGGAAAAGGCGGAGCAGGGGTTGGAGCAGCACGCAGCTGTGCAGGGCACCAGGAAATTTCCTGGTGCCCTTCACAGCTGCATACTTTGCGTATGGGTAAGGATGGGCCTGGCTGGCCACATCAGTCACCCCTTTCCTCCCTGAGGAGAACCTGCGGGGAGCTGTCTGAGTTTCCACACACAGTTAAGAACTGGTTGCAACCCTTTAAACACCATGGAGCAATTTGTACTCTCTCTCTGCCTCAAAATTGATCTGAATCTCTTTTTGTGGTGTGGCTGTGGTGAAGAGAGGACTGTGAAATGTGGACAGAGGAGGGAGATAGGCTGTTTTGATGAAATTTAATATAAGAGGGAGGGTTGGGGAGGGAAATGCAATATGCACTATACTTTTGATATGTTCTATATATATTGCTTGGCTATTATCTTTTAGTCTGTGTATTTCTGGGTTTTATCCTGTCTATCTAAGGTAGAGCTAGCACACAAAACAAAACACAACCACACCATCAAGTCTCAGAGCCTGGATCAACAGGCTCAAGCTCACAAGGCTCACACTGTGATGCTAAAAACAGCAGTTTACACATTGTTGCTGGGGCTGGAGCCTTGGCTCTGAAACCCAGAGTGAGGGGAGGGCCTCAAAGCCCAGGTTCCAGCCTGAGCAAGAACGTCTACACTGCTGTTTTTAGCCCTGTAGTGTGAGTCCTGCAAACCTGATTCACTTGACCTGGGCTCTGAGACTTGCTGCCATGGGTGGGTGCATATAATGGGGGTTTTTTTGTTTGTTTGTTTTACTGTGTAGAAGTACTCTTAGATTCTAAGCTGTTTGGGGCAGGGACTATCTTTCTTTCTGTTTCTTCAGCACCCAGAACAATAAGAACCCAAATCTAGATGCTGCTGTAATGCAAATAAATGATAAAGGAGGATGGATGAAGGGCCCAGTGTGCAGGAATATGTAGAGGGAGGACACCACATTAAATTTAACATAACAAATTATTCAGGAACACAGGTACTGGGATTTTTCCATCTGTGGTCAATGAGTGCAAAATAGAGTCTAGAAAAGACATTAAGAAATGCTCAAACAAACAAACAACCATAGCTCTTCATGAAGCTAGAAGTTTTGATTAATGTTGTATAAGTCTAGAACTAGGAGAATTAAAAATCAGATATGTGCTCAGAATTGCTGCACTTTTGCAACTGCCTGTAGAATGCAGTAGTATTTTGAATTTTTACTTTTAGAAAACTTTGGAAGGCAAAAAAACTCTTATGATTCCCATCGAGTGTGGGAAATAATGTGAAATAAAGTGGATGTGAGAAGAGAACATTTGAACATGGGTATTATCTAACAGTTTGTTTGTTTTTTCTGATATGCTACCAGTTATAAAACAGTCCATGACAGGATGAGTAAATTTGTACAAGGAACCATTTTATAGATCATTAGAGCACATTATGCTACATATGACCTGTATGTAAACCTGAACTTAACCAGAATTGTAGCAGGCAAAATAAAGCAACCCTTGATAAAGACTTTATTATTCAATCAATCATTTAATGTACATAGCATCCTTTGTGTGGAAGAATCTAAATGCATTTATGACAGCGCACTTTGCCATGAAAATAAAAAGCTACAACCAGCTGCAATGAGCAAAAGCAGAGACAGGGATGTAAGACAACATTAACTTTCTCTCCCACCCCCACAATAGTAGAATGTTGTATATGGAAATGACATTCTGCGTTGAATGAAGGATTCATAATATTGCAAACAAAATACTAAAATAGTATGTGAATATTGGTAATGCCGATGTTGCATGTCGGAAGTTAATGACGACTTTGTCGAATAGCAAGCTCAACTGGAATAATTTAATCAAAGATTAATCAGTCAGATTAGTACAGCATTATACAAAATAAAGAAAAAATAAATACATTACTACCCCTGACAAAAGGTAAAGAGCTGGTTCTATGTCTCTTCTTCACTGTAACTGACAGGATATCCAGTTTCATCCCCCAACTAAGTTCCAAAACTTCTGTCATTCTATAGGGTTTTTAGACAAAAAGACCCCTCTTTGACAAAAATACCCTCCAAGAGCAATATGTTCTTATTTCATTTCTTATGTTCTGATGGGATTTTCTTTAATATTGCCACATTCTTAGTTTACCAGATTGATGTGCGAAGGCATAATTATTTACAGCGGAGAGCACCAACGTTCTTCAAGATAATATCTTTCAGTGGGTCTTCCCCCAACCCATAATCATTATTCCCTATTGATTCTCCCATAGGAAACATCTGCTGTCACAATCGTTACTCATCAGTCTTCCAGGTTTATATATGCTTATGTAAGCATTATATACATACACTGGACCCTCGCTAGAAAGCTACAACCAGCTCTCTCCCACCCCCAACAATAATATAATGCCAAGTACTGCATTATAGCGGGGACTGTATTAAAATGAAATTGTATTTTTGTGACCAAAACTTCAGGACAAGTATGTGTAGTTGTGTATTTGCAGGTTATAGCGGCCTAACAATAGCATCAAAACTCAGAACTGTCGCAAAAATCAAGATACAGTACTCACCATGGGTGTTGGTGGAAATTGTGTTTTGAAATGGAAGGAATTTTAATGAATTTGGTTAAATTTGGTGTGCTTTGTTTTGATTGACCGCTTTCAGGCGCCATGAACTTCCGTCTTCGCTTATGTAATGCCATAGAGAAATTTATATACACCATATATATAATTATGTATATAGAAATTTTTGGCACCTTAGAGACTAACCAAATGGCCCACCTTGATTATCATGCACATTGTGAAGAGAGTTGTCACTTTGGATGGGCTATTACCAGCAGGAGAGTGAGTTTGTGTGTAGGGGGTTGGAGGGTGAGAAAACCTGGATTTGTGCTGGAAATGGCCCAACTTGATGATCACTTTAGATAAGCTATTACCAACAGGACAGTGGGGTGGGAGGAGGTATTGTTTCATGATCTCTGTGTGTATATAATATCTGCTGCAGTTTCCACGGTATGCATCCGATGAAGTGAGCTGTAGCTCACGAAAGCTCATGCTCAAATAAATTGGTTAGTCTCTAAGGTGCCACAAGTACTCCTTTTCTTTTTGCGAATACAGACTAACACGGCTGTTACTCTGAAACCTGTCATAGAAATTTTTGTAGTGCTAATTACCTTCACATCCATAAAGTATAGAAAACCTTAGAAAATAAACTCCTACTTGAAGGAAACAATGAATGAGAAAAAAAAGTGCTGCTTTATTAGAGATTGAAAGTAGACATTACAATAAATTAGTCTAGTTTTTCTTAAAAAAGTCGGTGAGTTCCTTTTGCTTCTTGCTGCTGTGCTGCTTCCGCTTAGCAAACTGCAAAAGACCACGTAGCTGCATAATTTTTATAGGCTCAATGTCTTGCATCTCAAACCACCTCAAAGCAATCTATAAGCTGGCTACGGTCGCAGTTGACTTTGGAATCATGTCTACTTCCTCTTCTTCCACGGCGAAGGCCAATTCTTTAGCTCTTGGAATGTTGTTTGGTCATACTGCCTGAAGAATTTGGTCATCTGTTAGACTTTCAGCAATGGAACAAAATTCTTCTGCTTTATCGTCGCCTCTTATCCAGGACTCAATATTTTGTGGCAGAACAGTTACCCCAAGCCCGGACAGTTGCTGGGACAGCTCCTGCATCCACTCCATGTCTGTTCTTCCAACTTCCTCCTCTGTAAATCCCTCAAAGTCAAATTCCTCTTCAGACTGTGATCTGCTTTCTTCATTTTCTTCCACGAGTGGCTTGCCAAACGACTCTCTCAGTCCCACCATCCAACAGCAGCTTATTGTTTCCAGGAATAAATTCCAGAAATCGCCGCCAGTGTAAAAGAAGTCTTTTATAGTCAACTTCTTCAGAAAATCGGTGACAGACAACTTGCTTTCTATCATTTGTCGTACCAACTTCCATCAATAGTGCTGCTTAAAAATGACGATAACACCTTGATCAAGCGCTGGATTTTGGAAGTCGTTTTTTAGGTATGTATTCGATCCATATTTTACCGTCACGGATTCTGAGTTTTTCAGCCGGAGGATGCACTGGACAGTTGTCTAGCAAAAGAACAGCCTTTTCTTCTAAGTGTTTTGCCCTCAAATGCTTTCGTACAGAAGGGACAAATTCGATGAAGAACCATTGTTCAAAAATCTAACTTGTCATCCAGGAATTTTTGGAGTTCTTGTATGAAAACGGCAGGCAATTCACATTTACGTGATGAAAGCACCGAGGCATGCAACACTTTTCAATGCACAATGGTTTTAATTTATGCTTGCCTGTTGCACTCACACAAAACAATAAAGTGAGGCGATTTCTGCCCAGGTGAAAATCTCATAGAAATATGACGTCGATGCTTTATAGCCGGCTAACTCGGTAACGTACACAATCGTGGACTCGATATTTTGTGGCAGAACAGTTACCCTGAGCCCGAAGAGTTTCTAAGACAACTTCTGCATCCACTCCATGTCTGTTCTTCCAACTTCCTCCCCTGTAAAACCTCCCCTTGAAGTCGAATTCCTCCCCTTGAAGTCAAATTCCTCGACAGACTGTGATACAGTATATGTGTCTTTCCTTCAACAATCTTGCATGAATGATAAGGTAATGAACATCAAGGTCACTTAAAACTCAAAAAAATTGTACTGTACTTAAATTTGGGATCCATGACCGTGACTGCATTATATCCGAATTCGCGTTATATAGACGCGCATTCTAGCGAGGGTCCTGTGTATATAAGTCAGGGTTCCCTCCCCACTCTGAACTCTGGGGTACAGATGTGGGGACCCTCATGAAAGACCCCCTAAACTTATTTCTTCCAGCTTAGGTTAAAACTTCCCCAAAGCAGAAATCCTTTCCTTGTCCTTGGACGGTATTTCTGCCATCACCAAGTAATTTAGACAAAAATCCAGGAAAAGGGGCCACTTGGAATCCCTGTTTCCCCAAAATATTCCCCCAAGCCTCTTCACCCCCTTTCCTAGGGAGGCTTGAGAATAATATACTAACCAATTGGTTACAAAGTGAGCACAGACCAAACCCCTGCATTTTTAGGACACTGAACATCTATCAGGTTCTTAAAAGAAGAATTTATTTTAAAAAAAGTAAAAGAATCACACCTGCAAAATCAGGATGGAAGGTAACTTTACAGAGTAAATAAAAAGACTTAAAACACAGAGGATTCCTCTCTAGGCTCAGCTTCAAAGTTACAAAAAACAGGAATAAAATTCCCTCTTAGCATAGGGAAAATTCACAAGCTAAAACAAAAGATAATTTAACACATTTTGAATAATTTCAGGTATCTTTTCAGGAGATGGTTTACCTGCTTGGTCTCTCTCTCTGTCCAGAGAGGGAACAAACAAAAAGACCACAAACAAAACTTCTCCCCACAGCAGATTTGAAAGTATCTTCTTTCCTTATTGGTCCTTTTGGTCAGGCGTCAACCAGGTTATTTGAGCTTCTTAACCCCTTACAGGTAAAGTGATTCTGTACCTCTGGCCAGGATGGATTTTATGTTACTGCATACATAAAGGTTGATACCCTTCCCTTTATATTTATGACTATATATATATAGGAATGGTTTCAAAGAATATCTGGAATTCTATAAACGTGGAGGTGCCAAGGATTATTAGATATAGCCTAATACATAAAATTCCTGAATAGGGTTACTTAAGGGTTAAGAACGAGTGTTCTGAGCCTTAGAATTCAAACATACTCTTTATTAATATCATAAATATTATATATAATAGTTAATATATAAATGAATCAGATATACAGAAAATAAAGGATTAAAAGGGTTAATCCTTACCAATACCAACATAAATTATACAGTGCAGTGTCTCCTAGCTGGCCCAGTGGGTTGTAATCTCCCAAGAGATCTTCAGGATAGTTAATATAGAAATATAGCTTCTCCTGACACATCCTAGCTCCAAATTGGTTTTTCCACAGCCTGTCCAAAACATATCTGCACTGACACCTATACATTTCCAAAGAAAGGGAGTGACAGGTAGGGAAAATGTACCCTCAAACATACACTCACATCCAAGACTTGCCTCTCTCTACATGGAAAATATAACAAGAACAAAAGATGAAAGTGACTGCATTGGCCCTTAGGTATTGACATCTGAGTGAAGAGCTAAATTAGAATATTAGTCTGTACAACTAAGTGTAAGGGATCCTTACCCTAATGACAACACTATCAACAATATGATTCCTGCCACAATCGAGAGCATGCAGCTTATATGGACCATTCTTAGAATTTTGGGAGAGCTAACTAGTGAGGGAGGTTAGAATTGGGAGAAATAGGGAAGCAGTGATATGCTATTGGAAAGCAGCCTACAATCTCAAATTCTATAACCTGATCGAGTGATTTTTTATTGCTCTCTGCTGCTTCTTCTTGGATCTGTGTATAGCTGTCAACATTTGAAAATATTTTCAATTAGCTTTTCTACACAAGTCACTGGGCTTTGTGACTAATTGGTTGGAGTGGGTAGATTATGAGTTTGTATTTTCCTTCAGTTACTTGACTGTAGAATCCGAAGTTTGTGACCATATTGAACACACTCAAAATACCTATCCTTTTCATTCCTCCCTGCAAGTGCACAGAGACATAGGACATCTGCCAGGAAAAAACCGAATACATTAAAGTAAAAAAAAATATATTAAAGAGGAGTTATTGGCCTAATGCAGAAATTACTGGATAAGGTTCTACAGCCTGTGTTATGCAGGAAATCAGAGTATATGATCATAATGGTCCCTTTTGACCTTAATCTATGAATCTTATGAAATTAAATCATTAAAAACCTGTGTAATTGTTTTCTCTGCTTTTATTTGTTTCTTTCTTTTTCCACTTGGCACAAATATTGGAGTGGTAAATAATGAGGTGGACAGGTCACTGAGACAGTGATCTGGGTCTCTTGGTAAATAGGGTGCAATCAAGGAATATGCATTTTAATATGGCAAAAATTAAATGTATGTATCTAAGCACAAAGAATGTAGGCCTTACTTAAAAGAGGAGGGAGGAGGCTCTATCCTGGGAAGCAGTGACTCTGAAAAAGGTTTGGTGGTCATGGTGGATAATCAGCTGAACATTAGCTCCCAGGGCAGTGCTATGGCTAAAAGGGCTAATCAGTCCTTGGATGCATAAAAAGGGGAGTCTCAAGTAGGAGTAGATAGGTTGTTTTACATCAGTATTTGGCACTGGTCTGGCTACAGCTGGAATACTGTATCCAGTTCTGGTGCCGAAAATTAAAGAAGGATGTTGATAAACTGGAGAGGTTCAGAGAAGAGCCATGAATATGATTAAAGGATTAACAAATAGTGATAGATGCAAGGATATTTAGCTGAACAAATAGAAGGTTAAGTGCGTAACTAGGTCACAGTCTATAAATTCTAGATGGGTAAGTTTGAAAACGGGCTCCTCGGTCTAGCAGACAAAGGTATAACAAGATCCTATGGCTGGAAGTTGAAGCTAGAAAAATTCAGACTGGCAATAAGACATATATTTAACAGTGAGGGTCAATAAACATTGGAACAGTTTTCCAAGGGTTGAGGTAGATTCTCCATCACTGGCAATTTTAAAATAAAGATTGGAGTTTTTTAAAAAAGATACGCTCTAGTTCAAAAGGAATTACTTTGGAAAAGTTCTGTGGCCTTGGTTATACAAGAGGTCGGACACATGATCTCAGTAGCCCCTTCTGGCCTTGGAATCTATGAATCATTGTATCCATGTGCATGCCATTTTACTTTTGTATCTCATGTATCACGTTCTTCTCCGTTTATCTGTCTCTCACCTTCAATTTATTTGAAAAGCAACATGTCCTTTCATGTTGCTATTTAACACTTTCCTATTTGGACTGCATTGTCCATCCCATTACTCTCCATTCATGTTGTTGTCTATTCTCCCTTGTTCCATTTCTTCTCATCTTTGTCCTCCTTGAATTACCTATCCATAACCCTACTCCACCCCCCCCCCCCACCCGGTACTCACTAGTTTTGCTGACCTTCATGAGATCTTTACACAGACCTCCCAAAGGCTGATTATCCTGTCACTTAGGTCAGTGCAACTCCCAATCACTTCAGTGCACCCCAACCAAGAGGATGATCAGGCCCCAGGTTGGAGAGCAAAGCCTTATTTGCAGAGGGGAATGAGATAATGGCAATACATTAGCAAAGAGAGAGAGGAAAAGAAGAAACTGAAAGATCCACTGTGGATACCTCACCTGAATTCTTACCTGTTAGGAATTTTAGCTAACATTGTGAAATTAAAAGTTTATCTGAAAGTTTCCAAAGAATTCTGTTGTTTAATATCTGAGTCTCATTACTTTGTTTTATCAGACTTGTGGATTTATGATTATATGGTATGCCTTCAAATTTCTAGAGTCAGTGTAAGATTTTATCTTTTTTATTCTCCTTATCTTTTGATTCACCCATCCCACCTCACCCCCACAAGGCATAGCTAATACAGATCCCTTTTAATGAGGCTTTTGGTCCCCAAACAGACCCAAATTGTGTGGCATGCCTCAAATCAGCCTTCATTTTCCAGCAGGAAATTTTTAATCAACACTTCAATTAGTGCGAGGAATTCACAATCCCCCAACAGGCTTAGTCTGAATCTCCACCTTGGATTAACAGAGCAAAGAACAAAAAATGTGTGAAGTGAACAGTAACATAGTAGTAAAACATATTTTCTCATGCAATAAGTAATGATGGAATGCTGGGGAAGAAAGAAAATTTATGAAAAGCCACCCTAAATTACTACTACCAAAACCCAGGATATGTATTCTAAATATGATAGATGCCCTGATGGAAAAAATGTCTTCCTTAGGGAAGCATAGCTCTCCATATATCAAAGTAGGGAGTTTCATTCCTAAATTTAATATACTAGAGAGCATTCAAACACATTGCTTTTGCTTGGCTTAGACTGATGCAAATAATGTTCATTACTGTAATTTACATTTACTGTAAGAGTTGAAGTGATTGAGTGATGGGAAAATAAAAGAATAACAAAGCTGCATTTTTATATACCAAGGAGCATATCTCTCTAGTGCATGTGCAATCTCTTTCTCGCTTGCTCGCTCTCATTTTGCCCTTGGGAAGCAACTTCTAGAGAAAAAACAATTAGATTTCTTTTTTCTTGTTTTCCCTCCCACTATTTCCTGAATCTTAACACTGTTATAATGAGATTGTACTTCCCTTTAGATTTCCCTGTCTTCAGATGATTAGACTTATTTTTCACTTACTGAATATCCTCAAAGTGCTCAATCCTGCAAAGACGAAAACACATGCTGAACTTTTCACACTTTTATAGTTTAATTGGCTTGAAAGGGACCACTCAGTAGTGTGCAAAGGTGAGCATGGGTGGAAGTTTTGGAAGCATCAGGTTCCAAGAGATGACATTTAATTTCAATGTGCTGAATTTTAGCAAGCGTTGTATTTGGTTATATTAAGTGTCTGTAAAAGTTTTGAGAATATTTGTGGAAACAGCTGCATTTATGTCAGATGAAAACCCACAGCTTTGGTTGCATGCTACAATATTAATAGACTTTATATTCTTTTGTAGGAAGATTAGGGTTTTTAACTGATTTTAAATGGTTTGTCATCTTCTGAATCCTGTGTTCTGTATTCTGTTCTGGCATAGAACATTGCTGCACTCTTGCTTGTTTTTAAATCATCAAGATAATCTTTTCTGAGTTATGGCCACAATTTAAAGCAGGCCCTCTATCTTCTTGCAAGACAAACCCAAATCATATATTTTTTAATGACATTTCTGTTTTGAAACAATTCTTTTAGAAATCCCATGGTTCCCAAATGACAAACCCCTTTTTAAGCTTCTTGAATTGTTATTTCTGAAGATAAGAAACCAATGGTTTGATTTTCAGAGGTGCTGAGAACCTGGAGCTACCACTCAAGTTAATGGGAGTTGCAAGTGATTGGCACCTCTGAAAATCAGACCATATTTTCAAACCTGATCATCTTAACAATGTCTGAATCCTATCATTGAAGATTATGTTAGCATTTGGACATAAAAATGCCCATTTTATGGACTTGATTTTTTTTCCTATGCATGAGTCACACTTGTTGTGGAAGAGAGGCTCAGGTACCTGCTTCTGGCTCCTTGATTCTGAACCCCAGCCTCAGTGCAACTTAGAGCTGTTCTCAGGTCGCTCTAACTTTTGCAACTCATGCAGTATCCTTAATGGATGCTAAATCATTAGAGGATTCTTAGGGTGGAACAGAGCTCTGCCATGGCTTCTACTATTTGGGGAGGGAAGAAAGTACAGAGACAGATGGCAGCATAAATGCACTAGCAGGGAGTTTCTCTACTTCAGAGATTTTTTTTTGCTAGGCATTTATGTCTGGATTTTAGCCCTTCTGGGCCACCTAAGTGTTGCAAAAGGGTCATAACCTAGTTTGAGAATCTGGCACCACGTGTTTCAAAGACCACTATTAGTCCATGTCTTGAATTTCTCTTACCTACTGTTACGAATAACACCAAGGATTGCTATAACTGAAAGAGATAAAAGGAAAGTCTTCCCTCCCATTCTCCCCATCTCCCACCTCAGTCCTAAATATAGGGCTTAAGTGGGGCATTGACCTTGTACTGGCTTTCTGTGTGGGGATGAATTGCAGTCTTAGTGCATGTGATGCTGCTTCACCTTTTGTCTTCACTTGGGGACATCAAAAAGTCAGTCATGTGCCACCCTCACCATTTTTTGTAAACCTGAATGAGAATACAGGAACTCCAATTCCGACTTGAGATGTAATAGAAAAGAAATGTGGATGGCTTAAATTTTACAGTTTTATGTTGTTCAGCATTTAAATTGAACGTCCGAACTTCAGGACTGCAGAGCGTTCTCAAGCCTTGGAAGCAGTGATTGTCATTACCTGAATTGAATTAAAGGCTTTAAAAAAATGCCTAACAAGAATGCCAAAAAGAAAACCAGTTTGAATTCCACTTTTGGTGCCAGCAGCATTACATAATGAGATAAATGTTGGTAATTGTGTTTAGTTCAATAACACTTTTAATTATAGTTGAGATCTCCTTTAAAGTGTATAGATTTTCCTGACACAAAGTAAACAGCTGAAAGCCAAATGAATGCAGTTTCATAGATTTCTGCTGTCTAATTAAAGCACAGAAACATTGCTTCACCAATTGAGGCATTTAAGGGAAAAAAAAGCTGTTTTCACATGCAATGCACAGTTTAATCATCACAGGTAATAAAGTTGCTTTTTTGCAGATCAAAACAAAACATCACTAATCTCCGAAGTTAAACCTTCTTTTGAGTTTATAATAGGACCAAGCAGTTCATGAATATCTTAAAATATTCATTAATGCTATTGTCTCCCTCACCCTGCCTCTACTACTCTGGCCCTGATTCAGCAAGGTACTTAAGCACATGCCTAACTTTAAACATGTGAGCAAGCCCATTGTAATCAGTGGGACCACCCATGTGCTTAAATTAGATACACGATTAAGTATCTTGCTGATTCAGGTCTCATCTTGCTGTCTTGACCCAGAATTCTCACCTTCTCCAGCCAGTCATTAATTGCCAGGGAACACTTGACCTTGAGCAATGTTGATGCAATGAACTGTATAAAAATTCTAAATGTAAAGAAAGACTAAAGTAGGTGTTGCTAATATAAAAGTTGAAATTCAAGTTGTCATAAATACAGTGGTCTAATTATAGTATCGTTCTTTTCCTAGTAATTAAAGATCAGGACAGTAACTCATTAGAAAGTGGGGCTTCATTTTCTTTATCATATTTAAAATATCCTAATAGTAATGAAATGCATGCAGCAGTGACACAGCATATGATAATATTATTTCCATTTGCAGATCTGGCAAGTCTCTTAGTGATAGTCACATCCTCTATGATCTAACAATCAGACTCTTGTAGCCCATGGGGCTAGCTAACCTTTACTATATTTACTTCCTTGCCTTCATTATATTTAGCTGCTTTTATTATAATCAGCGGTCATGCAAGAAACCTACAGGCCTGTATCCTGTAAGACAGCGGTTTTCAACCTTTCCAGCCTACTTTCAGGAGTCTGATTTGTCTTGCGTATCCCCAAGTTTCACCTCCCTTAAAACTACTTTGCTTACAAAATCAGACATAAAAATAGAATCATAGAATATCAGGGTTGGAAGGGACCTCAGGAGGTCATCTAGTCCAACTCCCTGCTCAAAGCAGGACCGATCCCCAATTAAATCATCCCACCCAGGGCTTTGTCAAGCTTGACCTTAAAAACTTCTAAGGAAGGAGATTCCACCACCTCCCTAGGTAACGCATTCCAGTGTTTCACCACCCTCGTAGTGAAAACGTTTTTCCCAATATCCAACCTAAATCTCCCCCACTGCAACTTGAGACCATTACTCCCTGTTCTGTCATCTGCTACCACTGAGAACAGTCTAGAGCCATCCTCTCTGGAACCACCTCTCAGGTAGTTGAAAGCAGCTATCAAATCCCCCCTCATTCTTCTCTTCCGTAGACTAAACATCCCCAGTTCCCTCAGCCTCTCCTCATAAGTCATGTGTTCCAGTCCCCTAATCCTTTTTGTTGCCCTCCACTGGACTCTTTCCAACTTTTCCACATCCTTCTTGTAGTGTGGGGCCCAAAACTGGACACAGTACTCCAGATGAGGCCTCACCAATGTTGAATAGAGGGGAACAATCACGTCCCTCGATCTGCTGGCAATGCCCCTACCTATACATCCCAAAATGCAATTGGCCTTCTCGGCAACAAGGGCACACTGTTGACTCATATCCAGCTTCTCGTCCACCGTAACCCCTAGGTCCTTTTCTGCAGAACTGCTGCCTAGCCATTCGGTCCCTAGTCTGTAGCAGTGCATTGGATTCTTCCGTCCTAAGTGCAGGACCCTGCACTTGTCCTTGTTGAACCTCATCAGATTTCTTTTGGCCCAATCCTCCAATTTGTCTAGGTCTCTCTGTATCCTATCCCTATCCTCCAGTATATCTATTTCTCCTCCCAGTTTAGTGTCATCTGCAAACTTGCTGAGGGTGCAATCCACACCATCCTCCAGATCATTAATGAAGATATTGAACAAAACCGGCCCCAGGATCGACCCTTGGGGCACTCCACTTGATACCGGCTGCCAACTAGACATGGAGCCATTGATCACTACCCGTTGAGCCCGACAATCTAGCCAGCTTTCTATCCACCTTATAGTCCATTCATCCAGCCCATATTTCTTTAACTTGCTGACAAGAATACTGTGGGAGACCGTGTCAAAAGCTTTGCTAAAGTCAAGGAACAACTGTCCACTGCTTTCCCTTCATCCACAGAACCAGTTATCTCATCATAGAAGGCAATTAGATTAGTCAGGCATGACCTTCCCTTGGTGAATCCATGCTGACTGTTCCTGATCACTTTCCTCTCATGTAAGTGCTTCAGAATTGATTCCTTGAGGACCTGCTCCATGATTTTTCCAGGGACTGAGGTGAGGCTGACTGGCCTGTAGTTCCCAGGATCCTCCTTCTTCCCTTTTTTAAAGATGGGCACTACATTAGCCTTTTTCCAGTCGTCCGGGACTTCCTCCGATTGCCATGAGTTTTCAAAGATAATGGCCAATGGCTCTGCAATCACATCCGCCAACTCCTTTAGCACTCTCAGATGCAACGCATCCGGCCCCATGGACTTGTGCACATCCAGCTTTTCTAAATAGTCCCGAACCACTTCTTTCTCCACAGAGGGCTGGTCACCTCCTCCCCATGCTGTGCTGCAAAAGAGACACAGCACACCGTTACTGCAAAATTGCTTATTTTCTCATTTTTACCATATAATTATAAAATAAATCAATTGGAATATAAATATTGTACTTATATTTCAGTATATAATATAGAGAGCAGTATAAGTCATTGTTGTATGAAATTTTAGTATGTACTGACTTTGCTAGTGCTTTTTATGTAGCCTGTTTTAAAACTAGACAAATATCTAGATGAGTAGATGTACCCCCGAGAAGAACTCTGCATACTTCCAGGGGTATACATACCCCTGGTTGAGAACCACTGCTGCTGGACATTAGCTTCAGCAATTTAGCATTAGATTTGAGGCCTACAAACTCCTCACAGATTAACTTTGAACAGATAAACGGCCCAACGGAAACCCCAAGTATTGGGGAGCTGAAAATAGACTATTTAAGGAGAATTTCTGACCTCAGGTACATGATCCAACCACAAGAATGTGGTGGCAATGAATTGATGTACATAACAGGTACATCAGCTACATCCACAGATATCTAACTACAAGAGGGCCATTGTAACGATTTAACGCATATAATAGTAAGTTGAGGTAATTGATATACTAACCTATTGAAGAAGGGCACTCCAACATTAGTAAGGAGGATATACAAATAAGGAAAAGGGGGAAAAACCTAATGAATATGCATCACGCATAGTAGCATCAACATATCATATTATAAAAGTTGCATCCCAGCCTAGGGGCAGTAGTAGGTGGAGATGTAGGCCTTGGGAGGTGCCAGAATGATGGCCACTGCTGATGAGGGGGAAGGGGATGGTGATGAGAAAGATGATGGCTAACATTTCAGGTTGTTCTGCAAGGGATGGTATGAATATAGGGATGAACAGATGTACATTTTGTAGTATCTCTATCTACCTTACTGAGTTAGGTTGTTTGTGACTGTGCTAAATGTATTAATAAACTATTTGTAAATATAGAAAAGTTCCTATAGCATGAGTGTTGTAGCTGTGCACATGGGGGTTCTCAACTATATAATAATGTAAAAATACTGGGCCTGATCTTGGGACAAGAACCTGTCAACCCTCAAAGTGATAACCGGGAATTCTTAAGTAATCAATATAATTAATACATAATCTATAGATCATAGAATCATAGAATATCAGGGTTGGAAGGGACCCCAGAAGGTCATCTAGTCCAACCCCCTGCTCGAAGCAGGACTAATTCCCAGTTAAATCAGGGTACACTCTCCAGGGTTCATATACAGCAGGGGTTCCCAACCTGTGGCGTGCACGAGAAATGATAACATGATATGTCTCACCAATGACAACCAACTAACAGTGACTGCAATATCAAACGCTCACAGAGAACTGCTCACAATCACCGCCAGGATAGCTCCAAAGTACCATTGACAGCTGGTACAAATCAGAGAAGAAGAAAAAAAAGAAGGAATGAGACACAGGAGCAAGTGAGAGTATGTGCGGGACAACAATATGACTGGGCACTTTTCCCCTTTATTGGTTAAACTGTTGGACAGTCAGAGAAGACTGAAGAAACACATTTTGGAAGAGCTGTGAACAGAAAGAACATCTTTGCCTCAGGACAGATAAAGAGCCTGAGGAAAATTTATAGTCAAAAGCTCTTTCAATAATTCTGTTGCAATAAACTTCTGTTCAGCCTCTTAAGCAAGTGCTTTATTGCCCAGGTATTTCTCTGAATCTTCCCTTTCATTCAGAGTACTGCACCCAGAGGAGAACCAATAATTTGAAACTAATAATTGCAAAGAAAACATCAAAATAAACATCAATACTTAATAATTATCTTGCATCCTAAGAGTGATTACTGTGCTCACTAAAGTAAGATTTCAAAGAAATTATGGGACAACATTTTTTCTGATGAAACATCTAATCTACTGCATGCCAGGAATCCATTTGGCCCATTACTTTTATGTTTTTTCTTGCTTTGACCATACACTGTTAATTTGCAAAGGCTCAAAACATTATTTTTAGTTGAAAGATTAGTTAGAAATAGTTTTTAACTACCTCATAGTGTGGAGTAGCTTCAGCAGCCAGATGCAAATATCACAAAAACACATGATAAATTTCAGCCCTAGCAGTGGAGCAGCCTTCACCTATATCAGGCTGGATTTAGTCACACACTCTAGATTTAACCTCCAGTCTCTCATTTTAAGAAATACTATCACAGAGTTTAAGGCCAGAAATGATAATCAGTCTGACCTCATGGATGTCACAAGCCACTAAAGAGTACCCATCCAATCCCTCACCAAGCCTAGCAACCAGAATCAGACCAAAGTACTGTAGTCCTTCGAAGACTAAATTACTGTGTGCCACAGGCACACACCAGGAGGGATAAAGGTGCACTAATGCTAGAGGCCCCTGCAATGTCAAGGAATTAATTTACTATCTCTAGGAAAAATGTATTTCAGAAGGCATTCCACCTCTGGAAAAAGTACAGAGAAGGGCAACAAAATTGATTAAGGGTATGGAACAGCTTCCATATGAGGTGAGATTAAAAAGACTGGGATTTTTCAGCTTGGAAAACAGAAGACTAAGAGGGTATACGATAGAGGTCTATAAAATTGTGACCGGCGTGGAGAAAGTGAATAAGGAAGTGTTATTTACTCCTTCACATAAAAACCAGGGGTCACCCGATGAAATTAATAGCAAGTTTAAAACAAACAAAAGGAAGTACTTCTTCACACAGCACACAGTCAACTTGCAGAACCTGTTGCCAGTGGATGTTGTGAAGGCCAAAACTATAACAGCGTTCAAAAAGAATTAGATAAATTCATGGAGGATAGGTCCATCAGTGGCTATTAGCCAAAATGTTCAGGGATGCTCTGGATATCTCTTGCCCTTGATTGCCAGAAGCTGGGAGTGGATGGATCACTTGATGATTGCCTATTATGTTCACTACTACTGAGGCACCTGGCATTGGCCAGTGTTGGAAGACTGAGAGGAAAGTGATCAGGAACAGTCAGCATGGATTCACCAAGGGAAGGTCATGCCTGACTAATCTAATCGCCTTCTATGATGAGATTACTGGTTCTGTGGATGAAGGGAAAGCAGTGGATGTATTGTTTCTTGACTTTAGCAAAGCTTTTGACACGGTCTCCCACAGAATTCTTGTCAGCAAGTTAAAGAAATATGGGCTGGATGAATGCACTATAAGGTGGGTAGAAAGTTGGCTAGATTGTCGGGCTCAACGGGTAGTGATCAATGGCTCCATGTCTAGTTGGCAGCCGGTGTCAAGTGGAGTGCCCCGGGGTCGGTCCTGGGGCCGGTTTTGTTCAATATCTTCATAAATGATCTGGAGGATGGTGTGGATTGCACTCTCAGCAAATTTGCGGATGATACTAAACTGGGAGGCGTGGTAGATACGCTGGAGGGCAGGGATAGGATACAGAGGGACCTAGACAAATTGGAGGATTGGGCCAAAAGAAATCTGATGAGGTTCAATAAGGATAAGTGCAGGGTCCTGCATTTAGGACGGAAGAACCCAATGCACAGCTACAGACTAGGGACCAAATGGCTAGGCAGCAGTTCTGCGGAAAAGGACCAAGGGGTGACAGTGGACGAGAAGCTGGATATGAGTCAGCAGTGTGCCCTTGTTGCCAAGAAGGCCAATGGCATTTTGGGATGTATAAGTAGGGGCATAGCGAGCAGATCGAGGGACGTGATCGTCCCCCTCTATTCGACATTGGTGAGGCCTCATCTGGAGTACTGTGTCCAGTTTTGGGCCCCACACAACAGGAAGGATGTGGATAAATTGGAGAGAGTCCAGCGAAGGGCAACAAAAATGATTAAGGGTCTGGAACACATGACTTATGAGGAGAGGCTGAGGGAACTGGGATTGTTTAGTCTGCAGAAGAGAAGAATGAGGGGGGATTTGATAGCTGCTTTCAACTACCTGAGAGGTGGTTCCAGAGAGGATGGTTCTAGACTATTCTCAGTGGTAGAAGAGGACAGGACAAGGAGTAATAGTCTCAAGTTGCAGTGGGGGAGGTTTAGGTTGGATATTAGGAAAAACGTTTTCACTACGAGGGTGGTGAAACACTGGAATGCGTTACCTAGGGAGGTGGTAGAATCTCCTTCCTTAGAAGTTTTTAAGGTCAGGCTTGACAAAGCCCTGGGTGGGATGATTTAATTGGGGATTGGTCCTGCTTTGAGCAGGGGGTTGGACTAGATGACCTCCTGAGGTCCCTTCCAATCCTGATATTCTATGATTCTATGACAGGATACTGGGCCTGATGGACCATTAGTCTGACCCAGTACGGCCATTCTTGTGTTCTAATATTCTAGAAAAGCTCAGAGCTATTTTCAAGCTACTAAAATACCCTGAAAGACAAATTCTGCAGCTCTGTAGAAGACAAAAGAAACTGATGGGTACTTTGGGACATCCTTTGCCGTCCATCTTGACCTAAGTACAGAAACAATGAAGACAATGAGGGCATGAAAATGGCTGTGAAAAGACTCTCAGGAAGCTGTGTATTCAGCCAGCATTTTAGTCTCCAGCCCTTATCCTTCATAAGTGAACAAGGAAGATTTTAAATTCCCCCAAAGAGCTAGAAGCCTTCATGAAAGCTATTTAGCAGCAGGAAGAAGAACCCTAGAACAAACATGGTGTGTTCAAATAATTGGAACATTAATCAACTCTCTGGATAGGGTGAGGTTAACATTCTCCAACATTTCATGTCGATTCTCTCTTTATTTTAATTTGATGGTGTCAAGGTTCCTTCTCCACTCTGAACTCTATGGTACAGATGTGGGGACCTGCATGAAAGACCCCCTAAGCTTATTCTTACCAGCTTAGGTTAAAACTTCCCCAAGGTACGAAGTTTGCCTTGTCCTTCAACAGTATGCTGCCACCACCAGTGTCTTAAACAAAGAACAGGGAAAGAGACCACTTGGAGACGTCTTTCCCAAAAATATTCCCCCAAGCCCTACACCCCCTTTCCTGGGGAAAGCTTGATAATAATCCTCATCAATTGATATAGGTGAACACAGACCCAAACCTTTGGATCTTAAGAACAATGAAAAATCAATCAGGTTCTTAAAAGAAGAATTTTAATTAAAGAAAAGGTAAAAGAATTACCTCTGTAAAATCAGGATGGTAAATACCTTACAGGGTAATCAGATTCAAAACATAAAGAATCCCTCTAGGCGAAAACTTAAGTTACAAAAAGACACAAAAACAGGAATATACATTCCCTCCAGCACTACTTATTTTACCAGCCATTAAACAAAAGGAACTCTAACACATTTTCTAGCTAGATTACTTACTAATTTAACAGGAGTTGGAAGGCTTGCATTTCTGATCTGTTCCCAGCAAAGCATCACACAGACAGACAGAACCCTTTGTTCCCCTCCCCCTCCAGATTTGAAAGTATCTTGTCTCCTCATTGGTCATTTTGGGTCAGGTGCCAGCGAGGTTACCTTAGCTTCTTAACCTTTTACAGGTGAAAGTGTTTTGCCTCTGGCCAGGAGGGATTTTATAGCACTGTATACAGAAAGGTGGTTACCCTTCCCTTTATATTTATGACAGATGGTAATGCAGCCACACTACTATGATGCTAGCCCCCTTCTACCATCACCTCATGCCCCAACCCTCCCCTGGCACACCCCCTCATGAGCTGTGTTGTGCACTCAGCCATGGCCAGAGTCTTTATTCTATATAGTTGCCCACTAAAGCTTGATGCCAAGAGTCAATGAATAACCATTGACTCTTGGCATCAAGCTTTAGTAGGCAACTATATAGAATAAAGACTCTGGACATGGCTGAGTGGACAACACAGCTCACGAGGGGGTATGCAAAGGTGGTTTCTTGTTATTTATTTATTATTTGTATTATTGTGTTGGTCTGATACTCCTGAAAGCTGTTCTAAATTGCATCAGTTGTCAACAGCCCCATGAAGCTGATCCAGCAGCTCAGGATCATCAGGGCATAGGAATGACTGGCCACATCCCTTCTCAACCCAGTGTGGGATCCAGAATGCCAGCTCTATACCACTGGAGGATTCTTCTACACTGGCAGATCCTCCAGGGAAGAAAGTGGGCTCAAGACTTTAAATATATCATCATAATATCCGAGTAAGACTGTAATAACTGTATTATCTTACATTACCCCTAAGCACCATAATTATACAAAAGTATTTAAAGCCTGGTCTACACCTAGATTTTGTATTGGTACAAATATTTTGGTTAGGGGTATGATTGTTTTTAACCAAAATGATTATACCAGTACAACCTCTAGTGTAGGTGCAATTACGCTGATATAAAAGTGCCTTGGAATAGTATAGCTCCCTCCAAACCCCATTTAGGAATATGTACACATGTTTTTTATCGGTATAACTGTGTTCAAACTGTGGGGGGGAGGGGGGGCTTATCCCATTTTAACTACACAGATATAGTTCAAGAAATGCAATTTTTGCACATGGAAATGGCCAACAGTTTGCCAGGAGGGAGAAGCAATAGAATGTTGGGGCTCCCTATTAAGCCCCACTAGAACAAAGGGGTTGTCTTGCTTGCTTAAACAAAGGGGGCTGGAGCAAAGAGGTTGTACTACTGGCTTAAATGGCCATATGGGAATTCCCAGGACGGCAGGATTCCCCCAGTGATGCTTTATCCTGTGTTGTGCAATGTAGACAAAGCAGTGTTGAGGGAAAAGCTACCTCCTTAACATCAGATCAGCAAAAAAGCCTGAGAATTCCTAGCTAATGCACCTTTTAAAAAATCACTCAGCTTGAAGGACTGTATGAGCACTGTTTAGATTTAAAAAAAAATCTGTAGGAAATTATCAAAATTGCAGGGAGAATGACCTTGTGAGGGTAATGAAATGGAAAATACAATCCACATGATGTGCCGTTTCTACTGTAAAATGGCAAATTAAAGGGATAGGGGCCTAGCATGGCTCCTAGAGGAAAAAATAACTATCACAAGATAATGTTACCCAAATTTACCCATGCATACCCCCAAATGTATTCAGTCAGAATTCTGCCATCCCATCTATACCAATGTCACTTAGAACAACAAAAATTAAAAAGAAAACCCTGACTCTGTAATGAGATCTCTTTAAACTAGTCTCAGCTTGGCTGTGTTGTACCCAGGAGAGCTCTGTTAAGGAAAACACCATGCTAGATGAACTTTTATTGGCTGCTAGATCATGAAATAGTAACAAAGCAGTGAGACTGGTATTTTCAAAGGAGCCTGAGACAGTCAAGTGCTTGAATTCCACTGAAATTTTGGGATTTAGTATTTATAATACTTTGATAATCCCATATGGAGACCTAATTAATTTCATTTTGAAAAATGTGGAACAGGCCTCCTCTTCCACCATAGGTATTTTTTTTTTTTTTGGTTATGATCTAACTTTATTGTCAACTTATAAAGCCAATATCACTGAGTGAATATATGAAGCCAAAATCACTGTGAGACCCAAAGAAAAAAGACTATTTAACATTTGAAGCAGACATAGGCTCATCTCCCATCTAAACTCTGATTCTAAAGAATGGCTAAAATAGTGTCTTAGTCTTTAGATATAGAGAGATCAGATTGCGCTCATTGGAGGCTGTCATGGACATAATGTCAGGAGGATGGCATGTTAAATGCACTTCACTCAGTTCAGTTGAAGGTTCAACCACAATTAGCAATCTTGTTGGATGCTAAGAACATCTCTTGATCAGGTTGAGTGGAAGCACTTATTTCAAACACTACTCAGACTACTCAGAACATTTTATTTGATTGATTAAGCTTTTGTATAAAACGGAGGACAACAATGATCTTCCCCTTTTGTTCTTAAAAAAACAGATAAGTCCCCTCTGACCTTTGTTTTTTCATGCATCATTGGACTCCTTTATCTTCAGAATCAGATCTACAAGAATCGTAGCATATCAGGGTTGAAAGGGACCTCAGGAGTCAACCCCCCTGCTCAAAACAGGACCAATCCCCAATTTTTGCCCCAGATCCCTAAATGGCCCCCTCAAGGGATTGAACTCACAACCCTGGATTTAGCAGGCCAATGCTCAAACCACTGAGCTATACAGGGTGTGAAAGTTGGAGAACAGAAAAACACAACAGCATTATACATGTAACATGTCCTCATATTTCTTTCTAATCTTTGACTTTTAAGATTGTAGGGTAATAGAAAGGTATGCTGAGACACCACGACAGAAGACAGACATAGCAAAAACTTATGCATTTGTGACTGAAACCAACAGCAAACAGTAAAATGGCTAAGAAATTATGGGTATGTCTACACCCTCAGCTGGCCCATGCGAGGTAACTCGGGCTCAGGCTGCAGGGCCATTTCATTTATTGGCCAAACTTTATTAAGGCAAATTAGGGATCTGTAGCCCTAAATCATGTAATTCCTTTTACTTTAATAATTGTATTTCTTCTTGAAAAAACATAAAGATACCTTGAAGGATGGAAAGATCTTAATAACAGCTATTAATAAATTTAATAAATTGTATTAATAAATGTAATGCCTATTCCTTCATTCTCTTTAAATTACCAACAACCTCTCTATCAAATTTGCCTCATAGTTATTTTAAGAAGCTCATTGATTCAGTAAGAACTTTCATCACTGGAGGTAAAAGAACCTGGTTAAAGAGATCAATAATTTTGTGGTCCCCAAACGTTTGGGAGCCCTCGGTTTTTCCAGTTTAAGATCCTTATACTACAAAGACTTACACATGTGCATAACTTTACATAACAGTGAGCCAATGGATCTACTTACATGTTTAAAGTTAAGCACATGCTTAAATACTTTGGTGGGTCAAGTCAGAGTACACATTACCTTGCAAGACCAACCCCTCTTTGCAGAATGCTCACCACTATGCTGGAGGGCTTATGTGTATAGAGGCTTTATTCTCAAACTGGCTAACTTTGGAGATCAGATACTTAGGATCATGGAAGCAGATCTCTCTTTAGGCTCCACAGTTTATTTGCTAGGTCTGTTTCCTAACACAACTGAAAATAAATTAGACAGAAAACCAAGCATTCACTGAATTATGGGAGCACAATATGTTATCATTGACCAGCAAATATCAATATCATATTGACCAGAAAATATTCCATGGTCCCTCACGTTAATAAACAAGTACAAATGATTTGGGATGTTTCAGTCTTGGAAAAGTTACTCTACTGGGCCAAATATGCATTTATTGAGTGATATTCATTATCAAGCAGAAGCGAATGAAATTCTTTTATATACTAACCCTGATCTCTTTTAATTTTTAATATACATAAGATGATTTTACAAAGAAGGAGTATAATATCTATAAGGACCTATAGTCTTATTTATGAACAAACTATATAGGATGCTGCAAGTTTAAAATCTTGTTTAATTGTACATTGTTGTTGTTAGTATTTGTTGAATATATGGAGTAAGTCTCTCTTTCAGCTCAGAGTCTTTCTTCAGGTGACTGTTCATGAGCAAAGGGAAAATGTTGTAGGACAGTGCAACATCTGGTGCCTTAGTTTGCTTTTCCTCTATCTTACTGAAGCTATGGCTGATGAGAGAAAGAGTGTTCAAGAGCTCTGAAAGCAGAACTAAGGGGGAAGTCATACACAAAGTCAGGAATTTCCTAATTGTAGCACAAGCACAGTTGATACTTCCTGGTTATATTGTTTGACTCGCCTTTTAGTCAAGCTCCCCCCCCCCCCCCCGCATTGGTTATTTGTTCACTAATCCAGTAAATTGAAGCAGTGTAGCTGTCTCTTGCAAGCATGTTTCTCAAAAGAGAAACCCAAAATTATTCCAGAGACTTTTGCCCTTCAACGCCTATAGCCCATCAATAGTCTTATTGTTTCCTTGTACTAACCATCCTTGTCTCTTACCTTATACATAAATTGTATAAATCTTTGTGGCGGGGATGGCTTTTTGGTTTAGTATGTGTACAGTGCCTAGCACAGTGGGGTCCTTATCTATGACTGGGGCTTCTATTTATTTAATAAATGTATGTTGACTTGGATTGTATGGCTGAAAGAAGTGTCAATTTTCAAATTAGTATCAGTTGTGACACTTGCAGAATTATAAAAAAAATAGTTTCCATCTTTATCAGCAAACAAAATGAATTGCATTATTCAGAAGCCAAAGAAAGGATTTTAGTCTTAACCCACACTTTATTTGTGGAGGAAATATATTTATTATGAAAATCCCAAACTGAAAACCCATTTGAATGTAAAACAAGTATGTGCTTCCCTGGCATCAGGAATATAGATTTCTGCTTGGCAAATTTACACAGTGTGAAAGAAGCTGACTGCTGGGAACTGTATACAGATGCTTAGCTAAACAGTTTAACTAATCTTATTATTTGCAAAAGATAATCTAAATTGAAATTAATTTTCTCTAAACAGGAGCCAAAGAGCTTTTTTACAAGCTAGTTATATCTCACATTTACATAGAGATTTTATCCTGAAGGATCCCAAAGCCAGATCCTGATGTCTTTAACCAGACAAAATTGTCTGAGTGTTCTGTCTTTTGCTCTTTACACAACAACAAAACATGAAGAAATCACAGAGACACAACTGAGACCCAAATAACTGTGTTTACTAATTATACACAAACGTGCCTGGCCTATCCACACACATCATGCTCCTCTGATTTCTGGCTGCTTCTCAACCACAGAAGACGGTGAGCACCATTAGAAGGCTCACAACATATTTAGAGGAGATACTACCCTATCCCTATACACTGAAGTGGGCATGATCCAAAGCCCATTGAAGTCAAAGGAAAGACTCCCGTTCTCTTCAATAGACTTTGGATTAGATCCTGAGTAGGATCAGGCTTGTATGTAAAAAGACAACAGAAATTAATCCACTACTGGGAGGGATGTTTGCAAAGATTTAACAGCACAAAACATCATGATACAACCAGTTCAAGAGAAGAAGTGAAGAACTCTAAGTGAAACTGCTAGATCAAATATACTTATGCAAATTTCAATCTGGCTGAATGCAATGATTCTATAAAAAGACTTCAGTATTGACTTAGGTTCATATTTCTACAAAATAGCTCTATCTAAATTATCTAAACTATGGAAGGGTGGTGAGCTGCACAAAGGAATAATAGGGGATTATTACAATTCATTAGCCTAGCCTACAAGTATAAAAGGGGGCACTTTGGACCTTGGATGGGGGACGTGAGACAAAGACAGTTGATTTCTGTTACAAACTGATTAAATTTGCTTATAAACCAGTGATGCTGCATGGTTAGAGGATGGTTCTGGGGCATCCTTGTTTAAGAAAGGAGAAGGATTTACATTTTTAGAGGGGAATTGGGTAGTCACTTAGATAGGGTGTGTCATAAATATAAAGGGAAGGGTAAACCCCTTTGAAATCCCTCCTGGCCAGGGGAAAGCTCTTCTCACCTGTAAAGGGTTAAGAAGCTAAAGGTAACCTCGCTGGCACCTGACCAAAATGGCCAATGAGGAGACAAGATACTTTCAAAAGCTGGGAAGAGGGAGAGAAACAAAGGGTCTCTGTCTATATGCTGTTTCTGCCGGGGATAGACCAGGAATGGAGTCTTAGAACTTTTAATAAGTAATATAGCTAGGTACGTGTTAGATTATGATTTCTTTAAATGGCTGAGAAAAGAATTGTGCTGAATAGAATAACTATTTTTGTCTGTGTCTCTTTTTTGTAACTTAAGTTTTTGCCTAGAGGGGTTCTCTATGTTTTTGAATCTAATTACCCTGTAAGATATCTACCATCCTGATTTTACAGAGGTGATTTCTTTACTTCTATTTCTATTAAAAGTCTTCTTGTAAGAAAACTGAATGCTTTTTTCATTGTTCTCAGATCCAAGGGTTTGGGTCTGTGGTCACCTATGCAAATTGGTGAGGCTTTTTATCCAACATTTCCCAGGAAAGGGGGGGTGCAAGTGTTGGGAGGATTGTTCATTGTTCTTAAGATCCAAGGGTCTGGGTCTGTAGTCACCTAGGCAAATTGGTGAGGCTTTTTACCAAACCTTGTCCAGGAAGTGGGGTGCAAGGTTTTGGGAAGTATTTTGGGAGGAAAAACGTTTCCAAACAGCTCTTCCCCAGTAACCAGTATTTGTTTGGTGGTGGTAGCGGCCAATCCAAGGACAAAGGGTGGAATATTTTGTACTTTGGGGAAGTTTTGACCTAAGCTGGTAAAGATAAGCTTAGGAGGTTTTTCATGCAGGTCCCCACATCTATACCCTAGCGTTCAGAGTGGGGAAGGAACCTTGACAGGGTGTATGTGAAAACTACTTCAATATTTGGAGATGCTTAGTGCTGCCTGTAGAATTTTCTGACCACTGCTGGGCCTGAGCTGAACTTAGGCAGTATGAGAGTGACTTTTGGCTGGGGTTATTGGAAACTAAATACTTGTTTAATCAATAATTCAGTTGCAATTAAAAAGGTGGAAGGCATCCTTATGGAATGAGAAATAGCTTGGGAAATTTATGGATCCCAGATGGAATGGTGGGAATTGAACAAGTGAAGCCTGGTGACCTTTTTATGTTCCTTTTTGGAACATTCGTTAAAGAATCCTGGCACTGGGCAGGTACACATGGACCCTGTTGGCCCAATAGTTCAGGAATATTTTAGTGAACTCTTTCAGGGACAAACTATTCCTGCTTTCCAGCAGCAACCGTTTTTGAATAGTACTGCAGGGGAACCAACATTGGTAGATGAGGAACAGATCTTATTTATGAAGCCAACAGAGGAGATGGAGGTTTGTGCAGCAATCTTTTCACTGAAGTAGGGAACTTCCCCAGGGTCACACAGTTTGATAGCAGAATTTTATCAGAGGTGTATGGATCTCCTCTCTGTGTGCTCTCCTGTGATTTCAGCGATGTCTTGACTAGCGGCACATTGGGATCTTCCCTTTATGAAGGATTTATTTATTTATTTATTTATTTATTTATTTGCCACAAAATGGGGATTCGGAAGATATCAGGAACTGGATGCTGTTGCCCTTTTAAACAAAATTATTCTGCTTCAACTAGAGCAGTGATTAACATGAAGAAGAACAAGGCTTTGTGGGTAAGGATTTCATGGTGCTCTTTTGTTCTTCCAGAGGAGTCACATATTGTGACAAGCCATCCTGGGGTTATAGATTGCTTGGGACTAACCTTCAGCGGTGATTCGGTAGCTAAATGGAAGCAGAAGAAGGTGTTGAGGTGGAAGAGATAGACCCCGACGTTGGCAGAAAGGTTGATGTTAATTAAAACATTCCTATTACTTGTTTGCATTTATGTGGCCTATGTTTGTCCTCCTCCTGCAAAATTGTTGGTCAAATTGACAGGATTATTTTTTCAGAGGCTCTCGGGCAATAAATGTAACCTAGAGAAGGGGATTTGGAGACAGGATGCCCTGAAGCTTTCTTGAAGGTGTTTTTATTTTTCATAGGGTTCATGAAGTTGAGGGTAGGATATGGCCACTTATTTTCCAGTATTGCTGGGAAATGTCACAGAGGAAGAAAAGTGCTAACTAGTGGGAAAAATGTGATGCAGCCCCTAAAAAAGTATTTATTTTTTTCTTGCAAGAGCAGGTTGTATCTCCCATGGACAAATTCAGGTAACAGCATTCTAGCACACTGGCTCACAGTTTAGGATAGTGCTGTGTCAGAGGGGCTTTAAGGAATATTTTCAGAACGCCATTTAGCAGTTTTGAATTGTCCACAAGATTGTCTCTGTGGGGCACCACTGTATCTTGAGCAATAGTTTTCCCCTTAAGTACAGGGGTATACAGTGGTGGGTATTAATGGTAAACTTTACGTCAGAGTTAACCTACGAGGGAAGCACAGAGTAGATAAAGGCTGTTGCCAGGAAGCCTGGGGATTAGAGGAAACCACGGAACGCTTTCTACTCTTCTGCTCATCACATGTCTGCATATGGCCTCAGAACTGAGAGTTCCACTCTTGTGTGGCCGGACTTAAAGCCAATTGGCTTTTGGACTTTTCCAGTCACCAGAGGATTTGGCATCTCCCTCAATAAGGAAGAACAGACATTTGCTGCATATTTTCCTTGAGACTCTGACAGTTGTTAATGTAGCAGTTTTATACTATCTCTGGAAAAGCCACTCTTCAGCTTGCTTTCAGATGCAGAACAACTCACCTGAAACTCTAACTCCTGCTCTTTGTACAAATGTAGTGCTAGCAATCACTGAGAAAAAACAGATGAGTTAGTCAAAATGGCAGTCGGTATGAGGGCCTATGATATCAAATTGACCTTTTAGTTTTCATCACAAAGATTCTGGCATGAAAAGGGTTCAGATGTTTGCTTTTGAGATTGGTCGCAATTATGACTGTAATTTTTGGTGTTGGTTTTGAAGTTTTATTTAATAAACACAGAGACAAAGACACAAACAGTGGAAGCCAGCAGGCAGAGAGGGACAAGCCCAGACTGTAGAGATGGAGATAAAACAAAAAACATAGGTCTGGAGAAAAATTAGATCTGATGCTGTCTGTTGCTTAACCCTTTTGGAGGTTCTAAAACACTATGGTAATCAACACTTATAAAAACATGCATAGATAGAAAATTGGAGAGAGATCCAAGAAGATTGTTGAGTGATAAAAGCTTCTGAGCTGCATCCATTTGCCATGGTTCAGTGTTTGACTTTAGTTTACATATATTTATGTGATTGTTATGCTGTGTAAAAATGAACAGGAACTATAGATAAGCTTGAGAGATAGCACTATCATTTTATAACTTCATATTTTCAAACACATACATTTGAGATAAAAAAAATCCCTCTGGGCTAAAGCTTTGCTTTTTTATGTTCAACCTACAACAAAATGTTCTCCATTGTTTCTCAACTGTATTTTCATTGTCATACTCACCACAAAATGCAGACATTTAACACAAACATTTTTGCATGAATAATCCAAAAATGTCTTTTCAAACCAAATTGGGGGGTGATTTGCCTTCGATGAGGACCAAATGCTGCCCTGATTGTGTCCATTGTGTTTGTCAAACATGGATTATATAAAGTCCTGGAAAATAAAAGTAATTTAGAGTTTCATAATATGGAAATATTGCACTTAAAACAACAATCAATAAGTGAGGTTTTGGTATTTATGCTTTTTATTCTGCTGTGTTGTTGGTCTTGTGGTACATTCTTTGCTGAGACTAATGGTGGTAATTATGGGATTCTGAAATAGTTTTTTAGATCTTTACCTACTTAAAGCACAGTGTAGACTGAATATCCATGTTCTGTGATACAGTATTTATTTACGTCACATCTTGGCACAGAAACTGTAGTAGGAAATGTGTATTCTATATTCTTTAAATACTATCGGTACACATTATAAATCACAGACGCACAAGGTGAATAGATAACACAGATGACAGAGGGCTTGTATATACATAAAACATTTGCACACAGAAGTTCTCTTGAAATTTATGCAAGTTATGTGCATGGTGAGCTTGCAAGACAGGGCTTAGATAGGAGGAGATAAAAGGGGAGACATTAAAGGGACAAAAATGAAGCAAGCTAGATAATGGGTAAGGGAAAAGTATTTTATAATAATGTGAGTATTATCTTAGAAAGGTGCTCTGGGTATGTGCAATGGAAAATCTGAACTCAAGTTTTTAGTTTTAAATAGGAAAGTTAATTTCAGGATGGCCATCTTCATGGTCTCCATTTTGGGGTATTTTTTTTTAAAAAAATGTTTATTTTTATCCAGGGTTAAGGGCAAAAACTGCATTATCTCATCTTTGTTGCTGGAAGAAAGGGGGAAAGAAGTGACTTTTTTTCTTACTTTTGTAGCACTGTTCATGAAAGGGATATGGAAATATTGCTTATTACCCAAATCAAGCAGAAACCAATGCATTGATCCAAATGCCACAGAAGAATTACATCTTTGATTGACACACGTGCAGGTTTCCTTATTGCAGTCCTTATTCAGAGCATGACTGACTCCATCAACTTGAATTCAGTCCATGAAAAAATAAGTGTCACTGCCAAACTGAATTACCTTGGGATGTGGGAAATGATGATAATGATTCTCCAGCTACTAGATTATCTCTGTGGGGGTTATATTAACAGATGCGAGGTACTTTGAGACATTTTTTACAGCTTGTATGAAAAAAAAAAAGTCTTGTTTTTTATTTTTGGTCTGAATGCAAGCAGCTGAATTTTACCAAGATATATATGTTGTTAGTGCTTCTTGCCATATCCCAGAGTTTTGTACTTTAGTTTATTTCTGTCACAGAAAAGATAAAGTACAAAGTTGTAGTAAGTTGCATATGTGAAAAGCAACACATATTAAGAGCTAGTAAAATAAATTATAATTTTATGTGACATGGTAATCTTCTTCCTGTCGGGTTAGCACAGCCACGTAGAGGCCATAGAATAATTATCCTGAAATGAGCTCAGTTTAACAACAGAATCATATCTACCTATTACTGGGAGAGGGCACAGAGGCTCCACCTTTCCTGTTGCTGGTGTAGTTTTCCCTTCCTCCAGAAACAGGAAACCCACACTCCAATTAGGGCATATCTACACTACAAGATTAAGTCAGCCTAACTTGAGTCAGCATATAGCCAATGAAGCAATTCAATCGCTTGCACTGTCTACACTTTACTCCTTTTGACAGCAGTGTGCGTCTAATGACATTGACTCAGCACTGCTCTTGGAAGTGGAGTTATTAAGTTGGTGTAGTGGGTGAGTTACATCATGGGAGTGAAATTTTAGTGTAGGGACTTGTATAGCTACATCAATGTAGGTCAGCACAGGGCAGCTTAACTCTGTAGTGTAGACCAGTGCTAACTCTCTGAGTTACTGCCTGAGACACAGCAGGGTATTTCCTTAAGGGGCTGCCTGTGGATCACACGCAGACCCAGCCGGCACAGTAACTCAGTTACAATAATATTAAAATAATCCTATCAGAGCAAACATTCAGTGACCCAGGTAATTCATATTTCTGTACAGGATGTTTTCAAGGTGTGTCAAGAAATCAAGGTATTAGTGATGTTCCAATAGGTGACTTGCATTCAGTGGGAGAGAAAGAGAGGTATAATGCGGTGTTTGAGCTGCAGTTTAAAGCTTGGGGCTCTCATGCAGGAACAGCTCTTAACCACATGCTTCATTTTAAGTTGTACTCAAGCGCTGTCCCGAAATGGGATGGATTAACCACATGTTGAAAGACTTTCCTGAATCAGGGCCAGGTCTTGAAACCAGGATGTCCAAAGTTCTGTTTCCTGATCTGACTCTGGCATTGGGCAAATTGCTGAGAGTCACATTTTCACAGGCATCCACTAATTTTGGAATCTCTGTTGGGTACATCAAATTAGAATAAGCATGTGAAAATGTTTGCCTTAACCTCTATGCCTCAGTTTCTCCATCATGATGAATCCTGTACCTCACTGGGTTGTTGCGAGGATTAATGACATAATGGGGCAGATATTCAGCTGATCAGTCATTGATCCATTAAGACAATAGAGCTATGATAAGTTACACTGGCTCAGAATCCTTTCCAGAATTTACAAATAATTCTGATTTAAAAAAGAAAAAACAAAAACAAAATTTCCCACAAATAAATATGGGCTCAGTCCTGAAATTTTTCCTCAGTGAAGTATTTTACTCTTCTTTACTGTTCCTCATTCATACAAGTAATGTCATTGAAGTTAAGTGGTTCCATATAGGATCAGATGATTATTAACGTTACTCAGTTCTACAACTGATATACAAATCATATTCTCTCTCTAACTTGTGTATTTATTTACAAACACTAGGCCAAATTATGTCCTCACTGACACCCATGCAACTATGCTGGGGTTATATATACAAACTTATTCAAAAGTCAGTGGAAGCCCAGCCCAGCATGCTCACAAAAGGGCAGAATTTTCTCTTTAAATATGGGAATTTCTGGCAAAATATTAATTGTATTTAAACATTTAAAAAATCTACTAGCATTATCTTCTCTCTTGAAAAACTGTAGTAAAATATTCATTTTTAAAATATAGTGAATATGTGTAACAAAAATCTGACATGGAATATCTGTAAAATCACAAAAGTTGGAGCATTTCAAATACATCTCTAATGAAAATTTGTCAATCAACTTTTAATTTCATATTTGTTATATGGTAATAGTTATGTCAAAGATTTAAAAAGCCAGAAGAATCTTACCAATAAAATAAGGGAGGTCACATTTTATATTTTTATATTATTGTTAATCAGTTTGTATGCCTTTCACAAAGAGGAGATTAAATTTATATTGTGTAATTAAATAGCTGATTAAATTACTAGGATTGTATTCATTTGACAAACATCTTGGACCTAAAATACATGTTTGGCTGAGATTCTGAACTCTGGGATTGTCTTCACTACCAGGGTAAGTCGACCTAAGTTACGCTACTCCAGCTATATGAATAAAGTAGCTGGAGTCAACGTAGCTTAGGTCGACTTACCTGGGTGTCTTCACTGCATTGCATCGACGGAAGATGCTCTTTGGTAGACTTATCTTAATCTTCTCAGGGAGCTGGAGTACTGGGGTCAACCTGAGAGTGCTCTGCCATCAATTTAGCGGGTCATTCACTGGACCTGCTAAATCTACCCCTGCTGCATTGATTACAGCAGCGTCGATCTCCCCAATAGTGAAGACGAGCCCTCTCTGTGTGTGTTAAACCCCATTCCCCCACACTATGGGTGTCTTGTCTATTAAGATTCTAAGGTCTTTAGGGTCAGGACTGTTTCCTATTCTGTATTTGTACAGTTCCTTGCACAGAGGCCATGCTATTAAGTTTTACAATAATACAAATAATAACCACCCTATAACATGTATCAAATCGTTGCTGCCAAAAGAGAACCAAACAAAAGATGTGAATAATGACTTTTTGCCACCAAAAATAAATGTGGCTGCATAATTTTCAGAAAAATATATCCTTGTGTAATAGGACAGAAACTTAAAAGGATTGATTCAAAAGAAGGGCTGTACAAACAGCACTCAGCCTTTTTGTGTAAATAGATTGTTTAAAATGTTAAACACACAAAGTTCTGTCCTTAGCCATAAAGTGTGTAAGAAAACATGTCTACAATCTATTTAAAAAAGAATCCTAGTGCTGTCATATTTCTGTTATATACACACCATACAATACATTAGTGTAATGTAATTTGCACCCCCAAAACAGTGTAATCTGAGCAAACTGTCCTGTAAATACATTCCAGTGCATTACGTGACAAAAGATTTTTGGTTCTGAGGATGTCAAAAGCACATTTTGGTGGGTTGTAAATTGAAATAGCAAGCTTCTGATTGGAAATTAAAGTTGTAGATAGACCCATAAGAGGGCTGAGCGACATACATTGTTCACAAATAGGTGGCAGTACTTGTTCAACAGCTATGTAAATGCTCTTTGCGCAGTTCTGCATAATAGTCCTATTACCAGTTGGGAAGCTGATAACTGAATACCTTGCTCATTTTGTGTTATTCGGTGATAGAAAAGGAAGTAATTCCTTGCTTAATATCTTATGGTTTCTTTCGCTAATGTAACTTACTGACTTGGTGCATTTACAGTTTTGAAAACTGAATACAAATTAGCAGCTTCACCAAGATTCAAATCCTCCCTCCCTTGCCCTTACTCTGAGAATACATTATTGACCGCATTGAATGTATCTTCATTCTGGTGCCTAATTACCTAGCCAAGAAGATGTGCTGCTGTGGGAAAGAGCTTATTTTAACTGATGACGGAAAGGATGGAATCGGGAAATCTCACAGAAAATGAAAGTCAGTGCAAAGCCAGTCTTAGAGGAAAACAAGAGGCCTTGGTCAAACCAAAGTCCCGTTTAAGCGGAAAGTGGTTGAGGCTCAGAAGTACAACTGTGTATTTTAAAAAAGGATCACTTTGAAATAACTAGATACCATCAAAGTAATGAGAGAAAAGTTGACTTTGTGAAGCACTAAACTCAGAAAAAAAGTGCTCGCAATTATTAATTTGTATTGAAGTAGCACCTAGAGACTTCAACTGAGATCATGGCTCCATTGTGCTAGGCACTGTATACGCACATTGTGAGAAAGCGACGCTGCCCTTATGAGCTTACCGTCTAAATAGACCAGTCAGTCAGAGGGGAAACTGTGGCACAGCGAGGTGAAGTCACTCGCCCAAGATCACACAGCAGGTCAGTGGCAAAGCCAGAAATAGAATACATGTCTCCGAGTCCCAGTCTCATGCACTATCTACTAGGGCCGGCTATGCTACCTTTTAAATTGCTCTCCGTTTATGGCCCACGGTGAAAACAGATGAGGTGGCTTTGAAATATTAGAAAAGGAGGGTGCTCATCTGGAAAGCTCAGGAAGCCCCCTTGAAAATAAATGAAGCACTGATATTGTACCATGGGTACTCTGCTAGATAATTGATTGTGTTTTGTTATATACAGTGCATATTTTGTAGTAAGGTTTAAGTTACTAGAATAAATTAATAGGATAGTTGATATTAGTATTGGCCATTTTCTTCTTTTTTTTTATGCCTTGTAAGTAACAGACAGGATCTTGTCTCTGTCTCTGATAATTAGATTCGAGGAATTTTGAAGGTCCGGGCAACAATGAAGGGAAAGATAGTTACAAGTAAGGTTTAATTTACAATGCCTTTCTTGTTAACATAAAACACTGCTCTTTGTATACCTTTGAAGGTCTCTGTAAAGAACTGTTTGTGCGAATGAGGAATGTATGTATCAGGAAAAGATAAGGTATGAAGGCCATCGTTAAAGCCAGATGGTCAAGGGAGGAGGAGTGAAGAGACTTAACGATGCCAGAGAACCATCACCACTTATCCATGATCAAGAAAGGGCAGACTGACAACCCTGAGGCAGAGGCTGGCACCCTTAAACACAAGATAATTGATTAAATTGAAACCAGGAAAGGATGACCCTCCCAGAGATGTTTTGGAATGTTAATATGAAGAAGCCATCAAAAGATAACACCAGTTGAGGAGTATCTGGTCATAAAATGACACAGCAAAATCCATAGACTTCAACAAAGAGAAAGGATTATAAAGACAGGGTGCTTTGCCATGGAACTTTGGGTTCGTCTTGCCAAAAGCCCCAGGAGCCTCACATCATGACCAACAGAGCCCAGCTCCCCTCTGCGACCAATCTGGCTTACCACTAGATTGATCCAGACTCTGAACCAGTAACTATAACATGGACTGGTGGGACTGTGCGCATGGTGTGTGTGTGTGTGTGAAAAGCATATGCTAACTGCTGTATTCTCAATAATATGTAGCGTATTGCCTTTTCCTCTATAAAAATATTGTGTGCTTTTTTTATAAGCATAAGGGATAGCTCAGTGGTTTGAGCATTGGCCTCCTAAATCCAGGGTTTTGAGTTCAGTCCTTGAGGGGGTCATTTAGGGATCTGGGGCAAAAATAAGGGATGGTACTTGATCCTGCTGTGAAGGCGGGGGACTGGACTCAATGACCTTTCAAGGTCCCTTCCAGCTCTATGAGATAGGTATATCTCCATATTAAACACTGACATTGTATCTTTGGGGTAGAGTTGCAAACAGATGGGCATTATGTCACTGCTGTTGATTGGGGTGTGAAGGGAGAGAGATGCAGGGAGACATTCCCCTTGTTGTAGAGCAGCTCAGAAAGGAATGTAAGATGGAAGGAAAAGCAGATTAGTCTACTCTACCCACCCAGTGGAGCATTGCCACCTGAAAGTTCTCAGAGCACTTCTGGAGGCATTCTGCCTGTCTCACTACCAGAGCTGGTTGAAAAACATGGAACCCTTTTTTGTTTAAGAAAAAAAATTCCAATCAACTCTACTCAACGACCCAGGTAACCAGTCTGAATCTGGCCTAGGGAGACAGTGACCAAAAGTTATGACTATCTAATGAATGGGCAGAGTCCTCTCACTGCTAAAGATGGTCCCTCCAGAGAAAGAATGAGATGCAGTGGTGAGGGCTACGGTTGAAGCTTGTTGTGTACCTGTTCTGTGAAACAGAAAGTTGCTCTTTCTTTCCTGAGCACTGTATTCCCTTTTAAGAATAAGATAGGAGAATTGCTGCTTGTTGGGGATCGGGGAGGGAATATAGATATGAGTGTGACCTCCTTTAACATGTGAAACTTTCAGAGGATCTCACCCTATGCTGCATTTTCAGTAACAGAGAATCAGACACCAGACTGTGTTTCCCACCACCACACACACATTCTTTGTCCATAGTCAGCCTGCTGCACATAGGGCTAAATTCACCAAAGTGCACCACTTAAGCCAAATAATGCCCCTCCAGCAGTGAGGTCTTTTAATCTTTGTGCACTAATGAAAGTGCTATCTGTGCTGTCCCAAACAGGCTATGCGCTGATGTGAATCAAATACTCCTTGCCCTGGACATCCCTCTCTATTTGGCTCTAGTGGTACAAAATACTTGAATTGGGACTCAGACATCCCCTGGCCACTGTTCCAACCCAGAGGCTGAAAGAGAAGCGACAGGGAATTTGAGCTGAAGCCTTGCAACCTGCCTGCAGGTGTGATATCTGAACCCCAGACATTTATCCCTTGTGGAGTGCCCCACACAAATTCTGACATCTCAGGTTTTGTTCGGCGTGGTTTGGGAAAGTGTGACTTTCACCCACAGAAGGTAGGAAATGGAAAAACATCTCAGTCTTCAGGAAAAAAATATTATTACATCTGACAATTTTTTCCATTATGTTGTTTTCCTAAGGTATAAAATATACCACTGCTTTGTTTAAAAAGAGAGAAACAGCATTTTTTTAAACGTGTATCTGCTTTTCTGTCCTTCCAGACAAAGCACCATAACTAAATCTAAATTTTCCTTCTACTCCTTTAAAAGTTCTTCCCTCTACAAAGAGTTTCAGGCTGCATTCATTAAAATTTGTGCTTCATTTGCATATTTTATTCTATGGACTTTACTCAGAGGAAAACAACATAGTGCATCCAAAACAAAGTGAAAAATTAGCATTTTTGGACATTAATAAATGCCATTTTCTCCCAGACAATCCAAGTAATTTTTGTCCACATAAAGAGAACAGAGGGACTTTTGAGGAAAGGCCACTGCAACAACAGCCTGCTTACACATATAGTTTAGATTTACTCCAAGTAAAGACATTTCAGAATGCTCACCAGTTATCTGAGAACAACTCCATGTCCCTTTTTGCATTTAATTATGTTCCAGAACCTCCTTTACTAATCAAATACTATGTGTACATCTTTCCTCATTTTTTATTCAACTGGCTCCTGGCTACTCTACTATGCAAGCAACAAGCACTCACAAGCAACTTGAACACTGGGATGGCAGCAAACTTCATGTTAGTTCCATGATTTTTTTTTTTGGTGGGCCTTCTGAGGAGGGGATTGGCTAAATGGAAAGAAAAGTGAAGGGACAGCAGACATTGAAGGGAAGGGGTTAAGGAGTTGTGATAATTGGACCTACAAATGTACCCTACTTGTCAACTCAGCTATAAGTAATAAGTGTAGGTTGATGGGAAAAGGAGCACAATGGAGACAGACTGAATTAGTCCAAACGAAAGGGACTACTGATATAACTCAATAACTGTGTTAAGATCATGCTTGGTAAACAAGAAGAGTGTGGAACCAGAAATCAGTGAACCAATACTGGTATGTCGGAAACCAGACCCAATTGGTGGAAAAAATAAGAGGGGATAGGCTATCCTGACAACCATTCCCTTTTGGGGTCCTTAAAGAGAGACCCTGGGGAAAAATTGACTATTGAAGTGAGCTTCACCATCATAGCTCTCACCCCCACCATCTCCTGGGACCCCAGGCCTTCTTTATCTGAATCCTGAGAGATGTCCTAAGCAGGCTGAGCCAAAGAGAAAAAGCCAGATCACATCACCACCTCCACCAGTTTGGCTACATCCCGAATGCCACCTCCGATGTGAAACTTCACTTGCCCCCCGCCCCCCGGGTCTTTTTTCTTCTCTACCTTATCCCTTCTCTTTCCCATCTCTCTCTCTCTCTCCCCCCCCTCCCCTTTTCTGTTGGTCTGATAAGAGTCTGGCTTAGCCAGCCAAGACTATATAGTTTGCAACACTTCTGTAAACCTGTGACCAGAAAGAGGCAACTAAAAGCCATTAACAGCCTGATAATGTTTTGCCAGCTCTGGGAGTGGCTGATAAGGTCATGTGCTGTGCCTGTGTTTCTCCAGCAGTGAGATTACAAGTGAAAGTCAACACCAGAGGCAGAAGCTGCATTTTCTCTCTTTGCTATTCTTCTTTCTCTCCTTTTGTGTGCGTCTTATTTTGTCTCCTAGGAAACAGGATCAAAGTTTAACAACAGCAACCACAGCATCACCCCATTTCTACCACTTTCTTCTCTTTTACCCCAAAAGGACAGTTATTACCATATAAGAGACTGCCAAACAAGGCTTTTTTTTCTCCTTCTAAAAACTCTCTCCAGCTAAAGGGAAAGGGAACAAGGGATGTTGTTAAAATGAAATGCTTATTTAATGCTTTACACTTCAAATGTTTTAACTGGTTTTCTCTTTTTTCTGCATCTTTAATATGTTGCATGTTCAGATTTAGTAAGTCTTTGATGATGTCAGATAACTAACTCAGTGGAAATTTTATTTAAGTAAGACAATCAAGGAAAACTTAATACTGCACTATATAGGATACAGTAAAGGAAAGATACATACCCAATCTGAGACTGGAGAAGTGAGGCTGCCTAGCTGCATTCATGTCTAACTCCTAAAACTCATTTCTTCTTTACTATTGAAAACAAAGAAAAATCCTTGCTTATGTTTGGTCTTATTTTGAATCAATAATCAATAATATATAACTACTAGGACCATCTGTGACCACAATTAATTCTTAATGCTTAGACATTAATCCATACATTAATGTTTTGCTGACACATTGATTAATGAACACACCTGCTATACTACATATTTCTTGTCTATTTCTTTAATTACTACATTTATCAGTTATAGAATGTTTATAAGCCTCCCTTAGCAATTACACCATTGCAACATACATCTATAATATAAGGCATCTCTTTATATACTGTGTGTTTACAGAAAAAAGACAAAGAAAATGAGCTATTCTCTCTGGACTTCTTTTTGTGGTTTACCTAATTGATAAGCTAAAGACATCTGTTCAGCCATCCACAATTTTATCAATTACAAAAGATATCTATAACCAAGCCATTATGACAGAAATAATCTATTAGAGTAATTCCTGATAAGACAAAAGAAGCCTTTGATAGATTATTATTTTATTAATCACAGCAACACCTGCCACATATCAGTTACAAGTAGTTCCTTTCTGGACATTTCCTTAAGGGTCAAGAGTTTAGAGTAAAGAAAAAAAGACACAAAATCCATTATTTAATTACACATAAGCTCCAGCTAAAATTCAGCCTATAGATAACACACGAGGGTCAGCTAAAGTTCAGAGTAAAAACAGAGAGGCTAATTAAGTGCAGGCCTACTAGGACAAAGACATGTATTAACATTAGTGTTTAGCCAGCACCTTTGTTTAGCTAATAGAAAATATTCTGGGATGTTTAATTAAGAAAGCATGAAAGCATGAGAGTTTAGTATAAAAAGAATAAAAGATTCATATTTACTAACAGTGAAAAAGTTTAAAAGGATTTTTAATGGGGTGTTTGCCATGGTACTAAGCAGGCTGAAATCTCTGTATACCAGATCTCAAATTTTGTTTAACACTGTTTAATGTTGGAGAATGTCTTGTTAACACCTTTAACATTTGGGCCCATGTAGTCCATCTGAATACCGTAGGGGGACAGGACAGGGCAGAATCGGGAAAGAAGGGCAGGTGTATGGAACAAAGCTGAGATGAATGGACTGTGAGGAAGTAGACAGGGGAGGACTGGCACAAAATAACCAATCAGCACAGGGTAGAGAAAGTCTGGGCAAACCATAGAAATTCCTCTGGATGTTCAAAGGTCCATGCTTTGGCTGCTTCCACAGCTTTTCCTACCAGCTGGAGCCTCTGAGTGGTTATTTTATGCAGTTTTTCCCCCCTCAAGTCACACAGTGGGAAGGAAGGAGGAAGCATCACCTGGGTCTTAGTAGCTTCATAATAGGGGGGTCTCCCCAGAATAGTTCTAGGTCCAGGGGTTAGCAGGCGGCGAGGATGCAGTAATAAAAGAATATGCTGTGTTGGCGTGAATATGCATGTGGCAGGCTAAAAGGAGTGGCCGCGCATGGGCCCCCATCCTACTCCCTTAATTCCTGCCCCCGCCCCCTGCCCCCGAGGAACAGTCCCTGCCTTAGGTGCTTCTAGAGCTGCTCCCAAGGATGGAGTTCTCTCTACACATGGTGGGAGGAAGAGGAGGTATCACCTGGCTATCGTTTAGGGTTAACCAAAATTAGTTAGATGATGAGAGCTGAAAAATTAGATTCTACTCCATTACTTCCTACCTCTAAAGACAAGGGAGGATTACAGCAATGTTCTTTCTGTTGCTTTGGGAGAGAGATTTACAAAAAGCATGTGTGCTTCTCAGTCCATTACATGTTTTTGAAAATCTCCCCCTACCTGTTGAAATTCCTCTTAATCTATGCTGTTTATTGCTTCCTTCACAAGAAGAGCCTGTATAATCTGTCCTTGGTAGGTTCATTTTCACCAGGCCTTGTGTTGCATGACACATCCACTCACCTTACCTATTGGGATGCCACTTGCAGGAACAATTGTTTCTCTTTATTCTCCTTCAATTCTTCTCCTCCTCCTTCAGCTGGAGAGTGAAAGCCAAAGACAGGAAAAATCGGAAGCAGCAAAGCTTTTTGAGAGAAAAAAACTATTGTGACAAAAGATTTTGTTTGAAGATGGGTAAAAAAGTGACCCAGATGGTGCAGTAGTGATTTGGTAGTGAGAAAAAAAGATATACAATAAATGGTGATATAACACTCAGGAAGGAGGTTGCTTTGCAGGGCTAGAGCGAAGCACTGGGTACACAGAATATTTTGTTAGTACAGTTGTCAAGAATTGCTTCCTCACCAGGAATGCTTATAGATTTCAGGTCTGTGATTTTCCAGGTAGTCAGGTTATTATTTTTGTGGGGTGGCAGTGCATTAATACATTTCTGTACTTTAAAAATAAGACAGAGGGAAGAGAACTGGAAATAGAAACAAAGAAATAATGACAAAGACACAACTTTGCAGATACCCTTTTTTTTCATAATGATTCTGTTGACATATCTTTGAGCAGCTGTTCTGAAACGCCTTGATTATGCTTCAGGACTTTTGCAGTGACAGTATTTGGAACTGAAATAGGCTTACCCCCTCTCTTGATTCCAAATGCCATCAAAAGCCTAATTAAGTAATTAAAAAATAAGTACATTGTCCTAATATTTTTCAGTCTGTCGCAAGATCACATCCATAATGACTAGATCAGACAGTGACAGCAAGGATGCTTTGTAGAAAACAATCCATGGATTACTTCAATTTCACCATCAGAGCATAGTTTTCAGTAATATATATATTATATTAACAACATTCATGTTTCTGAAGGTCAGGCTGTATTGGCACTTTCATTCTAAAACACATTTCTGAAGCATTTAAAATCCATTCACCATAAAACCTTAAAATGTGACTTGGCACATTTTACATTATGAGTTCAAATATACTGGAAGTTAGTAGATTGAGGCAATCGTTTGCACTTTTTTAACTCAAAAATATATTTTAAACTAAACACACTTTCATTTTGGTTAGATAGAGGATTTTTTTAGCATGTGCAATATGCCTTCCCCCAACAAATTTGCTGAGAACACTTAATATGCGCTGCTTGTGGTATACGTGCCAACCAAACTGATACATTAGCCAACATGTGAGGCTGAAAATTTGTCAAGTGAAAAGGATTTAACATGATGCACGTGTACTAAAATGAAACCAGACAGAGGATGAAATCCTGGCTCCATTGAAACCAATGGCAAAACTCCCACTGACTTCAATGCAGCCAGGATTTCACCCAGAGTGCTTAATGAATATTTTTTCATTCTAAATACAGAGCAAGATTGTCACTTGCCTTAACATGGCCATACATGGGATTAAGGGGCCGTTATCAGCCCAGCCCGCTGTGTAGCCAGCTTGATCGCCACCTCAGCTGCAGGGGAGTAGAGGATAGAACAAGTTTGGCATGGCCACTATTCTCTCCCCACCCCAAAATAGTGGGTGGGGTGTGAGTGCAGAGGGGTGGGGAGTGGTTGGAACTATGGCTTCACCCAATATGCTGACGTGTGGAACTGAGCTGGTGCAGAAGAGCAAAGTAAGTTTCACTCTGTAAATGGCTGCAATAACTTCCACCCTGGTGAAAAGGGAAACCAAGAAAGTACCCAGGGCTTCTCCCAGTCTGTTACAGCTATGCCTAACATTATGCAGGTCTAGCCATTAACTCTCAGTGTAGCCTTAAAAAAAGGACAGATCAATGTTTCTCAACTGGTGTGTCATGACCCTAGCACAGGGAGGATGCAAAACTTTGAAAAATTCATTATAATCTGCAGCAAAGGAAATCTCGCCTCCCACTCTGACCATCTTTACCCTTCTACATCTTGAAACAGACAAATGAATTACATAGACTTTGAATTGTTTTCTTTGATACATTTTTTACGTTTATTTTCATAGTAAATGTAAAGGTATCACACAGTTGTTTTTTTTTACTTTGATTAAGGACTTGCCAACCTGAAAAAGTTGAGAAACAATAGGATAGATGATTTAACACACACTTTTATGAACTGATGGAGAGAGCAATACAGCCTATTAAAAGAATTCAACAAGGTAAGAAAATTCCAAATTATTTGTTTGGATTGGCAGCCCTTGTGTAATTTGCTAGAGTAAACCCAGTTTAGCAATGTATGGATTTAGAGATCGGAACAACACTGCCAACTTTATAGTTAAATATTCACCCAAAGTTGCCCTGTTTAAAGGAAATGAGACTGAGAGATGCCTAACTCTAGCAAGTCTTTCTCTTCTTTTGTGATTGGAATACGGCCTCAAACTTATCCAAACTTAAACCAAGATACCCAGTCATGAGAAAAATGAACAAAGAAAAACATTGGGCAACATGAGCCATTGTTACTGAAGCTCTACATGGATTAGACTGTTCTACGTATTCAGTACAGAAGAAACAGGTGACATTTCAAGGAGTCAAAACTCAGCATATGAATAGCCATGTGCTCCTACTAGCAATTGTACCATAGCCTTAGTGGAGGGACATAGGCCTAAAACTACTGAACAAAAGTGTACACCTTTGGAACCTGATAATCTAAGTGAATCAGCTGGACAAAATCCTCCCTAAGGCCAGAAGAGGAGCAGATCTGGATGAGAGCTGAAGACATATTCTGGATCTCTAATTTGTCATTGAATAGTATTTTGTTTTTATAGATGTTTTATAAAGAAACAGAGGGAAGAGGAACTGTGAGAGCACATGCACTCTTTCCTTAAATCTGCAGCAAGAAATCGGGTGGGAGGGGTTTAAAGAAGCATCTAGAGAGATTCTGCAGGGAGGCAGAGTAGGAGAGGCAGAGTGGTTTTAAAGAAAATTCTGTTTTCCTTACTCTAACAAAGTTCCTTCTTCAGTAGTAGAAGAATGCTGCTCTTTATCTGGTTCTTCACCATTGTCACATGTACCATCTCAAAGTGCTCTAGACGGTTACCATTTCTGTCTAGCTTTATCCATGATTTCAAGAACAAAATTCCAGAAGCTAGAGGACACAGCCAGATGAGTGGCTATATCATGTGGTCATTGTGGCAGACAATTATAGAACCTTTGTAAAAAAATCCCATAACCCTAGCCAGAGAGGGGGCAGGTGCTGAAGGACTATGGGATAGGTGCCGAGAAAGTCCAGGAACCAACCTGGTGAGGCAGGGTGCTTGAAATGGATGCATAACCATGATTGTGAGAAGCTGCTGTCTGGATCCAAATTGAACTATGTTATGTGGAACTGGTTATGTTGACTGTGCTTCTAACCCGCTATAAAATCATTATTTTAGTTTTTTGTGGACTTGTATCTCTTAAGTATATAGAAGGATTGACATACCAGTAAACCACTAAATATCCACTGCTTGAATAAACAAATCTAAAAGAGATATAGCTGTCTATAAACACGTGTCCCAAAGTAAACACCAAGGAGTAAGAGGAATTGTGTATGGTGGTATAAAGAGGTATAACTAGAAGTAAAGGGATAAATCAAGGAAGCCTTCCTAAGTGTGGGAAAAGTTGTGCAAATCTTAGGGGAACAAAAATTGAAATAGAATATTTGGTAGATGATAGAACAGTTTCCTGAGGGAAATGATGGAATCCTCATCAATTGTAAAAATGGACTAGATTAAGCAAGCAAGACTATATTATATTTTTTGTAAGGGATTGATTAATGCAATAAAAATTAAACCCTCTACTCACGGGACTACAGGCTAGGAACTTGCTGCTTTGTTCAAGTGCATCACAACTGAGTTGGGGAAAACTTCTGACTGACAAAACAGGAAGTACAAAGAGATGGACCCCAGCTCCATCCTCTAATACTGTGGCTAATCCAGCTAATCCCTTGCTGACCACTTTACTACAGTAGGAAGATGTGGAGCAAATTTACATTGTCAAGGATAGGGGAAAAATAACTTATCAGGTCTTTCCATCTTTGTTGTAATCTAAATTGAAAGTAATGCTGATGAAAACTCTGAATTTCCTTTAAAATCCCTTAATTACTAGATCCCATTGACTCAACTCTGAAGAAGCAGTATACATAACACAGCAAAGGAATGTTATCATTACCTGACAAGAAGTTATAAGAGCCCTAATGAATACCAAGTATCCCCATGCCTTTTTTTTGTAAGCATTTTGTTTGTTTTTATCAGGCAACAAAGAAATACTTAGATGCTCATGTACTAGCTAATGGCACTATTCGTTTTACACTAGAGAGATTATTATAAGAAAAAAACACCTTGTAATAAATGTGGAGTGTGTCTCTGTCTTGTGTTGTTAGTAGAAGTACTTGAGATAATTATGCTTTAGTATGTTGGCACTGTTAAGTTGTGGGGGGGGGGGGTGTTGTTCCCCTTCCCTTATATTATGAAAGTCTGTAAAATGAAAACACTTTATTTTATAGGATGTAATTACACTTTATTTTCCTTGAAGAATTATCCAGGAGCCAGCAAATATGGAGAATTTCCTTTGAGGATTATTATAGGATCAGACTTTCCAGAGTGCTCAGAACCCACAACTGGAGCCAGATTTTCAAAACAGCTCCCCGCCCATTTAGGCACCAAAATCAAGTGGCCACATTTTTAGCATCCAGCATATTCCATTGGGCCACTTGATGTAAGTGCCTGTATGAAAGACATTGGATACTGAGCCTTTTTGAAAATCAGTTCCATTACGTATTTTAAAGTACATCTGCACTCTTTTGGGGTTTTTTAAAACTGATCTATACTTGTCATTTAGGGCTGCCAACCAACCATCTCCTTTCTCTTCCTGTTCACAGATTAAAGCCCCACCCAGGTAGATGCCTACATCATCCCAGGGGGAAAGGATAAATGAGGCTACTGCATCTGCGTGGAGAAAAGGGAAGGATTCTTATTGCTGTTCCTTCAAAGACCCAGAACAATAAAAGGCCTGGGGAGGAGAGGGACGCTTATGTCCCCCAAAGAATCTGTGGCGGTTGGGAGGTGGGAGAAGAGGCAGAGGGAACCTCCTGTCTGGAGAGCTGGAAGAAATAGCAGAGGAAGGGAGGAACAATTTTTTCCACTCCCTAGAAGAAATCAAGGGCACACTAGGGGGTGAGAGAGAGATGGCTGGGAAGATGCATTTGTACCCCATGCCTCTCATCATAATCTGACTGTGCCTAGCTCATCCCAGTCCCAGTTTCAGTGAGAAAATCCTTTGTTCAGAGAGGACCAAAGGCAGAGGGTATGGCCCATTTCCCCTCCCCCAGCATATGATTTGAGGGCTGTTCAGACTCGGCACAGAGTAGCTGCTTGTGGCTCCGTGGAAGTAGTGTGAGGTGGAGCAAGTGCTGAGTTCAGTAACCGAGCAGCTTGGCTTCCCACACTCTCCCATCTTGGAAAGTAGCTGCACCCTTCTTTCAGAGTTGTGTAGTGTACATATACACATAGTCCCCCCAGTACAGCTAAAAATAGCATTGTAGATGGTGAGGCATGGCTTGGGTACATAAAGACATACCTGAAGGCTGTGGGTATGTATGTGCGTACATAGCCTACATGGCTCTCTAGTCATGCAAGCCCTGTCTACACTCCTATTTTTAGCACTGTAGTGTCCCACTGCTGGAGCCCTTCCCCACTGCAGGGAAAGATTGCAGCAGTGGAGAAAGGCTCTGGCAGCAGGGAGGCAACAGGGAAAAGCTGAGCCACCAGTGGTGTGTAGTGTACACATACCCTTTGAGTGAGCCTTGTTTTTATTTTCTGTTGGGGTTAAGTGTGGTGCACACTCCCTCAAGCTGTCAGAGGCCCTGTTCTTAGGCTAAGGCCTTTGGCTAAGCAATAGAGGCAGCCATAAGCTGGGAAGCAACCGGTCACATCCTCACATTCCAAACTAGGCACATTGAAAGAAGGTGCTATTGGGTTGTTAGGAATACAATCCTGTCCTGATAATGCCTGTCACCTCCAGAGAAAGGGAAGTGCCTAGAAGATGTAAAAGGAAACTTAGTTTGATAGCATCCTGTCTGGAAATAACTCACTTATCAATAGATGGGGTGTGAAATCCTCATTTCTTTGTTGTTCTATCACTGTAGTCCCCATTTCCCTATTGTTTGTCTGTATAATCTCTGTCTGGATCTGTTATTGTTTCTGTCTGCAGTATCATTAATGTTGTTGGGTGTAAATAGGGTGACCAGACAGCAAGTGTGAAAAATCGGGATGGGGGTGGGGGATAATAGGAGCCTATATAAGAAAAAGACCCCAAAATCGGGACTGTCCCTATAAAATCGGGACATCTGGTCACCTTAGGTGTAAACCAATTAAGGTGGTGGGATATAATTGGTTAGATAATCATGTTACAATATTGTAGATTGGTTAGTTAAATTTCAGTAAATTAATTGTTTACGGTATAGCTAAGCAGAACTCAAGTTTTACTATATAGTAAATCAGGAAGTAAGGCGGGGAATGGGAACAGGGAATGGGGGTGGGGGAATTGGAATCATGTTTTGCTAAGGGATGGGGAATGGGAACAGGGACACAGGCAAGGCTCTGTGGTGTCAGAGCTGGGAAGGGGGACACTAAGGAAGGAAATTGGAATCATTGCTTGCTGGAAGTTCACCCCAATAAACATTGAATTGTTTGCACCTTCGGACTTCGGGTATTGTTGCTCTCTGTTCATGCGAGAAGGACCAGGGACGTGAGCGGGTGAAGGAATAAGCCCCTAACAGTCACTGTGGAATGTGAGTGAGTAGGAGATTGTGATTAGTGATACGTTTGCTGACCAATGGCTTGTGTGTGATGGGAGGGAACAGCAGATGTGCTACTGGTTTTGGTTATGGAATAGTTCTTGTATTGCCGTGTTTTCAATTAAAGACAAAGCTGCTTAGGGCATTCATGCTATTTTATTGAAAATTAATTAATGCAGAAAAATTAAATAAAACATTAAAAACCAGACAGATTGGCAGTTATTCACACTCACCCTCATTTTTTTTTCTAAAGTGTCATTGTTGCGTAGAAACACACTTTCCTGCAATTTTATGACAAGGTAGGGTACCTTAGAGAGAAAGAGTTGTAATGAATGTGGAGAGTTTCTGTATCTTTCTTTGGTTATTACTGTTATCTGAGATGACAAAGTAATTGTACAGTGATGCTGTGAAAATTCTTTATAGATTGTTCCTCGATCTGCCTGGTATATCAAGGACAAAACTGTCAGACCAGAATGTAACTCCTTTGTAAATAGATTCTGTTTACATCACCCCACTGAACATGAGAGACATGTTTTAAGGTTGTATAGCCACTGTGGGTAATATTAATTAATGTAGTTTGTAACTCAATGACAGGTAGGTGTAGATGAGCGTCTCACCTCCTGGGCACCTCCTTATGTGTCGGTGTGGTGTTGCGGGTTTTCCTAATTTAGCATCCCCTTTAACCATTCTGTTTCCACAGCAATCTGTCATTTTCTGTGGTCTAGCCCTCCAGCCAGTTCACTACTCAATCCATTCCAGAACAAAAGGGGGAACAAAGAAGTCCAAAAATAGGAGCCTCAAAATCTGATGAACTCCAAGTTTGCCTTCTATCATCTATCTGGAACTCTTTTTAACACCATGCATCCACTCTTGGTCTGGGGGAGAGAAGCAGGGGAACCCAGGCCCACCCTCTCCTTTCATATCCAGCCCAAGGAAATAAGGCAAATAAGGACTGTTTTTTCAATCCCTCTGCCATTTCCCTGAGTTCCTCCTACTTTTACCAGGTCTCTAAACACTGTTATTCCTGCCTGGATCTGTGGTCCCTCATAGCTTCTCTTTAGCCAGCTATGATGATGCTTTCTCAAAGACCGCTCCCAGCCCTTCTCTGTAGCAACGAGGCTGTATGGCCAGCAGTCCCTTTGTCTCTCCTTTAGAACAGTCAATATCTCCCTCCTCCTTACAGAAGTTCCCCCTCATCCCTCCTACTAGTGCTGGTGTTTGTGTCTCAGGCCTTTTGCCTTGGAATAGCCATCTGCAAAGCTTTTGCCACCTCCTTTCTGTTGAACACCCTAATTTGACTTCCAATCTGGAGGAATCAGTAGACAGCCTCTACCTAACAGTGTCACTGTTTCCCCTCCCTGGGAGGGAGGAGGCAGCCTTTATGCTGTCCTCTTTCTTCCAGTTCATCCCCCAACTGGGTGGGGAAGAAAGGAGCCTTGCCCCACCCAATCTGCCAGACTTCTGGTCCCAGGACTTTAAGGAAACAGTGCCAATCTTTCTCTCAACTACTGCTTACTCCTGGTACCACTTCTTCTCTAGACCTATCCCTCCATGGGTCCTGGCATATCTTTATTGAGCCTTTCAAAATCCTTAAACAGCCATGGTAGGTGGCGGGATGGGTTGACCACTAGGCACTACTTCCCTTAAGGGCAGGCCACCCTGTCACAGTTGCATGATGTGGACTGGTTGGCAAGGAGTATTGAAAATGAGATTAATATAATTATCGCTGTTGTTGTATTTGTTTATTCCTAACATACAGAAAGTAGGTGTAGCATTTAATAAAAAAATGCAAGAAGAAAAGATCCTGGCCCCAAAATACTAATGGTCTAATGGCCTGATTCTACCACCCTTACTCACATTGAGCAGTAATTTACCCTTAATTTCAAAGGGATTACTCACAGAGTAGTGTACAATTCAAAATAAATTGGTGTCAGAATCAGGCCCTTTTGGCCTATCCTGCTCCCATTTAGAACAGATTCTTGTTAGACCATGGGAGCAGATAAAGAGACTCCTTCCTTACTCAGTGGTTCAACAAGGACAAGTGCAGAGTCCTACACTTAGGAAGGAAAAATCCCATGCACCACTACAGGCTGGGAACCGACTGGCTAAGCAGCAGTTCTGCAGAAAAGGACCTGGGGATTACAGTGGATGAGAAGTTGGATATGAGTCAGCAGTGTGCCCTTGTTGCCAAGAAGGCTAATGGCGTATTGGGCTGTATTAATAGGAGCATTGCCAGCAGAATGAGGGAAGTGATTATTCAGTACTGGTGAGGCCACAACTGGAGTATCACATCCAGTTTTGGTGCCCCCACTACAGAAGGGAGGTGGACAAATTGATGAGAGTCCAGCGGAGGGCAACAAAAATGATTAGGGGGCTGGGGCACATGATTTACGAGGAGGGGCTGAGGGAAATGGCGTTATTTAGTCTACAGAAGAGAAGAGTGAGGGGAGATTTGATAGCAGCCTTCAACTACCTGAAGTGGGGTTCCAAAGAGGATGGAGCTAGACTATTCTCAGTGGTCGCAGATGACAGAACAAGAAGCAATGGTCTCAAGTTGCAGTGGGGGAGGTCTAAATTGGGTTTTAGGAAACACTGTTTCACTAAAAGGGTGGTGAAGCACTGTAATGGGTTACCTAGGGCGGTAGAGGAATCTCCATCCTCAGAGGTTTTTAAGGCATGGCTTGACAAAGCCCTGGCTGGGATAATTTAGTTGGGGTTGGTTCTGCTTTGAGCAGGTGGTTGGACTAGATGACCTCCTGAGGTCTCTTCCAACCCTAATATTATATGATTCTATGATTCTTGCTCAGGCACATAAAGGATTGACCCCATTTGCAGCCTTTGGCTCAGGGAAACACAAAGGCTGCTGCTGAGATACAAGCTAGAAAGAGCACAGCTCCCTCAGAGGAAGTAGAAATAGGTCAGGGAAAGCTGCACTGCAAAGCAGAATGTCTCCTGTGCTCTGTTTGGTACTTATCATGCCACCCCCAATGCTGGGCTGTGCCAAACATTTTGCTATTGATTTAAGCAGTAGCAGTTCCTGAATTAAACAATGAATGCACAAAGGAATGGGTGAGGAAAAACATTGTAAACAAGAAGATGGAGCTTGACAAATTATGAATTAGATTATATAATGTGGTTGCCTGAGACATCAGGGGTTGGACTTGATGACCCAGGAGGTCCCTTCCAGTCCTATGTTCTTAATTCAGATGTGTTGAGCTTTGGCATGTGTCTTATAGCTCTAGGATTGCACACCATAGCACTGTAGAAAAAAAGGTCACACATACTGTAAATATAAAATAACCTAGCAGAGTCATTCACCACTCTTTTAATTTTAACAAAGCCCGCATCTCCACTTTGTGCAACTAATGAGATATCAATAAACAATATCTGGACATTTTAAAATCCAAATACTACTCACCACCACCTGTCTGTACATAAACTCTCTTACCTAATTCCACATAAATGGCACTCAATAATAATTGTTCAAAAGTGCACATCTAACAAATGCAAAACCACCATTGACTTCACTGGGCCTGGGATTTTTCTCTCTACCTTTCTAAGTGCACATCTGTGGCTAGATATATCCCTGTGGGTTAAATTCACCCTGAATAAGAAAAAAAAATATTGTAATGTGCATGTGTTGTACACAATTGTCAAGGTCTCAGACCTTTAATAAAAGAAAACTGATTTTTTGTCAAACAGGGCTGAGCAATATTGATCAGTGAGGTTTATGTCTATGACAAATTTCAGTTGGTAGACTTCCACAGATTTGGTTATAGAGCTGTTCAGATCAAAGTTGCATACCTGCAATTATCAGGATAAAAGTTTTGGTGGGTTTGGTTTGCTTGTTTGTTTACACTCTTTTCTGAACCATGTTTGCGTAAACTTCCAACAAAAAATACTTTTGACCAAGCATAGAAAATTTCAGCCCCAATAGTTGTTACCATCCCACTATATTAAGAAAAGAATGGAAGAAAGAGTTGAAGATGCTCATTAGCAGTAGAAGGCTAACTACAAGATGTAAATAATCAGAAGGCTCTTGAAATAGGAGGCGCTGGCCAAGCACACTGCATCAAAAAGGCTGCTACCGTCACAGGGCAGGTCAACACCAGTGGTTCTCAACCAGGGGTCCAGCCACGAGCAGGTTTCAGGGGGTCTTCTTAGCAGGGCCAGAGTTAGACTTGCTGGGGGCCTAGGGCAGAAAGCCAAAGTCCTGGCGCATGGGGCTGAAGGCTGGGGCTGTGAGCCCTGCCACCCAGGGCTGAAGCAAAAGCCTGAGCAACTTATCTTCACAGGGGCCCATTTTTTGATGAAAAAAGAAGGAAGTGCATGCTGCGTTGATGAAAAAATGAAGGAAGTGCATGCTGCATGAGCAGGGGTGTAGTGAAAATAAGGGTGGGGCATGGTGTAGAGCCTTGAAGTTCAGGGCAAGAAGTGTGAACTAGCTGCAGAAGGATTCTGGAAACCAGTGTAGAGATTAAAGCAGAGGGTAACACAATCAGAGTGGCAGGCAAGGAAGATTATTTGAGTTGCTGTATTTACTGGAGAGAGGAGAGATGGGAGGTCAGAGAGGACAGAATTTATACCATGAAAGGTGACAGGTCATGATGTTATGGGCATATCAAGGGGTATATTTTGGAGATTCATAGGTCTGGTCTACACTAGCAAATTAGGTTGGCATAACTAGGTCACTTGGGGTGTGAAAAATCCACCACCCTGAGGGACGAATTTAAACCTACTTAAGCCTCAGCATAAACAGCACTAGGTCAACAGAAGAAGTCCTGTTGATCTATCTACCTCCTCTCATGGAGATGGAGTACCTACGCCACCGGAATAATCTGACCAGCATAGGTAGTGTCTTCACTGAGCACTACAGCTGCGCTGCTGCGTCATTTTAGGTGTGGACAAGCCCATCGATTTAGAAAGCAAGAAGGGACCATTGTGAACATCTATTCTGGTCTCCTACATAACACAGGGCACAGGGCTTCCATTAAATAATTCCTATTTGAACTACAACATATCTTTAAAAAAAATGTTGGTTTTAAAATTATCAGTGACATTGCAGAAGGTAGAATGACAGGATCTGGTAGAGAAAGGTGAGGTGAGAAAGAAATGGAGGAGTCAAGTGGTGGGAGGAGGTCTTGCCCAGTGCAAAAGGGAGCCAGCCAGCCCTTCCAGCCATCAAGCTCTCAGTCAAGCCGCAGACTATCAGGGTTCATATCAGGCAAAAGAAAAACAAAAGGCAACAAGGATCTTACACCAGGGTTTTCTGCATATTTTGCTCTTTTTAGAAACCTTGTGCTTGCACAGTGAATTTGATCTATGAATTTAATTTTGATCCATGAGAAATAATTCTCAATTTGAAACCTGCTTCTTTTCACGTGTCTGTTATTCTACAGCTTTAATTTACAAGCACTGTTTGTTACCAGTGACTGTAACATTTAACATAAATTACTCAGGTGGAAGAAAGACACGCTGTCGCTGCTGTGTGAAAAGTAATTTGCCTCAGGTGGGATCACAATGTATTATTTTACAGCGCAAATTAATCAAGCCCTTTGGGGCAAGTGAGTGTCAACTGCTGTGGGAAAGACATCTATTGAATCATTAGATGCTAATCTTCGATTAATTGTATAAAAATGCATAAAACACTTAGGGCCAGATTGGCAACACCTTGTTCACATTGGTGGGTAGTTACTCATTCCATGAACAGGTAACTGCTTACCTGCATGAGCAAGGGGTTCACCATCTGGCTTTATTTCATAGTTTTTCATTCTAAAATACATCATTGGCTAGAGAGTGTAGATCTTATTTCTACTGCCTCATAATAATATTTTATGTTTATTGGTCCATATCTGTAAATTATTGAGAGTGAGACAGCCTACAGTAAGAAATGTGTACCTTATACACAATGAAGTCTTGGAATACAAATCAACCACATTTTAAATTATGTCCTAGAGTACAATTTATTGTATTTCCTGAGGGCCAGATCATGCCCCTGGCTACATTCCTCCACAGTAAAATAAGGAACAGTATTGGCAGTAGAAGGTGTGAAAATCAGCTGCCATCAGACCACAACTTCCCCTTCCATGCTGGCAGGTGTGGACTGAGCCAGCACACTTGAGAAAGTGCAGAGGGAGAAGTAATCTGTGCTAGGAAAATGGATGATGCAGCTTATTTACCTCATGGAGCAAAGGGGAAGCAGGAGCCACAACTTGATTCCTGCTCTGTTTTCAGGGCATTACAAATGCATTCTGCCCGTTGCTTGGCTTGGATTCCAGGATGCCAATTCAGATCCATGTAAATGCCATATATACAATATTTTTAAAAAACTTTATTTGCAAATGTCTTTCAGGAGAACTCTCATGAAAATTAATGGCCAAGATTTTCAAGTCGGATTGCTGATTTTGGGTGCCTCCATTTTTGGGTGTCGAGGCCTCAGAGGGACTGCCTGTTCAGAGGTACAATGTCCAACACTTTCTGAAAAATCAGTGTGTCTCAAATTAAGCACCCAACTTTTGAAATGTCTCAAGTTGGGCACCCAAAAATGGAGGCATATAAAATCAGCAGTCACTTCTGAAAATCTTGGTAATTACTTTTGCCCCTGTATTAGCTGACCATGACCTCACCAGATTAATGTCTCTTTATTGTCATCCATATGTGCTCTAAATGATAAAGAAATAAAAATAATTTAAGAGCAATACCCCAACTATTTTAGGACACAAATAAATATTTAAGTGACAGTGAGAAGAAAGTTATCATTTTGTATTATTTAGTGCCAATGCATTGCAAGGATTGATGATAGCTGTAATAGTTTAATGACTTCCTCTACCCCATTAGCTAGGTTGCAGATGGGTGTGGTTTGAAAGCATGGCATTGAAACACAGTGTTCTTTTGGTAGGTGGTGCCATTGGGCTCCAGCCCTAGGAGATGTTGTGAGCAATGTTCCCTCTAATTTTTGACAGGCCGTGTGAGCAAAAAATTTCTTCTGTGCAAATAGTTGTGCTTCTGTGCAAATGTTTGTGCGCTTGTTGTTTTGCCGTGTGCACGGGGTTTAGGATCTGTGTGCGCACACACATGCGCACAGCTTAGAGAGAACAGTAGTTGTGAGTTCTGGCTTCATTAAAAGTTTGGCTTTTTTTGGACAATGTGGTCATGCCTCATTCAAGCGGATACCCCTGATGCTACAATATAATTGATCCATATCAACAAAAATAAAATACTGTTTAGTAAGAAGCAGTCTGAATATTTTTGGAAAACGCTTCAATGTTACAGTATTTAGAAGCTATTATTAAACTGCTCCAGTTTTGCCAACTCTTGTGATTTTGTTGCAAATCTTGCAATAATAGGTATTTTTCTTAAAACCCTCATTCCTGTGAAAACCTCAGCTTTCATTTTTTTAAAGCAATTTAGTAGCTGTCCTGGTTGAAAACATGACCCAAATATAACCTAACGGTTCAGCTAACATGGTAAATAAAAAGCACCCACATTTTTTTTAAGTATGTCTTGCTTTTTAAGCCAATCTCTTGAGGTCTTGGGGGTCGGTTGGTGATTTCTTAAAGTTTTGGGTTGGCAATACTTTAATTCTTGTGACACTCATCATTGCAAGCAGCAGAATTGCACTCAAGGAAATGGAAAGAGGTGGAGAGGGGGTTGAGTGAGGAAAGGAATGAAAAAAAGAGAGCATCATGTTAACATTCCAAAAACATTGCAACCATCTAGAGAAGAGAAAGATCATGACCTTAGTATATTTATTTCCTGCGAAATGGTGGTAGAACAGAATTAACTGAGACTAGAAAACTGGGATGAATGAATTTTGGTCTTGACTCTGACTTGGTGTGGACCCTTTGGCAAGTCATTCGTAGCAGGCATTGGGCACCTTGCAAATAGGAGTTTAAACTCTTGACATCTGAGTTTTCTGTCTTTAAAACACAGGTAATACTTACGTGTATAGCTCACAGATGTAAGAATTAATTCATGTGTTTACATTACGTTGAAAGTGGGAAGTGTTCAGTGTGATAATCATTAAGCTCACATCCTGATGATGAGAGAAAATAGGCTTTTTCAAAATATTTTTCCATTGATGTTTGTCCAGATAATGCCACGTTTGGCCTTTTCATAAACTAATCTATTTTGAACCTTTGTCAATCTCCCCTGCTCACAAATTCTGCACTGCAGGGCCAATTTCTAAATTCTTTATCTATATTTATCTATAGATAAAATCCATACTAAGAATCCTGTTGTCCAGTTTCTGGGACAACCAAGCGCACCATACAGGAAGTATAGTTTATCACTTCCTGCCAATCAAATTATCTGCTGGCTTCCATTTTAAATTCCTGGTGGTAGTGACTGACTGTCATGGCAAACCTGAGTCTGAAAATGGAACTGGACTCCTGCCTCACTTTGGACTAGATTGAGAGTTTATATCTTGCCCTGTGTGAGGGTTAGGTGGCACATAGCTGCAATACCCCAGAGCTTCCCACGGATTCACAAATCAATTCTTGGATTCTACTTTTTTGGGGGTGGGTGAAGTAATCTGCACCATCCCTTTTAACCAGGCACAGATTACCTTTCTACTTGAGCTAGCTCATATGCAATGGACAGTACATTTGGGGTGTGAAGCCCAGGCTCCAGCCCCTCCCCATCCCACCCACCTGCACAGGGGGCAGAAAAAAACATGGTCCTGCAGAGCATGCTCTTCCCTACTCTGTCCCATGCACAGAATGGCAGTCGGTAGCATGTGCAGGGGAATGAAGGTCACTTTGGGCTCTTTATTCCCCTGAATAGAAACATAAGAGCACATTAGTCTTGCCCTTTTCTTGTAAACCCCCTTCATCTCGGCAAAAATGAGTGATTTTCCCACTATTTTGTTCAATTTCTACCCTGGCTCCACTCAGCCAGGTACATTATTTTGGGAAGGAAGCTAGTTCATAGCCTAATTCTGTAGAAGTTCTCCCTGAAGTGTCGCAGGGGGGTATAGTTATTATTTACTAATACATATCAGGGAACAGAGGTATGTTGGGGAAGAAAGGGGCAGGGTGGAGTTTTAATGTCCAGTTCACACTGGCTAGTCAGTGAAGCCAGAAGGTTTAAGTACACATTGGAGATTTCTTGGAAAGTGACACCCAAATTGTATAGGGATTTCAGAGGCGAATTATCACATGGTGTAAAGAAACAACAGAAATCCAACTGTCTCTTTTTCCAATACTGAGCAGTCCCCCGGCTTCAGTTTTATCCTTGCTCCCTAGTGTTTTCTGTCTGACAAAAGGTTCCACCATGCAAAATGGAATGTGCCCCTTTACACTAGCTGAGGATCTAGTCTACTGCCTTATTTATATAACTTCTTCCAAATTGTCCCAAAACACTTCACAAACTCTGAATCTGTATCTACACACTGGGATCAGCTTCACTATGTAAAACATAAAAATTGTTTGTTTCACCCATGAATAAGAGGCAGTCACTGCTGGAAATGTGATTTAACAGTGTTTAACAGGCCTCAGCATAAATATGCAATGGTTCAGAAGAACAAGCTTCTTCAAATTTTGGTAACAGATTTCTTGAATTCATGGTTCAGGTACCTAGGTTCCAGAATTTGGGGAAATGGAGGATGACATTAGAGCTAAGATAATAAAATGCCTGGCTCAAATGGAGAGAGATAAGTGATGTAGTATGTGACAGGAAGATACCAGTAAAATTAAAAGGGAAGGTCTACAAGACAGTTGCCCACCCAGTATTAATATACTGCACTGAGCGTTGGGTAACAAAGAAGAAACATGAGCAAATGATCTGTTCCACAGAAATGGGAATGCTGAGGTGGATGAGTGGTGTAAACAAGAAAGACCATGTGAGAAATGGGTATGTTAGAGATATAATCAAAGTAAAAAAAAAAAAAAAAAGAGGGAGCACAGGATCTGATGGTTTGGTCATGTGACAGACAGACTGACACAACTATGTGAGTAAGAGAGTCCAGCAGATCAAGATTGAAGGAAAAAGACAGAAAGACCAACCCAAGAAGAAGTGGTGGGATAACATACCAGCAGATCAAGATTGAAGGAAAAAGACAGAAAGACCAACCCAAGAAGAAGTGGTGGGATAACATAGCGGAAGACATGTTAGCATATGGTATGATACAGGATAGGTCACTGAACAGAGCACTTTGAAGGGGAAGGACTCATAGAGTGAATCCTATTTGAAAGGATTAACACAAGGAAGAAGCTTTCTTATATTCAAATGAAAACTAAATTAAAACAGACCGGAACTATTGAAGATGCCGTCTTTCAATGTGCTTGTAACTGTACCTCAGTGTCAAGTGTAAATCTATAGTCATATTTATTGGATTAAGCCACGTGTGTTTTCAACTCTTGCATGATAAACAAAGTCTTTCCTGACAGGCAAAGCAGAGGTTTATATATATATATATAGTATATATCTGATTTCATAATTAATTTGAGTCAATCAAATATGCCTGTAGCCAGGAGTCATGGCCTCCCTCTGAGACTGACAGGAAGGTACTGCTCTCCCACAACTAGTTGACATGTAATGCCCACCCCACCATAAGCAGAGGGGTGGGACAGGAAGTTTAAAAGGTAGGACATGCAGCTCAGCTGTGTGAGAGTCGGAGAAGGAAGCAGACATCTCTTGCCCGCTGCTGAACCCTACACCTGAGATGGAACTCTGCCATGCTGAGGACCCCGAGGAGGTGCCAGGACTGCTGAAAGACCAGTACCCTGAGTTGCAACTGGGACTACTGCTGGCCATGTACCCCTGGGAGACAGAGGAATTTCAGGAGACAGAGGTACACTCCAAAGGGGTAGTAGGAAGTAGTCCAGGGACACCAGAAAATAGTTCAGTTGTATTGCCAGAATTCAGGTCAGCATGTTTCGGTGGGATACCCACTAACCCAGTGGCAGAACTATTTGCCATTGTTAGGGACCTGGTGGAATAGAGTGGGTCTGGGTGCTCCTTTCCCCTGCAGCCAACCCACCGCAGGGGTGGCCACCTACCCACCTTAGGCAAGGAGGCCTGCTTTTATCCACTGTCTGCCTGAGCCAAGAGGCCAGGCAAAAGATTGTGTATTGCTCTTTCCCACCCAGAAGGCTAAAGCTCTATAGACTGCTTATTGCTCTGCCCTGCCAAGAAGCCCATAGCCCTATAGACTGCTTATTGATCCACCTGCCGGAGGTCCAGAGCCCCCTAAACAGCCTATTGCTCTGCCCCACCCTGAGTGCTAGAGCTCTGAGACTGCTAATTCCCCATTGAGCCTTGCCTTTATAGATACGTGGTAGTGGGGGGGAGGGGGGTGGCCTCCCTCCGAGATGGATAGGGAAGAACAGCCACAGACTCCTCCAATGCCCGAGGATACAAAGGAGACTGGCTTGAAAAAAGATTGGTAAAACAGAGTGTTCGCATGGGCATTATCATGATAGCTCAGATCAAGAGGTGAATGCACAGTGCTGGCTGAGGTCACTGCCTTTCACAGATGAATGCTTTTATTTGAGAAAAAATATAAGTGACTGATTTATCCAAATATTAAAAAATCAGAGGAAGTTCCAGCAACTTGTTTGTTAAATTCATCTGTTCAGAAAGCCTGAAGTAAAAAATCTTGGCTGTTTCCTGAGGAAAAGAAATCCCAACTATTTAATCTTTTAAACACTTCTGAAATAACGAGGATAAGAAAACTACCCTACAGAAACTGCCAACTTGTTGATTTGTGATCCATTCACTACCTCTCATACCATATAATTTGGCCAGTCTGATACACAGATGCATTATAAATAAAGATTATTTTCAGACAGGTTAATAAAACAAATATGACATCTATAGTAACTGAGGGTGGGCTCCACAAAAGGACTTAGGAGTTGCCACACTGAGTGTCACAGGACCTCACTTTTAGGTGCCTAGAAAATCACAGGAACAACACTACTATCCACAAAGCTGAGTTAGGCACTTAGTCTCCCTGTACAATGAATGGGGAGAGAGAGGCACCTCAGACTGCAATCCACAAAAGCCAGCACACTAGGCACAGTGCTGCATCAGGTAGACAATGGGAGATCCTGATGAAAGGGGTGTGCTCTTACAGATAGGCGCTTAAGTCTGGGACATGCCTATTTCTGCTTAGCGATCCAGAAATGGGAACCAGCTGCCTGGAGTCAAGTGACTTAGGCACCTAAGGTATTTCTGCAGGATTGAGGTAGGACTCACTCCGCAAAAAAGGATATTTAAATAGAAGGGGGTTTTCCACTGATGTAGCTGATCCACCTCTCCGAGAGGTGGCATCTAGTTGCATGTATACTGGATTTTTAGGTCAATCTATCTAGAGTGCCCAGGGTGAAAACTTTTTCACAGCCTTGAGCAATGTAGTTTGGTCTACCTAAGTTTATGTTTAGACCATGCCTTAGTTTGGCGTTTAGGCACTTAAGTACCTTCGCAGATCTGGGCCAAAATAATTATATTTAAATAGCCTCCTGTGACAATAGCTACAGATTAATGGCTCAATCCCACAAATTGTTAGCCATTAACTGCAAGTTGCTGAATGCCCTCAATGCCCTCTTGGTGTTATTGGGACCAGAAATTAGCATCTGTGACTGTTGGCCATGGACTGTCTGCATGCAAATCTCTTGATTTATCACAGGGTAATCTCAATGCCAAAAGAAAATCTCTCTTCACCAGTAGCGGTGGATGGTCTGTAATCTGTCTCTTCAAAGTGAGGTTTTAGGACCTGATTGTGCATGTTCAGTGTAATTAGATGTCCAGAGCAGACGTGGGTTCTCCCTTATCTGTCAGCTAGCTGCTGGTGGCGTGGGGATTATGAACTCTTGAGTTTTAATCCACACTCTGCCCTGATTTGTTGTATGTCTTTAGAGGGGGGAAAAATCTATGACAGTTTCCACATCTAATCTGTAATAATATTGCTCACTTAGCTATGTCACAGAGCTGTTGTGAGGATTGGTTAGTTTCTTTGTTTAAAGTGAGGTGTAAAGGCTATATAAACATTGAATAATAATACTTATAGGGAGGTAGAGACCAATGGGTGAAATAATGGGCTCTGCCTGGTTGACTTCAGAATGTTGCATGTCAGCCTCTTCAAGGAATTAAATTTTAATGGTGGTGATAAATGTCTTTAGATGAGGTATTGGTTATGAAAGGTCACTCTTTAGGAAAGAGCTAGATGTCATACAAAAAATGCAAAACCATAGATGATCAGCTATGGCAGGAGAGACAGCGTTGCCATTAAAAATGTATTTACTCTTGTTATGGTGGAAACCACTGACAAGTAACATCCCCTCATGAGGACACTTGAAGGTTTCTTTGGAAATCTGTGTTACACATAATTTCCTGTAGTTACATTTGAATCATTGACAATTAATAAATTATCCTTTAAAGTTAGCTTCTTTTTTCACTCATAGGATATGTATACAAAACATTGTTTCTCAAATGTATTTTTCATTTGAATTTATTCGGATAAATATTTTTGAACACTTTTTCTCTATGGATTCGTCATGCACGGTTCACCTGCAGGTATTTGAGAAATGTTTGCAAGATCAGGGCCTAACGCTGCAGTGTTTTCATAGAATCATAGAATATCAGGGTTAGAAGGGACCTTAGGAGGTCATCTAGTCCAACCCCCTGCTCAAAGCAGGACAAATCCCCAATTTTTGCCCCAGATTCCTAAATGGCCCCCTCAAGGATTGAACTCACAACCCTGGGTTTAGCAGGCCAATGCTCAAACCACTGATTATAGGATTTTGATTATAGGATTTCTGATCATGAGAACAGTTATTGGTTAGGTCATCAATACTATTGTCTCCTGCTTCTCCATTTAGACTGCAAACTATAGGCTTCCAGCAGACATGGAACAATGTTTTCTCCACTCTATTATGGTTATTGTTGTTATAGTTATTATGTAGATTGTGCCAAATGTTTGTGAATCAGTAAACACACATATCTGTGGACTTGATATTCACCTTGGGAGCCATGCATCTCAGAGTTCTAACCTTTATTTAAAAATGTTATTGAACTTGGCATCTGGAAGGTTTTATAGTAAAAATAAGACTTAAATAGGATATTTCAAGCCCTAAAGGACTGAAAATACATATCTATATACCTTGACACACATGTGCAAGTCAGGGATTGTTTGTATATGTGTATATATCTGTCCATTTGAAATTTTCCCCTGAATTAATAAGTTAAATATTTAACCACTGAATTGATAGGAAACAGTTTTTTTCAGTAAGTGATGTAGTTCAAACTAAAACATAAAATATCAACCAAAAATGTCACCTTGCAACACTGTCAGCTACTTCCATCAAAGTTCAAGTAGTTCTACAGGCATCTAAGATCTCTACTGTGTTATACATGTACCTGGAGAATTAGGGAACCTGATATAGAAGAACACCAGCTGCACTATTTGTGAAGCCACCAGTAAGCTATTAGGAAATACTACTGCAGGAATGAAAGGAGGAGAGGCAAATTAGTAACTAGGAGCATTCAGCACCTGCTTGCTTTTTAATTTTTTATTTTGAAACATCTTAGTAGAAGTGCCAAGACAGGGACATTTTCTTGAAAAGCAATTTTCTCTTGCATAGAGTGTTTTTTAGCCTGGAGCAAACCCATGTGAAAATGTCAAGTTGAAAAGCCAATTCACTGTGGATGCAAAATTGCTCATATTACTTCTACTCTCTATTAACACTGGGTAGAGAGTTATTCTCTCCTAGGGGAGAATGGAATGACAGTCCCAAAAATGTGAGTCTCAGTAGGTTTGGTTGCTGCCCTTTTGAAGAGTTCTATCAAAGGTGATAGGAATGAAATCAATATAGTTCAATCAAAATCATGCTAAAGAGCTGCACAATTTAAATGAGAATGATCAGTTTGCTATCCATTTTTTCTGTAGTAGAGCTTATTAGAAAATTCTATCCTTGCTATAGAATTCTGTATGTTGGTTTACAAACTCTACAGGAATTTTCGGTAAAATAATATCATGTATATGTGTCAAGTAATTTCCCATTCTCAACCATTTTACTGATTTTAGTGCATCTGTAGGATTTCTCCTTCTGTTGTCTAATAATTATATAACCATTCTGATGTGAAATCATTTACAATGAACACGTTAAACAAAAATTCACTTTCTAGAAATATTACTGATTCTAATTGTGTTTCTCTGTAACTCAGCCAGGCTTTGACTAACATCTTCTCCTTGTTTGTGTTGGCATCACCCCTAATGTGTTACCTGACATAGCCTTGGCAACACAGCTCACTGGCAGCAGACAACTCTCTTTATGCCCTTTGACTGAGACTGAGCAGGTGGTTTAGGTCCCATAAACTCTTTACCCTTTAGCACCTCTCCTTTGAAGTTGCATGGTTCTTTACTCCTTGAAATATGCACCCACAAGTAGAATTACTTAACACAAGACATCAAGACAAGACATAATAACAGAGATAAAATGAATTTAAAATAAAAGAAACAATTTGCTTAACAGATCTAGACTGATGCTTCCCAGAGGCTAAACTAGATAAGGCGCTCTCAGTATGGTTAGAGAAATGAAAACAAAATCTACATGTTCAAAGAGCAAGTCCTAGTGGCTCTGACCTCTCCTGGGAGAGTCCCAACCTCATGCTATGTCCAGATAAATTCTCTCCTGCTTACACAGGCAACAGTCTTTCAAAGTCCCCAGTATTAGAGATCATTATCCTATTTGGCAAGGTCACCTCTCTTGCCAAAATCTTTGATGCCTGAGCTACATTCACCTCAGTGGGAGTTTTTCAATTTCGAAGCATTTTAGCATTTCACAAGTCATTCTGCAAGTCTCTTCTTCCTAACCTATTAAGTTGATTGGTTTCTGCAGAGTCATTGTTTTGGAGGGAAAATAGCAAAACTCCCCCAGCCAGATGGAACTAAATCAAAAACTCACATCCCTCAGCTATGGAATATTAATTGACTGATAACCATAGTCAGATTGTCACATTCCCATTTAAAGTATAGGGGACATCTCTGAAACTTGGTTGTACATTGGGTTGATTATAGAAGTATTAATCAAAAGCAGTAGAAACCTGGAAGAAATGACAACATTTATCCCCTGAGTTGTACATACTTTAACTATGTATTAATTATTATTAATTATTATTATCATAGCACCTACGAGCCCTAGTTTTGGGCCAGGACCCCATTCTACTAAGCGCTGTGAAAACAGAACAAAAAGCCAGTCACTGCCCCAAGGAGCTTACAATCTAAGGCTACCTGTAAACCACAAACTTTGGATGACTCAAGTTATGTTGGCATAAATCTGCCACAGTTAGTGTATTTGTTGTGCATACTTGGCTCTTTGCATTGATACTGTGTGTATTCACCAGAAGTGCTTGTGTCTGTATACAATACAATACAATACAGTGTATCATGGGTGAGTATCCTAGTGTGCAACCCTCCACCATCCAGTGCACTGTCTTTTAGGAAGTTTTAGAACTGCATGGTGGGGCAGAAATGAGTCACATTGGTGTGATTGTGAGCAAGTGGTCAATTTCCCAGCACGCAACTGTCTCCATCCCCAAATGTCATCTCTATCCCATAATGTTGTGTCTTTTTTAAACATCCCATGAACCAGCACAGCCTACCATCTCTGACAGAAGCATGGTGCCCGAACAGCTGTGCACAATTGTCATTATCATTGCAAGCACAAGATGCACAATCCTCCGGTATTGGCAGAGCTGCAAGAAGAAACGAATCAGCAGAGGGCATGATCATTTCCGGCAAAGAACATTCATGTGTATTTTACCGCATGGCTTTTGCGGGTCAGTGTACATGAAGCTGTGGTTGTCCTTAATGTGCCCCAGAGTGTAGTATTAGGAATAGGAATGCAGCCCCTGATACCACATGGAATATTGAGAGGTGTCTAGGGAGGTGCTGTAATGGAGTTCTCCATGGAATATAAAAGGAGATGAGCCCATGATTGCTGAACATGTAGGTCCACAAGTCTGCTTTATCTGTGTTTGCTCATGGAGAAGCCCCTTTATGTCTTGATGCATATGTCTTGATGCCTCCTTTTCCTGCTGGGACTCCTGAGCATAGATGACTCGTGTCTCCTGATGCCGGGCACAGGGGCCAAGCGAGCTGAAGCCCCCTTTCCACTGGCATGTTTTCGGCTTGCTTGGACCCTGTCCCCAGCAGTTGGGCCCAGACGGGGAGCAGTGGAGGTTGGGTGGACCGCCGCCCCAGCCAGGCTCTCTCGTAGGCAACTGCCGCACTGCACAGAATAACTATCAGAGTGGCCGGCGTGAGAAATGGCTGGTCCCAGACATTCTGCTCCCCACCCAGGCCCGGCTGCCAGATACAGGGACCGAGTATGCCGAAGGTAAGGCGCAGTGGGAGAAGGGAGCCCCTCTCCCTCCGCCCACCCCAGCAGTCCAAGCAGAAATATGGTGGGGGGTGCACTTAACCCCACATGCTCCCCCTACATGTCACCTATGCGGCCTGGGTCTTTCTCCTCTCCACTCTTTCCTTCTCCAGGCTGTCTGCAGTGTTCATCCTCCCGGCCCTTTGGTTATGGTCTGATGCAGCTCTGGTTTGCAGGATTTCACTGAACATGTCATCCCGGATCCTTTTCTTTCTCCTCTTTATCTGGCTCAGGCGTTCCATAGCTGTGGAAGGGGAACCCCTCAAGGCCTCAAAGGCAGCAGATAAAACACACAGGGGAACCATTGTCAATATAGTGACAACTGACAATGAAAGTTAAGATTCAGAACTCTCTTCCCTTGCTTCCCTAAAGTTTTAAACAAGACATGACTGTTGACACTTCTTCTTGGGAGTGTTGTGCATGGTGGAACTCACAGCCCAGCCATGGTGAGTATGGCTTGCCAGGGGTAAGGGAAATGAGGAGAGAATTGCTCAGTTGCATGGAACTAAGAGCATAGAGAAATGGCATTGAATAGTGGCACCAATTTCCACGGGCAGTGGTGATTTTAGTTGATACCTCACTCCTGAGGGTAACAAAGGCAGAGAGCACAGCTGCTGTTGGCATCCTGAAGCCACCTGGGGCCGTATGCTGCTCGCCTGTGTGCTGTGATGGTGCCTGCCAAAGTTATCATTGATGTTGGAAAGTGTCCGACTGCAGAGAAAGAAAAACAGCTGCCATCCCTAGAAACCTTTGGGAGAGAATTGCAGAGTACCTCCATTAAAGTTTCATTGAGATCTCTCAGGAGGAGTCAAGGGAGAGCCCTGCATACATAGACAAACTGCTCTAACTCTACAGGGCAATGAAAAGCAGATAACAATGCTACTTCTTTTTGTTGTACCGCTCCCTCTTCTAGTACAAGGAAATTAATGAATTAATAGCTGTGTCCTATTACATAGGGGGCACCACCAATTCATTATTGTAATGGGAAATATAATTACACACTTATCCAAGGTTCCTTCCCCTGCATCTGCCTCACTTGTGTTCAACTACTGGGACTGACTGGAGTGTGGTGGAGTCCCAAGCAGGTCCTGGCTCATGGCACAGCTGGAGCTCCCAGTCACTCACTGTGACTCAGGCTCCTCAGAGTGGCATGAGGGGTAGGTTGGGGTGGAGTACTGAACAAGTATGGCATGAAGTTCTTTGTAAAAGTGGCTGGTCTGTGATCTGTTGGCCTCCATAGCCTTTTTAAATGTCTGATGCAGCTCCTTCACTTTCACTCAGCACTGCTGCTAGACCAGCGGTTCTCAAACTTTTGTACCGGTGACCCCTTTCACATAGTAGGCCTCTGAGTGCAGCCCCCCCCCCCCCTTATAAATTAAAAACAGTTTTTTATATATTTAACACCATCATAAATGCTGGAGGCAAAGCGGGGTTTGGGGTGGAGGCTGACAGCTCATGACCCCCCACATAATAACTTCGTGACCCCCTGAGGGGTCCCAATCCCCAGTTTGAGAACCCCTGTGCTAGACCCTGTCATATTCCTTCTACATCCCCTGGGCAATCTGTTCATAGATGTCCATGTTCCTATGTCTGGCCCTTAGCTGTGTTTGCACAGCTTTTTCTCTGCACAAGCCGAGGAGATCCAATATCTCCTCTCTGCTCCAAGCTGGAGCATGTCTGGAGCATGTAGCAGGCATGGTCATCTGGGCAGCTGCACACAACCATGGAGACAATCAGAAAAAGACATTTCAAAAATTTGCAGGGCTTTAAAGGAGTGATGTTGGTGGCTTCCAGTTTCCGTGGCCCCTGGGCAGTGGAATTCACAGTTGTGACTGGAGCGGTCAGTGTTGGGCATTGTGGAATAGCAGCTGGAGGACTGTTAGGATGGACATATGTAATGCAGTGTCTACACTTGTGCTGCCTTAACCTCAATATGACCATTGCTCAACACTGGTCGGGGACTGTGGGTGCTTGTACTGTGTAACTGCATAGCTGTAAGATGCACTTACTTCAAATTTAAGTGTAGACACATACACAGCTAGGTCAGCACAAGGCCGCTGATGTTCACCAGGCCATAGTATAAGACAGGGGTTGGCAAACTTCTGCACGCATCCCATCAGGGTAATCCACTGGCCGGCCACGAGACATTTTGTTTACATTGACTGTCTGCAGGCACGGCCCCCTGCAGCTCCCAGTGGCCCCAGTTCACTGTTCCTGGCCAATGGGAGCTGCTTTGGTATGATGTACATGTTGATGGGCCAGAGGAATAAGATTGAGCAAAAAAGCAACTAACTGGAGGATGTAAACAGATTTAAGTTAAAGTGGACTTCCTGCATGTATTGCTGTGATGAATGACAATGAATAGTTGCTGGGCCAGAGAAAGAAAGTGAGAATGACTCTATAGTTTGGCAGTTAGGGCAGAAGTGGGCAAACTTTTTGAGCCCAGGGCCACATCTGGTTGGGGAAATTGTATACAGGGCTGGAGCAGGGGGTTGGGGTGTGGGAGGGAGTGTGGGGTGTGGGAGGGGGTGCGGTGTGCAGGAATGGGCTCAGGGCAAGGGATTGGGGTAGAGGAAGGCTGCGGGGTGTATGAGGGGGCTCAGGGAAGGGGGTTGGGGTACAGGAGGGGAACAGACTGTGGGAGGGAGCTCAGGGCAGGGAGCTGGGGTGCAGGAGGGGTGCAGGGTTCAGCAGGGGACTCAGAGCAGGAGGGGTTCGGGCTTCAGCTACATAAAGTAGCTCTGGGGTGGCAGCGGTGTGCACTGGGGCCAGGGCAGGCTCCAGGAAGTGGCTGGAACCATGCCCCTGTGCGGCCCCTGTGGGAGGGGAGGGCACAGGGCTCCGCGCGCTGCCCTTGTCACCCCTCCAGGTACCTCCCTCGAAGCTCCCATTGGCCGTGGTTCCCCATTTCCGGCCAATGGGAGCTGCGGGGGGCGGTGCCTGGAGGCAAGGGCAACACACAGAACTCTCCCTGTCCCCGGCAGGGACGTGGTGCAGGTGTGGGGCCTGCGGCACCACGGCGGGCAATCCCGCAGGCCGGATCCAAAGCCCTGAGAGGCTGGATCCAGCCCGCGGGCTGTATTTGCCCACCCCTGGCCTAGGGCATAGGAGACCCACATTCATGTCTTTGCTCCAGTAACTGTTTATTTATACAAAATGGAACAGTTTTAAAAGGAGGGATTGAGATAATCCCACACAGACTATCCCATAGCCCCGTGGCTAGGGCACTCTCTTGTAGTGTGAGATGCTCAAGTTCAAATTCCTAGTCCACATCAGACAGAGGGAGAAATTAAACCCATGTCTCCCATATGTCAGGAGAGCACTCTAACCACTGGGCAAAAATTATAGGGACAGCACTACCAGCACCCGCTGCCACCCTTTTGTAACTCTGCTCATAAAATCAAAATGTTTCAGAAATGTTTCAAAACTTTTTCAATTCACCATTTCCAATACATTTTGATTTTTGGCGGGTTTGGTTGAAGCTATTAGGCAAATTGGATACTAATGGGTTGATTGAAACCGCATTTTTTAGTGATGAAACAGTTCCCTTAAAAATGCTGTTCGGTTCTAGATCTAAACACCCAGATTATCCTAGTCCATAATTCTTTATGATGAGATGCTCTAGGATTCTTTCCCAGTCCTAAGGCATATGATAAAGACATAGGCTGTTCTTATGGAAACATTGTGATAAGTCATTGGCAGACCATAAACCCTTGGGTGATTTTTGCCTGCATCTTCGCTAGAAAATATGCAGGTTTTAGCCCCACTGAAAGCAACACCTAAAATCTATTCTATATCTGAAGTCATGTAAAAATATCCTTGATTTCAAGCACCTCAAAATTGAGTCAGATTTTTTTTTTCTGTGGGGATTAAATGGCTGGGCTAAAACCCAGATAAGAGCCATACTCTTTGTGTTGCATAATATATTATACTCCCCATCTGATATATTTAAACTAAGAGTAAATTTTTCAAAAGTACCTAAGTGACTGGGAGCCTAAATCCCATTTTTAAAAGTGATTAGCCTTTTAGGGGCTAGATTTACACAGGGACTTAGTTATTCCATCGCTGAGAGTCACCATGCCTAACTTCTAGGCTCTGAGAAAATCACTGGGATTTCTAAAGCCTGAGTGAGGCACTCAGCCTTCCTATACAATGAATGGAGGGAGACAGGTGCCTAACAATAGGATTCACAAAAGCTGCTTGCTCCCCGCCTAAGCTAGCCAATGGGAGATGCTGAGGAGAAGGGTGTGTGCTAAGCCTCATCCCTCTCAGGGAGTTTGTTGCCTGCATATATGTTGTGGGGGGTACCTCTCTCTGCTTGGGATCCTCAGCTGCAAGCTGTCTCTGGGAAGGTGCCTAAGGTTTTTCTTGCAAGGGTGAGAGGGGAGGACTTCTCTCATAACTTTTTGTCCAGTGATCAGGTTACTCAGCTGGGATGTGAGAGACACCTCCCACCCCCCTTTAACTTCCTCTCCACTTGAGGAGAAGTGATTTAAACAGGGATCCGCCACTTCTCAGGTGAATGCTCTAACCACATGGCTATGGGATATTCTGATTCAGGGGTCCCTCCGTCTCTCCTGTTGAAGCTGCTCCACTTTGGATAATTGAGGAGTCACTGGAGTAGGACGGGCCTAGCTCTTGAGTCTGCTTGTTTAGCCTAACTAAAAGAAGGTTGAGGGGAGATATGATTGCTCTCTATAAATATATCAGAGGGATAAATACTGGAGAGGGAGAGGAATTATTTAAGCTCAGTACCAATGTGGACACAAGAACACATGGATATAAACTGGTCACCAGGAAGTTTAGACTTGAAATTAGACGAAGGTTTCTAACCATCAGAGGAGTGAAGTTTTGGAATCGCCTTCAAAGGGAAGCAGTGGGGGCAAAAGATCTATCTGGCTTTAAGATTAAACTCAATGAGATTATGGAGGAGATGGTATGATGGGATAACATGATTTTGGTAATTAATTGATCTTTAAATATTCATGGTAAATAGGCCTAATGGCCTGTGATGGGATGTTAGATGGGGTGGGATCTGAGTTACCCAGGAAAGAATTTTCTGTAGTATCTGGCTGGTGAATCTTGCCCATATGCTCAGGGTTTAGCTGATCACCATATTTGGGGTCGGGAAGGAATTTTCCTCCAGGGCAGATTGGAAGAGGCCCTGGAGGTTTTTTGCCTTCCTCTGTAGCATGGGGCACGGGTCACTTGCTGGAGGATTCTCTGCTCCTTGAAGTCTTTAAACCACGATTTGAGGACTTCAATAGCTCAGACGTAGATGAAGTTTTTCGCAGGAGTGGGTGGGTAAGATTCTGTGGCCTGCGCTGTGCAGGAGGATGGACTAGATGATCATAATGGTCCCTTCTGACCTAAATATCTATGAATCTATGCTACAGTTGGGGTGACTGTGCTAATGATTAAGCTATAGAATCATTCTTACACATATGCGTGATCCTTCTCCTCCCCCCCCCCCTCCCACATTGTAAGCCTGGACTCACACTCAGCTTTGACCCCAACCTCATCCACACACAATTTTTTCTGACTTGATTCAGCAAGCACTCAGGACCCTGTTCCTAGGATCTGCAGGGGTGGGTGGGTCCAAGATTGAGTCCCACTGGAAATATTGACAGAGCCTGTGGCTGAGAGTCTCCCAGCTGGGGCATACAGGGTTGGGCTTGTGCTACTATGCTAAAAAATAGCTGTATGGACATTGCGCCTGAGGTTGGAGCTTAGATTCTGAAGCTTGAACATCTCTACTGTGACTCAGGTTCGAGCTGTCACTTTGCAATGCAGATGCAGCTCAAGACACAGATCCATGTCAGAAGGTCTGTGTAGGGCAGTACGGGTGCATTAGCACTGCTTTGAGACCCCAGTCCAATAACTGTAAACCCACATCTGCAAAACACTGTAGGTGCTTGAGCATGGCCTTGGAAACACTGAGTTCACAGGCACAGGTTGCGCAGACCTGGATTTAAAATGTAGTGTAGACATATCCTCTCTGGCCCAGTGATGCTTTAAGCATTCAATCCAAAGTGTAACAGCTTCAACGGGAGAGATTGCAAAAGCCCCCCATCAGAATATCCCATAGGCTACAGGTTAGGACACTCACCTGAAAATTGATAAATCCCTCTCTGCCTCAGACAGAGGGAAGACTGGAACTGTAAGTCCCCCACATTCTGCCTGAGTTCCCTAACCACTGGGCTACAAGCCAGGGTTGCTGTTAATAGCTGCTTTATGTGGCTTAGGTACGCTGAGCATATGCCTACCAGTTTGGACCTCTCATATGAGTTAAGTAGAAGAACATCCACGTTCTTCCAGGTCCTGCATTGCACTGGGGCTTAGGAATCCGGAAGCCTGGAGTGAGGCCACAGTAAGCTTTTACTGCAAAAACTTAGATGACAAGTGAGTTTAGCCACCTACAGGGTTTGGTGGCAGCTGCACGGGGGTTATGTGAATGCCGGAGGCACCTAAGCCTTGGACTTAGCCAACTGGCATTAGGTGTCTACATGCCTTTGTGAATCTAACCCTTAGAAACCTAAATCCCATTGATTTTCAAATTATAAAGACCCTAGTCAGCTGTTGGGCAAACAGGTATGTTAATTAACTACCACAGAACATTAGGGCATATTGTTTAATTAAGAAGAGAGCAGAGTGTCATACTGCTATGTGCAATAAGAAAGAGCTGAATTCAGCTACAGCCCAGTAATATCTTTTTTTATTTCAAAGGGACATCTACAAAAATATGGGCTCTGAACACCCCATTCAAGAGTGATGTGGTAGTTAGAGCAGGACAACATTTTTCCAACCAATGATTTATTTGTTGAAAAACACAGTTTCGGGCAGAACAAAATTATCTGACAATTTGTCTCAAGTTCTCTGAACAGTTTTGCCCAAAGCAAAAGAGTTGAAATATTTAAGTGATGTTGAAATAAAATGTTTTGACCCCCAATTTTTTTTAATCTTGGGCATTTTAACAAAAGGACTCATAAAATAGTTAGAGAAGGAGGCGACAGTACCCCCCCTTTATAGGTATTAGCCCAGTGGTCAGTGCACTCACTTGGGGCATGGGACACATAGGTTCAATTCCCTCCCTTTGCCTGACGTGGAAAAATGGGTCTCCCACAGGAGAATGTCCTACCCATGAGACTGAGATATTCTGCTGGTGTATTTTCTCGGTCTCTCCTCTTGAAGCTGTTCCACTTTTTATAAATAATTAAAATAGCCAGCAGCATAGAGGCATGAACGGTGGCCTCCTACAGCTTAAGTGAGCTCCTAACTACCAAACTATGGAGTCATTCTCACTCTTTGGCCCTTTGAAATTGCCAGTGAACTGAAAAATCCATTATTCACCCAGCTCTAGTTGCAATTACACTGAAATATGATGCAAAGAATAAAGATACCATTTAAGGTAAGCAATATCTTGTGCTATATGCAACACAGAAACCAGTTCTTTCCCCAGAAACACCTTCTTTAGGGACTCCCTAGTCATTACTGAGTCATATCCCCAAGTATGATCAATCCCGAATATTTAACAATTGTATGTTAGGCCCCAAAATCATGACATTTTATAAAACAATCAACACTGTGTCCTTTTCTTTATTTGCCTTCTGTTTTTTGAGCCGTTGAGATATGCTGGGGTTCTGATTGCAGGCTTTTCTCTCCAAAATGATCACTAGAAGCTAACTTTCAAAAGTAAAATAAAAGCTACGATTCTCACTTAATTACACTCTTCCAAGGTTGGTGGTTAATGAACACACCAGAATACCACAAGACGATCAATATATATCAAGTTTCTTATAGAAACTTTTTTTTCCCCATGCCTTTCTGGGACTTACTTTTAAATTTAGCAGAACCAAGCAGCTGTAGTCCTAAAGGAGCCATTTTGAACAGGCTGCCACTTGCTGTTTGTTGACTCTTTCTATCTTCTAGTTGGTGAGTACCTCTTACGTTTCTCCCCAAGTTATCTTTACTTGGAGGTATACATCTCACACCCAATATTGAAAAAATAACTGAAACAAAGGGGAAGTGCAAAAAAAATAGAAGCAATTTTTTTAAAGTGCAATTACTGCTGGAAAGATTTTTACTGTATAAGATCGAGGGAGGGAAAAATCTACAAGAAGAGTCTAATTCTTTCTTTTAAGTATGTGGAGGAAGCATTATCGGTTTGTATCTCTTTTAAATTAGCGAGTTGTATTTAATTGGTGGCATCACACACTCTCTAGCATCAGAAGGAATCACAAAGCTGGGAATGAAGCTTTAAAGAGTGTTATTTTTCAATAAAACAATGAGCCAATCCACTCATTGTGTTCTAGGCTGCCAGTGTGGTGAGACTGCGGCCTATAATGCTGACAAATATCATCTGATTATTTCCTTGTACTCCCCCATCTGTCTGTTTCCATCTATTTTCTCCTGTCCTATATTCAGATTGCAAGCTCTTTGGGGCATGGACCAGTTTTTTAGTTTGCATTTGTACAGAACCTAGTCAGTGCAGTGGAGTCTGTGACTACAGCTCCTAGGTTGTATGGTAATAGAAATAATAATAAAAATAATATGGTTTATTATGTGTTCAGCACCTTGGTTATTAAAGAAGCTTCATGTACCGTTAGCTTAAAGAGCTTGAACTAAATAGAAGACAGTAGATTCAGCATCTGAACAAAGTTTAGTAATAAAAAAAATTGAAGTAGCATATTCTGAATACTTGGAAATGCATATGAATACAGTTCCAAGACACTTCTTGGTGTAATAAAATCTAATGGTGGGCAAATAAAATTTTAGACTGAATTACTGACACAGCATTCATGTATCTTTATTTTATTGATTTTTCACCATGCATCTTCTATGTCTTTTGAAAGCTGTGTGTCCAGTTAAACAACTAAATACATTATTCTGATGTCTTGAATAAGCAAACAACAAATGAAGGACAAGCGTGGGTACAATAATACACTAGAACAACAGTTTTTCATTTTCAACCCACTGTCCAAAAACTTGCGTGGGCAACTAGGGTCTTAGAACAAATAATTTCTTATTGACTCCCATGTGTATTCTGAATCATTAGTATTGAATAAGTCTTATGCAGTTTTTTGGGTTTGGAATTTCAGAGATCAGTAAAGCCACTTGTATCCACACAGTCATGAATAAAGTCTCTAAAATATTCAGAGTAGCCTTGAAGCTAGCACACTTCTCCCTGGTTAATTTGTGTTTGTGAAATAAATGATAGGATATTCATTGAAATCCTGGGATAATGCATATATAAGATATGTTTCAGGAAACATTATATGATTAAATATTCAGGGACTTCTTTGAAAACACATTTGCTTTGCTTCTGGCATATTTATATATATATATATATTAAAGATATCTGAAGCACTCCATATCATTTAAAAAGAATCTATTCCTCTTCTATGCCCATAGGTGGGTAATTTACTTATCAAACTTTTTTTCTTCTACAGAGAATAGAGACTATTAAGACTACTTTAAAAGTGGGTTGAATCATCTTTAAATTTATTCATCTAAAATAGTGTCAGCTCCTGATTTCAGTGCATGAGATGATTTCTTATCCTAAAAAAAGAAATAGCTTCTAGGCATCAGCAAGTTACATAAAAGATGCATTAGAAGGCAGTTATTGCAATCTGAAACTATTACACAGTGCAGACATTTTAAAATCGGTATAAACATTCATAATATGCTTCCACTGAAGTTGGAAAGAGCCAAATGGAAATGTTACATTTAATTAAATAAATAAAATTAATAATATATCCAATCAATATGTAAAATAATCTTAAATGAATGTAAACACGGGAGGAGGGAAGAAAAAGAAAAATAACATTGATGCATTTTAATATTCCTAATTCCCCCTCTGCATGTGTATACACACATGCTTTTTTTGGGTGTTTATGATATATACACTAATATATGCTTTTTTAATTGTTGCAGAATTGATGCAAATGTAGAAGGAAGCCAAAAACGTTGGTACCCTAAGAAACCCTTGATGACAACTGGCAAAGGGTTCACTGATTTGTAACAGGAACTCCTCTCAGGCCAGACACACTCACTACACCTAACACTTTGCTGTCATAGTACTTATCAATAAAGATTGTCATGTGAGATTGTAAGTGAAAGCGAGGATCATGCTGGTCATTAATAGTGTTGTGAAATGTATTATATGGTTATATTAAAAAAGTTATGTCTATACACTGAAAATATGAAAATATGTCCTTCTAGTTTGTATCAAGACCTTACTCCCCAGCACAGGTGAAAAACTGGTTTTGCCAGACAGAGGGATGTATATTCACATATCTGCCAAGGTTCATATGTAGATTAAGCGCTTAAGCCAAGCACAGTGGGAGTTACATTTGCATTTCAAGTCAACAGGAGGATGTGAAGAGGACTTGGAGACAGCAGACCAGGAAGGGAATTAGAGGGAGTCATCCTGATTCTGAAATCAAAACAATGAGTTTGGGGAAATATAAGGGAAAGCAAAAAGCCATGCGGGTATCTCTTTACTGAGGAAACTCCTTGAAGGGCGAAGGTTATTCATGAAAACTTGGATCCTAATTTTAACTGAAAACCAACAGTTCTGTCAAAGACTGAATCCTTGGGAGAGAATCTACTTTATTAAATAGGAAAGGTAATCATTAATAAATATGAACTTACAATTGCATTTTATGTTTTGTTTTATGTGAAAACATTCTCTTTCCAATATTCTTTATCATTATTCATTTGAATCTTTGAATCTCTGTTCTTTGTTAATAAACTTATTCTTGTTTGTGTTATAAAGACATCTCAGTGCTGTGGTATTAGGTGAAATGTGAATCCTCAGTTTGATCAAACAAGCTTATGTGTATACTGTTCCCTCTGGGGACAGTGAACCTGATAATTTCTGTGAGTGTTCAGTGCAGGAGCTGAAGACTGCAGGGGAAGAAGGAGGATCCAGGGAACTACAGGCCAGTCAGCCTCACCTCAGTCCCTGGAAAAATCTTGGAGCAGGTCCTCAAAGAATCAATCCTGAAGCACTTGCATGAGAGGAAAGTGATCAGGAACAGCCAGCATGGATTCACCAAGGGAAGGTCATGCCTGACTAATCTAATTGCCTTTTATGATGAGATTACTGGTTCTGTGGATGAAAGGAAAGCAGTGGATGTATTGTATCTTGACTTTAGCAAAGCTTTTGACACGGTCTCCCACAGTATTCTTGTCAGCAAGTTAAGGAAGTATGGGCTGGATGAATGCACTATAAGGTGGGTAGAAAGCTGGCTAGATTGTCGGGCTCAACGGGTAGTGATCAATGGCTCCATGTCTAGTTGGCAGCCGGTATCAAGTGGAGTGCCCCAAGGGTCGGTCCTGGGGCCGGTTTTGTTCAATATCTTCATAAATGATCTGGAGGATGGTGTGGATTGCACTCTCAGCAAATTTGCGGATGATACTAAACTGGGAGGAGTGGTAGATACGCTGGAGGGGAGGGATAGGATACAGAAGGACCTAGACAAATTGGAGGATTGGGCCAAAAGAAATCTGATGAGGTTCAATAAGGATAAGTGCAGGGTCCTGCACTTAGGATGGAAGAATCCAATGCACCGCTACAGACTAGGGACCGAATGGCTAGGCAGCAGTTCTGCGGAAAAGGACCAAGGGGTGACAGTGGACGAGAAGCTGGATATGAGTCAGCAGTGTGCCCTTGTTGCCAAGAAGGCCAATGGCATTTTGGGATGTATAAGTAGGGGCATAGCGAGCAGATCGAGGGACGTGATCGTTCCCCTCTATTCGACATTGGTGAGGCCTCATCTGGAGTACTGTGTCCAGTTTTGGGCCCCACACTACAAGAAGGATGTGGATAAATTGGAGAGAGTCCAGCGAAGGGCAACAAAAATGATTAGGGGTCTGGAACACATGACTTATGAGGAGAGGCTGAGGGAGCTGGGATTGTTTAGCCTGCAGAAGAGAAGAATGAGGGGGGATTTGATAGCTGCTTTCAACTACCTGAAAGGGGGTTCCAAAGAGGATGGCTCTAGACTGTTCTCAATGGTAGCAGATGACAGAACGAGGAGTAATGGTCTCAAGTTGCAGTGGGGGAGGTTTAGATTGGATATTAGGAAAAACTTTTTCACTAAGAGGGTGGTGAAACACTGGAATGCGTTACCTACGGAGGTGGTAGAATCTCCTTCCTTAGAGGTTTTTAAGGTCAGGCTTGACAAAGCCCTGGCTGGGATGATTTAACTGGGAATTGGTCCTGCTTCGAGCAGGGGGTTGGACTAGATGACCTTCAGGGGTCCCTTCCAACCCTGATATTCTATGATTCTATGATTCTTTTTTTGGGGGGGAAGGGGGACTCAGAGGCTGGGGGTATACCTTTGTTACCTACAAGGCAAATTAAGAGCTGGCAGATTACTGAGGCGGTTGTTTGGGTGGCTAATGGACTAGTGGCCAATGGACAACTTAAGCACAAACAAGTCTGTCTCTCTCGCTGAGACAGGGGGTAATAAGGTGACTCACAATCCTGGGCATCCCAAGAAAGTGTCACAATGTTCAACTCCCCTTTTCCCACTAATACGTGTGTGTATGTAGACATAAAGGATGTCATAGACCTATAGATACAGAACTTGTGACATGTTTCAAAGCAGTGAGAACTTTTATCATGGAAATATATGCCCTTGAAAAGAGGGATTTACAGTAACCTTCACTCCATTGTTGTACCAGGCTTCCTGGTAGCAAGTTAAAAGCGTCCACTAATAACCTGAAGGGAGAACTGAACTGATTTCTCTATTTCTCATGCAGTTCATCCCTTCTCTGGATGGCACGTAGTTGGTCCCATCCAGATATGACTTACATCTGAGGCTCACATAACTATGTTGAGTAATTTTTGCCTTTGGATAGCACTGGATTGTGATGTCAGATATTTTAAAAGCAATCCTATGGAAAGGAAACCTTTGAGCCCCTCTAAGGTTTAGATTAATAGATTCCAAGGCCAGAAGGGACTATGTGATCATCTAGTCTGACTTCCTGTGTAACACTGGCCCATAGAACTTCCCCAGAATAACCCTAGCACATGTCTTTTAGAAAAAAAAAACATTCAATAAAGTAGATCTTTCTCATTCACACATCTCAAAATACATCAGTTGAACACTGAGTGAAGTCCTGGCCCCTTTGAAGTCAGTAGGAGTTTTTCTGTTGACTTCAGTGGGCCTGGAATTTTACAGTATGACTCAGTCACCAACCAGAGTCAGTGCTGTTATAAATCAACATAGTTCCACCTTCTTTAATAGAGGTATGCTGATATACACCAGCTGAGGATATGACCCCGTATATTCTTTGAACAACGTATAAAAAATTCCAGTGAAGTATTTTTCATATAACAATGAGGTTTTTTTGTTTTGTTTTTTCTGCCCACATAAGGTATATCTAAACTGCAGCTGGCTTCATGCCTCCCAGTCTGGGTAGACAAACACATGCTACCTTTTCTCAAGCTAAAAATAGCAGTGTGCAGGGGCCGCAGGTTTGTAGAAATTTGGGTGGTGCCCAGAATGTCCAGAGCCCCCCTCCCACCCCCACCCGAACTCTGCCCCCGACCTGCCTAAGGCTCTGCGAGTGAGTTTGTGTGGGAGGAGGAGGTCTGAGGTGCAGGCTCTGGGCTGGGGCAGGGGATTGGGGTGTAGGACGGTTGAGAGGTTGGGCTCTGGGATGGAGTCTGGGGTGCAGGCTCTGGGATGGAGTTTGAGTGCTGGGGGCAGGCTCTGGGCTGGGGCCACGGGGTGGGGGTGCTGGAGGGAGTGAGGGTTGCAGGCTCTGGGACAGAGTTTAGATGCAGGCTGGGGGTGGGGGTGCAGGCTCTGGGAGGGAGTTTGGGGATGTGAAATGGTGCGGAGGGAGGGGGTGCAGGCTCTGGAACAGAGTTTGGGTGTAGGCTCTGGGCTGTGGAAAGGGGTGAGGGTGTAAGAGGGAGTTTGGGTGCAGGAGGGTGTGTGTGGGAAGGAGGTGGGGGTGCAGTCTCTGGGATGGAGTTTGGGTGCTGGGTGCAGGGTCCGGGCTGGGGCAGGGGTTGGGGGGTGCAGGAGGGGGTGAGGGGTGCAGGCTCTGGGAAGGAGTTTGGGGGAAGGAGGATTGGGGTGCAGGCTCTGCGAGGGGGTGGAGCGTACGGCACTTACGGGGAGGGGCTTACTTCCTGCTGCCCCTCACCATAGCCTCACTTGGGGTGGGGGTGGGGCTGCCCCTTGCCCAGCGTTGGGCAGGAGTGGTGGCTACAAGGTGCGGGAGCAGATCACAGGGTCAAACACCCACTGAAGCCCCAGCAGCTGCTCAGGTGAGTGAGGTCAACTCCAGATGTCTCCCGCCAGAAGCCCCCTCGGCAGCATCTCCTGGTGGGTGCAGGGGGAGGGGAGGGCTGCCAAGCATGTGTGCACCCCCTCCCTCTCCATCTCCTCCTGAGGTGCAGCAGCCAGCTCCCTCAGCCTGCCGCCCGCACTGCTCTTGTGCTGTGCTGTAGCCTTAGGCAGCAGCAGCCGGCACCGGCAGCGCAGGCAGGCAAGGGAGAGCCGCGCCGCTTTCATTCAGGCAGGGTCGCTCCGAGGCTGGGCCAAGGACGCTCCGGGGCCCGGGTGAGGTGCACGGGGGAGCGCAGGCAGGGGCTGCTCCAGGCAGGGGTGGGGGAGAGACCCAGCTCCAAACACTAGTGGAGCTAGGCCCCCAGCCCTGAATATTCCTGGAGCCCTGGCACCATGGGCCCTACAACTTGGCGCCCCTGGCAGTGTGGACATAGCGGCATAGGTGACAGCATGCACTAGCCACCCAAACTCAGACCCAGGGATTTGGGTGGGCTAGTACACTGGTAGCTTGCCCTTGCTGCAACCTCTGCACTGCTATTTTTAGCCAGTAGCTTGAGCAGAGCTAGTACATCTGGCTACCCACCCAGGTTGGGAGGTGTGCTCCCAGGTGCAGTGTAGAGATAAACATAGTGCTTGCCTCCTTCCTTGGTTATGGCTTTGAGAAAGTATGTTTAAATGGGAGCCCCAGTGAGCAGATCCCCCAGTCCTTCATGTGTACAGGCATAGCTTCCTCTCACTGGTATTTAGAATTATCTCTAAATAATGGAGAGGGAGGGAAATGTGGCAAATCTTTCTTAAAATAGTGACAGCCCATCTCTGGGGTTTGGAACAAAGACGACCTCAAGCTTCAAAATTTGGATCCAGCTCCGGATTTTCAACAGTCTGAATTTGGGGGCTGGATATAGCCCCATTTTCAAAATTTGGTGGGGCCTACATGCAAAATACTGATATGGATTAGAAAGCACACATACAATAACCTCAGCTGGTTTGACAGTTGTTTCTTTTAGCTCGCATGCTTACTGAAACCCTATTTTAAAAAAATTGTAAAGCTGTTACATCTACAAAAGTGGGCTGCAAATTGTACGATACCAGGCATCCGTGCAAGATTTCTTATATTTTAAGTTTCTGGTTAGGCAAGAGTACCTCAAGAACATCTTTTCTTTTAATATTTTGTTACTTCTGCTCATCGGTCTACTTTCTGTCCCATCTGAAGTCAGAAAAATTAATAACAAAAAATGTCTGCTAAGATGCTTCACTTTAAATTTGATTTTTTAAAAAAGTACGTTTCCATTTTGTTCAATAGTTCTGTGCTTCTCCCCAGAAAGAAAGTAATTCAGGCATACTTACTATTTTGACATAGCAAAGGAGAGTCCATAGGATGGCAATGTTGTTCATTATTTACCTATTTTACAGCAATTTTCAGAGCATTGCTAAATGCAAATTATGGGAAAATGATGATTTATCTCTATTTTTCATGCTCCATATTACCAGCCAGATCCAATTTTAAAAATATCTCATGGGGGGGGGGGAGAAATGGAGGAGGAGGAGGAAGGGCGAAGAAAAAGGATGTTTCCATCTGTCACTGAGTGTTTTCTTCTAACAGCTGCTGATCTGACTAATGACAGTTGCATAATTACCATTTCACACGTGTTTGATAATGTTCTTTGTTTGGTCTGCCAATTGTCTCCATGGAGTATATTCAGTGGTGCTATTCAAGAGCTGAAACCTGCTTATTTAAAATCCATGCCTCGAGCAATTTGAAAAATATGAGCTCCCTGTGTGAAACATTTATGCCTTCTGAGGTTTTTTTACCAAAAACTTCTAGTAGACTTAATCTTCCCTCTGAAACTTGTTACTGGGAAGTCGAAGATGCACAAATATTATGGACCTTTTCTGGATGTGTATGTGCCCAGTCCAGTGTCACAATCTGGGAAAGCCTGATCTTTAGTCAGACATGAACACAGGAGTGATTTTAAACAACACGTTTGAAGTACAGATATACTGATGTGATCCAAACCCACTGAAGACAATGGGAGTCATTCCATTGACTTCAGTGGTCTTTGAATCCATACTCTAATCTGGCTACCAACAAAGAGTGTCCATGCCAGTAAGAATGTCTATGCCCGTCAGGATTTTTATCAGATAAGTGCAAATTTTAGTGATACTTTAATCATACCTACTATTCTCTAGGTCATTCAGCTATTGCTGTCCTCCTTATGTGTTGGTGAGACTCTGAGACTACATATTCCTTTCCCTGTGACCCTTGCATTCAGATTACCCTGCAATTAAAATTAAATTTATCCTCTGACTCTCCCAGTAGTCAATATCCTCACTTAACCATATCAATAATTAGTTTTTCAGAATTAAAAAAAAATACTGAAATATTTTCTATGAACATTTTTATTACCTTCCCTCCCACTCCCCACATTCCAACCCACTATAGCTGGTCAGAAAACTGCCAAAGCTTTTTCCCAACAAAAATGGAAACATTTTTCATGAACATTTTCATCCAAAGCAATGGTATTTTTTGACTAGCTCAATTCATGTTACTCTCTGAGGTTGATTTGTTTTTTTTAAATAAAAAAAATTATCAAATTAGAGAGAAAAGTCACAAATGAAAGTATAATTGGAAATAGTCAGATCTCATCAGTGCTCAAAAAGCATTCACCTCTGAAAACCAGTCCAGTTTGTAAGAGTTAGGTATTTTAATTTTAATTATTATTGTATTTGGGCAACTAAATATATAGTTAGCTTCAGGCACACAGTTTTGAAATTGTTGACCACATTCGCCTTGACGCAACAGACGCAGCAAAAGCAAATGTGAGAAAACACTTGTGAAGTGTAGGCTGAAAAGTCACTCAGCAGTAGTAACATTTATTCAGAAAAGAAGTTCTGGCATATTTACAAGTATGTATTGACCCATAATAGCCTATCATATTCTATTTTACAATAGTTCTTACACCACCTTCATCGCCATAGTATCTGTGTGCATCAAGCAACACGATTAACATCTGTCAAGTGTGATTCAGTCACTCTTTCATCATCTCTCCAGGGGATAAATTGTGTGTTCAGTGGTAAGTTTTGTTTTGGTAGTGTGTGTGTGTGTGGGGGGGGTGTTTTAAATGTACACTGTAATATGTGTATCATCATGACTCAGGCATCGAGATACAGTCTGTCATAATTGATTCATATTTCATGACATTATGTGCTCTTGTAGTTTACCACAGAGAGATGAAATACCATTTATAGAAATTCTTCACCTTTTTTGGCTGGTTGGAGTTTAGCTGTTCTGAAAGTCCATTGCTCAGCTGCTTTACTAAAAGAACATAGGAGATGGTTGAAAGTCTGATGGGCTGTATGTCTCTTAGCACCTTTGGAGTTTTTACAGTCCAGAAGAATGATTATAGCATAATTCCAGTCCTTTGACACTTTCTTATGTGTAGTTCAAACGGATGAGTTTCACTGGCTCCATGTTATTGGGTTTCCTTCAACTTTTATGATATCACCAGTGATACCATCTGTCTCCGGTATTTTTCTTTTTCAGATCTTCATGACTTTCTGCATCTCTTCTCTGAGTGCATAAGGGAAGATTTCGTCTTCACTTCTTTTTTATGTCATAAGAGGTGGTGGAGCTTGTCATGTTTGTCTCTATGTATTCTTGTAAAGCTGCTGGTAAAGCTCATTGCTCTCTGCAGGATGTGATCTCTCTCTGTGTAATTACTCTTCCATCGCTGTCTGAGAGGGACATCTGGTGTCAATTATCTGTTGTCTTCTCATCCTACTGCAGCTGTTTCTTTTAAGAGTATTTTAAATCATTTCTGTGTTGCACTGTATTTTCAGATTCTTTGTGATCTTTTTGCTCAAGGTCAAGCAGAACTTTTGAGTATGGAGCAATCTTTTTTTTCTCCTAAATTCTGTTTCTTTCATCACAGATGGCTCGTATTCATCTATACAACAAAACTGGTCATAACAATGGTTGGTTATTTAACACAGATAAGGACTACCACTGTAATAATATAACTTGGACCTCTATGAATGCAGCTAAAATGAGATATAACTAGATTTTTTAAAAAATGCTTTAACCTAGTAAAGACTTGGCTGTAACTTGGTTTGATTGTATGAAAAGGCAGGTCCAAATTGTTAGAATATAGCTGGTGCTCACCCATGTTAATGGTTCTCTATAACAGCCTCTTCAGTGATAGAGAAAACCCAAGAGCTTGCCTATATCTGTTTCAGTCTTTTTCCACATATTTCCATTAAATATTCTTATCACTTAAGCCATGATTTAGCATGGTACTTAAATATGTGTCTAACTTGGAGCACATGAGTAATCCAACTGAGCTGAATGGGATCATCATATGCTTAAATACCTTGAAAGGTTGGGGCCCCTCTGTTTAAAGGCAAAATTCATTGAAGGTCTGCACTGCCTTATTCTTGAATAATACTTGTGGAGGTCCCCGGTGGCAGAACTTCTGCTGGGAGATCAGACTGTTATACGTGAAGGGGACAGAACCTCAGTTATACAGAAGGAAGGTAAGGATCTGTCACTGTGCCAAAGTAGTCAGTGTTATCTAGAAGGTGGACATAGCCCCCTGGGTGGCCAGAGGCTTGACTGGAGCTTGACAGAAAACCTCTTGGTAGCAGAGTTGCTGTGGTGTCCTGACAAGGGGCTAAAGCTGGTGATAGAAAACACATGGAGGTCACTGGCAAAAAACATCTGCTCCATAGGTGAAAATCTAAAGTCCTTGTCTTCACTCGAGCTTTGTACTGTGAATTAATTGATTGTCAGTTTGCTTGAGGCAATTAACACATTTGTTCAAGTTGGTCTGGATACTCCACAAATATTTGTTCTAGGCTACAAATGTTCATTGTATTTGGCTTCACAGTAAAAAATTCTTGAGCAGACAAACCTGGAGACACAGTTCCCTTCTAGCTTTCCCTTTGCCCTTTGGAGGAGGGAAGGTAGTAATTTGCTGTTCACCTATATTAGATCAGGTATAGAGTCTGTTCACATTGCCCACACTTTTTCAGTTTTTAGTTGCATTGACAACACACAAATGTACTGTTAAAGTTTTCAGAAAAAAAGGAGTTCTTGATACATTTTTTTTGCTCCCTAGTAAAACCAAATCACTTTGACAACCTATATTTTTAAAGATATTTTTCAGTAAACATAGTGGTCCCAGTTCTCCAATCCTCCCCTTGTTATGTAAATTATGTCTCATCCCACTGAAGTCAATGGAGTTATATTGATGTAAAGCCAATGTAAGTAAGAGGAGAATCAGACCCAGTTTTTACTGTTTTTTTTATTTCACTAATTTACATCTTCTTATGAAACATCACATTATTCCATATGTGATGTGTTTATCGTGTACATTGCAACACATATTTTAGCAATCCCAGGTAATTAATGATGACAACAAGAGAAACATACACAATTCCACACACACAGTGTTGAAAATTTACACTGTATAGCATATCATCCAGAACATTATCTATTTCAGCAAATTCAGAGAGAGATTCCATAGACCTTACATTTATTAGCCATGCTATCTGATCACCGACACAAGAGTACATGACTGGGAGAAGTAGTTTTGACAGAGGTCAGAAGCTTATCATTGCTTGGTAACCACTCCATTAGTATTCTGTTATTTACCATGTCTCGCATTTCTCCTTTGCTCTCACAGAGATGATCTGCCATGGCATGACATCAGGAATAAGACATTTAAAAATTCTGGCAAATAGTTGCAGAAATTAAAAAATAAAAAGTCTATAATACGTGTTTGACATATATTTTTTTCTTAGCACATGGTTGAACAGCACTGATTGGGCAATGGAAAAAAATTTATGATGTCAGATCCTGGTTGATTATTATTATTACTGTTATTGCAATAATAAGACAAGATGAAAAAGAAAATGTATATAATACTTAACTGTCTCTGATAGTGCTTTTCATCAGTAGATTTCAAAGCACCTCACAATCTTTAATGTATATATCCTTACAATGCTCCTGTGAGGTAGGGAAATGCTATTATCCCCATCTTACAGCTGGGAAACTGAGGCATGGAGGGCCTAAGTGACTTGGTCAAAGTCACACAAGAAATCTGTGGCATAGCAAGAAATTGAACCCAGGTTGTCCAAGTCCTAGGCTAGTACCCTAATCACAGGACCATGCTTCGTCTCTGATAGTGATTTTAAAAATGTATACATGCCCTGTGTCTGATGTCCTCTTGTTTCCAAACAGAAATATAACTAAAACTAAGGACATCCTGATCATAATAATAATGCTTACCTTTTATATAGTACTCTTCATCTTGAGATCTCTTACCACTCAACAAAGGAGGTAAGTAAACATAATTTCCATTTGATAGTAGGAGAAACTGAGGCATGGTGAGGTGAAGTGTTTTAACCAAAGTCAAACACCAGGCTAGTAGAAGAGCTGGGAATAGAGCGTGGGTCTTCTGAATCCCAGTCCAGTAACCTATTCACTGGTCCACCGTTAAAATAAATCCCAATTGTTAGAATAGCCCCTCGGATACACAGTATATCCCCTAAAAGCAACCCAAATTACCAAATATATAAAATAAAATAAACACACTGTGACATTGCACTCCATATGCTTTATAAAAATATGTTTATAAGTGTGAATATGATGTAACTGGAATATGCTTTATGCAAAAGTTCTCTTGTAAGGTATCATTACAAAGTTTATAATCTACTGAGTGTGTTCATCCTATTTGTATGAATGTATCATTATTGTATCTGAAACTAGGGATATGAAGTATAACTCTGAGGTCCTATTGTAACTATGCAGAGTGTGGGCCATTAATGGTGGTTTAGAAACTTGAGGGCTCTGATTGACTAGGACAAATGGTTTATTTACCATGAAGCCTTCCTGTAGACATGTGGGCCAGCCCTGGAACAATGGAGGGGGGGTCTCACAGGACATGTGAACATGTCACCTGATTCTGGAATCCATCTTCAACCATTTAGAAGGAGTTGTGGGAACCCAGAGAGACAAAAGATTTCTGCCTTGTGCCAAAGATATAAAAGGGGGTGGAACAGAACAAAGGGGTCCCAGTCTTGAGAAAGCCCCTGCTTTTCACCTAAGATGCCTGCTGGAACTAACAAGGACTGTACCAGGAAAAAGCATTGGGCCCAGACTAGGAAGGAGTCTAGTTTGTGAAAGAAGCGTATTGGAACATCACTGAGGGTGAGATTTACCTGTAATCAGTTTCTTAATATATTAGGCTTAGACTTGTGTGTTTTGTTTTATTTTGCTTGGTAACTTACTTTGTTCTGTCTGTTATTATTTGGAACCACTTAAATCCTACTTTTTATACTTAATAAAATCACTTTTGTTCATTGATAAACACAGAGTAAGTGATTAATACCTGGGGGACCAAACAGCTGTGCATATCTCTCTATCAGTGTTATAGAGGGCAGACAATTTATGAGTTTACCCTGTATAATCTTTATACAAAGTAAAATGGATTTATTTGGGGTTTGGATCCCATTGGAAAGTGGGTGCTAGGTGCTAGAGATAGGTGACCTGCTGAGCAGTTTTTGGGTAAACTCTGCAGCTTTGGGGGCATGGACCAGACCTGTGTCTGTATTGCAGCAGGCTAGCGTGTCTTGCTCAACAAGGCAGGGTTCTGGAGTCCCAAGCTGGCAGGGAAAATGGGCTCAGAGGTAAATTCAGCACATTAGGTGACAGTCCGAAGGGGGTCTCTGTGACCGAACCTGTCACAGCCACAAAATTACAATTAAATAGGAAATTAAAATCCCCCATGAAATATGGATGAGACAGCACCATCATTCTATTTGCATAACAGCTATTCATAGATTATTATCCCTGTAACCATTATAGAAATGGGACAGAGGAAAAGGGGAGTGCACAGGAAAGATACTAAAAATAATTTCCTCCTTTTTGTATTTCTAGACATCTTCATTGTCACTACTATAGGCTTTCTATATTGCAGAATCAGCCAAAAGCCAGCAGTCCTTCCCTCTCTCCTGTCTCCCACTTGGCTGTTGTGCTCAGTAGCCTCAGGCAATTGGTCTGCTTTTAAATTTATCTTCTACTTAAAGAGCTAAATTGGGACTTATTATACAATGTTCCCAATTCAGCAGCTTCTGTAAAGGGTAAACTGAAAAGTTAGAGATGACTCTGAACCAAAACTCCAACTCGACGCATGAGATTTAAACTTCTTTACTGTATAAAGGGTTGAACTAAAAAATCCAGATACAATTCCCTTCTTGCACCCTTACAGAGGCCTGCAATCTAATCTTCAGTGCAAATTTGCCCCAAAGTTGAGTTGTCTGGGGTTCAGATAATTGCTGAAATAGATATGAGCTGCAGACTTGGATCTGAACCTGGGTTCAGACCAAGCATATGGTTCAACCCCTAAAATACATCTCTTAAGGTGATACTCCCCCCCCTTCGCACTGCTCTGCAGCAAGCAAACACCCTGTAGCTCAGAGACTAGGGCATCCAAGCATTTGTGCAGCTTCTGTTTATGTCACATCATGAATTAACTGTCAGCGGGTGTCAGATATCTGCACATGAACAGAAGCCTTCCAGAGGAAAGTGCTTTAATCAGATCTCAACAGTCTCACAGCCTCCATCAGTCTACACAGCAAAAGCCCTATTTGATCTTGAACTCAGCTCTCTACAGGATGAGGCATATTGCAGTGCTGTAGCATAAGGTGGTTAGCTCTGTGCACTGGTGTAAAGTATAAATTTGTTTTGAATATGGATTAGAAGAAATTATTTTTTTTTGCCTGCAGTGCAGGGAACCATGCTTTACTTTAATTAGCCATCACCTGCAAATTCAGTTTAAAGAACTGAATGCTGTCTATTTGCAAAGGGGTGTCGCTAATTCTGCCCCTGAAATTAATCCTTAATTTGAAATAACATCAGTTGAAAGACTTTTCGGATGTTAGTTTGCAGAGATTCTTTTTATTCAATTAGCTCTTTGGAGCAAGTGAGATAGCATCTAAACACTTTCACTCTGTTGATTTAATTCTCCACATGTCATTCCCATTTTCTCATCCACTTTCATATTCACATAATTTATTGGTTTGAGCTTTTTCAAACCTACTATAAATGAGTAACAATTAAGCAAAATATTTGATGACTCTTTATGAAAATCTTTAAAAGAAAGGCTGCTGCTCTGTTGACAGAAGAGAAAGGAGAGATGAAAATAGATTTTACTCAGAGTAAATTGAAAGCTGGCTTCATTGCAATTTCACATAAAGGCTTTTACATGTTGATTCCCTTTTAATTAATACAGGAGGCAGTGCAGCTGTTTGTTCTTTCCTGAAGTTCTCTCATCATGGTAAACAAGTCTTTCTGCTCTCTTTTCTGTCTATCTTCCTTTCTTTTGCATGCTCAGTGGCACTTGCTCTCTCTCCTTCTGTTTTTTTTTTAAACTTTCTCTGTCTGCCCAGGTCCAAAAACTGATAATTCCACTGAGTAGAAAGTGATTGTAGTTTATTTATCCTATTTCTTTTTTAATAACACAAGATATTTTCCACATTAAAAATAACATCAATGAGATTTTAAACAAGAAATAATATCACTTGTGTTACGTTCCTCACAAGCCAATAAAGATTGGGTTGGGCCAGTAGGCAGACAAGAGGCTTCCAGTGAACATGTAGTTGGTGTGGGTAATGATTCTTCTAGTTGAGTAGGTGTCATTTTCTGCTTTGAGTAAACTAATGAAAAAGCATGGTGTCAGGTGGCATTGTGCTCTTGAAATTGACACACATAAAGATAACTGCTATATGTCACTAACACCAAATCTTATTTATTTCTCTCCTGATAGTAATCATGCTGAAGGCAATGAGGTCAGCACACGTTAAGCGGTGGGGGACATTCTCCGGCTTCTTGGAAAGGGTATCCCCCTTGATGGTCTAGAAAGTCAGGAAGTGACTTTCTCCTGCAGCTGCAGACCATGTCAGCATCAAAATCAGTATTCCCCGCTCCCTAGGTGACTGGAAGGTGGGGGGCACTATATGAGCCCTCTTTTACCTGGACCAGGCAGAGTAGCATCCACCCTCCCATACATGGAAGTGGCGAAGTACCGGGTTTTGTCAGGATCTGCTATGGGCATTGCGCTATTCGTCATTTCTCTGGGGGCTGGGAAGGAATTTTTCCCTCACCTCCAGACTGGCCAAGGTGAAATGGGTTTTTTTCACCTTCCCCCACAGTGGGCTCAGGGGGGCTTAGCTGAGGCAATGAAATGGGCATTAGGCTATATGATGTCGCAACTCATTCTGTAAATGCAGGGTGGATGTCCAGTGTAGGTACTCTGTAGGGAGGAGATACAGTGATCAGATCAAATGGATTGGTAAAGGATTTAAAGGAGATCTTCTTTAAAGGAGTAGAAACAGGAGGGGCGGGAGGAGGGGTGGGGCTCCTATGACTGGTATGGCAAGGAGCCACCTCCCTCCTTTATAGCCCCACCCCTTTACCTTCATTCAAAGGGTTGGGGGATGGCGAGATCTCAGCAGAAGGTTGGTGGCTGATCAGGATGGATAAGGGGGAGAGCTGACGGAACACCGCCACAACTGATTGATATTGATATTGCACTGTACTCTTTTATCTGCCAGGTACTGACAGGCATTTAAAAATTAAGTTGAGGCCTAATTAAACCACATCCAGTGTCTTCTGTCCTCCTTCCAGTATAGCTGGATGATGTGGGGGCTTGTGCAAGTCAAGCAAGTAGGATTTGTCCCTTATTCTTTCTTAAATAGAAACAGAAGTATGCAAGTCGCACTAAATTAGGAGGCAGAGTGCTAATGGATGGAACACTGGAAAGGAAGCTGGGAGACTCTGGGTTCTTCTGCTGACCTGCTGTGTGACCTTGAGCAATCACTTGAGCTCTCTGTTTCTCCTCACACCCTATGTATATTTTGTCTTATATATTTAGATTGTGAACTTTTAGGGACAAGGTTGGTCTTTCATGGTGTGCTTGTACAGCACCTCACACAATGGGGCTTGTAAATAATAAATTCAATACCCATATTTTATTAGCACAATCATAGCCCCCCATAGGAGATTTTTGATGCCAATAGGAGATAGTGCAGGAGTTAAAAGTTCATCATAATAAAACCCCCCACACACATTCGGGAGTTTTATAGCTTATCTATGTTCTGGATTTTAGCCATACAACAACTCTGATATGTTGGGCATAGGGTGTCTAATTTATGCATTAAGCCTTAAAGTCAATCTGATAATCTCATACTACTTTTATCTTTGTACTTTTTTTGAGAAAGCTGCCAAAATTCTGAAGGCAGCTGGCCTATAGGAGCATTTATTTATGTAACAGTGTGGTGAAACCACTAGAACAAACAACTAACTCACAGGGAGAGCCTGGGTTTTATGTGTGACAAGGCAGTCTGAAGAGAGAAAAGGAGGAGGTGGGGGCTTCGATTAATCTCTATAATTTACTCGTATTTTTATCAAATAATTTTCTTGCTGAAATTCTCACCAGAAAATACAAATGCATGTTTGGTTGCAGCCAAAGGATGAAATGGTCCTGATTCTGATCTTACGTCAGTTCAATACTCTATAACTTGACTGACTTTAGCAGTGTTACTCCTGACTTCCTGTGTGCCCGTAGAGTTGACAACTGGCTTACATCCAATACGGATTACTATTATTTGAGTGAAAAATATATTATCTATGTAAACAATTGAAAAGTGGCTCTGCATAATGCTATTGATCAACTTATCTTCAGACCATCTCTGAAAGATAAGTCTCCTATCTTAAATGGTCATTTTAAATCTCTCTCAAGGTTTCTCAGGTGTCCCCCCCCCTCCCATTTTAATTAAAAATGTCAAAAAATTCTATGTTGTAACTTACTTTTGTTGTTGCATTAGCTGTTACTGTGGCTTTGCCCCTGTTCTACCGTAGGTTGCTTTTTTTCCCCATAATGCCAAATTGCCTGTGTCACTACCATCTCTATACTAATAGGAATCTGTCACATGGTCCCGAGCCCTGTTTACCAACTCCTCTTGTACCTGATCCTCTTCTACTTGAACTGAATAGTAAAATTGCCATTGACTTCAGTGGGAGAAGGGTTGAATGCATTAGACCAGTGTTTGTCAACCTTTTTGATATCAGGGACTGGATTGCTGCTTTCCTAAACAGTGTCCAGGAGATCTCAGAGACTGGTGCCGGTCCACAGATGGGTCATTGAGAAACACTGCATTAGACTATGAAAAGGAGTACTTGTGGCACCTTAGAGACTAACCAATTTATTTGAGCATAAGCTTTTGTGAGCTACAGCTCACTTTGTCGGATGCATACTGTGGAAAATACAGAAGATGTTTTTATACACACAGAAAGCTTATGCTCAAATAAATTGGTTAGTCTCTAAGGTGCCACAAGTACTCCTTTTCTTTTTGCGAATACAGACTGACATGGCTGTTACTCTGAAACCTGCATTAGACTATATTTTCTTCTCACTTACACTATGATTGTATTGCCTTTGGTGGAGTTGTGCTTGATTTACACCTGTGTAAGTGAAAGGAGAATTGGGTTAATTAACTTTAGAGGGAATTTCTAGCACTCAGCATCTCTTAGAATTAAACCCAAGTCCAAAATGACATTCACAGCTGGGCAGAAAAAGTCTGACATAGGGCAAGTAGGTCTTGTGCTTCACTATAAAAATTGTTTTGCAGATCTTTTAAGGCCAAATGTTTCCTTCCTTCTAGAGCTAAATAAATTCTGCTGCAAACCCTATCTTTAATCTGTGCAGGAAATGACAGCATAGGTCTAGGCAGAGAAATCAATATTATTAGTTGTTCTGGGCCTGATTCTCCTCTCACACTGGAGGAAATAGGAGTCACTGTTAAAGTCAAAGGAGTTACACTGGTGTACAGCCTATGAAAGTCAGACGAGAACCAGGCCTTCTGAGAGCATAAAGAGCAACAGGACAGAAACTGAGACCTGGAAATGAAATTTGAATATAAGTATTCGTGATACCAGAGCAGCTCACAGTCAACTCTAGAAGTGAAACATGTATGCGCTTTTAGAACTCATTTGAAATATTGGCTAAAAATATCTCTTCTTTTTTATGACACCCTTCTAAAGCTTGACCTCTGTAAAGACTGAACTATAGGAGCAGGCAATAAGTGTATGTGGAACAGCAGATTTGCCATGTAATGTGTGACACCCTCTCACCCCCACCCAATACATTTATCACACTTCCAAGATGCTCTTGTCTTTACGGCACATTGAAGAGTGTGGCTACTTCTCTTTGACTAGATTAATCCAAAAGGGACAAACATAGAATCTTAAAAAGCAGTTGCTTAAAACAATTCTTTTCAGTCTCTCTCAGGCCAACTTGCATGGATTTATAAAGGAATTGAAATCTACAGTATGGTTACTTACAGTCTCTCTAGAGAGTGTAGACTCAGCAAGATAACCTACAGCTATTCTATTAAAGAATGGAAGGGGAAATGCAATCTCTGAGATGAAATCTCACCGCTTCTTAACCCTGGGACAGGGGAGAGTCCTTCCACATGAGTTGTCTGAGCACTGGTTGCACTTAGGCTTCTGTAGCTTTTGGTGTTGGTTTCAGGCAACAACACTGAGCACAAGGTGACCTCAGTTTATATACCGTAGTTTCAGGGCTCCTTGTGTGGGGAGGCACCCTCTGATTTCTATTGGACACATGCCAAGTGTGTCTTCAGATTTCAGCTCTCAGTTTCTCTGCTGCTTCCAGTAACATCCAGTAAATTGCAATGGTATATAACAAATTTCCTTAATCCTTTTCTTGTTGGAGGCTTTTTAAATTTTATTTATTTCAAGGATTGTATTTCATTATTAGCCCCTCCTATCAATCAGGACTCCCCACCCCCCAAGCAATTTCTCTTAATATCCCAAAGTTATACCTGGTTTGTACCTTTCAACATTTCTCCTTCCTTGTGCCAGATAATTTCTATTAGTTCTAGAGTGCAATGATTAGTATGAAAACTAACTAAATCCTTATAACCTTCTAAATATGGAAGACATACTCCATACATTCCTTGATTATACTAAGCATTTCACATTATTTAGGACTTATAATAGAACAAGAGACATTTTCTACATATGGAAGGATATAGATCAAACTCACAAGGCAAATGAATGTGCAGATTCTAATTTGGGGTGAAGGACAGATTATTCATGGTATATTTGATTTGCAAGGAAAATGTATTGTTTATAACTTAGGGTGAAAATACGTGGCTTGGATTTCTTGGGGTAACAGTTGGCCCAGTTTGACCTTCAATCTTACAGCCATTTCTAGTTTGTTTAACTTGGAGCTTTCCCATCTCTTCTTTATCCAGTCAATGTGCAATGGGCTACTTTGCAAAGGAAAGCAGGTAACTCGATATATTGTAGTTAGGTTGGAGGTAGAAAAAGATTTATACTTGTGCCAATAATGACAGATTCTTGCCTAGGTGATTAATAATGATTTTATCTAGCCATTTTAGTTTCTATAGTTGGGGAGGGGAATGCCTGACCTTGGCAGATCTGTGAGTCTTTTGACAGTGTCTCACATGTCAACCATTTTCTTATTGTCTTCATAGGTGCATCTGCTCACTAACACAAGCTACTGTGAGTACATCACAGAGTACCTGTCCTCCTTTATCTATCCTGGCTTCCCATAGAATTTCAAATCCAGGTCAATGTCTCAGTCTTCAATATCTTCAAAGCACTCTATTACCTGCATCTGGGATACCTAAAAGAGCCTTTAAAGCTTCAGGATGAAGACTCTGGTTGACAATGTCACTCCTCTGGCACAATGGAACTTTCAACAATGAGAGTAAAGCCCATCTGTGCAGGAGACAGGGACCTACTTGGGGGCAGTCTGAGACTGTGAACTGATCTCCTGCCATGAACTAAGGACCATCACAAATCTCACCACTTTTTGCTCCAAGTGCACATCTCTTTGGCCTTGCCTTCTGTAATATAAACAGATAGCAATGTCTATATTTATTTAATCAAAAAACAAAGCAACCAACCTACCAAAACATGACACTCCACTGCACATATTTCTTCCTCTGGGCAGGGGATGAGAGAACAAACAACACGTGACAGATGTGTAGTCACATTGTGTAGTGCACTACTGGGGGGCACTCAGACACTACAGTTATGAGCATGGTATAAAAACCTATATAGAATAGAATAGCTGTGTGTCTGGTCAGAGATATTTGGTATTGTGCTAAACATCCTTGTATGAGAATTTTTAAATGGGTGTATCACTTGTTAAGGAATAATATTTAATTTTAGTTCCTACCAGCTGACAGTAAATGAATCATCCCAGGAGGAGAAATCATATTTAGACCCATATTAGATGATCATGTAGCTTGAAACAAATGACTGCTTAACCCTAGAAGCATTGCCTGCGAGTAACCACTGACCCTTAGTTAATGACATTTTGATGAATCCATAGCTGTTGTAATTGAATGATGGTATTTATATGGTTGTGGCAAGAAAACACTACTCTGGCGGATTTATACCTGTTCATTTTAAAAGGTTAAAGTTAATAACAGGATAATTGTTAAAACAGGAGCAATTAAGATTTTAATTAGATGCAACATAATAGTTTTTTTTTTAAATTTAATCTCAAAACAGACTTTTTTAGATAACTAAAATGTTTTTTTCTAATGTATTCAGATGAGGCTTTAATATACTGAACTCCTCATTTCCTGTTTGCCCTCTGCATTATATACCTTTCACAACTTATTGCCCAAGTGTTCTTGAGGGTTAATGGTCTCGTAGGTAAAGTATATAAAACTAAAGAAGCTGGGTTGCAGTGGAAAATATGGGAGTGCACAAAATCAGACAATGGAAGAATTATAGCTAAGGAAGATTCTGCGCCTAATCCAGCAAGTGCTGCATGAACACAGTTCCCATTGCAATCCATGTTCCTCATATAGAGACCTTGCGGGATGGAGCTTAATGTCATGTAAAGAGCCCCAATCAATGCATTTGAATAAACAGTAGCAACAATGAAAAGTAGGGTTAGCTAATAAATAAGGCCTACCCTCATTTATTGGCTAGAGCTGTCACTTGAAGTGTGTGAGATATTCATAATAAAATAAATACATTGTTTATTCAGACTGTTATAAATTAAGAAAAGGGGGATCATTTGAGCAAAAAAAAAAAATGTATCAAAGATATGTAAAAAAATCTTATGGAAAGAGTCGATATTCCAGTCACAATCACTCTATTTTCAAGCAACAGCGGGATTATTTCTAAATAAGAATAGACTTGTCTCTGTTTGAAGAAGGATTCATTTTTGTTTCAAGATGACATTGCAGATAAGCCATGCCAAAGGTTACTTTTTGCTTGCTTTTATGTGAAAATAGCTACTTTAAGCGGGTTCAGTTAAAATTTTCCTTCCTGCTTTATAGCCATACATTTTGAAAGATTTCTCTTATTTAAAATGGGAAATGCCATTAGAACCAATAAAGATGCTGCAACCAGAATGAACTTATAATGTGCATTCATTGTAGTTGAACATTTTGTATTAATTAATATTTTGGACAAGTATAATTCCGTGAAACAAAAGGGTAAAAACTTTCACATAAAATTCCATGTAATATACATGGCAACGTTTATACTTTCCTCTCTGACTTTGATCACCTCTTCCTCACTCTTCCTGCAGTAGCACACTGCTTGGTAGCGTAAGCCTATGCCCCTAATGCAAGTGTTGTGAAACATTAGAAAAAAGGATCATTCTACAGAGACTGACAGCCCCCTCCCCTCCAACACACAAACATAGTCAATCTTTTCCCTTCTTCACTTTTTTTCAACATTCTGGGTACATAGCAGATTGGAAATTAGCATTGGCTAAAACTTCTCGACCCCACATGTCCAAATCTCAGATGTTCGCAGACTAGTGTTTCACTCATCTCTACACATAATTTAACTCTTGCTTTTCTCCTGAGCAGCAAGGCTGCCCCTGTACATTTTTAGTGTATTGTTTACAATTCATTATGTTTGTATCAAAGCAAAGCCTTGTTCTTTCCCTTAAAAAAAAAGCTGTTGATATAATGCAGTAAAAAATAATGCTCTTTGGAGTTCAGAAAGCTTTACAGTAAGAGAAAGGAAAGTTGGAGGGGGGTTGTGGGGATCAGAGAGGAAGGAATGGAGGGAAAAAACATTTTTCATCATCTCTTCAAGAACATTCTCTATTAGATGATCTCTTCTCTCCATTCCAAGCTTTAAAACTTTGGGACATACCACCCATAAGAGCCACAAACTGAGGGGATTCTAGGACACTTCTGGTCCCTAAAAGTGGACTCACTTCAGAGGATGACAAAAAGTACTATAATTCCTTATTTTTTTCTTATTAGCCCTCAGGTTTTATCCCTTTCTTTTCCTCACTAGTATGGCTGTTCAGGAAAGGTCAGGAGTCTATCACTGTCATTGCAGAAAAAATGTCTTGACAGGAAGTGTTTTATTTGGGGATGAATTTGCACAAGAAGGCATGATGTTGGAACACAAAGGAGTTGTGTGAAAAGGCCACTCTAGGGCACTTCCACAAGTTAGTATGCTGTCTATATATGAGTGAGTGAAGTGGTGTTGAGGGAAATTTTGCCATTGCTACTAGTAAATTCAGGATCAGATTGTGAAAAAGACACACACACACACACACACACGATGTAATTGCTGCTTCAGAGTGCCCTAATGACTGGAACAATCTAGGGTTCACCTAAAGCTGTTTTCCAAATACGTCCATCTGCAGAAAGTTTTAGCTTCCCCCAGCTTCCTCCTTACAACCCCATTGCCTCTTCATACATGAATCCCCATAGTCATAGGAGATGCTCCACAAAGATGTGGGCAGTTGGGGAATGTCACAGGAGCTGCTGCTGTCATCCACATGTGGTAAATTGTGGGTGAATCCCCCTTTTTTTGAATCCTCATCTCAAAAAAGATATACTGCCATTAGAAAAGGTTCAGAAAAGGGCAACTAAAATGATTAGGGGTTTGGAACGGGTCCCATATGAGGAGAGATTAAAGAGGCCAGGACTTTTCAGCTTGGAAAAGAGGAGACGAAGGGGGAATATGAAAGAGGTATATAAAATCATGAGTGGTGTGGAGAAAGTGAATAAGGAAAAGGTATTTACTTGTTCCCATAATATAAGAACTAGGGCCCACCAAATGAAATTAATGGGAGCAGGTTTAAAAAAAAATAAAAGGAAGTTCTTCTTCACTCAGCGCACAGTCAACCTGTGGAACTCCTTGCCTGAGGAGGTTGTGAAGGCTAGGACTATAACAGGGTTTAAAAGAGAACTGGATAAATTCATGGAGGTTAAGTCCATTAATGGCTATTAGCCAGGTTGGGTAAGGAATGGTGTCCCTAGCCTCTGTCTGTCAGAGGGTGGAGATGGACAGCAGGAGAGAGATCACTTGATCATTACCTGTTAGCTTCACTCCCTCTGGGGCACCTGGCATTGGCCACTGTCAGTAGACAGAATACTGATCTGGATGGACAGTCTGATGCAGTATGGCCATTTTTATGTTCTTATGTTTATGTCACACAGATCTTGGTGGAACTATCCCTGCCCTCCACACTCTTCAATACATATACAACTTTTTGCAATTAAACTTCTGGAATTTGGCCCATAGACTTAATTTTAAATTTTAAATAAAAGTATTTAGGCTCCTAATGGGATTTTCAAAAGCAGCTAGGTGCCTAAAACTCAGTTTGTGCATTTAGGTACCTAAAACTGATTCAAATGGATGTTAGGCACCAAGATGTTTTTGAAAAACACAATAGGTGCCTAAATTATGCAAAAAGTTCCTTTGTAAATCTGGACCTTAGACATTTAGCCCAATTTCATTGAAATGAGGTGGGACTTTGGTTCCTAGGTGCCGAAGTCAATTTTGAAAATGAGACTTATTAGCCTTGGTCATTTACAGTGCTTTTGAAAATTTGACACAAATCTGTCTAGGTTTTTGTATGCTGACCATCTGAGTATCTGATCACCTGACAAATATGATAAAAGAATAACATACAGTCATTTTTTCTAATATTTTTGTTCTTTTCAGTTGTGGGAAAGCTAACTCCCATGAGTTTTGTATTTAGTTCTGAAAATAGCAAACATTCCATCAGTCTTATTTCTTGTGGTAGTGAGTTCCAGTCTTTGCCCTATTTCCATGAAAGTTCTGTTTCCATCTATTGGTTGATAGTTATATTACTATAGCAAAATGTAGCTGTTGAGGAAAGTCTTGGTCATAGAAAGAGAGGCAATCCCTGAAGTAGCCAGTGTAAATCACATGAAGGGATGTGAATTCCAAAACAGAGCACTTTGATTTTATTGGAAATCATAGTATGAATGGTGGCATTAAGCAGATGAGTCACTGCAATATGTACCAGTTAGTTTCCAGGGTGTGAGAATGAATTGCAATAATTAAACCTGGAAGTCACAAGTGCCTGTAGTTACACCTCAGTATGACAGCATGGAGTATATCCTTGGGCCAGCTTGAGATGGAAGACAGCATTTATTTTATAGCTGTCTATAAATCCTTTGACATTCAAAAGGATTCCAAGGCTGCAAATCTATTTACTAATCTGAGAACAGAAGAGATATTATGGAGAAAGCAAGTTCTTAGTGTTTCCTGCTTTCTATGAACAGCATCTCTGTCTTGATTGTTTTTGACTACCGGCAGTTGCTCTTCATATAGATACTGATCTCAGAGAAGCGTCAAGTAAGATGGGGAAGAATGTAGTTAGCTGGCATTTTCAAAGGAACCTAAAATACTTAGGTCTTGTCTACACAGAGAAACTGATTGGCATAAGTATTGGGGAATAAAGTATTCAGCAATAGCTATTCTGAAGTAGCTACAAGAGTGGGCACTGTTCCAGAATGAATTGCTTTTATTCAGTAATAACTACTCTGCTTTGTAAGCAAAGTAATTATATTGGAATAAAGTCATTTAACCAAGAATAGTTTATTCCACAATAACTATGCCCATCAATTTCCCCATGTAGACAAGCCTTAGCCATTCAACTGCCATTGAAATTCAATGGGAATTGAGTACTTGAGTGCCTTAGGCTCCTTTGAAAAACCTAGCCATTACATTTGTAAAGGAGATGTGTGTTATCAACATATTGCTGATATTTCACCCCACACTACCTCCTAAGTATCACTAGCTTCCTAACTCTCTTTCTCTCTCTCTCTCTCTTCACAGATCAAAAGCATGAGTTTATTGCATAAAATATTTCATTTTCTATTAAAGAAAACCTATTCTAGATGGATTGTTTGGGGCTAGTTTTAATGTATTTCCTGTGACTACTTCACAGCCACCAGATCAAGTATAAATACAATATTATAATTAGCTTTTAGGTTGCATGCAACATTCATTTTTTTATTTACAGTTTCACAGAATGGAAATGTGTGAACTTGAGTTCCATCACACTGAATACTGGATATCCTTACCTTTCTGAGGAGAAATCTCTTTGGGCTGATTGCATAAGGGGTGGAATGTAGGAGAATTAAGATTGTGGACCTCTTGTATTTGGGGAGTTTAGATTTGGCACTCTCCTCCATAATCCTACTGAGTGCTTCTCTTTTGCAATCCTCCCATCATGGCAGCTGATTGTGTAGGGTCCTAAGAATCCTCAATTCACATTGAATTTGATGGGAATTGAGACTCTTAGGTCTGGTCAGCCATAGTCAGGGATGGTGGGTCATACTTTCTCCCTTCTCCCTACCTATTGCCCCCATGTGGTGAATTAGAGGAAAACCTAGGGACAGTATATAAAAGTATAAACCTAGGGACATAGAAACGTATAAACTCTCATTATGTACAGTTATATAGTAATGAATCCCAGAGTATTAGCAGAAAATGTAGGGTTGTAATGGACCTCAAGAGGTCATCAATTCCAGCTCCTCACAATGAGGCAGGATTAAATATACCTAGACCATCCCTCACAGTTGTTTGTCTAACCTCCTCTAAAAAATCTCCAAGGATGAAGATTCTGCAGTCTCCCTAGTTAACCAGCTCCAGTGTTTAAATATTGTTCTGGTCAGACATATTTTCGCTAATATTCAAATTAGATCTCCCTTGTTGCAAACTAAGTTGATTATTTCTCTCTTTCCCTTCCTTTGGTGGACATGGAGAACAATTTATCACTGTCCTCTTTATTACAATATTTTATATATCTGAAGACTTGTTATCATGTCCCCCTTCAACCATCTTTTCTCTAGACTACACATGCTCAGTTCTTTCACCTTTACACACGGGTCATGTTTACTAGGCCTCTTATCATTTGTGTTGCTCTCCTCTGGACTCTCTTTAGTTTCACAACATCTTTAAGTGTTGTACCATCTTTAAGTGTGGTACCCAATTACACTGCTCCAGCTGAGGCCTCACCTCAGTCCCTGGAAAAATCATGGAGCAGGTCCTCAAAGAATCAATCCTGAAGCACTTGCATGAGAGGAAAGTGATCAGGAACAGCCAGCATGGATTCACCAAGGGAAGGTCATGCCTGACTAATCTAATCGCCTTTTATGATGAGATTACTGGTTCTGTGGATGAAGGGAAAGCAGTGGATGTATTGTTTCTTGACTTTAGCAAAGCTTTTGACACGGTCTCCCACAGTATTCTTGTCAGCAAGTTAAGGAAGTATGGGCTGGAAGAATGCACTATAAGGTGGGTAGAAAGCTGGCTAGATTGTCGGGCTCAACGGGTAGTTATCAATGGCTCCATGTCTAGTTGGCAGCCGGTATCAAGTGGAGTGCCCCAAGGGTTGGTCCTGGGGCCGGTTTTGTTCAATATCTTCATAAATGATCTGGAGGATGGTGTGGATTGCACTCTCAGCAAATTTGCAGATGATACTAAACTGGGAGGAGTGGTAGATATGCTGGAGGGGAGGGATAGGATACAGAAGGACCTAGACAAATTGGAGGATTGGGCCAAAAGAAATCTGATGAGGTTCAATAAGGATAAGTGCAGGGTCCTGCACTTAGGACGGAAGAATCCAATGCACAGCTACAGACTAGGGACCGAATGGCTAGGCAGCAGTTCTGCGGAAAAGGACCTAGGGGTGACAGTGGACGAGAAGCTGGATATGAGTCAGCAGTGTGCCCTTGTTGCCAAGAAGGCCAATGGCATTTTGGGATGTATAAGTAGGGGCATAGCGAACAGATCGAAGGACGTGATCGTTCCCCTCTATTCGACATTGGTGAGGCCTCATCTGGAGTACTGTGTCCAGTTTTGGGCCCCACACTTCAAGAAGGATGTGGATAAATTGGAGAGAGTCCAGCGAAGGGCAACAAAAATGATTAGGGGTCTGGAACACATGAGTTATGAGGAGAGGCTGAGGGAGCTGGGATTGTTTAGCCTGCAGAAGAGAAGAATGAGGGGGGATTTGATAGCTGCTTTCAACTACCTGAAAGGGGGTTCCAAAGAGGATGGCTCTAGACTGTTCTCAATGGTAGCAGATGACAGAACGAGGAGTAATGGTCTCAAGTTGCAGTGGGGGAGGTTTAGATTGGATATTAGGAAAAACTTTTTCACTAAGAGGGTGGTGAAACACTGGAATGCGTTACCTAGGGAGGTGGTAGAATCTCCTTCCTTAGAGGTTTTTAAGGTCAGGCTTGACAAAGCCCTGGCTGGGATGATTTAACTGGGATTTGGTCCTGCTTCGAGCAGGGGGTTGGACTAGATGACCTTCTGGGGTCCCTTCCAACCCTTATATTCTATGATTCTATGATTGGGACAATTATCTCCTTTGTTAATAAATCCCAGAATGACATTTTCCTTTTTAACACCTTTGACAAATATTCAATTTTTAACCCACTATAACCCCCAGGTCCTCTTCTGCAGAACTACTGCCGAGCTAGTTATGTATCTGTGTATTTGGTTTTTCCTTCTTAAGTGTAGTACTTTGCACTTGTCTTCACTGAATTTCATCGTCTTGATTTCAGACCAATTTTTCAATTTATAAGTGCTTCCGCTGGAGTGGAAGTGGAAAAAAAATGAGCTCATTGCAGAGGAGTGTGAAGAAAAAAAAATAAAAATAAGCAATATTAGCATTGCCACTGTCATGCAAATTTCACAAGTGTCATGACACTGCCTGGTGCATGCCTCAGATCCCCCCGCCAAATGCACTCCATCAATGTGCCAATCACTATTTGTTCCAAATGGTTTGTCTATCACTCATTTAGATAGGAGGAAGAAAACCAGGATATTTTAAAAATCTAGTGTCCACACATGTAATGTTCTTGTTCAGATATTTCAGAAACTCATGAGCACATGCAGTATTTTGTGTCGGTGTCATTTTCCTTGTTGTACTGCTCAAGCACAGAAATCTCTTTTAGCCAATGAGCAATTCAGTGGGATTTCCTGGCTTATGCCAGCACCAACACCAGAGCTGAACCTTAGGATGCCAAAAGGTATCAAGATGGCAGAGTTCACACAGTTTGCCAGTGTGAAAAGTCTACATTCTCCTCCTGTGGCTAGTCAAGAACACTGATCACAGCCATTGTACTCCAGATAATCATCCCCAATAGATTGCTGCAAATTTGACATATTTCTGGGTAGGATTTCACTGTGACCTGTCATTGCCAAACATGCCAGGCTGTGAGGATGAAGGTGCAGTATTAGGTGTCATGTGCAGACTCTCCCTTAAATGCATTTAAGCCTCAACATGCAGGACTAGCCACATCATGCATGACCCATGTACATTGTAGCAACAAATAAAGGCAGCCTATATGGATCCTGGAATGACACCTCTGGGCAGCCTTCCATGAACACTAAGGCGCTGACAGATATCCTTATCCAATATTGAGGGATATTCATAGAGTCTACAGCTATATGAAGATGTTAGGTGGTTTTGAGATTTACTCAAACTGAGTTGAATGAATTTTAGAACTAAACTTGATTCTTTTTCTTCTCCTTTGTTCCATTTATATGGAGATGACACAGATCCTAGTTTCCTGGATTGGGGCAGAAACAAGTGCAGAGAAATCTATATAAGAGAGTTTTTACCTATTAAAATAAGGATTATAATATTGTGATGCTAAAGTGTGCAGTGCAGAAATATGCAGCCAGTTTTACAGAGGTGTGACTTCATTGACTTCACTTGATTTACACCTGTGTATAAATGTAGATATGAAAGAGACCATGATGGTAGCTGGTAAATCAGATCAGAACTCTGTCTACTTGTTAATATTTTAATGAAAGGGAAGGTAATGAAAGTGGAGATGATCATTCCTCAAACATTTCAGAAACTCCATCTGATCTGAATAAGCACCCAAAAACTGAAAGACTGGATTCTGGGGTACATCAAAGCTGCACTGGTGATGTGGCACAGTGTCCCTAAAAATCTGTATTTGGCCAGTGGAGGATCTCCCCATTACTGGGGAATGCTCTGTTGGTGTAGGGCTGATACAGGGACTGCTTACACAGGGCTGGTGTACATTTTTCCAAGGTGTTTTTATAAAAAAAAAATTAAGAAATTTAATTACCTTATTTTTAATTAAATTTTTTGGGAACATCTATTAATATAGATTTGTGTTTCATTTTTTGTAACATTTTCTGACATTTTTCATAGATGCTCTAATCAAAACTGATCAAAATTGCTTTTGAAACTTCAAATTTTCATTTATCAAAACCTAGTTTCTAGTAAGATCACAGACTTTTCAGGAAATTATTACTGAAATATTTAATTTCAAATATGTTATAAATAATAATTGTTAGAATGCCCATCAAATTCTGGAAAAAAATATTGCCAAAAGTTTAGCAAAAGACCAAGGGAATATGTCCATTTCAAACACTGTGAAGTGGAAACAACAAAATAAAATTCAGAAAATTATTTTCCTAGCTTTTGACTAGGTCTGTTTCTACATTTCTTGAATATAAGGCTTGTACTTTCATAAAACTGCGGTACATGTCTTTGACAATTTGGAGGGGGAATTTTCAGAAACACCTGGGTTCGTTAAGAATGCAAGTTGCACTGAAAGTCAGTGGGATGTGCTCTTGATGCACAAAAGAAATTAGGTGCCTAAGTTCCAGTTTTAGGCTCCATAGTGATGTACAAACTCCTGCTGAGCCCTGTAGGTTCCTAAATAATTTGGAGCCTAAAGTTTTTGCAGTAGAAGTTCCCTATGTTTCTGCCTCTGGTCATGTATGCTGCTGCCTCACTAGTTGTCCAGATGCCTACCTCCAACCTAAGCCCCAGAGTGATTCATAAACCAGGGAAGATAGGCACTGGGGGGACTGACCCAGTAAGCATGCTCAAATGTCACTGACTGGATCAGGTCCCTCAGGAAGTACATACAAAATAGCCCAGGGAGGAGATGCAGCTCCCTTATAACTTTTAGCTCAATGGTTAGGGTACTCACCCGGGCTGTGGAAGATCCCTGGTTCAAGTCCCTCACCATCTGAGAAAGAGAAGATATTTGAACTGGGAACTGTCACATCTCACAGGAATACTATAACCCCCGAACTATGAGACATTCTGTGGGGTTTCCTCAATCTCTCTTGTTGAAGCTGTTACACTGTGGGTAAATAAATTAGTCACTGGAGCAGGGGGACTGAATCCTGGGTCTCTCACGGCCCAGGTGAGTGCTTTAACTCCTGGGCTACAGAGTTGTGATTTTTCTCTCACACTCTCTTGTGTCATTTGGGACAACTCAGACTGCATTAATCACAATGATTTTCTAAGTGCTTAAAAGTTTGATACTCCAACTCTTACAATGCCTAACTCATTTTGTGCAACCAGGTTTAAGTCATTTAGGTGCATTTGATCCTCAGTGGGCAAGTGTCATAAATATAAAGGGAAGGATAAACCCCTTTAAAATCCCTCCTGGCCAGAGGAAAAATCCTCTCACCTGTAAAGGGTTAAGAAGCTAACGGTAACCTCGCTGGCACCTGACCAAAATGACCAATGAGGAGACAAGATACTTTCAAAAGCTGGGAGGAGGGAGAGAAACAAAGGGTCTGTGTCTGTCAGTATGCTGCTTTTGCCAAGGATAGATCAGGAATGGAGTCTTAGAACTTTTAGTAAGTAATCTAGCTAGGTATGTGTTAGATTATGATTTCTTTAAATGGCTGAGAAAAGAATTGTGCTGAATAGAATGACTATTTCTATGTGTCTTTTTTGTAACTTAAGGTTTTGCCTAGAGGGATTCTCTATGTTTTGAATCTAATTACCCTGTAAGGTATCTACTATCCTGATTTTACAGAGGTGATTCCTTTACTTCTATTTACTTCTATTTCTATTAAAAGTCTTCTTGTAAGAAAACTGAATGCTTTTGCATTGTTCTCAGATCCAAGGGTTTGGGTCTGTGGTCACCTATGCAAATTGGTGAGGATTTTTACCAAACCTTTCCCAGGAAGTGGGGTGCAAGGGTTGGGAGGATTTTGGGGGGAAAGATGTGTCCAAACTACGTTGCCCAGTAAACCCAGTTAGAGTTTGGTGGTGGCAGTGGATATTCCAAGGACAAAGGATAAAATTAATTTGTACCTTGGGGAAGTTTTAACCTAAGCTGGTAAAAGTAAGCTTAGGAGGTTTTCATGCAGGTCCCCACATCTGTACCCTAGAGTTCAGAGTAGGGGAGGAACCTTGACAGCAAGTTTTCAAAAAGACTCAGGCAAAATGTGCACTTCCAATGTAGTAATCTGAAGTGCAAGCTCCCAGAAAAGCACCCACAATTTAATTGGAGGTCCAAAAGTGAAGGTGAAATTTTTTAAACTAGAAATAGCCACCTGCAAAAGGACTGTTTTTCCTCTGAAAATGTAGATCTAAAGGTATGTGTAGCAGTCAAGATTAATATACTGTCTGTCTAGAAATGTAAGGAAATTGCTCAGTGCTGTTAATCAAATATTCTAGACCCTGTGTCCTTTGGGATCTATTATAGCCTATTCTTTAAAAACTTTTCTCAGTTTGTGCATGAAAAACCAAAGTAATTTTTTTAAAGTAGTTTTTCAGCATCTTTCATTTCGTCATCCCCTTTTCTTCTGGATTTGTGACATGCACTCACACATCTCCCAGATCATGTTCTGAAAGATAAACATTGCACAGTGAAAAAATGTATGATGTATATGACCTCATATAAGCTATGTAGCAGTGATGGTTCAATCACTTGCTCATTTGTTACTTGAAAATCAGCCTTCCAGAAGATGCAAATCCTCCCAAGTTCAAGTTTTTTTGCAAGCTGAAAGAAAGAAAGAAAGAAAGAAAGAATCCTTAAAAAAAATCTACCTGCACTTTACGGTATTACTGCCAATGGGTCTATTTCAGAGATGTAACTGACAATGCAATTTGTGTCTCTACATCCTCCTATATTATCCCTGTTCAAACATTCTAAAAGGCTGTACAATGCAAAGCAGAATATTGAAATCGTAACCAGAAGAGTTTACATATATAACAGCACGGATGGTTTCTAAATGTTAATTTGTACAAAATGTATCCTCATTAAATGACTTGTTTGATAGTGTGTTTTAATCAGCTTCATTGCTTTTTTGCTATTAGTGTCACTGGCACATTCTCTTGTTGCATGTGACTGTAATAGCACAGAGGATATATGCCCAAAATCTAAGTGCTTGGAAAAGTCAGTGCATATAAACTAGGGGTAAAATCCTGGCCTCATGACAGTCAATTGTAAAACTGTCATTGACTTCAGTGAGGACAAGACTGCATCCCAGGTTCGTAGATTTTTAGTATTTTAGAGTACTAAAAAAAAATCCAGTAGTATGAAATACCAGTTTAATGTTTGAACTATTTCCCCCTTCTAATATCCAATTCTTTATCCATTGAGGAATTTTACTTATGTATCTTAACTTTCTTTTAAAGTAGTTTTTGAGATTTCCAGGAAGTGTCTACTGGGATTATACTGTAACTGTAGAGATAAGACATTTTTCTTGAATTAAATAGACCAATATTTCAGGTCTCCTTTAGGTGACTCCTTTAAAAACAACCTTATTTAATTTAAAAAAATCTATATTTGTAGAACAGGACTTCAACCCTGGGACAGTAGGCTTGCTTTCCATTCTCAAATATTCCAGAATATAATTTAAAACTCGTGTGTGTGTGTGTGTATGTACAATAGCAGCTGATGAAGATTCCTCTGGAGGAGGCTAGCTGCCTGTCCTGCCTCTTCCACCTGTGGCCCCACGCCCCGCTCCACTCCTGCTCTGCCCCAGGCCCCGCCCCCTCACTGCTCTGCCCCGTACCGCCGCTTGCCATGTCCCTTCTGCCCTCTTCCCCCCCTTGAAGACCCTGCTGCCCTATCCACCTGCTCTTCCACAAGGCCCCACTGCCCGCCACTCCCCGCATCCCTCCTCTCCTCCACCCCCTCCCACTCAGGGGAGGAGAGGTGAGGAGGAATATGACGAGCAGAAGAGGTCTTTCGGGGGAAGGGGTGGAGGATAGAAGGGAACTCTGGAGGGGGCGGTGGAGTGGAGGAGAGGAGGTATTCACCAGGCAGCCGGTAGGGGCCTTGGGAAGTGGTGGAGCAAGGAGGGTAAGAGGCACAATGAAGGTGCGGCCATCATGTCCCAGGTATCGGGCAGTGGGTTGGCGATGGCTGCGCCAGGGGACGCTTAGCCTCCCCTGGCCTATTATACCCACCATGCATATCTCTCTCTCTCTCTCTGTGTGTATATATATATATATACATATATATATATAATACCTAAACACAATGTAACATAACACACACTGGTAGATACATGTGAATATTGATTTATTATTCATAACTATGAACATATTGCTTGAATATTTTGGATGAAGGAAAAAGGGATTTCTAAAGTTTGAATAAACCTTAACTGAGAACGTGAAGGCAACTGGGACCTGCATCTTCCAGCAGCTGTAAAGAGAGGGTGACCAGATAGCAAGTATGAAAAATCGGGACACTTTTTGTTCGGGGGAGGGGAGAATAGTTGCATATATATAACAAAGCCTCTAATATTGGGATGTCTGGTCACCCTATGTAGAGATGCTTCCACTATTTTGCCTTTGACCACACCAATTATGCCTGCTGGGTTTCTGTGTATATCAGTGATAGGAAGCTTCTGCCAGATTGTGCCCCAGAAATTCCTGAGCAAGGAAATCTTGCTGTGACTTGGTCTAGAAATAAATCCAGCAAAGCCTGGACAGAGAACTTGAACAACAGTAAACTGTGATAGTAAAGTAAAAGGGGTGTAGTGGATTTCACTTTGAAACCAGGACTTGGCTAGATGGTTCATCACTGCTCATGAGTACTCAGTACATCACGACTTCCCTGACGGTAACGTGTGATACGGTAGACTCAAGAAAACACAAGGAAGCTGCACAACATTGCAAGCACTAACATTGCAAATGGCATTGTTGCACCCACAGAGATTGCCACTAAGCTTGTTACTGTGAATAATACAGGAATCACAGCAATGCAACCATGGCAGATAGATTAAATTGAAATATACTAGATTCTTTGAACCAGTGCACAAGCTCAATATCCAGACATTTGCATCTCTAAGCGAGAAGATCATATCAAAAGTTAGTAGTGATAAGACAGTGACTATCGATGCAGACAGGGTGTTGTTTAACCTTCTTGCAGTAGCTGCACATATGAGAGACTGATCTGAAGGAAGTTTTCAGAACATGAGCTTTCCCCAGTTCCATATGCTCTAGCATGCTCTGATGGTGCTCTGAGAAAAAAAAAAAAAAAAAAAAAACACTGCAAAAAATAAGCTTTTGCCTGAATTAGAAAAAAGAAACAGTCAGTGTATCAACTGCCAGCATCCAACATGCCCACAGTGTGGATAGTGGGTGGCATGGCTGTTATACAAATGACAGGCAAGGAGATGCAACTATTTTGAAGAACTTACTGAACTGGGCTTCAGAATAGTAAGCCACCCTGCAGAGTTATGAGGTGGACTTTAGCCTGAGGTCAAAGAGAACTTGGCCAAAACTAAAATATTTAAATTTTTACCATGAAACATGTCTTCCTCCCTTACCAAAGCTTTCTTAACCAAAGCTGTGTCCCTCCAGCCATTCCAATCTATGCCATTTACCTTAGCAGTCTTAATAAATTCTTCACTGACTTCCCAAGACCCAGTCCTAATATAGTTCGTTGAGACTTCCACAAACTCAACTACTGCCTCTGGGGCAGACAGTGGCACTCACATTGGGGGTTTTAATACCTGGGCTCCCTTGTTTTGTTTTTTATCAGAGTTGGGGTTAAGTTTATTTTCAGACCCCTCCTACTTCTTCGCCTAGAGAACAGGGGGATTTCCCTTCCCCTGGGGTTTGTGCCCCCCACCCATGACCCCTTGATTCAACATATTCATCAGCAATTTCTGCAGCCTCCAAAACTGTGGAAGGTTTTTTTCATAGATGGTTGCTTTCACCTCATCTATAACAACCCATAACAATTGTTCCTGGACCATCAGATCAAACAGTTTTTCATAATCACCTTCAGCTCCTGCCCCCATTATCCATTTATGCACATATTCAACATGAGTGATATATATCGTCACACATTTTAAGATTTCTATATTTCAATCAGTAGGACTCAGGTAATCTTAAACCTTTCCAGTACATTTTCTTTAAATTTCTTATGCACCTTAGCATCACTCTCCTCCATAACACCGAAAAGTTGTCTGACTGTCCCAATTAATCTGGTTAGGAAGATAGGAATCCACTGATTGTCTGGGATCTGGTGCATTCCACACAGTCTCTCAAAAGTGGACAGGGAGTCTTCTACACAGTCTCTTTATAAACTGGGCAGAATTCCTCCCATTCCTTGGACGTCTGGTCAGAATTTATGAGCAAACTCTCAGTTCCTGATTTGGGGTTTCTTTTTTACGGAATATTCCCCTTTCTTGCCATACCTTGGCAGTCACCTCTTCCAAACAGCTGGCATAGACACAGAAATCGAATACAGGATCTGCTGTGCCAGCACATCCTTTGGAAGACTACTCAAATGAGTCTTCAGTGATAGGGATCTATAAAGAGGCACCAAGATCCTGATTTACAAGACATTTGTCATCCCCAACCTTCTCCATGGGTGTGAGACCTGGGTAACCTACAGACGACATCTCAAGCGGCTGGAGTGGTTCCAGCAGTACTGCCACAGGTGGACTCTCATGATCAGCTGGGAAGACCGACGCACTAACACCAGCGTTCTCTCTGCAGCCAGCATCAGCAGTGTGGAAGCGCAGGTCATGAAACACCAGTTCTGCTGGGCTGGCCAGTGTGTACGTAGGCCTGACACTTGCCTCCTGAAGCAAGTACTCTTCTCTCAGGTAAGTCAAGAAAGAAGGGCTTGCAAAGGGTAGCAGAAGTGCTTCAAAAGCATATTGAAAGTACACCTTAAAAAGGGAGGCATCAACCCAACAGACTGGGAGGACTTGGTGCGGAACTGAACACAGTTGTGCCATCCCATACACCACGTCACAGACCACTCTGAGGAGAACAGACGTGCTCATGAGACAGAGAAGCGACAAAGGAGGAAAGAAAGGGCACAACACTCCAGCCAACAACTATGTCTTCTCCAAGATTGCACCTGTCACTTCTCTGGGAAAATCTTTAGGGCACAAATTGGGCTCCTCAGCCACCTAAAAACCCACCAATGAACCCCCTTGACAGACATCATCCTTGTATCGAGGGATAGCTGAAGAAGACCTGGCTTCTATTAAAATGAATACATTATTTAAAAATTTTCTGTCAATGAATAAACTGTACTTTGGCCTTGTGTTTCATATTCATAAATGAAAAGAGCCTTATTAATAATTTTTCAAACAAACCATTGTATGAGTAGAATTTTTTGTCTTATTTAAAATAAATTAGTGATGATTTGTGTCAGAGAAATCTTTGGTATGACTAAAATATGTTTTCGTCTTTTAAAATGAATTGTTTAACCCCCCTTTTTAACTGGTCATTTTTTTCTTTCAATCTTGTCTTGACATCTTAAGTACATTTTTGTGGCCAATTCATTTGTGAAAAAGGTTGTTTTAACATGGGTACTAAAATCTTGCATTGGCATATCTTGCTGCCACTTTACTACACTATATCCAACCTAGATAAATACCAAAGGAGACTTCAGTCCAAGTATTGTAGTTGTTACTTTTTCTACCATGGTTACTATATGGCCAAAAATTTCCTGCCTGGACACCCAGTCTATTACTGCTGGATCCTCAGCTGGTGTAGATCTATGTAGCTACATTAAAATAACAGGAGCTATGCCCATTTACATCATCTGAGGATTTGACCTCCCATTTAAGGCAGTCCCATTATAAGGGTGAAATTCATCTCTGTTCAAAGGCCCAAGAAAAGGCTTGTCCATAACTGAAATCCCACTTAAATTCAATTTGAAAATGAGGCATAAGTGATGCATAGGCTTTGTGTGGGTCCTTGGTTCAGGGCTGAATTTAATCCTGTGTACAAAAAGATCACACCTACTTCCCCACACCATCTCCAGCACCAGCCAGAGACATTTCTGTATACTCATTTAAATTCTGTAGGATGTCAGAAACCAAGTAAAATTTTTCAAAATAGTATTTATTTTATTTTTGTCCATATTGGTGTATCTCTTGCCTTCTCCGAAATGTCATGCCACCATTCTTAACTAGAGATTGGCACAAGATACATGATTCAGATCTGTGTCTGGATTTCAAATCAAGGGTTTGTGGATTTTTAGATCCAGGATTTTGGTCTAGCCCATTATAGAGGCAGAAGTCAGAAGCACAATTCAGATCTGGATTGAGGTTCAGATACTGACGCCTTCCACAGTGTGTGGGGATGGTGTTTGGCTCCAGGATTTTGATTTAGGCTTCTTGGTTCCAAGCTAATTAATTTATATGGAATCCCCCATATACTTATCTGTATTTTTATATACTTTCATATTGATCCATTCACTGTCTGCTGAAGTTGATATACCAATCCACGCTTTAATTATCATTCTTATTATCTCTGGGATTACAAATCTGTTGTCCATCTTCACTCATTTCCTCCACTTCAGTTGTTTCTGCCTCTCATTGCAGCTGCAGTAGGAGATGCAGTAAAATGCCTACCAATTTAATCTACCAATAACTAGTTTTACCCGCAAAACAGAAACATGGTTTGCAAGTGAAGTGTGTCAGAAGTGAAAACCATCCCTGCCTTGCACACTTCCAATTTCCTTTTTCAATTTTAGCACAAAGTTTTGGTAATGCCAAACCCAGGATTTTGCCCATCTCTAATCTCACCAAAAACAACAACAAATTATTCTGATTTTCATGTAATTTGGCAATTTAGTTCTATAATTAAGTTTGTCAAGCACAGGTTGTTTTCTAATAAGCTTCATAAAAGTACTTTTTGTGAAGGAAAATACATTACTCTCCAACTCCTAATAGAGCAAACACATGAAGTTCTCCCTTCTAATTCTTGGTGAGAACTGGTTCATGATTTTTTTTTTTTAAAAGCACATGAGAGGGGGAGAGAATCCTTTAGCAACAGTAGCAACATAAACATATTTTTCCTTAATTAGGAAGGGAAATTAAGAAGAGGCCAGTTTAAGATTGTTTAGCTGTTACCACCATAGGGTCACTCTTACTCTTTCACACTTTACTCCATGCGTACTCAGTGGAACTACTCCTGAAACAAGGTGCTGCTCAGTGGGTTTCAGGGTATCAGAATCTGGCCCTTAGACTGGTGGAACAAGTCAACAATATCTGTGAGTAATAATCAACTTCTATTTCTCTCTATATGTGCTGGGGTTCAAACTAAAATATTGTAACATGTCTGCTCATTTTTTCTTCTTGAAATACTTTATTAGAAAAGGATTTTGCCCCAGATATTTTGCTTGAGTAAAGACAATAGCAAAACTCCCATTGACTTCCATGGGATCAGGATTTCACCCCTGCTGTTTTCACTGAGAAGTTTACCTCAGGACAGTTTTCACAACTTGTCTCAGTATCAAGGACTCATTTTCTAAAGATGTGGTATTGCTGAGGAAGCACCAAGTATCAATTTTCAGTGAACTGCTTCTAATAAACTATTACATAATGAACATAACAAAAGGAAATGGCTTTACTTTCTCACTGAATCCTCAAGCTCTCTATCTCTCGTATTTCTCTCACCTACCTCCCGTTGCATCTCCACTTCCTGCTGGATATATGCACGGCAAAGCATCACAGCAGAGTTGTTCTGTAATGCTGCCCTTACTCAGACAAAATTCCCAGTGCTCTCTATTCAGCTTTTTATGTCCTTCCACAATAGACTCAAGAAACAAGTTCTCTCTGAGAATATTTATTTTTACTAATCTGAAGGTGGACAATGATATTGTATGCAGTGTTGTAGCCAGGTGGGTCATAGGATGTGAAAGGAAAGGTTGGAGAGGTAATATTTCTTCTTTTCAAGAAACTTCTGGTGGTGAAAGGTATAAACTTTTGAGCTACACAAAACTCATCTTAAGGTCTGGGGATTGTATTTATTTGGCATACTAGAGTTGAACTGGCTTCAAAATGTTACCACCATATTTCTGAATTGTGTTTATAATGTCTTTATTTTCATGTAAATTTTTCAATGATCTTGGAATAAATTATTAATAATTACATTATGATTATCAATATTTTAATAAATGTAACTCAAACTGCCTATGTCCTTAGATATTCATCACCTTTCAGGAGATGTTTAGCACTTCTTTCATCTCAAGTCACATAGTATTGTTCCTACTACTATATAAAAAGTCAGTCATCCAAAACATACTTCTAGAAAGAAGAATGAATATTCACAATTGCTCAAAACCACCTGTTTTGCATGCAGATCCAGAAATTCACATCAGCCATTTGAATGAGTTTCTATGCATAAATTAACAGAAGTGTATGTACATGGCTAAATCAAAAGATGTTCTGAGGATGTTCCTGTAAGATACTTGTTGGAATGATAGGTTCTAGAATTTAAAAAACACAAAATAAGTGTGTGTGTGTGTGTGTGTGTGTGTGTGTGTATTGAGTTTTATATATATGTGTGTGTGTAAGCATGTTTGGTGGCACGTTGACAGAGTAAGGACATTTGCTTTCCTAATGAATTCAAAATCCCATATAGTCTTGCAAGCAATTAAAAATATGCTTTCTAACAGCCTCGAGATAGTATGCATCTGACATGCCTGGCAGGATTCTTGTCAGTTTGCCGAACCTGATACAAGATCAGGTAGTCCCAAGCTTACATAGCCCTAGTTTTATAACTCCCAGAATCCCTCTTACAAGAGAGATCTATTTGCGTATTCACTCTAACAGCTTTAAGAATTTGAACAGCTGCTGCTCTTAAGTCATTCCCATCTCGTATCATTATTTATAAATGCTCTGAAACACATTGCATAAGTCATTGTCAGTGTATTTATGCAAAAAGAAAAAACATCTACTAAATGCCCCCAATGGTGAGTATTCACTTTAAACATAGTGCCCCCAACACACCTAGAGTTTGAACTAGAATAATTCTGCACAGTCCATATTGATTTGCAATGAAATAGTGATATATTCTGTATGCAAGCTAAGTAATGAAAATGCATGAGGTGAAAACAATTATCCTTCTATGAGGATTTCCTGTAAGACAGAAATATATGTTGACCCAAGATTAGAATAGCAAACCCATTAAGTAAATTAATAACCCAAATAATTTAAGATTCCCAAGATTTCTGTAGTAGTTTTAAACAAAAGATATATTACTTCTGTCAACATTCATCCTGCTGCTCTGTTTGTATGTTTTTCTGAGAAACTATAGCCTTTTCAAGGCATGAGGCAAAGCAGATGGTTAGATTTATCAGAATCAAACTAATGTAAGCGGCATGATGACACCTCAAACTGTAGTGGTACAACTGAATTCTAGACTGTTGTGACTCGAAGGGAGAAGGCTCTAATCTACTCTGTTTCATTAGTGTAAATCACTCTAGAGCAATGCCATTAAACTCAATGGAGTTACTCAAGATTTATGTTAGTGTAAATGAGGGCAGAATTTGGCACAGAATATTGGAGAATAAATGGGCCAAAATTGTTTTTGTGCTTAGAATACTTAAGACTGTGTAACTGGAATCTGAAGGCTGGATTCTCCTGTTCGCTTTCATGAGAGAGGGAAAGTAAAAACCTTCTGATATTTGGCTGTGAAGGTAAATGAAGGGGAGCACTGTCTCTAGGTATTCTCCCTCTCTCCGTGGGACTCTAGGTATGGCTCCTCCATCTCCTTGGGTTGGAGCACGGGATTGTCCCCAGCTAGCCTCATGGGTAATATCCGCATAAGGACCAGCACTCTCTTACCTCTCAGTGACACCCCTCCCCACTCTGTTAAATGGGGAGTTTGGGGGCATCAAAGGCAAGTTGCCATGCAGGCAAGGAATGATCAGAGAGCAATGCGGAGGCACAGATTCTCCAGAAAGCTCTGCCCTCTGAGTATTTCCAGCAATCTGTGTGATTAGGGGCTCAACCCACTGTTAGTTCCTTGGAGGAGGTTTGAGGAGGAAGGTGGGGAGTTTCTTGTCTCTTGGCCAAGCTTTTGCCATCTAGAAGAAGATCTGGCAAGTAAAAGGAAGGCCTACTGCTGGGTTTGGGAGATCAGGGTGCTGTTAATCTCTGCCACTGACTTGTTGTGTAGAATCCAAGCTTGCCTAACATTAGACTCCTAAATCTACATTTAGCCTCTGAAATACAAGTGGCCGGATATTCAGAGGTATCAAGCACCCATAAATTCCACTGAAGTCAATTCACCCTGCAGGAAAAATTGAATCTTTGTACTCTGACCTGTTTTAATATATTTTATTTCAAATTATTGGGTTCAAATACAGCTGCCCTTACACTGGCATCACAGAGAAGCTTACCTGTGTAAGGAATATGTAGGGACTTTAGTATCTGGCTTTATTTTATAAGTATTTGATTCAGACGCATCTTGTTTTCCCATGTGATGCACTAGAAAACACTGCATTATATTTATTCCTGTTACATACAGCACTTTTCATCAGTAAATCTCAGAGCTTTAAAAGAAGGTCAGTATCATTATGCATGAGGAAACTGAGACATAGAGAGGTTAAACAACTTTGCCTGGGTCTCCTGAGTCCCTGGCCAGTATTTTATTCACCAGGCCCCACTGCTTGCCATATGGCTGCTTCTAGTAAACCGCTCCAGTTGGAATGAGCTGTTTGGAGCTCTTTCAGAACCCACCACATTAAGTCAAATGCAATGTGTCATCCTTGTGCAAGTATAGACCACAGATGTAGGAGGTGTTCTATGTAAAGTGTTCAGTGTTACTTCAGATAGACAAATCCCAGATTCTAAAATTTCTCATGATTCTTCAGATACATGATTTAGACCTAATCATAAAACTGTTTAGAGCTATTGTAGACTCTTAATTGTGGGGTAATCACTGCTGTTTTAGTGAGTTTTCTTGAAAAAAATGAGCTGAGACTCAACTGATTTTAATTTCAGTATTCGGGCCTAAGCATGCATCACAAAAGCCTTTGGGAGCATATTAAGCCATGTGGTGCTTTACAGACCTTCCTGCCCCTATAAGAAAAGGTCTTAAACTAGGAATGTAAACGAAAAAAATATTTCCTTTCAGTAACACATTGCCTAAGGTCTATGGACTCTGCATTAAATCATCAACCTTGGATTGTGTAACAAATAATAATAATAATAAATAAAAATACAACAACTTAAAAAGAAGACTCTATCACTCATTTCAAAAGAGTTTAAAGCAGCCAATTTTTGATGCTGAAAGTCAGATGAAAGAGAAATGGACTTTCCTGTCCTGTTAGTCTTGGCAGGCTGGAGTCGAATGGTGACTTTAAGCGATGTATCAAATTTTGTACAGTATCAGGGTGTAAATTAAATTCAACTGAATAGAACTTGTGAGCTTGATGACAGAAAGGTAAATCCTAGCTGCCGTCCTTGCGTGAGTAATTCAGTCACTGAGTGAAGGCAATGGCACTGTTCATACAAGTAAATCAGTTTCATTTAGTGCAGCATCACACTATCCCAACCCAGAACTCTGGCTAAAGGCTGTTATAGAGTCCTCATTTATTTATTTGGACTTATAAAGGGCTTGTCTCTTATGCTAAATGCATTGAATGTTTCAAAAGTCACATATGTTAAAAGTACAGAAAATAAATCTTAGAAACAGACCTCTAAAAACCCAGAAAAGGATCCCTACTCAGATTCTGTTGAAGACTGCTTCTCAGCTACCATCATAACTTTCCCCAGTTCTGAGTACTGAGTCCACTGGATTATGCTGTTGAGAAGCAGTATAACCCAGTGATTGGGGCTAGGATTCAGAGACTTGGGATAAAATCCTAGCCACACTGAAGTACCAGAACTCTCATTGATTTCAATGGGCCCGGGATTTCACCCTTGGACTCTATTCTTGCCTCTACCAGTGACCTGCTGTGTGACTTTGGGTAATTCATTTAATTGCTCTGTGCTTCCATTTCCTCTCCCATCCTTTATCTTCCTTGGGATAAGTTGTCTCTGTCCATGTGTATGTAAAGCACCTAGCACAATGGGGCCTTTATGTTGGTTGGGGCCTTCAAGATTACCATAATATAAAATCATATTCCTTGTTCAATTCTCTCATTCATCTCCCGCTCCCAGCCACCAGTGAAAAACCCAGGAAAATATGGACATCTTCTAATGTGCCCAAATGCTTATCAAACATTATTGATGAAAGTGGGCTGAGGTTTGGTGAAGATCAATTGAAAGACTGGACATGTGTCTAAAAGCACTTTGGGGTTCTTGCAAGACACACCCAAACCTCACTTTTTGCAGGGGGTGAGGGAAGAGAAATGGGGGAGTTGGTTAAAATAGTCTGGAAAATAAAGTAATTTGCAATTAAAACAAATGGTCCCTAATGTGGTCTAGTTGAATGTGTGAATATTCTCAATAGCTAAGATAATTGTGAAAAGTGGCTAACGCATAGGTCCAGTAACTAACTATTCTACAAACATTTTTAGTAATCCAAACAATATACCAAATCATCATGATTGTGCATCCATAGTCCAGCTGGTAATTTGTACACCATTTATTTTTGCTAGATACACACAGAGTATGCACAGGAGTTCCTTTATTTCCTGTTTTCAGGCCAGAGAGCATATACATAGCAGCTTCTCTCTCTGGCATGCTCCATTTGGGAACCCACACAGTTCTAACTGTTTTCTGGTAGCACCTAGAAGTCCGAGGCATGCTAAAGGACACGATTGTGGTAGGTGCTATACAAACACAGATCAAAAAACCCACCAGTCTCTGCTTATTGTAAAGACCCCTCCCATAAATGGGGCAGTTCTTTCCTGATACAGTAGAACCTCAGAGTTATGAACACCAGAGTTACAAACTGAGCAGTCAACCACACACCTTATTTGGAATCGGAAGTACAAAATCAAGCAGCATCAGCACACACACACTCAAAAGGCAAATATAGTACAGTACTGTGTTAAATGTAAACTACTAACAAAATTAAGTGAAAAGTTTTTTAAAAAAATTGACGATAAGGAAACTGTTTTTATGCTTGTTTCACTTAATTTAAATTAAGATGATTAAAAGCAGTACTTTTCATCTACATAGTAAAGTTTCAAAGCTGTTTTAAGTCAATGTTCAGTTGTAAACTTTTGAAAGAACAACCATAATGTTTTGTTCAGAGTTACGAACAACCTCCATTCCCGAGGTATTCATAACTCTGAAGTTCTAGTGTAAGTTTATTTTATTTGTTTGTTTTTTGTTTTGTTAGTGTTTGTGTGCAGCCACTGGCAGGAGCGATGCGATAGCATAGCTCTGAGGGATCTGTGAGGGCATGTAAGTTTGGGGGGCTTGGACATCTGTAAGGACATATATAGCTATAAGGGACAGAAATTCCTCAAGGGGCAATCCCATCCAACGGATTGATTTGAAAGAAACTCTGAGAGGGGGAATGTGTGCCTCATTTTTGTACAAATAGCATAAAGGATCTGTCTATCTTCACATAAGAGTGTGAATTATTAGGCTATTGGGTGAAAAATAATTCAGGAAGTTTAAAGTTACAGTGTAGTTATTCCCAAAAAAGTGACACAGTAAGAACAATACCTTCTTACATGGCACATCTGGGCCCATGGGTATAGAGAGTCATATCTGCTGACTTAAAAGTAGTAAAACTTATTTCAATCATTAAACTCTTCCAAGCAATATAGCGCCAACTCAGGTAGAGAGAATGCGTGGGATTCTATTCCTTTATCAACAGCTTGTTAACTAAATACATTCCAGTTTCAGGATGGAATTCTGCCTCCGCTTACCCCGCTCTCTGCAACCTGCTGGGAAGTGTGCCGTTGCAATAGGGTAACTGAGGGCAGAATTTAGCCTCGACAATCTTCATCACCAGTGATGATGTGTGAAAGGGCAAGCACCCCACTTAACAGATAGAAAAAATCCTTGGAAACTGCAAAAATTCTTGAATTTTACGCGGAGATCAGTTAGACATCAAGGGTGAAATAGTGGCCTAATTTGATGTCATAGAAAAACTTCCATTGATTTTAGTGGGGCACGGATTTCACCCCTAGCATATTTCAAAGACCCTGGCTCACATAACTTGTACATATCAATAATTAATGGCTTGATTTAAAGCCTATTGAAGTCAGTGAGGATCATTGCAGATTTAGATAAAATCTTAGGAAAAACCTCCTAACTGTAAGAACAGTACAATGGAACAGACTGCCTAGGGAGGTTGTGGAAACTCCTTCACTGGAGGTGTTCAAAAGGAGCCTGGAAAGCCATCTGCTTTAGATGGTTTAGATACAAAAAATCCTACATCTTGGCAGAGGGTCCCTTCTAACACTATGTTTAAGTGGGCTTTGGAATGAATAGAGGAAAACATCTTTACAAATAATTGTTCAAATTCAAAAGCATATTTTAATTCTATCGTGTTCATCATCTTTTTACATTTGCTTTCCAAGAGCATTCAAGTGTGTATCTTACTAGTGCAAAAATCATGAAAATGGTTTTTTACCTCACACTTTGAATTAATTTGTTGTGAAACTTGCAGATCTGCTGGTTAGTTATTGATTTGGTTAGTTAAGTCATGTGCTGTTGTTTCTGTTCCCTGATCTGAGTATTTATGTAACTAACCAAGACAGTGCATATTGTGAATATCACAAAATGAACATACAATTTGAAATCCACATTGTGTTGGTTGGTGAATTTAGTTATGTATATCACCCTCACTGAGGTGACATAAGTTGAAACATTTATATAAGGTAATTATATCAATTACAGCAAGAACTGTGGTTGTATATTCTCTAGTAATATTCACACATAGCAATTTATGTGACCTGTAGGCCAGGAATTATTTGCGAAACAAATTAGTTAATTTTGAATAATAAATAACATAGAGCATGTAACAATCTATTCTTATACAATTCATGAAGAGGAAATAAAGGCTAAACTCATCCAATAAATTATTCATTGTGAATTGTTTGCTCAGCTCTATTAATTAGCAGTAAGTTAATTACAGAATAGAATTAGTTCTGAGGCTAGAACCTAGGATTGCAGCTTCTAAACTAAATATTCTGGGATTGAACTGAAGCAGCTTCTCTTACTCTAGCCACCAGAGATGAACCGTTCAGCACTCTACTTAATTTTGCATTATAAGAGTTTGAAACCAATAAAATGCTGAGCAAAGGTTTCTTCCATAAGATTAATTTCTTTTTTTTGTTTTAGCAGTGGACTTAGAGCCCAGGCAATGCTTTAAGAGTATTTTATATTAATGATCTTTGCTTGCTTTTAAGGAGTGTTTTTTATTCACGTTAATTCAGCCCAAAGTGTGCTTACTGTTGCATGTGTTGGGCACTGTGGATATATAGGACAATTGCTTAAACTAAGTATCACAGCCGTGTATAATTTTAAAACATTTTGGGGGTTTCAAAACAAGCTCACCTCACAAAATGTCAAGGCCAAAACGGTAGACAAGTGATGAACAGTGATGAAGAAAAAAGTGTGAGAATATTAAAATGTTCTATAATTCTGTAATGTTCTATATGATAAGAAGAAAACAGTCTAAAAATACATTAGAAATTAGAGTAAGACCAAGGACAGGGGAGGCCCATTACTTAATGGGGTGTGGGGAAACCATAACAAAAAATGTGGAAATGGCAGAAGTGCTAATTGACTTTTTTTGCTTGTTTTCACCAAAATGGTTAGTAGCGATTGGACATCTAACATAGTGAATGCCAGTGAAATTGAAGTAGGATCAGAGGCTAAAACAGGGAAAGAACAAGATAACAAGTACTTAGACAAGTCAGATGCCTTCAAGTCACCAGAGTCTGATGAAATACATCCTAGAATATTCAAGGATGTGACTGAAGAGATATCTGAACCATTAGCAATTAGCTTCAAAAAGTCATGGAAGACAGGAGAAATTCAGAGGACTGTAAAAGGGTAATATTGTGCCAGTCTATTAAAAAAGAGGGAAATAAGAACAACCTGGGGAATTATAGACCACTCAGCTTAACTTCGGTACCCAGAAAGAAAATGGAGCAAATAATTCACCAATCAATTTGCAAATACCTCGAAGATAATAAAATTATAAGTAACAGTCAGAATGGATTTGTCAAGAACAAATCATGTCAAACATACCTTATAGCTTCTTTTGACAGGGAAACAAACCTTAGGGATTGGGGGGAAGTGGTAGATGTGGTATATCTTGACTTCAGTAAGACTTTGGATACTGTCTCGCATGAGCTTCTCAGAAACAAATTAGGGAAATACAACCTAGATGGAGCTTTTATATGGTGTGTGGTTGGAAAACCATTCCCAAAAAAGTAGTTATCAGAGGTTCACAGTCAAGCTGGAAGGGCATATCAAGTGGGGTCCCATAGGGATCAGTTCTGGATCTGGTTTTGTTCAATATATTCAACAATGATTTAGATAATGGCATAGAGAGTACACTTATAAAATTTGTGGATTATACCAAGCTGGGAGCATTAAAATTGAAAATGATCGGGGCAAACTGGAGAAATGGTCTGCAGTAAATGGGATGAAATTCAATAAGGACAAATGCAAAGTACTCCACTTAGGAAGCAAAAATCATTTGCAACATACAAAATGGGAAATGACTGCCTAGGAAGGAGAACTGCAGAAAAAGATCTGGGGGTCATAGTGGATCACAAGCGAAATATAAGTCAACCATGTAACACTGTTACAAAAAAATCAAACATCCTTCTGGGACATAGTAGCCAGAGTGTTGTAAGCAAGACACAAGAAATATTTTTTCCGCTCTACTCTTTGCTGATTATGTCTTAACTGGAGTATTATGTCCAGTTCTGGGTGCCACATTTCAGGAAATATGTGGACAAATTGGAGAAAGTCCAGAGAAGAGTAACAAAAATGATTAAAGGTCTAGAAAACATGACCTATGAGGGAAGATTAATAAAATATTTAAAAAAAAACACCTTACTAGATAATATTTAGTCCTGCCATGAGTGCAGGGAACTGGACTAGATGACCTATTGCTGTCCCATCCAGTCCTATGATTCTGTGATAATGTAGCTGAGGAAATAACTTACTATTTTGGTTCAGAGCAGTTCCAAAAATTAAAAATAAAAATGCAGTTCAGGTTGAACCAAATGTTTACATTTTTTGAATTTTTTAGAGAATCAAAAAAGTCTGTTTCACAGCAGAGATTTGAACCTAGGTGTCTATATTTTGGATAAGTGCCTTAACTACTGGGCTAAGGAGATGGTATGGGGAAGGAAGGTAGTGGCAGCATCACCACTACTTTCTCCTTCTTGTCTGGCCAGTTTGTGAATGGCCAAAACTATTTGTGTTAAATTTGTGAATAGTGTCATGTCAACCCAACCCACATTTTTCATCGAATAAACTATGAATCCAAAAAAAAAAAAATCACTCAGCTCTATTCTGTAACCTCTCTTTCATTATTTTGCTTCTTTACAGAAAGAAAAATGAGGAAATGTATACAATGAGGGGAGGTATATTCATGTGTCAGATAAAGGACCTGCCTCATGAAAAGGGATAACTGAGGTCTGAGCTCGTCCATTGCTGGAAGAATCTTCCAATGAAGTGACAATTTAGGGCTTGATTTGTCAGACCTTGGCCGCTCTTTGGCATCAGTGATTAATGTAGTTTCAGAGTCCTCTGGTGCCATCAGCAGGCCTGTCTCTAGTCTCTTTGGAAGTGCTGCTTGGTCCTTTCCTGAGGCACCATGACCATCTACCCCAGTATAGTGAGTTCAGCTTTATTTAATAGCTAGATAGGATGGGCCTCACCAGAACTGAGTCAGCTCTGCTGCTGTCCTCTCAGCTTCAGCAAAGAACCCTGTCTGCACTGTACCCTGTCGAGGAACTGCCTTTGCCATGTCTCCTGTCATGATGTTCTCTGCCACACCTCTTGCAGGGAAGTCCCCAGTCTGCATTGTTTCTTACTGCAAAGTCCTCTTAACAGTACTTAACAGTATCTTCAGAGAAGAGGAACCAGGAGCATATAGGAGACCCTGAAAGAGATTTCTAACTACTGGGGAGATACTTCTTGCTCCAGAGTAAGAGGCCTTTTCCCCTTGCTTTTCCATTCCTCTACCAAGCCAATTCTGCATATGTGTATAGAAATGGTGGCTCCCAAATTGTCAATGGAAGAATTCTGGGTAGAAAGTTTATGCAAACAAAACTCTCTCAGTAGCCATAATCCTCCCCTCCCCCATTCTCCGACAGATTGGAGCAAAGAGCTTCAAGCCACAGGGCTTACTTAAAAGTGGATGGGCCCTTATTAAATACTTGTATTCATTTGCAGCACAGCCCTGCGTGTGAATATAAAGGCAGTCATGGTGATAAGAGATGCTATATTTGTCCAGATAACGTTAAATATTTTAAGACTATGTTAGTGCTCATAGAAGCTGTTCTGTTTTAGCCCTGGAAAGTAATTGTCTAACAACTACAGAACACATTAATCCCAGACACTGACAGCACAACACTGTCCATTGAAGTTACTGGTAACCTTTCCATTGTCTTCAGTGGGCTTTGGGTCAGGCTAACTGTGCCTTAAATTTATCTTGAGGTAACCTAGTATAGGGTTAAAAGGATAAATTCAGTCAGTCTATTGTATTTTTCTCCTATTATTGTTAACAAGGGTGCCAGTGATGGTGATGCCTTTTGAGCGGATTACACAAGCCTAGTAGGAAATGGAATGAAACCACCAATTGTGTCACATAGGCCAATAAGTAGACATCGTATGGTAACAATTTTTGCTCACCCAACTGGATTAGAACCATTCACCTAGAAGCGGAACTGGATTAGAACCATTAATACCCAACCATTAATACCCAACTGGATTAGAACCATTCACCTAGAAGCGGAAGGATCTGTATTCTATTATCAATCTTCTCAACTGTACAGTCCCCACAAGCAGTTTTTCCATTGTCTATAAAGTTTTAGACATTAGAAATATTTTTCCAATCACCTAGAAAAAGCCCCAAAGCAAAAATATCACCTCTAAGCTTGTTTTTATACTGCCTAGTTATTTTAATGTTTTCCCTTTATTTTTCATTTCGCATCTGTTCTCTGATGTAGTAGCATTTTTATTATATGAAATAAGGAAAAAGAGGACGCATGGTGTATTTCAGTGTTGCAGACTTTCAAACCGCAGCACTAGTGACCTATGGATCAGAAACATGGTTATGAGTTTTATGATGTGTTAACAGGCAGAACATTACAAAAGAGAGGTCTGATTCTGCCACACTTACTCACACCGAATAATGCCTTACTTTACATGTAGTCTTAAGATCCACATCCATCAGCTCTCAGGGAGACTACCCAAGAGGGCTCAATTCTGCAAAGTGCTGAGCGTTATGGTCCCAATCCAGCAAAGCACTAACCCATGTGAAGTCAATGAGACTACTTGTGTATAAAATTAAGTGTGTTTAAGTGCTTTGCTTGATCAGCACCAGAATGCTAAGCACCTTGCAGCATCAAGGACCACCGGATCAGGTGGATGAGGCTTTCTTCCGGCAACTCGCAGAAGCTACTAGATCGCACACCCTGGTTCTCATGGGTGACTTTAATTTTCCTGATATCTGCTGGGAGAGCAATACAGCGGTGCATAGAGGAAGAATTAGTGGGGGAAGCAAAAGTGGATGGCAATCTGGGAGGCAGTGACCATGAGTTGGTTGAGTTCAGGATCCTGACACAGGGAAGAAAGGTAAGCAGCAGGATACGGACCCTGGACTTCAGGAAAGCAGACTTCGACTCCCTCAGGGAACGGATGGGTAGGATCCCCTGGGGGACTAACATGAAGGGGAAAAGAGTCCAGGAGAGCTGGCTGTATTTCAAGGAATCCCTGTTGAGGTTACAGGGACAAACCATCCTGATGAGTCGAAAGAATAGTAAATATGGCAGGCGACCAGCTTGGCTTAACGGATCTTGGCTTAACAGCTAGCGGATCTTAAACATAAAAAAGCTTACAAGAAGTGGAAGGTTGGACATATGACCAGGAAAGAGTATAAAAATATTGCTCGGGCATGTAGGAATGAAATCAGGAGGGCCAAATCGCACGTGGAGCTGCAGCTAGCAAGAGATGTCAAGAGTAACAAGAAGGGTTTCTTTAGGTATGTTGGCAGCAAGAAGAAAGCCAAGGAAAGTGTGGGCCCCTTACTGAATGAGGGAGGCAACCTAGTGACAGAGGATGTGGAAAAAGCTAATGTACTCAGTGCTTTTTTTGCCTCTGTCTTCACTAACAAGGTCAGCTCCCAGACTGCTGTGCTGGGCATCAAAACATGGGGAGTAGATGGCCAGCCCTCTGTGGAGAAAGAGGTGGTTAGGGACTATTTAGAAAAGCTGGAAGTGCACAAGTCCATGGGGCCGGAAAAATTGCATCTGAGAGTGCTAAAGGAATTGGCGGATGTGATTGCAGAGCCATTGGCCATTATCTTTGAAAACTCGTAGCGAATGGGGGAAGTCCCAGATGACTGGAAAAAGGCTAATGTAGTGCCCATCTTTAAAAAAGGGAAGAAGGAGGGTCCTGGGAACTACAGGCCAGTCAGCCTCACCTCAGTCCCCGGAAAAATCATGGAGCAGGTCCTCAAAGAATCAATCCTGAAGCACTTACATGAGAGGAAAGTGATCAGGAACAGTCAGAATGGATTCACCAAGGGAAGATCATGCCTGACTAATCTAATCGTCTTCTATGATGAGATTACTGGTTCTGTGGATGAAGGGAAAGCAGTGGTTGTATTGTTTCTTGACTTTAGCAAAGCTTTTGACACGGTCTCCCACAGTATTCTTGTCAGCAAGTTAAAGAAGTATGGGCTGGATGAATGCACTATAAGGTGGGTAGAAAGTTGGCTAGATTGTCGGGCTCAACGGGTAGTGATCAATGGCTCCATGTCTAGTTGGCAGCCGGTGTCAAGTGGAGTGCCCCAGGGGTCGGTCCTGGGGCCGGTTTTGTTCAATATCTTCATAAATGATCTGGAGGATGGTGTGGATTGCACTCTCAGCAAATTTGCGGATGATACTAAACTAGGAGGAGTGGTAGATATGCTGGAGGGCAGGGATAGGATAGGATAGGATAGAGGGACCTAGACAAATTGAAGGATTGGGCCAAAAGAAATCTGATGAGGTTCAATAAGGATAAGTGCAGGGTCCTGCACTTAGGACGGAAGAACCCAATGCACCTCTACAGACTAGGGACCGAATGGCTAGGCAGCAGTTCTGCGGAAAAGGACCTAGGGGTGACAGTGGACGAGAAGCTGGATATGAGTCAGCAGTGTGCCCTTGTTGCCAAGAAGGCCAATGGCATTTTGGGATGTATAAGTAGGGGCATAGCGAGCAGATCAAGGGTCGTGATCATTCCCCTCTATTCAACATTGGTGAGGCCTCATCTGGAGTACTGTGTCCAGTTTTGGGCCCCACACTACAAGAAGGATGTGGATAAATTGGAGAGAGTCCAGCGAAGGGCAACAAAAATGATTAGGGGTCTGGAACATATGACTTATGAGGAGAGGCTGAGGGAACTGGGATTGTTTAGTCTGCAGAAGAGAAGAATAAGGGGGGATTTGATAGCTGCTTTCAACTACCTGAGAGGTGGTTCCAGAGAGGATTGTTCTAGACTATTCTCAGTGGTAGAAGAGGACAGGACAAGGAGTAATGGTCTCAAGTTGCAATGGGGGAGGTTTAGGTTGGATATTAGGAAAAACTTTTTTCACTACGAGGGGGGTGAAACACTGGAATGCGTTACCTAGGGAGGTGGTAGAATCTCCTTCCTTAGAAGTTTTTAAGGTCAGGCTTGACAAAGCCCTGGCTGGGATGATTTAATTTGGGGATTGGTCCTGCTTTGAGCAGGGGGTTGGACTAGATGACCTCCTGAGGTCCCTTCCAACCCTGATATTCTATGATTCTATGATCAAGCCCAGAGCTAAGGTATCACTTAACATGAGTAAGAGTGGCAGAATCAGGCCACATAATGTGTTGGGCACAGAAGTGTATTAACTAAAAAGTTAAACATTTCTCATTGGAAAATACCTCCATCCTACCTCTGTTGTAGCCTCTTGTTGCATTATTCCATGGAAGCCCAAAGGGGATCCCCTTTCTGATGAGCAATGATGACTGAAAAGTCAGTTACCGGGCAGATAAAGTCGATTCAGGTGACATTGATTGAAGTTGCGTTGGAAATGCCACATGGAGACTGACAGTTTTCCTGTGACCACCAATAGTTCATAGACAGCAGCAGCTGTAGACTTTATAATTCATTACTTATCTTCCTAGATCTTATCAACTAGATTGGGTTGTAGGATTCCTCAGGAGTGATGAAAGAATCAAACAGTATTGGCAGCTATAGCCATGCCCTCGTTAAATCTGTCACTCAGTACTTATCATTCAGCACAGTACAGATGAGCTGCTTGTACAGTAGTGTTCTTGCTCTCTCTCTCTCTCTCTCTATCTCTCTGTTATATATATATATATATGTATATATCCTTTGAGTGCTGCATATCCAAAATCTCAGAGCCTGCAGTTGATCTCCTGCCATAGGGTGCTTTTTGTTACTTTGTTCCCCAGCAATTTTTATTATTAGTTAGGATATGGAGAAGTGATATAAGAGTGTGTGTGTGTATGTGAAATTTAAAAAGAAAAATTTAGAGCCCATATGATGGCTCCCATGTTCATATCTACTAATCGCACAGCTCCTTTGTGCTCATTACTGCTGTGTAAATGATTTATAGAGAATATTTTCTTGGATTAATATCACCTCTTTTTCTGATTGAAAATTGTCCCCAAACAGCCACAATTTTCCTCAATGAATTATTCAAAAGATTTCATCAAATAATGTCTGTAAATAACAATTGCTCTCTAGCTTGTTCAGGAGTACCACTTGCAAGTAGATTGTGACAGGAGAAAAAAAGAAATTTTGAAAAATTTCATGAAATGTCCTTTCCTTTTCTGTTTGAAATTTCATTTTCATCTAAATCTTCCAACCTGTTCTAGCTGACAATATTCAGCATTTGAAATCAAGCTGCTTGGACTGACACCTAGCACAATGAGATTCTGTTCTATGACTAGGGCTCCTGTGGGCTACAAACAAATAAACAATGATATCTAGCTTTTGTATAGCACTTTTCATCAGTTGATCTCAAAGTTCTTTACAAAGGAGGTCGTGTTCTCCCCAGATTACAGATGGAGAAACTGAGGTACAGAGAGGGGAATTATTATTAATGTACTGATAATTGCTATGTTCAATAAAAATTCTCATATAAGCTATGCAGGATCTTTATTGCATCCTCAGCAAGCACAATATATTCTGGTATGGGAATATAATAAGATCATGTTTTGGGCTTGATTATTAAAAATGGACTCCCAGGCTTGTGGGTGCAGTTCTTAATCCATAGTTAATTTTGCCCACAATTGTCTGGCTGCAACAATTGCCAGGAAAAAAAAAAGAATGAATTATAGGTTCCAAACTATGGGAATGACTGTTATGGATGTAAAACTGAGTCTGCAATAATAGAGGCCAAAATTGAATAATCAAATAATTGATATCTTACCCTAATAGCACTTAAGATAACAAGTCAAGTGTTCTCCCAGAATAATAAGGATGATTTCCATTTTCCATTTTAGTTAGTAGGCCTGCATCTGGATAATGAATTTCAATTTGAGTCAGGCAGTGATGGAAAAACTAGTCTGATGGGTAAACTCTTTTCTTTTCTTTTTTTAAAGATGTGCTGTTTCCCTCATACTGGCCATGGGAAATTTAAAAACACATTCTGAGACGAGAAATCAGTTCTGCCTGCCCTATTCAGCAAGCCAGATTGGAGCTCATTAGAATTTTCGTTCACCCAATGGTAGGCATTAGAGAGAGAATTGCATTCTTATGAAAATATTCTAGACAACTGTTGTCTGGAACTGGACTCTGTTATGTTACCATATGACTTAAACATTTGTGGACGTCATTCCTCACTTTTCTTGGACAAGCTGGAATTATGACTGGTAGAAAAATTTCCAACAAAACATTTTCCCTTTAAAAAACATTGGGTTTTGTCAGAATCAAATCTTTCTGTGGAAGGGATTGATTTTAGCAGTCTTTTCCATCAGAAAAATTGAAACAAAATGTTTTGGTTAGGTTTGTCATTAGTCTCTGTGACCACCAGAGACCCTGGGTTGCCTCATAAAAATTGTAGTTCCAAATTCTTTATGCTCCCATGCTCCCCAGTGTTGGCTCAGCCACCAGGAGAAACCATGATGCAGTAGTCTGGGAGCAGGAGCAGAGTTCAGAGAGGAAAATGGGGACATGAGTAACCCAGAACTACAACTCACATGAGGCTCTACAGCAGCTCAGGCTGATGTAGATTAATCTCAACCTGAAACACATTTCATTTCAAACCAAAATGGTTCATTTCATGACAAACCAAAATGAAACGTTTCTTTTCACCATTTTAATTTTTTTTAAATGTTTTGAACTTTTTGATCAATGAAATGTTTAGCTATTTTGACTTTTTTTTTTTTTTTTGGTTACAATTGGGAATGAAAAGAAATATCGAAATATCAGAATCTCCCACAGGATGGACATTCAAATTTTGGATTAGCTTTGGAAGAACGCTTGAACATGAAATCTCCCTGTTGAACATATCACATGCCAGAATAACATATATAAAGGAAAGGGGGGGAAAGTCAGTTTTCCTCCCCTCTGTGCTTGCTATTGTGAAGTTACTACCCATTTTGTACCCACTCTCATTGGCTTCACTGTAGTGTGCTGAACTACTGATGCTCACCGTCCATCTGCCCCCTACTATATAGTTCATAACCCTTCCCTTTGCTGCTGGTTATGCTCTCCCAAGCAAAGGTTTCCTACATTTCTTTATTTAAGGTTCTTTTAGGAAGGATAATTGACATCCATAACATACATACAAATATTGTGTCTGCCTGCTTGTCATGAGTATGCTACCTTCACTCCCCTAACCATTACAATATACATTTTAGCCTCATTATTTCAATTATAAATCTGATTTAAGAATATTTTTCTAAATTCACATCACTATTTTCATGTACTGTACAGTTTTCAGTTCTATATACACACATTTCAATCACCTTCTGACTCAAGATCTGCTCCCAAAGGGTTAGATGGTGGTTTGTAAACCACAGCATTGTATAAGGGAGGTACAAAGGTGCACCACCCAGTGAGGAGACTAGGAACACTGTGCCTCTGGCAGGCACAATCTTGTTGTGTACGATATGCTTGAGGCATTGGGGTGCAGTAGCTTACTCCCTATAGTATTCCAGCCCTGGTCCAATGTCTGGTGCAAAAGAGGCAGGACAAAGCAATAGCTCCACTACATCCTTACACCTTTGTGCCCCCCTTTTGGCAACCTGCTCTTTAATGGAGAAGAGGAGTGAGAAATCCTTGTGAAATCCTGTCCAGAACTGCAATTGTGATATGCCCTCATGTAGCCATATATGGACAAGTTTTGTGTGCACCTCATTATCCTCATACAAGGACTTCTCTCAACCTGGCCTGATGTGTCGCAGAGTTGCATCCACTTACTTTAGTTGATAAAATATGTGTTTATGACTTGTCTTAATACTGCAGATCTAGCGCAGCTGTGGGAGACTGAGTTGGATTCTGTTCTGGTTCATGGTTCATCACCCAAATTGTCAGTTATATCTGAGAGCAGAATCATTCTTGGTAACATGTGAGCTGGAAAGGACCCAGCTTGATTAGCAGATTTCAGGCAGAGTTTGCATGTAGTTTGCTAATAAAGGAACACTAGTCTGTATCCAGGTACTATTCTGAAAACTTCTTTGTTCTTTCTTCTTGTCTTCTGACTTATTCAAATAGTATTTTATTGAGAAAAATGACAATCATGCAGAGCAATTTTCAATCCTTCTGTAATAGATTCCAAGGCCTGTTTTCTTCCACGTCATTTATAAACATATTAAATAGCACAGGGACAAGGATAGATCCCTGTGGGACCCAAATAGAGATACACCCACTAGATGGTGATTCCCCATTTACAATTATTTTTTGAGACCTGTCAGTTTGCCAATTTTTAATCCATTTAGTGTGTGATCTATTTTTTTTATCAAAATGTGATGCAGTATCAAGTCAAATGCCTTACAGAGGTAAAAATTAATAGTGTTTATATAATTACCAACCAAATTTATCATCTCATTAAAAAAAAGTTATCAAGTTAGTTTGACAGGATCTATTTTCCATGAACCCATGTTGACTGGCATTAATTACATTACCATCCTTTAAGTCTTTATTAGTTGAGTCCTGAATTAGCCATTACATTATCTTGGGCAGGATCACTCAGACTGACAGGCCCATAATTACCCAGATCATCCCATTTACCCTTTTATGAATATCGGCACACAATTAACTTTAATCTAGTTTTCTAGAACTTCACGGTGTTCCAAAACTTATTGAAAATCAATACTGATGGTCAAGTGAGCTCCTCACCAAGCACTTTTAAAATTCTTGGATACAAGTTATCTAGACCTGCTGATGTAAAATGTCTAACTTTTGAACTGCTGTTTTAACATCATCATGGAAAAATGTGTTATCGTACAATACAATTATATCATCTGTTTTTTTCCCCAAATGTGGAACAGAAATATTTATTGAGCAGTTCTGCCTTTTCTGAATTGTTATTGTTAATTCTTCCATGTCATTTTAGTAGTGGACCAATATCTTTTTTAGGATATTGTTGTTGTTGTTCCTAATATACTTAAAACTCTTTCTTATTGTCTTTAACTCTGCTGGCAATAAATTTCTCCTTGTGTCCCTTTGCTTCCCTTATCAATTTTCTACAATTCCTAGCTTCTGCTTTATATTCCTTACTATCAACTTCCCCTTTTTTCCCATTTGTTATACATTATTTTTTTAATTTTTTTATAGCTGCCTTTACTTCCCTTTTGAATTAGGTCAGTATTTTTAATGCAATACAGCCTTCTTTCTCAATTCTGGGATTGTGACATTTTGGGCATTCTACTAAAGTGTTTTTAAACAATTCCCAATTATCATTCACATTTTTCTGATTAAATTCTTCCTCCCAGTTGATCTGGCTCATACCTGTTTTTAGCTCTGTGAAATTAGCCCTATTAAAGCCCCATGTGTGTGTGTGTATATATATATATATATAATTTCTGGTCTGGACTTTATTCTGCTTGCACATTATAAATGGGACCAAGTCAGGATTACTTGTACCTAAGCCACCATTAAATTTTAGTTGTGGGATCAATTCCTCTTTATCTGTCAAGACAAAGTCTTGTATAGAATTCCCTATATTGCATGTGATGCTTTTTGAGTTAGGAAATCGTCATCTATAATATTAAGGAAGTCTGAGGATGTTTTCATACTGGCAGCATGAGGTCTCTAGTACATGTCACTCAAATTGATGTCTCCCATGATCACACATTATACACATTATAGATATGTGTGAAAGGATGTGGTCATCCTGTTCCCTAATGTGATTTTGTTGTCTGTAGCAGATATATACTAATATCCCATCTTGTGCTTTATCTTTTAGGACACTGATATATAGGCATTCAAGATAATTTTCTTCTGAGTTGTCAGTGACTCAGAAACAGATAATACCATTCCTTATATGGAGCGCCACTTCCGCCCCCCCCCCCTCCCCCCAGCCATTTCGCTTACTTGATCCTTCCTAAAGAGGCTATTACAGCCATTGATTTTAACATGCCAAAGATGTGAATCATCTCACTGGGTTTCAGTAATACCAACTAGATTGAATTTATACTAATAAAAAAGCAATTCCAAATCATTTTACTCAGGCTCCTACAACTGGTGTATAGGCAGTGAAAGCATTTCTTCTCTTCATAGCCTTTGTTTCATTGATTAATTTTGTTCTCAACATCTCAATTTTGTGCTAAATGAATACTCATATCTTCCTTCTTTTTACCTTCCCCTTTTATTATTAGCTTAACATCCTTTTGACTACTTTAGCCAGCATGTCCCAAAGGAGATTGATGATCCTTCTATTGAGGTGGAGGCCATCAATTATACAGCCCTCTCTCCCCATAGAAAGTGGACCAATGTACCACAGAACTGAAACCCTCCACCCTCCACCATTTACCTTGTCAGTGGTTCACTTCCAGAATCTTCTCCTTTGTCCGTTCCTTCAGTCATGGAATAAGAATGATCTCCAAGAAGATTGCTTGGATATTCTTCTATTTCAACATGCTTCCGAGCTCCTGAAGTCATCTGTTATCTGTGAGATATCCTGCAACACAGTGTGGTTAGTGCCAGTATGAACCATCACCAGTGGATCCTTGCCCATGAATTTCAGAAGCCTTTTCACTCTCAGAGTGATATCTCCTATCTTGGTTTGAGGACGATAACACATTCTCCTGTTGTCTGCCTGCCCCTTGAAGAATGTTCCTTTGATTCTTCTGGGTATTGAATCCCCAACAAGAATAGTCTGTCTTCTTTAGATGGTTGGAGATTTCTTTGTGGGCAAGCTTGATTTTCTTACAGGTTGGCCTGAGCTGCCATCCACAGATGTATCCCATATATCTCTCCATTCTCTCAGACTAGCTGGATCTTGAGAGAGATCTTCCACAATTTCCACATTGAGGGCCTGGTATCAACTGGAAATGTCTAGCTGTGTGGAATTCTTCCTGGTTCTCTTCTCTCCAGTGGCCATGCAGAGTTCTTCCTATAGTGTTCTTCCTATCAAGCCATGAAGAGATTAACACCTCTCTGTTGGAAAAATATATAAAAATCATGGGAGCTGTTTATGTTAATTCAGGCCTCTCTTGTCTCTGAATAATTACTGTTTCAAAATATCAGCATGAGTTAAAATATCAGGATACAATTTTAAGAGTTGAATGACATAATTTCAAATGGCTTATTAAACATTAATTATATTTAAAGCTGTGTGACTTGACATATACTTATGTGTCCATCAGGAAGTTGAAACATCTGTTTTTATATGTAATGTGGGTTATAAGGTTACAAAGTTACAAATACCACTAGGGAATATCTTATCAAATCAGTTAACAAGTGCCATATTTTCTAGAACTGCTAGTATAAAGGTTATTTTTTCAGTGACTTTTTGGCTAATTAAGCAGTTGTCTGAAATACTATTGTACCCATTCAGTTGACTGTAATTTAAACAATTTACCTTAAATGTCTATTTGTGATTTAGGCAGCATAATTCAAAGCTGAAATGGAAAATAAGTTTGAGCATAATGCAGCAAGAGTAAAAACAAAAACAAACCTGCAAAACAAACAAAAAAAGGACCAGAGTAATACTCCTTTTATGATTACAAACCTAGGGATTTGAACTTGTTTCTTTTATTCATGTCTCTAGTACAAAACATCAACACAATCTGAGAAAGTACAGGCACAGTAAAGGCAAAAAAAAAAACCTAATAAAATCTGCCTGAGGGTGCAGAATTAAACTAATGTAATAAGCTTTAAAAAAATGCCAACTACAAATCTCAGTATGTACAAAATAAAAATAAATGTTCTATTAGCCTAGCACCTATGGTGTACACCAAACTATCAAAACTGAATTCAAGTAAAAGATAACACTGGAAACATAATACAATACAATGCATGCTGAGCTGACCATGCAAGCTGCCCCAGTTACCTGCAGATGGAATGAAAAGTCAAGCAAAAGAAAAATTTCAGAAAGCCTGAAATTAGCTTAACTCTTCTTTTACAAGGTTGTTCACAGCCAGAAAACATTCCATCTCTATAGCAGCAAATATGTGTACACCTTGGCCCTTCCTCCAAAAGTTCAGATTTTCCATCTGTGGGTATATCAGAGCTGGTACAGGGTCCAAATTAGTTCAATTTGTGTCTTGTTCCTTTTGACTATTTCTGTTTATAAACATCCAGGGTGAAATTCTGGCTTCATTAAAGCCTCCTATACATCACAGGTCACCAACACCAGCCAGCATCTGCACACTTATCTCAACAACCAAATTTAGACCAAAATATTGCAGTCCATAGGAGACTAGACCATTATGTACCATGGGCAAAAAATAGTGGGGATGGAGAGGTACCAATGACAAGGCCCTAGCAATATCAGGGTAATTATTTAATGAGATATATCCAGAGAATGCTGGCAGTGCCCCACACTCCATTCTACAGTGGAAGATAAAAAAAAAAAATCCAAGATTTTCTGACCTGTGGGAAAATTCCATCCTGACCCCACACTTGGTAATCAATTGACCCTGAGCATGCAAGAAAGAACCAGCTAACTAACTAAATGAGACAGAGAATGCTCTGTTACCACAGAGCACCAGTCCACCCCATTCAGTGTCCCTTCTCCAGCTGTGGCCATCTCTGATACTTAGAGAAAGGAGACAAGACAACAAACAAACAAAACCCACCAGAATACATGCGGGGGGACGGGGGGAGAGAAATAATCCCCTCCTGATCCCTGCAGGAGATCAGCTGAAGATGTGAAGCATGAGCTTTAGGAACATAAGATAGAAACGGGAACAGAACCCCCAGAGGGCTGCTGAGTTCTGCCCCCCCCCCACCATCACAAACATCCCCCGTCATACAAACCCACTAATAAATTTGTCTGTTTCTCCCTTAAAACCAATTAAGTTTGTTTCCCCCACAACTCGTATTGGAAGGCTCACTCCTCTGATGATTTAGAAACCTTCTAGTTTCCAGTCTCAATTTGTTCTTGTGCCAACATTTTTCTTTTAGTTTAAATAGCTCTTCATCCTCCTTGGTATTTACCCTCCCCCCCATGTATTTCAGAGAACAAATATAACCTCTCTGTCTTATTTTTGCTAGGTTAAACAAGGCAAGTTCTTCCTGTCACCTCTCTTAACACAGGCTCCCCATTACCCTGATCATTCTAATAGCCCTTCTCTGCATCTGTTCCAGTATAAATTCCTCTTTCTTGAATATGGGTGACCAGAATTGAACACAGCATTTTAGATGAGGTCTTACCAGTGCCTTGTACAACGCAATACTTTTCTATCTCTACAGGAAATGCCTCACATGGTGGCTCATCGTCATCCTGTGGTCAACCAACACACCCAGGTCTTTCTCTTCCTTGGTCGTGTCCAACTGATGAGCCCCGAGCTTGTAGCAGAAATTCTTATTATTAGATCCTAAGTGCATGACTTTATACTTTGTACTACTGAATTTCATCACATTCCTGTTACTTCCAATCTTCAAGTCTTGTTTTCACTGCACTGTTAGTTTGAGCTATAACTCAAGTTTTGCCCCAACCCAATTCTCATCCACAAATTAAAATCTCCTGCTTGAGTTAAGTGCTGCTTTAAGCTTGAGCTAGCTGGCCCATCACAGATATCGGTTTGAAACTCCTGTGCTAATAATGCGGTAGAGGTGCATCAGCTTGGGTTACAATTTATCAATTGCTAATTCAATCAGTCTGTGCAGTTACTAGACCTAGACTAGCTTGAGTGGAATAACTTGAATGCAGTAACTTGAGCTAAGTGTTGAAGTGAGGACAATCCCTAAGTATCCTTATGGTTGGGTGTGGCTGCCTGCTATCCAGCTCTGTGGGAGGCAGACTCTGTTGCATATTGGGGCTTTGTTTGCATTACATTATTGCATTTCAGTGGGAGTTAGGTGCCTAAATACCTTAAAAGGCCTCACCTCATTCCTTCAGATACCCTGGATGTTACAATATATTAGGCTTGTTTCTCTATTCATTTACACCATATAATGTTTCAGCTGCTGAATTATTCTTCTATACTAAAAAAACAAACAAAAAACAAGGGGGGACTCCTTGTGGCACCTTAGAGACTAACAAATGTATTTGGGCATAAGCTTTCATGGACTAAAATCCACTTCATGAGATGCATGGAGTGAAAAATACAGTAAGCAGTATATATATTATAGCACATGAAAAGATGGGAGTTGCCTTACCAAGTGTGTGTGGGGGGGGGGGGGGGCAGTGCTAATGAGGCCAATTCAATTAAGGTGGAAGTGGCCTATTTTCAACACTTGACAAGAAGGGGTGAATATAAAAAAAGGGAAGATTACTTTTGTAGTGCTAACGAGGCCAATGCAATCAAGGTGTACGTCGCCAATTCCCAACAGTTGACAAGAGGTTGTGAGTATCAACAGAGGGAAGATTATTTTTTGTAGTGACCCATCCACTCCCAGTCTTTATTCAGGCCTAATTTGATGGTGTCCATACAGGCCATTACCCCCTGATCCCACTGAGGGTTACCAAAAGAAACTGAACCATCTGCTCAAGAAACTCCCTGAAGAAGCACAGAAACAAATCTACACAGACACAGATATTCTATCTGTTACCCAAGATCCATAAACTTGGGAATCCTGAATGCCCCAACATGCCAGGCATTGGAACCCTGATAGCAGGATTGTCTGGCTATGTGGACTCTCTCCTCATGCTACCAGCACTCTCAGCTATCTTCGAGATGCCACTGGCTTCCTGAGGAAACTACAGTCCATTGGTGATCTTCCAGATAACACCATCCTAGCCACTATGGATGTAGAAGCTCTCTACACCAACATTCCACACCAAGATGGACTACAAGCCTTCAGGAACAGTGTCCCTGATAATGTTACAGCAAACCTGGTGGCTGAACTTTGTGACTTTGTCCTCACCCACAACTATTTCACATTTGGGGACAATTTATACCTTCAAGTCAGCAACACTGCTATAGGTACCCTCATGGCCCCACAGTATGCCCACATTTTTATGGCTGACTTAGAACAAAGCTTCCTCAGCTCTCGTTCCCTAGCATTCCTACTCTACTTGTGCTACACTGATGATATCTTAAACATCTGGACCCATGGGAAGGAGGCCCTTGAGGAATTCCACCAGGATTTCAACAATTTCCACCCCACCATCAACCTCAGCCTGGACCAGTCCACACAAGAGATCCACTTTCTGGACACGACAGTGCAAATAACTGATGGCCACATAAACACCACCCCATACCAGAAACCTACTGACTGCTGTACTTACCTACATGCCTGCAGCTTTAATCCAGACCACATCACAAGATCCATTGTCTACATCCAAACTCGAAGATACAACTGCATTTGCTCCAATCCCTCAAACAGAGACAAACACCTACAGGATCTCTATCAAGCATTCTTACAACTACAATACCCACCTGGTGAAGTGAAGAAACAGATTGACAGAGCCAGAAGGGTATCCAGAAGTCACCTCTTACAGGACAGGCCAACAAATAAAGTAACAGAACGCCACTAGCCATCACCTACAGCCCCCAACTAAAATCTCTCCAGCACATCATCAAGGATCTACAACCTATCCTGAAGGACAATCCCTTACTCTCACAGACTTTGAGAGACAGGCCAGTCCTCGCTTACAAACAGCCCCCCAACCTGAAGCAAATACTCACCAGCAACTACAGACCACACAACAAAATCACTAACCCAGGAACCAATCCCTGCAACAAACTCTGTTGTCAACTCTGTCCACATATCTATTCAGGGGACACCATCATAGGGCCTAATCACATCAGCCACACTATCAGAGGTTCGTTCACCTGCGCATCTACCAATGTGATATATGCCATCATGTGCCAGCAATGCCCCTCTGCCATGTACATTGGCCAGACTGGACAGTCTCTACATAAAAGAATAAATGGACACAAATCAGACTTCAAGAATTATAACATTCAAAAACCAGTCGGAGAACACTTCAATCTTTTTGGTCACTTGATTACAGACCTAAAAGTGGCAATTCTTCAACAACAAAACTTCAAAAACAGACTCCAACGAGAGACTGCTGAATTGGAATTAATTTGCAAACTGAATACAATTAATTTAGGCTTGAATAAAGACTGGGAGTGGATGTGTCATTACACAAAGTAAAACTGTTTCCCCTTGTTTATTTCCCCTCCTACTGTTCTTGTCAACTGCTGGAAATGGCCCACCTTGATTATCACTACAAAAGGTCCCTCCCACCCCCCGCTGTCCTGCTGGTAATAGCTCACCTTTCCTGATCACTCTTTTTACAGTCTGTATGGTAACACCCATTGTTTCATGTTCTCTGTGTTTATAAAATCTCCCCACTATATTTTCCACTGTATGCATCTGATGAAGTGAGCTGTAGCTCATGAAAGCTTATGCTCTAATAAATTTGTTAGTCTCTAAGGTGCCACAAGTCCTCCTTTTCTTTTTCCCCTCTGTTGATATCCACCCCTTCTTGTCAACTGTTGAGAATAGGCCACTTCCACCTTAATTGAATTGGCCTTGTTAGCACTGCCCCGCCCCCCCACTTGGTAAGGCAACTCCCATCTTTTCATATGCTGTAATATATATACTGCTTACTGTATTTTTCACTCCATGAATCTGATTAAGTGGGTTTTAGCCCACAAAAGCTTATGTCCAAATACATTTGTTAGTCTCTAAGTTACCACAAGGACTTCTCGTTGTTTTTGCTGATACAGATTAACACGGCTACCACTCTGAAACCTGTCCTCTATATTAAAGATTTCTTCTAAATATTTAATTGCAAATATAAGATGCAGGATTTTTTTTAAAACTAGATTTGCTTTTGTGTAATTTTGTATAACCACTTTTAGAAGCAAAATTAAATTAAATTGATGCTCATCATAATCAAACATATGCTAACCATTTCCAATAAAACATAGCTACCAAGAAACAAAACAAAACAAAAACTCAGTACACTTAAAGCAATAGACCAGCAGTCATTAAATATTTTTAACCTTGAATGTATAATACAATTTTATTAAGTATTTAAAAAAGAAATTGTATGACAACTTAAGTAGTCTTTGCTATTATGTTAAATAGTTTAAATGCCTGTTAAATAATTTAGATTATGTGCAAATACAGTATTTGTTAAAAATGTAGACAGTGTTTCCAAAAATAGATTTATACCTTTTCAAATGTACTGTTAAATAACCAATAGTGTATGCATAGAATTCCTCAATGTTAGAATATATTCAAAGTCACCACTAATGAACCAAAGTGACATTTGATGACACATTGAGCAGTTACATTCTTAAAATAACTGAAGAGGATGGAATAAATCTCTGGATACAGTGTCATAGTTCTGAGTATAGTCTAGAAGGAATGTAATGAAAGTATCAGTTAATGCCTTAGTCAACAATGATATGGATGGTAGATTTTAGGAAGATTGTAGTAATATATTTTATGATCTAGTATAAAGCTTTACATCTTTCAAAAAGTCAATAGGTGATGAATGAAATGTTGTGTTATTCACAATGTAAAACAAAATGGAATTAAGATTTAGAAGTGTAGACTTTCAGCTAATTAAATATGAATTTCAACAATGCTAAAATTGGTTACTACTATTTAAGTCTAGTGAAATTGAAGGGAAAGTGAAAGAATGACTAAAGATGAGCCAAACTCACATGTTTGGAACCAGATTCAGATGTTTGGAATTAGGTTTTGGCTCAGGCCTACATTTAAGGTTCAGTCATGTGAAATGTGTAGTATCACCATCAGTTTGGGATTAGAAATTTTTCTCCACATGTGTGACAGATACTTTCACATATACAGTGGATCATACAAAACTTGATTTCAGTGGGAGGAGGGGATCTTTGCTCTGGGATCTAGCAAACATGCCAGAACACAATAAAAGTGAATAGGACATTGGTTCATTACATGGTCTTGACTACATATACATTGGCTTGATCCCCATGTTATCTATTGTGTGGTGTACAGCAGAGTGAACAAGAGTGTTATGTTACACCACAAGTAACAGTGGAACTATTTGTGGGCATAATTTGAGCTGAGGGAAGAAGGGAAAAATATTCATTCAATACATCACTTTAAATCATCACTAAAATATTGAATTCTCATTCATTAATTATTTATTACTTTTATTACAGTAGCATCTAAAGATTGGAGCCCCATTGTGCTAGGCAATTTACATACCCATTGTCCTGTAGAGCTTATTATCTAAATAAAAAAGGCAGTCACAGGTTGAGTGAAAAGAAATATTAGCCCCATTTTATGGCCAGGTTCGGAAAGATATTTGCCCAAGGTCATGCAGGAAATCTGTGGCCAAGCCAAGAATTGGCTCAGATCTCCTGAGTTCCAGTCCGGTTCTTTAACTGCACCATCACTCTTCTGTTACTTTGAATAAATTGTCCTACCAGCAGTATACGGAGTAGTTACCTGCACTGAGTAGAACTGAGTCTTAAGATTTAGAGGAGGTCTGAAAAAATTTTGCGTGAAAAATCTTTTGACTGAAAATGAACATTTTAATGACAAAATTTCATTTTGGTCAAAAGTTTTTGTTCGTGATTAAAAAAAAACCCACTTTATCTCAATGTTTATCCCTCCCCCAACCCCAGTTTTTTTTTCCCCCAATGGGGGAAAAATGTGTAAAAGTGAGAGAATTTCCTCCCATGGTTTTCTCATGTTGTTAATCTATCCCCTCCCACATTTTTAAAGAGTTACCAAAAAAGTTTGTGCTTTTCCCATTGAAATATTTGAACCTTAAAAAAAATAATAATAATTTTGGAATTCATTTTCAGAAATGTGAACATTTTTGTCATAAATCTAAAAATGTCCTCAAAAATGTAGGACTTCCCCTATTTTTTCATTGTTTTCATGAAACACTTTTTCAACAATCTTTTCTAAAGTCTTTGGCACATTCACTTCCTTGCCCTCAACAGTAAACAGGAACAAGTATTGGTGGGATGTCTGAGGAGACACTAGCTTAAGTAAGAGCCTCAGCTTTTAAGTTAGTTGCTTAATGACATCCTCCATTTTTAGCCTTACCCCGCTACTAACGTGAATCAATATGCAACTCTGCTGTGCCAGATCAAGCGTATTATACCAAGTTGCGATGACAATTTTGTGCCTGCCACACAATGGTTTGAAAATGAAAAAAAAAAAAATCCAAGTTCTCTTTCTTTGGCTACCATTGGCCTAGAATAACCGTAATAAAGACATAAAAATTGGTTGTTTAAACAATGACCCAATTTTGTTGGCTTTGGGAACATTATGTCCATTTCATAAGTCTCCATTTCTCAGTTCTTCAGAACTTTTCAGTTTCAGGTAAGTTTTTTTGTCTTGAAATCTGCCATGGGCTATAATTCATTTTGCATGGAGGTTGGTCCCAACCTCTAGGGATGTGATTGAAAAAATTGCTAGACTTGTTGGGGACAGATTCTCAGTTGATATAAAATGGTGTCGCTCCAATGAAATTAATACAGTTATGTCAATTTACTCTAGCTCAGCAGTTTTCTTTTTGCTTTTAGGAGAAGAAGGGGAACTGAACTTCCACGTATTCCTCTATTTATTTTATTTATCTGACTGTTTTACATTGCTAATGTGCCCATTATCCTGGTATATAAGATCCTTTGGAGAAAAATAAAATAACATAATTTGGCTTATGTCTGCGCTCAAACTTCCATTCACTGCTTTACTTAATGAAACTTTATTTCCACAGGGAGCTTTGATTGGGCCATTCTTATTTTGCCCTCATTGGGCTTGAATAAAAGTTAGGTCTTCTGTCATGGCCTGATAGTGTCAGGCTGATTCTGACCTCCAGAGGTAGGGCATATAATAGCTAAATAACTTCTGGCAAGAATGCCTTGTCCCTGGCCAGTATTTGGCATCAAACACTGGTGTGATATGTTCTCTTCAGTCTGTCTTACCAACAAGGTGGGATACTATGTGTTTAGAGTGTTTTCCTGTAATGTAGCTGAGAGTTGAGTAAATCATGGATCATAGTGGTAAAGCCCATCCAAACAAATGGCTGAATTCTCCTGGATATTGCTATTTATAAGTCTCAGAGCAGGAATGAATCCAAGAGGGTCCAAAAGACTGTGCTCCACACTGATAAGAGAGGGCAAGCTGGCTTATAATTACCTCTTCCTATGAGAATCATCTCATTTTGCTTAGATTCATCTTGAAGAGATACTTTTCATCTGTCCATTTATTTTCTCAAGCTCTGAAGCATCTGGGAAACAGTATTATCTGTGCCTGATGAAAAAAAGACACTTAATTTTACCTTCTGTTTTTCAGTGCAGCTCAATTTTTCCATCCCTTATGATGCACAGGGGTATGGAAAAAATATCAGCTAAGGGTTATAGTAAAGCCTCCATATACATGAATGACTTGTGGAGGAGAATGAAGCCAGGGAAGCAGAGCTGCAGCTGGTATAAATTATCATAGCTGTGTTGCAATTGATAGAGCTATGACAATTTAAAACAGCTGTGGATCTGCTCTTAGGGATCTAGAGATGCATTAACCAATTCCTCCTTGTACTCCACCTCTAATTTGTCACTTTAAGCCAGCACATCTCTCTAGTGTAGGCCACAAACCAATCTGAACAAGAAATTAGGCATTGCTATCTCCCCTTCAAAGGGTGTTAGCAAACAAACCTGTCACATTTGTGGAATCTTTGAACAACTCTGAGGTCTCTTCATCATTCCCACTTCACCATATGTTGTATTTAAAATGCCTTTTATCATTTGGGTCATGATTAGCATTTATAAGAGCTATGAGGATGCATCACACAGAGAATCTATCCCTGAAACAGCATTATTTATTGATCTTGTTTTCAAAAAAGAAATTACCATTTCTATTTCATTACATTGTATTTCAGAATGAACTGTGAAATGTACAATCCATTTCAATAAGGCCCCATTATTTCACACATTAGAGACAGTTGTTACTTATAATGGACATTTTGGATCAATTACATTTAACTGTGTTGTCATTTAGCTTCTAAAAAGCAGCCTCACAAATGAGCTCTGGAGCCTGTAGAAACAAGGATAGCATGTTGTACTCATCATGAATCCCTTAAAAAGCCCTGCAAATAGAGTGATTTAAACTCAACATTCATCAGTGAAGCTCAGGCTGGCATCTTGCCATTTCTATTAGAGAATATGGATTTTTACTTTTCAATAGAAAAAAAAAAGGGATACAATTGGGATCCTTGGCAAACTCACTACATTTCAAGAATTAATCTAAGAGCCAAGTATCACATATGCATTGAAAATGGAACCCAAACAATCAAAGTAAGACCAAGCATGGTCTAATGCATGGGACCCTAGGCTGGGCTTTGCGGGAAATGGGTTCATTTCCTGGCTCAATCACAACCTTACTGTGTGACCTTGAGTCAGTAATTCACCTGACCCTGTGCATCAGTTCCCCATCTGCAAAATGCAGATACTACCTGTTGATCTCATAGAGGAGTTGTAAGTGCAGAAATCAGTCTGTGATTTTGAGGTGCTCAGTTGTTTACTGCGGTGTGATGAAGGTCTATATACATTTCCTAAATAAATGGGTTGGGCTGCAGATACCCTTTTCAGAACTGCTTGGGGACATGAACCCTTCTCAGATACATTTGTTCTTCTGTCCTCTTTTTCATCCTCTTGCTGCATCCCTTCATCACTAGATCTAAGAAGATAAGAATCGCTATACCTGATCAGACCAATGGTCCATCTAGCCCAGTATCCAGTCTCTGACAGTGGCCACTACCAAGTACTTCAGAGGGACTGAACAGAAAGACAATTATTGATGATTCATCCCATCATCCAGTCCCAGCTTCTGGCACCTGGATGTTTAGGGACTCCTGGAGTGAAAGGCTACTTCACTGACCATGTTAGCTAACAGCCATCAGTGGACCTCTCCTTCATGAACTTATCTAATTCTTTTTTGAACCCAGTTATACTTTTGGCCTTCACAACATCCCTTGGTGAGGAGTTCAACAGGTTGGCTGTGCCTTGTGTGAAATATTTCTTAAGTTTGTGTTAAACCAGCTGTCTATTAATTTCATTGCCTATTAAGTTCTTGTCTTATATGAAGGTAAATAACACTTCGCTAGCTGCTTTCTCCAGAGCATCCATGATTTTATAGACTTCTATCATATCTCCCCTTAGACATCGGTTTTCTAAGCTGAACAGTCCCAGTTTTTGTAATCTCTCCTCATATGGAAGCTGTTCCACACCCCTAATCATTTTTGTTGGCCTTCTCTGTACTTTTTCCAATTCTAATATATCTTTGGGGGTGACCAGAACTCCACTCAGTATTCAAAGTATGGGCGTACCATGGATTTAATAGTGGCATCATGATACTTTTTGTTTTATTTTCTATCCCTTTCCTAATGGTTCCTAACATTCTGTAAGTTTTTTTTGTTTGTTTGTTTGTTTGTTTGTTTTTTGACTGCCGCTGCCTGTTGAACATGATATCACTAAATAACGTCAGCACCTGGGATGACAGCTTCCCCTCCACTGTGAACTGGACTGAAACAACAAATTCATTTTATGTATGCTTCAGAATAACCAACAGAGCCAAACAGTCCCAGGGCATTTTTTATGTCACTGGCAAATTTAATATATACGTTTTGGTATTGAAATCAGGCTATATCTGGGGGACCCAAATGTGAATACCTGTCATGGATTCTATGGGGAAAGATGGCTACATTTCTATAAGGGCCATTCTGGCAGCTAATGTAGAGAAGGTTTATAGCTTCATAGGATTCAAAACTCATGCATGTATGTCTGGAGTTGGCTGAAAAAGGACAAACATGATCTCCAATCTTCAAAAAAAGGGAGATGTTGATCTGGCTAAAAATTCACCTGATGCTAGGTGTTTGCTCTCTACAGTTCTCTGTAAGGTTATACTTGAAAATGTTTTTTTTTCAATAATACAAAATTGGGTCATCAATTTGATTGCTACTGACAGTAATTTAGATTTGTTGGGCCTGGTTCTCTATCTCCTTACATACAGTAGTCCTGGGCATCTGTGGGTGTAAAGTGTTACCAAATCAGAATAACATTTTACATCCAATTTGTACTCACTTTGCACACATGTAAATCAATATAAAAAGGGGCTAGGCAGTGGGGAATCAGATGGAAAAAATGTCTGTCTATGCAATGTAAACTGTTGGAAGAAAATTAGAAGCTACTGAAAAAGTATGAATGAAATCCAGGAAACACTGTTCGCTGTGGAGATGAAAGAAGACAATTCTAAGACAGGTTTCAGAGGAACAGCCGTGTTAGTCTGTATTCGCAAAAAGAAAAGGAGTACTTGTGGCACCTTAGAGACTAACCAATTTATTTGAGCATGAGCTTTCGTGAGCCACAGCTCACTTCATAAGACATTCACTGATGTATTAATCCAGGCTAAAGGGCTAGTACCCCTTTTCAGTTGAGAACCTTTTCAGTGGTCTGGTGATGTAAAGTTCTCTAACACCACTGACTTGGCCACTACATAGGAGAATCCTCCACTGGCACAGAAACTGCAGTAGGTTCTCCTGCATCCACACTCTTCAGGCTGCCAGCACAGGAGGCATGACTGGGGTTCCCTTATGCCCTCTGGAGGCTGAAACAAACCTTCTATGTTCTGATCAGCCAACATACATAAAAGCAGCCAGATGGCCCCAGGAGAGAAGGGGGTGGGGATGCAGAAGTGACCTACTGTCACCTTATAACCCTCTAAATCAACTTTGCTGAGTGTTCCTTGACTATAGTGGCGGCTTAGTGCCAATACGATTTTGCCCAGGAAATTTGAAGCTATAGAAAATGCTACTAAAATCTGTAAAGCGTGTGCTGGGCTTTCCTGTAAATCTTGAATAGGGAGATTTGCATAATTCTGTGTTAAAATTCTTAAACTTTCTTTGTGACTGCAATCCTCTGCCTTTACTGTTTACTACTTTGTATCCCTAATGGGAATTCTACAGTTATGTTTTCAGTAAAATCTGGTGCTTTGCATGATTACTCTATTCTAACCATTGCCTACTGGTTGTGAAAGACTTATCAAAAGTCTGGTGTGAGGAACAAAGCTAATACTTTCATCAAAATAAAGATAGCCATATTTTCCCAGATATTTTTCAAAAGAGAATGTTTCCATTTAACTGAAATTACAATTGTTCAAGAACATATTGATTTAAATGGAAATATACTGATGTAAAACTGGATTAATAATGAGGGAAATCCAACACTGAAAGATTGGTTAGCATTTTTTATTAGATGAGGGATGAGTTTTCACTCTAACAGTGTGGGTTTCAAAAGTTGCCCATTGAAATCCATCCTTACTGAAAATGTTTGGGGTTCAATAATTATAATTAATAGTATTTTGATTATAGAGCTGGCTGGCTTTAATCTTTTCTCAGTCCTTGGCGAGATATCTGAAAATATGTTCTGAACACTGCTATGTGTACATAGTAAAAACATGTATACTTAGTAAAAACATAATCAGAAACCCTAGTGGTCCAAGGAACAACAGATTATCTAATTTTACATAAGATTTTATTTGTATTAAGAGGCATAAGACATGCAGAAAATTGGACAGGATACATTTTCCTGACACTCTTCAGGAGTGCCATTACACACAAATAATTAATTCCTAGTGCTTATCAGCTGAAGATGTTGCTCATGAGAAGACAATATTCACTATTTCCATTAAACTCCAGTACATGCATATGTCCCAGCACATTCTACTGTCCCCAGTGAAATTTCAGCCATCAAATCCAATTTGGCCAGCCATGCAATCTCAGAAAACAAGGTTAATAAGACATTAGAAAAATGATGGTGAATTTGCCCCAACCCAACTATCAAGCTGAGGTCCCTTCTGCCTTTGCCTGGTAGCTGTCCAGCTGGAAGTAAAAGATCTTATCACGCTTTTCAAAATTAGTGATGTTTAACCCCAGTGTCCAGGACAACATTCTTTCTCCTAATGAAAGCAAGCAGGTTATCATGTTGAAAGCATTTTTTTTTTTTTTTACTGAACATACATTGCTTTAAGCAGTTCCTTGAACAGTCACCACTATAGCAATATGAGACTTACTGCTTGTAAGGCACTTTTGGAATGCCTTGAAGACAGTGTAAAGCCAAACAGTACTTTGTGTAGGCTTTCCAACTCACTGTTAACTTTTTCTATCAACACTCGCTATCTGATTGTAATATTTCTGTCCTCCACTCTTAAGCATAACAAGATGCTGGCTATCTGTTGACAATGTTTACTTCATCTCTACACTTGAGAGTTTAATTATTAAAGATGGACAGACAAATAAGAAATCAATTTCAAATATGTCCAAAAAGAGCACTCTGTGAATAAAAACAAAAGGTTCAGAAAATTCATCTTACCCTGCCCCAGTATGTGCCTGCAGCAAATTGCTCTGTTCTGTTAGAAAAAAAGATTTTAAAACATGTTCTGTTGGTTATTGCATGGTATGTTTTATTATTATTACTACTTAACATTTACATTGCAATAGAACCTAGCAGCCTCAACATGTGCAAGGAACTCCAGGTGCTAGGTGCAGTACAAACTTATAGAAAATGACAGTCCCAACGAACTTACAATCTAAAAGACAAAATAAGTGGAGAGTTGAGGAAAGGTCAGAGCAGATAGGGTAACCATTATAATAGGATGCTCGCAATTCTTAGCCAATCAGGTGTAGTGATTGCAGATCAGATTGCATATATATATATTACTAAACAGGTCTGTTTTGAGGCCTGACCTGTGAGATATAGTACTATAAGGTGTGACACACCAATACCAATATGTAAAAGGGACTTACTGTTCAACATCTCATTTTATGTCATATGATACCATAGCTGAGAAATTAACATATATGAATGAACATTACATCTTTGAGCTATATCTTATTTCAGGCAAAATATAAGGGGGAAAAGCCCACCTGTACCAAATGGAGTTAATTCTTCATTCCCCCAAAGTATTGTAGTGTTAACAGCAGAATAAGCTCTTTACAGTTAATCATGTTTCTCATCCGATCTTGTCTTTCTCTCCACCTTTCTTTGTCTTTGTCATGGACAGACAAATAAGTGGTTCATGACCATGAATGTTAACCTCCAAGCCAACTGTCAAAAGCAGGGCAGACACCCCAAATGGGTGATTTGTTCTATAATTAGATTGGACCAACCCAGTAACAAATGTGAAATCCTGGATCACTGTACCATGGAGTTACAGACAGTCCCCTTGGGCTCTCTGGTCTATCTTGCCACCAGGGTAAGCTGGGTTTAGTGATAAATGGTCACATACACCAAAAATCATAAAATATTTAGGTTGCTCCCAGTCCAAAGAGACCAGTCACTTACCCCAGATCAATTTGTACCTTAGATCTCTCAACCAACAACAACGCCTGTAGCTAATACTGAAATAAACTAGGAAAAAGAAATGAGAGTTATTTACAGGTTAAAGCAAGCAAGTTATACAGCTGAGTTTCAGTCTGTGATTCAAAAGGTGAGAGATGTAGTAATCTGTCAGCATTTAATGTCTTTGTAGGGACTAATCCAGGTTGACCCTGGGGAGATCTCTGCTTTTTGTTTCTTAGCTCCAGCCCTTCTGAAAGTCCAAACAGCAAAAATATGAAAACTCTTCATGTTAGGTATTTTTATTTCCCTCGTCCAGCTTACAAACCAATGGGATGAGGCCTTCTGCAAATACTTCTCCATGGGTAGATGGTTTAACCAGCATCCCTGTCTTTTTATTTTGGTTTATCTTTCCGTTAAGGTTATCGCTGAATCTGTTTCATAATATCCTATGAAGTGACACTAAAGTTTACATGCCAATCACAAATCAACTACGTTTAATTCTTCATCGTAAAAGAAAGATGAGTTCAAAAATGTGTAATCACATCAGGCCTGATAAATTCCCTTAGCCGCCTTTCATCCATCAGAGCTAAATTTCTCTGCAATAAGCTACTGGAGATATTTCTGAAATAGAAAAGAGAATAAGGAAAGGACACTTGATGCTTTTCTTGTTATGACACCAAAGTGGTAAATCTCCTTGCACCCATCAAGGAATTTCAAACATCTACCCATTTATAATGCAGTCAGAATTTACAATCTTCTCCTACCATGAATCAGACTAAGCAATGATATCCCAATCTCTGTTTTACAGTGTGTACAACAGTAATGGCATGAGCAAGAGTTGTGGACGAACAAGAAATGTTTAAATTCTGTAGTATTCTAACACACTTTGTCATTTGTCTGAACTTTCTTACTCCCATTTTTACTCCCAAAGACTGGCTGTCCTCTGACCTATGTAGGATAAGTTCCCTTGACACCTCCTGCAGCCAGTGAAATCTTCTATGAGATAAATTCCATGTTAAAGCTATTTTGATAATTCAATTAACCAGCATGGCAATACTCCCTTTAGATAATTAAATAAAACTTTTCAAGATTTTTTTTCTCAATGCCCATGTTTTTCATGAAACACACTTGTGATCATAACAATAACGTCTAGTGCTGCAAATTCCTGTGCTATCCTTTTGGTTCACTCTGATGTGCCACAGATAGAGATGTAACTGAGTAGACACGTTGCCCCTGTCTCAAGAGGCAAAAAAAGGGGTTTGTTTTTCAATAGCTATCTTAACATGATTGACAAGCCCTCTCCTAACATTCTTTAAGATGTAGTCAAACCTGTTCAAAGCCATATTATCTTGCAATGTTCTAGCCTGGGGAGAGCCTGAGCTACAACACAGAAGCTGCTGTCCCTCACTTTCATACAGCAGAGAAGAGATCCATGTGTGGAGGATTCTCCTCTGGGTCTGAATCTGGAGAGGACTATCTAAAGAGGAAGGTGTGAAGGATGGTTGAGTGAATGGTCAGGGCAGAGGAGATGAGGGTTCAATTCCTTATCCCACATAGTCCCATAGATAGTCTCTCTGTGGCTCACTACCCCATTTGTAAAAGGGATAACAGTACCTCACAGGAGTGTGTTGATCATGGATGCATCAAAAGATCATGAAGCACCCAGACACTATGGCAATGGGGGCTTGTCACCACCTCTTGCTGAAGTCTTTCTAGGTCCCAGCTTGAAATTTGCCTACAGTTAGACCAGACCATAAACTCTTAACCCAAATTGAGTCCCTTATACTTCAGGACTTGCAGGGTACTTGCTAATTTCTTAGAGACAGCCTGGCATGGGGCTGTAGCCTTCTGTTACCCCATGGCAGAAAGCTGACAGTTCTGGCAGCTGCATGGGCATGTAGTCAGCCTGATTACCTTTAAACAGGGGAAACTCTCCCCTTCCTTCTACCTATGCTTATCGTGTCATTTGTATGCCCCATTAAGGGGCTATTTACATATCATAGTAGCTATGTGGAGCATTAATATCTATGTAAGTAAAACAATGCATTTATTGAACTACAATATAAGTAACATCAGCATGTGTGTGTTTTGGGAAGAGGAAGGAAGAAGAATGTCTGTATTACTGTACTACTAGTTTAGTACTAAACCTAAGCAGAAAGATAAAAGTAGAAGTTGGACATCAGTTCTTTGATTCATCATCATTTTTAATTACTCCTGGGATACAACAAAAATGTTGCTAGCCTCCTCTCAAGTTGATTTCTCCCCCAGGGTAGAGCTCAAACTTTTAGTTCTATATACCTTATCCCCAGATAAAAAAACAAAAAAACTCCATGCCAATGTCACTCCGGGCAGTCTCACTGATCTGTATTCTCTACATGAGTTTTCTTACATATTATAATATCACCTCAGCTTTGCTGTACCAATCTATCAAAGGGATCTGATTCCATTCAGCTATAGTGAAGATGTCCTTTGGCTCTCTGGTGTTGTAATCAATGCCATCGATGTGGCTGTTCTGACATGATGATAGTAGTGATAATTAGCTACTTTAAATACACTCATCCTACAAACCACTCTTCTCTGTTGTTATATCATATGCATTTACATTCAGCATATATACCTCCTGGTTAGATTTTTGGGGAAACTCGGTAAAGAATTAGAAAACCCATCCATTTTTTGTAATGCTAGTTAAGGCTGAGATCCCTACTGCTGTATGTATTATTGGCAAAATCCCACTGATCAGAGTTTAGTTTCAGGCCCTACATGTGGTCACCCTGGCAACAGTCAATATGTTGCTGTAGCAAGTGGTGAAACTATTGATGTGGGCAGTTATTATCTTTTCTGCTTTCTGTCCAAAATGACAAAGATACATTTTAAAGAGGAAGTACACAATGAAGTCTTCTCTTTCAGACTAGAGGTGCCCATACTTCTGACATTGAGTGCTGTTTTGGGAAATTGTCAGGAACCCAACAATGACATATACGTTGCAGATGTGTTTACTTGCACTTGTATAAAAGTAAATGCACACACCTATACTAATATTTAACATGTTTGATTTTCATCTGCCTTGTAGATAAGTAGAAATTGCTTCTTGTGATCTAGATTTCAAAATAGTCCAGAGTTGGGAAGTGGATATTTAGTACTCATAAAGAAATGTCAGGGTTAATTTACCTGTGTCCTGTCCCTTTAAGGATTGGAACTCTGCTGAAGAGGAAAAAGGGAACATGGTGGACACAAGGTATGGTCCCAGGAGAGCTGTTGTTGTGTCCCCGTGAAACTGAGCTGGTGTGGGACTTATGCAGGCTGCATTTTTAAAATATTATGTTTAATAAAACCTCTGTTTTCAAACCATCCCTGAACTGGGAGTGTAACATGTGGAACTAGGGTATTGATTCAAACCCATCTTTACAAGAACTAAAATAAACCAAGCAACAAAAAACAAACAACCCCCTTCCTGCATTCGGTCAACTTTGTTCTTACCCTAAAATTGCAGAGAGAAGGCAGACAGAGATTGCAATTTAACATTCTCTGTAGAACACATTTGGCTCTGTGCTGTAAATGTGGGCACTGCATTGCTAAATTACAGAGTTCTCCAGGTCTGCGTTTCCCCAGTAGGTGGCTCCATTTAGACTGGAGATTAAATGTTAGGTTTAAAGGAGAAGCCTAAATGTGAAGATCAAGAGCTGACTTCACTTCAGGGCCTTTGTTGAAGTTGGGTCTTTTAATGTGGGGATCAATCAAAATTTAAGCCAAATTCATCCAACCCTAATTTTGACCTTCACCTTGTTTCAAATCCATAAGAAAATAATATTTCTTATAGAAATGGGCCAGAGCCCTGAGCCATGGACCGTGAGTAGGAGCTAGGTCCAGACTTTCCTAGTCATTACAGCTAGTGGTCAGGTACCATTGTATTCTCTTTTATTTTCGTGAAGACTTTGCAGTGCAGAAATAATACTAAAGGATCAGGGACAACCCTCCTCTTCTTTTCTAGTGCTTAAATTTAATTTCCAAGTTTTGAGGCAATACTGTAAGTAATGAGCCACTATAACTCATCTGACTGAAAAGATATACTTGTGACATGGATATTAATGGGATGACGGCGCTGGTCTTGGATAATAAAATTAATTATACATGCCAGTAAGAGAGATGTTTCATACAAAAATGTCAGCAATGGCTGTCAAGTATAAGCATTATTTTACATGGTGCTGTATGCATTTGATTCAAGTTGGGAAGCAATTTGGGGCTAAACGTAGAGCTACTCTACACCAGAATGGCTTTGTTGATATAGCTATACTGGTATAGCTATACCAGCAGAGCCCCCAGTGGAGGGGCATCTTATACCAGCATGAGGAGATCTTTTGCCAGTATAATTAAACAACATTAGCTCTACCGGCAAAAAGACTCTTGTCTATACAGCTTTATATTCACAGGGGTTTTGTCAGCATGACTATGTCAATTAAGGGGCGTAGATTTTTTTTCACACTCCTGACCAACATAGCTATGTCAGCAAAACTTTGTACTGTAGACCTGGCCTTTGTTTCAGTAACACTGTCGTAACTCTGGAGTAATTCTCTGAAGTTTTTTTTCAAATTTACATCAGCGTAGCTGAAGTCAGAATTTGAGCTTACATGTCTAAGCCATCATCAGTCATAGTATGTAGATGAAATTGGGTGCTTTCAGCAAATGAAGTGCCAGGAGGCTGTACAGTTCCTGAGTTGGTGAAGATATCAGTACTGATTCTTGACGTTTGCAGGTGGAAGAGTTGGGAAAAGTTTTAGACAGAAGTTCCCCAATGAAGTGAAGAAAATGCACAAGAGAGAGAACACCAGAGTAGGAATAATACTGCTTTTTTCTTCTAATGTTTTTTAATCAATGTGAGAAAAAATGGACTCTTTCCATGAATCATTACCTTTCACACATGACAAGCTCAAATATGAGTGCCTAAAGATAGGTGTCCAAATCTCTGTGTTGGCATCTAAATAACCACTTCCAACTTACCATTTTGTATGTGCTAAATCAGAAGCTCCAGTATATTATGGTTTAAAATGTGGATCTGAAACAAAGGAATGATTTAGACTTCGTTTGTTATTTCTATTGGTTCTAGCTTTAAAAGGAATTAAGCAAAATACAGGAAATTATTTCAAATAACATAAAATGCACAAGGAAAAAATTATTGTTGTCAAGGTCATACCCACAGAGATTTGAAAATGTTATATTATTTTACAAATTACTTAGAATGTAATTTGATAAAATTAGCATTTTTAGTATCCTTAAAATGTACTCTGCCTTCACTAAATACTGCACCTCAACCATATAACATACTTATATGGCCTGTCATAGTAGCTGAGTGTGGTCTGAAGTAAACTTCTTTGTCTTTATTAGACACAAGAGAGTAACATGAGAGCTGACAAAAGAGTGGAAGAACATGCAGTGTTAGACACAGGAGCTTTGATAGGATTCACAAATTTCCCTTTCCTTTCATTGATGATAAAACAGTAAGATTTTTAACTATCATAATCTGGAAAGTATACATAAAACGTGAGATCTTTCCATTGTCTGAATTTTAACAAGCTCAGAGTTCAAAGGGTGTATCTTTGGTGATGGAACCACAAAGGGGTTTTCAGGTGCATTTTATTTCTCTTGTGCTCTTTGTATTATTTTTTTTAACTCCAGGGATAGTTCTGTCCAGATTTTAAAAATGGATGAGCTTTGTTTTGCACTAGAGAAATTCAAGGGTTGATTTATGCATTACACTATAACAGAGCTCCACAAAATAAAAGCAGTAAAGAGCCCCTAAGTTACATGGCTTGGATTTGATTTCCATTTTATAGTAAACAAGATTTACTAGTTTTGTCCTAAGAAATTATTTTTTTCATGTGAGATTAGACAGTTATCGTGAGTCTGCCTCCCCTTTGCAATGACTTTTTTAGGCATGCCAACAGAATCACAGGAAAAGTGATTTGTAAAAGAATTACATTCAAAGTCACAAGACGAGTACGGCACACATGATAAGAAGGGAGAAATACAGTTTTCCTTAATTGTCACTCTTGCTTAACTTGTGTAAGGACTCAAAGCGATTTTTTATTTTATTTGAAAGCAACATCGTTTTTGTAATGTGAGAAACTGAGCTGGGAGCAGCTGGTGTTTAAAGCCAAGATTTCCTTTTTTATCCCACTTTCTTTCATTTCAGACTGGAGCTCCCTGGGGCAATGAATAAACTGGAACTGGGATAGTTCCTGGACAAAATTTTATTTCAAAGAGAAAGCAAACCGCATTTGATGATCATAGACACCAAAATCTAACTAGTTTTGAAGGTAGTGGTTGTGTGAGGTGTTTTTTTTAAATAAAATAAACAAGATGACAGAACTCTAAAATAATCAATAAATATTGCAGCTGTAAAAATTGAAATGATTTTAAATGTTCAGAAAAATGAACAAAAATATTTTGAAATTCTGAGCAGATTTTTCCCCCTCTGATAAACATGTTTCATGACAGAACATTGATTGTCTAGATGGATTTATAATCCACAAAACCAGAGGTTTTTTCTTTTTAGTTCACTCTTTCTCACCTTTACACCTGCAGTGTAATAACTTACTATCTGAATAGTCCCATTGAAATGAATGTGTCTACTTACATAGTAGATTGCCACTCAGCTTAAGTGGGGTTGGCACAATGCTAAAAGAATCTCTAGATGTTGTCCTGGAAATTCCCTCCAAGCCTTCTACAACATTCACTGGGATAAGGCCTGATTCTTCAGCTCTTACTCATATGAGTTCTGAGTCAACAGGAGTTCTAAGAATGCAGGGCTCGATGTCTGCCGGATTGGGCTCATGTTATGCTAAGCACTGTACAAATACAATCCCTGATCCAAGCAGGTCACAATCAAGGGAACCCATTGTCATCTAAATTTGTCCAATGGACTTTAAATATATTAGTAGGTATCTGACTTTGGATATGATGGTACTAGCTGAATTTTAAAGTTCCGAACGGCCTTAAAATTTTGTCACCTTTTACTCACAGTAGTACTTTACTTCTTGAGTAACCCCATCTATTGTAATGGGCCTCTGAAAGAAGTAATGGTCCCAGAAAAAAATGTTTACTAATAGCCTCTTTACCCCACTGTGTTAATGTAGGGAGGAGTTTATTTGACTTGCCCACTGGGCACTCTGATAAAGCTTGTCATCCACTCCACACAGATTAAAAAATGACAGAATCTCCTATTCTAAGTATAATGAAAAGGTGCCAGAGTGGTGAATACCGTTGGTGGCACCTGCTGTAGCAGACTGTGCACATTTTTCACAACATAATTCCACTTCACGTGAAATATATTTGGTTTTCTCTGAAACTCAGAACTCAGACTGTCCAAAGGTGTGAGGAGATTCATGAACCTTTTAAACATTCTGAGACCAATATTGAGTGAAAGTGGGGCCCATTTATGATTTTACTTTAAAATCATAGAAAGCTAGTATTGCCCACTGTCAAGGTTCCTCCCCCACTCTGAACTCTAGGGTACAGATGTGGGGACCTGCATGAAAAACCTCCTAAGCTTATCTTTACCAGCTTAGGTCAAAACTTCCCCAAGGTACAAAATATTACACCCGTTATCCTTGGAATGGCCGCTACCACCACCAAACTAATACTGGTTACTGGGGAAGAGCTGTTTGGACGCGTCTTTCCCCCCAAAATACTTCCCAAAACCTTGCACCCCACTTCCTGGACAAGGTTTGGTAAAAAAGCCTCACCAATTTGCCTAGGTGACTACAGACCCAGACCCTTGGATCTGAAGAACAATGAACAATCCTCCCAACACTTGCACCCCCCCTTTCCTGGGAAATGTTGGATAAAAGCCTCACCAATTTGCATAGGTGACCACAGACCCAAACCCTTGGATCTGAGAACAATGAAAAAGCATTCAGTGTTTTACAAGAAGACTTTTAATAAAAATAGCAGTAAATAGAAATAAAGAAATCCCCCCTGTAAAATCAGGATGGTAGATATCTTACAGGGTAATTAGATTCAAAAACATAGAGAACCCCTCTAGGCAAAACCTTAAGTTACAAAAAAGATACACAGACAGAAATAGTTATTCTATTCAGCACAATTCTTTTCTCAGCCATTTAAAGAAATCATAATCTAACACATACCTAGCTAGATTACTTACTAAAAGTTCTAAGACTCCATTCCTGTTCTGTCTCTGGCAAGAGCAGCACACAGACAGACACAGACCCCCTTTGTTTCTCTCCCTCCTCCCAGCTTTTGAAAGTATCTTGTCTCCTCATTGGTCATTTTGGTCAGGTGCCAGCGAGGTTACCTTTAGCTTCTTAACCCTTTACAGGTGAGAGGAGCTTTCCCCTGGCCAGGAGGGATTTCAAAGGGGTTTACCCTTCCCTTTATATTTATGACACGCCCCCCAAATCTCAGCTAGGGTGAAACACTGGCTGGGATTTCTTCCTGGAGCTCTAGGAAAAACAGAGTTAATAAGACACATGCATCTCTAAATATACTACCAAGTACATAAAGACTAACAATATTTTCCACATCTCAAGGACGATTTTAACCAGTTGACTCTGGGAAACTTTCACGGGAGAGTGCATCAGCCACTTTGTTAGAAGCTCCTGAGATGTGTTGGATGTCGAAATCAAAATCTTGGAGAGCTAAACTCCACCGAAGAAGTTTTTTGTTAGTTTCTTTGACGGTGTGAAGCCACTTCAGTGCAGCATGGTTGGTTTGCAGGTGGAAACGCCGTCCCCAAACATATGGGCGTAGCTTTTCCAGAGCGTAGACAATGGCGTAACATTCTTTTTCAGTGACTGACCAGTTGCTTTCCCTCTCAGACAGTTTTTTGCTGAGAAACACTACAGGGTGGAATTCTTGATCAGGTCCTTTCTGCATTAAAACTGCTCCCACACCATGCTCGGACGCATCTGTGGTTACTAGGAACGGTTTGTCAAAGTCTGGGGCCCTTAGTACAGGGTCAGACATGAGTGTCGCTTTAAGCTTGTTAAAGGCCTTCTGACACTTTCCGGTCCACTGAACAGCATTTGGCTGTTTCTTTTTGGTTAGGTCTGTCAGTGGGGCAGCGATTTGGCTGTAGTGTGGTACAAATCGTCTGTAATAACCGGCCAAGCCTAAGAAGGATTGAACCTGTTTCTTTGACTTTGGGACAAGCCACTTTTGGATAGCATCCACTTTGGCCTGTAGGGGGCTGATAGTTCCTTGACCCACCTGGTGTCCAAGGTAAGTCACTCTGTTTAGGCCTATTTGACACTTCTTAGCCTTAACAGTTAGTCCTGCCTCCCTTATGCGCTCAAGGACTTTGTGTAGATGTTCCAGGTGGTCTGCCCAGGAATCCGAAAATATGGCCACGTCGTCAAGGTAGGCGACTGCATATTCTCCTAATCCCGCTAGGAGACCATCTACAAGTCTTTGGAAAGTGGCGGGTGCATTTCGCAGCCCGAAAGGGAGTACATTAAATTCATACAGCCCGAGATGTGTGATGAAGGCTGACCTTTCCTTGGCAGATTCATCTAGCGGTACCTGCCAGTACCCCTTGGTTAAGTCCAAGGTAGAGATGAACTGGGCCCGTCCCAGTTTCTCTAATAGTTCATCTGTGCGTGGCATTGGATAGTTGTCTGGGCGAGTTACAGCATTTAGCTTACGGTAGTCCACGCAAAAACGTATTTCCCCATCTGGTTTGGGAACTAGAACCACTGGAGATGCCCATGCACTTTCAGAGGGGCGGATTACCCCCATCTGTAACATATCCTGGATCTCCCGTTCTATAGCAGTTTTAGCTTGAGGAGACACCCGGTAAGGTTGGACCCTAATTGGGTGAGCATTACCTGTGTCAATGGAGTGGTATGCCCGTTCAGTCAGTCCTGGGGTGGCTGAGAACGTTGGCACGTAGCTAGTGCACAGCTCCTGGATCTGCTGTCGCTGCATACGCCCAAGGGTCATGGAGAGGTTCACCTCTTCCACACCACCAGCACATTTCCCTTCGTAGTAAACACCTTCAGGCCACTCAGCGTCGTCTCCTCCCTGGGCTGTAAACTGACAAACCTTTAATTCTCTGGATCGATTAGAAGAGCTGAGAGGCGGTGGGTTGCTCCGTGCCGCCGTCCAAGCTCTCTGGAGGCTTTCATCTGCTTCCTGTTCGGTCTGGAACTGTTCCCTTGATGCTGGAGACATCAGTTCCTCATGGGATTGTGGACCTAGGCTTGGTCCCTCTGGAAGCGATATAGGGGATGGAGCTGTTTCTGTTGACTGTGAACCGCTCTCCGCTGGTGCACTATGTTGGGATTCAGGCTCCGGCTGAGCCTCTTGGGTCGGGTTATCGGCTGCTGCCAGTTCAGGTTCGGTGGGGCCCTCTGTTGTTGAGGTTGCAAGTACTGGATTCAGTGCTGACACGGGGTCTGGTGTTGGTTGTTCGGCTGGTTCCGGTTCTGGGACTGGTTCCGTCTGGGTCTCTGGGACTGGATCCACTACTGCTGTTGCAGACATTGGCCTGGGGTCCAGGTCCATCACCTCTGACTGGGTCCTGATAGAAGTTTCTGGAACAGAGCTAGGCCTCACGGCTTGTTTAGCCTGGCTGCGGGTGACCATTCCCACCCTCTTGGCCTGCTTCACATGATTGGCCAAGTCTTCCCCCAACAGCATGGGGATGGGATAATCATCATAGACTGCAAAAGTCCACATTCCTGACCAGCCCTTGTACTGGACAGGCAACTTGGCTGTAGGCAAATTGAAAGAGTTGGACTTGAAGGGTTGAATCGTCACTTGGATCTCTGGGTTGATTAAATTGGGGTCCACTAAGGAAGCATGGATAGCTGACACTTGTGCTCCGGTGTCCCTCCACACGGTGACCTTCTTCCCGCCCACACTCACAGTTTCCCTCCGCTCCAAGGGTATCTGGGAGGTATCTGGGCCTGTGGACCTCTGGTGTGATTCCGGTGCAATGAACTGTAATCTGTTGGGGTTCTTGGGGCAGTTGGCCTTTACATGCCCCAGCTCGTTACACTTAAAACATCGTCCAGCTGACGGGTCACTGGGGCGAGGAGGGTTGCTGGAGAACGGGGTGGTGGGACGATAAGGGGTCTGGAGGGTTCTTTGGGAGGTAGGTGGGGCTTTGGGCGGCCCCCGGTAATAGGGTGTGGTCTGGGGTGGTCCCTTCTGGTCTCCACTCCAACTGCGACCAGTTTTCTTCTTCTCTGCCACCTCCACCCATCTGGCTCCAATCTCTCCTGCCTCGATTACAGTTTTGGGCTTCCCGTCTAGGATGTATCTTTCTATTTCCTCAGGAACACCCTCTAAGAATTGTTCCATTTGCATTAGGAAGGGCAAATTTACTGGAGATTCAACACTTGCTCCTGATATCCAGGCATCCCAATGTTTCACAATGTGGTAGGCATGTCGGGTAAATGACATGTCTGGTTTCCACCTTAGGGCTCTGAACCTCCGACGAGACTGCTCGGGTGTTATCCCCATTCTGACTCTCGCCTTGGATTTAAACAGTTCATACTTGTTCATGTGTTCTTTAGGCATTTCAGCTGCCACCTCAGCTAAGGGTCCACTGAGCTGCGGCCTCAGCTCTACCATGTATTGGTCAGTAGAGATGTTGTACCCAAGGCAGGCCCTTTCGAAGTTTTCTAAGAAGGCCTCAGTATCATCACCTGCCTTGTAGGTGGGGAACTTTCTGGGATGGGAAGTGGTACCTGGAGAAGGATTGCTAGGGTTTGTTGGTATATTCTGCTGGGCCTTTATCCTCTCCACCTCCTCCACATGCTTCCTCTCTTTTTCCTTCTCCTCCTCCACATGCTTCCTCTCTTTTTCCTTCTCCTCCTCCACATGCTTCCTTGCCTCCATTTCCCTCTTGTGGGCAGCCTCCTGTACCTCCTTCTCCAGCCGCATGAGTTCTATCTGTCTTTCATGTTCCCTTTGTCTTTCCTCAGCCTGAAATTTGGCTAATTCCAGCTGTAGTTGAGCTGAGGATTTGGTCATTCTAACCTCTCTGTTTTTAACTAACTTTACACCTGAGGTTTAGAAATAAACAAACAAAACTTGGCTGTAAAATTTTGCTGTGCTGCAATAGAATACCTATTCTCTGATAGTGATTGTCAGCCTACAGAAAAAGACAATTCCCTTGTCTCTGCTCTGGGCCCAAATTAAAGCAAAAAACCTCCAACTACTTGGAAACCTGCTTACCCAGCCCAAAGAAAAAGCAAATGGGTAGAACACACACCCCCTATTTACTTTTAGGAAGAAAAGAAAAAAAAAACCTCTGGATTGGAAGATTTCCCTGCAGGAGTTAAGTACCCTGCCTCCAGGCAAAAAAAAAACCTGCAATTCACAAGATAATCCCCTTTTGTCTCTGCTTGGCCACAAAGCAGAGAGAAACCAAGCTGCTTTCAGTTTCAAAGCTGCTTTCTGGACTTTCTTTCCAAAGAAAAAAAAAATTTCCTTTTTAAAATCTGTATTTCTAGTTCAAAAAATCTCAACTGGATCTCAAATGATTTCAGGTTAATCCCACCACTGTGCCACCATGTCAAGGTTCCTCCCCCACTCTGAACTCTAGGGTACAGATGTGGGGGACCTGCATGAAAAACCTCCTAAGCTTATCTTTACCAGCTTAGGTCAAAACTTCCCCAAGGTACAAAATATTACACCCGTTATCCTTGGAATGGCCGCTACCACCACCAAACTAATACTGGTTACTGGGGAAGAGCTGTTTGGACGCGTCTTTCCCCCCAAAATACTTCCCAAAACCTTGCACCCCACTTCCTGGACAAGGTTTGGTAAAAAAAGCCTCACCAATTTGCCTAGGTGACTACAGACCCAGACCCTTGGATCTGAAGAACAATGAACAATCCTCCCAACACTTGCACCCCCCCTTTCCTGGGAAATGTTGGATAAAAGCCTCACCAATTTGCATAGGTGACCACAGACCCAAACCCTTGGATCTGAGAACAATGAAAAAGCATTCAGTGTTTTACAAGAAGACTTTTAATAAAAATAGCAGTAAATAGAAATAAAGAAATCCCCCCTGTAAAATCAGGATGGTAGATATCTTACAGGGTAATTAGATTCAAAAACATAGAGAACCCCTCTAGGCAAAACCTTAAGTTACAAAAAAGATACACAGACAGAAATAGTTATTCTATTCAGCACAATGCTTTTCTCAGCCATTTAAAGAAATCATAATCTAACACATACCTAGCTAGATTACTTACTAAAAGTTCTAAGACTCCATTCCTGTTCTGTCTCTGGCAAGAGCAGCATACAGACAGACTCAAACCCTTTGTTTGTCTCCCTCTTCCCAGCTTTTGAAAGTATCTTGTCTCCTCATTGGTCATTTTGGTCAGGTGCCAGCGAGGTTACCTTTAGCTTCTTAACCCTTTACAGGTGAGAGGAGCTTTCCCCTGGCCAGGAGGGATTTCAAAGGGGTTTACCCTTCCCTTTATATTTATGACACCCACTCTAAGCATTCAAAAATCAAAAGATTGGCTTCTAAATTAAGATAGTTTAAAAATAATTATTTTGGGGTCCATTTTATTTCTCTTCTGGGCTGTGGGCCTTTAGAGGGCACTTGGAGAAAAAAGTCCTCAAGCTTTTTTCCACAGCCATGAGGACTGGAGTAGTATAGACTTGTAGGAATAGGTCTGTTTGCAGGATTGCATGTTTTTGTCTTCCACTGAGTTGGTAGAGAGAAGAGGAAGTTAGAGAAAATCCACTGCTGCTATCTAGGGCTCAGCAGGGGATTAGTGAGATAGACAGCAAGGTAAGACAGGGCACTGTGCAATGCAACAACGTCTGAAATGTTCAGAACAGACTGATGACTGGATGTAGTGAAAGTGGGTGGGAAAATCATAGAATTGCTTGCTTCAAATGCAGCACATCTGTATTTACCAGGAAAGCACCCCTATAGGCTGAGATCATCAGGTCATTTTTGAGCCTTAATTTTAGTATATGATTCTCTGGCCTTCTCTGTTCTTTGTCAGCTTCTGCTGAATCCAAATAATCTCAAATGAAATTGTGCCATTTTATTTTTTCACTGAGTACTGTACAGTGGACACAGACATGAAGATACTCATTTCAAAGTCTGAACAATACAATAGCAAACTGATTTTTTAAAAGTGTAAAACAAAGCATAAGAGGTGCATGTCCCAAAAGAAGCAAGCAGCCGACTCAACAGGAACAATATTCTCTGTAGAGGGAATCACTTTGCAGCGGAGTTACACATGTTTATATATGTATTCAATACACCAAATGAAAATAGATTCCAATTTATGAGGGCGGAAGGTAGAAGGAAGTCAATAATGATGGCTTTAGTGCCTTAAATGAATGAAAACCTGATGCACTGTTTGAAAAGAGTCCCAGCTGTGTTGTTTCATGAATTTTGAGTTGTAAAACATTTGCTGATTCTCTTCCATGTTAAAATTTATTCTGTCACAGATGTCACTCCAGCTTGGATGGATTCAAATACTCATATGAAAGAAAGTTCAGACAGAAAGGTTGACTCCCTGATATGTGCTCTCTTTCCACAAGAAAATAAATCTGAACTTTGGATAGTATTTTCTTCATTTTTGTAATTTTTTTTGTTTTTTTATTTTTGTTTTCTGAAAAAAATCTCACCCCTTTCTTTTGTTTCCTTTTTTAAACTATTCTTTTATTTGGCCAGATGTTTTCAGCACCAAGATTCAGAAAGCAATCAATGCTTCATAAAAAGATAAAGTCATACTATACTTGTGGTGCAGCCATCTAGCAACATCTGTTGAAAATGGCATCTAGTAGAGGATATTGCAGTCTTTGTCCTCAATACTGTACAACTGATCAGAAAATTATTTTTCTCCCCATGGAAAATGTTGACAAATGTGGGGAAAAACCCCTCAAACCTTTTTTTTTTTTTAGCTGAAAACATTTGCTTTTGGGGCGTGCTGTAGGTGGTGGTGGTGGTATATTTTGGAAAACCAAAATATCCTTTTTGAGGAAAGAAGACACTTTCTGTGAAATTTTTTATTTGGTCAAAAACCCAATTTTCTGTTTGTTTTTTAAAGTTGAGATGGGAAATTTCCAACCAGTCCTATCAAAATGTGCTTTGGAAAAGGAAACTATCAATTTTTTGGGCCTAATTCTTATTTACACTGAGGCCATTTTAAACCATTCTGGTAGAGTAAAGGGACTTTATAATGGGAAGACACTAGGTTTAAAGTCTCTTTACACCACTAAGCAATTGTAAAGTGACATTAATGTCAATGAGAATCAGGGCATTCATGTTTTAAAAATGTATCTAGCCAGTCTTTTGTGATGAGCCAGTTAAGTAATAAACCTCCAAAGATGGTTTGCGGTGGTGTTGTATTGGAGTTGGTCCCAAAGATGTGTGTAGCTGGTAAATAATTATACAGTAGAAAATTCTTTTACTTTCTCAAATACTATTAATCACATTATGCTATACTAAATTTTACAAGCCAGAATTTTGATGATTATTGATGGAAATATTGTTTGGTTGGTTTGCTAGTGTATGGTGAAATAGATGTTTACTGACACTTACTGATATAAAGCTAATCCTTCCAAGCGTACCTATAGGTAATAGGGTTTGTGTCCACTTATCAGTTTTCTGAAATGTTCAGTCCAACCTGTGCCTTGTTCCTGAAACTTTTTTCACAGTATAACTTTTTCACAGGACTTTTTTCACAGTATAATTGCACTTGTATTGACATAGCTGTGCTGGCAAAACTTTCTAGAGTAGACCAGGCCTAAGTCAGTGAGAGTTACAGGTTTTTAAAGGTATTTGGATGCCTATCTTTTTTTCTTTATGCACCTAAATACTTTTAAAAATCTGGCCCTTTGTATCATTTAGAATCTGGCTCTAAATGGCTGAGAAATCACATAATGGGATTTCACTGTATACTGCATAGGCTAACTATTTATTTTAATTGTCTTTGCATTTAATTGTTAATTGAAGTAATTAACTTCAGAATTATTGGTTAGCTAGTGGTGCTGATCTGAGCAGGAATGCTATTTCTGTAACAACTTTCTTATTTATGATAAATCTTGTAACTACTGTGAAGGTCCATTGCCAGTGAACCAGAGGGGGAGCAGGAGGACGCAAAGCCTGTGACAAAGCTAAGAGCATTGTACACCATCAGGTTTCATCTCCACAGATAATGGGAAATCTGTGGATTCTGGGGCATTTCAACCTTCTGCTTGTTCCTTACAGACTGACCTTGGCAAACTTCTCCAAGAAAAACTTTATAGAGTTATTCTCCTATTCTCTTCCAGATCTTGTCCAGTGGTCTACTGATTTCAGTCTTACTGTGCAGGCCCATAGTGGAAATATTTCTAAAATAGAAATATGGTTTTGTGAAAAAGTCAACATTTTAAAGCTGTTTCCATTTCACAGAAATTAGAATGCGATCTGTCCCATCTTTTGCAAGATTTTTACTGAGTTTTACTGATTTTTCTACCAACATTTGTACTGAAATATTTTTTGAAACATTTCAATTACCAAAAGCCCACTTTTCAGCAAGACAATATGCATTTCAACTACTGAAAAAATTCAATAATGACTTTGAAAATGATTTCAGAAAAAGTTTGGAGACAGGGCCTGAAAATTTCATGGAAAATATTGACAATGTTGACAATTTTCCATGAAAAGTTTCATTTTTGAATAAAGGTCATTTTTCCATAGGAAAAAAAAATCCAGGCAAAAAAAGTTGACTCCCTATCTGAGATGTGTGCACACCAATATCCTAACTCTTGATTGCACAAATGCTCCCCCAGTCCTGTTTGGTTTGGTCAGACTGGTGGGGGGATGGGTATCTAACCCGTGGGTTCCTGAGGGTTTGTGAGAGGAGGAGTCCTTTCTTTTCTGGTAAAGAGGGTAGGGACAGGGCTGGTGGGAGGAGCAAGAACATTTCCTAGACCCTAAGAATCATTTGACCCAATGCTAGGGCCATGAAAGAAAGAGGAGAGGTTACCTGGCCAGAAAGCCTGGGGAAAGAAGAGGAGGGAGAGGGAGTCCTAAAAGTGTCAGTGAATCTGGTTCCTGAGATTAGCCTGTGTGATGTCCTGGTGGTGCAGTGAAAGATCTTGGCATCATTGTGGATAGTTCTCTGAAAACATCCGTTCAATGTGCAGAAGCAGTCAAACAGGCCAACAGAATATTAGGAAGAACCACTAGGAAAGAGATAGATAATAAGACAGAAAATATCATAATACCTCTATATAAATCCCTGGTATACTCACATCTTTAATATTGTATGCAGATCTGGTCTCCCCATTTTAAAAAAAAAGATATATTAGAATTGGAAAAGATACAGAGAAGGCAACAAAAATAATTAGGGGTATGGAACAGCTTCCTCATGAGGACAGATTAAAAAGATTGGGACTCACCAGTTCTGGGATCAGAGAGGATTTTTTTCCCTTTGGGCCAAATTGGCAGTGTGTCCTCACATCATTACGGAAGCTCAGTTTTAGGTTAAAAGGAATGAACATAGTAATTTAAAATGTTAGGAGGAAATCTAAGAATCTTCAGGTCAATACAGCTTGCACCCAGAGTTTAATGTGGATAAAAGCTGAAAGAGCTAGCTCCCACAGTTAAATGTGAATAAGAAATCCTGGAGATGACCAGTCTGTAGGTTAAAAGATCAGTATACATACAGACATGAGTACAGTTCTGAGATCAATTTCATAGTACAGATGGTGATATTAGAAGTTGCAAAGAGTTCTTTCAGAAATAGTCCATAGGTTATCGTCCAATGTTCATATTCAGGGTGATCCAGATGGGCCTGGAAATCTCAGTCTTATGACTCAAGCTTCCCCTGCATAAAGCATCAAGCAGATCTGAGATGAAAAGATCAGCACCCAAGAGTTTTTATACAGATTTCTGGTGGGCTCCTGACCATACAGTCCTGGGTGAACAGTAAGCTTTTGATGTAACCTTCAGCTTCCCAAACATCACCAGTAATTAACTACATGGATTAATATAAGGTAATTTATACATTAAGCAGTTTATTACAAACTTTAAAAAGACATATAGACAATGACATTATTTCACCCAACATTCACCTAAATGTTAATATTCCCTTTTGATCTCTGAATCAATAGCTATAGTAATAGAGAGGAACCGTCTACTTATATCTTGTTAGATGTTAGCCATGTAAACAAACACATACAATTACTATTACCTCTAATTCTCTAACAATATAGCTTTGCATTTCAAAGTTCTAGCCTATCTAATATGGAATGGCCCTAATTCCATTTACATACTTTTCTAATGTGTCTCTAAAGGTTGACTCTGGGTCATTTAGCCTGCGAGCTGATTAACCCTTTCTGGACATGTGTCTTACCTGCCCAAACCAGACATCCAAGAAAGCTCAGATTCGGATCTGAATCCAGATTCAAACTCCATGAGTCAGTCCTATAGTTATCATGACTATTTGATGGCTGATTAACTGTACAATGAGTTAGTAGTCTGGCAGTTCCTAGAAGGTGGGAGTCTATTTCACAAAGGGTACATGTAAACTGGAATAAAATTTCCCACAGTATTCTTGTCAGCAAGTTCAGGAAGTATGGGCTGGATGAATGCACTATAAGGTGGGTAGAAAGCTGGCTAGATTGTCGGGCTCAACGGGTAGTTATCAATGGCTCCATGTCTAGTTGGCAGCCGGTATCAAGTGGAGTGCCCCAAGGGTCGGTCCTGGGGCCGGTTTTGTTCAATATCTTCATAAATGATCTGGAGGATGGTGTGGATTGCACTCTCAGCAAATTTGCGGATGATACTAAACTGGGAGGAGTGGTAGATACGCTGGAGGGGAGGGATAGGATACAGAAGGACCTAGACAAATTGGAGGATTGGGCCAAAAGAAATCTGATGAGGTTCAATAAGGATAAGTGCAGGGTCCTGCACTTAGGACGGAAGAACCCAATGCACAGCTACAGACTAGGGACCGAATGGCTAGGCAGCAGTTCTGCGGAAAAGGACCTAGGGGTGACAGTGGACGAGAAGCTGGATATGAGTCAGCAGTGTGCCCTTGTTGCCAAGAAGGCCAATGGCATTTTGGGATGTATAAGTAGGGGCATAGCGAGCAGATCGAGGGACGTGATCGTGATCACGTGATCACGTGATCACGAGGGACGTGATCGTTCCCCTCTATTCGACATTGGTGAGGCCTCATCTGGAGTACTGTGTCCAGTTTTGGGCCCCACACTTCAAGAAGGATGTGGATAAATTGGAGAGAGTCCAGCGAAGGGCAACAAAAATGATTAGGGGTCTGGAACACATGACTTATGAGGAGAGGCTGAGGGAGCTGGGATTGTTTAGCCTGCAGAAGAGAAGAATGAGGGGGGATTTGATAGCTGCTTTCAACTACCTGAAAGGGGGTTCCAAAGAGGCTGGCTCTAGACTGTTCTCAATGGTAGCAGATGACAGAACGAGGAGTAATGGTCTCAAGCTGCAGTGGGGGAGGTTTAGATTGGATATTAGGAAAAACTTTTTCACTAAGAGGGTGGTGAAACACTGGAATGCGTTACCTAGGGAGGTGGTAGAATTTCCTTCCTTAGAGGTTTTTAAGGTCAGGCTTGACAAAGCCCTGGCTGGGATGATTTAACTGGGAATTGGTCCTGCTTCAAGCAGGGGGTTGGACTAGATGACCTTCTGGGGTCCCTTCCAACCCTTATATTCTATGATTCTATGATTCTATGGAAAGACCTGTGGCACGGCCATGGCTGGCCTGGGTCAGCCGATTTGGGCTCGCAGGGGTCAGGTTGCAGAACTAAATATTTTTGTGGAGAGATCTGGGCTTGAGCTGGTGCCCAGGCTCTGGAACCCTCCCACCCCAGCAGAGTCCCAGAGCCTGGGCTCCAGTCAGAGCCTGAATGTCTACACAATTAAAGAGCCCCATAATCTGATCCCCTGAGCCTGAGTAAACTGACCTTGGCAAGCCATCAGTGTTTAGTTGCAGTGTAGACGTACCCAGAGTGCTCCATTTCAGTGGACTCTGTCTTCCTTTTGTTGGCAGTCTAAGCAGAGAGGTCCATTTACTGAATGGGAATGGAGACTAGAATTTTTTTTCTTTTACCGCCACAGATAACCCAAGAGGTAGAGGCATTGGCGAAAAAAGGTGGGGAAACTTGCACTGCTGCTGCCCATATATATTTTGTAGCTAAACAAATAACATTAGTCTTCACTGTTGTCACTCTTATGCAGTTTAACAAGCTGTACATTTTAAAAAACAGAAGCTTGTAACATATAGCATAACAAAGTTGTCTATAGCTGAGAGTACTAGGGTTGTGCGGAAAATATTCACAGTCCATGATAAGTTCTCAAGTATTCTTGTGTTTCAAGGTTTCAAAAAAAATTCAAACAATTCAGCTCATCTCTAAATGAATTATAATCAATTTCAAGTCATTGTACCTCTCTTCACATCAATAAGGCTCCCATTTCATGATGGTACAAAGGATTATACTCAGTGCTAATCACTGTCTAACTGTACATTTGACTATACATCCATTTCCTGATGTGATCAAACTACCACAACATGTGAAATATAGCAATCAAATGTGGTACTTCAGAATTTAAATAAAACTATAAAGCAGGAAAAGGCATTGCTACATGCTTAGTATATATATTGCTCAATGTTGCTTAGCATGTCACCATTCTTTTCCTGTCTTGCAAAAGGTAACGTTCATCTAATATGGATGACCTTCTGCAACAATCTGCACTTCAGGACCTTTTTTAAATGCCCAGCTCAAACACAGAAACACAGAAAGGGAAGTGTATTTTGTGATCTCAAAGCCAAATAAAAAATAAAATAGAAGAATTGAGTTCCTCATTGGGATCCCAATGAGCCATCACAACCCTTGATGAAAGCACATGGCAGCTCTTGAAATGGCCAACTGTTATATTCAACAAGAGTTCTACAGGGGAGAGATCTGAATCACTGGTGGCCAACATCAATTGGTTAGGTCAAAAATGACCGGTACAAAGAAGAGAATGGATCGATTTGAGATAGAATAGAAATAAAAACAAAGAAACAAGAAAAATGTAAGACACTTAAAATCTTTAGTGAAACTTCAATTATGAAAAGGGACCCCCTAGAAAACCAAGTGCACGCCAGAAATGAGAGCAGTAGAATACTGGTGAGACAGAAAGTGCATAATCCCATGACTTTAGCAGAAGCTTTTTTTTGCTGAGGTTTGACAAGAAGATATAATAAATACTGGGATACATGACTGGAACCTTCTCAGAGAAAGAAACCATAGTAGGCAAAATTGTTTTGATTACTACTCTTTAGCTCTCAGATTATGCAGTGTAAATGGAGCATAACTGTGATTTAAGTAAAAAGAAAAGGAGTACTTGTGGCACCTTAGAGACTAACCAATTTATTTGAGCATGAGCTTTCGTGAGCTACAGCTCACTTCATCAGATGTTTTGTTCTGATGTTCAGATGTTCATCAGATGTTTCATCAGATGTTCATCAGTAGTGACTAGGTCTTCTGCTGCCCCTCTGCACAGGCTGAATTGCACCCTGCATCGGTGTGCTGAAAATATGCTGTTTACAATGTAGTGGGCCTGGTGTCCTTAGTGATTTTACACTGGGTAAACATCATTAATTTCAACAAAGTTACAGCTGATTTACACCCACAAGTGAGATGAGAATCAGACCCACTATGACCAGGTAATGCTAGCTCAGTACTTATTAGTGCCCCTTTTCCTACCATCATTTTGTTTGAAGTTCACATCAGCGATGATGTACTGACACTCCACACAGACTTTAACTTGGCATCTCTAATGTTTTCAATACTTGTTTACTTGGGTTTTAGGACTTTGAGTTTGCATAAATGAGTGCTTAATTCAAATGTGTTTGGCTTCTGGGTATTTTTGCCTTGTGAACACTTTTGCTGTTTAGATGTAGCTTCTTCCTTTCCTGCTTGGATCTTATACTTCTTGTGTCTGAATGGATAGCTGAATGGATAGCTGCGCACACTAATTCTGTTTTAACCAACAGGTAAGAAAATACAAATAGCTAAAGTCCGCATGCAATTATAAAATATGGATTCAAACTGCAATCTTGTTTAGAGTAATGTAAAAAGTATAATATTTAAAGCAAAATATGCAACATTTTCAAAAAAAAATCAACAAAAATTGAGGGGGGAGAAGAATCAGTGTGTCACTTTATATATTTTGTAATAAATAAACAGTAGTTTTCAATAGTGAAAAAAAAACTGGCACAGGCTACATCTGCGGAGGGAAATTAACATTAATAAATTTCTGTTTCCCTGCCGGAAAAAATGTGTGTGCTGGTTGCTATATATTTTTAAAAAACCCTTACAAATTGTTGGAAGGGTATCTGGGCTGAAATATGATCCTAACAAAAACTGAACTCTCCAAAGCAGTCATGAGCACTTGCTGTTGCAGCATCTAATTCTTTCACCCTTTCTCACCTTGAACAGTTCCTTACTGTGTAAGTAATTCTGTTAAGATCAATGGGCATGCTTGTGGAGTTAAAGTACTTCTGAATATGAGTAAGAGTCATAGGATCAGGTTCAGAAGTAGTAATCTGAAGATGACTGCTCTTCTGTGCGGGTGGGTGAGAAGCGTTTAGAAAGGTTTTGTTTTGTTTTTGTTTAAAAGAAATAATTGATTAAAATCCAATAGAACCCTATTTTTTTTTTTTAAAAGAAGCTTAGTCATTGATCAACTGCTTTTAGTGTTTGCCATTAAAACAACCTTTGGCAACTTATACTACACAACGGTATGGGAAATGTCACTGTTTCCCCATACACTTAGAACAGGAAATACCAGGCAACTCTTTGGCATCATTTGACAAATGTTGACTTTTTAATGGCCTCTACTGAATTTAAATCTGAACCTGTATAGATTATTTATGGGTGTGTGCATGTCTGGTGCCCCTGGTGGGAGCTGGAAGGAAACCTGTCATATTCAATCCAAAATTACATGAACCTCTTTTAATAAATTTTCTTTTATATAAGTTATTTCTGGTTTTGCTATACACTGCTGCCCTCAAATTTATACCTTGCATAACTGCATTTAAAATCAAAGGGTTCAGTTCTGATCTTGCTTACACTACCAAAAATGAGTAAGTAACTCCATCAAAGATGATACGGTTACATCATGTAAAATTGGTGTAATCAAGATTAGGATCAGACTCTAAACTGGAAACCCCTTGAGAACATCTGCCCACTAAAAGGTCTGTTTTCTGGGAATCGTTTTGGACACCTGCCATTCACCTGGCATTCTGTAGTGCTTTTAGTATGAAACAAGCTGCTGCATGGCTCCATTGAGGACTGTTGGATGTGTTAGTGTCAAAATTGCTCCAGCAAATAACAGACGTGGCCAAAAAGAGGTGTGCTGAGTGCATTGGTGACTTACATGGCACAATATGCAGTATGTAGTGCAAATATTGCTATTCAGTTGAATCAACATACTTCCAGTTTTGTTAAGAGATTGCAGAAGGATGAACTGAGCTGAAAATGAGCTGAACATTTTTTCCAAATCCCAGTTGTTTCTGACTCTGTGGCAAACTTACTTTATTTTCCTCAAAGTAATATGGATGCATATAAACACCAAGAGAAGAAGACAAGAGGCACATTTGTTTAATGGGACATGAGATAAATGTATTAATTTGGGAGGTTAAATTTGGATATATATTTTACACTATAAGTTCTTGTGTCATATAGTATCATTGTTGTGTTTTGAATCTCCAAACAACAGGATGTTAGCAGCTTTTTCAAGCTACAATTTTCTCATATCCCTTTCCAGCAATAATAACAAATCTTTCAGCTGAAACTTAGACTTATTGTACTTGTTTTTAACTTAGCTCAAATTGCATCTGAAAAGTAAGAAGATAAAAATGCCATTTTCTTAGTTAGCAGATCAGACCTCCTTGTGCATTTGGAGTCATGTCTGCCAACGTTAGTGACAAAAATAGGTTTTTACCACTTTTAACACCCTCTTTTCCATGTTGGCTCTGAAGTGCTATCAGAGATAAAGCTGTATTCTATTCTGGGTTGCACACGTCACTATTATGGTTAAGAACTAGAAGGGGGAAAATCAATCACACTATTACTGCAGTTTGCTTAAAATATCTTTAACACAGTGTTTTTGATAGGAACCTGTTCACACAGGTAGCTTTTGATATGCACAAGTTTTGGCATGTAGACGTTATATCCCATTTCCGTAACAGAATTGCATCAATATCATGATTTATACTTTGTATTAGGTTTGGAACCATGTGGCGTGGATCACAGCTCAAAAAAAAAAAACAATAAAACTTTCACCTGGTGTATTCCCTCCCTGCTAGGTTTTATTTCAGAGGCTTAATACACATTGCTTATAACGAAGCAAAATATTTTTACATACAACAGGAAATAGGCAGAACCCAAGGGTCATTATGGGCAACTTTGCTTTAACAGAGTTTCTTTCTTTCTCTCTGAGTGCCTGGCTGGACTTTTAGTCCCCTGCCCTACTTCATTACTCTGCCCTGTACAGCTGTGGGAGTTAATTCTCTCCCTGCTAATATTCTGATAAGGCCTCTGCACTCTCTCTTCTTAGCATATTTCAGCATATCATAGCCACAGAATGATTTCTGTTCTATATTTCCATAATTATATTTTAGATTTCTCCTGCATTAATGCAGTATATAAAAGCCTTTTGCCTTTTCCTATTTGCAGGAGTCATTGCCTCTGGGGCTACTTGAAAAATGATGGCCAAAGGCTAATTGAGCTCTGTTATCACAAATAAATTGCTCTGTGCCTCATCTTTTGAAATCAGACCCTGATGATTTTGGTGACAACACCTCCATAGCTATTCCTAGGACTAAAGTAAAATTGTAGTTCTCTGCTCCTGAGTTTAGTTAAATGACATTTCAGTTGACCTGCTTGTTAGTTTGCTGGATGGTTTAATTTCCTTAGAAGTTTCTCTCTACCTGTTTTGAGTCGTGCAACCTTAAGAGAATTGTAAAACATGTAATTCCTCTTTATGGATGTTGATAGCATACAATCCTAGTCCTAGAGCTGCTTGCTTCTCACATTGTCTATGAAATTCTGTACAGAATAATGTAATGTAATGTTCCCATCAAAGTCAATAGGAGTTTCCTCACCAACTTCAGAGAGGACAGGATCACGTGCATATCACATAACAATAATGATTATTTTCTCATTTACTATACTTGAGTAAAATACATCCTCATTCCATTATTATTTGTCATCATTTAATCCAATTAAACTATTAATATATGTGTGCATTTGGGTGTGAGCATGTGATTTTCTACCTTAGAGGGAGCTGCTTGGGTGCCTTTTTAAAGTCAGGACACTTATTTAAGAACAGAATGAAGATTTCAGAATCTATATTTAGGCATTAATTTATTAAACTTTTGACTGAATAGTAGGGCTGTCAAGTGATTTAAAATATTAATCATAATTAATCGCGCTGTTAAACAATAATAGAATACCATTTATTTAAATATTTTTGATGTTTTCTACATTTTCAAATATATTGATTTCATTACAACATAGAATATGAAGTGTACAGTTCTCACTTTATATTTACTTTTATTACAAATATTTGCACTTTAAAAAACAAAAGAAATCATATTTTTCAATTCACCTAATACAAGTCTTGTAATGCAATCTCTTTATCATGAAAGTTGAACTTATAAATGTAAAATTATGTAAAAAAATAAGGGCATTCAAAATAAAAGAATGTAAAACTTTAGAATGTAAAACTACAAGTCCACCTAGTCCTACTTCTTGTTCAGGCATTCATTCAGACAAACAAGTTTGTTTACATTTGCAGGAGATAATGCTGCCTCCTTCTTGTTTACAATGTCATCTGCAGGTGAGAACAGGTGTTTGCATGGCACTGTTGTAGCCCACATCGCAAGATATATATGCCAGATGTGCTCAAGATTCATATGTTGCTTCATGCTTCATCTACCATTCATCTACCAGAGGACATGTGTCCATGCTGATGGTGGGTTCTGCTAGATAACGATCCAAACCAGTGCGGATGACTCATATTCCTTGTTATCATATGAATCAGATGCCACCAGCAGAAGGCTGATTTTCTTTTTTGGTGGTTTGGGTTCTGTAGTTTCCACATCAGAGTGTTACTCTTTTAATAATTCTGAAAGCATGTGCCACACCTCATCAGATTTTGCAAGGCACTTCAGATTCTTAAACCTTGGTTTGAGTGCTGTAGCTATCTTTAGAAATCTCACATTGGTACCTTATTTGCGTTTTGTGAGATCTTCAGTGACAGTGTTCTTAAAATGAAGAACATGTGCTGGGCCATTATCCAATACTGCTATAACATGAAATATATGGCAGAATGCAGGTAAAACCACGGAACAGGAAACATACAATTCTCCCCCAAAGAGTTCAGTCACAAATTTAATTAACACATTATTTTTTTTACAAGTATCATCAACATGCAAGCATGTCTTCTGGAATGGTGCTGAAGCATGAAGGGGCATATGAATGTTTAACATATCTGGCACATAAATACCGTGTAATACCAGCTACAAAAGTGCCATGCGAATGCCTGTCCTCACTTTCATGTGACATTGTAAATAAGAAGCAGACAACATTATCTCCCATAAATGTAAACAAACTTGTCTGTCTAAGCGATCGGCTGTACAAGAAGTAGAACTGAGTGGACTTGTATTTTCTAAAGTTTTACATTGTTTTGTTTTTGAGTGCAGTTATGTAACAAAAAAAAATCTACATTTGTAAGTTGCATTTTCACAATAAAGAGATTGCACTACAGTACTTGTAATAGGTGAATTGAAAAATACTATCTTTTATCATTTTACAGTGCAAATATTTGTAATAAAAGTAATAATATAAAGTGAGCACTGTACACTTTGTGTTCTGTGTTGTAATTGAAATCAATATATTTGAAAATGTAGAAAAACACCCAAAATATTTAATACTTTTCAATTGGTATTCTATTGTTTAACTGCGATTAAAACTGTGATTGATCATGATTAATTTTTTGAGTTAATCACGTGAGTTAACTGCAATTAATGGACAGCTCTACTGAATAGTTAATCTATCGATGATGATAATTTGTCAATGACACAAAATTGGTGGAGTAGTAAATATATATATAGTATATATAATATTATGAGGACAGGGCAGTAAGACAGAGCAATTTGTTGGAACGTTTTGTGAGTTAGGGCCATTCAAACAAAATGTGGTTAAAGACAGCCAAATGCAAAGTTGTACATCTAGGAACAAGGAATGTAGGCCTTGCACATAGCATAGGGGACTGTATCGTGGAAAGCAGTGAGTCTGAAAAATATTTAGGGGTCAAAGTGGCCAAGCAGCTCAACATGAGTGGTGAATGAGATGCAGTGACATAAAATTCATAATGGATATGTTTATGTATGCCTTTCTAGAAGATGTATTTTAGCCAAACACAAATTATTGGGCTTAATACAGGGGTCAATGGGTGACAGTCTATGGCCTGTGTTATTCAGGAAGTCAGACTAGCTCATGTCTAATAGTCCCTTCTGGCCTCAAAATTTATTAATCTATGAATCTCTCCATCTAATTATTCAAATACTTAATCATATAATTAAAATTACCTGCATAATTAAGTGCTTACAGTTTCGAGCCCATAGTTTGTAAAGCACTTTGGAATCCAGCATCTTAGGCAGTATATACAGCTAAGTAGTTGTTACTATTTTTGTTACTGTCAATCACTGATGTAGGGAGACAGTTCTAAGACTAAGAACAGAAACTGTTGTATATGTAGCTTAAGTAGGAGGATTCACAGAGAGTAATAAGAATATCAAAATATGAATATAAAATCACTTAATATAAAATCTATGTGGAAAATGGAGTTGAATGATACACATGAGTATGTTAAGAAATTGTGTCATTCCCATTGTTAGCATTTACTAGTGAATTAGTACAAATTTCATATACAAAATGTTAACCATACATTTTATCTTTATACAGCAGATGAAGAAAAGGGACTGACTCAGTCAGAAAAAACACTTTCATAAACAAGATGCAGTGGATATATATTTTCTATTACTAGCATACTTTGGGGGCCAGATCTGCTGAGCTAAATCTGCATAGCTCCAGTAACTTCATTAGAGCTATGCTGATTTTTATCATTTGAGGATCTGGTCTTTATCCTGTTGTTAGTTAATAATTTTAATTGTCAACACTGCTCCCATTCTGGACTAAACTCTCTGCCTATTTTTCCTCTAACAATTACGATGTGTTACCCCCTATTGCCTATTTTTAATTAAATTCCTCTTCTCTATCTGTCTTTTCCACCTCCTTTGAGTGGTATTGAATTAGAAGAGATAGTTTGGCACATGAGCCTCGCCAGCACAGAATTACAACTCTTTCATACAGTGCACCTCCCTGTGCAAGAGAAGGTTGGATTTCAGTGACTTATAACAATAGTTAAAAGATCTTTTAAATGTTGGCTTACCTGCTAGTGCAGACTACATATTTCAGTTAAGAAAGAATGCTTACTGAGACATGAGGGTGTTATACCAATAAAATAAAAACCTGCAGGATCTTATTAAAGGGGAAAAGGCAAAATGCCACATTTATTGTGAATACAGAAAGAATCATAGTGAGCAGATAGTTATAGCTATAACATTCCATTCAATTTCATATTTATTCACACATTCATTCACACACACACACACACACATACACACACACACAGGCTCTGCAAGGTTGTTATCATAGTTACCAGCCTTAGAGTTGCTCATGCCACGCCACTGGCCAGGTGGCCTGGACATGAGGAGGGAGCAGAACCTTGTCAGATGCTCATCTGATGCTCCTGGAAGTTGGTTTGCAGAATCAGACCCCAAAGTTCTCACTTTCTAGAGTCCATTTTCATAGGAATTTCTTCCTATGCCAGTCTATGGGAATTGCTTCATCATACTATTGCTGAATCAATCAGCAGATGGCACATTCCTGACGGCTCCGTGCTGCCAGATGTTATCTTGTTCTTTGGTTCTCCCATTCTTGAGGCTGTTGGGTGGATTCCAGTCTGCCCTCTGGGGGTCCTCTGGTTATTTCCACTTGACGCCTTCTTCAGCTGATGGACACTGGATTTTTAGGCTGGCACTTCCCTGATCATTCAGTTATCATCCACACCAAGCATCCATCCACATACATCCTCGATCTCTATTTTAATCACAATTGTTAACAAAGCTAGATGAATACAACAAAAAGGCGGGGAGTCTCTGTTTCTGTTGTGCTGTTTCTGTTGTTACAGAGTATTGCTTTGAGTCTCTCTCTGTGTGAGTAGTTGTTGTTACAAAGAATTGCTTTAAGAACTGACTCTGTCTTAGAATGTACTAACACAATTAGCAGCTTGCAAGTTTCACACATAGAGGGAGAGAAACAGTACCAAAAACCAAGAGACCTCTTAATTAGTAATACCCTGGAATTTAAACTATGGAGAATCAAACTCATTTGTGATTTTAATACAGAATTTCTTTAATATGATCCAACAAGGGTGTGACATGTAACCATCTAAAAAGGGCTTTTTTCCCTCCCTTCTGTGCTTAACACAGAACCATGTGTGATCGATCTGATGTGACTTTAAATGGTTTCTGTTTTCTGCACAAAAATTCTCAAATATAAAAAAGACTGGCTGACCCCTCTGACTCTAAGATTTTACTACAGGGTATTTTTACCTTTGATGTGAAAGCTCTAAAGTATTACTTGTCTGACAAAGATGAATTTGTTGCTCTAGGCTAAGCTGTCTAGCTCTCTGAGGGTAAGGTAATGCACCATGAAGTCAAAGGGAGTTTTGCCACTGACTTCAGCAGGATAAGGATTGGACCTTAGGTGTCTTAGCTACTCTGACTCAGACCACTTCTGATACAGTAGGTAACCAAACATTCCCTTTTTGGGGTGCTCGTAAATCCACAGGCAGTGTGAACATTTTCAACTCAGAAGCTTGATCCTGCTGGCACCTGAGTGCGGAAGAAAGATGTGCAGATTGGTAAATTGCTAGTGTTACAATTGTGAAAACTGGTTCTTGTGTGTTGTGGAGATGTGTGCCCAATTACCATTAATGTTAGTTATCCTCTCCACCTGCACCGAACTGAATGAACTGGTGAGTAGGTGGGAAGAGTGCATGCCTGACTGAGGGGTGGAGGCAGGAGGTAGGCAGGCTACAATGGCTCCATATACTGTTTAACCCACAATGTGCCTAGTTTCATTATTTTCAGTTATTTCTCTTGCCACTCTGAAGTACTGCTTTAGTCAAGAGTGTGTAAATCTGGCTAAGAAGAAAACAAGAGCAGGGGAAGTTTTGAATGCCAGCTAGGCTTAAACAACTGTTTCCAGTGTTTCCCATCACACTGTCTCTTACAACTGAGCTGGCAGGAAGCTGAAGCCAGGTGAATTCAAGTTAGAAATAAGACAACATTTTTAACAGTGCAGGTGATTAATTACTGGAACTATCTACCCAGGGAAGTGGGGGATTCTCCATCTCTTTATGTCTTCAAATCAAGATTGGATGCTTTTCTGGAAGACATACTTTAGTCAAACACAGGTTCCTAGGCTCAGTACAGTTTAACTGGGTGAAATCCTCTGAATTACAGGAGGTCAGAATAAATGCAGGAGGTCAGAATACATTATATCCCTTACCTACCTGGCATCATGAGCTTATGTCCTTCAGTGTTCGGACATACTTCCCTGACAATTAGCCTGAAATTTGCTGAGCCCCTCCTTGAAGATGCTCATTCTGACCAGAATATTTCTGGAGCAGCACACTGTAGAAGGCTCAGGATTTGGGTAAATGCTAATACAATGTGGTGGCCAGTGGGGTACCGAATATGGATAAAACTGGGTAACAAGCTGTTCACGACTTCTTATATTTGTGTTTTACTGCCTCAGTCACACCGTGACACACACAGAACACCCATGTTCCCTTCTAATCCACCAGGTGATCTACTTTTTCCTTTGGATGGGCTGGAAAATGAAGGCCTGTGTTTATCCATAAAATGGATACAGCACAGTGCAGACTCCCCACTCTGTCCCAAATATCTCATTGACCCTGTCTCTGCAACCTGCCCAGGGGTGAAGGATAGTTCAGACACCATACTTTTAGTCTATCTGCTTAGATGGTCAACAAGGATGATGGTTATGATAGTGGTTTAGTGATGGCTGTCTATCCACTAAGAATTGGACTGATACCAAAAACTCATTTCCCATAGGCTGATTCCCAGTCTCCTAATGTAATTTTCTGACATCACTTATAATCTGCTGCTTTACCATTTATAATCTACCTGCTAATTGTGAATAGATTTTACTAAACAAGTAATCTTTCAAGAAGGGATAACAATTCAATCAGGCTTATAAACATTCATTGATAAAAAGCTCCAGACACGTCTGAATAAAAACAAGATACATGATCTTGCATAATGCTTTGGCTGAATGTAGCTACTGCCAAAAGTATTGACCGATAAGCAATAAACTTGAACAGTAAGCAGAAATTCAGTCTTTCAGGCAAAATGAAATCAAGCCATGGAGAGCCTTAAGTACTTTTCTATGGGAAATCTCACACTCTAAAGATTTAACATTAGCTGTTACTATGTAACTGATGACTAAGGAAACCTACATACAAACAGTGGAATTAAAAAGTCTCTGGAATCACAGTATTTTGCTGTAATGTCAGCATTCAATCTTTTCACAAAACTATGATAGCTATTTCCAGGAATCAGTACGTTTTGTAAATCATCTTATCTATCTATGAAATGTTAATCTCTGTTATTTTAAATAGATGGATTTTGAATGAACCAATGCAGCCAAGTTAATATGAAATTTGAATGTTTTTAGAAGCATAAATTAAGGCATATACAATGTCTAGATCTTTATTTGGAGCAGAGAGACAGCCAAAGGTATCAGCATGGGTGAAAGGTTTCTAATTTATTTTTTATTTTATTTTATGGAAACTATAGCATAGTAGAAATTAGACATTTCTTGATAATCTGGTATAAGTTTACTCTGGATGAACTGTGCTCAGTTAGGGGGCAAGGTAACCAAAAGACAAAGCAGCTTTGAGACGTTTGGGAGATGACTGGGGAGGTATACACTAACCTGGCTTTACTATTAGGAGAATGTGTGAAAGGTTTTGCTCCATGTCTCTGGGAAAGGTTTCCTCTTAGAGGTCACTCCTACAGTGGAAGGTCACCCCCCACCCCCACCCCGCCGCCTGGTCTGTGAATGTTTGTAACAGCTCCGATGAAGTGAGCTGTAGCTCACGAAAGCTCATGCTCAAATAAATTGGTTAGTCTCTAAGGTGCCACAAGTACTCCTTTTCTTTTTGCGAATACAGACTAACACGGCTGTTACTCTGAAAACAGCTCAGGGCCAGATGCTGTCACGTTTCCACTCATGGAACCGCCATTGAAGTCAATGGGTGATGTGAGTGTAGGGTGGCTATAGGGCCAATCCCTTACTTTCCAGAGGTGGACACTCCTGAAGATACTAGGTATACTGTGATTAATATCCATCTTTATCTGCCCCAAAAGGCTACCTGAAATGTGTCCTGTAGATGTAGAGGCTTAAGGATGTTGAAGCAAAAGTGTCAGCAATATGACACTTGATAGCTGAGTGATGATGTTCATAATTAGTTCTAACAGTGCCAGAGGTATCATCATCATACAGCTCAGGCATGACATGTCCAGCAATGCTAGGCTTATTCACCTATTCATCACATATATCAGCTTCAACAAAGATTGATGTGTCAGCTAGTAGAAAGTACTGTTTCAGTGTTTTGCTCAGAAACAATATAATCAGTTCACAGTACATTTAAAAAATGCCATTGAATAATTTCTGTGTATTGGATTTTTTTTATTTTATTTATTTATTTTTTTTGGTTTGTCATTAGTGAGCAGTAGTTACCACATTCTTGAGCACTAATTTTTCATTTAGATTTATGCAGGCCCTTTCTTCTTGGAGAGTCCAAATCATTGCAGGCTGGGTGTGCAATGATGGGTCTTTCTGCTTGTCTATCTAAATATCTAAGCTAAACCTTTTTACCCACCAGAGGAACATTTCCTATTTTTCACCTCAAAATTGCATTGACCTAAGGTCCAAGACAATCAATCTCTTTCTCTCCTCTCTCCCACATTACTGTGGTACCCATACACCTCACAAATATTAAATTAATAGGAAAAACATAGAGAGTAGTCATTCCTGGACCAATGACAGATTTAAGGATAGATAGATTAGAAAGATAGCTGGGTTTATCAGAGATAATAACAACTAGCAAAGAGCCACTTCAATGTTCCCCTATCTACTTCCAATGTCCAGGAACTCTGGCAAGGAGAATGGACAAAGACAATGTTGCACCTCACCTCCTCTTATCCATGGCAGGAGCCATATATCAGTACTCACACTGCTTCCATCTCCCTGGCACTTGATACAGTCAGCCATCAAATACTCCTGTCCCATGTCAGAGTCATGCAAATACATGAAGATGATTCAAATCAGACTGAACCTTGAGGGTCATGATGGGCAACTACTCCTCTAGCTCTGGGGGAGGAGGGTGCCTCGCTTGTGTAGTCCCGCAAGGGACTCTCCCTTATCCTTTTGAGCATCTATATGAAGTTGTTGTCTTCTATATGAAGCTGTTGTCATTCAAGTTCCTCCTTTGAGGGGGATAGCACAGGTACAAGTGATAGCAATATGCAGATGAAAGCCAGCTCTACACTTAATTAACAAACACTAACTGCACCATCTCCCTGCTATTGTAGAGTCCAGGAGCCACCAGCTTCTGCATGAAACATAATCGGATAACAGTGAGCCCTGCCAAGACATAGGCCATACAGTGGGTTGAGGGATTAGAGGTGGTGAGATCAGTGTTATCTCTTTCTAGTGTTCTGTTCCAAAACTCATTGAGACAAATCCTGAATTTAAAGCAATTTTTAAAAATTGCTATATATGTACCATCACCATTCATCTAGGGTATCTGCCATCCAGTCATCAAGACAGTCTGTTCTGGGATTTTCTGAGCTCCTTGCACCTTCTAGATACCCAAATAGTTATGACTCCTAAAAATGCCTCCTTCAGACTACAGCTGGACACATGGCTGCATCCTATGCTATTAGTCTCTGATTTGGCCTACATGATCCATACATTCCTTACATATAGTTTTGATTATTACCTAGGAATATGGCCATTGATTGGTTGGTTCAGAATGCAGCAGTAAGAAACTGAGGCCCCAATAAGTGAAGTATCTTCTTCAAGGTCATGCAACAAGTCAGTGGCAATCTGGAACAGAATTCTAGAGCTCTGTGTGAACCAGACTTTTTGTTTAATTGCAAATTCATTAACATTGTGGCTTCTTTTTTCATTCCAAAATGGAATGGAAAAAAAAAGAAATTTCCTGTGAAACAAAATGAAGAACAGTTTTTTGGGTTGACCAAAACATTTTGTTTAGATAAAATCAAAATGTTTTGTTCTAATTTTGACTTTCTGAAATCCTATCAAAAGTGAAATGAAAAGTCATTTCAAAATAGAAAATTGAAACTTCCATTTCAACATCTGTTCCAAAGTTTTTCAAAACAAAATGTCATCAAAACGGGCACATTATTGCCAAAAATTTTTATTCCAACAAAATGGCCTTTTTTTCAACAGAAAAACATTCCAACAGCTAAATTCCAACCAGCTCTACAGAATTCATAAAGGTATGTACTTTTTTAGACAATGTGTGATCAACCTGTGGAAGTTACTACCACAAGAAATTATTAAAGCAAAGAACTTAGGAGTCAAAAAAGGATTCAATAATTGTATTAACAATAAAAATAATTTGAAATTGACTATGGACAGAAACAGTATTTGATTAAATGGACCACTGATCTCAGCTGAGAGCATTTCCTATGCTGCTATGAATCCACTCCCAAGGCTTAACCATTATACGTCCTGTCTCATTATTCATTATCCAGAAAAGAAAAAAAATCTAAATTTTTTTACTTAGGAAAAAGTACAAAATGTTTCTCAGAAAGGATCTGAAGAAATGTTAGACTACATTAGTAAATGAATCACCATATAAAAATGTGGTGCTCTCAAATTCATTTATTGCATCCCAGTCTTCCTCCTAGACGTTTTTGCTCTCTAAATCAGTGTCACCAGCACTATTATAACACTTAATGTGATCACACAGAAATTATAAAAAACAAATGACATGCATGACAGTGTATATCACTCTTGTGCAGCAGTTTTAACATCTGGTTTATGACTGATACAGTTCCTAGAGGAACAGAAGCTCGAAAACCAAGAAACCAGAAAATTATCTTCCTTTATGCCTTTTTCATTCAATTTACATAACACACTTTTGCCTGTTGTGTATCCATAATACTCAACAATGTGTTTCAACAACTACACTAGAGTAACTAACTACAACAAACTGATTTAAATTCAAGGTTATTAGATTCACATCAGTAGAGTATTAAGCAGGTTTTGGAGCTTACTGAAAACTTAAGGGAAAACCATTGCCATAGTACAAACTTTTGTTATTGACCTGCCTAAGGAGTGCATGAGATGAATCTGTCTTATGAACATCATGTACTGGTCCATTTTAGTTTGGTCTTTTTCCAGAATGTTTGAAGTTGGAATCTACAGCTTTGAAAAATATTTTTTTTTCCTCTGGAGCCTTATGCTTTTGTCAATATGTGAAATGCCACTGGAGCATATTATGGGGTCTAATTTTTTGCAGGAATAATATAGGCATGTTGTTCTTTTTCCTTTGGTTGTGAGGAAATAAGAGAGGGACCAGTCTATCTATTTAGAGCCATACCATAGAATCAATGTCTGGAAGGGACATTGAGAGCTCATCTAGTCAAGTCCCCAGCACTCATGTCAGGACTAAGTATTATCTAGACCATCCCTGACTGGTGTTTGGAGATTTTTAAGAGCAGGTTAGACAATGATGGAGATTACACAACCTCCCTAAGCAGTTTATTCCAGTGCTTAACCACCCTGACAGTTAGAAAGTTTTTCCTAATGTCCAACCTAAACTGCCTTTGCTGCAATTTAAGCCCATTGCTTTTTGTCCTATCCTCAGAGGTTAGGGAGAACAATTTGTCTCTCTCCTCCTTGTAACAACCTTTTATTTACTTGAAAACTGTTATCATGTCTCCACTCAGTCTTCTCTTCAGATTAAACAAACCTAATGTTTTTAAGCTTCCCTCATAGGTCATGTTTTCCTGACCTTTAATCATTTTTGTTGCTCATCTCTGGACTTTCTCCAATTTGTCCACATCTTTCCTGAAATGTGGCACCCAGAACTCCAGACACAATACTCCAGTTGAGGACTAATCAGCATGGAGTAGAGCGGAAGAATTACTTCTTGTTTCTTGCTTACAGCACAGCTGTTAATACATTCCAGAATGATGTTTGCTTTTTTTGCAACAGTGTTATGCTATTGACTCATATTTAGCTTGTGATCCACCATGACCCCCAGATCTCTTTCCGTAGTGCTCCTTCCTAGGCAGTCATTTCCCATTTTGTACGTGTGCAACTGATTGTTCCTTCCTAAGTGAGTACTTTGCCTTTGTCCTTATTGAATTTCATCCTATTTACTTCAGACCATTTATCCAGTTTGTCCAGTTTGTCCAGATCATTTAGAGTTTTAATCCTCTCCTCCAACGCACTTGCAACTTCCCAGCTGGATTATCTAAATCATTGATGAAGATATTGAACAGAACCGGATCACTCCAATTATCATTAGTGTTGACCAGAGGATGACAGTTTCATCTTGCAGCAATGTTTGAGGTTTCAAAATTTGTGGGTTTTTTTTTTTCCCACTTTGGAACAAACAAAAAATTTTGAATGTTTTTGCAAAAGTGGAATTGTGTCAAAATGTCCTTTTGGGAAGTGTTAGTCATATTTTATAGTCAGGAGAACTGAGGTACAGAATGACTAGTGATTTACACAAGGTGATGCCCTGTGGCAGAGCAGGGAATTGAGCCCTGTGCTTCCTAGGCCCAGGATAGCATCTGAACCATTGGATCATCCTTTCTCCTTCTTTCCTAAAGACATGGATTCCACCATATTCCCTATGCATATCTACTGGCACAAGCACTGACTTCAGAAGAGAGCCTCCTTCTTGCTCCTGGTACAAGAACAGCTAGCAATGAAAGAAAGTTTCATATACACACACAAACAGAGTGACAGCGAGAGAAAGGTGAAAGAGAATAAGATACAAAGGTCTTTTTCCTTACTGAAGTCATCCTTCTTTGCACATACTTGTTAGTTTGAAAATGGAAGCGTTCAGCAAGTACTAGATGACTGTTATATACTGCTTCTGTATTAATATCCTGACAGAACTTCACTAGGAGCTCTCTGGCTCTATAAAACCTTTTTTGAGCTAGTGGGCAGTAAATGGGAATTCTGTACTTAGTGTCAGCACCTTATGTCTCCTGATTTCATAGATTTGTAGGACAGAATTACCCAACCTGAGGAGGGATTGGACTTGGGGGATGCTTCTTGTCTCCCCATATCCCATAGGCATAAATTTATTTGACCTGAAAGAGACTATTAACTTTTCTGCCATCTCTTCTGTCATTCTCTGTAATCTTATTTTTCAGAAAATATTCTGTTTTGAATTATTTGTTTGCAGTCCATGTACACTAACACAAAATCCTATATTTATATCTATATATTGAGCCCCTGGCTTCCTCCTACACTTCTTTTCTCTTTTATTTCTAGGTCTTGGAACACGGCTAATTTTTATGTCTATATCCATTATGAATTTTTCAATATTCTATTTATAAAAATGTCCTACTACCAGCAGCTTGAGCTCCATGCTGGGAAGTGCCTGACCCATGTGCATTTATAATATCAAATATCTCAAGGCTCTCTTTCACTGTAATTTTTTAGCGTTTATGTTGGAAACATTGCATGACTTACAGTTCTATTTTTTCTAACTACAGAGGACTGAGTGGAGAGAACTCTATTTTGTGGCATATTCATCTTTGGTACCAATATGAAGTACAGCTCTTCTATATAACAAATCTGTTCTAAGTGCAGTGCATAAAATAGGCTCTGACATTAACAATGAAAGGGATGGATTCTTCTCTAAACAATATCTTTGTCTTCTAGTTATTCTAGAACCAGCTTTGTAGAACTGCAAAATCTAACTGTCGGGTTTACTCCTTCTACGCTCAACTGGTAATTAATGTACAATCACTATTCACTTATTTTTATGACTTAGCACATGTTATCTTTCCATAAAGCTACCGAAAGCGAAAAATGGAGGATTATGATCAAAATAAGCTTTGGAGACAAAAGGAGGATCTTTATCTTGCAGATTTACTCAGATTGGCATATCAGTAGCATTTTATAGAAAGCTGATTTTCTGCTCAACTTATATACAGTCACCCTGTGTGGTATCTCATGGCTACTTACTGGTTTCTTGACAGCTACTTTTTGCCTTGTTAATCTTCTTAACACATCTACACCTCTATTTATAATTACAGCATTTTGTTATGATGAATGACCTGTGTGTATTCAATAATATTGCCTGTCTGTCTTCCAGCCTTCATCAGACTTTGGGTTTTATTGAAATCTACCTTCTCAGTCTCGGGCTGCTTTAATTTAATTTAATTTGAATTTGTCAGCAAGACAGAATTGAACCTACTGGAACTGAATCTAGTATTTCGTATTCTTTGCTTGTAAAAAAAGTAGAAAATTATTTAAAGTCATCTCCTCATTTGTAAAAAAAAATCTCATTCTCAGTCATTTCTAACACCTTTCTATGAATGCCAGATTCTGCCACCCTTACTTCAAGTAGCAATTTACTCATTGAGTAGTCCCATTCACATCTATCTCTAAGTCCTACTAAAACAATGGGATTACTTGAGTCAGATACTACTACTTAATGAGTCTTAGGGTAGCAGAATCTGGCTCATGTCATATTAACTTGACACATTCTCTCACAAGTGATTCCTCTCACCTAGTGTCTAAAACATCACATGTACTGTACATAGTTTAAAAATTGAATGCACATCCTGACATGCCCCTGTTTAATATTTGTAACTGTTGTCACAGTTTAGGGCAACTGAACCTGTGTTACCTCTCTGTGGTCCAACAAGGGCACTCACTTTTAGGCCTCTGGCCTGCACCTGTCACCTCTCTTGGAGGGAGACTCACACCTCTGTCTGTCCTAACCAGAGTTTTTACAGGCTGCACACTTCCCTGCCTTAGGGCATGGCTACACTTGTGAGTTAGAGTGCATTAAAGCAGCCCAGTGCGCTCTAACTCACGACACGTCCACACTGGCAAGGCACGTAGAGCGCTCTGACTCCGTGGCTAGAGCGCTCCTGGTACTCCACCTCAGCAAGTGGAATAACGTTTGATGCGCCCCCACTGGAGTGCCACAGCGCCAGTGTAGACGCCCTGGTCTGTTAGTGAGCTCTGATCGGCCTCCAGAAGTGTCCCGCACTGCCTGTTCTAGCCACTCTGGTCATCACTTTGAACCCTACTGCCCTGCCCTCAGGTGACCAACTGTCAGACCCGCCCTTTAAATTCTCTGGACATTTTGAAAATCCCCTTCCTGTTTGCTCAGCCAGGCATGGAGTGCTCTCAGCGAATCTTTCCAGGTGACCACGCCTCCATGCGCCAGGCGATCACCAGTATGGAGTAATGACGAGGTGCTGGACCTCGTCAGTGTTTGGGGGGAGGAAGCTGTCCAGTCCCAGCTGCGATCCAGCCACAGGAATTAAGATACCTTCAGGCAGATATCAAGGGACATGATGGAAAGGGGCCATGACCGGGACGCACTGCAGTGCAGGGTTAAAGTGAAGGAGCTGCAGAATGCCTACCGCAAAGCCTGTGAGGCAAACAGCCACGGCATTGCTGCCCCTGCGACCTGCCTTTCCTACAAAGAGCTGGACACGATACTTGGGGAAACCCCACCTCCCCTCTGAGTACCACCACGAACAACTCATAGCCCAGTTCAAAAAGGCAGGAGGAGGAGCAAAGTGGGAGCGAGGGTGCTGAGGCGGAGGAAGACACCCCGGAATCCCTAGATGCGTGCAGCCAGGAGCTGTTCTCAAGCCAGGAGGAAGGTAGCCAGTCACGGAGGCCAGTGCTTGGGGAAGGACAAACACCAGAGGAGGTTCCCGGTAAGTGGCTTTTATTTTGGGAAGGAAGTTATTTGGTGAGGGCTCTTGGGGTGAGGAGGGTTAGGGCTGCACGCATGCCTAGATGCAAAATAGGGCTTTGATGTGCTCTCTCACATCATGGTAATCGGCCTCAGTGATCTCTTTAATGGTCTCATCCAGAAGTTGGGCAATACGCTTGCGCAGGTTTCTTGGGAGAGCAACTGTGGTCCATGTCTCAGTCAGGCTAACATGTCTGTGCCACTGTGCTGTGAGGGGCAGGGAGACCATTGCTGCACACAGGAAAGCTGCATATGGGCCAGGGCGGAAGCCACATTGCAGTAGAAGACCCTCCCTTGCTTCCCAGATCACCCTCAACAACGAGATATCTTCCAGGACGAACTCCTGTGGAAAATGTGGGGACAGTGTTCAGTATAGGGCCCCCCTGCAGCTGTTGGCTCTCCCCAAGGCACAGAAACATATAGAACAATACAGCCATGAAATAATCATTCCTCCTTGACCCTGTGTTTACTCACCATTTTGGTGCGTTATGTGCGCTCGCTTTGGGACGGGCAAATTATGCTATTGTGTAGACTGTGCTTGCCCTCCTTAAGTACAGGGGAATCGTTGCTCTGTCTGATGTGAACAACGCTGCCTCTGTTAAGTGTTGCATTTTGCCTTTACAGATGCAACCTTGAGATCTCAGCCGTCTGTGTTATCACCGGCTGAGAGACTGCAAAGACTCAGGAAGTGACCACGTAGAAGCAAAGGAGACATGCTGCATGAAGTAATACAGCAGTCACTTAACGAGAATCTAGAAGTGCAGGAGTGGAGGGAGAGTGAAAGGCGGATCCGCCAGCAGAATGCGGATCACCAGCACAAAAGTGTGGAGCTCCAGCAGCAAAGCACGGATCGGCTGATAAGCATCATGGAGCACTAAGCAGACTCGATCCAGGTGCTTGTAGCGATGCAGGCAGAGCACTGCCGCACCCGCTCGCCCCTGCAGCTCTTTCCCTGGTGCCCCCATGTCACTTCCAACCCACTTTTCCTCACATCCGGATTCTTATCGCCCCCAGCTGCCTCCAACACCTGTAGCTTCAACACCCAGCCCTGAAAACTACAACTCTTACCCGCTGCACACAACCCCCGTCACCATGCAGTATAGCCATCCTGAAGTGCAGCACTCATTGCACAGCACTCCAGACAGGAAGGCTGAGTTTGATAACAGGACATATGCAAATCTGTGATTGTACCGTTCCCCACCCCACCCCTTGCCCTTTCTGTTTCCCAAGCAGACATTTATTGTGTTTCTTTTCAATAAATGAATTTTCTTTTCAATAAATGGATTTTTTGGCTTTGAAAACATTCTTTATTATTGCATAAAGTAAAAGATATCTTAGCCCAGGAAAGCAACAAGATCTACAAGTCAGCGTAGCAAACACAGATTCCTACTAACATTGGAACCATTGCACTTCACTCCCTTGCAGGGCACCACACATTACTGGTGGCTTTCAGCATCAAATTGCACCCTCAAGGAATCCCTAATCCTTGCAGCCCCATCCTGTGCCCCTCTAATAGCCCTACTCTCTGGCTGTTCAAATTCAGCCTCCAGGTGTTGAACCTCCAAGGTCCATGTCTGAGTGAAGCTTTCACCCTTACCTTCACAAATGTTATGGAGGGTACAGCACACAGATATAACCACAGGATGCTGTCATCGGCCAGGTCCAGCTTCCCATACAGAGAGCGTCAGCAGCCCTTTAAATGGCCAAAAGTGTCACATATAACTGCCCTCCCACCAAGGGGTCCCCTGGGTAAGCACCAGCATTATATATTGCTAATGCTTTTATGTGTAGTGGAAAGGATCTTGGGAAGGGTTGAAGGTATGAGTGTGGAGTGAAAGATTTCTTTGCAGCTTGTGAGAGGCTGAAGCGGGAGGAAGGGAGAAAAGAACGGATTAACTCAACGCTCCAGCTAAGTCCGAAGATAAGAGGTTGACTCCAGCCCAAGGCCACTGCACACAACAGATTCTCTGTTACCTGCCAAGAAAGATGGGGGCTGAGATTCCAACCCCGACTAGCCATGAGAAAGGAGAGTTGCTCAGCAGAAGACCAGGGGCTGCAAAAACGAGTGAGACAGCAAAGGTCAGCGAGTGGGAAAACAACCCTCTCCCATCCCTGAAGCTGGTGTGTTTTGGGAAAGCTGAGAAAGCTGGTTTTGGACTGGTACAAAGAGCATGGGGGACAGAGGTCCTTGAACGGAATGCCCCTAGAAGAACCAAGGGCTTAAAAATCCTCCCAAGAACCAGGGCAGGTGGGAGATCAACAGCGGATCCTGGACAACCTGTGCACAGGACAGAACTCTTATCTACCCTTCCCTTCTTCTTCTTACATTATACCCAGCCTTGGCCAGCTTCAGATAGTGTGTGTGTGTGTGTAAGTATGAAAGTGGATTAGGGCTTGGGGCACTAATGCTTTCCTCCTTCCTCTGGGTGACATGGGGAGCACCCAGCACTCTCCACTGTTATTTTACTTAATTTTATTAATAAAGCTTTAAACACAGTTACTTGGTGTGCTCCTTCATCTCTTCCCCTAACAATCCTGCAGCCTCAGCCTTATCACCTGACGCCTCAGGCAGATTGGTAACATAAATCTGTCACAAAAGCACGCTCCACAGTCATTCTGCACCGGCTCAGCCTGTTGTTGAACCCCTCCTTGCTGCTGTCAAGGCTCCCTGTGTAGCCATGGTATTAAAGGGTAAGCAGGGTCTCCAAGGATGACAATGAGCATTTTGACTTCACTTATGGTGATCTTCTGGTCTGGGAAAAGAGTCCCGGCTTGCAGCTCCCTGAACAGCCTAGTGTTCCGAAAGATGCATATGTCATGCCCCTTTCTGGGCTAGCCTGTGTTAATGTCAATGAAACACCCACAGTGATCCACAAGCACCTGGAGAACCATAGAGAAATATCCCTTCCAATTAACATACTCGGATGCTAGGTGGGCTGGTGCCAGAATTGGAATATGCATCCCATCTATCGCCCCTCCGCAGTTAGGGAAAACCATTTGTGCAAAGCCAGCCACAATGTCATGCACGTTACCCAGAGTCACAGTTCTTATGAGCAGGATGCGATCAATGACCCTGAAAACTTGCATCAACACGATTCCAACGGTAGCCTTTCCCACTCCAAACTGGTTAGCAACCAGTTGGTAGCTGTCTGGAGTTGCCAGCTTCCAGATTGCAATAGCCACTCACTTCTCCACTGTCAGGGCAGCTCTGAGTCTTGTGTCCTTGCCCCGCAGGGTGGGGGCGAGCTCATCACACAGTCCCATGAAGGTGGCTTTTCTCATCCGAAAGTTCTGCAGCCACTGCTCGTCATCCCAGACTTGCATGACGATGTGATCCCACCATACAGTGCTTGTTTCCCGAGCCCAAAAGCAGCGTTCCACGGTGGTGAGCATGTCCGTGAATGCCACAAGCAAACTCGCTTCATATGCGTTACTCGAATCGATATCATCATCAGAGCCCTCACTGTCAGTTTGGATCTTAAGGAGTAACTCGACTGCCAAATGTGACGTGTTGGCAAGACTCGTCAGCATACTCCTCAGCAGTTTAGGCTCCATTCCCGCAGACTGAAAGGGAAGACAGAGCGTGCAGCAAAAAAAACGTTGAAAGATGGCACCAAATGTGGAGAGAAGCAGAGGGATTGCTGGGATGCGAACCGATGCATCACGGGGCGTTGGGACAGGACCCAGAATGCCCCGTTACCCCAGCCCCGTTCCCACAAGCCACAGTGCCAGAATGGGAAGAGGTGCTCTGTGGGATAGTTGCCCACAATGCACCACTCCCAATGCCACTGCAAGTGCTACAAATGTGGCCACGCCAGTGCGCTTGCAGCTGTCAGTGTGGACAGACTGCAGCGCTTTCCCTACTGCACTCTCTGAAGGCTGGTTTAACTCAAAGCGCTCTACATCTGTAAGTGTAGCCATGTGCTATTCTGCACTAACCCAGACTGCCTAATCTGGCTTGCTTCTGCCCTTTGCTTTTTTCTTAGTGGCTATGAGCAGTGGTAATTGTCCACAGTCATAAGTTATCACATCCATGAACAAGCACATGTATTCTTAGGGTGAAAACATTTGAGAGAATACATATTAAAACAATGGAAGAACCTACATATGCTAATAAATTTACCAGAGATCATCCCAAGGGTTTTAGTAGGCAATCAGTCCTTCAAGTCCTTCAGCGTTTTTCCCATGGTTACAAATTCATAACAGCTTTTGTTCAGAACAAGAACCATCATGAATAGTTCAGTTTTTCCTCTATACAGCAAGGGCCTTTGATATTGTCCTCATGTACAGTGATCAACAGACGAAGGTCTTTTCCAAGGCATAACTTCAAAAGGCTGGGTTTCTGCATAATTAGAGGGGGCTAATTTGCATTCTTCTTCCCCTAGAGATTACCACTTAACTCTGTTTATCCCATTGTTCAATGTGGACTTTTGGTGCTCACAACACTTTGAAAGTTTGCAATGGCCACATCGCCCCCCCTAGAAAAGTTACATACAATCCCACAATAATACCTAAATATACCTAAAGTTAATTCAGTAAGCTTTTTCAGGGATTGTCAAGGTTCCTTCCCCACTCTGAACTCTAGGGTACAGATCTGAGGACCTGCATGAAAACCCCCTAAGCTTATTTTTACCAGCTTAGGTCAAAACTTCCCCAAGGTACAAACTATTTTTCCTTTTGTACCTGGACTTTATTGCTGCCACCACCAAGCGTCTAACAAATATAACCGGGAAAGAGCCCTCTTGGAAACATCTTTCCCCCCAAAATCCTGCCAACCCGTACACCCCCTTTCCTGGGGAAGGCTTGATAAAAATCCTCACCAATTTGCATAGGTGAACACAGACCCAAACCCTTGGATCTTAAGAACAATGAAAATGCAATCAGGTTCTTAAAAGAATTATTTTAATTGAAGAAAAAGTAAAAGAATCACCTCTGTAAAATCAGGATGGTAAATACCTTACAGGGTAATCAGATTCAAAACATAGAGAATCTCTCTAGGCAAAACCTTAAGTTACAGAAAGACACAGGAATATACATTCCATTCAGCACAACTTATTTTATCAGCCATTTAAACAAAACAGAATCTAACTCATATCTAACTAGATTGCTTATTAACCCTTTACAGGAGTTCTGACCTGCATTCCTGCTCTGGTCCTGGCAAAACAAGAAACACACAGACAGAGAGAACCCTTTGTTTCCCACCCTCTTCCCCCCACCCAGCTTTGAAAGTATCTTGTCTCCTCATTGGTCATTGTTGTCAGGTGCCGACGAGGTTATCTTTAGCTTCTTAACCCTTTACAGGTGAAAGAGTTTTTCCTCTGGCCAGGAGGGATTTAAGGTTGGTTAGAATTCCCTTTATATTTATGACAGGGATATTGCAGGAAATTGTCATATCTGTCACAAGTGTTTAAAGGAAAAGAGGCATCAATACTTCTTCAGCAGTATAAACCTATTTTGTAAGACCTCTGCTTTATGCAGTCACCTTTCATCTTACACAATTACCAGAAGAATATACAGAAGAATAACTAAGCATGTAGAATACATAAGTACTTGGGACATCACTTTCAAACTTGAGCTTCAAAATGTATGCTGCTAAATCCATATTTTGGCACCTAAATAGAAGTGGCCTGAATTTTAGAGCACCTGCAACTCCCATGGAATTCAATGAACTTCACAACTTGTTAAGTTTTCTGTTAGAAGAAAAACAAGTGTTTCTGAGCTATCCATCTGCAAAAAATGTATCTGAGGAATTGTCAGTGAATAACTAAAATACACCACGTCTTGGTACTTGTATAGCTGATTAGATTAAAGCATTTTCTTCCAAAGCTGCTTCTAAGCTTTTCCAAAATTAATCATAGAACAAACATAAGAAGATATGTCCCAAAAGGTAATTTTGGGGGGAAAGTTATAAGTAAGTGAAAGGAGCTGTCTAAAATGAAAGTGTCATCTCAACTTTAATTGAAGCATCATTACTACTGTACAGTACCACAAGCTCATTGTTTTCAAAAGCAAAACAGTTCCTATGCAAAAGTTTAATTGGCAAGAACATGTAAGCCATAAAGGAAGATGATACTATAGGATTATGTTTCAAATGCTGAATTAGTCATTTTGTGTGAAAAGTGGCTGTAATGATCTACTGTTTCCACAGGATAATTGTTTGATCAATACATTCATACCAAGAATAATGTAAAATCCCTTCAGTGTCCCCTATCGGAGTCTAGTGAGATTGAAAATATTGATTGGCGTAGAAGCCTTTATGCTGAGATACAGGCTATGAATTTAACAAGAATGGAACTCCATCCCATTATGTGTGTTTGTAGAAACATCCTTAGACACCTTCCCATAGCATGCACAATTGCCACTTCTGATGTCACTGTGGAAAGGAATATATGCTTACTGGTAGTTACTCAGTTCCTTTGGTCTAGATTCAGCAGCTACACATATTTTCTTTTGCCTGTGTTTGTGGTGATGGGGGAGGGGGGAAGGGTGGAGAGAGATTAGAAATTAGCAATTGCAAATTGTGCTAAATGTTAGATTAAAACAATCATAAATGGTAATTAAAACGGAACCTTTTAGTACCATTCGTTTTCTGTGCTATATACCTATCAGAAAAGGAAGATTGTTATGTCACAATACCCAATATATATTTAGGAATTGCATTTCACCATGAATGGTTAGCAGTTAACAGGGGTAAGGAAATAACAGCAGTTAAAACCCGGGCAGCAGCATATTATTATCAACAAATACTGTATATAATTTTTCATGCTTAACTTCTAGTTAAAGGAGGAATTGGCAAAAGAAAACTTGAGTAAGTGCTGAAAAATGTTTTTTGTTATTTGAAATCTTTTATTTGATAGGCATTTGCTTTGTAGCTTTTTTAATAGTAAAATATCTCCTCCTTTGGAAAAATCCATTTGTTTTGTGTACAATGAATCAAACAAACATGAAATGAGCATTATAGACAGGTAACCACATGACATGTCAGGTGATTTTCAATTAATTATTATTATTTTCATTATTATCCCTAGTCATATACACTGTACTAGAAAAGAGTTTACCATTTGCCCCATATATTTGATCGTTTTCTTGTCTTCTTCTAAGCACTTTCCTTTTTCATTCTTACTTCTGAAGTTTTATCTCCCAAGAATCTCTCACTTTCTACACCATTTCAGGGGACAGATTAATATATGTTGTTAATTTTAATTGAACATTTGTTTGATAAGAGCTCTGAATCTTATAAAGGATGCTGCTAGCTTTAATTTAATTAATCAGTTGTGAATTAACTTTTCCTAGTTACATTTTGTTGTATAGATCTCTTCATTGATTTGATAGTTAACATACACCACACCATATACAAATACAACAAACAAATCAGAGGTTGTATTCAAATAAGGTAAAAGCCTGTTTTGATGGTGTAAGTGAGACTTAATTGGTGCATAGATCTTGTTATGACTTTCTGTGTAGGGGTGAATTTCATACATAGTGAATCAGAATTTGATGCCAGTAGGAACAGGATCAGGTAATGATATTATGATCAGATAATGATCATTGCAAATGATATTATTTTCTGACATACTGTTGCCGGCACCCAGCGCCAGAGGCGAGCAACAGCAGTGCGGGGGGTTCGCTACCCGGAATGCTTCACCCAATAATCACAACAGGGTGGAGAAGCAGAAAAGTTTATTTGAAGCTTCAAAAAGGTACAGGGAGATTAGAATCTCAAATCCTGTACACAGAGCAGGAAGTTACACAGGCTTTTATACATCCTTTCTTCAGCATACTTATCCAATAGCAAGCTGCCCTAAGTATCCATATAGCTAGCCCATCCAGGTACCAGCTAGTTCCCTTGTTTTTCGTATTATTTGTTAAACTATACATAAAGCTGCTTTATTCAGCATTGTTCTTCCATATCTGCCCTGTTTAGCCTTGTTTAGTTTCAGGCAGACTGACTCTGCAACATATTGGCAAGGGGCAAGGACACTTGGGCCTAGTGCGAGGGGGCTTCATCAACACTCGTGGTCTTCCATCCCCTCGATTTACCTAGTGGCCATGCCCCAGTGTCCCCAACAACACTCTGCTTGGATAATGGCTAGGGCCCACTTTCTGTTGTCAATCTTAAAAGCACAACTCCCATTGCCTACAAACAAATAAAACTCTGATGTTGACATGTACTTAGGCAAGAGCAAAAAGTGTGTGTGTGTGTGTGTGAAGAGAGAGAGAGAGAGAGAACATTCAGAAATAAGAGATTCATTCATTAGGAAAGACCTACTCTCTTCAGTGTAACTGAAGTCACAAAGTTAGGGCTGGTCTCTACTAGTGGGGAGATTGACTCTGCTGCAATTGATGCAGCAGGGATCGATTTGGTGGGGTCTAGTGAAGAGCTGCTAAATCGATGGCAGAAGGCACTCCAGTCGACCCCAGTACTCCAGGTCTCCAAGAAGAGTAAGGTAAGTCAACTGGAGAGCGTCTCCCGTCGTCTCAGCGCTGTGAAGACACCAGGGTAAGTTGACTGAAGCTACGTCGACTCCAGCTATGTTATTCACGTAGCTGGAGTAGTGAAACATAGGTCAACTTACCCCATAGTGAAGACAAGTCCTTAGTTAAGAAGGGTCTGATGGAGTTCTGGCTGCATTAACTGCTGAGCAGTTCAACAGCAAATTCAACTATGCCACAGAATTATTATAGACAAATTCTTGGAGTGCTTTTTACAGGGGATCATTTGGTCTTCAGAAATTAAGTTTCCCTTTGAGCTGCTTTTCAGATCAGGTTTTGTTTTCTTTACCAGACTTATTCTGCAATTGAAGTGGTAAAAATAGTTCTTAAAATAGAATCCTGATTTATAATGAACTATAGAGCCAGTACTATGGCTTCATTCTCCTGGTAACCACTTTTCCCAAATATCAAGCTGCATTTTTAGATATAAGTCTTAGATACTCACCAAAACTATCACCTAGAATATAACTTGACATTTGTTGATAAGGTTGCAACTTCAGTGCACATTCAGTTAGGTGTTTCCATATCAGCTGCAATCCACAGAAAAGTATCACTACTGCAAAGTGATCTTCTTCCTGTTATCCCATCCACTGGGATCAGGTCATTGTGCAAACATCCACTGTCTTTGTCTGTCTGAGATGTCACTGAAGTCCACCTGCTTACCAGCTTCTTTGGTGCAATCCATCCAGTACTTCCTTGGCTTTTGTCAGGGTCTCTTTCCTACCACTTCTCCTGGCCTGTTATCTTCACCTCTTCATTCATTCTCTGTATATGACTGAACTAGTAAAGTCATGCGTCCTAGATTTTATCATGGACTTTGACTTCCATCCTGATGCTTTCGTTTCTAAATCTGTCAGTTCATGTAACTCTTTTAATAATGCAAAGACATCTCATCTCAAATGCCTGTAGGCATTGAATCTGCAGACTCTCTGTCACCCATGCTTTGGCACCACAAAGCATTATGGGATTCACCATTGTTCTGTACAGTTGGATTTTTAGTCTAGTCATATGCTTGTCTTACACAGCCCTGAAATGTTATTCCAAACTTTCCCAGCACTCCCCAGTCTGGACTGTATCTTACATTCAAGCTCACAGTCTTCTGTGACCCTGCCACCAAGGGATTTGAACTGATCAGTTTGGTTTGGTCGCACTCCGTTGATCTCTATGTTCAGTTTCTTTTGTGGTACCCCACACTTAGTCATGTTCATTTGCATCACATGCCTTCTTAGCTGGTCATATCACTGGTATACTATTTCCTCCAAGTCTTCTTTTGAGGATACTCTTATTGCTATGTCATCTGCATATTGCAGCTTCTGGCCTTTTTCCATTGGGATCTTCCTGCTAAGTCTATCAATGTGATAAACAGCAGTTGTGCGAAAGCCAGCCCCTGATCCTAGTTGTTCCAAAGCATGTTTGGATCACTGTTTTAAGTGATCTATATTGGGAATTCACCATAGTTATTAAATCCTCCAACACTCCATATTTCCTCAGCACTGGTATGTAAACATCCTTCTGTTCACTTCTATCAGGTGCCTTTTCTTGGTCTATAAAAGCCCAGAAGCTCACCTGTTGGTTCTCTAGCTGCTTCTCTTGTTGCATTAAAGACATGACATCTGTGGTTTCTTTGACCTTTCCTAAAGCCAAACTGTTCTTGTTTGAGGAGAGGATCCGCCATTCTCTTAATCTTAGCATCCAAGAGGTGTTCCTGTATCTTTATCCCATGTGACAATAATGTTATCCCTTGATAGTTTCCACATTCATGGATGCTTGCTTTCTTACGTATTGGGACCAGGGTAGACTTGTGTAAGTCTTTGGGAATTCTCGTGTCTTGCCATACAGCTTTAACCACTCTGTTCAGCCATTTATGCCTTTCACCCAAGACTTTCACCAGGTCTGCTGTCACTTCATCAAGTCCTGCTGCCTTACCATTCTTCATTTCCTGTAATGCTTTTCTCACTTCCGCCTCTGATATGTTAGGCTCAAACACCACATTGGGATCACATGTTGCAGCTACACCCTAAAGTGGTTTGCCTGTATTTTTTCCACTTTTCTGTCACTTGTTCAGGTGTTACTAGCAGTCTTCCCAAATCATCATTTACCAGTGGTTTTATAACACCATCCTCCTTACCTTTGCATCTAATTTTTGCAATACTGTGAATCTTTTTACCAGCCAGCTGTGGCATACAAGCTCAGAATACAAATTATCTAGGGCAATCTTTGCCTTTTTTACTACCACTTAGCTTTCTTTGCTTCTTTGTATTTGCTTTCATTTGAATTTGATTGATTCATGTATTTTTCTTTGTGTCATTTTTTTTTGTTACTGATTCCTACTTGCATTTTATCAGTCCACCACCACTCTCCTCTTTCCCTTGCTTTTCCCCATCTGCATTGTCCACAAACATCTTCCATCTCAGCAATCCACATTGTTTTGAGGTAGTTCCACTCCTCTTTGTCCAAAGCCAAATCTGTTTCTGGACACCTATCTTGTACTGCTTGCCAAACTTCTCTGCTGCACTTCTTAATTTCCAGTACCTTGATCTTTATTTTTTAGCTTAATTCCCTCCTTGACCAATGCCCTGCCAGAAACTTAGCCATGAATTGTTTGTGTGATGTCATGCTATTGTCTCACTAGGTATCACTTTGAAGTCCATAACTGTGCTCTATTGAACTTTTCCCATCAGCAGCATATCAGTATGGCTTTTGTTTCCCCCACAGATATACGTGACCAAATGACTCGCCCTCTTTTGGCACCATGTATTGACTATCATTCATTGATTGATTGGCCAAACACCTGTCTAGTAAAGCTTTCCCTTCCTCATTCATGGTGCCTATGCTGAATTTTCCTTAGCATGTATCATATCACTTTAGTTTTTCCCTGTCTGTGCATTCATATCCCCCCAGCAACAACAGCAGTTCCTTTGGCACTGCTTTGAATGCTAGTGCCTGCAAGTCTTGACAGAAACTGTCCTCTTCTGTGTCACGTTCTAGTTGAGGTGCACACACTGATACGACAAACAGAGCTCATTCTTTAACTTAGACTCATACAGTTATCAGTCGGTCACATACTGTAATAACTTCAATCACCATCTTCTTCCACTCTCCTCTCACCACCATTCTGACTCCATTACACCCTCTTTTGTCACCTCAGTAGATGAGTTTGCAATCTAAGCCCAACCCCTTCACTGCATCCCTCGTCCATTACATTTCCTATAGGAACAGAACATCAATACCTTCTCTTGCCATCATATCGGATACTTCTACACCTCAACCAATCAGACTGGATATATTCAGTGTTGCTAATATTATGATAGGGGGGGTTATCTGGCTGTGTAGATCATTGCTTTTCATCTGACTCTTTGCTCTGACTGCTAGTCCCCCTGGTCTTCTTGAAGGCAGCTCAGACACCAGACCCCAGAAATCTTATTGGCCCAGGGCTTCTAGGCTTGAGGTGGGTGAACTTCTGAAATAGGACTGGGATGGCCTCCCACCATTAGCTGTAGTATGGAGAAGCATACAGGCCAGTCTCACCTCTTCTTATAACTGGTATCTACTACTGCCCTTTGATAATGTACTCAAAAAAGAAACTGCTTACCCCGACGTAGTCACTGTGCACCAAAACCTAGAGTGTTCTGATTAGCACTCTTGACATACACTGCAGTGAGAGGGCCTTCCCCAGCTGGATTAAACACAGGCCCACTCTCTTCCCACTTTGTTGCCGTAAATATGGTGAACCACCAACAGGTGGTACTGGTGTCACTGCTGCCCACCACCAGCCTTCTCTGGATGTATAGATGGGGATTTGAAGTCAGAGTTTTCCATCTCCTAAGTAGGCAGCTCACCCTGGCTCAAGCTCCTCATCTGCCCTGAGCTCTCTGGTTATTTTTAAAAGGCACCAGATACCTGCCTTTCACTCCCCTAATTTTCATGACATCACCTCAGCTCTGTGTAAGCAAGTGCTGGGGAGTTTGGCTGTTGGAGGCTATCAAAGACGTCAGCCTTTTAAAGATATTTTATAGGGGTTGGGAGCTCATCCCCAAACACCAGCCCACCCATAATAGCCCCACTAAATCATCTTCTTCCTTTAATCCATCAATTAAAATAACACTTGCTCAAACTCCCAGCCATTTCAATTATACAGTGGTTCTGCTAGTTGGCCAAAAGGGCATCCCTACCTATCCAGGCATGATAATGACGATAACACTGTAATTAGCGGCAGTAGCCGTTTAGCAGGAATTCTGTTCTCCACAGTGTGCTGACATTTAAAGTAAGAGGTGTTCACTTGAGACATAAGCTGTGCCACTGCTTCTGGTCTTGTTAATGTCAAACCACTTATTTGGCAGACATAACATTTGCCTCCCCGCACAACTTTCATGGTAGTCATCAAAAAAACTATAACACCGTAGAACTAGATTATGACCTGGAGTACGTGCTTGCTTACGTGGGAGTAAGAGGGAGTGCACACCTCAGACTCCTCGGTGAGCGGTGTCTAGACCTTGGGTTTGAGTGTGCAAGAGTAAATGAGTCTATGCACCTCCATGGAGCCAGTGAGTGGGGCATGACAGGATTCTTTCCCGCCTCTCCGCCCATACATGCACACACTTTCTTGCTGGCTAGTGCAGCTAAACTGACACAGATGAGCATATTCCCGCAGGAAATTACTACCCTGACCCCTCACCCAGGAGCATGTGAAGAAGAGGGAGGGAATTGAGGGTCCCAAAGCCACAATTATTTTTCTGGGATGCTCCTGGAATAGCCCAGCCATGCACCACCCCTTATTATGTAATGTGTCCTTGTGGAACAATCTAGCCCAGGAGATCATGTTCAAATAGTGAGAGTAACTTTTATTTTCATTTTGAAGATTAATGTGTCAGTCAACATTTCTGATTTATGTGATGAAGTACAGAAGTACTCTAATTTGTGGCATGTAAAACTTTACAAGGAGAGCTCAGGTTCCATGCCTATCACATGGGCAACCTGACGTTGATCATTAAAGCAAAGAAGAAGTTGCTGCAGTGGCAGAAATATCTGTCTGCTTCCCTCCCAATTTACTGAAAGCTGGAAAGGGCCATGGTGTTTATTACTGAGTGGCTTGAGTTGCTTTGCTCTTGGTTTTCAACCTTCTTTGTGCTAGTAAAGCCGGGCCTGAGGAAAGGGACTTGGGCTGACCTATGGTTAGAGACTTTATTTTACCTTCCGCAGTTAGTGTATCTGCCTACCAGCTTACAATGTACATTATGGATGAGATACTCAAGAGCAATGAATACTGGCCTATGTCTGCTCACACTGATGTCAAGGGAAGAAGTTAACTCAGTGCTAAGTGCTTGTAAAAAATCACACCTTATCTGTTCATCTAAACTTGTGCAGTGTGCAGGTTTACTAGCAAAGTAATGTATATTATTGCTTCATATTTCACCAAGAGAAATATGCAGCTTGACCACTAAATACATAAATACTTCAGTTAAATTAGTAACAGAACAACATAACCTACTGAATAGGGAATGGTTTCAGCAAAGTGCGACGTCAGTGGTATAGGCTATGCAAAGCCCTATTTCATGAATTACCTTAATAACACTAGTTACACATAAGCACTTCTGTTATAACTGCTAGACTCTATGTTGGGCCATAGTACATGATATTTTTCTAGGAGTTTATGGTGAGCACAACTTGGAAGAGTATTCCCATCCTTGTTTTACCAATTCAAGCCTTGAGGAAAGTAATGACATTTCAATCTCTTCAATAAAATATAATGGATATTTTTAACGTACTATGATCACTGAATTTAATTGTTTATGGCTTTCTGTGATTTATTTAATTCAAAGCCAACTTAATTTACTCAATAGGTTAATTGAAGAGAACCTCTTTTATTGATGTTTAATTACTACCGTGAAATTATTTGAATCAGAAGTCATTTTTTTTGGTCACATTTTGAATGCATCTACCCTAGAAGTCTTGCTCTGAAGAAGTCTTCTTGAGGATTCCTTTGTGCATGCTTAGTTCAATGTTGTGTACAGAGCCCAGTGTCATTTTCCCTTTAGGGCCTGAACCTGCAATACTGACTGACTCAGGCAGAACTCTGCCTGAGTAACAATGCAGAGCCAAAGCCTGGGATGAAATACACAAGTGCACAAAGTACAATGTGAGCAGAAATGCTCCTCCTCCTCCTCACACTTGTTGCTCACACACCAGACTAAAATCATAAGAACATAAAAATGGCCATAGTGGGTCAGTCCAATGGCCCATCAAGCCCACATCCTGTCTCCAACAGTGGTCAGTACCAGAGTTTCACAGGGAGTGCACAGAACACAGAACAAGGCAGCTGGAATAATCCACCTGTTTTCCCCTCCCAGCTTCTGGCATTCAGAGGTTTAGGGTCAACCTGAGCATAGGGTTACATCCCTGGCCATCTTGGCTAATAGCCATTGATGGATCTATCCTCCATGAACATATCTACTTCTTTTTTGAACCCACTTATAGGGTTTTTTTTAATATAGTGCTTATAACATGCTATCTAAGCACTGCACAGTATTAAAACACACAAAAGCCCAAGGAAAAAAAAGGCTCCCCCCACCCCCATTCCTCTGGGCCAAGAGGAGGTATGACTATGTGTTTATAGGACTTTTTGTTTGTGTTTGAAAAGAAAATCTGGGGTAGGGTTTACCAAGGAGGTGTATTTTACTCGTTGATCAGAACGCTGTCAAGTTTGGCTCAAATTCACCACTTGTGGCAAAGGGATTCCCCATCTGGGGAACCACCACAGAGACCTCTTGGTTCCTATACCTGATAGTCAAAACCTGATTTTACCTAGCAGCTGCAGATTTCTTAGGTGATCATGTAGAGTGAGGTGGTTTCAAGCTATGTGTAAGGTCCTTTCTGTTAAATGCCTTGCTGAGCAGAAGCAGCATTTTGAACTCTGCCTTGTGCAAAGCTTTCTCTGCATGTGAAGGTGCAAGAAGGTATTTCTACCATCTGGCAATCTGCATGTCCAGAAGGAGAAAGGCAACTAGTAAGACCCTGAGGCTTTGTACCAGTTTGCCTCTCTGCAGTCTGAGGTCTCTGATTACTGATGACTTTATTAATATATTGGCAAACCATCAGATAACAGGTCAACAACAAGTAGAACAAGCAAAAAATCCTGTGAAAAGCATTAGGCCAGGCTGGACTTCGATACTATTCATCTGGACAGTGGGAGTTAGAGTAAGAACATCACCTGCTTTGTACATTTAGCTCCAGTTATCTGTAATGAAGGAAATGAGCTGTTTAAATTTGAAACAGATACAGTCCAGATGACATAAAGGAGATGGAGACAAATCATGATACCTCACTCTCTAGGGCTGAATCACTGATCTGTTGCTCAAAAGCAACAAGACACTGACCAGGTCAGTCCAATTCAGCTCTTCTTAACTCAGTTTACCCTGGTTTTAGGGAGCGGATATTGGAATTTTCCACGCCAATTTGTCTGTCTTTTACGTCCTATTTTGGATAGGAAGGGTATTTTTTAAAAAAAAACACTGAGACTTTATACTTCACGCTTTCTTTTTAGGGCAGCTTCGTAAATACACATCTCAGGAGTCCACAGACCCTGTGGTAAGGTTCAAGCCTAAGAAGAAACTGCTTTGTCTGAAGGTTGCCCATCCATAAATTCATGTTGTAGTTAATAATTTTATATCCATATCACTGCTGCACTTAAGCTGAAGTGTGTGCAAAAGATGAAAGGACTGGCAGTTAGGACACTTAGGATCTATTCCTGATTCTGTGGCCTTTGACAAGCCACTTGGTGCCTAATTCAAAGATCACTGAAGTCAAAGGAAAGAAAGGCATGTGATCAGGCCTCATACTGGTCGGGGCCTCAGTTTCCCCAAGCATAAAGTAGGCTTCTCCTTACAAATAACTATGTTTGCCTTGCTAAACCACTTTGGGATCAGTGGAGGGAAAGGCAGAGTTTACAGTAAATATAACAATGTTTTGAGCTACATTGCTGGATTTAGCCACAGCTGTGAGCTGTGGTTGTTGAGATTCTGCATTGCCCCAGGGGGAGCCCAGGGATGGATTGCATCAAAGAAAGCACAATCCGTTTTTCAGTTTCTGATTACCTAAGTGGAGCATGTGTGCTGCACTATTTCTTGAAGTATAGCGCGTGCACCTGCTCTCTACAACTGTGTAGCAGAAAGGCAGGGTCAGGGCCATCTTTTCCACCCCTCCTTTGAGTGGATTTAGTCCATGACCCTTGTGTAGAGTGCACACATGCCCATTCCCCCATGCTAGGGCCAGGGACAATCATCATAATAGCTTAAATTAAACTCTAAATTTCCTCTTGACAGTTAGTGTACATTATATAGACAACAGTGAAGGTAAACTTCACTAAACTCTGCCTCTATCTTGCATTGCTTTGGGAGTCTTCTAGCATCTGCTTCAAAAAAATGGACACCAGCCTACAAAACTAATAGCAAAGCAATACCTAAGTGTCCTAATTATGTGATAACACTTGCCTGAAATTGCTTATCATGAACACAAATGACATCTTCATTATGAATAGAGCAGAGTGGTATGAAAACAGAGTGCTTTGGTTTGATTTTATTCAGGCAGTAACCTCTAACAAGGGTACATACACAATCAGTAACTTTGAATGAATACTGGGCATTTGTAGGCTAGAAAGCATACTTTAGTCAAAATATTCTCTTGTTGCAAGATGAATCTAAGTAAAACTCAAATTGTATGTATTATGTTTAGTCCAAAGTTAACATAAAATCTACTTTGTATTGGGCATCTAGGATCCAGCATCAGTTTGCCACCCCAATACAGAATTAGATGGTAAAAAGAACCCCACTCCTCAGGGAATACTAAAGTTTTCAGCTACCAGAGCCAGACATTTATAGTACTGTTTGGCTGTTTCTCATCTTGTTAGTTGGCTTCATAAATGTTCATTAAATGAGATGCGATATTATGTAAACACTTTCCTATCAATGGATAAAACTTTATTTTTTCTTAATTCCTTTTGTTTCTGCATCATTTCTGGACAAATAGTTACATTCTGAAACTGTTCCTAAATGCTGTGATTCATTTATTATTGGCTCTCACCAGCCACCACTGAGTTTACATTAAAGGAATGAAGCCCGTAAAGTGAAACTTGTCAGGATGGTGCTACAAACCTTTCTGGCAATCACAGCTATCGGCAACATAATACATAGTTAAACAGAGTTGCTGTTTAGCTGCTAGCCAATATTTCTTTGTATTCTAGCTTCCCTGAAACCGCACATCACTGGCAAATGTATTCTCTGGTATTCTTGGCTTTGCACAAGAGATTCAGTGGTATACATTGTATTTTGGCAGCTGCTACAAAAAACAAAAACAAAACAAAACAAAACAAAAACCTCCAAAACAAAACAAATCAACATCACAAAAACAAAAGAAAAACAACAATTCAAATTTTAAAAAGCCATATATGAATAGTGTAAGCAGACTGCAGTGCAGACTAAATCAGGTTGGATTATGAAGATTAGATGCTATAAAAACTGTACAATCCAGTTGCCAATATTCCTATTAACTGTACTGGCATGTTCTAGTAAGAGAAGAGTCAATCAACTGAAAGATTCCCAGATGTCAAATTTATCCAGCCAGGTGTTTATTATTGGAGCACATGCTCTAATTTACCTCAAGCGATGGAGGGTTTATGGACCATTTTTACCTTGGTCACTGGAGTAAATATCATTATGGACAATGAGGCAGCAAAGTACTAACCCAAATCAGTTTGTAACAGATTTAAATCAAAGTCTTCAGGAAAAAAACAAAAACAAATTTAGACCAGAGTTGAGTCTGCCAGCTTCAAATCTCGGTGCAATTACTCTACTAATAAATAGGCTCACTATACTCAATGGCTGCTATTGTGGTTACAGATATCATTACTGAGCACAATCAATGAAAAGTCTAAGTATGTGTATTTAAATATGAGTGGTTTGTTTGGTTGGTTGGTTGGTTTTTTGTCATGCACCATCTGCTGACGTTTTCTTATTTTGAGATTCACAATTTGGAAATGGTGTCTCCAAAAGGTACATCATCACCTGACTTAAGCAAGCCCCAAAAAAGAGCAGTAAAAATATCAGCCCAAATTTCAGGCTGAGAAAAAATTTACAGGAAACCAGATAGGAATACTTTATGAAAGCCTCTTAAGATGGATTTGGCTCTGGATAGAGATCATTCAGTTCAATGTATTTCTTTCTCAATACAAATATATTCTGAATCTCAGAAGTTAGCAATAGTTTAGAAGATCAAAAAGTAAAAGAATCTAGAGTTTTCTGTTCCAAAGAGACTCCTTAATATTGAAAGATGCACATGAATGACACTTAGAGATTTATGCTCCCTCACAACATCATACAACATGTGACAGGTGTTAGTCACATTGCTTAATACACTTTGGGAAAGCAATCAGATATTACAGTGATGGGTGCAGTATAAGAACCAATGGAGAATAGAATAGAATAATGCTATATAGAACTTTAACCACATTTGAGGAGTTGATCCGGGAGCAAGCTGAAACAAAAGCATTATTTTTTTAAGAGATATACAATTTTGACTGAAAAAAGATGTTGATAAGAAAATAACCCAGATGAAAAGATGGGAAGGGGATTTGGATAAATAACTTGATCTGGATGAGTGGGTCTTTATATGGGAAAGGAGATATACTTCTTCAATTTTTGTAGGCCACAAAGATTTTTTTTATATATAAATTACAGTATAGATGGCATTTGACTCTAGATTAGATTCATCTTATTTCTGCTACTAGGGAGATACTCCATTGGAGGAGTTGCGGAGAAACGAGAACATACTTGCAAATGTGACAGTTGTGTCCAGGAATTGGACAGATTTGGGAAGAAATTACTAAAGAGATTAATCTAATAACAAAATGTCAGCTTTCCAGAGATCCCCCGATCTGCTTACTTAATGCTCCAGTAAAGGATCTGCATTTTAAACAGAATGACCAATTAATTTCTTGTGTTAGCAGCAAAACTTTGTATAGCACTTTATTGGAGAAATGTGACTTCACCTGTAGAATTGTGGTGTAGTAACACATGGCTTTCACACCACATACGTACACAAGACAAGTGCCAAAAAGAGGCTAAGTCTTTAGAAGTTTGGTCAACCTTTTTAGTGTACTCAGAGATGCCAGGCAGCAAGCCAGAATCTTTAGCCAGGGTCTTTGAATAGTAACCTGCTCTTGAATAAGGAATAAGGAATGTATGATGCAGTATGTTAATGTTTTATGGTAACTTTGCCTTGCTAAAAAGTATTTAAAAATTGTATAGGACAGAATGCAATCTCTTTAGAATGTGAGATTCCTCCCCCCCTCCCCCCCCCGTCCAGATTCTTGACAAGGACTTTGAAACATCCAGAGAAGACATCACTCATCAGATTATACACTGAGCCCAGTGTATCCTGGGACAGGATTTTTTTTTTTTCAGTACTCAAGACAGAGCCTGCTCCAAAGCCAAATGAAGTCAATGGAAAGACTGCCATTGACTTTAGCAGTGTTGCCAGTTATCGCCTTTTTATCTTGAGTCTTGTGGCATTTGTTCTTCTTCTTAAAGCCCCAGGTGCTGGAATCAGGCTATTGCCTGAGAATCTCAGCTCTTATTTATTCTTTTAAAAGGTCAGTTTCTAGCCCTGGCGGTTGTGTAGAAAAGCTTGAACATGTAACCACTAAATGTTCATATAAAAATAACCCCCAGTTGTTCTTATTTTTAAACCTCATGATTTTTAAGCTAGTCTTGTGATTTTTTTGCAGGAGGAGGGAAGGGGATGACTCACAACTTTTGAATTCTTGGGGAGGCAATACTGTTAATAGAATTTGGATCAGGTCTACACTGCATATATGATCAAACATGTCTTGTTGTTTCTTTGTACTGTATCTTTCTCTATCTATAGCCATCTGTTATCTCTTGTCTTCAACTTAGATTGTCATCTCTTTGGGAAAGGGAACATCTTTTGTTCTGAGTTTGTACAGAATGTTGACTAATATACGCTGGCTAACATACATATATCTTATGCTGATAATACTAACTGCAATGTATATTCCAAGCATTTAATTATACGTATTATTACTCATTAATATAGCAGTTATAACACCTTATACTAGCTAAAGTAAGCTTTGTCTTAAGTAGATAGGAAAACTTTTAGTAACATGCCATATAATTGTTTCCTCATAGCACCAGAAAGGGAGTTACCCTCAAAAACCTATTTATCCTGGTACCAGCCTAGGGGATGTCTTCATGCCCCTTAGTAACTCAAATGCATGTACCCAGAAAGAAGATAAGGGTGCATTATGACCTGGAATGCATGGGTTCAAAACAAAAAATAAAGGTGAATACCATGGTACCAGAAACAAACAAGGTAAAAAGCTGATTAACTGAATTCAGTTTCAGGTGATGTATATAGTACCTCTTACTGGTAAACAGGTTAGGGTATGGCTTTAGGGATGTAACTTTCAGCAGCACACCTTCTGCGTAGCGTGAATGTAACATCACTGCAGAGATTGGTGTCATATGGAACCTTTTTCCTGTACCGTATTAATAAACCTGACTGACATTATTTATTTGGTCTCTTGAGAATATTTCATAATGAACCAAAGTGTGGTCAAGCAATTGGCTATATAATTTATCAACAAGAATATAGCACAATGGGGTCCCGGTCCATGACTATGGCTCCTAAAAGGTAGGGTGACAATAATAAGAATAATAATAATAATAATAATAAAGATCATAATTATGTCGCTCACTATTGTGTCCCAGTGCTTCAATTTAAGGAGCTCCAAATAGAAGAGGAAAGAACAATTTTCTCATTTCCAAAATTCACATTTATTAACTGGGGACACTGTTAGCATAGTAAGCAAAACCTAGAGTTTTAAACATGGGGTAGCAGAAAGTGCTCCTGTTTAGTAACAATCTAACTTAGTTGTTACTGCTTCAGAACAATGACCTACTGAACTATAGAAACACGTCTAGATAGTTCTTACTTTTCTCAATCTTTTTCATGAACAGCCATTGCGGGATCCAGGGGAAGACATTTGTTGCTAGGCAATGGATTTAATTCCTGTGTTTGCTTAAGGCAATATTGTGTGAGGGTCTGCCATTTATTAGACCTCCCAGCAAGAACCTTTCAAGTTTTGCACATTCTGCTCTTGATAAATGTTCCTCTGGCAAGAAGTCTTAGGGACAATTCTCAAGCAGGCAGTTTAATATGACTTTTATCTCTGTAAGTGTGGGTATATGCCAAGCCAGTTCATCATTTATTTTGTTCCTTGTGTCTTTGACTGCTAACAAATGGTTTGTTTCTGAAATTCCTTTCCGAGGTCCACCATCCTCCTTGCTTCTCCCAACTGGCTGTTTGGCCTTGTCTTGGGAGAGGAGTCAAGGCAGAACTGTCCTGCAATTGTACATTCATATATTAAACTTCCACCATATCCAGCAACACTTTAACTCTATTTCTAATCTTTTTTCATTGTATTAAAAAAACCCATCTGGCAACACATAGTGCCTTTGTTCCTTGTTCACACATACCAGTAAGGATATAAGACACAAACAATAATATTTTAAAAACCTCAAAATTCAAATGGGCAAACAAAACCCAAAGTTATATCTCAGGCAAATAAACAGGCCTAAATACTAGGCCTCACTAACAAGCCCTCATTCAAAAGGGAAGATACTATCTCTGACTTTTACTATGGACACATAGACTCCCATAATTGCAATAGTGGTCTTACATGGATGATCCAAGATATTAAAGGATCATTATTCAAGTTTTAATGTTAGGAACATGCAAAGCCACTGGGTGAAATCCTGGTCCCATTTAAGTCAATGCAAGCTTTGCCATTTGACTTTAAGGCAGCTAGGGTTTTCCCCTCTGTCTTGTTGAGGAAACCCTTGAAGATTTCATGAATGAGCCTTGCATCAGCTTTGCACTTTTGCCATGAGATCAGGCTTCTCATCACATTAAGGCCATAGTTGTACTTTTCTCAAATAGGATAGACAATTTAAATTTAAATTTGGTTGCAGCCAAATAGGATTTAAACATGGTACAGCCGGCAAGTGTTTGATGGGGCCAGACTATATGCAATTAACTGATAGCTCTCTGTTAAATGTGCTTTAGTCTTGGATTCACACATCAGATCTCATTATATTCTGCCTGCTACTGGTAACTACAAGATTACCAGAATAAATCTACACCTGAATGCTTTCAACTATATTTCTTATACAAATACATTGCACTATGTTACATATGTTTTGTATCAATATGTCTGATAATTCATGCTCCTTGTTTTCCCCACAAGGGAAATAATTTTATTTTGTTTCTCTAAGAATTGCCTCAACAACCCTTTAAAAAGTAGGATATGTGGTCACCATGAAGATACAATCCAATTAAAGAGTTTTAAATATCTGAAAATGAATATTCTGCTAACAAGTGTATAACTGTCACTGGAAACAGTGTGCAATTAACTGTAAAAGGGAATGGTTTAATACCATAAAAAACAAAGAATCCACCTAGAGGTTATTTTAAAGCAACATAGAAAGGTTTCTGTATCTGTGAGCATAAAACAAAACTGAAAGAATTAGTAAAATTGGCATGTTTAAGAGCTTGATCCAATATTCACTGCAGTCAATGGGAGCCTTTTCATTGACTTTAATGGGCCTTAAATTGGGCCCTAAGTGGGGTAGCTAAGTATTGGAGTTGCCTTTAAAAGTTCAGCATTGGCCAACAATAGTCATAGTGGTATTTGAGATACCAACGTCCTTCCAAATACATACAGCAAATTAAGAAATAATGCTGGTAGATCTTTGGCAATTTTGACAAATATTAAATAGGCAAATAATTATATTTTAATAGGAAGATTGGGGCCCCATTGTGAAAGGTGTTTTATATACACCTAAAGAAAGAGTTGCTGCCCAAAACAGCCTGCTGTCTAAATAGATGAGACAGAACAGAAACCCTCCAGAGAATTGTGACTGGCTCCCTGAGAGCCTCAGAGTGTAGCAGCTAACTGCAGTGAAGGAGAATCTGGGCCCTGATGTACACATGCTGACAGACTGTAAAGAAGGATTAATGACTTAGATAAACAAAAGGACTGAATTTGATAGGAGAGGCAAGCATAAAGGAAGACAAAGAGGAATACAGGTGGGAGGAGGAGAAGACGGTAAGTACGGCCTGAATGCAGGTTGCTCTGGAGTCCTAGGAAAGGTAGGAAACCTATATTAAGAAACAGGGGAGGAATTTTCCATTTCTTGGCAAGTGGTGAGGAACCATTACAGACAGAACCCAGGCATTCTGGTTCCCAGATGTGTGCTCTAACTACTATATATTGGGTCCTATCCTAAGCATGATTTCTAAGATTACTGACACAGTGGAGTATCTAGCATCCTGCGATGATGAACTTTTATGATTTGAAATATTCCAGAGGGCAAGTACTAAGAGAAAATAGCACACGTGTGTTTGACTTTAGGAAACTTGATTCTGAGCAAATGTAAAATGTCTCTAGAAATTACGATTGGAATTCTTTTAATGTATTTGCAATTCAGTGCTGAAAAGTGGAAAAAAAATATTTAAGAAACAGTTGGGGAAACTGCAAATGAAATTCATCCTGAGTTATTCCTAATGGAGAAAAGGGCAACATATGCCAATTTGGTTAAGTCATAATGACTACTATATACTATAAGCAGAAGGCTTTTAAAATTATAAACAATCTGGTGAGGACTGAGAGATCTATAAAAACAAAGAAAATTAAATGGATAATTAGAGGACTAAAACATACTAAATATGGATTGCAGAGAATATTTGAACAAATGTTAGAGTTCTTCAAATTTATAGGCAGCAAAGGGGAAATAAAAGACCTTTTGTCCACTAATGGGGTACGTGGGAACAGGAGTTAGGAGATGTTAATTAGTGTGTATTAGCAGGCTAATTGTATAGATGGTGTGTTCTCCTGCTATTGATACATTTGCAAAGTTCCCATTAAAGTAAATGAGAGTTTTATACAATAATCAAAGGCAGGATATGTCCTATAATAAATATCATATTTTTATAAGCAAAATACCTGTGTAATTATGCATTGGTGCTTATATAGCAATGATTTGGCTACAATGAGGTCATATCCACTAAAGAATCTCCTTCAAACTCGATGTTAAACTTGAAACAAACATGAATCAAACTTCCTTTAAAGTTTAAATGTTGGGTTAAAGTTTTCTTCTGATTTAATTTTTCAATTGGTTTTAATTTTCATATACTTCTGTATGTCCACAAAACTAGAAGTAGTGAATAGAGCTTTGCAAATAATCAATTTTTCAGTTCATCAATAATTTCAGAAAGTCAAAAAATATTTGCTTTTGGATCAGACTAAAAACAAAAATTTTGAAATTTTTGACAAATTAGAAACACAGAAAGTTTTTTTCAGGTTAAATAAAACATTTGTTTTTGACAAATCCAAATGTTTTGTTTCAATTTTGACCACTTCTTAACATTTTTGAATTTTTAAAATAAAATTATCAGAAATCTTGAAAGTCATTTCATTTTGAAAACATTAAAGCAAAATGTTTTGACTTCCAGAATTGTTTGTTTTTTCCTCTATATGAACATTTTGGTGAAACCGATATAAACATGAAAAAGATCTTGGTGTTGCTGAATGTACATTTTTGGCCCCCACGTCCCCCCTCCCCAAAATGTTTTGGCCAGAGAATCAAATAAGTACTATCAGCGTAAGAGATGCTGGAAGAATTGGGCAATGGGAGTGTGGTCAACCTCCGTAAATACTTGTAAACAGCTTGAGAACATGAAACATCAGAGTTTCTGTCAAACCAGCCCTCCTGAGCTGTACTTGGCCATATTATTGGGATTTAGTCAGTTGCCTTATTGTCCATTGTGAAGCTTTAAGTGTGAAGCTAGACTAAAAAATAATAACTCTGTTGTTGGATCTTTGAAATACATCAAGTAGGCAGGGAAATCACAAAGAGTTCTGTCTTTAACTACAGCGGGCAGATCATCACAAGAGTGCAAAAAGAGGGCAAAAGAAACATCCCTGCCATCTTCTGCAGATTCCTCAGCCACAGGCGTACCCCCAGGGGCACATATTGCCTCAAATGGTATAGGGAAAATGGAGAAGTGATGACATCGTGGCCTCCAATAGTGCATCACAGAGCAGGCCACGACCACCATGGGGATCAGACGACATCATCTACTGTACACTAGAAAGCTTGGGAGGGCTTGTGCTTCCTGAGGACAATCCTTCCTTGAGCCCCTATGGGGTGCTGCAATTCTGCATCAACCCCAACACAGGATGTTGCCTTAAAGACCATGATCTAGCCTAGAAACAAGTTTTCAGCACAGTGGAAACAGATTATGCAATCAGCTGTGCAACTTCTTTCTTTGCTCATGCACTGTGTAATTCTCTGCACATTGGATATAACAGTTTCTCCATTCTTACTAGGCATTCTTGACTAGCTTGACTTATTAAATGTCAACAGATAATGAAAAACACACTTTTTACAACTCAGAACATCTAGTAGTTAAATAATGAGCATCTCCTTAGGTATAAAGGTGCTTCTGAATGAGGACTGCATGGGAGGAATATTGTGTTCCTAGTGTTTATTAGGAAATCATAATAATAATCTCATGGCTTTTGACAGATTGTGTAAAGTTTGGATCTGAATCAGATATAGTTTGCATCCTAAGATACTCTTGAATGTTGCTCTAATTGAGGTCAGAATAGAAAGAAAGACTAATGATCTTTTCTTGATGGAACTCAGGAGTTGCGGGGGAAGCCATGGGATAAGACACAAGAATAGGCAAGTCAAGAGGAGCCAAGAGAGGATCTTAAAGTTGGGGACAAAGACCTGTATTTGATTATATTAGAGAAGGGGAGCCAGTGAAGGGATTCTGAGAAGGATGATGTGGTACAATGGGCTTAGAAAACTATATTAAAAGGTTTATTATAAATGGAGCTAGCATGGCAAGCTACGTGTCAGGAAGGTCAAAGAGGATGACTTTGCAGTAGTCAAGACAGGAGATTAAAAAGGACTGGGTGGGTGTTTTAGCACAACGGAAAGACAAAGTGCTGAGTAATTGAGGTGTTATGTGTGGAGGAGACCTTGCAAGATTTGGCCACAAACTGGAGATGCAGGACTAGAGATAAGACAGAATCAAAGATGTCACCCAGGTTACAGGCTTACCCAAAGATAATACCCAGGTTACAGGCTTACCCAAAGATGACACCCAGGTTGCTATTCTGCCTTTTAAAAGGGACTTGGATGGGACTTCGTGTAAAATCACAGCACTTTGCTTTTACTGCATGGTGGATCTGGACAAATATCAAAGCAAACCTGAGATTGATGGAAACCTCTAAAAGCTGTCACAAACAATTCAATAAAGGCAGTGTCCCATCTCTAATTTCTTATTTAAAACTGATTAGAATAAAAGGACTCCACCTCACATCATTATATTCAAAGGCAAAGCAGTTTCTGGCATAGCAGAGACACAACAGCCTGTCAATAAACCTATTCCAATTTTCCAATATTTACAATCAAATACCTAACATGTTAACCCATAGAGAACAATCAGCACTGCTATCCTAGTAAGTATCTAACATACAAAAAGGAAATATTTCCCAAATGTGCAACATGCACTCCAAGATGTAGTTAACAAAATATACAAAAGTGTGGAACAATTCTCAATATCACTTTGTCAAAGACAGACACAACTGTGATTTGGGATTTAACTAAAACACATGCCCTTTCCTGTTCCATCCATGAAATACAAAATAAATCTTTGTGTTGTATGTATAAATCTCCTACTAAAACACATACCGTTAATCTGATGATTCCATTAGTCCATGATCCTCCTGATTGCATATTTTCAGCTTCATTAGTTTTCCATTATTCTTTTTTCTTTTCCCATAAATTATATTCCTAGATTATGTTTTTAAACAACTGATGTCAAACTGTAGCTGAGCTGGAAAGAACACTTTTATTAATAATTTATTATTATTATTTATGTATTTTACAAACAAGTACATTTAAAATGTATGATATATAATGTGGGGGTACTAAAATTACTTTGTGAAAAAGGATCAGAGTGTCCCATAACCAATAAATATCAAAGGTAACTTGCTATTGCATTACATCATTTCATTTTTATTTAATGTTTTCTCTATAGATGAGCATATAGTTAATAGAGCCAACTAAATGCAGTCATGAGAACAAGTTACACAATTTTGACACAAGTCAATTACTCAAATTTACAGAAGACCAGTCCAAGGATAATATAATATAGATACATTACCACATTTCTCATATAACTGAGTGCCATTCTGTGTTTAGCTGTAACCATCTCCACCCTGTGAGCGTGTCTGACTTTGCATAACCGCATAGCGTATTTTCAGAACATAAGAAAGGCTATACTGGGTCAGACTAATGGTCCATCTACCACAGTATGCTATCTTTCAACAGTGGCCGGTGCCAGATGCTTCAAAGGGAATGAACAGAAGAGGGCAATCATCTAGTGAACCACCCCCATCAACAAGTCCTGACTTCTGGCTGTCAAAGGTTCAGGAACACTCAGAGTATGGGGTTGTGTCCCTGATCAATAGCCATCGATGTATCCATCCTCAATGTAATCATCCAATTCTTTTTTGAACCCACTTATACTTTTGGCCTTCAGAACGTCCCCTGGCAACGAGTTCCACAGGTTGACTGAACATTCTGTGAAGAATGCCTTCTTCTGTTTGTTTTAAAGCTGCTGCCAATTAATTGTATTGGGTGGCCCCTGATTCTTGTGTTACATAAAGTTATAAATAACACTTCCCTATTCACTTTCTCCACACCATTCACAATTATATAGACCTCTATCATAACGCCCCTTAGTTGTCGCTTTTCTAAGCTGAACAGTCCCAGTCTTTTTAATCTCTCCTCATATGGAAGCTGTGCCAAACCCCTAATCATTTTTGTTGGCCTTCTCTGTGCTTTTTTCCCCCCAAATCTACTATATCTTTTTTTGAGATGGGGGCAACCAGAACTGCACACAGCATTCAAGGTATGAGCGTACCATGGCTTCATATAGTGATATTATGATATTTTCTGTTTTATTATCTATCCCTTTACTAATGGTTCCTAACATTCTGTTAACTTTTCTGACTGCTGCTGCAAACCCTCCTGTCACAATGACTCCAAAATCTTTCTTGAGTGGTAACAGCTAATTTAGATCCCATCATTTAGTATGTATCGTTGGGGTAATGTTTTCTAGTGGGCATTACTTTGCTGATCAACAGTGAATTTCATCTGCCATTTTCTTGCCCAGTCACCCCATTTTGTGAGATCCCTTTGCAGTTAGCTTTGGACATAACAAGCTTGAGTAATTTTGTATCATCTGCAAACTTTGCCACCTCATTGTTTACCCCTTTTTTCACAGATCAATTATGAATATATTGAACAGCACAGGTCCCAGCACAGATCCTTGGGGAACCCTGTTATTACCTCTCTCCACTGTGAAAATGGATTGTTTATTTCTACACTTTGTTTCCTATCTTTTATCCTGTTACTGATTGATGAAATAACTTTCCCTCTTATCCCATGACTGCTTACTTTGCTTAAGAGCCTTTGGTGAGGGACCTTGTCAAAGACTTTCTGAAAGTCCAAATACCCTACATACACTGGATCACACTGTTCATTTTTTTGACCCCCTCAAAGAATTCTAATAGATTAGTGTGGCACAATTTCCCTTTACAAAAGCCATGTTGATTCTTTACCAACATATTGCGTTCTTCTTTATGTTCGTTACTATAGTTTCAACCAATTTACCAGGTACTGAAGTTAGACTTACTGGCCTGTAATTGCCAGGATCACCTCTGGAGCCTTTTTTAAAAATTAACATCATATTACATATTGTCGGTCCCAAGGGAGTGGGGTGGGGGGTCTCGGATACACGCAGTGTATGATGAAGTGAGCTGTAGCTCACGAAAGCTTATGCTCAAATAAATTGGTTAGTCTCTAAGGTGCCACAAGCACTCCTTTTCTTTTTGCGAATACAGACTAACACGGCTGTTACTCTGAAACTTAGCATTTCACAATCATGATCACCATCCTGGTCAGGTGGTTAGTAGTATATACTGCTATACTCTTATTATTCAAGCATAGCATTTGTATTCATAGAGCTTATACGGTACTATCTGATTAATTTAAGATTTTTTACTATATTTGACTCTGTTTTTTTTTTTTTTTTCACATACAGTGCCACTCCCCCATCAGTGCAACCTACTCTGTCATTCCTATATATTTTGTATACTGGTAATACTGTGTCCCATTGATTATCATCATTCAGCCAAGTTTCTTTGATGCCTATTATATCAATATCCTTATTTAATTCCAGGAACTCAAGCTCACCCATCTTAGGCCTGGTCTACACTACACAGTTAAGTCGACATAAGGCAGTTTACGTTGACCTAATTATGTAATTAGTGCACACTACAGCTTGGTCCCACTGATATAAGTGTCCTACTACATCAACATAATAACTCCACCTCCACAAGAGGCGCAGGGCTGAAGTTGGTGTAGTTAGGGCAACGCAGTGTCTGTATAGACACTGAGTTTCTTACATTGGCTGTTGGCTGTCTTGTCAATTTCAGGGCTCGAAAGCTGGGCAGCTAGAGCCCAGCTGCCCCCGGCTTCCCACTTCCAGCTGGGTGTGCTCCTGGGCTCTCCATTCAGGGAGCCGAGAAACCTGGGCGGCTGCCCCCCACTCCTGGAGCACACTACTGACAGAAGGAGAGTAGTAATTACTGTGGTGGCTGTAAGTCAACCTAACTTAGATCGACTTAAGTCTGTAGTGTAGACATGCCCTTAGTATTTTAACTTCTTGCATTTGAATACATGCACTTACAAAATTTGTCAGTGTTTAGTTGTCTGAGTTCATATGATATAATTGAATGGACTCTTTTGTTTGACTGTTTCTCTTCAGCTCCTACCGGTACTTTATCAGTTTCTATGCTTTCCTCTTTACTAGGATAAGTCATATCTCATTTAATAAATCCTCCTCTAACTAGGGATGTATCAATCCAAACTGCGTGCTCCTCCACACCATTTAGCTTTTCCCCAGCCTTTAGTTTAAAAACTCCTTTACAGCCTTTTTAATTTTACATGCCAGCAATCTTTTGGGAATCTGGATTTCTTTTCTAAGCCAATGTGCAGTGATGCACATATTTAAAGCTGCTACTAGGAATCCAAACCTGTGGGGTTTTTTTTTTGTTTGTTTTGCTTGAGTTTCCAGGGCTTTTCTTCCAACATCGGTGCTGAACAAAGACACTTCCTTCAGTACCCCTTTCAATGAGTGTTTCAGCACCAGACAGCTACATGATATGGGGGCATTGAAAATCAGTGGCCTGCTCCAGCAGACTCTTCATGGATGAAATTCACTCCACCACAGAAGGCCCCAGTAGTCAGACGTTACGTAAGAAGAGTGTGAAGAGGTTGGAGAGCAGAACCTTCTGAATAAGAACCTTGGAGCATCTATTCCATCTGTTTCATACCACTTCACTCCTCATCCCAGCAGTCTTTCTGCTGCCAGTGGTAGCCTACACTCTGTGAAGTTTTTGAGGCTCCATCTGGGTTACATAATAAAACAGAGCATTTACACTGTATTTTTCTCAAGTGCTTACAGAGGTTAAGTATCTCTGTCCCCTTGCTACAGTTGGAGAAACTATGCACAAAGACAGATTTCAGAGTAGTAGCCGCGTTAGTCTGTATTTGCAAAAAGAAAAGGAGGACTTGTGGCACCTTAGAGACTAACACATTTATTTGAGCATAAGCTTTAGTGAGCTACAGCTCACATCGTTGGATGCATTCAGCAGAAAATACTGTGGGGAGATTTATATACATAGAGAACATGAAACAATGGGTGTTACCATACATACTGTAATGAGAGTGATCACTTAAGGTGAGCTATTACCAGCAGGAGCGCGGGGCGTGGGAGGAATAACTTTTTGTAGTGATAATCAAGGTGGGCCATTTCCAGCAGTTGACAAGAATGTCTGAGGAACAGTGGGAGGTGGGGAGGGGCAGGAATAAACATGGGGAAATAGTTTTACTTTGTGTAATGACCCATCCACTCCCAGTCTTTATTCAAGCCTAAGTTAATTGTATCCAGTTTGCAAATTAATTCCAATTCAGCAGTCTCTCCTTGGAGTCTGTTTTTGAAGTTTTTTTTTTTTGTTGAAGAATTGCAACTTTGCGGTCTCTAATGCCAGCAATGCCCCTCTGCCATGTACATTGGTCAAACTGGACAGTCTCTACGTAAAATAATAAATGGACACAAATCAGACGTCAAGAATTATAACATTCAAAAACCAGTCGGAGAACACTTCAATCTCTTTGGTCATTCTATTACAGACTGTGACAGGGTTGGGCCAGATGGCTATAGGAGAGTAATAGAAGGCAGATATATTAGCTCCAGGCTAAGTAGGTCCCTTTTTCCTGGGTAAGGTAACAGGGAAGGTTCCAGAATAATCAGGAACCTTCTGGAGACAATTAAGACAGACAGGCTGATTAGAACACCTGCAGCCAATCAAAAAGCTGCTAGAAACAATTAAGAAAGGCTAATCAGGGCACCTGGGCTTTAAAGAGGAGCTCGCTTCAGTTTGTGGTGTGTGTGTGAGGAGCTGGGAGCAAGAGGTACTAGGAGCTGAGAGTGAGAACACAGACTGTTGGAGGACTGAGGTGTACAAGCATTATCAGACACCAGGAGGAAGGTCCTATAGTGAGGATAAAGAAGGTGTTGGGAGGAGGCCATGGGGAAGTATCCCAGGGAGTTGTGGCTGTCGCACAGCTATTCCAGGAGGCACTCTAGACAGCTGCATTCCACAGGACCCTAGGCTGGAACCTGGAGTAGAGGGCGGGCCCAGGTTCCCCGCAAATCCTCCCAACTCCTGGTCAGACACAGGAGGAGTCGACCAGGACTGTGAATTCAGAAAAACGGCCAAGCTGAGGGCTGCCGTGAAGCTCCAAGGTGAGCAAATCCACCAATAAGCGCAAGACCCACCAAGGTAGCACAGGAACTTTGTCACAAGACCTAAAAGTTGCAATTCTTCAACAAAAAAACTTCAAAAACAGACTCCAATAAGAGACTGCTGAATTGGAATTAATTTGTAAACTGGATACAATTAACTTAGGCTTGAATAAAGACTGGGAGTGGATGGGTCATTACACAAAGTAAAACTATTTCCCCATGTTTACTCCTGCCCCTCCCCACCCCCCACTGTTCCTCAGATGTTCTTGTCAACTGCTGGAAATGGCCCACCTTGATTATCACTACAAAAAGTTATTCCTCCCACCCCCCACTCTCCTGCTGGTAATAGCTCACCTTAAGTGATCACTCTCATTACAGTGTGTATGGTAACACCCATTGTTTCATGTTCTCTATGTATATAAATCTCCTCAGTGTATTTTCCACTGAATGCATCTGATGAAGTGAGCTGTAGCTCACGAAAGCTTATGCTCAAATAAATTTGTTAGTCTCTAAGGTGCCACAAGTACTCCTTTTCTTTTTATGCACAAGGAGTTCACACAGTGAATACATTGCAGTTCTGAAAACAACACCCAGGAGTTCTGACTATCTATTGGACCACACTGCTTCCCTATCTTTTTGTTTTATTTCTACAGCACCTACCACACTCAGGTCCTGCCCCATGGGTAGGGCTCTTAGGTGCAGCCACCCTATAAATCACAATAATTGTGAACTGTACATATAAAATATTATTATATAGTTATAACCATGGTCACTTTACATTACATCTCTATAGATAGTATAAGCCTTCTAATGCATGGAAACACCTGTGTTGCTGTGTTACAATCCAGTTATTAATCTAGAGTTTTGATTACTGTATTAATTTTTGCCCCGTTTTAAATATTTTCTTACGCTATCTACAAATTGCATTGTGTGTGAACTTTGAGACGCTGATTTCAATTTAGATCGATCAGCCCCCACAGAACATGAGACCTCATTTCTCAGCCAAAATATCTGTAGCAAAGTACATGGCCGGTAAAAAAAAAAAATAAAAAATAAAAAGCCACCACATTGTAGAAAACTAATAAGACAGGGCTGACAATATGTAGCTTGTAAGTAAAGAAGGCATACCTTATCTGCAGCATCAAAGCTTGAAATCCATTAGTATGCTAGACACTCACAGCACCAAACTAAGCACGAGTTAGCATATGATATATACCCACAGGTGACTGGTTGATACAATTTCCTTCATTTTCAATCAAGGCATATTCAGTTTAATTTAGATAGCTCTTCCTTTGCTGCCACAAGGGCTGTGTCAAGCTTATACAGTGGATGTAGCAGGCAATATTAGCATAGATATTAAAGTCACTCATTACAAGTGTGACATGATCAGAGAAGGCAAGACACTGTACCGACACTGTTCCCAGGAAAAGCTGTGTTGAACCTGAACCGAAATTCTGTCCCTGCAGCTGAAGACATAATAGGTACTAACTGCAAATATTGCAATAGAAAAGCTTAATTTAAATGTATCATGTGCAGTGGTGCTGCATTTACTTTTAGGGCCAAGTTATTGTTCCATAAAAAGCTTTACACATTGAATCACATTAGGTGCCTATATACCTCTGTATCAAAAAAGAAAAACCAGAAAATGAGGCTCTTCCTTGCCCATTTCAGATCTTCTTCACCTAAAATATGTCATAAATTATTATTTGTATTATGGTGGCATCAAGAGGCCCCAGCTGAGACTGGGGCCAGCTAGGTAATGCATTTTACCTATAATAAATACAGTTATTGAGAGACAGTGTCTTCCTCAAAGAGCTTACAGTCTAACTAGATAAGACAGAAAAAAGGTGGGAGGGGAAATAGAGAGACAGAATGAAGGAGTGTGTGACTGGTTCCGCCCGGTGTGCCACCTGGAACTGGGGTACCCCTGAGCCTGCCTAACCCACCAGCCTGGGTTCCCTTTACACTGTACTGCTGTGATCAGCCTGCCAAGCCCTCTCCCAGGCTTCAGTCTGCACCTTTACCAGCACACATACAGGTAGGGACAACCCCAGTTGCAGAAACATAGAGATGCTGTGATCAGCTCTTCATGGGAAGGCTTCAGCTAAGGAACTGCTCAGTTACTCAAGTGCACACTCGCCCTCTGGATGGTAAACCCAAAATTATACCATCTTGCGCTGCACAGAGAACTGCACAGCATAAACTCATGAATTCTCCCCCTCCCTCAATGTGGAGAGGAATATACACAGCTCTCTGCCCCCAGTTATGACTCCCACACACTGGTTTTAGACAAGGCAAACATGAGTTTAACAACTACAAAATATAGATTTTAAGTGATTATAAGGGCTAGCAAACAGATCAAAGCAGATTACCTAGCAAATAGACAAAAATGCAATCTAAGTTTAATATACTAAAGAGATTGGATATGAGTAGCAAATTCTCACCCTAAATGATACTTTAAGCCATTTGCAGCAATTTTTAAGGGATCAACTACCCTTGCTTACAGCTTAAAACCCCAGGTATTCTTTTCACAGGATAGAAATCCCTCTAGTCTGGGTCCAGCACTTTCCCCCAGTTCAGTCCTTCTTCCTCAGGTGTTTCCAAGAGTCTTCCTTGAGCAAGGAGTCACTGAAGAACCATGATGATGTCACTCCCCTTCCTTAAATAGCATTTGAATATGGTGGGAACCCTTTGTCTCCAAGCTTGGTTCCCATGCCCAGTCAGTGGAAAAAACACTTGTATTCCAAGATGGAGTCCAGTACCAGGTGACTTGGTCACATGTCCCTGTAGGGTCACAGCAGCCATGACTCAGAGGCTGTTTGTAGTGTCCTCAAGAAGGCTCCCCAGGAAGGCTCGCCAGTGGGAGATTAGCTTCTTCTAAAACCTATTGTTCTCCCTAATGGCCTTTCCCAGCCAGCCATCAAGACTGACAGTCTTTTGCCCAGTGGGCATTCCCCAGGTGTAAACACATTTACAATAGATACATAGACAATATTCCTAACTTCAGATTCCAAAATGATACATGCGTACAAATAGGATAATAATATTCAGTAAATCATAACCTTTTCAATGATATCTCACATGCCTTAGCTTGCACAAAATACATCATAATTCATAGAATCATAGAACTGGAAGGGACCTTGAGAGGTCGTCTATCCAGTCCCCTGCATCCATGGCAGGACTAAGTATTATGTAGACCAGGGGCGGGCAACTTTTTGGCCTGAGGGCCACATCGGGTTTTGGAAATTGTATGGAGGGCCGGTTAGAGGAGAGGGGTGTGGCCCGGTCCCCACCCCCTATACACACACCCACCTATGCTTCTGGCCCCTTTACAACCTTCCCGGACTCCTGCCCCATCCAACCCCCCTTGTTCCCTGGTGGCCCCCCTGGGACCCCACCCCATCCAACCACTCCTTCTCCCTGTCCCCTGACTGCCCCCCGGAACCCCTGCCCCTGACTGCCCCCCTGCCACCCCATCCAACCCCTCCTCTCATTCCCGACTGCCCCCCTGGGACCCCTGCCCCATCCAACCACCCCTTCTCCCTGACCACTGCAAGAACCCCTGCCCCTTTCAACCCCCCCCTTTCCCCGCTCTCTGACTGCCCCAACCCCTATCCACACTCCCACCCCCTGACCACCACCCCTGAACTCCCCTGGCCTCTATCCAACCACTCTGCCCCCTTACTGCACTGCTTGGAGCAATGGTGGCTGGCAGCGCTTCAGCTGTGGTGCCCGGCTGGAGCCAGCCACGCAACCCGCAGCACAAAGCACTGGGTCAGGTCGGGCTCTGCAACTGTGCTGCCCCAGGATCTCACTGCCCTGCCTCCCAGAGCATTGCACCAGTGGTGCAGTGAACTGAGGCTGCGAGGGAGGGAGAACAGCGGGGGAGGGGCTGGGGGCAAGCCTCCCAGGCCAATAGCTCAGGGGCCGGGTAGGAGGATCCTGCAGGCTGGGTGTGGCCAATGGGCCGTAGTTTGCCCACCTCTGGTGTAGACCATATTATCTATTCCATACTCATATCATAATGTTACTGTGAAGAATTTGGGGTGTAATGCCATAGAGTGACTTACCCAAAGTCATGCAGCAGGAATCAAAGCAAGGAATAGAGTTCAGTTTACCTGAACCTCACCCCAGTACCCTAGCCACTAGCCCATGTTGCCCCATTCCCAAAATAAGCGTTGCCTCCTGTTTATTTTACCTAGTAATACAGTACACTGTCAATCCAACTTTCTCAAGCTATGCTTCTCCTTCCCCCGCACTTTTGTCAAAGAATGAATATCCTGTGTTAAGTCTGAAAAAATGGAAGTTTTATGGACTATTTCCTCAGTTTTTATGGAATGATATGACAAAACACAAAATGCATATGTCTGTGCATAGTGGAACACTGATTGAGAGTTAAAGGTAAAATTTTCAAAATTTCCCAAGTGACTTAGATCTCTAACTCAGTGCCTTAGAATATTCTATACTGGACTTTTGCTTGGCTCCTGCTGCTCTGTTGGGCGACAGGCACTTTCTGGACCCAAAATTGTAGTGATAACTTTACAGGAGGCAGCAACCAGAGCAGGTGGCTCTTCAAAGAAGGAGCTAAAGAGGAGTGGCCAACCATCACCACCACAAAGACTGGTAGGAGATTCATTGGGGGCCATCAGGTTCCGAACGTTACTCAGGGGTGAGGTTATCTGGTTGAAATCTAAGGTCAGATAGGAGATTGCAGGGATTGTACGCGGATAGGTACAGGGGCCTGGCTGGCAGGGAACATCTGCATTTGCTAACTTTTATGACTTCAGTGCAAGTTTCATGATATTTAGTGTTTTAATTTACATTCCAACACCTGAAGACAAGTGATTATGTGTGAATCGTAGCATTCATTAAAAAAACAATATTGTCCTCATGCTTGCAGATAAAAGCTTTAAATTGTGACCTGAGAGCAGCCTAAACACTCAAAAATCAGAAAGCAAAGAAAAAGAACTTTTTTTTCCCCAAGATCTCATTCTTTTATCACCAATTGCTTGATTTTGGGGAGCTGATTCATTTTTTTGAATGTTTGGGGTTGGCAATATCGCATCCATGTGGAAGGTTGGGTGTGGACAATCTATAGCAGAATTAGACCAGGTCTGTGAATGCTCCTAGTCCTGGGCTGGTGTTTGTGGCTTGCACAAGAAGCTGGACATACCCTGGCCTGTGATGGATCTCTGACTGCCCCCTACTAGGCCCTAGTAGTTACATGTTTAGAATCAGATATGGTTCCTTTATGTCTGGAACTGTGTGATAATACTCCGTTTTGTTTGTTTTACTTCTTAAAATTCCAAAGGCCAGGACTTTGAAATATAGGAACCTAAAGTTAAACTCCCACCCTTATATTTAGGCCCTAAATTAAGGTGAGCACTCATACACTAAGGCATCTAAACTTAATGAACAGCATTGAAATGTTAGCCCTGTTTTGCTGAAATTCACACACAAGGTCTATGACAGAGCCAGGAACAGATACCAAATCTTTCTTCCTGCTCTGTGTCCTATCCCAAGACTGTCCTTCCTATTATCTGAATTTTAAAGAAGCCTTATTGAGGACACAGGAACAAACCATTCCGAAGTGCAGAAAGAATAGTAAATATGGCCGGAGACCAGCTTGGCTTAACAGTGAAAACTTCGGTGAGCTTAAACACAAAAAGGAAGCTTACAAGAAGTGGAAATTTGGACAGATGACTAGGGAGGAGTATAGAGATATTGCTAGAGCATACAGGGGTGTAATCAGGAAAGCCAAGGCACAATTGGAGTTGCAGCTAACAAGGGATGTTAGGGGTAACAAGAAGGGTTTCTACGGGTATGTTAGCAACAAGAAGAAGGTCAAGGAAAGTGTGGGACCCTTCCTGAATGGGAGAGGCAACATAGTGACAGATGATGTGGAAAAAGCTGAAGTACTCAATGCTTTTTTTGCCTCAGTCTTCACAGACAAGGCCAGCTCCCAGACTGCCGCACTGGACAACACAGTGTGGGGAGGAGGTGAGCAGCCCTCAGTGGCAAAAGAACAGGTTAAGGGCTATTTAGAAAAACTGGACGTGCACAAGTCCATGGGTCCAGATCTAATGCATCCAAAGATGCTGAGGGAGTTGGCTGATGTGATTGCAGAGCCACTGGCTTTTATCTCTGAAAATCCGTGGCAATCAGGGGAAGTCCTGGATGACTGGAAAAAGGCAAATATAGTGCCTATATTTTAAGAAGGGAAGAAAGAGAACCCAGGGAACTATAGACCAGTCAGCCTCACTTCAGTGCCCGGCAAAATCATGGAGCAGGTCCTCAAAGAATCCATTTTGAATCACTTGGAGGAGAGGAAGGTGATCAGAAACAATCAACATGGATTCACCAAGGCAAGTCATGCCTGACCAATCTGATTGCCTTCTACGATGAGATAACTGGCTCTGTGGATAAGGGGAAAGCGGTGGATGTGATATATCTTGACTTTAGCAAAGCTTTTGATATGGTCTCCCACAGTATACTTGCCAGCAAGTTAAAAAAGTATGGATTGGAAGAATGGACTATAAGGTGGATAGAAAGCTGGCTAGATTGTCAGGCTCAACGGGTAGTGATCAATGGTTCGATGTCGAGTTGGCAGCCTGTATCCAGTGGAGTGCCCCAGGGGTTGGTCCTGGGGCCGGTTTTGTTCAACATCTTTATTGATGATCTGGATGGTGGGATTAATTGCAACCTCAGCAAGTTTGCAGATTACACTAAAATGGGGGGAGAGGTAGGTATGCTGGAGAGTAGGGATAGGGTCCAGAGTGACCTAGACAAATTGGAGAATTGGGCCAAAATAAATCTGACGAGGTTCAACAAGGACAAATGCAGTGTTCTGCACTAAGGAAGGAAGAATCCCATGCACTGCTACAGGCTGGGGACAGACTAGCTAAACTGCAGTTCTGCAGAAAAGGACCTGGGGATTACAGTGGATGAGACGCTGAATATGAGTCAGCAGTATGCCCTTGTTGCCAAGAAGGCCAACGGCATATTGGGCTGTATTAGTAGGAGCACTGACAGCAGATCGAGGGAATTGATTATTCCCCTCTATTCAGCACTGGTGAGGCCACACCTGGAGTATTGCATCCCGTTTTAGTCCCCCCACTACAGAAGGGATGTGGACAAATTGGAGAGAGTTCAGTGGAGGGCAAGGAAAATTATTAGGGGGCTGGGGCACATGACTTACAAGGAGAGGCTGAGGGATCTGGGCTTATTTAGTCTGCAGAAGAGAAGAGTGAGGGGGAATTTGATAGCAGCCTTCAACTACCTGAAGGGAGGTTCCAAAGAGGATGGAGGTAGGCTTTTCTCAGTGGTGGCAGATGACAGAACAAGGAGCAATGGTCTCAAGTTACAGTGCGGGAGGTCTAGGTTGGATATTAGGAAACACTATTTTACTAGGAAGGTGATGAAGCACTGAAATGGGTTACCTAGGGAGGTGGTGGAATTTCCAGCCTTTGAGGTTTTTAAGGCCCGACTTGACAAAATCTTGGCTGGGATGGTTTAGTTGGTGCTGGTCTTGCTTTGAGCAGGGGGTTGTACTAGATGACCTCCTGAGGTCTCTTCCAACCCTAATATTCTATGATCTGGGGTGGGGTGGAAACAGGTTTAGTGAGTCTATTTAGTGATCCCTGGAAAGGCCGGTTTAGTGATCCCTGGAAGGGCCAGTTAGCTGCTCCCAAACACAAAGTTGACCCTTTAGTTGCTCACAGTCCATAAAACATTTGATTAAATATATTAATGCTATTCAACTCTGCCAGCTCAGTTTGTTGAGTTGGGAAGTCTATTCCATCTATTCATCACTCTCTTTATTAATTAGGACATCCAACATACTGGCAGCTTATGTGGTGCCAGCCGCTATGATTCTTTGCGAAACCTGGCCCCATTTTGAACATGCAACCAACAGAGTGAAGTATGCTTCACCTGGGCAGCAGCTCCATTCACAAAGGTCCATTGTGGGATGTTAGTGTTGCAGAGGGCCTCTCATGGATCCTCTGCACCAGCATGCATTTCACCCATTACGAACATTGAAAACCACATTACACTTTTTTCATGATTGGACATAATACACTGTTTCTAGTGGAATAAAATGCAGTATTTAAATGTCAGCTATTTCTTCACATCTTTCTGTCTTGTCTTTGTTGCAGATTTTACCCACATGGATAACTTTTGCCAGGCTATTTATTTGTGCTCCCTTCATGTCCAATGTCTAATAATAAGCAGGTCTAAGACTTTGCCGTCAAGCCTTTACATATGACACTTTTCATGTAAATATCACTATGTATCTCTCATGACATCTAAGTGTTACCGTAAATGTCATTTATAATATTTTGTCATTTATAGTTGCTAAATGGAAGAAAGCACTCATCCTTCCACTTAAAATTCCTTTCTATTTGTTTCAGCATCTGCTTTCATACACCATAAAGAGGGCCTTTGGAAAGCTGTAGTACGTCAGAGACAATTTCTTTAACACAAATTGAATAATTCTGTAGAAGATATTAATTAATTCAGAAGAACTTGTCTTCTTGCAAAGTGTAAAATTCACTAACTGCAGTTCCATGTCATCTGCATCCAGTATCTCATTAACTGTGAGATTCACAGATTTGTGGTATATCACATTCATAAGGCCAAAAAAATGCCCCCCCCCATAAGCTATTTTAAGGCACTAGGATATATACTATATATAAGGAAGTAAAAGCAACTGAATATGGCGTTCCCTGGTGAGTGGTTGAACCAGCCAGGGAATGGAAATCCAAGGCTTAATCCTTTCAAGGCCCTTTCTTCAGGGCTTATTTGATTATCCACAAAACAATCACAAGCAAATCAGCTGGAAAACACTGGGCTTTCCCCACTTTAAGCACCCATGAGATGAGAAAGCACATCTCTTTTAGCTCCTCTTTGAGCCCAGAATTGGAGAAGTCCTATACTACCATGCTCCATTCAGCAATGTAGCCAAATCTTTCTTAAAAATGACATAATTAACCTGTAAACCCTTTAATTCGATTGATATAAATTAGATAGAGCTCAGTAAATGATAATAATACCCTTGTTTAACAATTAGCCCTTATTTAAATCATTACCCCAGGCTCCCTATAAGTACCAGGGAAACATTACTAATTTCCATGCTTTATCCTAGGTTCAATTACATTTTTCTTTTCTTTCCCAGACAGATGGCCTGCTTCTCTCCTAGTACTAGGGGAATTGTTTTCTCTGCTGCAGCTCTCCTGAGGTATGCAAGGTGATAGCTCTGGCTGTAGTTACAATCCTTTTTCCCCCTTTGCTGTGAGTTCCTTCAGAAATCAATTTGTTGACAGATAATTACTTTGGTCAAGTGGTGGTCTGTGCCCTTGTCTTTTCCTGTTGGATGGCTAATTCACTTGTCAGTTAAAACAATTGGATGTGCTCTTGTCCCCTTCTTCCATCTTGATGGAAAGGTATCAGCTTGCCAATTTTTGGTTTCTTTCAAATCTCACCTGACTTTCTATTCTTTGTTGTCAATTGCAGTAAGGAATAGGCAGAGCTGTACAGTCAAGGATGACCAGCTTCCTTCTCTTTGCATCCTCACAGGAGATTGGAGGACTTGGTTTGTCTGTTTGTCAGCCCTAAACAATTCAAAATTACTCGTCTCCAGCACAATTTTTGCTACCCAGCCAACTGAGACAGTAAACCCCAGATTTCCAAAGCCAGATGTCATACTCCAGATTCTGTTAGCAGATCCTGACAGCCAAGTGTACGAGCTGGAAATGTCATGCTGGTGATCGTAATTTCCATGTCTTGGTCTACAGGGAAATTTAGCTTCAGGAATATTTCACTTCTTCACCTTCCTATGAATTGTTATGTTGTGCTGGTGGTATTGGTTTATTTTTCACCAGACAGAATTGTATTTTTCAGGCTCCCCTCCTGTTTCTTCTTAACCTGGCCCATGGACTCTTGGAACACACATAGTTCCAGAAGAAACAAACAAAAAATCCTGTGCTATGACTGTAGATGGGTACAAAGCTATCGGCTCTTGATTGTGTCTTGGTTTGTGCACTTGCCCAAGGAAGCAATGGAGCATAATGCACTTCCTTACCCCCTTTTGCTGACTACCTGGATCACTGCTAGCAGCAGGGTGAAAAAAGCGGATTCCATGTGGTGCTAGTCTTCCCCTGTGCAAGGTAGCATCAGGTGGGGAGTGGAAGGAGCTTTAGCTCTGGCCCCCAGTATGATAGCTAGCATAGATGCACCACTACACCAGGGAAAAGTACATATTACAGTCATGTTCTGTCTGTATATACGTAAATAGCCAATAAAAAGGGTCCCAATAGATAGTACTCAAGAAATATGTAGCTTAGTTCCTGGATTAATAGGACCAAAAAAACTTCTTGTGTACTGCGAATAGTTTCTTCCAGTTGCTCATTACATCAACTCTTAACAGTGCATGGCACCAAGGATAGACCAGGTACAAGGTACTTCCCCTTCAGAGAAAAGTGGTACCTGGAATGAAGAGTCACAGTCTGCATTCCACACTGTTGTAAGGACAGTACGAGAACGCACAGTCGTTTGCTTTGACAGTACTACCATTGAGCTCTTCACAGTACTACCATTAATCCCTGTATTTTTACTGTGGTTTTCAAGCGTTCCCTGTGGTTCTTTTCAAGCAACTGCTCTCTCCCTCTCTCTCAATTTATTTTTGTAGGGTCCGCCAGTAGGTCTTAATAGAACCCCTTATAGATACAATGTCTTTTTTCTTTCGCACTGCAGTAGTATAAGAAAATATTGCCAAGTGCTTCAAAAAACGTACCATAGTCATAGTTAAGACTGGTAGAATACACTGTAAAATGTTCATCATATAACTTATTTGATGAATTAACCATTAATCACTAAGTTAATTATCAAATACTGGTCTAGGAGATATAGACTTGCTGAATATAGAATATGATTAAACCACCTGAATAGTAAGTATATTGAATAATATTCAACCAACTCCATTCACAGGCACCTTAGAGATATCAGAGAGAGAGAGGGGTAGGAAGATCCTTTATGTCCCAGTGGAACTATATAGGAAGAAAGTTGACTTCTGAGTCATACTGCTGCTCAGCATTGTGCTGTATGTAGCTGGTTAAAGCTCGGTGGCCAAAAATGAAGTTTTGCTGACTCTGGAGCTACATTTTTAATACCAATTCAGTTAACAATGATTACACTTCGAGTTATGGGTGATAGGCGAGAAATAAAGAGGAAAGAAGATTCCTTCCACTGCAAGGAAAGCTAGATCATCCCGTACCTTTTTGAATTCCACAGATAACAGTATATTCCACTCCAGCCAGCACTACACTGAGATCATCCGAGTACCTACTACCAGCTTGTCAAAGATGCTTTTTTATGAGACATTCAGACACAGTTACTGGAACACCTTGAGGAAGCATTACTCCGTATTTTATCAATAACCATAACAAATTATGAACAGAAAATGCTCTTCCGAATAAGTTATGGCAAAAGATGCTAAAGAGACATTTTCAAATAAATGCAATGCACTTCTTTAAAATAATGAGGTACAGAGAGATTAAGGCCACTAATTCTAATTCTGCCTCCATTTTTGGTAACCCAGCTCTGATGATTGGTATCCTTGCCCATGTAGTGCCACAGTATCCTCTAGTGGAGATACACTGATGTCCACCACCACAGCTGGTGTTTTTTTCATGATCATTCCTGACACCAGATTAGAAGAGGTCTCTACTGTGTCAGAAGAAGCCAGATGTTGCTAGAGTCAGTTTGCTACTAACATGTTAATAACCTGCCCCAGGTTTGAAATAGAAGGTAACTAGCTAGGTTATTTGACAACAGATCAAAGCATTGTGTGTTTCAAGTTTTTAAGTAGATGTCCAATCTAGGGGATTATTTTATTTATTTTATTTTGAATTTCAATGGGTGTTAGGTGACTGATCTGTTTAGGAGCTATTGAAAATCCCACTAGGTACCTATATGCATTTTTAAGTACCTAAATACCTTTGAAACTCTGGCCCTTTGAATCCCATTGACTTTCAATGACATTAGGCTTCTAACTCCTAAGGCCCAGATCCTTAAAGCAGTTTATGTGGCTTTATGTGTCTGTAGGCACCTAATTGCACTGTTGAGGCACCACTGACATTTTCAAAGCTGCTCCTCAGCTGCTGCCTAACCCCATCAGCACTAAGTCTCCATGGTACCTAAGTTTCCATGGACTGGTATTTGCAGAGCCAACTAAATCCTGATGCTGACCAACAGCTAACGAGCTACTTGCAGCCCGAGCTTAAGCTCAAGCCCTGAAGGCTTCCAAGCAGGATTCTCAAAGTAGGTGGGGAATGCTTGTCTCACCTGTGGGGCACAATCTTGTACGCCTGCTCTGCACACAACTAACACCTGTTCACTGTCAGATCTTGAAGCAAGGTGGTAGGATGCAAGCCACTGATAAGTGAGGAAGCAGCACAGCACCCTCACAAAAAGAAATATGAAACAGATATTGAGCATGAAACAGGTATTGAGTAGGAGCAGGAGAGACAGAGAGATGGCTTCAGCTGCAAGGGCATGGGCTACCTAAGCAGCTGACCTGGCTTAGGTGCCTAAATCCAGGAGAGAATTCATAGCTAAGGATATTGAGGAGAGGGAGGTGCCTATCTCTGGCCCATCAGCCAAGTGCACCAGGTCAGCCACTGAGGTGCTCAAGCACCTCTCCTTGACATTTCACTGCTGGTTAATTTAGGTGACTCCCTGTTAAGCTGGCCTGCTTCTGAAAATCATTTTCTTAAGCACCTACCTCTCCCCATACCTTATATGGAGAGCCTGGGAGCCTAATTTGGGAATGAAATTTCCACTGGTTGGCCACCTAGGGATTAGGCATTGCAATGCTAAGCAGAGCAATGCCTACATATTTTTTTAAAAATCTGGGCCCTAAGTCACTTAAGCACTTTTAAAAAGTTTACTCTAAGAAATAAATAACTAATTACAATAATTGTTATTATTAATAGTAACAATGTGAACCAATGGTGCAAATAAGTTAGCTGTTCTGTTTCATGGTTTCTGCATAATTTCCCTCACCTTTTGGGATTTAGCTTAATAAAAGCAGGCAAAAATTCAAAAAAAGTAAAAGTGCATGAAGTGTAACCCATTAAAGCAAACACATTAGGGCATTTTATTCCTGCTGCTTATTCTTTCACTTGCATTTATTATTTCTTATGGGACTTTTCAAAGGAAAATAAAGCTCAATAAAAGGTTTTAAATAAATAATTCTTATCAGCTCTTCACTCTCTGCAGAAGCAGTTTTGGCTAGGACTTCAGAGCTTTGCCTTGAATGTGAGAGTATTTTTCAGATAAAGTATTTGATGGTTTTTTTGTTGCTCATTTGATGATACTTAGTCCAGTGTTTGGGCTGCAACACCCTACTTAACCCACAAGAATTTATCAGTATTCAAAAAATAATTAGATGTATATGTGGATAATGAAACCACCACAATTGCATAGATAGGATTAAAGTGTGACTGCACAGAGGCTTTCTTCAAAGAACAATTGTTACTGATAGGTAACCTTTCCTTGTTCTGGGTTTAACCCAGACACGAATAGAAGGAGTTAAGAATAAACTACCTCATAGGAAAGTTGTCCCATTATTGTCCATTTCAAGTTTTCTCACACCTTCTTCTGAAGTAGCTGATACTGACCAACCGTCGGAGACAAGATAGCTGACAAGATGGACTACTCCTATCTTCCAAAGGCATGATATATTATAGGATAAAAGTAAACTTTAGAACATCCAGGGAACATTTTTTTTTCAAGGATCTGCCTTATATAGTCATTAGGATAAATGTAAATTGGATGGCTTTAAGGGATGGATATTCATAGACAGTTTGTTAGCAGTTTCATTAAAAAGTGGCCTAATAAGGTCTTTTCTCTGTCTGATTTTCTTAGCCACAAAATTCAGTAAAAAGAACAGGAGTACTTGTGGCACCTTAGAGACTAACAAATTTATTTGAGCACAAGCTTTTGTGGGGCTACAGCCAACTTCATCGGATGCATAGAATGGAACATATAATAAAAAGATATATACATATAGAGAACATGAAAAGGTAGAAGTAGCCATACCAACTGTAAGAGGCTAATTAATTAAGATGAGCTATTATCAGCAGGAGAAAAAAAACTTTTGTAGTGATAATCAAGATGGCCCATTTAGACAGTTGACAAGAAGGTGTGAGGATACTTAACATGGAGAAATAGATTCAATATGTGTAATGACCCAGCTACTCCCACTCTCTATTCAAACCCAAGTTAATGGTATCTAATTTGCATACTAATTCAAGCTCAGCAGTTTCTCATTGGAGTCTGTTTCTGAAGATTTTTTCTGTTGCAAAATCGCCACCTTTAAGTCTGTTACTGAGTGACCAGAGAGGTTGAAGTGTTCTCCTACTGGTTTTTTAATGCTATGATTCCTGATGTCAGATCTGTGTCCATTTATTCTTTTGTGTAGACACTGTCCGGTTTGGCCAATGTACATGGCAGAGGGGCATTGATGGCACATGATGGCATATATCACATTGGTAGATGTGCAGGTGAACGAGCCCCTGATGGTGTGGCTAATGTGATTAGGTCCTATGATGGTGTCACTTGAATAAATATGTGGACAGAGTTGGCATCGGGCTTTGTTGCAAGGATAGGTTCCTGGGTTAGTGGTTTTGTTGTATGGTGTGTGGTTGCTGGAGACTATTTGCTTCAGGTTGGGGGGCTGTCTGTAAGCAAGGGCTGGTCTGTCTCCCAAGATCTGTGACAGTGAGGGATCAGGATAGGTTGTAGATCTTTGATGATGCGCTGGAGAGGTTTTAGATGGAGGCTGAAGGTGACAGCTAGTGGCGTTCTGTTATTTTCTTTGTTGGGCCTGTCCTGTAGGTGACTTCTGGGTACTCTTCTGGCTCTGTCAATCTGTTTTTTTCACTTCAGCAGGTGTGTGTTGTAGTTTTAAGAATGCTTGATAGAGATCTTGTTGGTGTTTGTCTCTGTCTGAGGTTTGGAGCAAATGCGGTTGTATCTTAGAACTTAGCTGTAGACAATGGATCGTGTGGTGTGTCCTGGATGGAAGCTGGAGGCATGTAGGTAAGTATAACGGTCAGTAGGCTTCCAGTATAGGGTGGTGTTGATGTGCCCATCACTTATTAGCACAGTAGTGTCCAGGAAATGGACCGCTTGTGTGGATTGGTCTAGGCTGAGGTTGATGGTGGGATGGAAATTGTTGAAATCATGGTGGAATTCCTCAAGGGCTTCTTTTCCATGGGTCCAAATGATGAAGATGTCACCAATGTAGCGCAAGTAGAGTAGGGGCATTAGGGGACAAGAGCTAAGGAAGCGTTGTTCTAAGTCAGTCATAAAAATGTTGGCATACTGTGGGGCCATGCGGGTACCCATAGCAGTGCCGCTAACTTGAAGGTATATATTGATCCCATTAATACGAACTATGATTGTTGACATCATCCTTGAAATTGAGGTGTCTAACATCAGAGAGTAAGCTCTTTGCACCAGGACCATTGACTATTCTGTGTATGTGCCTAGTGTAATGGTTGACCCTTAGGCACTGCCTAACAAACATTTATTATTATTCATAATAATAATATGAATAATAAAGAAAACAAAATCCTGAAAGAATATCTTGCGATATTCCAATACACCCATTTTTACCTAACGCTAGCAATGACTACTAATACCTGTTGTTTGCTGACTGTCAGTAGAGGCCAGAGCATTATCACCTCCCCAAGGAAACAACAATTTAAAAAAAAAGAAAGTAACAGCTAAACAAAAAGGGTGAAACCCTGGCCCCATTGAAGTCACTGGGAAAGATTTCACTGAGAAACACCAGGCAACCACATGGCTAAGAAGCACGGCACTGAATATAATATATATGTTATAAATTACCTGTTGCACTAGTGTCTAATATGCAGGTTCTCAGATAAATTCTCTCTGGATCAGATTCTGATATTTTCATTCATAATGTCTTACTTCACAAGTAGTCCCACTGAAGTGACTTGAACAACTTCTCTGCTAGGGGAACTATAGTGAAATTACTGAACCCCAGATATGTGCCCACACAAATTCCTTACATCAGGAACATAGAATCATAGAAGATTAGGGTTGGAAGAGACCTCAGGAGGTCATCTAGTCCAACCCCCTGCTCAAAGCAGGACCACCCCCAACTAAATCATCCCAGCCAGGGCTTTGTCAAGCTGGGCCTTGAAAACCTCTAAGGATGGAGATTCCACCATCTCCCTAGGTAACCCATTTCAGTGCTTCACCACCCTTCTAGTGGAATAGTGTTTCCTAATATCCAACTTAGACCTCCCCCACTGCAACTTGAGACCATTGCTCCTTGTTCTCTCATCTGCCACCACTGAGAAAAGCCTAGCTCCTTCCTCTTTGGAACCACCCTTCAGGTAACTGAAGGCTGCTATCAAATCCCCCCTCACTCTTCTCTTCTGCACACTAAATAATCCCAGTTCCCTCAGCCTCTCCTCATAAATCATGTGCCCCAGCCCCCTAATCATTTTCATTGCCCTCCACTGGGCTATCTCCAATTTGTCCACATCCTTTCTGTAGTGGGATACACAAAACTGGATGCGGTACTCCAGATATGCCCTCACTAGTGCCGGGTGGTGGTGGTTGAGGACTCTCTCCTCAGGGGGACTGAGTCATCTATCTGTCGCCCCGACCGGGAAAACCGAGAAGTCTGCTGCTTGCCAGGAGCTAGGATTCACGATATGACAGAGAGACTGCTGAGACTCATCAAGCCCTCAGATTGCTACCCCTTCCTGCTTCTCCACGTGGGCACCAATGATACTGCCAAGAATGACCTTGAGCGGATCACTGCAGACTACATGGCTTTGGGAAGAAGGATAAAAGAGTTTGAGGCGCAAGTGGTGTTCTCGTCCATCCTCCCCGTGGAAGGAAAAGGCCTGGGTAGAGACCGTCGAATCGTGGAAGTCAACAAATGGCTACGCAGGTGGTGTCAGAGAGAAGGCTTTGGATTCTTTGACCATGGGATGGTGTTTCAAGAAGGAGGAGTGCTAGGCAGAGACGGGCTCCACCTAATGAAGAGAGGGAAGAGCATCTTCGCAAGTAGGCTGGCTAACCTAGTGAGGAGGGCTTTAAACTAGGTTCACCAGGGGAAGGAGACCAAAGCCCTGAGGTAAGTGGGGTAGTGGGATACCGGGAGGAAGCGAGAGGGCAGGGCTCCTGCCTCATACTGAGAAAGAGGGACGATCAGTGAGTTATCTCAATGCCTATACACAAATGCAAGAAGCCTGGGAAACAAGCAGGGAGAACTGGAAGTCCTGGCACAGTCAAGGAATTATGATGTGATTGGAATAACAGAGACTTGGTGGGATAACTCACATGACTGGAGTACTGTCATGGATGGATATAAACTGTTCAGGAAGGACAGGAAAGGCAGAAAAGGTGGGGGAGTTGCACTATATGTAAGGGAGCAGTATGACTGCTCAGAGCTGAAGTATAAAACTGTAGAAAAACCTGAGTGTCTCTGGATTAAGTTTAGAAGTGTGAGCAACAAGGGTGATGTTGTGGTGGGAGTCTGCTATAGACCACCGGACCAGGGGGATGAGGAGGACAAGGCTTTCTTCCGGCAACTCACGGAAGTTACGAGATCGCAGGCCCTGGTTCTCATGGGAGACTTCAATCACCCTGATATCTGCTGGGAGAGCAATACAGCGGTGCACAGACAATCCAAGAAGTTTTTGGAAAGTGTAGGGGACAATTTCCTGGTGCAAGTGCTGGAGGAACCAACTAGGGGCAGAGCTCTTCTTGACCTGCTGCTCACAAACCGGGAAGAATTAGTAGGGGAAGCTAAAGTGGATGGGAACCTGGGAGGCAGTGACCATGAGATGGTCGAGTTCAGGATCCTGACACAGGGAAGAAAGGAGAGCAGCAGAATATGAACATTGGACTTCCGAAAAACAGACTTTGACTCCCTCAGGGAACTGATGGGCAGGATCCCCTGGGAGAATAACATGAGGGGGAAAGGAGTCCAGGAGAGCTGGCTGTATTTTAAAGAATCCTTATTGAGGTTACAGGGACAAACCATCCCGATGTGTAGAAAGAATAGTAAATATGGCAGGCGACCAGCTTGGCTTAACAGTGAAATCCTTGCTGATCTTAAACACAAAAAAAGAAGCTTACAAGAAGTGGAAGATTGGACAAATGACCAGGGAGGAGTACAAACATATAGCTTGGGCATGCAGGAGTGAAATCAGGAAGGCCAAATCATACCTGGAGTTGCAGCTAGCAAGAGATGTTAAGAGTAACAAGAAGGGTTTCTTCAGGTATGTTAGCAACAAGAAGAAAGTCAAGGAAAGTGTGGGCCCCTTACTGAATGAGGGAGGCAACCTAGTGACAGAGAATGTGGAAAAAGCTAATGTACTCAATGCTTTTTTTGCCTCTGTCTTCACGAACAAGGTCAGCTCCCAGACTACTGCACTGGGCAGCACAGCATGGGGAGGAGGTGACCAGCCCTCTGTGGAGAAAGAAGTGGTTCGGGACTATTTAGAAAAGCTGGATGAGCACAAGTCCATGGGGCCGGATGCGCTGCATCTGAGAGTGCTAAAGGAGTTGGCGGATGTGATTGCAGAGCCATTGGCCATTATCTTTGAAAACTCATGGCGACTGGGGGAAGTCCCGGACGACTGGAAAAAGTCTAATGTAGTGCCCATCTTTAAAAAAGGGAAGAAGGAGGATTCTGAGAACTACAGGCCAGTCAGCCTCACCTCAGTCCCTAGAAAAATCATGGAGCAGGTCCTCAAGGAATCAATTCTGAAGCACTTACATGAGAGGAAAGTGATCAGGAACAGTCAGCATGGATTCACCAAGGGAAAGTCATGCCTGACTAATCTAATTGCCTTCTATGATGAGATAACTGGCTCTGTGGATGAGGGGAAAGTGGTGGACATGTTGTTGATTTAGCAAAGCTTTTGACACGGTCTCCCACAGTATTTTTGCCAGCAAGTTAAAGCAGTATGGGCTGGATGAATGGACTATAAGGTGGATAGAAAGCTGGCTAGATTGTCGGGCTCAACGGGTAGTGATCAATGGCTCCATGTCTACTTGGCAGCCAGTATCAAGTGGAGTGCACCAAGGGTTGGTCCTCGGGCCAGTTTTGTTCAATATCTTCATTAATGATCTGGAGGATGGTGTGGATTGCACTCTCAGCGAGATTGCAGATGACACTAAACTGGGAGGAGAGGTAGATACACTGGAGGGTAGGGAAAGGATACAGAGGGCCCTAGACAAATTAGAGGTTTGGGCCAAAAGAAATCTGATGAGGTTCAACAAGGATAAGTGCAGATTCCTGCACTTGGACGGAAGAATCCCATGCACCACTACAGACTAGGGACTGAATGGCTCAGCAGCAGTTCTGCAGAAAAGAACCTAGGGGTTACAGTGGACAAGAAGCTGGATATGAGTCAACAGTGTGCCCTTGTTGCCAAAAAGGCCAATGGCATTTTGGGATGTATAAGTAGGGGCATTGCCAGCAGATTGAGGGACGTGATCATTCCCCTGTATTCGACACTGGTGAGGCCTCATCTGGAGTACTGTGTCCAGTTTTGGGCCCCACACTACAAGAAGGATGTGGAAAAATTGGAAAGAGTCCAGTGGAGGGCAACAAAAATGATTAGGGGACTGGAACACATGACTTATGAGGAGAGGCTGAGGGAACTGGGATTGTTTAGACTGCGGAAGAGAAGAATGAGGGGGGATTTGATAGCTGCTTTCAACTACCTGAAAGGGGGTTCCAAAGAGGTTGGCTCTAGACTGTTCTCAGTGGTAGCAGATGACAGAACAAGGAGTAATGGTCTCAATTTGCAGTGGGGGAGGTTTAGGCTGGATATTAGGAAAAACGTTTTCACTAGGAGGTGAAACACTGGAATGCGTTACCTAGGGAGGTGGTGGAATCTCCTTCCTTAGATATTTTTAAGGGCAGGCTTGACAAAGCTCTGGCTGGGATGATTTAGTTGGGGATTGTTCCTGCTTTGAGCAGGGGGTTGGACTAGATGATCTCCTGAGGTCCCTTCCAACCCTGATATTCTATGATTCTATGAATAAAAGGGAATAATCACTTTCCTAGATCTGCTGGAAATGCTCTTACTAATGCAGACCAATATGCCGTTAGCCTTCTTGGCAACAAGGGGACACTGCTGACTCATATCCAGCTTCTCATCCACTGTAATCCCCAGGTCCTTCTCTGCAGAACCGCTGCTTAGCCAGTTGGTCCCCAGCCTGTAGCAATGCATGGGATTCTCCCATCCTAAGTGCAAGACTCTGCACTTGTCCTTGTTGAACCTCATCAGATTTCTTTTGGCTCAATCCTCCAATTTCTCTAGGTCCCTCTGGACCCTACCCCTAACCATCAGCACATCTACCACTCCCCCCAGCTTAGTGTCATCCATAAACTTGCTGAGGGTGCAATCCATCCCATCATCCAGATCATTAATGAAGATGTTGAACAAAACCGGCCCCAGGAACTACCTCTGTGGCACTCTACTTGATACCAGCTGCCAACTAGACATCAAGCCATTGATCACTATTCATTGAGCCTGGTGATCGAGTCACGAGCAATACAATAGATGAATAACATTAGCAGAGGCAAAGAAATGCATAGAGCTCATAGGTTGATTGGGAAGAAAAGGACATGTTAAAGTACCTGGATTGTATCCCTGTTAGTTTCTAAACTCCACCTCGGAATGGGGAATTGTGTTAGATTTTGGTAGAATCAGGCCTGCAGACCAACAGCTGAACCCCAGCATTCCCAGCTTCTGTTTATTGGACATATTCATGCACACAGCCAATAACTAGGATATGACTTTTCCTTTTATTTCTGCACTACAGTGGGAGGAGAAATGACAGACAATAATACTCCCCAAAGCTGAAGCAGAGCTAAAACACCTAAGGATGGAAGAGGAAGCAAATAAATTGTGCATCAGCATTCTCAAGGAATAAAGTGAACACTGCTTGAAATGGGGGAAATGGCTCTCCTGCAGAGACAAGGAGGAAAGGTGTGAGAAGACTGCATGCTCTTGCATAAACCATGCTGCTGCTGCCAATAATGAAAAAGTTTCAAAAAGTGCAAAGGAACAATGTAGCCTGCCTCTTCCTATCCACATACATACAAAGTATGAAAACTAACAGAAAGAAGCAGCACCACTGGCCCTTTGAGTAGTGTAGCTTACCCTGGAGCATTGACTTCGGAAGCCCTTATTCCATATTGCTGGAAATGTTACCCAAGGCGGTAATTGAAGTTGGAGGCAGAACACAGCTCCATCCTTCAGACCTTCATGTTGTCTACTGCCTGCTTTGCACTCAGAAACAGAAGTGGAAGAGGAAGCATCAAGGGCAGGCTGATACTATTGATGCTTTAGCTGCAGTCTCAGTATTAGATTCGCTAGCTCTTGCTGCTGCATTGTCTTCATGTTAGTGGGCTGGCTGTCCCCCTCTTGGGAGTGGGCTAAGGGGGAATGAAAGCTCTGTCAGATTTTCCTTGTGGTGTTTCTACCACTTCATTCTGACAGAGGAGGGGCAGAGTTTGCCCTTGTGGAATGAGCCAAGGGGCCCACTTCCAGACAGTCCTGGGAGCTGTGCGGAACCCGAGAGATCTGCTGGGATCCTGAGGTATATGCACAGAGACATGCAAGGTCTATAACCCCTGTGACCACCCCACTCTCCTACTTCCTGTCAACATGATCCAGTGGAAAGATCCTGACATGCATTCTGCAACTAAAGGCTGGCCCTGGGGCCATCATTAAAACGAGATGCCTACCACAAAGGGTGCTGCACAAACAATAGAATACAGCTCCAGGCTATATAGACTTTTGCAGATAATAATCTCTGTAGAGCCTACTCTGTCCTATCCTCCACCCAAGATGGGACTGCCCAGTCCTAATCTCCATCCTTCTCCCTGTTTGGGTTCCAACATGATGGATCACCCTTTGCAGAGTTTGATGTAAGGGATGTTTTGCTACAGAGATGGATGACCCACCTCTACTTCCTTAGGGATCTGAAACCAGAATGTCCCCTCTGTGTGCAAACTGGAGGCAGAGGACATGCTCTGGCTTTACATTTTTCAAGGATGGGAGAGCTTTCCCAGGAGTTCCCCAGTTTTATCCCCTTTACCTTAAAGGATGAATCTATTGAACTTCTTTTCACTTGGGGTATTGGAACCAAAATGTAATAGCAGGTCTGCAGAGCTGAAAAGCTAGTGCACTTACAAATCCTTTGTGCTATCTATTATTATTTGATATGGACAGATTAAATAAAAAAATATAAACAGTTCCATAGTCCCCAGGCTGTGTAAACTATTTGAAATCTTGAGGCTTGCCTTTCAGCACTAAAAAATTTGCCTGCCCCCACAATTTCTCATTCAAACAGAGCAGCCAGATCTTTGTGTTTTGTTTTGTTGCTGATGTTCTTGGTTTAAATTTTGAACAGAATTAATATTATAATTTGCAAAATAATATTTTAATTGATCTTAAATAAAATAATAAACGTTCCAGTGGCCAAACAAAAATGTCACCTTGACAGAATGGTAATGCATTGATATCTCATTTCCTATTGCACCATTGTGCTTTCATATTTTGCAGATATCGTAAACAAAAATATTGGTGAACCACAGAAACACATCAAACACACTATAACTTTTGATACATACCGTTATTTTCCTTAACCTATACCAAGAAACTGACTAATGCATATATTCAGAAACTGATTCAAAATGGGTTTGAAGATATGTGAGGAAGCATTTTAAAATAGTTGTGTTCATAAGGAATAGATTTGAGAGGAAAAAATGGCTTAATTGTCTTTTTCACTATTATACTCAAGCAAATGGTAATTAGATGAACTCTTTGGAAAGATCCACTGGACTAGCATCTTCCATAATGCCATCTTTCTTTCTTTTCCTAATGCACCATTTTATTTTTGGACCTCAGTTTTAAAAGATCTTCCCCACCCCAGCCCTTCCTGCCCATTGCCATAGTTTCCTAGTCCAGTGCTATAAATCCTTCTCAAATTATAGTTCTTTTTTGAAAGTAGAACATACGCTCAAAATACATTTATGTAGTTTCAATGCCTTATTTTTGAGCTCAGAACCTTCAAAGGAAATATAAATTGAAGATACTAGTTCCTTTGGACACATAGCAATTAAATACTCTTATTTCATTATTATGATTTCCTTGCTATTCGTCAATATTTATTTAAAAATATGTTTTTCCTCTCTTTAACTGGATAGGTTTTTGCCAGAAGACGATGAGTGTGGTAAACATGTATTTTAATGCCACCAGAACATTACATAGCTATACATATTTATTTATCAAACCTTTTCAGATTTGATTTTATCCTCACATAACTGTAGTCTTGTCATATCCTTTTTTCTTGAACACTCCACCACCATCCTTGATTTTGTGTCATATTTGAAATATAATGGTACAAAGCAGAAAGTCAAGCAGCACTTGCTAGTTAATCAAAGAGTCATTCCAAGCCGCTATAATGAAGGTCATAATACCCATATAAATCTCTTTATGTTTGGGTGCATAACTCCGTTTAAGGGAGCAGAGGTAGATCAAGTATACAATGGTCTTACAATATTTTTTCTGGATACATAACACTGTGCATATATGCAGCTGGGAAAACTGCCTTGAAATTAATCTCTGACTTAAGTATGAAATGACGTGTTGTGGGGTTTTTTTTAATTTGAAAAAAGAACACGATTAAAGCAAGTTATTAAATGAGATTGTAAAGTAAGGTGCCATAGCAATGGGTTAGTTCCTCAGCTGGTGTAAACTGATAAATCATTACATAAGAATGGCCACACTGGCCATGCTGGATCAGGCCAATGGTCCAACTAGATGAGTATCCTGTCTTCTGCCAATGCCAAGTGCTTCAGAGGAAATGAACAGAATAGGCAATTAACAAGTGATACATCCCTTATAGTCCACTCCCAGCTTCATGCAAAAAAAGAGATTAGGGACACTGTCATACTCAGAGCATGGAGTTGCATCCTTGCCCATCCTGGCTAATAGCCATTGATGGACCTATCCTCTATTATTTTGTCTATTTTTTAAACCCTGTTATAGTCTTGGCTTTCACAACATCCTCTGGCAAAAGAGTTCCACAGGTTGACTGTGTGTCGAGTGAAGAAATACTTCCCTTTGTTTGTTTTATACCCACTGCCTATTAATTTCATTGGGTGACCCCTAGTTCTTGTGTTATGAGAAGGAGTAAATAACCCTTCCTTCACACCAGTCATGATTTTATAGACGTCTCTCATATCCTCCTTAGTCTTCTCTTTTCCAAGCTGAAAAGTCCAAGTCTTATTAATCTCTCCTCATATGAAAGCTGTTTCAGACCCCTACTCATTTTTGTTGGACTATTAGTACCTTCTTCCAATTGCAATACATCTTTTTTGAGATGGGGCGACCAAATCTGCATGCAGTATTCAAAATGTGGGTGTACCATGGATTTATTTAGAGACAATATGGACTTCAACAGAGAAATACTAAGTTACATCAGCTGAGGAGTTGGCCCTATAGCTTTTATTAGTTAGCTCGTGATTTCATTCATCTTTTCGTTAATATTTTCTAATTTGTGTGTCTTTCATGTGACAGCCACATCCTAGAAGGCTGAAGCCCTTCTCATTCTGCAGGAGCACACAAACACTACTAATTACCATTTAAACTGTCTGTGATGTGTGTCTTTGTGTCACTGGTTGTATGTGTATGCGTAAATTCAAGATCACATGTGCCTGGGAGTGGGGGGAATGGAAGGACTTTTCCCAACCTATCTACTAGGGCAGTAGTCTATTTGGGACTACTAACAGGTGAGAGAACCCCATTTTTACAAGTGCTTGTAAATCAAACCAAAACTATTAACAACCTCCTTGAAATGTGATACCAGTCTTTGCACTGCACGACCTGAAAATGTTTATGTAACTGTGTATTGTATTCCAGCTCTTGTGACTATTTCTATGAGACCAATTGACTATAGAACATAAGGAAGGGTGAAATTAAGCTTTAATCATATCAGCTACCCCAAATACCCACTCTTCTCACAACCCCAGATTCTGGCCTCCTTTGTACCCTACCCCTAGAGCCCTTCTTTTTGTTTTGGACAGAAACAAAATAACATGAAAATACCAAAAATGTTTGTTTGTTTGTTTGTTTGTTTGTTTGTTTCTTTCTTTCTTTCTTTCTTTCTTTCTTTCTTTCTTTGTAACTGGCTATTTTTGTTTTAGTTCATTATGTTAAAATTACAGCCAAAGTCAGTATTTACTGTCAGACCCAAATCCTCTCCTAAGTGAAAACAAAGTAGAAAGCATTGCTCATGTGCCCACCCTTCTCTAAATCCACCTCCAAACCTTTTCTAAAGTCCTGATATTGGGGCTGTAGGGAAGCTGTGTTCCACAGTGTGGGGCGAACAGTAGAATACCATCATCCTCACTTAATTTCAGGACCTTCCTTCATCCTTACTGTAGAAGATTTGCTCCTCACTACTTCAAAATTACATACTTTAAAGGTATATTTAAAAGCATAGCAAATCTTTTGTGGAAAATGTTATGAAGTGCACATTCCCCAGTGCTTTCTATGTAAGACTTATTCCATGCCTTAAATTTAGGTTGACCTAGCTACATCGCGTAGGGGTATGAAACATTCACCAGATTCTCAAGATTCTGAGAGACTTACTTCAGTCAATCTAAACCACACTGAAAAATAGATGGAAGAATTCTTCCATCAACCTAGCTAACTCCTCTTGATTGGGTGGATTTACTACAGCAGTGGTTCCCAAACTAGGGGCGCGGTTTGTTCAGGGAACGCCCCTGGTGGGCTGGGCAGGTTTGTCTACCTGCCGCATCCACAGGTTCGGCCGATCGCGGCTCCCACTGGCTGCGGTTCACCGTTCTCAGCCAGTGGGGGCTGCAGGAAGTGGCGCGGGCCAAGGGAACCACTGTACTACAGTAAGGTGTGGGGGGGAAGCCCTTCAGTGACTATAGCCAGTCTTTATGCTACAGTACTACAACATCATAGCTGTAGCTGTTCTGCTGTACTGCATGTAGTGTAGACATACTCTAATATTGGTAATTACTGCAGCTATTTACATACTGAAGGCTAGGTTGTCGTACCAACCCAAAGGGCTAAAACTTTTTTTTTAAATGAATGCTTAGATTCTGTAGAAAAATCCCTCTTAGTTCCTTTCCTACCCACAGAGAACAGCTTCATGTTCAACCCCCAGGTTACGAAATGACTGAACTAACATAGTGGTCCATCTGTGTGTGGCATAGCTCAACAAAGTTAATGAAATGCTCCATGCAATTTCCCAACATTTGGCTACCATTATCAAATTCATTTACATTTCCCATCAGAGATGAACCCCAATGTGTAGAATTAGCAATCATTTGAAAGCAATCTTTAAAAGTAAGATAGCTGTGTTCTATTTATAAAATGAACTTTGAAAGGCTGGCTGTGGATTATGGTTTGCATAATCAACCTAATGGCTTAAGAAGCACATTTACAATATAACAGCTCTGATAAAACAGCTCTGATAAAACCTTGATTACTGATATAGTCTATGACAGAGATGACATCTGTTTTTGTTTGAGACTAAATGTATGATTTGGGCCCACAGATAAAGGAAGATACTGAGAGTTCCAAGAGAAGCGATAATAACATTCAGATTGTTTGGGAGTTCTTTAATATATTAAAGCTGGTGTTGAGACGACTTCCAGAAAAAAATGAAACATTGGCCTGTTTCCTTCATTCGTCAGATAGATGTCTGAAGTATTCATTTTCTTCTGCTTCTGATTTGCTTTTGTTGGAAGCTGGATATTTCATGTAGAGAAAGTATTCACTTAAATGCAATAATGAACTACTCTGAAACATCATAACAATCATGCAGGAGAACTAGAAAACCTTCAATTACTTCTAATTGTCTAAAAACTGGTATAATAAGGACAATTTTGGTGGATGAAGGAATAGGACACACTTCATTTTTGTTTTTACAGATTTCCTCTGGTATGTTTTATTTTCTTCAAAATGAAGGGTCTCGTTCTGGTGTAACTCCACTGACTTCAAGTGTTGCTTTAAGTCTTGGGTTTACACAGAAATCTCAGAGAGAAATACCATTAAACACTGGGATGTTCCTGGTCTCCTTTTTTTTGTTTTTCAAAGCACACCATCACAAATTGGCAGAGATACCTTTGAAATTGGGTCCAGGTTCCCTCCAGAGGCTTCCAAGTGCAACTTCTAGTGGTCCATTCAGCAAGCCTAGAACAATATTCAAGTCTGAAATTAAATGAAAACCAGAGTTTAGCTTTAGCTGTGAACCTAGTTTTAGGGCAAAATTCTCATCTGGAAAATCAGGCCACTTTGTTTAGGTATCTATCTGAGGCTTTAGGTGCATGATGTTAGGCACCCAGCTCCTGTGCATACCTCCCTGAAGACTGCTAGTGCAGGAGGGATATCTAGGCAGGACAGGAAGAGAAAATGGCTGGAGCCCTCTTAGGGACCATAAGCCTTTCACAATTTAGTGCAATCTCCAGGATCCTCTAAATTATTCTGGGCCGGGGATAGAGAATAAAGAGCCATAAGTCTTGCTGATTCTCAGCATCTCTTCTTTCCCTTCTCCTGAGTTGGCCTGGATGGCCATGTGGTGGAAGGGAGCCATTCTCCGTTAGGTACTATCCTATACTCAGCAGAGCTAGTCAAGCTTCTCTCCTGTTCTCCCTGAGGCTGCACCATCTAGCAGAGGAGTAGGGCATGGAAGAGCTAGAGCTATTCTCTATTCTCTTTTCTGCAGTGTGACTGGGGGCCCGGCGGGGAAGGGTGGAGGGATGGAGCTTCCGAGCAACTGTGGCAGGGTAGAGACAACAGCTGCTCAAAGTCTTCCTGTTACAGGAGAGCTACCCATAGGCTGCAGGGGAAGAAGTGGAAGGAAGTTGGGGCAGGGAACAGAACCTTTCTACTTCCTCCTATAGAAACAGGACTGAGTCAAATCCTTCAGTTTAAAAATGAAGGGGCTTGGCTCAGGGAACACATTTTTAATTGATAATCACATTCTATTTTTCTTCTTAACACATTTGCCATTGAGGGCCACGACTTAATACCTTGAGGGTCACAGATTCCACCCCCTCCACCCTCCCACGTCCACAGGTCAAGCACCACGTCTCTGTAGAGTTCCAGTAAGGAAGACCTACAGAGCCGGTCTTCATGCGGACAGTGGTTGCACCAACATAAGCTTTGTGCTGGCCCTCTGCACAAGGATGAGTTTCACTTTATGTTAATAAGCTGAACAGATTTTGGCCTCTGTATTCATAAAATTTCCTCTATCTTTTCTTTTAGATGAAATTTATAACTTGGCAAGCCTCTATTTCATTCTAATCTATTATAATAGATATTTGCCCACTGGTGGTATAATTCCTTTCCTGACCCTCAGCAATCAAAATCTGTCACCATGCCGTAATGGTCCTTTGATCACTCCATATATGTGATTTTCACTAGGATAATGATCCTCAAGGAACTCTATTTTTTCCCCTTTTCTACTGTGGAACATAGTTTGACATCTTCAACTGATTACGTAACACCACAACCAAGAGAAAAGAAGGCATTTTGGAAAGAAGAAATTGTATTTGTTAGAAAAGTAGTTTTTAAAATTGTAATATTCTTAGTAACATTTAGAAATAAATAAATAGTCATACTAAATTTACGAAGCCAATGGCTAAAACTGTATCTGTTACTACTTGAACACTGAGTGAAGCAGTGACTAATGTACGTCTGATCTGATTTAACATTTGAAAAGGACAAACATTGCCCACTGCTTTCAGACTTCACATACTTTCTTTTGAAAAAGATATATTGTTTTAAAGAAGAATTGTGTAGGCAGGAAAGTTGTTCGCACTCCTCTGGATGTGCAGACACTGACATGCTGCCAAATCAGCGTTGTTCTTCTGCACAGTTTGAGGCGATTTTCTTACCCACCTCAATGTGTTCAGTGAGGAAACATCTTCTGAGGAGATAGGGATTGTCTGGAAGTGAAGTGAGATTAATACGTGACCTCACTTGCCTTGATTTTACCCTTGGAGCCATATAGTATTTGTGTTTAGTTAATATTTTCACACAGTTCACCTCCTTCACTCAGGCCTGGTGTACACTACAAAATTAGGTCACTTTGTGTTGACCTAGTTGTGCATGTGTCAACACTTAAATTTGTCTCCCACTGCTATAAGCATCCCATTATGCCAACATAGTAACATCGCCTCCCCCAAGTGGCATTGAGCCATGATTGATGTACTGAGGTTGACACAGAGCCAGTGTAGACACTGCATTGCCTATGTCAACCCCAACAGTCCTCCAGCAGCTGTCCCATAATGCCCGACACTGACTGCTCTGGTCAAAACCGTGAACTCCACTGCCCAAGGGTCTTATAGACCGGAAGGCACCTTCCCCTTTAAAACCTTGTGATTTTTTTAAATGATTGCCTAGCTTGGTGAGCAAATCTACCAGCTCTCCACTGTTGTGTGCAACTGCCCAACTGCCCATGCCAGCAACACACTCCAGGCATGCTCCAGCTTGGAGGAGACAGGAGATATTGGAGCTCCTGGGCCTACGGAGAGAAGAGGCTGTGCAAGCAAAGCTATGGGCCAGACGTAGAGACATCGACAGGCTGAGGAGATTGAACAGGGGATGCAAGAAAAGGGGTACAACAGGGACCAGCAGCAGTGCTGCAGGAAAACGAAGGAACAGTGTCAGGCATCTCAGAAGGTCAGGGAGGCCCACAGTCGATCCGGTGCTGAGCTTCAGATCTGCTGCTTTTACAAAGAGCTGCATGCCATACTTGGCAGAGCCCCCACCCGCACAGCCCATCATGGATACCTCTGAGAAGCCCAAGCCACAGGGCCCTGGTGTGAATAGGATCAGTGACAAACACAGTGTAATAATCATAAATGTACAGCAAGCACCACCGTATGAACAGTTGCACTGTCAGTGTTATATTCACAGATGTGCACCAAGCACCACACCATTCTTAACAGGCCTCAACACAGCAGGGCCAGAGCACAGTCCACCAGAACGCATTACTGTGTCTTGCTGTTAAAGTGCTCTTTCAAAGCCTCCCTGAGCTGCATAGCTCCCTGTTCAGCTCTTCTAATAGCCCTTCTGTCTGGCTGTTCAAACTCAGCAGCCAGCTGCTACATCTCTGCCCTTCACCCCAGGTGGCAACTTTTCCCCTTTTGCTTTCACAGACATTATGCAGGACACAACAGGCAGCTATAACCATTGGGATATTTTCCTCACTGAGGTCCAATCTTGTGAGTAAACAATGCCAGCATCCCATCAATCTACCAAAAGCAAGTTTAACTGTCATTCTGCACCTGCTGAGCTGGTAGTTTAGTCTGTCCTTAGTGACGTCAAGGTTTCAAGAGCCAGGGGAGCAAGGGGTAGGCTGGACCCCCCAGGTCACCATTTCAACATTACCAATGGTAATCTGCTGGTCAGGAAAGAAAATCCTTCTTGTAGCTTTATGAACAGTCCTGTGTTCTCAAAGATGTGAGCATCATGCACCTTCCCTGGCTAGCCCACACTAATGTCAGAGAAGTGTCCCTGGGAATCCCCCAAAGTAGTCCTTTCTGTTGATGTACTCTATGGCAAGGTGGTCTGGTGCCAAAAATAGAGAGATGCATGCTGTGTGTTGCTCCATCAGTGTTCAGGAACCCCACTGCTGAAAATCCATCCGCTATGTCTTGCACAATGCTGAGAGTCACAGTCCTGGAGGTGATTAATGGCCCTGCACACTTGCATGACAATCAGGGCTGGCTCCAGGCACCAGCATTGGGGAGGCAGTTAGAAAGGGGCAGCAGTGTTTCCGCGGCGGCAGTTCCTCTGTCCTGCTGGCCGCTGCAGCAATTCGGTGGCAGCTTCTCCCTTCTGCCGTCCGCGGTGGCAGTTTTTTTCACTGCCTGAGGCAGCAAAAGCTGTAGAGCCGGCCCTGATGACAGTGGCCGCTCCAGTGGATTTTACAACACCAAAATGATTTCCCACTGATTGGTTGCAATCTGGTGTTGCATGTTTCCACAGTGTGATCGTCACTTGCTTCTGCCAGTGTAACTCTCATTTCGGTGTCCTTGTGCTGCAGGGCTGAGGTGAACTCGACACACAGATCCAGGAATGTGGCCTTGCACATCCAAAAGTTCTGCAGCAATTGCTTGCCATTCCAAACCTGCATTATGATGCCATCCCATCGGTCAGTGCTTGTTTCGTGGCCCCAGAACCGGCACTTCACCATCTGCGGCTGCTCCATGACTGCCACCCACAACCTTGAATCGGTTCTCACTATGTCCCACAGTAATCTGTCCTCCAAGGAATTACCATGTTCCCTGCTAATTCGGTTCTTCTTGTGGCTCTGCAAATACTGGAGGATTGTGGGCCCTGTGCTTGCAATGCTCATAGTGCAGAGCTGTGCAGGCTCCATGCTTTTTGTCAGAGATGGTGGACAGCGAGTAGGGCTGTGCGGGTTTGTGGGATTTTGAAAATGGGCATGAAATTATGGGATATAGCTGACATTATGGGCTAGAGACAGTTGCATACTGGGAAGTTGACACTTGGCTCCCAGCCAGCCAGGCGCAACTCTTTTCGGTCCCACCATGCATTGACAAAACTTTCCAAAAGACAATGTGCCCGACAGTGGCATGTTGTACACTGGGATACCTTCCCATGATGCTCTGCACTGTGCTTTGATGCAACCACTGGTGAGTACATGCACCACTGACACAAGGAGCCACGTATGCATGCTCACAAGTGATACACTAACTGCAGTGGCTTTTTGTCAATGTAACTTGCATTGACCAAAGTGTGTAGCTTAGACAGAATTTCAGTTCAGCTATGGAAGAGGAAGAGAATGAGACTTTTGTTTGGGTTGTGTGACTATAGAGAGAGAAGAGAAAAGGAAATTGCACATAAATCACAGCCAAAGACAGCAAACAACTGGACAAGGTCACATTTTCCCTTCCTGTTTTTAAATTCTATTGAATGGTTCCTGCATATTTTTGTTACACTTCCTATTTGCAGCCTAAACTTTACAATTATAGTTCTTTACATCAGATAAAATCATTATGCAATTAAACTCAAAATATGCCAATGTGTCTCAGCACTTCATTAGTCAATGTTTAAATAATGTCTGAAATATTAAAATGTATATTTAATATGAATTTATCTAACCCAAGAGAGAGGTGTATTCCCATATTTTCCTTTAGAGATTCACATGAGAGGGAGGATGAAACATACCTCTTTTTTTTTGGCTTCCTTTGCTCAATATTTTTACTGTTCTTCCTTCTACAGCAAGTGGAAAGTCGAGCCACCTTCTTACTTTTAGAAGCATACATGCTGTAGGTCACCTCAAAGCGATGACTCATGGAAACTCCAGCCTCTGCAACACTTTTGACAGAGTTGCTGCTGAATTCTATCTGACAGACTTTGCTCTTAAAGTAGGTGTCAGATGCTTTCATCTTTTTTGGTGTTACTCTGGGCATGAAGATTTAAGTTTCAGTTCAAATAAAATTTTAGAGACCTTGTTTTCATCTCGGTAGCTTTATCCTCACTGGTATCCTCTGTCACCGTTATGTTCCTCTCCCTTTTGCATCACTTCATCTGTTGTTTCTTATCATATTAATAGTAAGGAGTAGACCTGTGCAAATAACTGATTTTTTTCAGTTTGCTGGGCATCCTGAAAAATCATGAAAATAAAATAATTTGGGGTTGAGTGGAAACAGAAATATTTGAAAATTTTTAGTGAACTAAAAAGTGAAAAAAAAAATTGCTTGACCAAACTGAAGCATGTCATTCAGTTTCAAACTTTTTAACCTATATATATATAATTTTTCAAAAAATTAACATTGAACTAAATTTCTAAACAAAAATAATTTGGAATAAAAAATCAAAATGAAACATTTTGAAAATGTCAAAACAAAATGTTTAGGTTTTTCAGGGTTTTTTTTAGTTTAGTTTTTCTTCACTGAAAAAAGTAAACAAATCTGACACAAATTCACAAAATATGTTGTTTAACCAAATATGTATTTTTTTGTTGAAAAAGTTTTTGTCCTAGAAATTCTTTTCCAGCTAGTTCACAACTTTGACTCCTGGCTTGGGATTTGCTTTACCTTGTGCTTCCACCAGCAACCCCATTGCTCTTTTTGCAAATGCTGGCATAAGTACAAAGTAACCCCACTCCTGAGCCTGAACAATTAACAAAGTTAATTGTTATAGCTGGATTATATAATAATTACTTTACTATCACATACATACCAATGAACTGTGTAGTAGGGTCATGTAGAGTTGATGTCGTATTGCTGTTCACCATAAAATATGGGATTTTTTTATAGTGAATTAAATTGACCATCTGTCTTGGTTTTACTGGGACCAGTCCCAGATTTTCATTTGATGTTCATCTATATGCTGGAAATTTCTTTCAGGACACATGCACTGACCCATTTTTTTCATTTCATCAAATGTTTAAATAAAAATGTTTCTGTTTTTTTAATAACTGCAAATGTTTGACCAAGACATTGCTATACCAAGTATAATTTGGTCCAGAAGAACATCCATTGGAAAGAGTGTTCAGAACTCAGAAAAGTAAAACGTCAAATGAGTACAGACACTATAGAAAGGGTTCTTTGACTCAAATTAAATCTTAATGACCCTTGCTTGGTAGTTCATGACAACTTTATTCTGAAGACTCGGTTGTTGGGGAAAAAAAATCCTCCAATGCAAGAAATATGCACATATTGCTTTAGTGTAAAAATGACAGTAATGACACCAGTGTAAATTTTTAATGTGTTCCTTTGTCTTTTAAATGACCCTATAAAATATGTCATCACAAAAGTGTCCCAGTATTGATTCTTGAAGAGAAGTTCACCTTATATTTAATGTATTTTTCTACCTGTGTAAATATTCATCACTGTTATACGAGGGTCTCTACAATTAATGTAAATCTTTTGGGATGATTATACACAAAGTGGGCAATATCACACTATGATATTAACCCTCACAAATATGGCAAGACGGGTTTCCCTTTTTGACTAGTAAATGTCTTAAGCTAGTAGAGCTTCCATCTTGATGTGTTAAGATCCCCTATTTTGGTTGGCTAACACTAATCACTTTAGGAAGAATCAGAACTGTTTATTGTCTGTGTTGTTTTGCACGCACATAGTGTCAGTCGCATCTTCAACTGGTGCAAATTGATAGTTCCACTGAACTGGTGGTGTTTTGCTTCTGTCAATAAGACACAGAATTCCCTGAGGCTTTACATTAACAGACCTGTATTCTGAGACATTACAAGCAGGGCTGCAGCACTTTGACTGCTTCTTTATCTTTTGTCACTTTGATCTGCCCTCTCACCTATGCCTATTCTGCATCCTTGTATGCAGCCCTGTTGTAGCTGTGTTGGTCCCAGGACATTAGAGAGACAAGATGGATGAGGTAATATCGTTTATTGGACCAACTTCTGTTGGTGAGAGACACAAGCTTTTGAGCTTACACAGAGCTCTTCTTTAGGTTTGAGAAATTTACTCAGAGCTGTGACCCACCTTGTCTCTCTATTCTATATCCTGCTGTATAAGATTTTGCACAGCTCAGGCCCTTAGAGATTCTAGCTGCAGCTCCTTCATGTGGGTGGGAAGCTGCTCTTGTAACATCCCCTTTGTCATGTTTGCTTAAGGCAGTATACCTAAGTAACAAAATGTGGTTCTGTAATAAACTTTGTAAAACAACAAATATTAGAACAACACTTAACAGAATTTATGCAACAATGGTTGATGTAGTTTGACAGGGTTGATGATTTACCATTCATTCAGTACAAAATATTTGTATCTGGATGGTGGTTTGATGTCCCTTCGTGTGTGAGTACTTTTCATGGTGCCAAGAAAGGCTATTTTGTGTGGTTTGTCATTGCTCTAGATTTTGTGTGACCCTTCACGTCATTGGAGGCATGTTCTACTGGTTCCACTTCTGTTGTGTTTGTGTTAGGCAGTGAATTTATTGTATTCAATTTATCATTGTTAGCAGGCTCTTACAGTTACTTCTTGCCTCACATCAGGTTTCCATTGGCTGTAGGATATTGTATTGGATGGATGAATTCATGGTTCTGGCAATATGTATGTTCATCAACTGCATCAGCAGAGGAGCAGGGATTTATCTGCTCCATGCATGTTGCCCTTTTTCATACACAGGATCTGTCATGAGGAAATAGTCACACTTTTTCCAGGTTGTATTTCTGGAAGATGTTCGGCCTGTCTGTCCTACTAGATTTTAGCTTTGTTGCACTTCTCTCAAACTGATCTGTGACCCCTTCTGCTACTTCAGGTTTTAATAGTACATTGACTGTAGGTACAAATATGCTTGTGTGTCTGGATATTAGACATTGCACAGGGCTGCTGGTCATGCCTTCATTGGGGCATGCACAGTACTTCTCCACTCTAGGATAACTTGTAATTGTTTTCCTTATTCCTTAAGGTTTACTTTTAAAGAGGTTTTGCAATTCTGATAGCTGATTCAGCTTTGACATTGGACTGATTCTTGTACTGGGAGGCTCTGATATGGTTAAATCCCCCATCTTTGGTGAAGTGTGCAAATTCCTTGCTGATTAACTGCCGTCCCTTATCTGAGATTACCAGATCAAGTATGCCATGTCTACTAAAGTGTTCCATTGCTTTGTCTATTATTGTTGCTGCAGTGATATTTGATAGTTTGTTTAATTCTCAAAAGTCAGAGTAGTAATCAGCTATGACCAGGTATTGATTGTTTGTTTTGTTTTTACAACAAAAAGGTCCAGTCCCACCTTGCTGCAAGTTCTGTTGGGAATGCCATGTATCTTTAAAGTTTCCTTCTGCTGACTTGTTTGGAATTCTGCATATGTCTCAAGGTTTCTTATCAGGTCTTTAATTTCACTGGTGATATTTGGCAAGTACATTACACCCCTAGCATTGCTTTTAGAGTGGCCCTGATGTGTTCAAGATAGGGTTTCTCTTCTTAAGGCTTTAGATAGAAGTATTCAGTTGCTTTTGAATATATTCCTGCACACTGAGTTCATCATGATAGTTCCGGTATTCATGAGTGGCCTCTGGAGCCTCTTCATGTGTGTCCGGCCATTCTGTTAAAATAACAGACATCAGAATTCGTAGCTCTTTATCTTGTATGCTCACAGACTTTCTGTAGTCCTTGCTGGTAAATAGGAATGTAGCTGGCTTGATTAATACTATATCTTTTTGTTTTTCCTTTGTTTTAATTAGGTTAAGGATTTTGCAGTCCTGTTCATTTGTATCACATTCTTTGTGGCCGAGCTACTCTGCACAGGAAAAAGAAAAGGAGGACTTGTGGCATCTTAGAGACTAACAAATTTATTTGAGCATAAGCTTTTGTGAGCTACAGCCCACTTCATTGGATGCATTCATGAAGTGAGCTGTCGCTCACGAGAGCTTATGCTCAAATAAATTTGTTAGTCTCTAAGGTGCCACAAGTCCTCCTTTTCTTTTTGCAGATACAGACTAACACGGCTGCTACTCTGAAATCTGGATAGGAAGTCTGCTTTATACATTTAGGTTCCTTTTTTATAGCTTCCTTCTCAGTGACAATGTTGTAGTATTAATAGCATATATTGGAGGGATTTTGGAGCTGTTAGCAGTGGTTTCTTGAAAATGATTCAAGTGGTTTATAATCACTTCCAATGTGTATGGATTTTTGACCTCAAATATTCTGATCAAATTTCACAGGCAAATACGACTGATAGACATTCTTTTTCAATGTGAGCATATTGTCATTCATTCAGAGATAAGGAGCTTGATGCAAAGACTTCTACTGTGGTTTTTTTGTTTGTTTGTTTTTTTCAGGAAGGCTGCTCCAACTATAGTTTCACTTGCATCAGATTGTATGGTAATGACTTCTTTCAAATCATAATATTTTAGCACAGGGGTGTATGGTGACCAAGTCTTTAATGTGATTGACTGCTGTGTTATGCTGGGGTAGCCAGACCCAAGTTGCACCTATATCTATAAAGCATCTAAGAGGCTCACAGATGTCCAAGAGACAAGGAAGGAATTGGGACAAGTAATTTACAAATTCTAACAGCCATTGCAGAGACTTGGCATTTGAAGGTTTGGGCATTTGCTGCATTGCCCTCACCTTTTCTGGATCTGGGCACAGGCCCTGTGAGGTCCCATGCATGATACGTCACAGTCTCATCTTCTGGTTGTTGAGTTTTAAGTTGAGCTCCTTAGCCCTTAATAGGAAATTAGTTTCAGAGTAACAGCCATGATAGTCTGTATTCGCAAAAAGAAAAGGAGTACTTGTGGCACCTTAGAGACTAACCAATTTATTTGATCCCCTACTCTACTTGCGCTATATTGATGACATCTTCATCATCTGGACCCATGGAAAAGAAGCCCTTGAGGAATTCCACCATGATTTCAACAATTTCCATCCCACCACCAACCTCAGCCTGGTCCAGTCCACACAAGAGATCCACTTCCTGGACACTACAGTGCTAATAAACAATGGCCACATAAACACCACCCTATACCGGAAACCTACTGACCGCTATTCCTACCTGCATGCCTCCAGCTTTCACCCTGACCACACCACACGATCCATCATCTACAGCCAAGCTCTGCGATACAACCGCATTTGCTCCAACCCCTCAGACAGAGACAAACACCTACAAGATCTCTGTCAAGCTTTCTTACAACTACAATACCCACCTGCAGAAGTAAAGAAACAGATTGATAGAGCCAGAAGAGTTCCCAGAAGTTACCTACTACAGGACAGGCCTAACAAAGAAAATAACAGAACGCCACTAGCCGTCACCTTCAGCCCCCAACTAAAACCCCTCCAACGCATTATTAAGGATCTACAACCTATCCTGAAGGATGACCCTACACTCTCACAAATCTTGGGAGACAGGCCAGTCCTTGCCTACAGACAGCCCCCCAACCTGAAGCGAATACTCACCAGCAACCACATACCACACAACAGAACCACTAACCCAGGAACCTATCCTTGGAACAAAGCCCGTTGCCAACTGTGCTCACATATCTATTCAGGGGACACCATCACAGGGCCTAATAACATCAGCCACACTATCAGAGGCTCGTTCACCTGCACATCCACCAATGTGATATATGCCATCATGTGCCAGCAATGCCCCTCTATGCCATGTACATTGGTCAAACTGGACAGTCTCTATGTAAAAGAATAAATGGACACAAATCAGATGTCAAGAATTATAACATTCATAAACCAGTCGGAGAACACTTCAATCTCTCTGGTCACGCCATTACAGACATGAAAGTTGCGATATTACAACAGAAAAACTTCAAATCGAGACTCCAGTGAGAGTCTGTTGAATTGGAATTCATTTGCAAATTGGATACAATTAACTTAAGCGTGAATAGAGACTGGGAGTGGCTAAGTCATTATGCAAGGTAACCTATTTCCCCTTGTTTTTTCCTACCGCCCCCCCTCCTCAGATGTTCTTGTTAAACCCTGGATTTGTGCTGGAAATGGCCCACCTTGATTATCATACACATTGTAAGGAGAGTGATCACTTTAGATAAGCTGTTACCAGCAGGAGAGTGGTGTGGGGGGAGAGAAAACCTTTTGTAGTGGTAAACACCCATTTTTTCATGGTTTGTGTGTGTAAAAAGATCTTCTGTACTTTCCACAGTATGCATCCGATGAAGTGAGCTGTAGCTCACGAAAGCTTATGCTCAAATAAATTGGTTAGTCTCTAAGGTGCCACAAGTACTCCTTTCCTTTTCCATTTGTTTCATTGCTTTCAGTATTTTTTCTTTTAATGCTATATGGACTCTGCATGGTAGGTGTTGCACTGACTGGATGTTTCTGTTTATTTTTAAGTGTAGTGGACCTGGGAGGCAACCTAGTCCTTCAAATACATTATTGTACTCCCTCATGTTTCAAGCCCTGGAGATGCCACCTGGTTGTGTTTGTCTGTGTGCATTGTTTTCTACTGACTGTCAGTTTATTGTATGAATTTTAGGCAGAAGGCTAAATCCAATGTGTTCGCTTGTATTGGCCTATAGACATGATTTCCGTCGGAATTCACAACCTGAAATTCTAGCAGGTATACCTTCCATTGATGTTCTGCATGCAAGACACATTGCTCTAGTGGTGTGAGGATGACACCATCATAGAGTTTTAATTTAGCATTGCTTGGCTGCAGTTTTACTGGTCCATCTTGCATGATGTTGATGAAGTCCTCATGGCCCATTACATTTACAAATACTCTACTATCCATTTGGCATTGTATGTCTTGCTTGTGCCAGCACTTTGATGCCACTTTGTAAGGTGGTTGTAGGAGCTTAACAAATAATTTTATTTTCTTTGTGTGTACTGTTCTGATATCACCCGTATAAAGGATCTCACTATCTGAGCTGCTGCTCAGCTCATCTTTGCTCACCTCTACTATACGGTGTGTTGCTTTCCTTTGCTTTCTTTGTCTGCACATGTGTGCATAGTGATTCCTCTTGTCATGGTTTCTGCACATAGTGCTTCAAGCTGGGCATTTGTCTGCTTAATGTCTTGTACCACAGTTTTCAGAGCTTTCATTGTGAGCAGTGCTTGCCTCATCATGGTACTTATGGAGGGGTTTTATTAATTATTATTATCATTAATATTTATTATTACTATTATTATTTCTGTAGATTCCTGTATTTGTTTTTATTTACATAATGCATACATTTTCTCCTATGTGCTTACCATCTTCACTTGAGTGAGAGCTTATTCATTCACTTTGCACATTTCTATGCCCCCTGCTATTGTTAGCGTGGGGTTTCTGAACATTCTTATCTGAGCACCTTTGTCTTTGGTTCCTATGACTAAACCATCTCATATCAACTCCTCTTTCAGCTGTACTCACATGAATTGACCGTCTTGTGCAGCTTGGCAGTATAGTGGTCAATGGTTTCTGTGGATCCTTTCTTACACTTGTTGAAGAGGCAGCATTCATATATGACATTTCTTGTAGGTTCAAAATGTTTTTGGAGCATGTCCCAAATTTTGGAGGGATGTCCAGGTGAGGCTGCGGCATGTAACATTCTTTCCTCATCACTGACAGCAGTGCTGCAACCCTTATGATTTTAGCTTTTTTATGGACTTTCATGATTTCCTCATTTTGCTCTGAAGACATGCCCTTCCATGCCCCTGGGTACAGGAACTGGAATCAGGCTTGCTGCCATGACTGAGATCTGTGTTTTGTCTGACTGTGCAAGTCTAGCATTCAGATCTGCTGAGCTGTTTTGTCCTTACAGGGCCACGTTTACCTCTGACACCATGTGCTGGTTCTGTCAATAAGCTACAGAAATTCCTGAGGCATTACAGTCACAGACCTTTATTCCATATGTCTGAGACATTACAAACAGGGCTGCAGCACTGATTGCTTCCTTATCTTTTGTTACTGTAATCTGTCCCCTCGCTGGGTGCCAGTTGTTCTATATCCTGCTATATAAGGTGTTGCACAGCTCAGGCCCTTGGAGGTTTTAGCTGCAGCTAAGTCTTGTGGTTGGGAAGCTGACTCTCATATCGAGTGGAGCTATGTTGATTTCCATCAGCTCAGGATCTGGCTCACAGTTTATCATCTTTTTAGCATTTGTGTAAAGTGCTGGTTATTCTGCAGCTCCCCACAGCAATAGGAATAAGATTAACAGGTGCCAGGCAAACTTCACTGCAACATCAATGAGCAAGACAGGTATTTCCAAAGATGGCTAAGGACCCAAGTGGCATTTGGGTTCTGTGACAGAGTGCTGGAAGCTAACGGGTGAGCCAGCACTCTGATCACTTAGGTGTCCATCAGCTCCCCTGGAGAAGGATGAATGAGGATATTCAGCTAATTAGCTAATCTGGCAGGGAGAGTTGATGAACCAGCTGAGGGGTATAAAGAAGACTCAGGAAGGCAGCGATGGGGAAGGATCTGAGCTAGCTGAGCTCAGGATTATCTCCAAACCCCACATTAAGTTTTTTTCTGCTCCATCATGGTCTAGGACAGCAGAGGGAACCCTATTTTTTTTTTAGTAGCTCCATAAACTCTCCACTTGAAAGTATAATTACACTAATGGTTCTGGTAATTGTTAGGCACACATTGCTATGCACTGCTTCATGTTTTGTCTCTTTTGACTTTACTGATGGAACACGCGTTTTTTCCTCTCTTTTGTGAATGTTCAGGCTTGAAACAGCCTCTGACTTCATCATCTACAGCCAGCATCAAGCCTCTTATGACTTAATCTCCATCTTCTGGGTCCTGTCAGTAGCAAAGTGTAATTCAGAATGTTTACATGGTGAATTAGAAGACATAGCTGGTTTAAATTAATGACTGTGTTGTATACCTCGTGACACCAAATACTGTGAGCATAAATGATGAGTGCCATGGAAATGTGAAGTAGAAGTCCTGCTTATGATATTAGGGCTACCTTGATTGGCAGAGGAAGGGTATCCCCCAAAATATTCTTCATATTCAAGGAAGAAATGATGGTGTCCTTGTTCTACTTGTCAGCACTGTGGCTGGTCATGCAGTCGTTAATGCAGATCTAGACACGCTTTTTGCTTTTTTTCCTGACTGGAGAAAATAATGCAGTGTACTTGACTTTCCACCTGCAATTTTATACCTCACTGGTTTAATCTTATGAAAAACAGACATCCGATTACCTCAGCTTTTGAAGAAAGAGCATTTGCAATGCTGCACAGTCCCCCTTCAGGTTGGGGCTTATGTAATTCATCCTGTTATAGTATCTGGATTAGTGACAATTTATTGTTTGACTGTTTGGATCATGAAACTGCAATGTTCAGTATAACTCTATAACAGGTTGCTTTGTTATGCTGGTTCTTCCCAGTAGCTATCATGAATGTTATAGAGGTGCTGATCACAATTCCATAGTTAAGAGTGAATTCAGTTTTGCCATTAAAGCAGGGATTCAACTTCTTGTTTTATATGAAAAAAGCATATCCTCCCTGAGTGACAGTAGCTAGGTCAACAGAAGCAGCCTTCTGTTGACCTAGCTATGCCTACCCCAGGGGTTAGGGTAACAAAGCTACAGCACTCAGTGGTGTGGATTTTTTACACACACACTCCCAGTGCCATAGTTATGTTGACCTAAATTTTAAGTGTAGACTAGTCCTGAATTTCTATTTCTTTGTCATGCTGATGTCATTCATTTCTGGCTTTTCATTGTGTGTTTTATCCTAATTTCTTCTTTCAATTTGTGATCACTGATTCTCTGTTGTGCATGGTTGTGATGTTTTCCATATCTCGTGGTGGTGAGAATCTGCTAATGGAAATATTATGGTTAGAGACATATAATGATATGACTTGTTCTGATTTCTGATTCCTACCCTCCCACCCCCACCCAATTAGTTTAGTGTTATTTTAGATTAGCATTGTGAAAGTTGCTCAGTTCTGAGATAATGTTAGGGTCCGGAGTGCTGCAGAATCCCTACAGATTTCTGGGGGATATGTCATCTGGGCAAGGAGCCTGGCCCAGAGAGGAGAATAAGGACATAAGGCAACCAAATGACCACTCCATAAGGTAGTGCAGTAGCTCCCCCAAATTACAATATTTTGAGGTTTGTGTGCTTGTTTGATTAAAATTGAAATTTTCTGTGGAAAGCTTGTCAGAAGGAATTTTATTTTGTTCAAAACCCCATTTTCCATCAAATGGCTTCGATAGAAAACTTCCAGCCCTATTGGAACTGTGTATTTTTAAGTTTTAACCTAAAAAAAGACACTATTTTGAAAAGTTATGAGCATGTCTAAACAGGGGCTTTTAACAAAACTCCCAACAGAACCTTAACTAGATTTTGCTAGTGCAACCACTAGAATCAGATCCAGCCAAATGTTACAAAATACCTGCTATCCCCAATTGATAGCCCTCCACTTTGTTCCTTTGCTAAATCTTAAGGAAAATCTGTGTTAGAAGCTCTACTTTCAACTCATTTTAGCTGTGGATGCAGAGTCTGAAAGTAGTGTACATTCAGCAAGAAGCAATCTCTGAACAGTGTTCTTACAGTGTCTTCTCCAGTGCACAATAGGATGATCTGAAGTAACCAGGCTTAAGATAATGCAGATTTTATGTCTTTCCTCTCCATTGAGTAAACAGTGTAGAACTTTCTTGTCTCACAAGCTGTGGCTCTTCTGTACTCCTTTTCAAATATTACATGGACCTTTAACAGTAGTTGAACTTTTATGCTAGAGTTTGAGCCCAATCAGTTGACAGTATTCCTTTTTTTAGGTGAGTCTTCTTAGGCAAGCCAACCTATTCAACCTCCACTGTCAATCTCTTGGGTGTGTGTCCTGTATGACTCTAAACAATCACTTAGGCATCCATGGATTCAAATTGGTGGAAATGTGAGGCCCTGTTTGACCTGCAATAGACAGTGAAATTCTATGAAAAAGTGGATGTCCCAGGACTTAGGGTTCCAATCTAGGACGTAGTAGACCGAGGTTCAGTTCACTGCTCGGTCACATGCTTCGTGTATGATTTGTGGAAATCACCTTGTGGAAATCACCTCTGCCTCAGCAAAATAGAAATATATTATCTTTCTATCTCAGAGAGAGGTCGTAGTGATATGCTTCTGAAAGATTGTGAGGCACCAAGAAGGTGCCTAAGGTGCCTCACATAAGTACCTTAGATCCTTGGCTACTTACCGGTGGAAACATACACAAGTATTATCATAGCTAAAAGTAGCTAGTCTTAAAATGTCGTTCTGTTGGACTGCAACCCTTTCATAGTAAAATATTACAAACTGCAGCACTTGACATTGTCGAAATGTTTGGTTTTCTGAAAAGTGTAATTTGCAGAGAAAAAAAAACCCTTTTGCTAGTTAAATTTTCACTGGTAACTAGTAGGTAGACCTACCTCTGAATGGGAGATATTTTTGTTACTCATAAGTGGACCAATAATGCAGTTGCAGAATCAGTTTCCCAGATGGGCTATTGAATTAGACTGCTGAGTAGTGGTCATGAAAATTGAAAAGAGTGCAGCATATCTGCAGGTGCCTTCAGACTAACTGTACCTCTTTCCAGAACTCAACCTAAATAAAACTCTGGTTTGGAAAGGCATCAAAAAATAAATGCTGTTTGGTAACACTAGACAATACACAGGTAAAAGCTATAGTATTTTCATGTTCTTCAGTTATAGCAAAGAAATCAGAACCCTGTAAAATAATGTACAAGGTGATTTTAGGATTTTATTTGTCTTTTCTATATTTGCCAACTACTTAGAACAAAACTTTAAAGAAATTGAAACAAACAAAATTGGGATTTAGGATTAATAATTGCTTATTTAGTGTCATACATTTCTATGACACTTTACGAACTTTTAGTAAGATTCTTCCCCTGCCGTGAATAATTTATAATCTGAAACAAGAAAAGGCATGGAATAATAATACAGAAAAGGAAGAGGATAGAAAGTTCTTCCCTAGAGTAAAAAGTTATTTTTTGAGGCATGACTGTGTGCTCACAAATAGCTAATCAGAGGAAGATATAGTGCCTGTGTCGAGCTGTTTACTCTCAAAGTCTTGCTTGTCCCAAGCACCATTGACTGAAATGGAATACAGATGCAGGGTGAGAAATACAATTTGAGGGCTTGATTCACCACATTCTTGTACCTTCTGTAGTCATTTATATCTGCCAAAATGGGTGTAAAAGGGTACCGCAACAAAATTCTTCACCGGTGATAGAATTTTACACTACTTTGTGTAGGTATAAATGAGGCACGAGGCAGTTATGAGGCACGAGGCAGTGGCCTTTGGAGGAAGTGAGTTGTAGACACTGGACCTATGGCAGAGCTTACCTATAATCAGGTCCCAGTGAACTCCACAATTGTGTGGCCATCAAATTTTGTCCACTTCTTACTGCAGAATCCAAGTTTTCATTTAAAATGAAATGTATGCTTCTAGCCTTTACAATTGTGTACAAAGACTTGGAAACATGAACCCAGGGTAACTCATATAATCTTATTTTCCCAAGTCTGCAGGCAGTCTGAAATAATAGCTCTTAGAGCTGCAAACTACCCTATTCACCTCAAGGAAGGGGTTAAGTCTGAACCGTAAATATGACAAATTAAATGTGAACATTAACTCTTTCACTACTGATTACTTTTGCAAAAATACCCAATCTAAAAATGCCCCATTCCCAACTGTCAAAGCTTCCAGCTTTATTGTTTTAAGGAACTTCTGTAATGTTGGAGTCATGCATTAATAAACAAATGACTTTTTTAATTGAAATCTGACTGCTGAGAATTTTCAGAAAGCAGCACCAGTATACTGGTGAGTCAGTTAATCTCTCCACAGAACTGGGGCCTGCTGTGTCATAGCCTACACAAGGCCTTGACTATAATAATATCACTTTTATGTTTCTCCCTCAACATTCCCCGAGTCTTAAATTCTCTCACAAGAAGATGAGGCTAGGCAAATGAAAGCCCACCATAGGATTTCTGGTTTACTTATAGGGCTCTTGTTCAACCAAAAAAATGAAAATCAAAAAAGTGTCTGTCAATATTCCTTCATAAGGTTAATAGTCTGTATAAAAAAAAGAAAAAAACAACAAAGTAGGGGGCCCTATTATATCTCCCTGTCTTCACTTCTGCTCAACACAGCCCAATGATAAAAGGGAATTCGGGTTCTTTCAAAGGGCTGAGTGCAACTGGGCTCACCTGTATGTGACAACCTCAGGTCTGACCAGGAGATAGTCCTGCTGAAGTCTCTGAAACCTGTATGGGATTTATCCCTTCCAGAATTCTCAGTGCTGTCTGGCTCAATGGAACGTTTTGCCAGGTACGCCACTGTGGAAGGGTTGAGGGGACACCTCTATCTTGTGACCTGTGCACCTGTCCTAGGATCTCATTTGTAGAGCTGGAATTCAGAAGATGAGCAGGGATGTACTTTTTGCATGTGGTAGAAGTGGAAGTGGTGACATTTTTGCTCACAGACTTACCCTGATGACTTTTTAGTTTAAATGTTTTTTTGACACATAAGGTGGAAATTGTTTCTCTGTTTTCTTCACATGCATCTTCTCTCTTTTGGTTTTCCAATTTTGTGCGCAGGCAAGCCAACCTTTTTATTTCTTTCTCTCTCTCACACATACACTTTTTTTTTTTCATTTTCTAGCAGCAAAGACAGTTTATGGTGCTTTTGAAAGGTTCTTTGCAAGGCTGTCTGCCAGAAATTTAGAAATCTGCCAGGGAATTTAGAAATCTTAACTGAAATCTGAGTTCTAGGTAACAATCCTTTTCATTAATATATTATGTCCAGGGCCCTGATCTTGCAGTTAGCCCTGTACAGGCACAGGGGTCTGCCCACAAAGGTGATTGCACGATCAGGATCTTTGTGATATTGCTCATTAAAACAGGATATGTTTTTGAATGCTAATATTAATTATTAGAATAGGCAAGAGACACTGAAAAGGTGGTGTTATCAAATGGAGAAAAGAGAATGGTCAGATGGTGAAACCAGAAAGGTCATTGAGTTCCGAAAACATGAGAACCTCAGAATTATGGAGTGCAGAATCTTTTCTTAGAGAATTGTGAAGCAGGCATTTGGAGTTCTGTCCAAAAAGGTGTTAAATCCATTCCATGAGTTTACTTCCTATAAGACATTAGAGACAGACACAAGTATCCTTGAAACTGTGGCTTCACATACTGTAATCAGAATACAAGGCTGAATGCCAGAACAGCACTGATATGGAGGGGGGGAAATGTCATTGAGAGAAGGATGGTGGGAGATTTATGCCAGTACATTTAACTCAGGGAACAAAAGATAATGTGTTATATGGTTTCCTGCTATAGAATTCTTTAATCCTGTTACTCCAATTCATGGCATCAAGGCCTCTTTAGAAACAACAGCTTGCTACACTTTAAGAATAGAATCTGTGAAGAACTGTAATCCTTTTATTTTATAAACAGGCCCAATGCTGCAAGCGGCTTCACCCAGGTAGATCTCTGCAACCTCATGGAGCCTCAGTGAAGTCAACAAAAGCCCCTTGTGAGACTAGACAAACACTGGTGGAGCTTCTCCTCCCTGATGCAAGTTGAAGGTGATCAGTTCCTCTCAGGCCACCCACACTGTCACAGTTCCAGAGTAATTGCACCTCCGAACCCTTCCTGGCCTCCTTGAGGGCACTCCTCCTCAAGTCTTAGACTTCTAGCCATCACCTTCCTTGGGGCAGGGACTCATGTTCCTTTCCCTTCCGACCAAGGATTTAGCCTGCAATTTCCTTTTTAATTCACAGTGCTTAAGTGAGCAGGTATGACTTTCGTCCAGCACCTGAAATTCTGCTCTATCCCGGGGGGTGACAGCGTTTACCAGCCAACAACCAGCTTTCACAGAGCACAGCAGATTACATTACAGAGAAAACACATAAGACAAACCATCTACACCCCTGCTAAGTTTACTCGGTGAAGACCCTAGCAGATTTCAAAAGTCTGTCAAACCATTCTAGAAGAGCTTTGCCCTCTTGGTTAAAGTTGTCAATTTGTGGATCAAGTGAAAGTTGTTGAATCAAAGCAGGCTGCCCCTTTATACCACTCTTCCTCCTTTGTTTGCTCCTGAATCCAGTCAAAAGCAGTATATGCGTTTCCTCCCAAGGGGTGATACTTCTCCAGAGCTTTTACCTGTCTAGGAATTTGCATTAATTACTCCATACCCAGTGATTTTAGTTCTTGCAGGAAGCTCTGTAATCCTCCCCCATGGAGCCAGAATACAATCTCTAAAGCAAATATACATATAACATTTATAAGTATAATAGTCTGAACATCCTGTGGCCCCTTAGCAAGAGGCACTTCTCAATATAATAATCTCTGAAGTTGCCCCACTACCAGGGTCTCACATTTGTGACATCTCTCCCATTGGAAGAGAAATTTAACCCTTTCACTTCTAGCTGGTAACAATGCAAGAGTGCTTTTCGGACTGAGTCACACATTCTTTCATAAAAATAAAAACAGGAATTTATCAGTTTTACACACACACCCCATCTCATGGGATCAGACCCAAAGTTAAGGTAACGCTAAGGATTTTTAAATGGGCCTGGAGGATATAGGTGCTCAAATCCCACTGAAATTCAATGCAGCTGTGTCTAAACTCGTTAGGCTCCTTTTGAAAATACTAGCCTTAAATGTTATATATTAGTGCAAAATATTATTGAAGCAGGCGATAGCAGAGGTGGTCAGAGAACTCAAGACTGCATCTTCCACCTCCTTCAACAGCATTTTCAAATTCACAAAAACAAGATGAGAGACAAAAAGCACATTTAGTTTTGTTCTCCTTCACTGAAAAAAAATTCAGTCCCCAGAAATTCCCAGAAATGCCATATTACACAATGAACTGATAATGTTTGTCTGAAAGTATTTTTTTCTATCCATTTTGCCCAGCTGTAATCCCAATGGCAAGAAACCCACTGATAAGTAAATTCCCCATTGTGTATGGAATGAGTAGCCAAATTTTCTGCTGAGATACCTGAATTCATTATTAAACTCATTGGCAATAAGTTAAAACTGAGAAAGAAAGAAACTCATGTGAAATCATCCTGTTTCAGAATGTGGTTTAGATGTTAATGTTTCATGAAAAAACACTTTACTTAACAAGTTTAACTGTAGTATTATAAACTTCCTAACTAAGCTTTTTAGCTAAAATATAAAATGTTTTAACTTGGAGCTTTTGCGTCTGTAACAAAATAATTTAAAGCCAACTTCATTTCCTCATTGTTCAATAGTAAGGCATTTAATAATCTACAAAATGAAAGAGATTTTAAAATAGACTCTAATCATCATAACCATACAGAGCAATGCATTTTTTTTTCCTAAAATGTACTTTGCATAGGAAATGTATCCTTTTTACAATAGAATAGGCATACAAATATATTTGCAAAGGGTACATCTCTTATGTAAGAATACAAACCATGATTATAAAACCTTTCTGGCTCACTCTTTAGTGGTCAATCCACATGAAGAGAACAAAGTTGTGCATATAATCCTGATCCTACCAAAATGTATGCATATGCTTAAAGTTAAACACCTCCATAAGTGTTTGAAGGATCAAGGCTATACTGTGTGCAGACCCTTAGGGTATGTCTACACTACGGAATAAAATCTAATTTATGGAAGTCGTTTTTTTAGAAATTGGTTTTATATATTCGAGTGTGTGTGTCCCCACAGAAAATGCTCTAAGTGCATTAAGTGCATTAACTCGGCGGAGCGCTTCCACAGTACCGAGGCTAGAGTCGACTTCCGGAGCGTTGCACTGTGGGTAGCTATCCCACAGTTCCCGCAGTCTCCGCTGCCCATTGGAATTCTGGGTTGAGATCCCAATGCCTGGGGCTAAAACATTGTCGCGGGTGGTTCTGGGTACATATCGTCAGGCCCCCGTTCCCTCCCTCCCTCCGTGAAAGCAAGGGCAGACAATCATTTCGCGCCTTTTTTCCTGAGTTACCTGTGCAGACGCCATACCACTGCAAGCATGGAGCCCGCTCAGGTAACCGTCACCCTATGTCTCCTGGGTGCTGGCAGACGCGGTACGGCATTGCTACACAGTAGCAGCAACCCCTTGCCTTGTGGCAGCAGACGGTACAGTACGACTGGTAGCCATCATCGTCATGTCCGAGGTGCTCCTGGCCACGTTGGCTGGGAGCGCCTGGGCAGACATGGGTGCAGGGACTAAATTTGGAGTGACTTGAGCAGGTCATTCTCTTTAGTCCTGCAGTCAGTCCTATTGAACCGTCTTATGGTGAGCGGGCAGGCGATACGGACTGCTAGCAGTCGTACTGTACCATCCTCTGCCAGGCAGGCAAGAGATGAGGATTGCTAGCAGTCGTATTGTACCATCTTCTGCCAGGCAGGCAAGAGATGAGGATGGCTAGCAGTCGTACTGTACCATCTTCTGCCGAGCAGCCATGAGATGTGGATGGCATGCAGTCCTTCTGCACCGTCTGCTGCCAGTCAAAGATGTAAAAGATAGATGGAGTGGGTCAAAACAAGAAATAGACCAGATTTGATTTGGACTCATTTGCCTCCTCCCCTGTCTAGGGGACTCATTCCTCTAGGTCACACTGCAGTCACTCACAGAGAAGGTGCAGCGAGGTAAATCTAGCCATGTATCAATCAGAGGCCAGGCAAACCTCCTTGTTCCAATAAGAACGATAACTTAGGTGCACCATTTCTTATTGGAACCCTCCGTGAAGTCCTGCCTGAAATACTCCTTGATGTACAGGCACCCCCTTTGTTGATTTTAGCTCCCTGAAGCCAACCCTGTAAGCCGTGTCGTCAGTCGCCCCTCCCTCCATCAGAGCAACGGCAGACAATCGTTCCGCGCCTTTTTTCTGTGCGGACGCCATACCAAGGCAAGCATGGAGGCCGCTCAGCTCACTTTGGCAATTAGGAGCACATTAAACACCACACGCATTATCCAGCAGTATATGCAGCACCAGAACCTGGCAAAGCGATACCGGGCGAGGAGGCGACGTCAGCGCGGTCACGTGAGTAATCAGGACATGGACACAGATTTCTCTGAAAGCATGGGCCCTGCCAATGCATGCATCATGGTGCTAATGGGGCAGGTTCATGCTGTGGAACGCCGATTCTGGGCTCAGGAAACAAGCACAGACTGGTGGGACCGCATAGTGTTGCAGGTCTGGGACAATTCCCAGTGGCTGCGAAACTTTCGCATGCGTAAGGGCACTTTCATGGAACTTTGTGACTTGCTTTCCCCTGCCCTGAGGCGCATGAATACCAAGATGAGAGCAGCCCTCACAGTTGAGAAGCGAGTGGCGATAGCCCTGTGGAAGCTTGCAACGCCAGACAGCTACCGGTCAGTTGGGAATCAATTTGGAGTGGGCAAATCTACTGTGGGGGCTGCTGTGATGCAAGTAGCCCATGCAATCAAAGATCTGCTGATATCAAGGGTAGTGACCCTGGGAAATGTGCAGGTCATAGTGGATGGCTTTGCTGCAATGGGATTCCCTAACTGTGGTGGGGCTATAGACGGAACCCATATCCCTATCTTGGCACCGGAGCACCAAGCTGCCAAGTACATAAACCGCAAGGGGTACTTTTCGATAGTGCTGCAAGCTCTGGTGGATCACAAGGGATGTTTCACCAACATCAACGTGGGATGGCCGGGAAAGGTGCATGATGCTCGCATCTTCAGGAACTCTGGTCTGTTTCAAAAGCTGCAGGAAGGGACTTTATTCCCAGACCAGAAAATAACTGTTGGGGATGTTGAAATGCCTATATGTATCCTTGGGGACCCAGCCTACCCCTTAATGCCATGGCTCATGAAGCCGTACACAGGCAGCCTGGACAGTAGTCAGGAGCTGTTCAACTACAGGCTGAGCAAGTGCAGAATGGTGGTAGAATGTGCATTTGGACGTTTAAAGGCGCGCTGGCGCAGTTTACTGACTCGCTTAGACCTCAGCGAAACCAATATTCCCACTGTTATTACTGCTTGCTGTGTGCTCCACAATATCTGTGAGAGTAAGGGGGAGACATTTATGGCGGGGTGGGAGGTTGAGGCAAATCGCCTGGCTGCTGGTTACGTGCAGCCAGACACCAGGGCGGTTAGAAGAGCACAGGAGGGCGCGGTATGCATCAGAGAAGCTTTGAAAACCAGTTTCATGACTGGCCAGGCTATGGTGTGAAAGTTCTCTTTGTTTCTCCTTGATGAAACCCCCCGCCCCTTGGTTCACTCTACTTCCCTGTAAGCTAACCACCCGCCCCTCCTCCCTTCAATCACCACTTGCAGAGGCAATAAAGTCATTGTTGCTTCACATTCATGCATTCTTTATTCATTCATCACACAAATAGGGGGATGACTACCAAGGTAGCCCAGGAGGGGTGGTGGAGGAGGGAAGGAAAATGCCGCACAGCACTTTAAAAGTTTACAACTTTAAAATTTATTGAATGACAGCCTTCTTTTTTTTTTGGGCAATCCTCTGTGGTGGAGTGGCTGGTTGGCCGGAGGCCCCCCCACCGCGTTCTTGGGCGTCTGGGTGTGGAGGCTATGGAACTTGGGGAGGAGGGCGGTTGGTTACAGAGGGGCTGCAGTGGCAGTCTGTGCTCCAGCTGCCTTTGCTGCAGCTCAACCATACACTGGAGCATACTGGTTTGGTCCTGCAGCAGCCTCAGCATTGAATCCTGCCTCCTCTCATCACGCTGCCGCCACATTTGAGCTTCAGCCCTGTCTTCAGCCCGCCACTTACTCTCTTCAGCCCGCCACTTACTCTCTTCAGCCCGCCACCTCTCCTCCCGGTCATTTTGTGCTTTCCTGCACTCTGACATTATTTGCCTCCACGCATTCGTCTGTGCTCTGTCAGTGTGGGAGGACAGCATGAGCTCGGAGAACATTTCATCGCGAGTGCGTTTTTTTTTCTTTCTAAGCTTCTCTAGCCTCTGGGAAGGAGAAGATCCTGTGATCATTGAAACACATGCAGCTGGTGGAGAAAAAAAAAGGGACAGCGGTATTTAAAAAGACACATTTTATAAAACAGTGGCTACACTCTTTCAGGGTAAACCTTGCTGTTAACATTACATACATAGCACATGTGCTTTCGTTACAAGGTCGCATTTTGCCTCCTCCCACCGCGTGACTACCCCCTCAACCTTCCCCCCTCCCTATGGCTAACAGCGGGGAACATTTCTGTTTAGCCACAGGCAAACAGCCCAGCAGGAATGGGCTCCTCTGAGTGTCCCCTGAAGAAAAGCACTCTATTTCAACCAGGTGACCATGAATTAGATCTCACTCTCCTGAGGATAACACAGAGAGATAAAGAACGGATGTTGTTTGAATGCCAGCAAATATACACTGCAATGCTTTGTTCTACAGTGATTCCCGAGTACGTGTTACTGGCCTGGAGTGGTAAAGTGTCCTACCATGAAGGACGCAATAAGGCTGCCCTCCCCAGAAACCTTTTGCAAAGGCTTTAGGACTACATCTAGGAGAACCGCAAATGCCAGGGCAAAGTAATCCTTTCACATGCTTGCTTTTAAACCATGTATAGTATTTTAAAAGGTACACTCACCAGAGGTCCCTTCTCCGCCTGCTGGGTCCAGGAGGCAGCCTTGGGTGGGTTCGGGGGGTACTGGCTCCAGGTCTAGGGTGAGAAACAGTTCCTGGCTGTCGGGAAAACCGGTTTCTCCGCTTGCTTGCTGTGAGCTATCTACAACCTCCTCCTCATCATCATCTTCTTCATCCCCAAAACCTGCTTCCGTATTGCCTCCATCTCCATTGAAGGAGTCAAACAACACGGCTGGGGTAGTGGTGGCTGAACCCCCTAAAATGGCATGCAGCTCATCATAGAAGCGGCATGTTTGGGGCTCTAACCCAGAGCGGCTGTTCGCCTCTCTGGTTTTCTGGTAGGCTTGCCTCAGCTCCTTCAGTTTCACGCGGCACTGCTTCAGGTCCCTGTTATGGCCTCTGTCCTTCATGCCCTGGGAGATTTTCACAAAGGTTTTGGCATTTCGAAAACTGGAACGGAGTTCTGACAGCACGGATTCCTCTCCCCAAACAGCGATCAGATCCCGTACCTCCCGTTCGGTCCATGCTGGAGCTCTTTTGCGATTCTGGGACTCCATCATGGTCACCTGTGCTGATGAGCTCTGCATGGTCACCTGCAGCTTGCCACGCTGGCCAAACAGGAAATGAGATTCAAAAGTTCGCGGTTCTTTTCCTGTCTACCTGGCCAGTGCATCTGAGTTGAGAGTGCTGTCCAGAGCGGTCATAATGGAGCACTCTGGGATAGCTCCCGGAGGCCAATACCATCGAATTGTGTCCACAGTACCCCAAATTCGAGCCGGCAACGTTGATTTAAGCGCTAATCCACTTGTCAGGGGTGGAGTAAGGAAATCGATTTTAAGAGCCCTGTAAGTCGAAATAAAGGGCTTCATTGTGTGGACGGGTGCAGGTTTACATCGATTTAACGCTGCTAAATTCGACCTAAAGTCCTAGTGTAGACCAGGGCTTACAGAGTCAAACTGAAGACAGTGGAGTTCCATGTGAGTGCAGGGGTCTCCCTCTGTGGATCAGATTGCAGGACTGGGGACTGCTGAGGTTAATGGACTCCTCACAGGGTGAAATCCTAGACCCACTGAAGTCAATGGCAAAATTCCCATTGACTTCAGTGGGGACGGGATTTCATCTTGGGTGTGTAAAAGTAAGCATATGCCTCGGCCTTTGCAGGATCAGGGCTTCTGTGTACATGTGGGAGGACAGGGAATGATAGTGAAGATTTAAATGCAGCTTTTATCACATCCAGTGAACTGAACCTGAGCCCATTTTTATGTCCAGGTTTATTCTCCTCTGCCTTCACCAGTGCAAACCAAGGATCACTTAATTTATACTAGGGCTATATCAGTTTAACAGACCTGAGAAGCAGGCCAAGTATCTTCAATGCATATGTTGCCAGTCCAACCAATTGGTCATAATACATTACTCGTCATTAGTACTCATGGAATTATTTGTTGTCGATAAGTGCCAAAATGACAGGTAAGCTATCTTTGAATAAATTTACATTTATAAAAAAAAGTAATCAGCTCTATAGATGGCAAAATAACTGTTTACAGCTAATTTATCAGAATGTTTTTCTGTCAATCAAATAAAATATTCATGGTTTCTTTCCATGATGAGATTAGCTTGGATAATTCAACAAGTTAAACCAAGAGCTGACCTGGAGAAGATGCTAGGGTGCCAACACTTTCACCTTTTGTAACTAGTGTGCCAGAATATATTTCAGTTAGCTTAGTTTCTCACAGGCCTCACATGAAGAGACAGAGAAGGAATAGGCTTTTAAACCTTAAAACCAAATCGCCCCCAAATGCTGGGCTCTTAAGTAAATCAACACAAAAGTAGCCATCTTTCAACAAAATAACTTCAAAAACAGACTTCAAAGAGAAACTGCAGAGCTGTAATTCATTTGCAAAATTAACACCATTAATTTGGGCTTGAATAGGGACAGGGAGTGGCTGGCTCACTACAAAAGCAATTTTCCCTCTCTTGGTATTGACATCTCCTCATCATTTATTGGGAATGGACCACATCCACCCTGATTGAATTGGCCTTGTCAGCACTGGTTCTCCACTTGTAAGGTAACTCCCTTCTTTTCATGTGTCAGTATATTTATGCCTGCATCTGTAATTTTCACTCCATGCATCTGAAGAAGAGGGGAGGTTTTACCCACAAAAGCTTATGTTACTTTTTTCAACACAAATGCATTTTCTAAAACAAAAAAAGAACATTTAACATGGGACACCATTCTTGAAATGCAAGACACAAACTCTAAAGTGAGTTTCACTTTGTTTCTTCCTGCCTCAGTGAGCCTTTTTAGAAAATGATCTTACCTTTAATTTTGTCAGCCACAGTGCATGATTTTTTAGTGGGAAGGTCATGCTGATATGTCAATAGCTATGTAGATAGGCAGAGTTTCTTTGGGAAAAGCCTCCTTTGTGGATCTAAGTTTTCTTCTGGCTGAATTTATTCACTCTTGACCATTTTTGGTGTGCATTTCCTGCTTTTTTTCCTTTTGTTTTAAATGGCAGTTATTCACACCTGTGATTAGAGACCAGCAGATTTGAGATCAAGCAGATCCCATTCTTTTTTTCCAAACTGTAACGTGAAAATGTCCAACTTCAGCTCTTTCCCCACAGCCTCACTCTTCCTCCCTTTCAGCTATAAGAGAGATCCTAAAGTGTTTAATGTATGGTAGGCTTTCTATCTATACACTTCTGAAAACCACCTTTTAGAATTCTATAGCATTTAAAGTAAACACTGTACAAATCTGTTGATTTCATCCTTTTCAAATGCAGATCTTCAGCTGGTATAAATCAGCATAATTCCAATAGTGGAGCTACACTGATTAATACCAGGTGAAGAAATAGCTGACCCTAAAAGTTTTAAACAGACCTTTTTCCATAAGGGCTTTCTAATAGTGACCATCCCTCTAAGCATGGAAGACTAAAAGTGGCAACCTCTGCATTTCATTTAAAAAAAAAAAGTGTTACATTTAGTCCTCTGCTTCAATCTCATCATCTGTAGCTGCTTTCCATTTGATTGTATATAAAACTGAAATATTCTGGCTGCCTAACAGGCAAGTTAGTTAGGGCTAAGTTTAGCAAGGTCTATAAACCACAGGCCAATTGTGAGTACACATGGGTTAGTTTCAAGCCAACATTAGGCAAACTAGGCTTGAGATATAGTTGTGGGTGGAAACTATGTAAAATTCCTTTTCTGAATTACAAAAAGAAATTCCCTGACCCTCCCCCCCCCCCCGTGGCAACAGGCTTTCCTCTGTTGTTCATAGTTCAATATAATATATGCTTTCAATAAAATAATATATTTCAAAAAGGAAATTGTTTTACATATTTTTTTCTTAACAATTACTAAACTGTGATTCTGATTCTCACTTGCACTAAGGCTCTTTACACTTTTATGGGGCCTGAAAGTGAATAGATGTGTAGTTTACACTCCATTCATGGCCCCTTCACACTTTCAGGCTGTGTGCCTTAATGCAAATGGGAATCAGACCATGTAAGCCTATGAATCATACAACAGAATCCCTGAAACAACAAGAGTTTTGTCTTTAGTTCAGATAGCCTTCTCCATGTGGAACTCCATTGACATCAGTAGGTATTCACATGGGAGCAGGAGTCCAACTGCGTGAAGTAGGATTGGGGCCTGTTTCAGCAACCCAGATTTCTCTTCAATAACTTGTGCCCCAATTCTGCAAACACTTGTGCACACGCTTAACATTAAGCACTTGAATAGCCTTATTGATTTCAATGGGACTATTCACTTGTTTAAGTTAAGCACATGTGCAAGTATTGGCAGGAACAGGGCTTAAATGGTGTGAGCCTCCTCTTGAGCTGCTGGTTGTCTGTTATAGGTCTTTAGTTTCTGTGTCTTTCTCCAGACTTGCAACAGAGTTGTGGCAGGGAAGAGTCAAATTCCATTTGTTTTAGCCTGCTTACTAGGAAAGACTCTTTATTGTTCCTGTTTTACTATTGCACTCAGCCCTTTTTCTACTGGCCACTTTCTTCCTGTCTCAATTTTTTTCTGTCCCTTTCTCTGTGCAATTGTTCCTTTCTCGATGTGCTAGTCCCTCAACTCTTTCAGCTTCTCAGACTTTTGAGGTGACCCGCCTTACAAGTTTTACTGTTACTTTTGCAGTAAATGTATCAGTGCTAACACACAAATTATGCAGGCTTTTATCAGTGTGTGTGTGTGTATTTTGAAAGGATGAACTTGAAGGTTGAGGGTGAGTGGGGAGCAAGATCTTACTTGTTTTAAACTGTAATAAGATCTTCAATGACTCAATCCCCATTTGCCTTCTGGGGCACCACATGGGGACAGCGTTCTAGAGGAAACTGTAAGGTTGAGGCTCATGCATATTCATCAGCTGGCGTTTGACATTTTATTGGAGGCTCTTTGGGTTGTTGTTTTTTTTTAATATTTCCCATAGGACTCTAATGTAGTGTGGGAGGTTTCAATCATCACTGTTACATGTACTTGGGGAAGATTTCTGAACCTAAAAATGTGTGAAGAAAAGTGTGAACTTCTAAAGAAAAGATTTTTACTTTATTCACGGAAAATAATTTCTGACTACTAACCTGCACTGTAGCCTTATCATTGCTACTTACGCAGAATTTAATTTCCCCCCACCCTGGATGAGGACATCAGGAGGAGATATGGTCTTGAGTAATGAGCACAGGGTTTGAAAATCAGCAGGAGGTCTGGCTACGCCTGGTTCTGGCATTTATTTGCTATGTTGTCCTGGGTAAATAATTCTGCCTCAGTGTATCCCTCTATAAAATGGGGATACTATCTACTTATTTCACAGAGGGATGTGTGAATTCATTAGTTAAGGACAGATCCTCAGCTGATTTAAACTGGCCTAGCTTTATTGAAGTTAATGAGTCTAGGATGATTTGCACCAGCTGAGGATCTGGCCCATTCTTCTGTGAAAGACGAGGAAGATATAAAGAACTACGTAAATAATACATGTTATTTAGGGTCAGGACCTATGTTTTATGTATTTTGAATTAGAAAGAGTAAAATCTTCATTTGTTTCTGCCCTGAGTAATAACTTTCATGTGTAGCTCTCCTTCCCATTGATTTGCTGTCATTTTTCAGCTGTCATCTGAAAATATTTCCTTTATCCCTTGATCATACATTTTAATTTCTCTTCCTCTGCTATTATACACCTTTCATCTCTGTGATTGTGTTCTTAAACTCTATAAAGCATTTGAGATACAGCATGTATGAAAAACTATAAAGAGAAAGTCTGGTACTGTATGATCATTAGGTGCAAGAAAACAGCAGTCATATTTATCAGTTGTATTGCAGTAGTGCTTAGAGGCTGCTAATGATGAACTATAGAAGATATAATTTGAAGGACTTCCTGCAAATTTTGTTTTCTTCTTAGCTAGTAATAAGGGTTAAAGTCCTTACCCCATGATATTTGCTGCCTTTAGAAATGTTATACTTGTCAGGTTGAATTTCCATTTCCTATGCTTGTCACATGCATGCCAGCATGGTTCTCCTTCTTGTGTGTTCCCATACTGCATCACTTAACCAAGCACAAATTTAACTCTGCTTTGGGTTGCCACTTCAGATTTATTTAGGGTCTCTGATTTAAATGTGTAAGTTCACAAGTCCCAGTCTAAACTACTATTTATATTGGTATGTAAAACATAATTCTTGTAATGAGACAATGATTGAACAAATGTGAAATCTTCTGCAAGATAAGTTTCTGAAAATAAATCAAAAATTGTCCAGTCTGTTCCTGTACTCACACATTCATTAATCAGTTTGGTTTCTCATTTGGTTTTGGAATGATTAATGGCTTTAAGCAGCTTTGCTATAAAAGAAAACATTTGAAGCAGTAATGTGTTACTCCCGACATCAGACCTGGGATGATAATATGCTTATACACATTTAAGAAGTCTATAGTATCTGGATACCTATAGGGATTAGTAATGGTTTTGGCTGGAGGTCATGACCACCTAATGTTCCTTCAATGCTCTATGTGCAGTGAGTCCATGGTGCCAGCCCAGACTGGAGGATACAGATGTTCTACAGAGTCTAATCCTTCACCAAAGAAGGAATAGGAGTTTTAACGTTGATGTCAAGTCCATAAACTCTGCCTTCCACCAAAATTGGCAGCCTTATAAGCAATCTCAAGCAATAGGCCAAAGAGTGAATGGCTAAGGAGAATGAGGTACCTTCTCCCTACACAGATGGTCCAACTAGGAACAGAATGGACCTTACATTGAAAGCTGCTGGGCTGCACCTGTTACATGGATTTCAAGTACTATTTTCTTCACGATAAGCCTTTAAGCAGGCTAAGTCAGTGCACTCTGGGGCACAGAGACTTTGTGAATGATGATGTCGTAGCCTTGCTAAGTATCACACTGTACAGACACCAGTTTGTTCAATCTCTTTAGCTTAACAAAGAGAGGGTTAATGGGTGACTTGATTACAGTCTATAACCACCTACGTGGGGAACATATAATGGTCTCTTCAATCTTGCAGAAAAAGGTATAACATGATCTAATGACTGGGAGTTGAAGCTAGATGGACAAATTCAGACTGGTAATAAGCCATTCATTTTTAAACGGGGAGTAATTAATCATCAGAACAATTTAATGGATGGACACTCCATCACTGACAATTTTAAAATGTTTTTTCTAAAAGTTAAATTCTAGGGATTATTTTGGGGAAGTTCTATGGCCTGTGCTATTGAGGAGGTCAAACTAGTGTATCACAGTGGTCCCTGCTGACCCTAGGATCTATGAACTGCTGGGTCCCATGTGCTTCTAAGCCCATTGAGTCTGGACAGAGTCTAGTCACACTTTCTAGTTCTAGGGCTCAGACCCCTTTGTCTAAGCCCTTCCTTGGGGTGTCTATAGTCCATCTACCCTAAATTCCAAAACCCGTGCCTCAGACAGCCCGAGCCCTCCCATACTCCCTCAATATTCCACTTAGCTGTGGGCACTTTGACTTTAGTTCAACCCCTTTGGGATAACATGGCAAGAAAGCAAGGAACACAGGACTAGCAAAGGAATGTCTTATCCACAGTGACTTTACTCTTAAGGTACTTGAGGGCTACAGATTTATGAAAATAACAGCAGTCATGAGACGTATCCCCCCATGCTTAATTTCACCTCTTCTGAGAGTCTGAGGTTGTCATAAATATAAAGGGAAGGGTAACCACCTTTCTGTATACTGTGCTATAAAATCCCTCCTGGCCAGAGGCAACATCCTGTTACCTGTGAAGGGTTAAGAAGCTCAGCTAACCTGGCTGGCACCTGACCCAAAGGACCAATAAGAAGACAAGATACTTTCAAATCTTGGGAAGGGTCGGGAAGGTTTTGTTTGTGCTCTTTGTTTACGTGTTTGTTCTCTCTTGGGACTGAGAGAGGCCAGACAGAAATCCATCTTCTCCAACCCATCCTAATCCAAGTCTCCAATATTGCAACAAATATAGGTAAGCCAGGCAAGGCAGATTAGTTCATCTTTTGGTTTATGTGAATTTTCCCTGTGTTAAGAGGGAGGTTTATTCCTGTTTTATGTAACTTTAAGGTTTTGCCCAGAGGGGGATCCTCTGTTTTGAATCTGAATACCCTGTAAAGTATTTTCCATCCTGATTTTACAGAGATGATTTTACCTTTCTTTTTTTTTAATAAAATCCTTCTTTTAAGAACCTGACTGATTTTTCCATTGTTCCAAGATCCAGGGGTTTGGGTCTTTGATGATTTTGTAACCAATTGGTTAGGCTATTATCCTCAAGCCTCCCCAGGAAAGCGTGTGTGTAGGGCTTGGGGGGATATTTTGGGGGAAAGACGTCTCCAAGTGGTCTGTGTCCCTGTTCTTTGTTTAACATGCTTGGTGGTGGCAGCATACTGTTCAAGGACAAGGCAAAGTTTTTACCTTGGGGAAGTTTTTAACCTAAGCTAGTAAGAATAAGCTTAGGGGGTCTTTCATGAGGGTCCCCACATCTGTACCTTAGAGTTCAGAGTGGGGAAGGAACCCTGACAGAGGTCTGTTAGCATTTCCAGATAGGCAGAGTCCCTCCTGCCCTCCCATTCCTTCAAGCTCTTTGGTTATTGAGGGGATGGGTGCCCCCCTCACCATTCAGAGAAGCATCAACTTAAATAGAGTCTCTCTCTGTTTGTTATGCATCTAGGCCAGGGGTCGGCAAACTACGGCCCGGGGGCCACATCCAGTCCTCCAGCCATTTTAATCTGTCCCTCGAGCTTCCTCGGGGGAGTAGGGTCGGGGTCCTGGCCCACTCTGCATGGCTCCCAGAAGCAGCAGCATGTCCCCCCCTCCACATCTCCTACACGTAAGGGCAGCTAGGGGGCTCCCCACGCTGCCCCCTCCCCAAGCACTGTCCCCACAGCTCCCATTAGCTGGGATCTGCAGCCAATGGGAGCTGCAGGAGCAGTGCCTGTGGACAAGGCAGCGTGCAGAGCCGCCTGGCTGCACCTCCTCATAGGAGCTGGAAGGGAGACATGCCACTGTTTCTGGGAGCTTCTTGAGGTAAGTGCCACCCAGAGCCTGCCCCCTGGCCTCCTCCCATGCCCCCAACCCTCTGCCCCAGCCCTGATCCCCCCCTCTGAACCCCTCAGTTCCAGCCCGGAGCACCCTCTTGAACTCCCAACCCCTCATCCCTAGCCCCACCCCAAAGCCCACACCCACAGCTAGAGCTCTCCCACCTTTTCATACTCAATCCCCAATTTCATGAGCATTCATGGCCCTCCATACAATTTCCATACCCATATGTGGCCCTCGAACCAAAAAGTTTGCCCACCCTGATCTAGGCTGAGAGGCTGCAGATCCATCAGCCATGTTGGAGCCCTTGTATAGGAAATCCATTGTTGCATGGGTTTGGGCAAACATAAGAGATTTCTCTGTGATGGCTTCTCACTGACAGTCCTTCAGTTGGGTTTCAAGTGTTCTTCCTGGGCAGAGCACCCATCTGCAATGCATTACAATAACATGCCTTGGGTGAAGTTAAAGAAGAGTTCAGCATAGAATACAAAATGGAGGTTATAATCTGTTATCAATATATCCCACTCTGGTATGTAAATGACCTAGAATTCATTTTAAAATCATGTGTGACAATTTCATGCTATTTTATTTATCTTTCAAATATTATTTCAAAATATTTAACTAAGTTTTAATGCATGTGATATCTTCCCATTGTTTTTCTTCAATAAGGAGTCCACAGTTTTATGACACCATGCAAAATGGCTCAGGCACTCATTTGAACTACTCAACTGTGTGCTGTTTTATTCAGCTTTATCAACATGCTTTTTCATGACTCTATTTTAGATATTTGGGGCAGATTTTAGCTCTCTCAATTATATGTTTGCTCTGTTGACATTAAGTACCTGATATATAACTGTATGCAAATGGGCCTACTATATTGAGAACATAAGAGAACAGTGGACTGCATCTCCCTTCAAAATAACCCCTTTAACATATCAAATTTTAAAATACATTACAATTCATTGTGATGTATATAAACATTTACATATTTATAAATTTTTCAGAACTCCACTGTCATCTACTGAAAAATTCATACTCCCAGCTTTGTCATTGAAGACTCATATTCCACTAGTGCAAATTGATATCTGTTAAGTCATGACTTTATTATATTAAAGACACAGGGAAAATGTAAGCCCACTTAAGGCCCTGTCTACACTGCCAAGTTTCTGGACTGTAACTCCCGAGGTGTACACACTGCCAAGCCACATAGTGAAGAAACCGTGTAGTTGTAGCACTTTAAAATACCCACCCCAACAACAGCCATGCAGCTTTCTGCACCAGGGCTACAGCCCTGCGATGCCAGTGTAGACACCATGGTGATTACAGCGCCAAGACTGGCCTCTAGGAGATGTCCCACAAGGCCTGTTCTCACCTCTCTGGTCATCGGTTTGAACTCTACTGCCCTGCCCTCAGGTGACCAACTGTCATCCCCACCCTGTAAATTCCTTTGGAAATTTGAAAGTCCCCTTCCTGTTTACTCAGTGATGCATGCCACGGTCTCAGTGCATCTTTCCAGGTGGCCACGCCTTCTCCATTCACCAGGCGATCCCCTGCTTCGAGAAATACCGAGCTGCTGGACCTCATCGGCATTTGGGGATAGGAGGCAGTGCAGTCACAGCTGAGCTCCAGGCATCAGAATTATGATACCTATGGACAGATTTCTAGATGCACAATAGAAAAGGGCCATGACCGGGACACATTGCATTGCAGAGTCAAAGTGAAGGAGCTGCAGAATGCCTACCACAAGGTGCGATGCTGCGCCCGTGAGCTGCCGGTTCTACAAAGAGCTGGATGCAATATTTGGCGGTGACACTACATTTACTGCAAAGGCCCTTGTGGATACTTCATTGGCTCATGTGCCAGTCAAGAGTGGACTAATCCAGGAGGAGGAAATCTTGGACAAGGATTTGGAGGGCGAGGGGGACCCAGAGGCAGAGGATGACTCAGAGGCCAGAGATGCATGCAGACAGGAGATCTTTTCTACCCCAGAGGAGCCTAGCCAGTCACAGTTGCCGGAGCTTGGTGAAGCGGAAACAGGAGAGGAGGCCCCTGGTAAATGGATCAGATTTTGGGAATCTCTGAAGTGAGTTTTTGGGGGCAAGAGGGTTGCAGAAATCAGGCTTGTCTCCCAGCACATGCCTAGCATGAGTGGTGGAACGGCTGTTGATTGACTCCCTCAGTTCATGGGAATCTCCCTCAGAGATCTCCAGGAAACTCTCATGGAGATACTGGGCAATCCACTGCCGCAGGTTCCTCAGCAGAGTTGCTTTGTTTCTTACCCCATTAACGGTAACTTTCCAGTTCCACTGTGCTGTCATGGGGAGGGGAGCACTGCTACACACAGGTGAGCTGCATAGGGGACAGGGCGGAAGCCGCAGCCTTGGAGAAGACCCTCCCTTGATTCCCTGCTCACCCTCAGCAGCGAAATTACAAGTGCATTACAAGCTCTGCAATCCCAAGCATAGCAACAAATATTAGTGTCTTTCAGCTTTAAATTGCTGCCTTAAGGCATCCTTGATCCGTATGGCCTCACGCTGTGCCCCTCTAATAGCCCTGGTCTCTGGCTGTTCAAACTCAGCCTCCAGGTGCTGAACCTCTGTGGTCCAGCCTTGAGTGAAGCTTTCACCCTTCCCTTCACAGATATTATGGAGCATACAGCACGTGGCTATAAGCATAGGAATATTGTCATTGGCCAGGTCCAGCTTCCCATAGAGGCATTGCCAGAGGGCTTTTAAACGGCCAAAAGAATACTCAACAGTCATTCTGCAATTGCTCAGCCTGTTGTTGAATCGCTACTTGTTGCTCTCAAGTTGCCCCATGTATGGCTTCATAAGCCACGGCATTAAAGGGTATGCTGGGTCTCCCAGGATGACAGTGGGCATTTCAACTTCCCCTACAGTGATCTTCCGGTCTGGGAAGAAAGTCCCTGCTTGCAGCTTCTTGAACAGGCCAGTGTTCCGAAAGATGCATGCATCATTCTGTGTTAATGTCTGAAATGCCTATGGTGATCCACAACCACCTGGAGAACCATTCAGAAATACTTCTTGTGATTAATGTACTTGGTGGCTAAGTGGTCTGGTGCCAGAATTGGACGAGAGGAAAGTGATCAGGAACAGTCAGCATGGATTCACCAAGGGAAAGTCATGCCTGACTAATTGCCTTCTATGATGAGATAACTGGTTCTGTGGATGAAGGGAAAGCAGTGGACTTGTTATTCCTTGACTTTAGCAAAGCTTTTGACATGGTCTCCCACAGTATTCTTGTCAGCAAGTTAAAGAAGTATGGGCTAGATGGATGCACTACAAGGTGGGTAGGAAGTTGGCTAGATTGTCGGGCTCAACGGGTAGTGATCAATGGCTCCATGTCTAGCTGGCAGCCGGTTTCTAGCGGAGTGCCCCAAGGGTCGGTCCTGGGGCTGGTTTTGTTCAATATCTTCATAAATGATCTGGAGGATGGTGTGGATTGCACTCTCAGCAAGTTTGTGGATGACACTAAACTGGGAGGAGTGGTAGATACACTGCAGGGTAGGGATAGGATACAGAGGGACCTAGACAAATTGGAGGATTGGGCCAAAAGAAATCTGATGAGGTTCAACAAGGACAAGTGCAGAGTCCTGCACTTAGGATGGAAGAATCCAATGCACCGCTACAGACTAGGGACTGAATGTCTAGGCAGCAGTTCTGCAGAGAAGGACCTAGGGGTGACAGTGGACGAGAAGCTGGATATGAGTTAGTGTGCCCTTGTTGCCAAGAAGGCCAATGGCATTTTGGGGTGTATAAGTAGGGGCATTGCCAGCAGATTGAGGGACGTGATCATTCCCCTGTATTCGACACTGGTGATGCCTCATCTGGAGTACTGTGTCCAGTTTTGGGCCCCACACTACAAGAAGGATGGGGAAAAATTGGAGAGAGTCCAGCAAAGGGCAACAAAAATGATTAGGGGTCTGGAACACATGACTTATGAGGAGAGGCTGAGGGAACTGGGATTGTTTAGTCTACGGAAGAGAAGAATGAGGGGGGATTTGATAGCTGCTTTTAACTACCTGAAAGGTGGATCCAAAGAGGATGGATCTAGTCTATTCTCAGTGATAGCAGACGACAGGTCAAGGAGTAATGGTCTCAAGTTGCAGTGGGGAAGATTTAGGTTGGATATTAGGAAAACTTTTTCACTAGGAGGGTGGTGAAACACTGGAATGCGTTACCTAGGGAGGTGGTGGAATCCCCTTCCTTAGAAGTTTTTAAGGTCGGGCTTGACAAAGCCCTGGCTGGGGTGATTTAGTTGGGGATTTGTCCTGCTCTGGGCAGGGGGTTGGACTAGATGACCTCCAGAGGTCCTTTCCAACTCTGATATTCTATGATTCTATGAATATGCATGCCATCTATCGCCCCTCTTCAATTAGGGAAGCCCATTTGTGCAAAGCCATCCAAAATGTCATGCACATTGCCCAGAATCACGGTTATTTCAGAGCAGGATGCGATTAATGGCTCCAAACACTTCCATCAACACGAGTCCAATGGTTGACTTTCCCACTCCGAACTGGTTAGCAATCGATTGGTAGCAGTCTGGAGTAACCAGCTACCACAGTACAATTGCCATGCACTTCTACGACAGGGCAGTTCTCATTCTCGTGTCCTTGCACTGCAGGGCTGGGACAAGCTCATCATAGTTCCATGAATGTGGCTTTCCTCATCCAAAAGTTCCGCAGCAACTGCTTGTCATCCCAGAGGTGCATCACAATGTAATCCCACCACTCAGTGCTTGTTTCCCGAGCCCAAAAGCAGTGTTCCGCTGTGGACAGAACCTCCGTGAATGCCACAAGCAACCTCGTGTCATAGTTACTACGCGTGGCGAGATCAATGTCGCACTCCTCTTTCCTTTGTAGTTTAAGGAATAACTCCACTGCCACTCGTGATGTGTTAGTCAGAGCAAGCAGCATTCTGGTCAACAGCTTGGGATCCATTCCTGCAGCCCAAAGAGGCTGGGTGCGCAGTACACAAACTGTTGAATGATGACGCCAAATACAGACAGAAGCACGGAGATTTCTGGGATGTGAAGCAATGCATCATGGGCATTGGGACAGGACCCAGGATGCCCCGTCCACCTTCACACAAGTCTTAGTGGCAGAGGTGCTCTGTGGGATAGCTGCCCAGTGTGCACCACTCCGAATACCGCTACAAGTGCCGTGAGTGTGAACATGCTATTGCACAGGCAGCTGATAGTGTGAACACACAATAGCGGTTTCCCTTCAATGCTCTCTGAGCGGCGCTGTAACTGCCGGTGCTGTAACTTTGCCAGTGTAGATGTGCCCTTAATCTCATTAAGAGCCTGCTTTTTTTCAAAAGGGCAGAAGTTCAGGGTGCTACACAATTGTAAGCCAAACTTAATGCATGTTCCTCCTATAATGGCTGTGTTCACAAATACCCACATTGCATGAAGTAGCAGCCAATTATTGTAGTATCTGTTAAGCCCTGACAAAGTACTCAGTTATGCATAAGATATAAGTATCAAAACAGTCCCTGCTTCAAATGCTTACAGGCATGTAATTTGCATATGCAAATATAATTACAATAATTGCATGCTTAAATTAGTCATGTAATTGTGTGCATATCTTGAGTTTTTGCCCTTTTGAAAAATCAGGCCTAAACATCTGTCAGACCCAAGTTCTCACTCACCATTTTGGGTGGTTATCTTGGCTGTTCAGAAGAAGTTTGCTTTAAAAGCTACATTTTTGCTCAGATTTGCTTTTACACCAGTGAAAAGGAAGCTTCTAGAAGAGCTGAGATATTTTTCTCTTTCTAAAGAAGGCACCAAAGATGACCACTGCTGTCAGGCTTTTTTTTTTTTTTTTTAAATGCAGTAATCGCCACTGTTATATTTCACGATGGGGTCCTCACCTACCCATTGCAATTCACCATTGTTTATTTCATCTGATTCCCTAAGAGGGACAAATAGAAGACCTACTCCTCACTCATGCAGACTCCACTGGAGCACCTTTGCTAGGCAGGTCCTGGTTAGACACTTTCCTTCACTACTGTGCTATTTCTCTGACATTGTTTCAGCTATAAAGGTTGCAGAAGACTGGTCCTACTCATCTTCCCACCCCCATGGGCCACCATTTTTCTGTGTCAGCCTTCCAAAGATGGTAGGATACAGACAGCGGAAGGGACAATGAATTACCATGTCCTTCCCCTAATAGGGAAAACTCCAGTCTCAGAGCCCTGTGAAATCTCAACCATTGCTCCCCTCACAGACTTGTGCTGGACATCACTTGAAGAGTTGATACTACAAGACTCACTATTCCTGGAAATCGTGCTGATCCAAATGTGCTGTTTCCTGGGCATTCAGAGTAAAGCACTCCATTGCTTTTGCTCCATTACATCCCTTGTTACTATCTGCCCATTCTTAGTAGCAGCAGCAGAATTATGGCCTCTAGATGCAGTCGCAATCAAAGATCTAGGCCGCATGCTAGGGATTATATATACACACTGAAGAGATGGTCCTTTGTCCCAAAGACTTTATAATCTAAATGGAAGATAGGATGAACACAAAAAAACAGATCAGTGGGAGCCAAAGATAAGTTATGATCAGTGTGATAAGCAGAAACTAATTGCCTATCCACTGTCAAGAACTGTATAGACCGCATGTTAGAAACGGCTGAAGTTTGCTTCACAGAAAAAACAAACAAACAAACAAAAAGTAGTGAAATTAGAGGAAATGAGCTCTCCTTCAGTGCAGAGTGGTTTGTATTCTTTGCACCAATGTGCTGGAATAGCTCTCACATCAGGCTTTACTAGCAGTGCTGATCTGAAAGTGAATATTGTGGGAAGAGTGGAGGAAAGCACATGTAGGACCAATATTCAACAATGGAAAAAAGGGTGATTCCAGCCACGTATTGTCCTGTATGTCTAACCTCTGTTCCCAGTAAAATAATGGAACAAATACTGAGAGCCTCCCCCTAAAAGAAACAAAACAAAACACTCAGTTGATAATGGAGCTCTGAGCAATACATAACATTGGTTCATCGAGAATAATCTCTTACCAGGCACATCTGATTGCTTATTCTGAGTACGTCCAAAACTAGTAGATGAAGGGAAAATTCTAAATGTAATATTGCAACTTCAGTACAACATTTGATTATGTCATGAAAATCTTACTCATAATTAATCAAAATTAGCTTAGATATCAACATTGCTTCTGAATTGGGCTGAAAGAACATAAATAAGGATTACTGATAGATAGGAATATATCAACTTGGATATTGGCATAAACAAGGGACTCTGTTTACATTTGGCCTTCCTTAACATCTACATTTATGATCTAGAACTCAGATATTACGGGAAAGCAGTAATACCAAGAGACTTTGGTGTGATTGTGGACAGCAAGTTGGACATGACATCAAAAAAGTCCAATCTTTGCATAGGCAAAGCACAACAAAGAAATATTATAGTCCCTCTAAAAGTGTCTGGTGCACCCACTCCTCGGATACTGTGTTCAGCTCTTGACACTTTGTTGAAGAGATACAAAAATTGGAGAGAGATTTCAAAATGCACAACAAAGATGGTTAGAAGACCGAAAAGACTGGTTTGCAAGGAAAGGTGTAGAGAGTAAAGTATAGTTTGGCTAAGCAATGCTGCATTCTGATGGTTGTATGTATGCTGTCAGGTTGGCCTTCCAAATGATAAATGTTCAGGATCCTGGTAAAGGAACCAAATAATCAGATACTAGAAGCTCTCAGGACTTTCTTTGGGGGGATTAAAGCCATATGATAAATATTCCCAATTAGTCCTGAATGCACAAAAGGAGTTAGGCATTGACAAGCTGAGCGCTCACTTTAGGTGTGGCAGATCCCTTCTTCCCCTCAGGTGGGGGAGAGAGGGGGCAGGTCTTGAGCCAGGGCTCCCCGACACCCCAAACGAGTATCCTAGCCACTGGGCTAAAAGTTATGAGGATGGGCATTGTCATCAACCTCCTTCTTCCCCGCCCCTGGGCTGTTGTGTAAATTCACCTGAAGGGCCCTGTCCAATAGGCAGACCTAGAGCATGCCTACCAGATCAGTCCCTGCATATCTTCCTTTGGTTTTTGAATTGCAATGTGGGTTAGGTAGAAGATAGGGATAAAGAAGCAGAAACATAGGACCCTAGGGAACTTTTAATGTAAAAAGTTAGGTATTGAGTTAAAATGCCTGTGGGGTTCTGTGGGAGTCCTGTGCATCACAGTGGTCCCCAAACAGGGATTAGGTACTTTTGTGCATTCTGGTACAAGTCCTTAATGACGGATTATCCAGCCAAAAGGGTAATACATGGCTTACCCACTACTACCTTTTAACATTTATGCTGTTATCCTAGCTCTTCGTCTTCCCATGAATGGCTAGAAAGAGGGAAGGTGGCTAGCCAGGAACAGTATTTCTATCAAAACCTGTTGAACCTAAACATGATTGCTTTGGGGACAGCAGTCCTATTCTAAACCACTTAGCCTTAATTGACAATTCTGCCTCCAGCATTAGGATTTAGCTTGTCTGTTAGCATTATACTAGTAACCCAAGTGTCAGTAACTAATGAAAACTAATGAGCCTTGGCTGAGGACAAATCCGAAGGCCTATGAATTTCTCTTGTCAGGAAGAATAAAAAAAAAGTCACAAAGGATCAACATTCAGAAGTGTGTGCTCTCTCCTATCTTGAAGAGTATATTACACACGTAGTCCTAGAAGGGCTCAGAGAGACTCTTTTCATTTCAGCTGATGGTCATATAAGTCCAATAAGTTCAGGTCGTGAATTAAATCTGACTAAAAATTCAGGCCTAGGTCCTAATTCAACTCACATTGATGGAAAAATTCTCATGGACTTTGATGGGGACTGATTAGGTCCCTAGACATTTCAAGTATGAAGCTCATTGTTTGAGAGAGGCAGCGGCTTCTGGTGCAGTGAGCAGAAGATGTGATATAGCCATAGCTTTTTCTGTGGGCCTTTGTTTGGAATATTAACTGGTGTGGACAAATAACAAGTCTCAAGTACTAGAAGGGGGAAGATTCCCCAATAATGAAAAATATAGTGGTTGCCATTAAACTTTCAGCATATACCCAGAGTTACCACACAATGGTTTCTGAAATACAATAGTTTAACTATACTCAAAAGTAACTGAGGTACATCAGACAACTTGTAACTTGACAACTGGTAAGGTAACTTGAGGGAAATGGTGCCTTTTAGTGGCATTCACTGCTTTCTGACTTGTGGATGTCTTATTCCCCCCGCATTGTGCAATTGCATAGTTTCCCCATGGCAGCTACAGCAATTGCTTACAGTTATGTATTGCTGCCATCTTTTAATGTGGTTCAGCAGCTGGACACAAGTGGAGCTTGTGATGCTGGCAGACCAGGGGCCAGTTCATGCCAAGGCTCCACTGAACACTGACAAAGCGCTACTTGTGTCCAGCTGCTGGCAACCAGTCTGGCTTATCTCTGTGTTAGTATTGTTTGAATGTGTTTGGCATCTAGACCTTATGACTAGTGTACAATGCTGCATGCATTAATCTCACTTAACCTCTGTATCCCCTGGTATAAAGTTATATTGAATGTTTACATTATAAAACTCACCAAACAGGAAAAAGAAACATTGATTAAGGCAAAGTGCTCACCCTGCATACAAGAAAGCAAATGAGGCATTGTGTAGCATCCAAGGACAGATACCTTGTTGATTGCATTCTTCACTCCCTCCAGCAAGGGAAGACCTGTGTATGAATTCATCCCATCAGTTTGGATTCTGGGGTGAAGGGAATAAAAAACCTTTACAAGGAGCAACTTGGATTTTCATGCTTTCTAGATTCTGAGGAGCAAAGGTTTCTACAATCTACATACCACACAGACTATGCTGACAGCTTGTGCCTCACGCTCTCAAAGAAACTGCGGAATCACCTGATCAAGATCCTCTACAGCAAACAGGGAAAGATTAAGAATGAGCTCTCAAAAATGGATACTCTCATAAAGAACCAACCTTCCACACAAACTTCCTCGTGGCTGGATTTTACTAACACTAGACAAGCCATTTACAACGCACACTTTGCTTCTCTGCAAAAGAAAAAAGACACTAAACTTTCTAAACTACTACATGCTACAAGGGGCCACAGCAATGGTTCCCTCACCCCACCTAGCAATATTGTTAACCTATCCAACTATACTCTCAGCCCAGCAGAAGCAGCTGTTCTATCTCGGGGCCTCTCCTTCTGCCCCTCCACACCCACGAACATGATACAGTTCTGTGGTGACCTAGAATCCTATTTTCGACGTCTCCGTCTCAAGGAATATTTCCAAAATACCTCTGAACAACATACTAATCCACAGAGGTCTCCCTGCCAACACTACAGAAAGAGGGATTCTAGATGGACTCCTCCTGAAGGTCGAAACAGCAGACTGGACTTCTACATAGAGTGCTTCCGCCGACGTGCACGGGCTGAAATTGTGGAAAAGCAGCATCACTTGCCCCATAACCTCAGCCATGCGGAACGCAATGCCATCCACAGCCTCAGAAACAACTCTGACATCATAATCAAAAAGGATGACAAAGGAGGTGCTGTTGTCATCATGAATAGGTCGGAATATGAACAAGAGGCTGCTCGGCAGCTCTCCAACACGAGTTTCTACAAGCCATTACCCTATGATCCCACTGAGAGTTACCAAAAGCAACTACAGCATTTGCTTAAGAAACTTCCTGAAAAAGCACAAGATCAAATCCGCACAGACACACCCCTGGAACCCCGACCTGGGATATTCTATCTACTACCCAAGATCCATAAACCTGGAAATCCTGGGCGCCCCATCATCTCAGGCATTGGCACCCTGACAGCAGGATTGTCTGGCTATGTAGACTCCCTCCTCAGGCCCTACACTACCAGCACTCCCAGCTACCTTCGAGACACCACTGACTTCCTGAGGAAACTTCAATCCATCGGTGATCTTCCTGATAACACCATCCTGGCTACTATGGATGTAGAAGCCCTCTACACCAACATTCCACACAAAGATGGACTACAAGCCGTCAAGAACACTATCCCCGATAATGTCACGGCTAACCTGGTGGCTGAACTTTGTGACTTTGTCCTTACCCATAACTATTTCACATTTGGGGACAATGTATACCTTCAGATCAGCGGCACTGCTATGGGTACCCGCATGCCCCCACAGTATGCCAACATTTTTATGGCTGACTTAGAACAACGCTTCCTCAGCTCTTGTCCCCTAACGCCCCTACTCTACTTGCGCTATATTGATGACATCTTCATCATCTGGACCCATGGAAAAGAAGCCCTTGAGGAATTCCACCATGATTTCAACAATTTCCATCCCACCACCAACCTCAGCCTGGTCCAGTCCACACAAGAGATCCACTTCCTGGACACTACAGTGCTAATAAACAATGGCCACATAAACACCACCCTATACCGGAAACCTACTGACCGCTATTCCTACCTGCATGCCTCCAGCTTTCACCCTGACCACACCACACGATCCATCGTCTACAGCCAAGCTCTGCGATACAACCGCATTTGCTCCAACCCCTCAGACAGAGACAAACACCTACAAGATCTCTGTCAAGCTTTCTTACAACTACAATACCCACCTGCAGAAGTAAAGAAACAGATTGATAGAGCCAGAAGAGTTCCCAGAAGTCTCCTACTACAGGACAGGCCTAACAAAGAAAATAACAGAACGCCACTAGCCGTCACCTTCAGCCCCCAACTAAAACCCCTCCAACGCATTATTAAGGATCTACAACCTATCCTAAAGGATGACCCAACACTCTCACAAGTCTTGGGAGACAGGCCAGTCCTTGCCTACAGACAGCCCCCCAACCTGAAGCAAATACTCACCAACAACCACATACCACACAACAGAACCACTAACCCAGGAACTTATCCTTGCAACAAAGCCCGTTGCCAATTGTGCCCACATATCTATTCAGGGGACACCATCACAGGGCCTAATAACATCAGCCACACTATCAGAGGCTCTTTCACCTGCACATCCACCAATGTGATATATGCCATGCAATGCCCCTCTGCCATGTACATTGGTCAAACTGGACAGTCTCTATGTAAAAGAATAAATGGACACAAATCAGATGTCAAGAATTATAACATTCATAAACCAGTCGGAGAACACTTCAATCTCTCTGGTCACGCAATCACAGACATGAAGGTCGCTATCTTAAAACAAAAAAACTTCAAATCCAGACTCCAGCGAGAAACTGCTGAATTGGAATTCATTTGCAAATTGGATACTATTAATTTAGGCTTAAATAGAGACTGGGAGTGGCTAAGTCATTATGCAAGGTAGCCTGTTTCCTCTTGTTTTTTCTTACCCCCCCCCACCCCCCAGATTCTCTGGTTTAACTTGGATTTAAACTTGGAGAGTGGTCAGTTTAGATGAGCTATTACCAGCAGGAGAGTGAGTTTGTGTGTGTATGGGGGTGGGGGTGGGGATGTGAGAAAACCTTGATCTATGCAGGAAATAGCCCGACTTGATTATGTAAAGAGTTGTCACTTTGGATGGGCTAGCACCAGCAGGAGAGTGAATTTGTGTGGGGGGGTGGAGGGTGAGAAAACCTGGATTTGTGCTGGAAATGGCCCACCTGTTGATCACTTTAGATAAGCTATTACCAGCAGGACAGTGGGGTGGGAGGAGGTATTGTTTCATATTCTCTGTGTGTATATAAAGTCTGCTGCAGTTTCCACGGTAAACATCTGATGAAGTGAGCTGTAGCTCACGAAAGCTCATGCTCAAATAAATTGGTTAGTCTCTAAGGTGCCACAAGTACTCCTTTTCTTTTTGCGAATACAGACTAACACGGCTGTTCCTCTGAAAACTAAACATAAGCAAGAGATACAAATGCTGCTTGGCATGGCCAGACCCAAAGGACATATAGAGCTGCTTATATTACCTTTTTAAATCCAAGACTGTCATGTGGGTGTATGTTTACCTGTTTTAACCTTGTAAATAACTCATTTCTTTTTCATAGTTGATATATCTTTATTTTTTTTTTACAGGATTGGCTACAGGAGACACAATGGACCTGGGATAAGTGACTGGTCCTTTGGGACTGGGAGTAACCTGAATATTGTGATGTTCAGTATAAGTGACCATCTATCACATAGTCCAACTTGCCTGGGTAGTAAGATAGACTGAAGTGCCCAAGGGGACTGTCTGCAACTCCATGGAAAGATTGTTATAGGTCTTTATGAGTTCACACTTGTTACTGGGTTAGTGAAATCTAATGATAGAAGATAAGAACCAGGGCAAAACCTCCAAATTGTGACTGTCTGCCTTGAGGTTGGCACTGAAGGGCATGAGCCTACTCCAGACAGCTTGATAGGGGACTATGTGATCAGCCAGCTTTCTAATGACAAACAGCTAATGCTCTGTGAGCCACCCATGGTCCATGTGCTACAGTTTGGGAACTGCTGCTATTAAAATATAATTCTTACTACTGAAAAAGAGAAGCACCTTTTCAGGATAATCAACAGAAACACAAACTTCAGCTGAACTCATACTATACACAATCTAAGGCCCCAGTTCAGGCAAGCGTGTGCTTGGGACTTAAGAACATAATTTTAAATGTGTGGTTAAGCACCCTTCCAGGATATGGTGCTTTTCTGACTCAGGGCCTAATGAAGTAGAGATATCACATAAGACAGACCTTATAAATAATTGTCAGCATGCAACTGTAAATTTTAAAAATTGCTATCACTTTAATTTGTTCAGAGTTAGAAATAATTGTGTTGATGGTTCTTGAAGTGTATTTCAAGGCACATAAGCAATTATATTACACATGGTAATATTTCACTGCTGAATCTATCAGCTAGCAGCTGGATTTCTTACAAACATAAGAGTGTGAATATGAAAGTTACTAGAACTAACCATCTGCTGAAAAAGATTATTTCAAATAAAATAAACAGTAGATTTTAAAATGTAATTTGTCACCATATTAAACTGTTGACACGAGTGAGGGTATAAACTTTACCAAAAAGTTATATAACTTGCATGATTATGTCTAAAAAAGTTTGGACTTGTGATTGGTTTTAACTTCAAACCCTCACTTTTTCAGCCTGATATACTACTCTAGTCTCATTTAACCCTTTAGATAGATACTGTTGCCAATTTTTGAGCTGAATGTCTAGTCAAAGTTCAGGGCCACAGAGATATTCTAGTTGGACGTCAACAATGATGGAGTCTGGTGTTTTCTTTGATGCAATCTTGTTTATTTACAAGGAATATACAAAGTCCTGCTTCTCCTAACACAGAAGGAACCAACTACAAAAAGGACACAGCCCCAAGCTTCTTTAGTCAACAGACCCCAAAACTCTGTCTAGCTTTTCCAAAGTCATATAGTGTTCACAGGCTGCTGCTTAGCTCACTTGATTTTTAGCTGTCTCTCTCTTCTTAGTTTGTGTGTTTGCCCTTCTCTTGTCCCTCTGCCCCCAAAACACATTTACCCAAAGCAATACTCAGCAAAAGCTCTTCCTTACATACAATCCCAAACTCCTGGGCATCCTCTATTACAGTGTTTCTCAAACTTTTGTACTGGTGACCCCTTTCACACAGCAAACCTATGAGTGTGACCCCCCTTATAAATTAAAAATGTTTTTTTTTATTTAACACTATTATAAATTCTGGAGGCAAAGCGGGGTTTGGGGGTGGAGGCTGACAGCTCACGACCCCCCATGTAATAACCTTGTGACCGCCTGAGGGGTCAAGACCCCCAGTTTGAGAACCCCTGCTCTATTAGATCTTGTTTTAGGTGGGGCCCCTTAACTGTCTCACAACCCTCTTAACTGAAGGGTGTGTTCACACATCAATTTCAATGAGGTTTTTATTCAACCCAGAACAAGGTTTAATCCAGCTCATAATAATACATTTCCATGGGTAGTTCCCATTGGCCTCAATGGGAGGTGTGGGCCATTCATATCTGAAGGCAGACTTTGCCACTGTAGTTGTTCCCCAAGTTTATACTGAAGAACAAAAAAATATGGTGTTGTCTCCTTAGAAACCACTGTTGTCTCCAGAGGTGGAATGCAGAACCCATAAGGTTCCTTAGAGGTCAGGACTCCCAAGTCTCGTTTTGGATTCAATCAGTCATTCTGAATGGTCCAATGGGCTTGGTAATATAAAAACAAATTTTACTTATGTAAAAATATCCCTTGTTCTTTAGAATTCTATGTAATTTAAGATTGTGAGATGAGATTTGATGGTTGCCTAAATGTGGCATGTTGACTCAGGAAGCTTTTATAGTGATAGCACTACCTCAGGCGCTCAGCATAGGGCTGAGTGTGGTAGAAATGCCTAGAAAGAGAAATATCTAGCTCAATGGAAGGACTTTGGATAACACTATCTGCTTAAGAAAAAAATCATACATTTTTGATTGGCCCTTACATAGTATTTAAGACATTGGCTAGCACTTTTGTTGGTAAAACTTATGTCATTCCAGGGTGTGAAAAAAAAATCCACACCTGACAAACATAAGTTACATCAGTAGACGCACGAGTGTGGAGAGTGCTATGTTGGTGGGAGAGCTCTCTCCTGTCGGCATAGAACAGCTCCATGGTATAGCTGTGCCGCTGGAAGGTCTCTAGCGTAGACATTTTAAAATGGCATGAACAAGTAACATCACAACCACTTCCGTAAGTGGTTCCAAACCCCAAAAAGGAGAGTATGATTAGTCATAGCAAACTGAAAAATCTATTTGCCAAACAAAAGTATATTATTGATACTCAGCCTGGGAGAAATTCTAACATTCCACCGAGAGCATTGGAGTAAGGAGATACCCTGGCTTTTCCTTAGTCATGGTTGCATAAATATCCCAGGAGGTGTAGAAAAAGAATCTGGATTCATGATGTTAAAAATATCGTTCATATCTATAGCTGTCATTTTTGAGACTTATGCCTAGGACCCTACCAAATTCATGGCCATGAAAATCACATCATGGACCATGAAATCTGTGCATGCTTTTACCCTATACTATACAGATTACACAGGGAAGATCAGCATTTCTCAAATTTGAGGCCCTGACCTAAAAGGGAGTTGCAGCGGGGTCGCAAGTTTATTTTAGGGTGGTCGTGGTATTGCCACCCTTACTTCTGCGCTGTCTTCAGGGTTGGGCAGCTGGAGAGCAGCGTCTGTTGTCCGTGCACCCAGCTTTGAAGGCAGCATCCCGCCAGCGGCAGAGCAGAAGTAAGGGTAGCAATACCATACCATGACACCTGTACTGCTGCTGCTGCCTTCAGAGCTGGGCAGCCGGAGAGTGGCAGCTGTTGACTGAGGGCCTAGCTCTGCAGGAAGCAGAGGAAAAGTAAGCGTGGCAATACCATACCATGCCATCCTTATTTCTGTGCTGCTGCTGGTGGCAGCTCTGCCTTCAGAGCTCGGCTCCCATCCAGCAGCTGCCGCTCTCCAGCTGCCCAGCTCTAAAGGCAGAGCCGCCACCAGCCACAGTGCAGAAGGAAGGATAGCAGTACCGCAGCCCCCCAACACACACACACAATGACCTTGCAAACCCCCACAACTCCCTTTTGGGTGAGGACTTCTTCAATTACATCACCGTGACATTTCAGTTTAAATAGGTTGAAATCTTGAAATTTATTATTTTTAAATTGACCAAAATGGATCATGAATTTGGTAGTGCCCTACTTATGCCCAATGGCTAAAGACATTTTCATAATTGTCTTATTCATTTTATTAAAAGTCCTTTCCATATCTATAATCACAAAGACATTGCACATAATTTTAGCAAAGTCTTGAATTAAAAATCTCCCTTAAGTTCTACTCCTGGCTTTTACAGTTGAAGTTAAATTGTAGCTTTATACATACTGTGATAGACCCAAGCCAGTTGGGTACAGCAGAGTATCAGAAGGCAGATATACTGGCCACTGGATTAACAGTTTTTGGTTTCCTGGCTGACCAGAGCAGGGACTGCTCCAGGCTAATGAGAACACCTGACTCCAGTTAACCTGCAAAGAGTCAGGGTGAGGCCATTAAGCTAATGTGTCTACCTGACTCTAATTAAGGTCCCTCTGATATTATAAAAGGGCTGTCAAGGTTCCTTCCCCACTCTGAACTCTAGGGTACAGATGTGGGGACCTGCATGAAAGACCCCCTACGCTTATTCTTACCAGCTTAGGTTAAAACTTCCCCGAGGTACAAACTTTTACCTTTTGTCCTTGGACCTTATGCTGCCACCACCAAAGTGTTACAGAAAGAACAGGGAAAGAGCCCACCTGGAAACGTCTTTCCCCCCAAAATCCCCCCAAGCACTACACCCCCTTTTCTGGGGAAGGCTTGATAAAAATCCTCACCAATTTGCATAGGTGAACACAGACCCAAACCCTTGGATCTTAAGAACAATGAAAAATCAATCAGGTTCTTAAAAGAAGAATTTTAATTAAAAAAAAAAAGTAAAAGAATCACCTCTGTAAAATCAGGATGGTAAATACCTTACAGGGTAATCCGATTCAAAACATAGAGAATCCCTCAAGGCAAAACCTTAAGTTACAAAAAGATACAAAAACAGGAATATACATTCCATTCAGCACAACTTATTTTATCAGCCATTTAAACAAAACCGAATCTAATGCATATCTAACTAGATTGCTTACTAACTGGTCCTGGCAAAAGCAACACACAGCTAGACAGACCCTTTGTTTCCCCCGCCCCTCCAGATTTTAAAGTATCTTGTCTCCTCATTGGTCATTTTGGTCAGGTGCCAGCAAGGTTATCTTAGCTTCTTAACCCTTTATAGGTAAAAGGACTTTGTCTCTGACCAGGGGGGATTTTATAGCACTGTATGCAGAAAGGTGATTATCCTTCCCTTTATGTTTACGACAAGGGCTCGCTCCAGTCAGGCAGAGAGGAGCCAGGGAGCCAGAGGAGAGAAAGTGTAGCTGAAGGGCTGGTTAATGAAGACACCCTCAAGTCATTAGTAAGGGAGCCCTAAGGTAAGGGTGAAGAAGGGAGAAGCAGGAGAGCTGTGGGAAAGTGGCCCAGGGAAATGTAGCAACTCTGGCAGTAAAAGGTTGGCTGCCAACAGTTGCTACCATTAAGGTCCCTTGGCTGGAACCCGAGTAGAGGGCGGGCCCAGGTTCCCCCCAACCCACCACTACAGAAACACCTGCTGGGAGTGGAAAACAGGCCCCTGTCAGGACTGGAGGCTAAACTGTTTTGGCATGAGGCCATAGGAGCAACAGAGACTGTGGGAATTCTCTCACCAACCTCCATTGCTGGTTTATGATGAAAAGGGCTCAGTAGACTGTATCCCTGGCCCTAGAGAGAGAAGGGCTATGTGGAGGGTTGCAGTGAGCCTCTGAAGCTAGCATAAACCACCTGGAAGTGTGGGACCCACAGGGACAAAGTCGGAGCTCTGCCACAACTGGTGTCAGTGGTTGGATACATGATTGTTCACAGCATGGCAGAACAAAGAGATTTAAAAAAAAAGTGCACTAGGGTTTTTGGTGTTGCGTTTTTGTTTGTACCACAATGGAGGAGGTGGTGGGAGCGCTGATGCAAGCCATGGCGGCCCAGCAAGAAGCAACCCGGGCTCAGGCAATGGCGCAACAGGAGTGCATGAGGCTACAGCAGGAAACCAACCAATTATTAATGAGACAGGTGACCCAAGATCGAGCCCTCCTCCATGAGGTAATGGACCAGCTGAAGATCCTCACCACCCAGGCCCGGGGGTCCAATGGGACCTGAACCCTGAGGGCCACTGGTTGTCTGCCAAAGATGACAGCAGAGGATGATGTAGAGGCATATCTCCTCTCATTTGAAAGGTCTGCTCAGCATGAGGCATGGCCCCAGGACCAGTGGGCCAGCATTCTCACCCCTTTTTTGTGCGGAGAGGCCCAGAAGGCATACTTTGATCTGCCCACCGAGGACGCCACTGACTATTCCTGACTGAGGGCAGAGATCCTAGCATGATCAGGGGTGATGGCAGTGGTACGGGCCCAGAGGTGCCAGGAGTGGAAATACAGGGAGAATAAACTTCCAAGGTCCCAACTATTCGACCTCATACACCTCGCTCAGAAGTGGCTATGGCTCGAGGCATGCAGCCCAGAGGAGATTTTGGAGACTTTGGTAATGGACAATTACATGCGGGGACTGCCGCCAGATCTCCACAAATGGGTATGCCAGAATGATCCATCCACCTATCATAGAATCATAGAATATCAGGGTTGGAAGGGACCCCTGAAGGTCATCTAGTCCAACCCCCTGCTAGAAGCAGGACCAATTCCCAGTTAAATCATCCCAGCCAGGGCTTTGTCAAGCCTGACCTTAAAAACCTCTAAGGAAGGAGATTCTACCACCTCCCTAGGTAACGCATTCCAGTGTTTCACCACCCTCATAGTGAAAAAGTTTTTCCTAATATCCAATCTAAACCTCCCCCACTGCAATTTGAGACCATTACTCCTCGTTCTGTCATCTGCTACCATTGAGAAGAGTCTAGAGCCATCCTCTTTGGAACCCCCTTTCAGGTATTTGAAAGCAGCTATCAAATCCCCCCTCATTCTTCTCTTCTGCAGGCTAAACAATCCCAGCTCCCTCAGCCTCTCCTCATAAGTCATGTGTTCTAGACCCCTAATCATTTTTGTTGCCCTTCGCTGGACTCTCTCCAATTTATCCACATCCTTCTTGTAGTGTGGGGCCCAAAACTGGACACAGTACTCCAGATGAGGCCTCACCAATGTCGAATAGAGGGGAACGATCACGTCCCTCGATCTGCTCTCTATGCCCCTACTTATACACCCCAAAATGCCATTGGCCTTCTTGGCAACAAGGGCACACTGCTGACTCATATCCAGCTTCTCATCCACTGTCACCCCTAGGTCCTTTTCCGCAGAACTGCTGCCTAGCCATTCGGTCCCTAGTCTGTAGCGGTGCATTGGATTCTTCCATCCTAAGTGCAGGACCCTGCACTTATCCTTATTGAACCTCATCAGATTTCTTTTGGCCCAATCCTCCAATTTGTCTAGGTCCTTCTGTATCCTATCCCTCCCCTCCAGCGTATCTACCACTCCTCCCAGTTTAGTATCATCCGCAAATTTGCTGAGAGTGCAATCCACACCATCCTCCAGATCATTTATGAAGATATTGAACAAAACCGGCCCCAGGACCGACCCCGGGGCACTCCACTTGATACCGGCTGCCAACTAGACATGGAGCCATTGATCACTACCCGTTGAGCCCGACAATCTATCCAGCTTTCTACCCACCTTATAGTGCATTCATCCAGCCCATACTTCCTTAACTTGCTGACAAGAATACTGTGGGAGACCGTGTCAAAAGCTTTGCTAAAGTCAAGAAACAATACATCCACTGCTTTCCCTTCATCCACAGAACCAGTAATCTCATCATAAAAGGCGATTAGATTAGTCAGGCATGACCTTCCCTTGGTGAATCCATGCTGGCTGTTCCTGATCACCTTCCTCTCATGCAAGTGCTTCAGGATTGATTCTTTGAGGACCTGCTCCATGATTTTTCCAGGGACTGAGGTGAGGCTGACTGGCCTGTAGTTCCCAGGATCCTCCTTCTTCCCTTTTTTAAAGATTGGCACTACATTAGCCTTTTTCCAGTCATCCGGGACTTCCCCGGTTCGCCACGAGTTTTCAAAGATAATGGCCAATGGCTCTGCAATCACAGCCGCCAATTCCTTCAGCACTCTCGGATGCAACTCATCCGGCCCCATGGACTTGTGCACGTCCAGCTTTTCTAAATAGTCCCTAACCACCTCTATCTCCACTGAGGGCTGGCCATCTCTTCCCCATTTTGTGATGCCCAGCGCAGCAGTCTGGGAGCTGACCTTGTTAGTGAAGACAGAAGCAAAAAAAGCATTGAGTGCATTAGCTTTTTCCACATCCTCTGTCACTAGGTTGCCTCCCTCATTCAGTAAGGGGCCCACACTTTCCTTGGCTTTCTTCTTGTTGCCAACATACCTGAAGAAACTCTTCTTGTTACTCTTGACATCTCTCGCTAGCTGCAGCTCCAGGTGAGATTTGGCCCTCCTGATTTCATTCCTACATGTCCGAGCAATATTTTTATACTCTTCCCTGGTCATATGTCCAACCTTCCACTTCTTGTAAGCTTCTTTTTTATGTTTAAGATCCGCTAGGATTTCACTATTAAGCCAAGCTAGTCGCCTGCCATATTTACTATTCTTTCGACTCATCGGGATGGTTTGTCCCTGTAACCTCAACAGGGATTCCTTGAAATACAGCCAGCTCTCCTGGACTCCTTTCCCCTTCAAGTTAGTCCCCCAGGGGATCCTGGCCATCCGTTCCCTGAGGGAGTCGAAGTCTGCTTTCCTGAAATGATCACATTGGTGGAAAGACGGATGACAGCCAGGGAATTGACCCAACTCCCCAAGGAAGGCCCCTCATGAAGCAAACACTCGACCCTGACCCTGGATGGTTGGGCAGCCAAATCCCCAGGGAGTCCTAGGTGGAAGAAGAGGGGAACCAAAAACCAGCAGGAAACCCAGAAGGAAGCAAAGGCCTGAGTGCAGGGGACCCTGGGACTAAACCCCCTAACCCACGTGATAGGGGAGTGACTAGAAGTTATTATAAGTGTTACAGGTCCGGGGAGTTGGGGCACATAGCAGCCCAGTGCCCCAATGTCGTAGAGCCCATGCACTGTAACCTGGGGGACAGGGCAGACCCATGCAGCCTACTCAATATTGTAGGGGTTGCAGTCACCCCACATAAATATACAAGGCAGGTAAAGTTGAATGGGGTAGCAACCATGGCATGCATCGACTCGGGGTGTGCTATCACCTTAATTTCTGGTAAATCAGTGAAGCATAGCCAGTTAATGCAGGCTAAGCATACGGGGGTAACCTGTGTCCATGGGACTGTTAGGTACTACCCCATCATACCAGTGAAAATTGAAATTCAGGGAAATGTCACCAGGGTGAAAGCAGGGGTAGTCCCAAACCTCCCCCACCCTGTGCTCATAGGTAGAGATTTCCCTGGGTTTGGGAACTTGCTCCCACCAGAGGAATTGGAGGGAGAGGAGCTCCCCAAACTTCAGGAGGCTTCCGCGGCAGAATGTCACCACCCTTTTTTGTGGAAATGTCCCAGGAGCTATTCCCTGTCCCAGGGAAAGGCAGGAAGGCCAAGACAGAAAGAAGGACATCCAAGGCCTTGGGTACCCGAATCCTGATGCAAGGACAGAGGGCCGCCTGTGTAGGCAGACGTACATGGGCAACCGAAGGGGAGGGCCTCGAGATGGAGGAGGGCTCAGAGACTGCTTCCAACCCCAACCTCACGGAGCCAGCCGAGAGGGCAGAGACAGATTCCTCAGAGTTCAGACTGATAAGCCCCAGGAGAGAGACTTTTGGATGGGACCAGGTGGAAGACCCAAGGTACGAGAATACGAGGAAGGAGGTGGCTGAGATAGATGGGGTATCTACAGTAGGAAAGGCCCGGGAGCTAGGGCCTTATTTTGTGATCAAGAGGAATCTCCTATAACGGGTTGTGCAAATGCAGGAGCAAGAGGTACACCAACTCCTAGTACCCCGGAAACACCAGAAGGCAATATAAAGCCTCGCTCACAGTCACCTTTATGGAGGGCACCTGGGAGTGGAAAAAACCCAAGTGCGAATCTTACGCAGGTTCTTCTGGCCAGGGGTACATGAAGACGTCTGGCGGTACTGTGCTTCTTGCCCCGAATGCCAACTGCACAGGCCTCGTCCACATCTAAGAGCTCCTCTGGTACCCCTGCCAATCATCGAAGATCCGTTTGAGTGGATCACCATGGATCTTGTGAGGTCACTAGAGAAAACATCCCGAGGCCACCAGTATGTGCTTGTCATCCTAGACTATGCAACCAGGTACCCAGAAGCTGTCCCCTTATGAAACATAGTTTCCAAGAGCATTGCCAAAGAATTAGTGGCAATCTTTGCCTGGGTAAGGCTACCCAAAGAAATCCTCACAGACCAGGGAACATCATTCATGTCCAAGTTGATGAAGGACCTGTGTTCCCTGCTCTATGTCCAGACCCTGCAGACCTCGGTTTATCATCCACAAACCGATGGTCTGGGGGAATGAGTTAACTGGAACCTCAAGGCCATGATAAGAAAGGTGGTAAGCAAGGATGGGAAAGATTGGGACAACCTACTCCCGTACTCATGTTCACCATCCGTGAGGTCCCCTAAGCTTCCACCGGATTCTCCCCTTTTGAGCTGTTGTATGGATGCAACCCCCGAGGCATCCTGGACATAGCCAAGGAAATTTGGGAGGAGGAACCCAGTGAGGGGAAGAATGTAATAGATCATGTGCTATGGATGAGGGACCGGATAGCCCAGGTCACTTCCATAGTGAGGGAGCACCTAGAGAAGGCCCAAGAGGCCCAGAGAACCTACTACAACCATCAAGCCAAGGTCCATCAGTTTCAACCCAGTAACCGAGTAATGGTACTGGTACCCACGGCGGAAAGTAAGCTGTTGGCCCAGTGGCAAGGGCCCTATGAAATAGCTGAACCCATAGGGGAAGTAAATTACAAGGTGCAACAACCGGGACGTCGAAAACTAGAGCAGATATACCACGTCAACCTTCTGAAACCCTGGCATGTGTGAGAGACATGCACAGTGGTTCGAGAAGAGCTGCACCAAGGGAACAAAAATCCTGAACATGTGAGGGTGTCTCCTGATCTCACGACAGCCCAGAAGAAAGAGGTAACTGAGATGATCACCCAATATCAAGACATATTCTTGACAAAGCCGGGTCACACAACTGCGACATATTACCACATCATCACGAACCCTGGGGCCAGAGTAACTATGGGGCCCTACCAGGTGCCAGCAGCCAAAAGGGAGGAAATAAAAGCAGAAGTCAGGAAAATGCTGGAGATGGGGATCATCGAAGAATCCCACAGCAATGGTCCAGCCCAATAGTGTTGGTGCCCAAACCTGATGGCACCACGAGGTTCTGCAACGACTTCCGTCAACTAAACGAGATATCCCAGTTTGATGCCTACCCTATACCCTGCATAGATGAACTAATGGACCGTCTGGGGAATGCCTGAAACTTGACAACCCTAGACTTGACAAAGGGGTACTGGCAGATTCAACTAGCAGAAGATGCAAAGAAAAAGACTATATTTTCTATACCAGAGGGTCTCTTCCAATATACGGTCCTCCCTTTTGGACTACATGGGGCCCCAAGCTACCTTTCAGCGCCTCATGGACAAGTTATTACGCCACCATCCCAGTTATGCTGCGGCCTACTTGGATGACGTGGTGATTCATACCCCAGACTGGGAGACCCACTTGGAAAAAGTAGGGGTGGTCCTTGATACCTTCAGGCGAGCTGGTCTTACAGCGAATCCTGTTAAGTGTGCTGTAGGGTTCACGGAGGCCAAATATCTTGGCTACATGGTAGGAAAAGGTCTGATAAAACCCCAACTGAGTAAGTTAGAGGCCATCCAAAATTGGCCATGACTGAGTCGTAAGAAGCAGGTCCAAGCATTCCTAGGGGTGGTGGGGTATTACCGGTGTTTCATCCTCCATTTTGCCACAAGGGCAAGTCCCCTAATGGACTTAGTGAAGGTTCTGATCCAGTCAGATGGTCCCATGCAGCAGAGAGGGCATTTGCTGACCTACGGACTGCCCTCTGCAGTAACTCCGCATTGATAGCCCTGGATTTCACCAAGAAATTCATCCTACAGACAGATGCATCCAAAGTGGGTTTGGGGCCGTCCTGTTGCAGATGGTTGGGGAAGAGGAACACCCAATTCTCTACCTCAACTTCTTCCGAGGGCACAAAAATACGCAGTGGTAGAGAGAGAGAGTGCCTCACCGTAAAATGGGCCATGGAAATGTTGCGTTATTACCTGCTGGGGCACAGATTTATCCTTGTGACCGACCATGCCCCTCTTCAATGGATGCAATGGAACAAGGAAAAGAACACAAGGGTAACCAGGTGGTTCTTATCCCTCCAACCTTTCCAGATCTGGATACAGCACAGAGCAGGGAGTTGCCATGGCAATGCCGATGGCTTATCATGCATACACTGTCTGGCATCCCAAACTGCCCAAACCCTTGGTGTTGAGCAGGGGGAGGGATCTCTGATAGACCCAGGCCAGTTGGGTCAGCAGAGTTTCAGAAGGCAGATATACTGGCCACCGGATTAACAGTTTTCGGTTCCGTGACTGACCAGAGCAGGGGCTGCTCCTGGCTAATGAGAACACCTGATTCCAATTAACCTGCGAAGAGTCAGGTGAGGCCATTAAGCTAATGTGACCACCTGACTCTAATTAAGGCCCCTCTGATAATATAAAAGGGCTCACTCCAGTCAGGCAGGGAGGAGCCAGGGAGCCAGAGGAGAGGAAGTGTGGCTGAAGGGCTGGTTAATGAAGACACCCTCAAGTCATCAGTAAGGGAGCCCTAAGGTAAGGGTGAAGAATGGAGAAGCAGGAGAACTGTGGGGAAGTGGCCCAGGGAAATGTAGCAATTCTGGCAGTAAAAGGTTGGGTGCCAACAGCTGCTACCATTAGGGTCCCTGGGCCGGAACCCGGAGGAGAGGGCGGGCCCGGGTTCTCTCCAACCCACCACTACAGAAACACCTGCTGGGAGGGGAAAACAGGCCCCTGTCAGGACTGGAGGCTAAACTGTTTTGGCATGAGGCCATGGGAGCAACAGAGACTGTGGGAATTCTCTCACCAACCTCCATTGCTGGCTTATGATGAAAAGGGCTCAGTAGACTGTATCCCTGGCCCTAGAGAGAGAAGGGCTACGTGGAGGGTTGCAGTAAGCCTCTGAAGCTAGCATAAACTGCCTGGAAGCGCGGGACCCACGGGGACAAGGTCGGAGCTCTGCCATAATACTTAGAAAAGAAGCCTGACATTTATGCTAAATAGAGCTCCTCCATCTTTCCCTAGGTCAATTTGTAGAGAGAGTTCATGAAAATGAATCATGGTTAAACAACATTTTAAAAGTCTGACTGAACACGAAAGTTCATCTTCCAAGGTCACTGCATTTGTATAGTACATGATAGAACACTTTCCTCCCTCTTACCAAGTAAATCACATTTAAATGATTTATAGAATACTAAGCTTTAAATCCATAGCAAAGTGGCTTTTATGTATTATATCAAAAAAATTCCTCTGGTTTGTTAAACTGTTTTGATTATCTTTTAATAAAATTTCAAAATGATGGCAAGCAAGATCAGAGCTTTCTTTATGATACATTCATAGTGAGCATAAGACTCATTCCCCCAGTAGGAGATTCCTGTGAGGGGATTTGGGGAATGGGCCTTATTAAAGTACAGGGCCGAATGTTCAAGTGTCCACTAATTTTGGTTCCTTGATATTTGGATTCCAATCTTGATACACCTAGACCTAATTTTTAAAGGTGCTGAGTACACACAGTTGCAGTTGAAGTAAATGGAAACCATCAGTTTCCTCAGGTGGGGGAGAGTGGGCAGGCTCCATGTATGGTATTTATCTTTAAAGTATTTCATGCCAACCACTACTGTATGTCTGGGTGTCTTCTATTTAAAACAGATTGGTAATAAAAAGCTCCCTAATGGAGTTTCTGGCTTTTCTTTCTCTTCAGGGTATGGGGACACAGCTTGGGACAGTGTTATGTTTTGTTTACTTATTTTTCCCCATATCTTTTGTTCTGTTTTCATTTGTTTGGGGACTTTGTCTTTATTTGTTGGGAGAGAGGGTTACCATCTAGGAGGTTTTCAGCCTGAGCAACACGCAGAACCTAAGTTACCCAAAGTGAGTAATCAAGGTGAGCCATTTCCAGCACAAATCCAGGGTTTAACAAGAACGTCTGAGTAGTGTGTGGGGGGAGTGGGGGTTAGGAAAAAACAAGGGGGTTAGGAAAAAACAAGGGGAAATATTTCCCCTTGTTTTTTCCTAACACCCCTCCCCACCCCACCCCCCAGACGTTCTTGTTAAACCCTGGATTTGTGCTGGAAATGGCTCACCTTGATTATCATACACATTGTAAGGAGAGTGATCACTTTAGATAAGCTATTACCAGCAGGAGAGTGGGGTGGGGGGAGAGAAAACCTTTTGTAGTGGTAAACACCCATTTTTTCATGCTTTGTGTGTATAAAAAGATCTTCTACACTTTCCACAGTATGCATCCGATGAAGTGAGCTGTAGCTCACGAAAGCTTATGTTCAAATAAATTGGTTAGTCTCTAAGGTGCCACAAGTACTCCTTTTCTTTTTGCGAATACAGACTAACGCGGCTGTTACTCTGAAACCAAAGTGAGTAGCCATTCAAAATGTTAACCACTGTGCCTACCTAGAGTATAAGAGATGAAAGATAATTGTGAAAAACATTGTCATTGTCCAACTTTGACTAAAGCTTTCCCAGAATTATTCCTTGCTATCTGGATATCAGCTAACATTTCTCTGCAGATTCAGAGTGCATTTTAAGATTAAGCAGCTTTGGGGTATACCCAATGGGTGAATCATAGAAACAGAAAAAAGTTGGGCTAGAAGTGACCCCCTGAGGTCTCCTAGTCCATTCCCCTTTGCTAAGTCAGGAGCAAGTATGCCTAGACCACCCCGACAGGTGTTTGTCCAACCTGTCCTTAACCTTCAGTGATGGGAATTCTACAACCTCCCTTGGTAACCTATTCCAGTAGGAACTCTTATAGTTCGAAAGTTTTTTTTCTAATATCTAACTTTACTACCCATTAAGATGATTGCTTCTTGTCCTGTCTCCAGTGGACATGGAAAACCGTGATCACCATCTCCTTTATAAAACAGCTATTAGCATATTTGAAGACTTATCAGGTTCCCCCTCGGTCTTTGTTTGTCAAGACTAAATATGCCCATTTTTTTTAGCATTTCCTCATAGGTCAGGTTTTCTAAACCTTTTATCATTTGTTACTCTCATTTGCACTCTCTCTAATTTGTCCACATCTTTCCTAAAGTGTGGCACCCAAAACTAGACAGTACTCCAAATGAGGCCTCACGCATGCAAAGCCGAGCCGGACAGTTACCTGCTCTATCTTGCATACAACACTCCTGTTAATGCCCAGAATGATATTCGGCTTTTTTACAACTGCATCACATTGTTGGCTCATAATCAATTTGCAGTCCACTATAACCCTGAGATTCTTTCCTGCAATATACCTGCCTGGCCAGTTATACCCCATTTTGTATTTGGGAATTTGATTTTTTTTTCTTTCTTAAGCTTAGTTTTTTGCACTTGTCTTTATTAAAATTCTTCTTGTTGATTTCAGACCGATTCTCCAATATCAAGGTCATTTTGAATGCTAATCCTGTCCTCCAAAGTGTTTGCAACCCCTCCCAGATGGGCACATGTGTGGATGACATCAAACAAAGTTTAACATTTGAGAGGGGTGCAGGAATACATTGCTTCCCTGTGTTTCCACCAACTGATCCCAGGAGTAGGTTGTGACTAGTTCAGCCCCCAGCAAGATTTACTGTATTGTAGCATCAGGGCTACTCGAACATGCTTCACTTGGAAATGTTACTGTTATTTTAGAAAGTACATTATATGCTACAATGCAATATTACTTCTATGAAAGGCAAGTGCTTTAATTTTCAGAGTGTCAGAGACATTCACAAAGTTTCAGAGTAACAGCCGTGTTAGTCTGTATTCGCAAAAAGAAAAGGAGTACTTGTGGCACCTTAGAGACTAACCAATTTATTTGAGCATAAGCTTTCGTGAGCTACACTCACTTCATCGGATGCATACTGTGGAAAGTGTAGAAGATCTTATTATATACACACAAAGCATGAAAAAATACCTCCTCCCACCCACTCTCCTGCTGGTAATAGCTTATCTAAAGTGATCACTCTCCTTCCAATGTGTATGATAATCAAGGTGGGCGATTTCCAGCACAAATCCAGGGTTTAACAAGAACGTCTGGGAGGGGAGGGGTTGGAAAAAACAAGGGGAAATAGGTTACCTTGCATAATGACTTAGTCACTCCCAGTCTCTATTCACACCTAAGTTAATTGTATCAAATTTGCAAATGAATTCCAATTCAACAGTTTCTCACTGGAGTCTGGATTTGAAGTTCTTTTGTTGTAATATCACAACTTTCATGTCTGTAATCGCATGACCAGAGAGATTGAAGTGTTCTCCGACTGGTTTATGAATGTTATAATTCTTGACATCTGATTTGTGTCCATTTATTCTTTTACGTAGAGACTGTCCAGTTTGACCAATGTACATGGCATAGAGGGGCATTGCTGGCACATGATGGCATATATCACATTGGTGGATGTGCAGGTGAACGAGCCTCTGATAGTGTGGCTGATGTTATTAGGCCCTGTGATGGTGTCCCCTGAATAGATATGTGGGCACAGTTGGCAACGGGCTTTGTTGCAAGGATAGGTTCCTGGGTTAGTGGTTCTGTTGTGTGGTATGTGGTTGTTGGTGAGTATTTGCTTCAGGTTGGGGGGCTGTCTGTAGGCAAGGACTGGCCTGTCTCCCAAGATTTGTGAGAGTGTAGGGTCATCCTTCAGGATAGGTTGTAGATCCTTAATAATGCGTTGGAGGGGTTTTAGTTGGGGGCTGAAGGTGACGGCTAGTGGCGTTCTGTTATTTTCTTTGTTAGGCCTGTCCTGTAGTAGGAGACTTCTGGGAACTCTTCTGGCTCTATCAATCTGTTTCTTCACTTCCGCAGGTGGGTATTGTAGTTGTAAGAATGCTTGATAGAGATCTTGTAGGTGTTTGTCTGAGGGTTTGGAGCAAATGCGGTTGTATCGTAGAGCTTGGCTGTAGACGATGGATCGTCTTGTGTGGTCAGGGTGCAAGCTGGAGGCATGTAGGTAGGAATAGCGGTCAGTAGGTTTCTGGTATAGGGTGGTGTTTATGTGACCATCGTTTATTAGCACTGTAGTGTCCAGGAAGTGGATTATGCTTATGATTATTATCATTATGCAAGGTAACCTATTTCCCCTTGTTTTTTCCTACCTCCCCCCCCCCAAGACGTTCTTGTTTAAACCCTGGATTTGTGCTAGAAATGGCCCACCTTGATTATCATACACATTGGAAGGAGAGTGATCACTTTAGATAAGTTATTACCAGCAGGAGAGTGGGGTGGGAGGAGGTATTTTTTCATGCTTTGTGTGTATATAAAAAGATCTTCTACACTTTCCTCAGTATGCATCCGATGAAGTGAGCTGTAGCTCACGAAAGCTTATGCTCAAATAAATTGGTTAGTCTCTAAGGTGCCACAAGTACTTCTTTTCTTTTTGCGAATACAGACTAACACGGCTCTTACTCTGAAACCTGTCAGTATGCAAAGCACTGCATTTAGCCGTATGGAGTGGAAATCTATCAACTGCATGAAAAAACTTGTACAGATACAGACAGACATCATCTTCCTTTCCAAATGCAAACGGATGGACATCGTACCAAAAGGACTGAAGGTAAAAAATCCATTACAATCTACATACCACACAGACTATGCTGACAGCTTGTGCCACACGCTCTCAAAGAAACTGCAGAATCACCTGATCAAGATCCTCTACAGCAAACAGAAAAGATTAAGAATTAGCTCTCAAAAATGGATACTCTCATAAAAAACCAACCTTCCACACAAACTTCCTCGTGGCTGGACTTTACTAAAACTAGACAAGCCATTTACAACACACACTTTGCTTCTCTTCAAAAGAAAAAGGACACTAAACTTTCTAAACTACTACATACCACAAGGGGCCACAGCAATGATTCCCTCAACCCACCCAGCAATACTGTTAACCTATCCAACTATACTCTCAACCGAGCAGAAGCAGCTGTCCTATCTCGGGGCCTCTCCTTCTGCCCCTCCACACCCACGAACATGATACAGTTCTGTGGTGACCTAGAATCCTATTTTTGACGTCTCCGACTCAAGGAATATTTCCAACATACCTCTGAACAACATACTAATCCACAGAGACCTCCCTACCAACACTACAAAAAGAAGGATTCTAGGTGGACTCCTCCTGAAGGTCCAAACAGCAGACTGGACTTCTACATAGAGTGCTTCCGCCAACGTGCACGGGCTGAAATTGTGGAAAAGCAGCATCACTTGCCCCACAACCTCACCCGTGTGGAACACAATGCCATCCACAGCCTCAGAAACAATTCTGACATCACAATCAAAAAGGCTGACAAAGAAGGTGCTGTTGTCATCATGAATAGGTCGGAATATGAACAAGAGGCTGCTCGGCAGCTCTCCAACACCACTTTCTACAAGCCATTACCCTCTGATCCCACTGAGAGTTACCAAAAGAAACTACAGCATTTGCTCAAGAAACTCCCTGAAAAAGCACAAGATCAAATCCGCACAGACACACCCCTGGAACCCCGACCTGGGATATTCTATCTACTACCCAAGATCCATAAACCTGGAAATCCTGGGTGCCCCATCATCCCAGGCATTGGCACACTGACAGCAGGATTGTCTGGCTATGTAGACTCCCTCCTCAGGCCCTATGCTACCAGCACTCCCAGCTACCTTCGAGACACCACTGACTTCCTGAGGAAGCTACAATCCATCGGTGATCTTCCTGATAACACCATCCTGGCAAGTATGGATGTAGAAGCCCTCTACACCAACATTCCACACAAAGATGGACTACAAGCCATCAAGAACACTATCTCTGATAATGTCACGGCTAATCTGGTGGCTGAACTTTTTGACTTTGTCCTTACCCATAACTATTTTACATTTGGGGACAATGTATACCTTCAGATCAGCGGTACTGCTATGGGTACCCGTATGGCCCCACAGTATGCCAACATTTTTATGGCTGACTTAGAACAATGCTTCCTCAGCTCTCGTCCCCTAATGCCCCTACTCTACTTGCGCTATATTGATGACATCTTCATCATCTGGACCCATGGAAAAGAAGCCCTTGAGGAATTCCACCATGATTTCAACAATTTCCATCCCACCATCAACCTCAGCCTGGTCCAGTCCACACAAGAGATCCACTTCCTGGACACTACAGTGCTAATAAACGATGGTCACATAAACACCACCCTATACCAGAAACCTACTGACCGCTATTCCTACCTACATGCCTCCAGCTTGCACCCTGACCACACAAGACGATCCATCGTCTACAGCCAAGCTCTACGATACAACCGCATTTGCTCCAAACCCTCAGACAAACACCTACAAGATCTCTATCAAGCATTCTTACAACTACAATACCCACCTGCGGAGGTGAAGAAACAGATTGATAGAGCCAGAAGAGTTCCCAGAAGTCTCCTACTACAGGACAGGCCTAACAAAGAAAATAACAGAACGCCACTAGCCGTCACCTTCAGCCCCCAACTAAAACCCCTCCAACGCATTATTAAGGATCTACAACCTATCCTGAAGGATGACCCTACACTCTCACAAATCTTGGGAGACAGGCCAGTCCTTGCCTACAGACAGCCCCCCAACCTGAAGCAAATACTCACCAACAACCACATACCACACAACAGAACCACTAACCCAGGAACCTATCCTTGCAACAAAGCCCGTTGCCAACTGTGCCCACATATCTATTCAGGGGACACCATCACAGGGCCTAATAACATCAGCCACACTATCAGAGGCTCGTTCACCTGCACATCCACCAATGTGATATATGCCATCATGTGCCAGCAATGCCCCTCTATGCCATGTACATTGGTCAAACTGGACAGTCTCTACGTAAAAGAATAAATGGACACAAATCAGATGTCAAGAATTATAACATTCATAAACCAGTCGGAGAACACTTCAATCTCTCTGGTCATGCGATTACAGACATGAAAGTTGTGATATTACAACAAAAGAACTTCAAATCCAGACTCCAGTGAGAAACTGTTGAATTGGAATTCATTTGCAAATTTGATACAATTAACTTAGGTGTGAATAGAGACTGGGAGTGACTAAGTCATTATGCAAGGTAACCTATTTCCCCTTGTTTTTTCCAACCCCTCCCCTCCCAGACGTTCTTGTTAAACCCTGGATTTGTGCTGGAAATGGCCCACCTTGATTATCATACACATTGGAAGGAGAGTGGTCACTTTAGATAAGTTATTACCAGCAGGAGAGTGGGTGGGAGGAGGTATTTTTTCATGCTTTGTGTGTATATAAAAAGATCTTCTACACTTTCCACAGTATGCATCCGATGAAGTGAGCTGTAGCTCACGAAAGCTCATGCTCAAATATATTGGTTAGTCTCTAAGGTGCCACAAGTACTCCTTTTCTATTCACAAAGTTGTTCTGGCATACATGGCTATCTCCACCCCATATTCTGCAATCCACATAAAATATCTTCAGAGCACAGTCTATCTATCAGTCCACTATTCAGTGGCCCCAGCAGGATGTAAAGCCTTTCATTATTGCACAGCCACGATCACTGTCTGAAGCCAAACATTTGGCTACTTAGCCAAACCTTAATGGAAAGATATTCAAACCTCTTGAGTTGCAAAGTTGGATGAGTTATTTGGTGCTTTCCTCTTCTCGTTGGATTCTTTGTAGTATTTTAGCATTTTGATGGCCAAGGGTGGTTGCAACCCAAAATGCAGAAGTACCAGAAAAAGAAAACTGATTGGGGGTAGAGGTTGAAAAAATAAAATAGACGGTTTTAAAGAGGAAAATACAGCTGGAGATGACCTACAAATGTTTGTACCAGCAGAGATACTCAACCTTCAAAAGGATTATTTAAAAAATCCTGATCTGAATAATTAAAGAAAAATAAATAGTTGCACAAAAAGCACACACTAAAAAATAAGCCAGGACAGGGGGAAGGAAAAAAAAAAAAGACTTGGTAAGGGCTTGCCTGCTTAAAGTCTCTACTGCAAAGTGCTAGCACTTCTATTAATCAGAAACCAAAAGAGAGAGATGATAAGGGTATTCAGGCCTGTCTGACATTTTATGACAATATATTTCCTTTTTTGAACGACAAATCTTACTCCTTTTCTTAGGGCTTGCTATCCAATAAATATACAGATGTTGATAGAGGCAAAGCAAGTTTAATGAACCTATCATGTCTTTATAATTAAATTGTGTAACAAATGCACTTGGAATTCTGCCCAGGGTGATCCCTGGTATACCTTGCAATGGGAGAGCAGAAAAAAAATGAAAATATGAAATGCCCTTTCTTGCTGACAGCTCTATTCTAGCATAGCCAAATATGGCCTGGAGCTCCCCCTTCTGGCTGCACCAACTTTCTGCCAATTTTTCTGCTGTTCCCACTCCTGACCACAGTCCCCTCACCAGCTGAAGCGTCCCCCACCCCCTAAAAAGGCTCTCTGAATGGCTAGGGCCAGTGAGGCTTGTGCTTTGAAGGCAGCTGACTCCCTGTTTTCTATGGGAAGATCTGCATAGAGAGTTCTGTACTGTTATAATTGCAAGAACAAACTGTGTCCAATATAAGGATCACACTGATGTGATAAAAATTTTATATTGATTAATCAGGTAAGTTGGTTATCTAGGTATGTATACTGCACTTACATTGGAGTATCTATCATTCTTCAGCAAGAAAAGTGTAAACCTAAAGTATAGTAGGCAATCAATATTTCATTTAGTGACAAGATCTGATCTCAGGGAAAAAAGATTATAAGATACAGACACTATTAAGAAATTGGGATACAAATGTAAGATAACTATGTAAGATCTTTTTTCAGCCAGCTGTGACCATTGTGATGATATATCCTGACTTTGGGTGTAACACAGCCCATAGAACTTCTGAAAGCAATTTGTTGATCACTTGAAGGCTCAAGGCACCTTACCCTCATCATGGACAGCCAATTTGTGACCCCCTTACATTTTTTTTATTTTGGGCTGAGGTAACCTTAGAGAGATGTAGGGAAACATGGATTCTTTGATCTGTGGTTCCTAAACTTGTTCCGCTGCTTGTGCAGGGAAAGCCCCTGGCGGGCCGGGCCGGTTTGTTTACCTGCCGCATCCGCAGGTTCGGCCGATCACGGCTCCCAGTGGCCACAGTTGGCTGCTCCAGGCCAATGGGAGCTGCTGGAAGTGGCGGCCAGCATGTCCCTCGGCCTGCACCGCTTCCCGCAGCCCTCATTGGCCTGCAGCGGTGAACCACGGCCACTGGGAGCCGCGATCGGTCGAACCTGTGGACACGGCAGATAAACAAACCGGCCCGGCCCGCCAGGGTCTTGCCCTGCACAAGCGGCGGAACAAGTTTGGGAACCACTGGTATATATGTTTTCCCCTTGCTCCATACTTTCAGGCTAGAGGTGATACAAAAAAAATGAAGCTAAATTTATTGACATCACAGAGACAGAACCTTTATCCTGAAACCTTTCCTATCCAGAGAGGAGAATCCAAATGCTCAAAAGGATTTTAAAAAGACTGAAATAAAATTAAACATTTCCCCCCCTCTGGACATCTCCGGAAAGACTAATATTCAAATACTGGAGGCTTTACTTAAGTTTCCCAATGCAGAAAAGAGTTCTTTTTTGACAATCAGACAAGTTAGTTATTTTGTATTAAGCTGTTCTCCATGAAGATAGGTAACTTTTTTTGCACAACCTCTAGCACTAATTAAGTTTTAAATTCTATTTAAGAAATTTTAACAGAAAATACATCTAATTTAGCATTTGAAGGTACCAAACTTACACTGTAGGCCAGTGATACTCAGACCTCAGTGGGTTAGGAGTGAAATTAGCGATCAACATTACCCAAGAGAGCCACAGCTGTGTGAATTCATAGTTTCATTTACTATAGTATTAGATATTCATATTTAAACAATATGACAGGTGAAATATTTCATTTTATATGTATTATTCTTACAGCAAAATGACTGACCAGGTATTATTTTTACCAACTACAATTGTTTAACAACGTAGTAAATGTATCCTGATTGTGATTTAATTATTAACCAGTGTTTTAATATCATATGTTGCAAAGAGCCAAAGGAGACATGTTAAAGAGCCACTTGTGCTCAGAAAGAGCTCAGTCCAAGTATCACTATTCTAGACCCTGAACTGCAGATGAAATAGTTTGGAAGTTTGTTTTGTAAGAGTCATTTACTTCGACTACATTATGACACTATCCATATGATCAGGCAGAGGAGTACAGTTGATTCAAAACCTGCTAATGTATTGTAACTAAAGCTGGGTGAAGTTTTCTGGCTGAAACATTTTTTGGTGAAAATGCTTGTTTGGTGGCACAAATCTTTCATGAATTCATGTTGGTTTCAGCAAATTATTTTGGTTTAAAAACAAACAAAAAAATTTTTGTTGACATTTTCTAAGTGAAACTTTTTGATTTGAAACAACTTTTCCTTTCCAAATGACTTAGTTTTCTTCTAAAAAAATCAAAACTGTACAAACAGGGTCACAATCAAAATGACTGATGAAACAAAACTAAAATGTTTCCTTTTAACAAAGTGTTTCATTCAACCAGAATTTTTTCTTCAAATTCAATTCACAGAAAATTCTGGCAGATTTTGTTTTCGGTTTGAGGTTTTTCTGTTTTTGTTTTTTGCAATTGTCAATGAAACAACATCACTTATTCACCCTGATCTATATAGTATCAGGCTGTGTACCTACGTGTTCCTGTCATTGTTGCCCTCAGATCCTTTCCACCAGTTCTGTCTGTTTCTTTGGTACACTCACTTGTTGTGGCTTGTCTTATATTCAACAGCAAGGACTCTGGGAAAGAGACTGTCTTTCACTATGTGTTTTTACAGTGCAGAGCTCAAGCAGCCCCTGATATAGATTGAGGTGGTCTTTGGCTTTACTGTAACATTATTTACTAATAAGGGTACAGACTAATTATATTTGGATGCAGCAATCTGACTGGGAACATGGAGTATTACAAAAATGTCAAACTATCTTGTAAAGAATTTGATAAACAGTTTCTACAGACATCCATCACTAAATAAATTAGATTCCTTTAAAAGAGATAACATTAAGTTGGACTAATTATGTTCAATATTTACGTTACTGCTTGCATGACCACATCCCCAGTGATCACAATTTTTTTTGGTCCCACTTAGACATAGTTGGTTTTTTTAATACTTATTAATGTTATACTGGAAGTGCAGCTGCATGCCTATGTCGATTATTTTTGCAAGCAGCATGGCGGGCTAGATTTCAAAAAGACAGACCTAACTAAAAGATTTTAAAAATCTCCCATAAAAGGCATATCTTTAGGATATGTTTAAGATAAAACTCAAAAGATTGAGTGACCAAAAAACCCAACAAAAGAAATGATGTTCAGAGCCTGATCCTGGTGTAAATTAGCATAGCTTTACTGACTTCAGGGGAGCTGTGCTGATTTACAGCAGCTCAGGATCTGGCCTGCAGTTTCTATGCCAAGCAAGTATCTGGACTGTACAAGCCAGATGTATTTGTTTTCTGAATTGGCTGTTAAGCTGTTCATCAACAGCAGATAATTGTTTTTACATAACTACTCGGATGGCTACAAATGCTGAACCTCAATAACAAATCTAAAACATTGACAGTATCTGACTTTACGCAAGAGCTGGTATTTCAAATACAAAAAGCAGGGGTAACGTCCGCCTTTGTGATGATACTAGATATATAATGTAATAAACAGCACAAGACAGAGTGAGCAGCTGACTTCATCATCTTTAGAATGATCTCTACCCATTCCTACGGAAATGACCACATTGCTTCCCCTGCAATCCATCCCATTGAGAAATGTGAAAACAAAGGTTAAAAGAAGAAGTTTAACTTTTGAAATCTTCCTGAAAACATTTTAATTCATGAAACCCACATGATGGAAAGAATGTTTCTCTTCCAAATTAAATTGTCCTGAGCTCATGATTACACACAGAGAATGTCAAGAGAAATGACAGTTAAGTTAGAAATAGAAGATGGACCAGGAACACCTAATGAAAATATAGCAGACATCAGAGGCCTCAAACATGTGAAAACTCAGAGTTCAAGCAGACGTACTAAAGGTGGAAGGTGAAATTCTGACTGAGCAACTAACAAAACTCTGTAACAAAATATTGGAGAAAGAACAAGTTCCACAAGACTAGAAAAATGGTATTGTGCCATTGCCTAGAAAGGGTGATATTACTCAATGCATGAACTGGAGAGATATTGTACTGCTGTCAATCCAGGGTAAAGTATTGGCTACCATTACACTGAATAGGAGGAAGAAGGAAGTGTATGAAATATTATGAGAACCTGAGACTTGGTTTCATCCAGGTAGACAATGTTGTCCACAGATATTCATTCTTCAGCAGATCATTGAAAAGAGTTACTTCTTGGCAGAAATCTATCTTAATCAACTTTGACTTTACGAAAATGCTATGAAATAGTGGACAAGATGATCAACATAAAGGAGTTTATATGATGGCAGTAGATGCACAATAAGATCAGATACAGCCCTGGGTGAGTAATTTGATATTATGACTAACGTTAGCCAAGGGTGTGTCTCATCACCAATCTTCTCTGCATTAGAAAAAGACTGGATGATGAAACAGGCAATAAAAAAGCATCATTGATGGTGTAATGTTTGTGAAGATGAGTTACCCAACCCTGAGTTTGTCAACAACATTGTTTTACTAAGTGTGACATGGAATGGAATGATGCCCTGAAATCAGAGGTTTAACAGGAAGCAGCAAAAATTGGACTGAAAGTAGAAGCAGAGAAAGCCAAGCTTATGAAGTTAGAAAACTCACTACAGATGCAAATGTGTATGTGGATGGAGAAGAAAACAAACAGATAGAGGAGTACTGGTATCTGGGGAGTATGAGGATGTTTGAAGGCAGCTGCAATCAAGATATTCATGTGAGATAAGGAAAAGCAAACACCATATGTGGAAGGCTGAACAACATCTGGTAAAAAGATCTCCCCACCAACCATAATCTGTTATATCATCTGATTGTACTGAGAATGTTACTGTATGGAGTAGAGACTTGGCAGATGACGGTAGCTAACAACACTTCTCCCCAATCCCCCCGGGAGTCTGTCCATCACAGTTGGTTGAAGATGGTCTTACACATTTCATAGAAAGACAAAACAAATGCAACAGTAAGGGAGCTGTCAAAGCAGGACCCGTTAGTAAATATCAAAATATACTTAGGTGGGGGGACATTTACACCCTATGAAAGATCGGAGACCTACAAAGCAAGCATAGAATTGGGTACCTGATGGGTGAAAGAAAAAGGTAGGAAGGCCAAGGAAAAAGTGGCAGAAGACAGCAACAGATGACGTTGAATACACTGACATGGCCTGGGAAGAAGTACGAGTCAATGACCATAATCAATGGAAGAACTGGACTGACCAATTTGTCACTGGCACAGGAGCAACTAAGGTCTTGAAAGAGTAGGAGAAAAATGCCCTGACTGATAAGGTCAATACCAAATTTGCTCCTTTAACTGAAGTGTAGAGAACTCAAGTCTTGGGCTGACATCCCACCACTTTGCTCTGAAATTTGAATTATTGCAGACATTTCTCTCTACTCTGCCATGCCACATACACTTACTTAGATATTTAATTTCTGTTTAGAGCACTTGGGGCAAAATGCTTGGTGTAGATACTTCCTTAGACAATTAGACAATATCCATCTAATCCCATGATAGAGGGGTTCCTCTACCTTATGTTCAAAAGCAAATAACCTGAAACTTTGGGGAGTAAGCCTGTGACACATTGTACTTATAAACCCCCTTTTTCTCTTCAGTCTCAGGCCAGATAATAAACTTGTGAATTACAAGAAATCAATGATTTCCAAATTTGGGGTAAATTTCCATGCAGGGAAAGGGGGTGCATGTTATCTTCCATTTAAATTACTTATGGCTCAGTTTTGTTACCCATACTTAGTGTGATGAATGGTACTGGAGAAAGGTGGTCAATTTTCAGGAGGAACCTAGTCTGGTATGATAGCAGGAATTCACCAATGCAGACTGGCGCCTGGCACCTGACAAACTCAAAATCCTAAACACATAGCACTGGCTGCTCAGTTTGTTTAATAAACGTCTCTTTCCTACCATTCTGCCTGACTGCTGCATTACATTTTGCAAATGCAACTCAGTTCTCACATGGATTACACCCTTAGTCCATGATTAGAGACATTGATTTCAGTAGGGTTATTTGTAGGGTAAGGTGCTATTCAGTGTGAGCAAGGGTGAGAGAATCTGGCCCTATTTGATTTTGTATGAGATGTGTGTTACAATGTTCATGAAGAGGAAGGACCCAAACTATTAAGGACTCACTTCTGACACCCTTACTAGTGCTGAGTATTCCCACACCCATTTTGCCTGGGTGTAAGTGACTACAAAAGGTGCAAGGAAGTGGAGAATCAGGCCCATAGTCTTTGCTAGCTGTCAAAATCTAAGCACAGTTTAGCTACCTGCCCAGCATCCCCCACTCTCCCATTCATGTCAGCTGAAATGTCACTCACAAGCAGGACTGCAGAAAATGACCAAGGTTTCCCCTTTAGTTCCTCCTTCCCCAGCAACTAGAGGCTACTTTTGCCGCTTCTGAACAGGCATCCAAGACTTTTCTCCTTCTCATCTTTTCCCGGCTGGTGTTCTCACTCCCAGGGTGGCTCACACTGCCACATAATGGTAGGAAGGAAGATATGCTAGCACTCTTCCTTCCTGGCCCTGAGCAGCAGCAGAGTCAACCTTCTGTAAGTGGCCATGTTGTAAGAAAGATGGAGCCCAAAGGGATACAGTGACATTTAGGGATAGCAAGGACTAAGGGGAAGGCACGTTCATGACAGGAACAGGTTTGGTGGAAAGGCCAGGGAATGGACAAAATGAGAGAAAGAGATTGAGACAGAGAAAGAAAGGGTGATAAAGAAAACTCAGCAGAGTCAAATAGGGGCTGGTGGCCTTCTGGCAGGTGCGCTAGACTGGGAAGTAGGATTTCTGAATTCCAGTCCTGCCACTGATTTCCCGACTGTGTAACCTTGGGGAAAGTCATATCACTTCTCTCTCTCCCTTGGTTACCCAAGTGGAAATGGGGATAATACTGAACCACCTCCCAGATAAATTAAAGTATCTTAAGATTCCTAGGATGGAAATATTGCCATGAATACATTACTCTTAGGTTGGGGAAGACCTGCTGGATCAGAAGGTTTGTTCACATCACATGAATATAGTGGCAAAAATGTCACTCAAAAAGTTATGCAGAACTTGGCAGCATGAGGTTAGACTTTGAAGCCCTGCCTCAGTCATCCCCCAAGTAATTTTGTTATGACAAAAATGGTAATGAAATGTACCTTATGAAGTATTGATATGAGTAGTATGAAAAGCTGCATAGAATGGGCAAATGTTTTATACATTTAAACCTAAGGATCTGCCCACATCAAACACATTCAGTCATTAAAAGGGGACTGAATGGGTTAGACATTGGGCTGGTCTACACTACACAGTTAGGCTGACATAATTACATTGACAAGCTTTTCATTTGAATTGCAGGAACTTAGAGTAGCAACCCTAAAAATTGATCCTTTCTGTCTAAGCCATAAATTCATAGATAGTAACTTCAGCCATGGGGTGGTTTTGATCGACACCTAAATCAGGTACCAGTCCTAGTGATTTTGAATGATAGCACCAAACATCTGTCTGTAACAAAGATTTAATGGCCTGGTGGTGTCACACGCATACAGTGACGGAATGGTTGGCACAGTGTTCGAGAGAGAGCTCAGCTGAGAGCCAGTGGCTAGAGTAAATCAAAACAGGAGGGGAAGCTTTCAACACCCCAGTCAAGACAGAGTTCCTGCTTGCTGTAGGCAGAGGAGAGGCAGCTGCCCACTTTTCTAGGGCAGGTTCTTGCAAGGTTAATGACCCAGCTCTTTTCCCTGGCGACTGCTCTCTTGAGAGCCACCCTCTAAGCTTTCATTTCAAAAAAATGAATTCATTCTGTATCTCTTTAGATTTGCAAAGCTAGACATCATATTGCAAATCAAAGGTAAACCTGTCACTGATATCTGGTTAAGTTTGCAGGCATGCTGAAAGAATAGCTCAGAGGTGTGAGATGTCCCATTAATTTCAACAGGTGGTAATTCTAAAGCCCAACAATGGTAACTTAAAATGTCATTTTTTTTAAAGTTATGCTGAGAAAAGCATGCTGGAAAGATTAGGAATATCCATTTAATTAAAACTGGTCATGTCTACTGTGACTGGCCTCTCATATTGGCTTCAGCAGGGAGTGGAACTTGGTTGTGAGGGAAGTTTGAGTGTATTGAAACTTTGTTTATCCAGACTGATGCCTGGATAGATCTATGAGTAAAAAGCTGCTCTTTGCTTTTGCTAGCTAGGGTCTCTGTTCAACTGAGCTCCAGCTCCGGTTTATTTACATTCTTGTTACTGAAAAGCCTGTGACTGTAACTCCTTTATCTCCCAACAAGAAAAGAACCCACTCCTGGATTTCAAACTGCCTTAGATGCTCCATGCCAGACTCTTATTAATAAATGGCATTATCCACAGCTATAAATCAGGAAGAACCTGATGGAGTTTGACAGTCTTATTAAATTATTAACAATCACAAACAGAAGCTGACTAACATTTTTAGTCCCACACCATGAAACGACCTCTTGGCACGTTACAGGAAGTAAGGAAAAAATATTTTTTTTTAAATAAATAGATAATGTGTTCGAGTTGGACATGCAAAAAGTAGCCGTGGAATATGAAAGGACACAATGCCTGTTTCACAGCTATTTTTCTCATGAAAATAACTGAGCATGAACAGCTGCAAGAAAAGCATTTTAAAGATAAATGGATTAGCATGCAAATGTTATGATTTTATTCCATGTTTGAGCCTAAAAGTTTATCTGTAAAAATAGCGTCTTTCATAGACTGCATCTGTAAAGATCTTTACAGTTGTTTTAATAGACCTTTTAATTAGACTGCATAGATTTAAAATGTTCATTTTGATTTTGTGTTGAGGACTGTTTCTGCTTATGTAGAAATAGCAGAATTGGCCTTTGCTTTCCTATCTCCTTTAGAGCATTCAAATAAGAATAATTTCATCAGCTCCTGTCTAAATGATGTTTCAGATTGAAGCCCTAGAGCCAAAGTACTGGATCTTAATTGGCTACACCATGCACTCTATTCATGTAGACAAATTAAATTAGTTACAATATTTTGAAAATGCGTCACCAACAATTTTCAATCAGAAAACAAGGAACATTCCTCCACAGTTCCATAGGTACAGACAGAAATATGGGCTTTGGTTTTAGATTTGGTTGGTGATATTTTGCATAATTCAGCTATTAAAACTGGAGCAGAGAGGAAAAACAAAAAGAAAACCTGACACAGATCTTAATTATTCCTGGATGAGTTTGCTGTCAGAAATAACAGTTTCATTCCATCCTGATTGTCAGATTTTTGCATCCTCATCAGCATAATCCGTTATATATTCTACAGCCTTGCTAATTAGCCCATTCACTAGACAAATGTCTTGCAGTTATGATCATCTCCACCTGCACACTTGACCATCTCAGCCAAATCAGACTTAAGGGTGAGGATCCTGATATTATTTTACAGAAATCGAACTAACATTCACATTCCCTATCTGTTTTGCCATGGTAAGTCTGAACGATTGGTGGAATGGTCACAAAACTTGTGTGGCAAATTGTGTAGAATATAGCAGTCATCCTTGTTATAATAACTTGGATGTTGTAATAACTTGGTATTAACTTGGATGTCTCAGAAATGTGTCCAAATGCTTTGTAAAACTGTGTGTCATGCACGGAAATTTGTTTATTTAGGGTTGTTTCTGCAACTATGTGATAGGGCATACATGGTACTAAGGGACAAGGTATTAAGCCAGGCAAGGGAGAGATTAACTTCTTTAAAATAGAACCACCAGGAAGAAGGCTTCCCATGGCCTTAGAGAAGCTGGAAATGAAGGATTCTCATCCAGGTGCATACATAAACAGAAAGGGGAAGTAGCTTAGGAGCTCTCAGAAGGAAGGCTAATTATAAAGACAGTAGTTATGGGAATCCTGGGAAACTGACTGCTTTGTCACATTAGGAAAATGTACTTCTCCCTATACTCCTAATCCAGGGAGAAGATGAAGCTAGTAGACTCCCAGATCAAGTCTTGGCCAAGAGGCATGGAGAACCTGGAACACTAATTCATTTTTATCCTAACTAGAGGACTGTGCTTCCCATCAGTTTGTTTTCATTTCCCCTGGAAAATACAAACCTACCTGAGTCAGGCAGTGGGCTTGGCCCTTTGGGCCAAGCCAAGGCAAACTTTGGTCCTAACTGTCTAACCTGGCTAGAGCAGAGAGGCTTCCACTCTGAAAGATGTGCATTAAAAGGACATATTTCCTTCACTTTCTTTTGTCCTTTATTTCGGGGTGCCTGACATTGCAACCTCAGACAAACAGTAACAAGTATACTCTTCTATATACATAGATCAAAAATTGAGAGTCTTCCCCTTTATCCCTACCTGCTCACTACACAAGAGGGAAGATTTAGGACAGCAGAGTAATTCATATTTTACTGAAAGACACAAAGCTAACTTAATGCTTATTGCTTTTACTTCAAACACTAACTGTGTTGGGCAATTCCCACTGCCATCTCCCAGCAGCCTGTAACTTAGTTTTATAAACACTTCAGTGTATTCTTAATAGCAGTAAGTGGAAGCTTTTGCATTCTGCCATTGTTGTGGAGAGCTGGGATCAAGCTACCTCAGCCTGTAAAACATATGCATTCCATTTGTTCCAGCAATAACTGGCCCCTCGTAAGCAGTCTCAGGAGAGAATCCAGCCAAGGACTGAACAGGATTACACAGTTACCCTGTCATCCTTGAAGCTGGTCTCTTTATGATGTGGTTGAAGCACATCTGTAGGGCAGCAATGGGACACTGGTACTGGTAATGCCTGAACTGTACATGTTCTGTGAATATGTTGCTTAGTCTGCAGACAACTAATCCAGCTGGAATGGCTCCCAGTGACTTTCATGGGTGCTTAACTGAGTGTTTAGTGGTGGTTAGATATTACTAATAACCTGGGTGGTTAGATATTACTAATAAAGCATTTTCTTTAAATGGGCCTTGATTAATGTTGTTAACTAGCATGTATTAGAAGGTCAGTCTCTATATTCAACTCTGACTTCAATCCCTTCTAATATTTCTCTACACCATGGGCTAAAGTGAGACCATTTGTAAATTGGTGAAACTCCATTGACTTCCATAGAGTCACAACCAGTTATACCAGGCCTGCATTACCTTCCTGGGTTCTTATTACTTATAGAAAATAAATGGTATCTAAGCACAGAAGAGAAGAGGAAATTCAATGGCCAGAACCCCTCTTCCATCTCAAAAGTGCTATTCTGTGGAGTATCAATGGTCAAGTGTGGAGGATATGTCTCTTCAGCAGTACAGTATATTCAGTACTGTTGCCCCTTTTTACCTGAGCAGCTAAGCAAAGTTCAGGGCTCTGGGGATGTTCCAGTTAAGAGGAGAAATTAGTGATAGTCATATATTTGATTCAATCTTGTATATTTACAAAGAATAGACAAAGTCTTGTGTCTCTGAACACAGAAGGACTCAAATAGCAGGAAACACCATTTTTTGCTCTCATCACCCAGAACACTCTTTTCAGCCTATACTCCTGATCCAGAAACCTCTCCCCTGGTTTCTTCCAGGGTCAGACACCGTTCTCTCCTTGAGTCTGTCTGTGTGTGTCTCTCTCTCTTCCCTGTCTTTTGTTCTGTCTTCCTGCACAAATAATCCCTACGAAAACAATGCTCAAGAATAGGTTCTGGGTAGGTTCAAATATTCCCCTTGTCTTAGGTGGGGGTTTATCCTTACAGTCATGTTACCTGAAGGGTGAGTTCACACATTTCAGTTTCCTGAGGTTTTAACTCCACCCATAACAAAATTTCACCCAACTCATAAGACATTTGACCCAAGAATTGGCTCAAGCTCAACGTTAGGGTTTATGGGCTTTGAAAGGAACTTTAAGTGGACCTATAACTTGTAGAAGGACACAAGAGCTACAATTAGACTAAATATGGTCAAACAGAAGCTTTTCTGTAGAGTGGGGGCTACTCAAGATTGTTCCTTTTCACCATTAAAAATAGTTGTTATTTCTATTTATGGTGCCAGCCAAAGCCTGTCAGTTCAATGGTTCATGAAAATAAACAACAAATATATAGGAGAAGTTCAGTTGAGGTCATTGCTTAGAAGAGGTGCCACTTCCCGACTCAAACCTGCTGCTCTCCAAAGTGAATGGGCCAGGCTTTCAGGCGGAATAGGCTTTCAGGCAGAATGGGCCGTGGATTGCACCTCTTACCAGCCAGAGGCACTTGATGCTATTGCTTCCTCTGTTCTCTGCAACTATCCCTCTGCCTCCTACCTTGACGGCTCCTTCTTGGTGCACTCCCAGTGTTCCATTACAGAAGGGAGAAGGAAGCTGCTGAATCACCACAACATATGTCACTAACTGTAGTAGAAGAAACATATGCCATAAACATATATCTTGGCAGCTAAGTAACAGAAGAACCTTCATGAACCCTGCAAATGGGCTCCTTCTGGGAAGGAGTCTCTGCTTCAGCCTGCCTCAGTTTCCCCCTCAATGGGGTAACAATGCGTTCACTTTACCAGCTCACCAAAAACACTAACATCGGTGTGTCTCTTTGTAATGAGCCTTTTCCAAGATCATTTGAACAATAGATTGAAGACACTTACCTCAGAGCCCAGGTTTGGATTACTCAGAATTTAAAGTGTCCCAAAACAAAAGTCTCTGGGTCTAGTCAGACAACTCATTGGGAGCTGGGCCAGGATAAATATCTCTCGCCACTTGTGCAACTTCTTGAGCAGCTAGTTTCAGCAGCTTCTTCCTAGCCTACCCTGGCTGTCTTACTGGCTCTCAGTTTCCTCTCACAGCAGCAGCTCCTGCTGCTACAAGGCCCTTAGCATCTCTACTATCTGGCAATATTTGCAGTCCTTCCCTCATCTTACAGCCTCCCACTGTTTTGATAAGGAATCAGTCCCTTTTCAGTCAGCTAATTAAGTCCTATATCCCCTCCCAAGTGTGGCAAACAGGCCTAATTAGACAGGCTAGCCACCCCTATACAAGTCCAGTTGTTATAAAATTATACCTTTAAGGACTCCCATGGAAAGCTATTTCTTCAAATGAGGTTGCACAGGTGAATGGAACATACTGAGCAAATTAGTTGGTGATGATGCACACGTTGGAGGAACAGAACCTAGCTCTCTTTCTGCTTTCTAGGTCTAAAGAGTGAAGAGCAGTAAAAATTGTTTTTGTCACTTAAGGGGGAGATTTTCAAAGGCACAAAGGTTAGTTAGACACCTCATTCTCATTTCAAAGGGAGTGAGGTGCCTAACTGACCTTTGTGCCTTTGAAAATTCTCCTCCTAAGTCAGTGGTGGCCAACCTGAGCCTGAGAAGGAGCCCGAATTTACCAATGTACATTGCCAAAGAGCCACAGTAATATGTCAGCAGCCCCTCATCAGCTCCCCCCAACCCCCAGTGCCTCTTGCCCACTGGCAGCCCCGCCAATCAGCGCCTCCCCCTCCCTCCCTGCACCTCCCCATCAGCTATTTCGTGGCATGCAGGAGGCTTGGAGGCGGAGGAGCCAGGGGTTGAGCAGTGAGCACCCCACAGCACACTGGAAAGTTAGTGCTTGTAGCTGCAGCCCCAGAGCCGGTGCCTATACAAGGAGTTGCATATTAACATCTGAAGAGCCGCATGTGACTCTGGAGCCATAGGTTGACCACCCCACCCTAAGTGATAAGATATGACTTTGAATACACAGAAGGAACAGAGAAAGAAGGTGCCATTTTTTTTTTGGTCACCTTAGAGAAGAAACACACATTAGCCTTTAGCAGCAACTAATTATGTTGTACTCTATGTTCTTCTCTTCATCATCGTAGTAGTTGTTGTTATATTATTATAACTTCAAACTGGCAGGTATTTAAATTTCAAAACAATGAACAAATTTACAAGTGAAAGGTGGATATGCTTTTAATACTTATCTCTCAATCTTGTATTTCAAGACAAGATAGTATCAGTTTTAAACTGAGTTCAAAGTTAAGGTGTGTTGCTCATGGAACAGCCTTGCAGATATGAATGATTGAGCATTAACTTTTTCAGTCTCAAATTAAGCAGAATTAGATAGAGAGATACCCTTTCTATCTGTCGATTGACTCTGTACAGTAGTAAAGAAGTAACAAACAAAAGAGCCAAGTATCTGACATCAATACAGTTGTATGTAGTGTTGTTGTAGCCATGTTGGTCCCCTGATATTAGAGAGACAAGGTGGGTGAGGTAATATCTTTTACCAGACAAACTTCTGTGGGTAAGAGAGACAAGTTTTCGAGCTTACACAGAGACCTGAAGAAGAGCTCTGTGTGACTTTGAAAGCTTGTCTCTCACTCCCAGAAGTTAGTCCAGTAAAAGATATTATTACCTTACCCACCATGTCTCATTAATACAGTTGATAAGGAGGAGGATGAATGATGACTGTAACCTTTGGAATAACAACACAGAGAACAGTAGTGAAGAATGCCACGCTGATTACACTGTGCTATTTCCCAAACCTGCATAGCAAACATAACCCCCAACAAGCAGAATGGAAAGACCAAAAAAGAGCCAAACTGTCTGAATCAAAGCCAAATTTAAAAGCATTAATTCTGGCAAAAGTGCTTTTGCCTTTTCCCAGTTGTCTCCATAAACAATGTCTTCAGAGTGTTCCCTGTCATTGAGTTTGTGTCTTCAGAGTGTTCCCTGTCAGCAAATTCTGCATTCAACATCAGTGCTTAGGGGTTATTTTCAGTCGGGTCCTGACACGTTCACTGCAATCTTTTAAAAGTCAAGAAAAAAAATGAGAAATTTGGACATTGCATGTATGATGAGACATCTATCAGTGTTAAGATTCTGCTGCTCAAATGCTAGTGTGACAGTCACTTGAGAGAAAAATAAAAGAGAAACAGAGGTCTGCGATACATGCTGCTGAATGTCAGCATATCATGTATAGAAAGTGAAAGAACTAGACGTTAAGAATTCTTCAGCTTCCGATCATCATCATTCAACATCATTTCCTTCTTTAAGGTCACTTTGCATAAGCTACTGCGGTATCACTCATGCTACCATTACTACATGAATCTCAGAATAATCCAAAGGGGATGTGAAAAGACAATTTAGTTTACATGATATTTTCCAGTTGAAGCCTTCCAAAAATCATCCAACCACATTATCTATGAACTGGAAATCACTGGAAATACTTGTTCTTTGTCTGCAGCTATACTCACTATTAGGGCATACTTCTTTTCAAAGGATGTATTCTGAAGAGTCCCGTTCCTTCCCAAACAGAAAATTAATCCCTCTCATCCTATGCCCCATATTTATATTTTAGTAATCACAGGCATGTTCTCAGAGGATGAATACCTGGGCATTTTACCACACATAAGCGGAATAACAGCCAAACAACTTCATCTTTCTCTCATAGATTGGTTTCGTTTGAGCCAGCAAGAAAGGAATACTTATTTCTGGTGAATCTTCTGGAGATAGAATCAGCATAGGAAACAGAGAACAAGACACGGCAGCACATGTTCAATGAATGTATTCCAATTTGCACATGTCCCTCAACCACCACCTCTAGAACATTGAAACCCAGCTGGAAGGTCTAGTTAATGCTTGTCATAACTCACAGGCACTCACATGTGGGTTTTTTTTCCACTTCATGTGATAGCAATATAATAAAAGTAATCATGGGATTTCTGAGCTTCATCAAAGCCATTGCTTCCTCAGTTGCTTTAGTTCAGGGATGGGCAAACTCTGGCCCACGTGCCATTTTAAGTTGGCCCATGAGATGCACCATGCGGCTCGGCCCTGCTCCAGCCTGGGTGCTGGGTCAGGGCTGCACCACGCGGTTTGGCCCCGCTCTGGCGCTCCAGCCGGGGCGCTGTGTTGGGGGCGCCGCACCATGCAGCTTGGCCCCGCTCCAGCACTCCGGGCAGGCACTGGGTCGGGGGCCATGCACCCCTCCTGCACCCCAACCCCAATTTTGTGAGCATTAATGGCCCGCCATACAATTTCTATTCCCCGATGTGGCCATTGGGCCAAAAAGTTTGCCCACCCCTGACTTACAAGCTGACTAGCAATCACACTAGACTATAATGTGCTGGTACCCAGTACAGTACCTTCAGGTCATTTTGCCCTATTGTATAAATATCAGTTATGTGGCAGTGGGGGAGCAGGGTGTTATTGCTGTATATTCTAACTGCTGCCACTGCTTCTGTTATGGTGCTCTGTACCTTCAATTTTCCTGGTTCCCTTTTATTTTATTTTATTTTTTTTTAACCACACAATACCCTCAGGTCATTATCTGCCACTGCAGCTCTTTTTATATCCAAGAAAAGTACAGAGAATGTTGATTGCACCTTTCTCTTCCTCCCATAGAGACAATGGTTTCAAAAGTACCTGCTAATAAGGTCCCCAGAATTTCACAGTCATTACCAGCTCAACTTATAAAGAACAAAATAGGACCTTCTTGGAAATCGCAACAGCTAGAACAGAAAATAAACATGTTAAATATTAAATCATATTAAATTATATCAAGCCTAAGGAAAGTTCATTTTAGGTACCCCTATACTTTAGTTACAGAATATTGACGTATACTTGTTTCCCAAAATGTTAGTAACCCATTCACACTCTAGGATGTATCTCTGACAAGAAACATGGTAGGCTGACTCCATCAAAAACATTTGTCATCTGCACATTATCTGCACAATTTAGACATATTCTGCTTTTTCTTGATTCACAGAGACAACATTATTGTACAAGTAGATTCAAGATACTTTGTTGTGTGACAGTTTAACAAACCTCCTATATAAGAGATAAGCACAAAATTGCAGTTTTCTTCCTCGTCCAATAGTACATATTAATTTCTGATTAGAATGGCTCTTCCTTAAGGTAAGACTCTGATACCACTACTCAAGCTGAGTAGTACTTTAGTATGCAAATTGTTCAGTTCACCACAATGGGATAAGTTGTATAATAATTTTCTACTCGTTGTGAGTAAATGTAAAGTAGATTGTAACCCTTAATAAATAATTGCAGCATTTATAATCATTCTGCCCATTTAAAATATGTCTTCGTCTTTGATCTATAAAACTTTCCACAAACTTATTTTTATCCCTTAAGGTGATATCTTTCTTTCTCTTGCATTTCTTGCCACTTGGATGAAAAGGATTCTGGGCATATTTCTCAATTAATTTCTATTTTCATTGCTAAGCCACCCATGCAACACTTCCCTAAACAAAGAATTTCATTAACATGTCAATTACAAGTTCATACGGATCCAGCTTTTCATTTGTACAATGAGCGGGATACAATAGCTTACTTGTAAAATGAAGATCATAGTGCTAAATTTAAAATAGGTAGAGAATACAAAATTAAAATTATAACTATAGATAACTACGGATTAATGATGGTCCAGAATGGTTTTGTTGTTCCTGTTTAACACATATGTTTAGCAGATATGTTTAGCAGTTCCTCCTTCTTCTTTATAATTTGTATTCTTTGCACATTATGATTGCCAAAGCTTTCTTCCATTTTTCCAAGTAGTATACAACACTGAAGAAGACAGAAACTTAAAAAAACAAATATATAAATATTTTAGTCAGTGATAAAAATTGTTTATTATATTCCTATTTGCATTCTGTATCTTCATGTGAATCACTTTTAGCTTTCATGTAAAGCTGGTAAAAAAAAAAAGAAGAAAACAATTTAGAAAAATTAAAGAAGCAACATTTTTCTCCATTTTGCAGTATGAAAAAATGATCACTTTTTTGGTTTTTCATGAATTTTTTCAAATATTTTAACTGAATTTTTTTAATCAAACTTTCACCAATTTTTTTATTGAAATCATTTTTGAATTTATTGGTTTGGGGTTTGGCTTTTTTCTTTTTTTTTTACAAAATAACTGTCTCACTGAAACTTTGTTATAACATTTTCAATAATGTTTCCAACAAAAGCTTTGAAATATGTATGCAGCTCCCAGGCCGGCTTACAATGGCTCTTGGACTGTAGTTTGCCCACCCCCTCTGTAAGTGTACTTTTACTGTCACTATATGCTCTTAATGACTATAAGAGTATATATTTCGTAAAGTTGTTTCCTTGAATATATTTTAAAATTAAATTCTGCTACCGCTTTGCCTCTTGAGTAGCACTTCATTCTTTAAATACTCTCATTGCTCTACTGGGACTACCAATGTGAGTAAGGGTGGTAGAATTCAGTCTTACTACTTTTCCCATAGTTCAAATGTCATGGTGATAACTACAAGGAGGATGACCCGTACTAACTCTCCCACTTATAAAAGTCAGAAGGACACACTGTACGCCATTAGCGGCTGCTCAGAGCTTTAAATATGCTCTTCACTCCTACCCATAATGTGCAATAAGTCTATAATGAAGTATGATCTATTCAAGGTCCTTATTGGATATCAGAAATCCCAAAGCCTCATTAATTGAAGTGAACAGAGCAGCTGGTTGCTTGGGATCTTATAGTTTCAGTGTTTAACAGATTTAATTAAAATGAATGCCCTCTCTCTCTCTCTCTCTCTCTCTCTCTCTCTCCCCCCCCTCTCTCAGGGGAATTAGGTCATTAAAAAGTTTTACAAGTGAGGCGCAGGCATTAACATTTGGCAAGGAGAAGGAGATTATGGGGTGGGTAAGGCAGCCCATATTCTCTATGCAGCTCTCTGTTGTAGGTGCATTCCTGAGTGTGTGGATGATTCTTACCTAGCTTGTCCATCCATCTTAACCTTCTGGCAGATCTCTTGGCCTCTCTCTTTGAAAACTGTTCTGCAAACTTTGGTTTATTCTAAAACTTCTTCTCAGGTTTTCATTTGATATATTCCAGGTAGCTAAGCAGCTGCCTCCTGTTAGCTGTTGTTTGAAACACTGGAAACATACACGTCTGACCTGTCATATTTTCCTCTTCCATTTCACGGAGCCATATGTTAAACACCTACGCACAAAACCAGTATGTCTTCACTAAAGCCTAATAAGCCTGAAAATGAAGTTCAGATAGAAGAGCTCTAATATGATATAAAGTTCAACAGTGTCAAAGGTTTTGCTTCCTTTTGATTTCACTGGTATGAACATGCCGGGAAGTCTATAATTTTCTTCAGGATTTGATAGGATAGGGAAAGTGCAGTGTGGTTACCTGCCTTTTTCTGGGGCCATGCTGAACTGCTAAGTAGGGCTTGAATGATTTGGACAAAAATCAGTGCCTGCTCAAACACTCTGTAATGTGAGTGATCTCAGTGAACCTCAACATTATGAAGCCCTTATACACATTTAGCAGTACCTTTCTCTGCAAGCAGTGCCTTTGAAATCAGTGGGACTACTCACTACTTCACATGAGAAAAAGTGGCAGAATTGGGCCTTATGTGTTTAGTCTAGCAGAGCAAATATGCATCCTCTTGTAGAACTTTTATTCAACATTGCTTTTCTCTTTACATGCCGGGGGAAAAGCACCTCATACCAGACAGTTTTGTGCTTGGTTTTTAATTCTAGGACCTAACTGCTGATGGTCTTTGTGACTGGCGGTTGAGTTAGATCAGGGGTGGTCAACCTGAGCCTGAGAAGGAGCCAGAATTTACCAATGTACATTGCCAAAGAGCCACAGTAATATGGCAGCAGCCCCCCCATCAGCTCCCCAGCCCCAGTGCTTACCTTCTGCTTACCTCCAGGGGTATATGTACCTGTGGTTGAGAACCACTGCCCTCGTCTAAATCCTCCTGTGGTATAAAAGGGCATAATTACACTGACAACACTGCACTGATTTATACTAGCAGAGGATCTACCTCACATTGTCTCAGTTTCCCTGTCTGTCAAACAGGAATAATAGTATTTATATACCAGCGTCACTATTATACATTGTTCAGTATCATCTTCATGCTTTGAATACATCAAGTGCTAAATAGAAATATTCTGATATTGAATAATATTTTCTGAGGTCTAAGTGGAAATAACCCCAAAATAAAGTTACTTAATTGATTGCCTTGACTGCATGTTTATCAAATTTCTACATTGTTTGATTTTTTTTTAAGAAATAGGTAGTGAGGATGATTTGCCCATGTCCTTCTTTTCCTGGAAGATGAGTATTTTCCTATACGTTGGATGAGGCAGTCAACAGCAAAGCCTGAGAACCTACCTCGACTACTCATTGTCATTGCTAAATAAGTACTATAGTAGGACACACACTATGAAGTCTGCTTTGAACAAAACACCTTGTTATTTTCAATAACAGCCAACAGAAAGTTGTTGCAAAGACCAACAGAAGTCTGACTGGAGAAATAAAAATTTAGGGACCAATCCTACTTACATTAGCCATGTGAGTCATCTTACTGACAGCAATGGTTAGCAGGATATGGCTCCCAGTTATTTGCTCTCATGGCAAGAAACAAAATAGTCTAACATTACCTATTTAAGCCCCAAGTCAGGAATGCATCCTTAATAAGGAAAACATGTAAGCACATGTGTAAGTGCTTTCCTAACTAGGGATGGATTTTACCACATGAGCAAGTGCTTTCCTGAATCAGGGCCTTTCTACAACTACAAAAAAAACAACATTGTAAAAAGATACTCCATTAAGAGTCCTAACCACATTGCATATCCTGTGTGTAACATCAATTTTCTATTGACACTGATAGCATCTGAATTCAAATTGTGTATGTTAGAATTCAACATGCAAATCCTGTAGTTTCAATTTAATCCCATTTTGATGCTACCAGTCACATTGCATTACAGGGTCAGAGACCATCAGAAATGCTTCTGAGATGGCAATTCCATTTGAGGGAGTTGAATGACAACAACAAATGCATCCAGACTCTAGGTAATTTTAGCCGGTTTGAGTAAACAGAACTTGTTTATGCAATGGAAAAAGTCAAGGACATAGACATAATGAGCAGTACTAATGGCTACCATCTGCTAATTTACCCAGGGTATACAGACAATGATATTGAATTCTTCCTTTTCAGTTTTCTCCGTATGCAGTGGAAATATTGGACAGTATAATGTGGTGGAGCTATGGTGTAACATTGGAGATTAATTTGATGAGTTGGTACAATAACACAAATATATTCAGGTGATAAATGTCCTGAAAAGTGAAGTGCCTCCTTGCAAAAATATCCATTTTGTTTTAAACACCAAATGCACTTCTGATGCTGGGCCAGAAAGGGTTAAGCAACTAGCAGGGTAAATGACCCAGATTCAGCCTTTAGAAACATGTTAGAAAAGTATGTAAATGGTAATTAGGGCCATTCCATGTTAGATAGGGTGAACTTTGAAATGCAAACCTGTATTGTTAGAAAATTAGAGGTGATACTAATTGTATGTGTTTACTTATATCTTGTTAGATTTTAGCCATGTAAACAGACAGTTCCCATCTATTACTATAGCTATTGATTCAGAGATCAAAAGGGAATATTAACATTTAGATGAATCGTGGGTGAAATAATGTCATTGTCTATATATCTCTTTAAAGTTTGTGATAAACTGTTCAATGGATTCAATTACTTTATGTTAATCCATGCAGTTAATTATGGGTGATGCTAACAAAATAGAAGGTTATTTCAAAAGCCTATTATTCACCCAGGACTGTATGGTCAAGAGGCTGCTAGAAAACTGTATAAAAATGCTTGGGACCTGCTCTTTTTTATCTCAAATCTGCTTGATGCTTTATTCGGGGAAGCTTGAGTCATAAGGATGAGATCTCCAGTCCCATCTGGAGATCTCCAGTCCCACCCTGGATGTGGACATGGGACTATAACTTATCGACTAATTCTGAAGGAACTCTTTGCAACTACAAAGCTCACCATTTCTACTATGACAGGTTTCAGAGTAACAGCCGTGTTAGTCTGTATTCGCAAAAAGAAAAGGAGTACTTGTGGCACCTTAGAGACTAACCAATTTATTTGAGCATGAGCTTTCGTGAGCTACAGCTCACTTCATCAGATGCATCTGATGAAGTGAGCTGTAGCTCACGAAAGCTCATGCTCAAATAAATTGGTTAGTCTCTAAGATGCCACAAGTACTCCTTTTCATTTCTACTATGAAACTGTTCTCAGAACTGTACTCATGTCTGTATGTATAGTGATCTTTTAACCAATACTGTCGCTCTTTTTTAAAAAATAAATTTTAATTTAGTTGATAAGAATTGGCTGTAAGTACATAGTTGGGTACGATCTGAAATATTCATTAACCTGGGAGATAATGTGTCTGATCTGTTTGGATTGGTAGAACTTTCTAATGAAGATTTTCAGTAATCCTCATCATATTTGACTTTGGTGTCAGAGTGGAAGCCTAGTGCTGAGTTGCTTTAAGGGAACTGTGTTTTGGCTTCTGGGTAACCAGTAAGGTACTATGGAAGCTGGGTTTTTTGGCAAGCTGGGTGGATCTAAGTGTTAGAATAACCAGCTTTGGGGATTGTCTGCCCCACTCTTTGCGATTTGCCCTGATTTAAGTAATGTCAGTGTGGCGCCTCTGGGACCCCGGTCACAGCTCTGTAAATAATTGTTCTCTTTTACTCTATTTCTTAATTAAATATCTTTAGTACATATTCATTTTATTCCATTTCAGGTTTGTTGATCTTTTCTAATTTGATCCCAGGAAGAGGGTTGGTGCAATATTTCAATTCACAGTACAGCCCAAAGAATGGTGTGATGTGTTATAAAACAAAGATTGTTTGATCCAAGTATGTAAAATCCTAGACAACGTGAGATACCATTGACTTCGCTACCCACTGTGCTCTGTACAGTACAAGTGGTAAGGAAGCTAGTTGCATAAGTTAATTGTGAATTTTCCATTGAAAAATATGGACACATGCAGGGGTGAAAGTAAGTCGAGTGACTTACCAGTATGCTGGGGCCAGCTCTGGCCCCTGGAAGGGACGGGGCCTAGGGCAGAAGGGGCAGGGCTGAGGGGGTCAAAGCCAGCCCCTCTCTACCCTGTAAGGTAAGTGCACCCTCCACTTCTTCTCCTCCCTCCCTCCCCCACTGGGGTAGTAGCAGCAGCCAGGGGCTCAGGGGGCTATTTAAAGGGCCCAGGGCTCCCCTGCTTCTACTGCCCTGGTCCTTTAATTAGCCGCCGGAGCCCTGGGGAAGCGGCGGGGCTCCGGCGACTATTTAAAGGACCAGGGCGGCAGGGGCAGCTGGAGCCCCGGCCCTTTAAATAGACCCAGAGCCCCTGCTACTCCAGGGCTCTGGGGGGCTATTTAAAGGGCCTGCGGCTCCCCTGCTTCAACCACCCCGGTTCTTTAAATAGCCGCCAGAGCCCTGGAGTAGCAGCGGCGGGGCTCCGGCGGCTATTTAAAGGGCCGGGGTGATTGAAGCAGGGGAGCCCCGGGCCCTTTAAATAGCCACCGGAGCCCCACAGCCACTACCCTGGGGCTCTGGAGGCAATTTAAAGGGCCTGGGGCTCCAGCCACTGCTGGGAGCCCCAGGACCTTTCAATTTCCCCCTGGGGAAGCCGGGCTGCCCCTGTACAGTGCATCGGATCCTGCCGATATGCCCTACTGGGACGTACCAGCTTACTTTCACCTCTGGACACACGGTGCCCGTAAACCGAGGTTTATTTTGACACACTGAAGATCTCAGTCACCATTAGTAGATGATGTGTACTTAAAACTACTCTGCTAATAAAAACATTTTATAGGTTCACAAAGCTAGAAGGGATCATTGTGATCATATAGTCTGACCTGCTGTATAACACAGGCCATAAAACTTGCTTGAATTAATTCCTGTTTTGAACTAATCAACCTGTGTCAGGCTGATCTTTGCCAACAAAACAGTCCTCAATTTTTCATCTCTTAAAAAGAAAAAAAGAAAAAGAAATACGATTTTTTTACTGTTCTAGCATGGTAAGCTAAGTAAAGCACCCACCTGATAAGGAACTATGAGAGAAAGACTTTAGAAATATAAAACTATTTTTAATTTGAGGAAAACAAGGAGAATATTTTTCTAAGAAAACTCCATTAAAGGCCAATATATACATACACTGGAAAGATTGCATGACTACTTACTATATACTGTGTAACAAAAACTTATGGGAGTCAGGGATTACACTAAGAGCCAGAACATTTAAAACTTGAGAGTTTGTTTAAGTAATCACAGTAAAATGCAAAGAATGTGATCAGCTCTACCATACTTTTTGAGATTAAGGAAATATGCAGGTTCTGTTGATTTTTGTCCATTCCTATTTTCTATTAGAGGCAGACACAGACAAAATCCAGTGTCTAAATACTTCCAGACCTTGATGGTTTTAATCTAGATTTGTATGTCACTGCTAACTGCTATGCCTATACTGTGTCTAATCCCCCCGCCCCCCATAACCTTTTGAGCTGGCCCATCTCTACTATTTTTATAATTTTTTGGCCTCACACCTGTTAGGATGCATTGTCTTGTTCTCTTATCGGAAGTTGAGTCAGTGAAGCTGCTTTGAGAAGGAGGAACACAGCAGTGGTATCTGTGTCAGACACTAAATTAACAACCTGCTTTCCCCCTTTTACTTCAGTAAATTAATTTAGTGAGTCATCTGAAAAAAAAAAAAAAACATCCAACAGTGTCCAAAGGTGACCAACAATACACCTGTGGATTTGACTTGTGGTGATCTACCAGAAGAGAGTGCCAGAGGTAATGTGTTCTTCAGCTTCTGGGAAACACTTTATATATAGCATATATAGTAAACACAAAAAATCATCCATAAAGTATTATAGGAGAGCCCTATCCTTGGATTACATTTCACACCTTTGTAAATCAAGGACTGTGTGCTTCATTTTAAATTGAGTTTCTTTGAAAGGCTGACTCACTGAGCCAAGTATTTCACTGAAGAAAGGACTGTGACAGTGCCATGAAGCAATACTATTTAAAAATCTAAGTGGTAGAGTTGAGGCTCAAAATAAAGTGACTCCAAGGGCCTAGTCCTTCAATGAGCTCTGCACAGCTGTGGAACTCACACACAGACTTCACTGCAGAACCAGTTCCCCACACAGTCTGCTTACTATAAGTAAACACTGTTAAGCTCATAAATCGTTTATTACGAGCTCCAATTCTACTTAAGTACAGCAGTAAAAAGAATTATTGATTTCTGAGAAAATAAGAAGTAAAGAATTATTTGATTTATTACAGAGTGTGGAATCACTTAGGACTCGATTGTAACTTGAGCTACACCCCCCTCTTCTCCCACTTATATGGAATCCTTGCGCCTTGGAGCCAAGCATGTAATAATGGGTGTGTGTACCCTCTCACCAGAGCGGGTGGGCAGGGAGTGGAGAGAAAGAGGGGGAGGAATGGAGTCATAGATCCACTCGCCCCCATGATTCTCAATTTGCAAACCCTGAAGTGACACAGTCGAGCAGACAAGAGACCAAAAGGGTAGGGTGACTGCCTTTGGTGGATGAAAATAAAGGGGAAAAAAATCACTTGAAAAATATGGGACACCACTTTATTTTAAAGGATATATTAGGGAAACACTATTTCCTTTAGCACATCATGTATTTTTCTCTCAAGTGTACATTTCTATTGCCCTCAGGTATACAATGCAATTATCATAAGTTAAATTTAGTGTTTTAAATGGTACTTATTATCAGGTTTAATATGTTTCAATACATCTTAAAATACAGGATGATCAACTAAGAGACAAACCAATGACATGAGGGATAGTCCCTTGATAGTCACCCTACCAAGGAGAGAGAGTAGAAAGCATTTTAAAATGCTTTGATTTAGTTTTTAGTGTGGATACATTCTGCTGAAACTTTTCTACTTTATAGTGGAACCTATGTACAGTGGGGTCTGTTTTAAAAAGGCCAGAGGCCTTTTTCTGGATGCATATTACAGCCATACAATTGACTAAGCAGCTCCTATAGTAAGGAAGATGAAAGAAGTTAAAATGCTAAGAAGCTTTTTTAATAAGGCAGGCTTGACTAGGTAAGGGCTAACGGGCAAGGAGAAACCTGAGAAGGGTATGGGTGGCAGGCGAAATCGGGATAGTGAGAGAGAAACAGCAATTCAAAAGTAGCTGAACCAATGCCATATAATCAAGGCAGTGTCATCCTCCTTAAATACCCAGAGGTACTATTAGGCTTGGCAAGATGGAGACCTGTATTAGCATTATTATGTTTTATTAAAGTGCTTGGGGATGAAAGGTGTGACATAGGCATTAATAGTCATGATTATTAACCTTTCAAAGATAAGTTTGGAATGTGTTTTCATTTTCCAATATATACATATTTTTTTGCCAGATTCAGGGCTTAAAATGTCCTTTTCAAATAGTGTGAATAGATTTCTCAGGTCACAGAACCAAGCCAGGCAATCTGAGGCCATGTGTCCTCTCAGAAGACAAGGGAGAGTAATGCTTTATGTTGTATGCTTTATGTTATAGGACACAATTTCTACAGTATCACCTACAGCAGGTTATAAGCAGCAGGTTGTAAGTTAACGTTATGACCAATTAAGTGAAAATGAATTCAAATGATGTGACATATGGGTCTAGCAGCCATCTGATAAGAATGCATAAATGGTTGTAGAGTGACAGAGAGTTAACTAGAGCATTAATTCCAGTTAGTTATATTCTTATAACTCTTCCAGATCCTCAATTCAAGATCTCACAGCTTGTACAGGACTTATCAGACACACAGCAGTAATTACCGAGGCATGATGAGGGAGTAAAGTGAAGTGCGTGTGCTATGGCAGATCTGCTGTAACAGTGGGGGTCTACATCTTTCATGAAGAATGGCTAGCACAGCAGGTGCTTCTTCAGCTGTGGGTACAACAGATGATTCTGCACCACAATGAGTCTGATACTACACCTTATTAGGAGCAGTTCAGATAATGCAACATTCAGACATAACCAGAAAATCAACTTCCACTGACTCTTTCAGAGGGTGACACCGTGTGTGTGTGTGTATGTGTGTGTGTGTGTGTATGTGTATGTGTGTGTGAGAGAGAGAGAGAGAGTGTTGGAAGGGAACCAATCAAACTTTCAACGAGGAACAATCACAGGTCTCAGGGTCAGAGTCATCTGGGAGAAAACATCCATGAATCAGCAGTGCTGGTCATACATTTATGGAGAATTATTGCCACTGCTCAGGGAAGCCCTGAGCCCTTCTCTTCCTGTCACACATTTTCCAATACAATTGCTTCAGCCCTTTGTGCCATTCCACAACAGGCTTTATAAAACTACTTGAAATGAGTCACGCTGTCTCCTAACTCAGAACCTGATGCTGTGTCAAAGAAAAATCAATGAGAAAACTTGCAATGAAATCAATGGCTGTAGCATAAGGTACTAGTGGCTTGATCCTGGAAAGGGCTGAACACCTTACATGATGAAGCCTTATATGCCTCTTCTCAGTAGGAACCATGCAGCATTTTCCACCGTCCAATTATATGTATTATGCCCTGATCCTTCACAGTAAGCCGCCTGGATAGATCACAGAGCCCCACTGACATCAACAGGGCCATGCATAGGTGCCCACATCCACCTGCATTGAGTAACTTGCATGGGAGAGGCTTTATTTAGTATATTTTCTGCTCTAGCAATTTTAAAAATGCTTTATTTCATTCCCCTTGGCCCAGCCCCCTCTCCTTGATACCCATCCCAATGATACCACAATGGGAGTAGGCTACACCTTCAGCAGTTGTGATTGTGTATGGAAGGCATAATCTCAAATAGCTTTAGCTTTATCAAATTCCAGAACCCACCGTTCTCCCCCCGAGGTTAACAGCCAGACTCCAATCTACAGAAATGGGAACACAATCAGACCCGCCATGTATTTGAATAGTACTCTAATTTGTACACTGATTAGACTATGTATTTGTAATGTAATGTACATGGCATGGTAAGGAAACTTTGTGACATTTGAAAGTTAATCAATTTAAATTGTGCTTTCTTTGAGTCTATAAATGCCTATCCCATCCCCCGCATTTCATGTTTCTTCTAAATTCACCCTTTAGCTGTCTTCCTCGTAAGTTTGATTTTCAGTAGAACAATTCTAATGGACTTCTTGTCCCTGATTCTGATACCAATGTCCTGTTCTGCCACCAGTATCGCTCCTCTGCTGAGCAGAAGAAGATGTTTGGGGCCCTGCAGCTTTGCTTTCCAGTGGGGAAGAAATCAATGATTTAGAACCTTGAACATTCTAATTGTCCCTTGCTTTATTTACATAGATACACCAGTTCTGGAGTAGAGGCAGTCAAACAGCATGCAGGGCAATCCTTTCTTCCAGTAATCTCAGCCCAACACCAGTTCCTGGCTTTCTGGAAGCAACTCTGCCTCAAGAACTTACTCTAGTCAGTGATGAAAACTCTCCTGCTCCTTACGCAGTGCCCTCTACCCAGAACCTTGTATAACCAAATATTAACACCACAAGCATTCTTCAAAGACTAAAAACTTGCTCTCACACTACAAAACTTGGAAGACTATATATAATATCAACTGATGATACCTACCATATGAAGTTTAAGTCCTCTATTAGCTCAGGAATAACTGCCACTAAACTGGGGTTCTGAATCATCTGCTTGTTTTTACAAAATCATCCATCTCCCTCCAAAATGCTTCAATTCTGTCACACTAAGAATTTTCTTGTGGTCAAAGTTGATATTTTTCCAGCTGTGTGATGCTGAAGTTCATTCTGTGTTATTTTTTTATTCTCCACTGTTGGTTTTCCAGCATGACATCCAATGTTTTATACAGCAATTCTATGCAAAGAGTTATCTTTAGTCCAGTCAACAGTGCTAGTGAGCAGTTGAAGTTGAGTATTGCTGTGCTGAGCTGAGAGGAGAATTTTGCTTTAAGCTAGTAAACAAAGGAGGAGGTCAACAAGAGAATGTAATCAAGGGCTTGCTTCTAACCATAAGTCAATCCTTGGTGCACTCTTGGGACCCAATTTGCCTGTGCAGTAAGCTTATCAAGAATTCTGACAGCAAATAGATATTTGTCAAGCTGATTACTTCCCATGTTAAAACTGAGCTGGTGCCTATAACATGTGTTGATGTGCAGGTAACTCCCACCCTCAATTGAAATCCTCCCCCGACAGCCCCAACTCCTGAACCGAGCACAAAGAAAAAATGGATCTGGATGTTGTGGGCGCACCCAGCTGGACATATCTCCTCCCTGCAACTTTATCTCTATGTGAATGCACCATCACTTGAGTCATTTTAAACTACACTGGATAAATGACTAACAAAGATACTCTGCAGAACAATCCCTCACAGGCAGAGGAATGGATTAGTTGGCAGGAATATGGACTTCTCTAATTTCTGCTATTATTGCAGTGATAGCACGCATTAGATGCTCAGTCAAATCAGAGATCCCCCTCACAACTCAGGTCAATGCATTCAATGCATTCCGGGGGAGTGCTGAGGTACCTCACGCAGGTATGTCCCCTCGGACAGATATAATGTTTCCCAAGCTCCCAGGAGCACAGGAGTAGCGTGTGCACTGCACCATCCCTCAGGAGATTACAGATCCACACTCTCTGATGAGGCCAAGCCTTTGCCTCTATGTGATACCTCCCTGCCCATTATGCAGGGAATACAACCACACGCAAGCCCTTCAATAAATGCTCTCAGTGCCCTCCGCTCACCTGTTAACCTACGTAGAGTCCAGCTGCAGTGTGCCCCCTAACAGGAATAAAGAACCCTTTTATTTTGGAGCATGTACTGCAACTTTCTTCTTTAGAAGAGACCACTTTGCCACATGAGAGATGTCTGAAGAAATGGATCAATTTTTAAGAAAACAATCCATTTTCAGACATGCTTTTCATCAAATGTTAATGTATAAAGCAGATATAAAGCTGCCACTACTGCTCCCCACCCCCACCCCAGACATTAATACAGTGTGTGGGCTTGTGAAAATGTATAAAGTGTAAAAGAAAATCTTTATAAAGTTCATTGGGATGCAGTTCCTTGGAGACGATATGTAATGGAGCAGAGAAGATTAAATATCAGGAGTGTCATAACTATGCTTACAACTAAAAGGTAATCAAATAGTCCGGTCCCTGTCCAGGCAACATTTCAGGTTTCATCTCCCCCTCAGTCCTTTTTTGACTTTCAAAAATCTGTTGGTATTTAGTTGCCATACAGAACCATTTTATTAAATTTAATTTAAAAGCTCAGCTGGGAATTTTGCATTCTGCTGTCTTATCAATTTTGTTTGTTGGCTTGCCTTACCTTGGAATGCAATCAACGTCCTGTTGTTCCATTTGCCTTCTCTCATATGGTTGTCTTTATAAGACCCTGTTTTGAGCTGCTTATAAACTTTGCCAAAAAATATTTAGGCTGAAATCTGCCATGCTGGTTGTCTGCCTCAGGCTGAACTTTTTTAGAATGTTTTAGCGAAAAAAGTTTGGCCATTTCCAAGACCAAAATTAAGGGGACAAAACCATTGTTGTGCCCATGTTAAAAAACTTCTTAAAACCATTTAATTGAAAATTGGTGCAGCGATTTTAAATTTTCCCAGGGAGTTGCCGAAGTATCAGAGATATGCCTTTTGCTGTCTCTGTGTTGTGCGTAAAGAGGCAGTTAGCTACTTGAGTACCTTTGTGTGTCTAGACCTGAGTGCCTACTTACCTACGTACATGGTCCTCATCACCTACTATCTGATTATCTATCAAATTATAACTCCCACCTTCAAGTTCCAATTCCCTTTCTTTATACCCCCTGAATAGGTTGCCATATCAACTCCTCCAAAAACCTACCCATCTCTCAGAGCCTCCCAAACCACTGAAATAATCTGCTGGTCCCATCACCAGCACATTCTGATCTTCCTTAGCACCCACCAATCCTCCCTGCACTTCACAGTCATTGATGGCCCCTACACGTGCCATGTCCTATTTACCCATTGTCCATCTGTACCTCTGAAGCCCATCCAGCTACTCCTGATTCTTCCTTTAGCACTACCAGAAATTCCAAAAGGCAAAGAAAGTATTAATAATTTCTGGTACTAGAGTGGTGCCTGGAGATCCCAACCTGTATTCAGGGCCCTACAGTGCTACCTGCACTACTGTCCTAAGGGGAGAGGTGGAAGTCCTATGGTTTGGAAGAGTAAGCTAGCAAATGCACAAAGCACTTCCGAATACCATATGCTAAGGAATAAATCTGCACTGGCAAGAAGACTGTTAGATGGCAGTGACCCCAACTCGGTAATAAAGCATTTCCCACTGACTTCAGTGGGACTTAAGCATGTGCTTCAGGTTATGCATGCATCTAAATGCTCTTCTGCACTGGGGTCTACATAGGTAATGTATATCTCTAATTTCCAAACAAACCTCTGAACCATTTTCCTCCCCAGAATACAGGTTGTCTTTGTATTTAAATATTCACCTGTATTCCTCCCTTTGCCACCCCCTTGCACCGTGTAAAGCAGCATTCACTCATGTGGCACTATGTTAAAAAAGAGAAATAAATAATTGAGCAAATAATGCAGCTAACAATAAAGCAGAGCCACTCAAACACAATGGCATTGCTCTCTCGCATGTGAGAGGATACTAGAGAAGGATGTGAAAACTTGGGAAGATGTAGCCAAATGAAAATGTATATGGCTAATATAACCATTAGAAATAACTCTAAAAGCATTCCTAGTAATTAGAATTGTAAAATTGTCCGAGCCAACCGCATTGTTTCTTGTTTATGTCAACAGGAAAGCTGCAATAAAAGAAGACTTTATTAGTTTTTTTTTCTCTTATCTTAGCATCCATAATTCATTAATAAAAGGAAGAAAGAGAACAGTGAAAAATGTTAAAGAACTGAGCCTGCAATTGCTGTTCTTACCTTTTCCCATTGAAGTCATATGAAAGGCTAATTGATCTGTGCACCTCAAAATACTCCAACCTGGAGGGCTCTCTGCATTTCTTGATACACAGACATAACTACCTCTAATGGCAGTTTTCCTCCTATTAAGAAACACCCACCCACAAGCAGAACAGAACTTTGAGATGTTTACACAGCCTATATGATGAGAACAAAACTTTCATGTGCAAGTCAAACTGTTGCAGCGTCCCATGTCTTTGCAGGTCAATTTCCTTTTTTCAGCACAGATGAAAAAACTCTGATGACACAGAGTCCCGTATTTTCTTACTGCAATGTGTTCACTTACAAAATGTACACAAGTCCTGCTTTTCGAAGCAGGGGTCATCACAAACAAGACATGGGCAACCCTCTTTGGTAGAAACCTCAGGCCAGGCACCTCTGCCCTGTCCCAAGAAACAGTCTGTTGCCTCTCTCTCTCTCCAGGGACAAACAGACTCCTTGCCAAAAACTGACTTACAGATCAACACAGTCTCCTCCCTGGGTGCATCTTATTTCTTGATAGAGAGAGTTTGTTCTGGGCCAGTGCCTCAAATTTATCCTAATTGTGAGTCCAACTGTGAAAAGCAGATAAAAGTTTAGTGTCACCATAAGTTGTAACAGTCCAAGTTGATAGAAAAAGTGCAAATGGGAGAGAAAAAGACTGAATTAGTCTAAACAAAAAGTCCTACTGATATAACTCAAGGACTGTGCTAAGATCATGCCTGACAAACAAGACAGGATGGGGCGGGCGGGGGGGGGGGGGGAGGACAGAAATCATGAACCAAAATTGGTGTGTCAGATATTAGGCCTAGTTAGAGGACAAAATAATGATGGGGATGGGCTATTTCACCAATCAATCCTTTTGGGGGTCCTTAAAGAAAGAGACTTTGGGGAAAAAATTGGCTCCTGGTTTGAGCTTCATCATCATGGCTGCCAGCCTCCCTATTGCCTGGGGCCCTGGACCTCCATCTTAGTTCTGAGAGATGTGCTGACTAGATCAGGTCAAAGAAGAGAGGGAGCCAGATGACATCACCAGCTCAACTGACAACAGTTGAATCCCAAACACCAAGTGGGATGTTGTATTTCTTTCTGTCTCACACACACCTTTTCCTTTCCCATCTTATTTCTCATCTTTCCTGTCCTTCTCTTTTTGCCTTCTATCTAATAAGGGTGTGGCTTAGCCACCCAAGACTGTATAATTTACAGTATTGCTCTAAGTCTGTGACCAGAAAGAGGCAGCTAAAAGCAATGCACTAAACAGCCTGACACTGGTACCAGTTTGCCAGGTGTTAGCGTGCCTGACAGCATGCAGTGCCAGTTTTTACAGCACTGCAGGGCCAGATTAACTCTCCTGTGGGCCTGGGGCTATTAGATTTTGTGTACCCCCAGGGGTTTGAAGTGGGGGAGTGGGCTCAGGGCTGGGGCAGGGGATTGGGGTGCAGGAGAAGGTATGTGGTGCAGGCTCTGGCCAGGAGGTGCTTACCTTGCGTGGCTCCTGCCTGCCCTGGCTCCGCGCTGCTCTGCTCCCCGAGGTGGCCAGCATGTCCGGCCCCTAGGCAGAGCGGCCAGGCCTCTCTGTGTGGTGCCCACAGGCGCCACCCCCACAGATTCCACTGGCTGCAGTACTCATTGGCAGCGCGCAGTTTCCCTTAACGCCCCTCGCCTAGGGGCTGCAGGGGCACATCAGCGAGCCGGCGCTCATGGCTCCAGCCTCGTGGGGGTGCCAAGGCTCAGGGACAGGTGTCCAGCCTGTGGTGTGGAGACTTGCTGCGGGCCGGATGAAAAGAAGCAGCGGGCTGCATCTGGCTCGCGGGCCTGTGGGGCCCCACTTACCCTGAGGCCCTGGGCTGCAGCCCCTAAAACCCCTGCATTAATCCAGCCCTGCAGCAGTGAGGTTGCAAGTGAAAGTCTACACCAGAGACAGAAGCTGCATTTTCTATCTTTGCTGTTCTCTTCTTTCCCCTTTTGTGTGTGTTTGTCTTATTTTCTAGGAAATGGGATCAGACTTTAAGAACAGCAGCAGCAATAACAGCCTGAGCCCATTTCAACGAACTTCTTTCTCCAGAAAGGACAGTTATTAATTTCTTCAATACCATTTAAGAGACTGTTTAATGTGGACCATGTATTACAAAGGTGGGCCCGAACCCAAAACCTGTATCCAAAAATGCTTGACCTTTAAGTGCCAAACCTAGATCCAATCTAAATTTTGCAAAAATTTGAAAAATTCCAATTAACTAAGATGGAGGGAATTTGGGTGCGGGAGGGGGTGCAGAGCTTGGGGTTGGGGCGTGGGGGTGTGTGTGGGGTGTGAGCTCTAGGAGAGAGTTTGGGTATGAGAGGGGGCTTGGGGCAGGGGGTTGGGGTACAGGAGGGGTTTTGGGGTGCCGGATCCGGGGGACGCTCACCTCGGGTGGCTCCCCACAAGTGGTGACCTGTCATCCCTGCTGCTTCTATGCGGAGTTGCAGCAGGCGGCTCTGTGAGCTTCCCCCACTCCAAGCGCTGGCTCTGCAGCTCCCATTGGCCAGGAATCTAGTGGGTACCTAGGAGCATCAGGGACATTTCACCAGTTCTGGGGAGCCAGGCGGAGCTAGATAGATAGCCTGCCAGCCCCACGCCAACCAGACTTTCCATTTGGTACAGGGCCGGATTACACAGCTTTTACTGTAATGAAGCAAGAACTCCAGTCAAAACACTGTGAATTTTGAGAGGTTCAAAATCTGAATTTATATACATGTTTTGCAGCTTGAAACTTTTTTTTTTAAAATAAAGGCAGAAATATATCTAAAATTGAACTCTTTGGGGAAGAGAACGAGTGCAGTTACAACACCCAAATCCAGAGTGCAGCCTGTAAGTGCAACCAATCCACACAAAACACCAAACGAGTAAAAACAAGCAATAGTAATTAACAACAATTGGAATTGTTGAAAAGCTGAAACTAGTATCAAATTATTCAGTAGAGGTGAGATTTTATAATGTAGGCCTCCAATTCCAACAACCCGTAGGCATGATTTCAGTGGGACTATTTATGTGTGCCAAGTTAAGCACATGTTTGCAGAGCTCAAATAGCTATGCTAAACTTTGCTTTGAATTTCTCTGTGTCTCTTTTAGTCAGTTTTTGGTTCTGTTACACTGTTTTCTCTCTTTTGAAAACCAGACAGTTAATTAGCACTGTATTCCTTTAGACAGAAGCTTCACAGATGTCAGAAAAAGTGTCATTACAAATACATATTGTCCATCTCCAATGGCAACACCCTCTTATTCTATTGCTGACAAACAGCAATGTTGTCTGCTCCAGTATGTCCTCAGAAATCCCTTAAAAATCCCATTGGGGCTCAAGTAGCTTTATTTCTTCACAGATCAATTTGCTGAGATTCAGTACACCTTCCTGTGGGTCCATCTGCCCTGTAACCGTGGCTTCCTATTGTGAAGCAGAACTAAAAGACTATAATTGGTCTGCGTGCAGTTAAGGCCTTGAACACATCCTGCTACCACTCTTACTGCCTATTAACTATTTGTGAGCAAAAGCCCTGCTTTATGAACTGTTACTCCTCTTTTTATAGTGTAATTTAGGAGGGGGGAAACTTGGTAAGTGGTTTCTCAATGTAATGGACTTATTATATTCCGTCACAGCTGGCAAATAATTTGTAGAGAGGCATTATCTTTTTTGTGAATGTGCCCTATGAGAGACACAAAAGTAGAAGGGTTGTTTGCTAAGTGTATGGCAAAGAAAAATAAACATTGTCTTCTGGAAAGAAATTAAAGCAGATCATCTCTCCTGGGTATGGATTAATTAGCAGAGAAATACAAGTCACATTTTTATTTAACTTGCAAAAGATCATTAATTAATACAATAAGTAACAGTTCAACTGAATGTTTAATCACAAGAGTTCAGCATAGTTCAATGCAAAGATTGGCTCAATCGTCGATGTTGGGCTGCTCATCCAGGTTTGCCTTTCGAACACCCTTTAAGACTAAGCTCCTTTGGTTTTGGTTTAGGCCAATCTAGTTCAGTTATTATTTGTATAACAGTAATAACTAGAGAAACTGACTGAGATTAGATGGCCATTGTGGTAGGCACTGTATAAATATACGCTAACAGACAGTCACCAAGTCCGAGAGTTTACAATCTGACTAGCCAGATTGACAAAGGATAGTAGTGGAAACAGAAGCACAGCGTGGCAAAGTGACTTGCTCACATAGCAGGTCAGTGGCAGTGGTAGTAACAGAAGCCAGGTCTCTCAGTTCAGTGCCCTAACACATGGACAGTGCATCTGAGTGGTCATAAGTAATGATGAATTTGTTTTTCACAAAATTCCTCTGTCCAGTTTTGGAAAGTTAAAAAAAAAAAGAAATCTCGTATGAAAACTATTTACGTTTTGCACTTTGGGAGAGGCAGTGTGACAGTTTGCACTCACGGGGAGCATTGCCTCGGCCCTTTAACATGCGGGGGGAAGGGAAGGTTGGTAGGGGAGTCCGGGACCTCCCACTACACCAGGCTCTGGCCCAGGACCCTGCAAGGGGTATTAAAGGTCTAACATCCAGGAACATCTTAAGGATGACCTCCTTGGGCCACTTCTACCACCCCACGACGGCCCCAAGTTCACAGTCTGTGGCAAGGAGGAGTGAAGGAGGTCATCACACCACTGGGCACCTCCTCATGACTTTGCTTGGTATGGCAGATGGCTCTCTTTCTTGGGGAAGCAGCTGCCTCCCGTTGTGACTTGGCTCTCTGGTCAGGTCAGTTCCCAGTCTCTCTCCTATTGGGTAATCCATAAACTACACAAGAGGAATGAACACGAAAACTGAGTTCATATAAGAGAGAGAGAAGGAAATCCCTCCCTTGAAGGGTGTACTTGAAGCAGGGTGTACTTGAAACAGGTCCTCCCTTCCCTCAGGGTGGGATCTTGTGGCAGTTGTTGAAGGGAGACATCCTGCCTTCCCTCAACCGTTTCCTCAATAGCTGCAAGTTGCAGGTCTGCTCTCTTCCGGGGTCTGCCTCCAAGTGAGCTGTTCTTCTCCCTTTTAACACCTTCTTCAGTCTATTAATCTCTTGCAGATGTGGCAGGGAGGAGCTGGCTGAGCCCAGAGCAGTTCCTTAACCCCATTTTCCCCAGTGTGGTCATATTTTAAATTTAGCAAATTAGTTTATACAAGAGGAGGTCAGTCTTTTAAAGTCAATAGCCTACATCATTCCATCAGTTTTTAGAAGATTTCATTAGTGGTTTCAATGGCACGTTTTGCTTAAAAACTGGTAACACAACTACCTTGTTAGATGCTTTCTTTTGCATCTAGTTAATGCAAAAACTAAATTCTAAACATGAAATTCAAAAAATTCAAATTCTAAACATGAAACTGGGAATACATCTGTGGGCTCTCTTGCACCAGACTCACCATGATGCCCACCCACAGCTCCTGATGGGGTATCTGCCTCTTGTCTTCATCAGTAGTGGGCTCAGCATCTGGACATGCTACAGTCCTGCTTGATGTAGTTTTGCATAGATATAGTGCCCATCCATTGGATAACAACATCATTTTACCATTAAGCATACATTGTTGGAGGTGGGGGAATGCCGTGAAAAAATCGCCCAGAATATTCACTCAATTATTTTAACTGAATTCCCGTCAGCCATGCTGTAGACAGTTTTGGGGTGTGCTCACTAAGACCATTCAAGCAATGCGTATTTGCCAGCATGAAAGTTCACAAACAGAAAATTTGATAGTCACATTCCTGTTTATTTAAACCAATTTTGAACTGATGGAATAAATCCAAGGAAATTGCAATTTGATTGTGGATATTCCACACACCAAACGAAATGGCTGAATAAAGTATTCATTGCAATTGTTCACTCTTTCCTAATTATTATATCATTTTAAAAACTCTGACCCAGACATCTGGTACATTTTTTTTTAAGTTTAAATTCCTGCCATTTAATAAAATGCCAGACAGCATGGGAATGAGACAGTGAGGTTAAAGGTCTGTGTATTTCCATTACACCCTCCATTTCCATGTATCCTGTTTTCAGAGATCCAGAAGTTGGTTTAAACAACCAAAAAAACCAGCAAAAACAAAAAAGTGCTCTGGGGATTGAAACACACTGCATTATACTTCACATTAGGGGCAAGTAATTTTTAATCAAATGTTGTGTGATTTCAAGAAATACAGGAGTATATTGAACTTGGCTTGTTTCTCAAAACTGTCCTCATCTGTACTGAACCCAGCATGAAGTACATGAATATAATGAGTACTGTCAGTTGTGAGGATACTGTGCTGTCTCTTATGCTTTTAATCATCTGGCAACTGGACAGAGTACACAACAGGCTGAATGTTTTTGAGTGCAAATTTGACAAACTCGTACCTCAAATAAATATAATCAGTTAGAAGGGAGAATGAATGTGAATGAGAAACAAATGAAATCACTGAGTCTTATGGCCCAGAAAAGTGAAACAATGCTTACAGAAGGCTCACCAGCAGGACTACTAAAAAGAATGAAGTTTTGCAGAATCTAATTGAGAATTATATTTCCATATAGAATCACCCCATTGTAGGTCTACTTGAAAAACAGGGTCTGATCCTTAATGCATATTTGAAGAAGTTTATGCTTAACATTTCAAATTCACATGCAGTGAATGATCTAATCCTTGTTTAAGATCATTAATACACAAGGAATCTAATCCTTGTGTAAGAGGATGAAAGCGGGAGGTGAAGAGGGAACAATTATCAATACTTTTAGATTATGGCTGGGTGAATGAATAATCTAACCAGGAGTCCAAATCCCTCAGAAGCAGATATAATTTCGCCTGCGGTACCACACCCAAACTTTAGCATCAATAGGTTTACCGGACGATAAAAGTATATGCAATATCTGTAATGCAAGGCCCTGAAAAGTCCAGTTCCCAGGACTTTCTCCTATCAGCATCAGTTCTACAAAACCTTTAAGGCCAAATTTTCAAAAGTAGGTCAGTGTCTTACTTGAAGAACCCATAAAAGGACGTGAATTTTTAAAAAAGTACTGAATACCTACCTTTTTGGGCAGCCAAAAACTGCGGCCCCCAAAATCACTAGACACTTTACAAAATTAGTGTCTTAATTAGTACCTAGATCCATGTTCAACCCTCTCTAGGGTCACTCAGCTACCCCTAATTCAGAAGCCAATTCCTTAGCTGGCATAAGTTGGCAGAGCTCCATTGACTTGTATGGAACTACACCATTTTACGCCAGCTGAAGATCTAGCTCTAGATGTCTAGCATAAAAATTCAGGGCCAGCCCCTGAGATGGTATAAGTCAGCATACATCTGCTAACTTCAATGGAGTTACACCAGCTGAGGACCTGCTCCTAAGGCCTAATTCTCCACAGACTTGCACCACTTGTAGTCATTCATACCTGTGTTATGTAACTAGAAAGTGTGTGTAAAATGTTACCAAATGAGAGTGAACTCACTTAGCATAGATGTAAATGACTACATAAACTGGACAGCAGAGGAAGTCAGACCTCATAGAATCATAGAATCATAGAATATAAGGGTTGGAAGGGACCCCAGAAGGTCATCTAGTCCAACCCCCTGCTCGAAGCAGGACCAATTCCCAGGACCTATGTCATCTAAGCATGGAAAGGACATTACATAAATTACATTACATTGTTTCCATGTCTCTTCATACCAGCAAAAGATTCAGTGACCTACTTTAGATAAAAAAATTAAAGTTGTTATTAAATATACTTTCTATATGGGAAAAAGCCCATCCAGTTTGTTAGATACAAGCTGTAATGTTAACATCTTTATAAGGAAACTCTGAAACTACTGCAATCTGAGAAAAGGAGTACACGCTCAAATACATTTGTTAGTCTCTAAGGTGCCACAAGTACTCTTTTTCTTTTTGCAGATACAGACTAACACAGCTGCTACTCTGAAACCTGTAATCTGAGACATTTTCATCGGATTTTCTTACAGCTCTTTCCTTAGACAATTAAAAATTATTTTAAAGATTCTGATGGAAAAAAATGTCATTCTTTTTGGAACATTGATCTTCCATTTTACTGAAACTGCCACTATATATATATATATATATATATATACACACACAGAGTTAATATCATTTGACAAGGAGAGGCTGAGGGAACTGGGAGTGTTTAGTCTGCGGAAGAGAAAAATGAAGGGGGATTTGATAGCTGCTTTCAACTACCTGAAAGGGGGTTCCAAAGAGGATGGTTCTAGACTATTCTCAGTGGTAGAAGATGACAGAACAAGGAGTAATGGTCTCAAGTTGCAGTGGGAGAGGTTTAGGTTGGATATTAGGAAAAACTTTTTCACTAGGAGGGTGGTGAAACACTGGAATGCATTGCCTAGGGAGGTAGTAGAATCTCCTTCCTTAGGTATTTTTAAGGTCAGGCTTGACAAAGCCCTGGCTGGGATGATTTAATTGGGGATTGGTCCTGCTTTGAGCAGGGGGTTGGACTAGATGACCTCCTGAGGTTCCTTCCAACCCTGATATTTTTTGATTCTATGACAATCAATATGCATTTTTCTCTCCTCTTCAGACCTGCCTATAGCTAAGTATAGATGACGGAAAAGTGACTGGTTCCTTTGTAAACTTTTGAGTTCATAATTATTATATTTACTGGTATAGTGCTGTTTGACCTTAACCTGATCTCTTTATTTAGGCAAAATTTCCATTGACTTCAATGATACTTTTGCCTGTTTAGGAACTGCAGAATTGGACTCTGTATTATTAAGCTTGTACTTTCCTGGGCAAAATTCAATTCACAGAAAGTAAAATATAAACAACTGAAGTTCATTTGGATTTCTCATGCATGATGCCTTACAAATATGTATAGTACCTTTAAAAAGTTGCTGAAAAGGGCATATTTATGTACAAAAGCATGGAGCATTATTAATCAATGATATCTAAATAACCTTGGTGTGACACTTAAATCTCATTAATTTGCTCTTGTAAGCAGCTATGGTACTTTTGTTGTCTCACAGCTGTAATAATGCATTTATTATTTGCAAGGATGCTTGCTTTGCTGGGAAATATCACCTACGTAAGTATGAAAAGTATTGCATTATACTGAAGACTTTCAAAATCTAATTAGTAAGTTAAAACTAGATTATAGCAACTACATTACAATGTGTCTCTTTTAATTAACAGATTTTTTCTCCTTAGGTTCCACCTTCAAGGAACCCAATATTATGAGGGTAGCAGGAAGGCTTATTGTTTTTAACATCCCAGAAATTAATTATCATAACTTTGTTAGTGATAATTTGGAAGCCATCTTTGAGGGTACACCCCATATTATTCATAGAGATATTGTTATGATATAAATATGTCACAACTAAGATGTGGTTTATACAAGATGGGTCTTGTGAGATCATTGGAAAGGTTATGATTTGCTGAATATTATTATCCTATTCGTATGCATGTATCATTTCTGTACCTGAAGTTAGGAATATTCACTATGTAACAATTACAAGTGGGTTTACACCTGGGGAGTGCCCACCAGACAGAATGCAATCAGTCTGGATGGGATATTAGGGAGAACAATAGGACTTTGAAGATGTGAATCTCCCACCTTCCTGGGATGCTACAAACAACTCATGACTCATGGCTGCTTTGACACTGCAGGGTCATGTGATTAAGGCACCTGGTACTGGATTCCATGATAGAATACCAGTATTTTTCCAGTGTGTGTGTGTGTGGGGGACCACACTGGAAAACAAAAGGTTCCTGCTATATGTAAAACCTATTTAAGACAGGGGAGTGACATAATCAGGGTTCTTTCTTCACTGAATCCCCACCCAGGATGACAGCTGGAAACATCTAAGAAACAAGGCCCAGGTGGGGAGGGGCAGAAGAACTGAGCCCAGGCTGGAAAAGGTGTCTGGCCTGTGAAAGAAATGCCTAAAGCACCATTTAGGGTGAGAAATTACTGTTTGTAACCAGTTTCTTCAGTGTCTTAAGTTTACATTGCAGTTTTTGTTTTATTTGCTGGGTAATCTGCTTTAATCTGTTTGCTATCCCCTTATAATCACTTAAAATCTATTTTTTGGAAGTTAATAAACTTGATTTTGTTTTCTCTAAAACCAGTTTGAGGAATTCATAACTGGGGGGCAAAAAGCTGTGCATATCTTCCTCCACACTGAGTGGGGAGACGACTTTCAATTAGTTTACACAGTACAGTTCTCTGTGCACCGCAAGACAATACAATTGTGGGTTTGCACTCCAGAGCGGGCATGCACTTGAGGGCCTGGCTCAGCAGGACAGTGTAAGGGAGCCCATACTGGTGGAAGAGGTGGGCTCAGTGGTACCCCAGTACATCAGGTGGCACCGCGGAGTGGGAGGTAACCCGACACACCATCTCATTGTTTCCAATCAGAAATATAATTAGATTTACTATGATTCCTGGCAGATAAACCACAGGCTCTAGAAATCTTAAGTTTCTTTTACTTTTTTTTTTGTTCTGTTTTAAAAGTAAAACTGGGTCAAACATTGGAGATTTAGGTCCCAATCCTGCAATTAACTTTGCCCACACAGTATTCCATTGAAGTCCATTGAAGGCTGCTGCTTCATACCGTAGACAAGTTAGATTAGTGTAGATATTAAATAAACAAACAAATAAATAAATAAAAACATTCCAAAGATATTCCACATTCCACGCTTTTCTACTAAGAAAAGAGACTATTGTATACACACAGCAATCACTTTTCAGGAAAAGCCTCAGCAGGATTGTAAGTATGATACACGACCCTTCATCCATCCATGCAATTCCCCTTGACATTAATGGAAGTTCTTCTGCGTAGTCACATCAGTATATAGCACTTGGAATGGACTCTCTCTGCCTGAGAGTCATGGATTATGGTTTCACTGAGGGAACAATTCTGCTGTTGAGAAGATGACACTGGAGCTTCCAGTTACCTGTGGATATCTATAAGAAGTAGAGTAGAGAAAGTCAATCCAATTGCTGCCCTAGGTACTGTGTGTATATCAGTATGAACATATGATGGAGGACTGAAAATTAGGTTCACAATTTAATTGAGGGTATGTTAATCTGAAGAGCTTTGGTTGGTGTGAAATGCTTGGTATGTATAAAACAGTGTATTTCTAGAGACTTCAGTGGGGCTACAAACATTTACATTAGCTGGGGATCTGGCCCTGTAGGCTGGATCCCCTAATTAATCTCTATCCTGAGCTTCCAGAGGATATTGTCCTATTTCAGATTAATTTTAGCTGAATCACAGGTGTGCTTGTCATGGAAGACCCAATTTTTTACTATGATGGATCATTCTGGACAATGTTTCTTAAAAAAATCACATATATCACAACCCCCCACACCCCACCAACACATTAGATTATGCAATCTCTGTGATGTTGGGTTTACAGTAACAAAGAGCTAGGCTTCAAAACAATGCAATAAAGTATGCTGCTTTCTCTGGCATGTCACATGCACCATACTGAAGTGGAAGAGAAACCATGCAGCTGCTCTTTAGACATAGCCCTTGGGCTGTGGCATGTGAATTAATGCTGCAACATTTGTCTCACATTTCATACGGACTATTGTGTTTGATTGTACTCTCTCACTCACGGGGCTCTGAAACAGTTTAAAATACTACTTGTTTAGCTTATCCTTAAACTTCAACTGTCAAAATGTGATTTCAAATTTGGCCCTTTTTATGCAATCACAGATAATTACATCACTAAAGGAACCATTATGTCTACACTGCATTAGTGAACAACTGATAAAAGTCTGTATTCATATGCACGGATCCAATAAATCACAGTAGCTACAAAGGATCATCCCTCATGCCAGTGGTCTGTGGATAACAGATTCCCACTAAGGTCACTTTCGACTCAAAGAAACTGGCAAAAGTTTGTGGCAAGATTTTGCTATTAAGTCACTATCTGGCATTGAGAAGGTGTTGTGGAGATGTAACACCAGCAGGAGGAGCCAACAGGAAGCACTGAACCTAAATGACTGCCCAAGTTCCTCAAAGTGCAGGTAGAATGTGCATGCTGCTCCATCCTTTAGGAGAGTGCACTTTGTGAGCCCCTCCTCAGCTTGCAATTTTTCCCTATCTTCACTCCCACTTTGGACGTCTAAAGGGCAGCTTTGGGGAGCAACCTATGATCAGGAGAGTGTAGGGACTTCAGCTTGGCTGTTTCCTGCACATGGAAGTCAGAAGAGAAAAGGCTTCTTCTGCCCTCCTCCTTTCCCCTTTTAAGTCTGCCCTGGAGTCTGCCACAACCTGGCCCTTAATGGACATTCTTCTCATATGTTTCTATACACAGAAGACGTGTTCTCAATGGAATTATCAGAGTGATGTCAATAATTTCCCCCCCTTAAACCACAATTAAATTAACAAAAAAGAGAAGATCTGCACACAATTAAACATACTACAATAACCAGGCCTTAATGTAAAGCACTGTAAGTCTGGAATTCATATAAATCAGCTCTCTCTCCCCATTCCTCCTTTCTCACTTGCTGTAATCCTCCTTTATGGCTCACCTCTTGCACAGAACCTGCAAACCTACCAGAGTTACAACCACCCTAAGGTTATATTAATTCTACAACTAGTGCACCAGGGGAGGTAGGACAGGGACAAAGGGTCTCAACAAATATTACATGGTGATCCCACTCCCAGTGGTCTGGATATGAGAGATCTTTATCCCAATTGCTAGTCTTCAATCTCAGGTGACTTCTGTATTTCAAAGCAGGCAAGCAGAAAATAGTATAGTAGAGATGTGCTACTCTTTGGAGGTTCCCTTTGTGAAGTTACCACAGGGTACAATCTGGACTGTTGAATAGCTGTGAACCCTCATTTATCTAACCTAGGCGTGCCCATTACACTGCTTTGCTGGGAGAGAAACCACGCCTGGTCTGCTCACACACAGCTTCTAGCATCTAAATTACTCCCAGCTGAATCATGAGTGTTATAGCCAGCCACTCCTGAACACCAGTAAATTCCCAGTCCCAGACTTGTCCCCAGAAATGTGCATTTTGTACTGCCCATCTCTCTCCTTCTGGGCAAAACAAGCTCATAGAAAGTCTGCTAGGTCCTCAGTAGAAAATGATATGCACAAACCCTGTTATCTCAACTGGCATTTACCAAAACTTCAACTCAAACACACTGGCTTAGATAAAACAATAAAACAAGTGTATTGATGACAGAAAGGAAGACTTCAAGTGGTTACAAGTAATAAGGCATAAAAGTCAGAATTAGTTATAAAAATGTAAAAGATAAAATACAATGAATATCTAATTTAACAAGTGAATTCAATGCAAAATGTCTCTCTCACAACATTCTTTAGCAGTCTTGCTGGCAAGAATTCTTTCAGCCAGGACCCCTCCCTCATTTCAGTGTTCTTTCAGGTGTTGTTGATGCTTTGAGTGGAGAGAAAGGGAAGAGTATTTTGGGGCATCTCTTCCTCTGTCTTTATGTTCTCCTTTTCCTTTGAAAATCATCTCCTGCTGAGGTTTAGGAGACAGCACCTCTGTAGGATGGGAACCTCCAGCTGTTTCTTTGCCCATATGGAAATTTCTCATTCACACCCTTCTTCCTGCCAAAGAATGGCAGTTTAACCAGATGACTGGCCATTTGATTTTGTTGGCACCTGGCTGAGGTGTCAGTTTTCCTTTTGTCTCTGAGGAACTGGTTGGTGCCTGCTTTTCTAAACTGGGAACATGTTTCAGTAATGTTATACAGTATAATCTTATAAAGTTTACGTACCACTTTGCCACACACATTTTACCAGGATAATAATGATCAGAAAATTGTGAGTTTTCAAATGATACCTTACAAAGGCATACTTTGTACAAAATTTATCATAGCCTTGTAAAAAGGGGTGAACATAGAAATACAGACTGTCACACCCTTACAACACTGAAGATGAAATCTTAACTTCTTCCTAATCTAATGTATCTTCAATGTCATCTCCTGGGCCCAGCTTGGGAATTGTTATGGACTCCAAACCTTGGAAGAGAAAGGCAGTGTCTTACTGTTAGAAGGTAATTTATCACAACCTAGATTAGGTCTCCGTGCTTCACAGTGGCCCATCTATGGACAAAATCCACACCACTGACCGTAGCCTTCTGCTTCTGGTCCTGGCCAAATGCATGGAGAAAGAAATTATACATTTAATGGGTTATTTTTAACCTCAGACAGGTGGAACCTTGGTTCAGGTGCTGCTTATTTTATCTGAATGAGTTCACACAGCCATAAGTTATACATGTTTGTGCGTTCAATATTATCTGTTCTATGGTGTTCAGGAACAGGGTACTTTAAATAGCTTATTTGATCTCTTGTGGTGCTCGCCATGGTCTATGTTTTGGAGGCCACCAGAAACCAGTCAAGGATGTATACATACAGCAAATCCTTGTGTGATTTTATATTGTTAATAAACATTTGGAACACAACCATGCCTATGTTGTTTCTTGATATGTTGTTGATTACGGTGTGAAGACCAAATGACACAACATGCTATCTTGGTTCTTTACTGAAGTCTTAATTCTGCTGCTACGGAGGGGTCATTCATGAGGGGTAAAATTCTGGCCCCACTGAAGTAAATGGCAAAAGTACCATTCGTTTCAAAAGGCCAGATTTCACCCTAAGAATTTTGCCATTGACCGTAATGGAAGCAGGATCAACACTAGAAGAGCCTTTATTTCTGTTTGGTTTTATACTAAAATAATAAAGAAAGTATTTTAAAAAGGAGATATATTGTGCTCTCTTCTTGTTTCTTTTTGATAGTAACCACTTCCTCCCTCCCCCACATTTTGTCCCTTACTATCCCTTCACAAGCTGGTTACTGCAGAGCAATACACAATAAGATACAAATCATGGGTATAATATCCTCCAGAAGTGAGTAACTACGCCATCCAAAGGTTAGATTATAATATGGTGTTTCCTTGGCAGGAAACACTATTATTAAGTTGTATAATGCTTTCTAATATAATATCATAAGCCCAAATTTGCTCGGACATCAGTGTAAATCAAGACTAACTCTAAGGCCTTGGAACAGCATATGGGTAAAACTATCATAAAAACAGGAGTCAGACTTTCTGCTTTCACTTGAAAATTTCCCTTGCAATTTTTCTTGTTTGGTCTCTGCTAAAATGTGAATCTTTTGGCAAATCTGCCAAACCCCTTCAGCCATTCTGGAGTTTGGCAGAAGTAAAACAAAACAAAAAACAAAACCCCACTTTTCCTGATTAAAAAGTTCTAACCACACATTCTAGTCATAGTTGCAGTAAAAGGGGCTGAAATATGAAGTGAGGCAAAAGACATCCCTCATTTACTGTAATAATAATCATAGCCATTGGATGATTCTATCTTTAACTTTACTGCTTGTAGAGTGGATTTTTCACACCTCTGAGCAATGTAGTTAAGTCGACTTAAGTTTCTACTGTAGAGCACTACGTTTAGGTTGACATAAGCTGCCTTGCATTGACCTAGCTATGGAAGTGTCTTCACTTAAATTTGGCTCCTGTGAACATAAGTGCCGATTTAGTAACACCACCTCACCGAGCAGCATAGAGTCATGGTCGATGTAATTAGTTCAACATAGTGTCAGTGTAGACACTGTGCTGCTTACATCAACTGTTACTGGCTTTCAGGAGCCATCGCACAATCCCCACATTAACAATATAATCAATACAAGCGCTCCAAGTGAAGATGCACACTGCCGATACAAACAGACAAGTGTGCACATGCACTAGTGATTTAATAACTGCAGTGGCTGTATGCTGACATAGATTAGGTCGACATGATTTTGGACTTTAGACGTGGCCTTAGTGTACCTCAAGAGAAGATTGTTAAAGTCTTAACACAATAAAATATCTTTAGCACAAGAGTAGTTTCAGCACTAAAAGTGTTAAACAGTCCCCTAAGTAGTCTTTGACTAAAGACCAAATGGCACCTGCACTTTATTGTATCACTAATCTAATAAGGAGAGAAACAGAGCCATTATATGCCATTGTTTCAGTAGTGCATGTATTAGTGTCCCTATGTGTGAATTTATGGGAATAGATCATAATGACTCCAGAGGCACACTAACTGTCTTTTAAGTCAATGATGCATATATTAAGGAGTCCCTAAGTACTCACTGCCAGTGTCTTATTACACAGTTCCATTGTGATGGTAACAGATCTGAGGGAGTTAATGTGGTCTCAATGGGGGTTGGAAACCAAGCTGTAACTGTATCTTGTTAAAAGAACCTTCAATGAGTTTCTCTTTTCAATATTACCATAAAATAAGAATTTTGGCCAGGAAAAGAAGCCCTGAGTACTGAATATCTAGTTCAATGCCATATCAAGGGAGTTTAAGAGTTACTGCTACAATTATGATTGTTTCATGGTAAATAGCTTTTTGTTTTTAAAAAGTATTTATATTTTAGATACATGTCTTTATTAATTTATTTGGTGGATTTAAAAAATGGAGAGAAGACTTAAAATTATACTGTATCAGATTGTAATAAACCTCTAATTAAAAAAAAAGCAAAGAAAAAAAAGCCATTGAAAAGGGGGTAGAGAAAATAAAACGCTGCTGACATTTTTTTTCTTTTTTAAGAGAAAAGCAGACCTAATTATAGATAAATAAGGTATCATAGTTAAACAAGGGACTACTAGGTCTCTAGAAATATAAGAAGGAAACCAATAATCAACCCTATATATATATATATATGCATACAAACACACGCACATCCACACCCCTACCAATTAATTATAATTTTAAACTATACTCAAACATATTTAAAAAATATTAGAGGCTATTATTACCAATATTGGTAGGAGTGAGAAAATGTGCATGCCAGACCTCAGGGCAGGGGCCTTGCATGGATGTAGTGTGACAGATATGTCTGTATCAAACTATGAACTCCATTTTGGATTATGTGTTGAACATGTCTAACCTTGCCTGAAAACAGCCTATTGTCCTCCATTCCAGACAGCTGCCCTGCTCAGGAAAGGTGCTTCCCATCTCATTGAAAGACTATCATTGAGAAGCCACCCAAACTGCAAGCTAGGGTCATCAACTCTGATTGTTTACTCTATCTAGCAATGAAGGACTTGGAAACTGAGTCCCTAGCATTTTAGGTAGAAGGACAAATAAAGAGGCTAGGCTTCTTGTGTATTGTGTTCTTTTGAGATAGATTTTCAACACACTTTTGACATGTAAGACGTGTCATGTCTTTTCAGCTGAATGTTGTGGTTTTGAACAGAATGAAGGAAGCACAATCTCTTGGGATTTGTTGAAGAAGGAATTTACCTTAGGAACAAAAGATGCTGGTATCCTCAGCAGTAGTTTGTCCTGGTGGAACACACAGTAAGTTTCCTATATAGACAAGGCTGCCAGCTCCGACATTCACCTAGCAGACATGATAACTACCAAGAAACAAGTCTTAAATGGATAAATAAAAGGTTGATACTGAAGTCAAAGATTTGAAGGGATGGCTTGTTATGGCCCTCAAAACTAGTGGTAGATCCTACTTTGAGAAGAGTGGCCTGGCCTCCAGTTTGTATAATAGGACTGTTCAAAGGAATCTGGCTATCTATGGACTATCTGTCAGAGAGCCCAAAGATCCTGCCAATAGCACACTACTAATAGTGGACACTTGATGTTCAATAGTACTAGGCCGATGGCCTCTGTCTATGCCTTCTGGGAGGAAGTCCATATTTTTGGACTTCTAGGATTTGCATTGTGCTCTGGGCACCAATTGTTGAATCTGGAGCAGATGGAGGTGTGCACTTTTATTGTCATTACTCTCCTAGATGAAAGCAATTCCTTAATGAGTCTGGCTGATAGACTTAGAACTGAAATTGGAGACCCCATTCCATTATCTTTGGAGACTGGACATCCTCTCTTAAAGTAGTCATCTTCATCCAAAACCAACAGCCTAGATATTGAAAAGGTTGCTCTTGAAGGTCTATCAGGTCTGATAACCAAGGGCTTCTTAGCTAATGAGATGTTATTACCATTGCCTATCCTCATTTAATTATCTAGACCATCTTCCTCAGTGGTGGAAATGAATGAAGTAAATTCTGCAGCCAAATGTGTAAGAAGGCATCTGTTCCCATGGATTTGGGGTCTGCCTGTGAAGTATTTTAGCCTCTTTCCATTTGTACAATTTGTAAATAGGTCAGTTGAAGACAGGCCAAATATCCGAATGACAGATCAAAAACTTCTGATTCAGGCACCACTTGGAGTTGTTGACCTTGTGCCTGCTGAGTCAGTCTAATTTTTGGTTCAGGTCCCCTCTGATGTGGAATACCCTGAGGGAAAGGAGGAAATATTCTGCCCACATCATTATTTCCATTCTTTCTGCATATAGTGCCAGACTTCTTGTTTCCTCTGGGTTCTTTAAGTATGTAACCATAGTCATATTATTTGACTGAACCAGTACTTGGTTCCCCTTTAGGGTGGGCTGGAATCTCCACAGAGCTAGCTTGACTACTTTCCGTTCTCAGAGACGTGCACTGTGAGTCTTTCCCTCATGGGTCCAGCGGCACTGGACTGTTTGAGTTTCCAACTGAGCTCCCCAACCCTCCAGGCCAGCACTGGTTGCGAGGACTGGAGGATCTGGAAGGCAGATCGGCATGAATTTGTCAACATTCTTGCAAGCTTACCACCATTGTAATAAGTTAAATACCTGTGTTGAAACTCATACTTGATCTTTCATATGTTCTGGGGAACGGTCCCACATCTTAGAATGAAGGTCTGAAGACTTCTGATCTAGGATTGTGCCGATTGAGTCACCCTGTGCATGACACCAGGAGTCCTAGCGGTAGAAGGCATAGTGAAACAGAACGCCTTCTTGTGCTCTGGAGGAAGAAACTAATGGATTCTCTGAAGCCTTTTTAATGATGGATAGATCTTTTCTATCAAGGTGTCTATTCCAACCCCCTAGTGGGTTATTTTGGTGGGTTGAACCAAAATAAACTTTTATTGGCATTGATAATGAAGCCATGCACCTGGAAAAGAGTCAATATATGAAGTGGGGCCCTGTGTGTGGCAGACTGGGATGGAGTTCTGTTCAGAATATTGTCTAGGGAGAGTTACAGGTGAGTTTGGCTATTATCATCACCAACATCTTTATAGAATCCCTGGGGCTAAGAACAGACCAAAAAGAAGTATTCTGTACAGATAATGTTTCCTCTACAGGCAAGTCTCAGAAGTCTGCAGTAGCACAATTTGATGAGGATCTGATGATATGCATTCACTAGATCTACTGAAATGAAGAAGAGCCCCAGGGACAGTGATGACACCGTAAAGGCCAGGGTCTCCATCCAAACCATCATTTTCTTCATCCATTTGTTGAGCCTTTTGAGGTCAAGAATGGCTCTGATACCTCCTCCCCCCGCCCAGCGCTTCTGTATTATGAAAAAAAATGGAATAAAACCTTTTCTTCTGAGGAACACTCTCCATCTTTCACACATCCAAAAGATGAATGATTTTGTTTTGGATGAGATTGTGTTTTATAGGGTTGTTGGAGCTGGATAACTGCAGCTCAAGGGAGTATCCATGGCTTACTATTTTCCTGACCCACTTGTCTGTGGTCAGGGAAAATGATTCCTTTAAGAAAAGGGAAATCCTGTCCTCAGCATTCGTTCTGGGAGGAGTCATAAAGTGGAGTTATGGGGAGAGTTGGATTTCCCCCTTCCCCGAACCTTGATTCCAATGTTTTCTCTTGGGGAATCTGCTGTCCCTTTGCTGGTACCTCTGTGAGGATGAGGGGTGAAATTAGCATCACTCTCTCCGAAGGCAAGTCTATATTCTCTCCTGAGGGCACATAGTGGGAAAGGGAGAAACTGTTTGAATGATTCTGCATTGTCAGCTACCTCTCTATCCATCTTTTCTCCAAAAAGGAGGGAGCCTGTAAACTTGACCAAGCATAGGACCTTCTTAGAGTCAGTATCTGCTTTGTAGTGTTAGAACCATAGGTGGTCCCTGGCTACTGAGCTGGAAGCCATGGCTTGGGCTCAGGACCTCATTGTCTCCATTGAGGCATCAGCTAGAGGAAAAAAGATCATTTGGGAATTCAGGTTTTGTGGATAATGATTTGTATTAAAAAGTCTGCTCTACTTGAGTTTAAATATACATAAATAAATGCCTGCCAATTCTTCCTTTTTGTTATATACATGAGTCTAAACTGTGGAATTAAGTCACAGCTAGAGGGAACTGGTGGGATGGAGGTGCCTGCCCCACTTGGAGTTCTTGGATACACTAGGACTGTTTGATCACTGGGTTACTCCAGTTTTATGCCCATGTAACTGAACTGAAGTCAGTTGAGTTTTATCAGGGTAAAGCTAGAGCAGTACACTGATGAATCAGGCTCAACATGCTTCACATGGAAACAATGAGCCAGATTCTCATTTAGTGTTCCAGTTAATACCTCCTGAGGATTTGATACAGTGCTACCAGAAGCACCAAGGGAAGATGGTCACTGTGCTACCGCTGGAGAGTAGGCAGGTAACTCTACTCCATCTCTTGGGCCAATTCTATTGGCATGTGCAGAGGAGGTGGGGCCATGGCTCCCTTCCTCCCCTGTCTCAGTGGAGTCTAGTATCAGCAGTGGTGGGAGACCAAGTAATCCTTGTGTGACCGGGGTCCTAGTGGAGAGCCAGCTGTGGTCACTCAATTAGGGTGAACTGCAAAGAATGGGGCAGACAGTTCCCATAAAGCTGGTGGATAATCCAATACTTAGGTTTACCAAGCCAGCATAAAACAGCCTCCTTATTACCTTACTGTTTACTCAGAAGTCCAAACAACACAGTTCCCTGAAAGTGATCCAGCCTCAGGCCTTCATCCAGGTACCCATGTCAAAATACGATGACAATTTCTGTAAATCTTATTTCATCATATAAAAGAAAAGGTTCTACAAATCCAAAAGGATCGGACACATTACCTCCCAGGTTACTGAATATTCCAGATCTTACCCAAATACATGTTACAGCCAATTCTTATTAACTAAATTAAAATGTATTTAAAAAACAAGAGAGCGAGAGTATGGTTAAAAGATCAATATACATATAGACATAAGTTCAATTCAATGAGGTCCAGATTCATAGCTGAAACTACAAAACTCACCATCTCTAAGAGTTCTTTCAGAAATAGTTCACAGATTATAGTCCAATGTCCAAATATCATATTCAGGGCATACCAGCATGGGACCTCACTCTTGCAACTCAAACTTCCCCTGATGAAGCCTAAGCTATCTGAGATGACAGAATCAGGACCCAAGGACCTTTTATACAATTTCATGTCTTTTGACAAGTTGGGAGTTCAAAAGGTAATTAGCATGACTTTGAAGGAGGTCCATCACTGGTACTTAGCTATATGAATTAACATAAGGCCATTTGCTTGTTCCTCCACCATTCACAGTACGTTTCAAAAAGAGATGAATATCAAGATATCCTGTGTTTACAATTCATTTAAATGCTAAAATGATCTCTGAACGATCAGAATACAGCATAGACAGCGACTGTTGATTATATTGTCAACCCTACTCATGCATATGTAAATACACATAAACACAAATATTATCTCACGACATGTCTTTTGAGGGTTATTTATTTTGCAGGATGTTTAACCCTTTCTAGCCATGCGTCAGACCTTGTATTCAAGGAAGGAGAAGGTTTACTGTTACAACCTGGCCATTACCCCTTGTCACAGTTCAGGGCAACTGCACCTGTATTGCCCATCCATGTTCCCTTGAGGGCACCTACTTTAGGCCCCTGGCTCCTCAGCCATCACATCTCTTGGGCAGATACCCTGGTCTCTCTCCCTCCTGACTGGGGGTTTACTGTAGTCTAGTGTCTTCCACAAATCTGGACATCTGGTCTGCTCTCCGCTATGCAGCTCACACAAGCGTATCAGCTTTTTGGTGCTGCAGTCTAATCTCACCCTGTCACCAAAATTAGAGAAGGAACTTGTTCACATAAAGAATGTAACTTAGTAGCCTTTAGAAATATTCTTTCCAAGGAAAGAGAGGATTCATTCCTCCTAGTGTGTAATTTTCCTTTAGGAGACTGAGTTTTCCAAGATAAATCTGAAAATTTTATGTATTGTGTTTTCCCATTAAATAAGTTGGTGTCTTTTATGAACCACATTTGTTAAACACAATCCTTTTTCTAGTTGGATGCTAACAAAATAATCAATATCCTGGCAGATATTACAGGCTTGGCCAAGAATACAATCCAAACAGGTAGAAGATTTCCAGTCTTATCACAATCCAAAAGGCTCTAGGAATTTTGAAAGAAGATTCAAAATAATGATCCCTCATAGTTTCCAGGAAGGTTACAATAGTCTAAGACCAGGTTTCAGAGTAGCAGCCGTGTTAGTCTGTATTCGCAAAAAGAAAAGAAGTACTTGTGGCATCTTAGAGACTAACAAATTGATTTGAGCATAAGCTTTCGTGAACTACAGCTCACTTCATCGGATGCATTCTGTGGAAGTGAGCTGCAGCTCACGAAAGCTTATGCTCAAATAAATTTGTTAGTCTCTAAGGTGCCACAAGTACTTCTTTTCTTTTTGAGAATAATCTAAGAAGAATCACAAATTCCCTTTCCTTTCTTTGATTAGGCCCAATGCACTAACATTACAGATTTTTAGACTGGTTTTGTTTTAAGAACTTAATTAAGGACAATGTCTACTTCACAAGGAAAATGAAGGCAGCTGAGACAGCTCTATGGCTTTCAATTTTGGAATGAAGAGGATTAGTAATGTCAAAAAAATGTTTAACATGACATGATATAGTCAAAATATTTTATTTTAAAAATCATTAAGGACAGCTGTTACTCAATATATATTGAATCATCCTGTCTTATTTTCTAGATCCCAGTGTCTTCTGTTTGTGTTGTAATGAAACAGTTTGTCATTTTGCCACTATTAACAAGAAAATATGATAATGCTCAGTGTACTGATTAGAGGAACAGTTGTTTTCAATATCCATGTATTAGCCTGGAATCATATTTCTAGTATATTGAAAACAGGAGAGATTTTGGTCTAGAAAAATCAAATGAATGGCATAAAAAAGAGAATCTGAATAGTGTGGTAAACCCAGGACAAACAGCTACAAAAGGGGGATAGTAATTAGTCCAAAGGGATTAAAAGGCCCCTCCCTATCCACTGAGGAGAGAGAACCAAGGGGAAATAAGGTTCAGCTGGAAAAGGGGTTGCTAGGAAACCAATTAGGTTTAGCTGACTCCAACTACTTGGGACCTTTTTAAACCCTCCCCCGGTGGTAGGAGGGAAAGAGTGAGAGGATCAGGGAAGTTGCCACTAGGCTGTTTGCAGGAAGACACCAGACCTTCCCAGTGGGGAGGCTGCACTTGCTCCCCAGAAGGGAAGGAAAACAAGCACAAGGGACTGACTGACTGAGGAGAGGAGTAGCAGGACCCTGTGCCACCTATAAGGATTCGGCTTGCTCCAAACCTGAGTCTCCAAGGCTAAAAAGGACTGAGCCTACTGAGGCGAACAAGGTATTTTGCCACAATAGATTAAAGAGATGAGGGAGAAACAGGCAAACCAAAGTGAAGTGATTTGCCCAAGGTCACAGCAGGTCAGTGGCAGAGTTGGGAATAGAGCTCAGGTCACCCCCAGGTCCAATCCAGGTTGCTTCTCTGTATTAATCATTGTGTGCATGTCTCAAAAAGGTAGCTTGAAAACCTGAACCATGCTGCAACATCCTTAGATAAAACAGAGTGGTGTAATAACAGAGAGGCAGAGTTGCAGCCTCAACTCTGAATTTCCTCGCTTTTGTAAATGAAGTAAATTCACTGTTACCCTCACATAATTGTGGTTAGTTTGTAAAGCTGTCAGACTGAAACATGTTAGAAGAGGAAAACTGTAAAATCATTGTGGTTGTTACACATAATGTTTATACAGTGTTATTTTAAACAAACAAACATACAATCCATAGGTTTAAAGAACCATCACATATTCCCTTGGCAACTGAGGAGTGCTTGGGATTACTTACTTTAGCAGAAGGTTCATAACGTATGGAATATTCAGAAAGAACTATTGATAACAGTTGTATGAACTCAGACGGCAGCAAACCTTCATTTGATCTTTCGATACAAGCTTCTACTCTCCTTCAGGTGAGGCTGGATGAATGAATGTATACTCATGCAAAACGCACAGGAGGTTTGTTCATTTATCTCATGGCAACAAAAAGTTTTGGTAGACTTGGTACACTCTGAGATCCCCCCCAGACAAAGTAATGATTAGTGAGTATCTGGAAGGCCTGCATAAAGATAAGTTTAAATTGAAATATATTTTTGGCAAGCTGGCCATGCAAACCACCCTTTGTAAAAAGTGAGAAATTAATTCATGTCTGAAAGACTTGCATTCTCTTCCTCCCACCCCACAAATTCTATGTAGCATGTTGGCTGACACCAGAGCACACCCTGCCCCTTTGTGACCAGCAGTGCCCCTGCAGCGTCCTTCCCCTGGTCTCCTCTTCTTTATTCCACACAGCCTTAAGCTAGACACAGCCCCTCCTTCCTGAGGTATTGTCCCTTCCCCAGGGGCCACTGTAAGTGACCCTCCTTCCTTGCAGTTTAACTCTGTCATTCCCCTTCTAGCTCTGTTTCCTTTGAGCTCTCTTTACTCTCACTCAGCCTTCATGTGGCTAGGGCTCTGCAAGAGCCAAAGTTGTTCCTTGTAGCTGCTTCTGCCACTAGTCTCAGGTCCACGTAGTCTCCTGTTTTCTGAGCTTTCCCCAGCATACTGACAGATTTCCTGCTTCTGGCAGTCTCAGTTACTCTCTCTGAGCCCTCCCTCCACTAAGCTTTCTGCAGCCTCTGAAACAGGGCTTATCCTGAAATCAGGACTGGCTTAGCCCCAGGCAAGCCACCCTGTTACATTCCCATTTCTGGGTGAGATTTTCAAAAGTGCTTATTGGAGTTAAGTGCCCAACTCCCATAAACTCACCCTTTATCTGTGAATCTCATTTATGCCACTCCCAGAAATTCTGTCCCCGTGTTGAGATTCTTCCACGACTGACATGATATGAGATTGTGATGGCATAGCACTGCTGCTGATTTGGGTAGCATGTTGTCAAGTTTACTTTGTTAAACCAAATGATACAGGATCCCAGAAAAGAAGACTGCTCAATGATTGTAGCAAAGTGATTAAATGAAATCTCTGACTTTTCACAAGTATACTGCAGCTCTGTCCATAATATGGAATAGATCATAATATTAGTATGCTAGAGAGATTCAATTTGCCACTAAAGCACAAAGAATTATTCATAAAACATTATTGAGGAAGTTACATCATCCAAGAAGGCAGTAGCTGCTGATTCTGGTTCAGTTAGGCCCAGTTGCCAAAATCCCTGTCTTGTACCAGGGTTCTAATACCCTGGTACATTACATAGAGGTGTCCAAACAATGAACCAGTTCTTCCCATAATATATGAACTAACTTAAAGGAAACAAATGTCTCTATGTGTATCCAAAAATTGTTATTTTTTTTTCTCCCTAAACCCTTTGAACTTTCTGGTGTCATTTAAAATATGATGCATCCAGTTATTTTCATGGTATTTGCAACACAGCTGAAAGCAAGATGTTCTGTAAACTTCTTGTGAAGTTCTGCTCATAAGAATTATAGTTTGAGTTTTGACTCAGTACCAGCCAGTTCATTTGAAGAAAGGAAAAGGAAGATTGTTCTTTGGATGCTGCGGGAGCTCATTTGTGTTATACTCAAGTAGCAGGCAGTAAGGATACCTAGATGATCTGAAAGGGGTTGAGAAAACTAAATATTATATGTGTGTGTGTGTGAAAAATATATCAATTAACCTTGGAGGACAGGAGATGAGAGAGAGACTGTAGTATAAAAAGAACAGAAGAAAGATTCCAATGCATTGAATGAACTTGGATTAGGTCCCAGATGAAGTTTCAGCAAAATTTAATATTTCAAAATTTGAAAAATAATGGGAAAAATGGCAGCATTTTTTTTCAAAATTCCTCCCATGTCATTTTTTAAAAAAAATGATTTTTTTTTTTACTGAAGTTTGGGATGGGTCAGCATGCTAAGCACTCTTAGAGCTGTGTGAATAATTCATACCAAACATACCTATAACATGTGCCTGTTTTTCTCTTTGCAAAATTATCCATGAGCAGATCACCATTTTCTCAAGTGTAGCCAATATGAGAAATTATTCACCAAATAAATTCAGTGATATATATTTCGTCCTTAGCTCATTCACATGCACGTTGTTGAGAGTAGTACTCCTGTTGTTTTCATTGTATTCACCAGGTTAAATGTTCTCTTCTGGTTAACTATTTTGTTTGGGGCTTTAAAATTTGCATTTCATGAATATTCCTTAATGTTTTAATTTTGCTATCCCATGACTATTCCTGCTAGTGCTAGGCATTTTCCATTCATTCAAGAAAAGATGGTTCCAGGTTTCAACCCAGCCCGCTCAGTGGAAAATAACAGGAAATGGATTTTTGTTTTTCTAGCTTTCAGAGAATCGGGACAATGATCTTGGAGATGGGTACAGCCTGTGTTGTTGAACTAGGACAATGAAAATGATGATGGATTCCTGTTCCCAAGCTTTTTACTTTTTCTTTGCAGTGTATGATCTGCTCAGCTGGCTCCCAGCAGGGGGAGCAGGAGATAATCACTATCATCAGAAGAAATCTAATGTAAATACTTGATTTGGATGGGATTGCTGAAAATTCTTCAAACAACCCCGCAGACTTGCCAAGCTCATCATCAGAAGCAAGCACCCCACAGGCCAGAGCCTACCAATGCAAAGAGGCACCAGACAATGCCAGAACAACAGATGCAAAACCTGCAGACATATCTCCACTGCTACAATGATGAACACTCCTCCAACACACTTTCAAGATCTTTGGGTCACACACATGCCTACCACAACTGTGGTATAACTCATCCAGTGCACTAAATGCCCCAACAACAACTATGTGGATGAAACCAGACAATCACTCTGCTTGCAAATGAACTCTCACAGAAAAATGATAAAAGATGAAAACATGACATTACCTGTGATCACTCCAGTTCTTCCCCTCAACTAGACAGAATGTGTATGTAGGAGGAAGTATCCCTGCTCCTTACCTTTAAGAGCCCCCAAACCATTTTGTTTTCTGGTTCTGGTTTAAATACCAGCCCTGCTGAGTCTGTTTGGGAAAGTCTCTCACCCCAATCGGCAGGCAAAGCAGGTTCTCCAGGACAGGCAGATCCCCTGCCTGGCCTTCCTTTTCACAAAGTGATGACTCCATATCTGACCTATCAGTCTTTATCCCCAAAGGAAACCTGCACTACACCTTCAAAAGATGAGCCTCAGAACTTAAATTCATAACTTTGCCAGACCCTAAAAATCATTGAATGAATAGACACATTGGATTTATGGAGTATTACAACAATCTGTAACTCGTTATCCCTTCTTATGGTCTTATGACTGCAGAGGTTTTAATGGACCACTTCACCTTGAATAGTCCCTTAGAATATGTGCTAACTACTTATGCTAAACAATCTGTTCCAACTTGTATTTAGCTGTGACACTCTGAGTATCTTTCCCAGACATGAAGAGCTCTGTGTAAGTTCAAAAGTGTGTCTCTCACACCAACAGAAGCCGATCCAATGAAAGATACCGCCTCTCCCACCTTGTTTGTCTAAGATCCTGGGACCAACATGGCTACAACACCACAGCAAATGGCAAGAATATACACTTTCCCACAGTGATTTTTTTTTTTGCATTTTGCAATGAACGCAAACATCATGGCTTTGAAGAAGAGATCTAAACAAATGTTGCTGCATTCTCAGGGAAGAGCATCCTGATGAGGAAGACATAGGATGAACATAACTAAGGTCTGTTCTACACTACAGACCTATATCAATATAACTACATTGCTCAGGAGTGTGAAAAATCGACTTAACCTGCTGTGTAGACAGCTGGAAACTCCGATGCAGCATTTTAAGCATAGACTTGTCCTTACTAGTCATCAGTGTGACTAGAGTAAGCAGAGATTTTTCTTTGTGATTTGAGGTTGAAAAACATAGAATGTTCACTTTACAGGTTTGGGGGTATCCCAGCATGACCCCAATTACTGCCTGATATACTTTATCAGAAGGCTTACATGCATAACTATGATATCAGCCTCAATATCACTGTCCTTCATTCTATAAGTTTCTTTCAACATTTTTCACTACTGGAGACTTGCATTCAGACAAGGTAAATAGAAAAAGTACATACACTCCTCTCTGCATGTAGTCCCAGCTAGGGCGTTAGTTATTCCAGCAGTTTTCTTTGCTGATAACCCTGTCCTTAGTGTTTGTTTTACCTTTTGGTAGATTAGGCTACTATTTTTTTCAAATTCATATTCTTTGGCATACTAGTGCCTTAAATCATACATATTTCCAGGAATCTTGACCTGATGTCTTCAAAAACAGCAAGAACTTGTGGTGCAGCTAAGAACAAACAAACATTGCTGGACAATCTCTTCATGCTTGACAGATAATGTTGAGATTATTATACCAAAGTACAGCTGCTAATTCAATATCTGACTTCCACTTTTGCAGATTCCTGTGAATCTTTCATCCAGCTGTCCACAGCAAGCTAATTCAGAATAATGGATGTAAGAATTTAAGAATAACAAGAATGGATAAGATAAAAAGTGGTCCATCCAGTCCAATTTTCCTGTCATTGACTCTGGCCAATTGCAGACGGTTCAGAAGAAGGTGCAAGAAAACCCTGTACTTGGTAGTTTTGGAGAATCCCAGTAAATTCCTCCCTAACATCCAGGAGTTTGAAGCTGGCATAAACCTTAAAGTGGAAGAGTTTATATCCCTTCCAAAACATGGCGGATTTTTTGTTTTGTTTTTAGTATTTACCAATATATCTCAGGATATATAAAGGTCTAAGCCCTCTTTGAATCCTGCTACATTTTTTGCCTCAATTATACATAGTGGCAATGAGTTCCACAGGTTTATTGTACACTGTGTGAAAGTGTTTCCTTTTATCATTTTGAATTTGCTACTGTTCAGTTTCACTGATGTCCCTTTCATCTTGTATTATGAAACAGCGTGACTAGAAGATCTTGATCTACCTTCTCTACCATTCATTTCGTGCATTTCTGAAAGTGATGTGCCATTTCAACATTGGTTACAGAAATTTCCATTTCAAGATCAGATAGGAAATGCATTGCCTGGCCAGCAAGCATTCAGTGTCCCATTTTTATTCTTACACAATATAGTCTGAATAGAGCTGGCTGAAGCTCCTTGCTGCTTCACCTGTTTTAGACGAAATGCCAACAGTTCATGCATTATTTCCTGACCATTTAGTCTGACTCAAGAGTCATCTTAATATGAATTATAAAATTTACTGCTTTGTGAAAATTCTTTGTTATCAATTGGATGTTTCATAAGTTCAAAGTCACTTTTCATGTGCTGAGGTTTGGGCCTCTGGGGACATTTGTAGCCTGGAGGGTAGAGGAAAGATGAGGAAGATTGGCTTTGCTTCACTGCTTTCCTCTCTCATTTACTTCAAAGACTAGCAACTGGCTGCCTTCCCTGTTTGCTGAGTGTAGTGTAGTGCTCTTGAAGCAACTGTCATCGCTACAATTTTTTTGGAGCATCACACTGTGATTTATGCCTGCATATTGTATTAACTGAGTTATGCTCCTGCCCTGTGTACTTGTCATACCACCTTCCCACTTGAGCACAGTTCTGCCTTTTCCTGTAGTATATTAACTTCTGGTCTGTCATGCTAATGAAGTGTGCTGGGTCTGGTCCTTGAGCATCGTACTCAGCAGAGTAACTATGAATTGTGAAAGCATAAGTTCACCTTGTGATACCCTCGCAACCCAATATTCACCATTGTCATATAATTAGGATATGTTTTGTACAAAGTATGCCTAAAAGTCTTGATCTGCTAGACATTAATCTCGTTGGATTGTATGTGCTATTGTCGTATGTGAAGTTTGGCTATGTATGTGCTACTGAAACATGTTGTGAGGTTTAAAACACCCACAGGCAGCCTTTCAGGTACAACAGTAAAAAGGTCAAACGTTAATGGCTTATTGAGGACATGCACATAAGCACAAAGATTACCCCAGGAACTGGGTTCAATAGGAATCTCTGAGTTAGCACTACACAATGGGAACTGTTTACCCAGGTCACAGAAAAAGAGCATTCCAGCAAGGGGGAAGAAGATATAAAAGGGAGACAATGACATCACGATGGTACTTGACTCTCCCTACAACAACACACCTGGTAACACCTGAGGAATAAAGACTGAACAGGGGGGAAGTGATAGACCCAGGCTAAGGGATTTTTAGCCTGTGTATGAAAACCTGGGAAAGCCAAGGCAGTTTGTGCCTTAAGAATCTGCCAGCCTATTTATCACTCAGGGTAAGAATTTGCTAATTCATATCCTACCTATCTAGTGTGTTAAGACTAGTCTGTGGTTTTGTTTATTTACTAAGATCATCTGCTTTGATCTGTTTGCTATCACTTATAATCACTTAAAATCCATCTTTTTCAGTTAATAAATTTGTTTTCATTTTTGTCTAAAACCAGTGTGTATTAATCCTAACTGGGGACAGAAAGCTGTTGCATATATTCCTCCACATTGAGGGAGGGGATGAATTTAATGAGCTTTGCTATATAGTTCTCTGTACAACACAAGATGGTATAATTTAGGATGTACCCTTCAAAGGGGGGTGTGCACTTGAGTAGCTGGGCAGTTCCTTAGCTGAGCCTTCCCATGCAGAGCTGATCTCAGCATCTGTGTGAGGCTGCAGCTGGGTGTGCCCCTGCCTGTGTGTATGCTGGTGAAAGAGGGAGCTTGGCAACTTATCACAGCACCACAGTGTGAGAGTGCCCAGGCTAGTGGGTCAGGAGGGCTCAGTGGTACCCCAGTTGCAGGCAGCACTTCAAGGGGAGGAACCCGTCATACACCTTTTAGGATGTAAGAGTTTAACTGATAAGCTTGATGCTTATTGCATTCTGTTAATGCTTAAACTCCACCGAAGGTCCCAGCTGCCGTCCTGTGTGCCCGGGGTCCCTCCGGGCTACCAACCCAGCGGTTGGGGTCTGTCCCAGCTGCAAGCACCACACCCGGTGCTCTGCTGCCACCCAGCATCCCTGCTGCCGCCCGGTGCCAGGGCTCGGCTGCCACCAAGCATCCCGGTATGCCCAGGGTTCCTCTGGGCTGCTGGGTTCCATCCTGGCTGCCGGCCCCATGCCTGAGGTCATGGATTCCGTCCTGCTGCTGACTGGCATCCCAGCAGGCCTGGGTTCCCTCCGGGCTGCAGTCCCCATGGCTGGGGTCCATCCTGGCAGTGGGGATCCCTGGGCGTGGGGCCAGAGCCCCGCGTAAAACACAGGGGTGCTGCAGCACTCTCCGCACCCCTAGTTCCCCATGTACATGTTCAACCATGTAACCAACAGAATTTTAATCGGTGACACAGTTACTATTTTAACACATTATTTCCATCCCTAACACCTTCCCAATTGAATTATGTCAGGAAATGGCAAATCTACATCATATGTTTTTATTATGATTTATGTAGCACCTGGGCACTGGCAATTCATTGACACGACAGTACCTAAGACTGCATACCCAAAGCCAAATTTGTCAGTCGTTGGGTGAGATTTTTGAAGGAACCATTTTTTTTTTTTTTTTAGGCACATCATATATTTAAAAGTCTAAATCCTTGGAACTGTGGGCTCAAAATATGTGGGCACTAGCTCAGCCCAAAAAGGGAGAAATCCCTATAGGACCCCAATTCTGCGAGGCAAAGTCTACACTAGAGACCTTACAGTGGCACAGCTGTCTTGATGCAGCCGCACCGCTTAAGATCGCTAGTGTAGCCGCTCTATGCCGATGGGAGAGAGCTCTTCGGTTGACATAATTAAATCACCCCCCAAAAGCGGCGGTAGTTATATCAGCGGGAGAAGCTCTCCCAGCAATGTAGCACTGTGCACGCTACCACCTATGCCAGCGAAATTTATGCCGATCCGGGGTGTGTGGTTTTTTCACACCCCTGAGAGACATAAATTATGCCAACGTAAGCAATAGTGTAGACCTGGCCTTAATCACATTGGATAGTAGCTTATCCCCTATACTTCAGTAGGATAACTTCCTGAGTAAGGGTAGCCCAATATCACTAGCACGGAGTCTCCATCTTTTACAATTAAATCTTTTGAGCTTCACAGAACTTCTAACCCATACGTGACAAGAGCAAGACAGTTCATCTGTAGTCAGTGTCCTCTGTCTCATAAAGAGATATCTTTTTCTTTTAGCAAGTATAGTGCTTGTGAAATGTGCCAGCTTGACAGCCCCAAGGAATGTAATCCTCCAATTAATTGACAAAACCAGCACAGCATGAACATCATCAGTGCAAATTTCTTCAGACTACCCTGCCATCATGCCTCATCATCACTGTCTTGAAGGGAAGCAGGAGTAATTCAGACCCCATCCCTATACAATCCTTGGATTCCCTGCTAGGTCTGTCAATAAGCATGCCAAGCAGAGTGAGAGTAGCTTTAGTGATGGGTTTTGATGAACTGAAGGGAATCCAGAGAAGAGCAATGAAAATGATAAAAGGTCTAGAAAACATGACCTATGAGGGAAGATTGAAAAAATGCATTTGTTTAGTCTGGAGAAGAGAAGACTGAGAGGGCATAACAGTTTTCAAGTACATAAAAGGTTGTTAGAAGGAGGAGGGAGAACAATTGTTCTCGTTAACCTCTGAGGATAGGACAAGAAGCAATGGGCTTAGATTGCAGCAAGGGAGGTTTACGTTGGACATTAGGAAAAAACTTCCCAACTGTCAGGGTAGTTAAGCACTGGAATGAATTCCCTAAGGAAGTTGTGGAATCTCCATCATTGGAGATTTTAAAGAGCAGATTAGACAAACACCTCTCAGGGATGGTCTAGATAATACTTAGTCCTGTCATGAGTGCAGAGACTGAACTAGATGACTCCCGGGAAAAAAACCTCCAAAAATTTCCACCAAAACCTGAAATAGCTGGATTCTGAAATGCTGCTGCAGCACCCATGGGAGTTCCAATTCCGATGTCTCATGCTTAAGACCCTGAGAAAATTGTGGATTTTTTTAAATTCACTGCAGTGTTATGGTTAAATGTTTGAATTTAATGGAATTTGCATGGTCACAGAGTCCTCCCCAACTGTTGAGATTTTTCCAACAGTGAGGAGGTGGAAGTGGGCATGTGGCTCGTAGTGTGTGGCAGTGTTGTGTCGGAGCAGCAGGAACTTAGCAGCTAGTTTTATTCTGTGCTGTCCCCCCTGAACCTGTGAGGGACTGTTGTTGGGTAGGCTGAGACAGGGGTCCTAATTGCCCTGTTGTCAGCACCATCTCCTTGTGCCTGCTGGCTAGAAAGAAAGCAGCTGTGGCAACCTGGGCTGGAGCTGAGTGCCGTGCGAGCCGGACCCTGATCCCTCTCCCATGCCTACACTGTTCTTGCTGCTCATCCACGTGGTATTAATAAACTGGCCATCAGTGAGACACTGTCCCCTCCCCAGCCCACCGCACCACCTTACTTCAACTGACCCACCACCACCACACCACCTCCCTCAGGATGGGACTGGGCCTACCTGCCACTCCTTACCCTGCAGACCCCTTCTGGATGTGGCTGACCTGGCTCACCTCCCCCTACCCACCTGAGATGGGACCAGCCCAGGCCACCATCGCCTTGTGATGGGACTGGTCGGCTTGCTGACCCAGCCCATAGACAAGAATGGGGACATGAGGCACCAAAATTGCAACTCCCAAGAAGCAGTGTGGCAGCATATCCAAATCAAAAATATCTTGATTGGAACATTTCAGGTTTCACCAAACACTTTTTTTGTTTTCAAGCATTCCATTTTTTGACAAAACGTCAGATTTGTGCAGAAAGCAGACACCTTTTCACAGACAAAATGTGTTTAATGAAAAACTCACTTTTCCATCAAGATGCAGGTTAGACAGAAAATTTTCAACAAGCCCTACTTATTCCCTTTCTATTCTCCTATTCAACTCTGTATTCACCCAGTGTGCAAAACACTTTCAAACAATGGGACAGATACTCAGCTAGTGTAAACTTGTTTAGCTCCATTGACTTCAATGGAACTATGCTAATTTACATCAGCTAAGAATCTAGCTCACAGTTGTTTGCTTTGCAGTGCCCAACAACCCTAGAAGAGAAATCCTGCATATAAATTATAGAACAAGGGAACTTTTTGTCTTTTTGAGTGGTATCATGATCTTGTCTTCATCAAGGGGTCAACATTTTTAAATCAATGAATGATTAATATCATCCCAACTAGTCCTCTATCCTGCAAAAGGCCTCTTTAAATTTTAAGTATTCTCCTGGCTGAAGAGAAATGTAATAAAAAAACATTCTTCCCTACTTTGAATCTGCAAAGAGGATTATTTTATACAGCTCACTATCTTTTTATTAAAGTTTGGCCTACTAAAGATCCAAAAATAAATTTTAAAAAAAGTTATCTTCTCAGATGGGTAGGGTGTGGAGCAAAAGCCAATTACTGTGGTATTTTGGACTTTCATCAGTTACATGAAAGGTTGGAATTGAGTACTGATTGAGGGTTAAAATCATGGAGCATGCAATAAGGATGCTGAAGGAAGACAAAATGAAACTTAAGCAAAGTGTTTGTAAACTTTTTTGAAAATAATTGGTAAAAATCCCATTGATTTCAATAGCAGAAGGATCAAGCCCTAAAATTTCCCATTTGCCATGATAGTACCTTAATATACTGTATGTATTTTAATTTGGTCATAAACTAGCAGTATTAGTAATTATGGGGCAGAGCTTCAGCTGGTATAAATCAGTGTAAGAAAAGATCTGATTTAAGGGAAATCAATTTGCATCAGATGACAATCTGGCTTGAAGTTACTTGCCTCCATCTTCAGAAGGGCTGTATCATATATTCTGCTCATTAATAACGCTGAAAAGCAATTGCTATTTAAAAGATACCTTTTTGTCCTCTGTGTCTTAGCATCCATTAAGCATGCTATTTATCTTGTACAGACAAAGTATCCTAGAAACAGTGTCAAACTCTGCAGTTATTTATGTCCCGAGCAATTCAACAAATTACAGTTGGCTGTAAATCAGCATAGAATTTGCCGCACATACTCTAGGCCAGTTCTGCTCCTTTGCCATTTAAAATTGTTTACATATCAAGCTTACATATCTGAATTCAAACAGGGAAACAGAATCATTCTATTAAATTCCATGTAAGTCTAATATTTTGGGACTTCTTTTCAATAGATGAAGTCACAGTGGAGATTGCAAATACTCCAATACATCTTGATTAATGGTATTCCAGCCTGCATGTGGCCATAGGTAGCATAGGTATTTATTTTGCTACTCTTTCATTTACTATATGCTGGGTTGTTTCACAGTCTCCCCCAATAGTTGAATGCTCTTATCCAAAATGTATAAAATCCACTTTCAGAAACTTCAACAGGAGCCCAGTGGCAGGGAAATTAATTTTTTGGGCTTCTTGTTGCCTTAATGTATTACCCAATTTTAAATACATGGTAATTCCTTAATTAAAATATGCCAAATGAATGAGATTTGTTCTCAGTTTTAGTGTGATGTGAGTCTAAATAGATACATCATCACTGATTAGTATTTCAGTAGCACTTAAAAGGTCCAACAGAGATCAGGGTCCTGTTATGTTAAGTGCTGTACATCCTCATAGTAAGAGACAGCCCTTGCCCCCCGAAAAACTTAAAATCTAAAAAGACAAGACAGACAAGGGATGGGCAACACAACTTAAGCAAAATTCCCATTGATCTCAGTGCAGCTAGGATTTTTTCCAGTGAATTTAGTGACTTAACCAAGGCCACACACAATGTGTTTGCAATGATGGAAGCTGAACCCAGTTATTCTAAATCATTGACTCAAACACAAGACTACTCTTCCTCATGAGATGGGCTCAGGGTCTATTGGAACAGAATGGTATTCTTGTACAGTGGAGATTCTGCTTTCTGGAAATGATTCTGATAGTTTTAGCCAGTAGTTTTCAAAACCAGAGATCCACAGAATCCTTCTCAGGCTTCTTCAGAATTAAGGCCCTGATTCAAAAGTCCATCCCTATTTATCAGAGCATTTAAGCACATACTTAATTTTAAATACATGTTAAATCCACTGAGGGATGGATTTAAGCATGTGTTTAAATGCTATGCTGATCTGGGACCCAAGTATTGTGAGAGCCAAGCAGTGCAGAATCCAAGCACTCTTTCTTAAGAAATGCTCTACAGAATCCAAAAATTGACTGGTCTCACAGCTCTTCTTCTCAAGGGGGGAAAGCTAGAAAAATGCATAGAAGAATGAAAAGTATCAGCAGAATTATCAAAAGGAACTTTGTGCAACAGTTTCAGTTTATTGTAGTTCAGATTAAGTGGAACACGTGGCTTTTTTGCCACAGTGCCATAACTTGGAAAAGACTAGCCCTATGATGTCGAGCCTCATAGTGCAGTTAATACTGCTCATTAAAATAGGCCAATGTGTTTTACTACTACCAGCAGTAATTATGTACTGAAATGTTCCATCCAAATCAAGTAGCAGTGCACATGTTGTTATGACAGCTAAATTTACAGCAGAAGATCATAATCAAGAGAATGGAAAGGACAAAATAAAGCATACTGTCACTTTGATTACTCAGTAGTTAGATAATAGAAGCCCAGAATGGGACTATCTGAAGAGCAGAATTAAAAGGTGCAAAAGTGAGACTAAATTTAAATGAGAAAAATTCTAATCTAAGTTTTGGTAAAAACATGAGTGGAGTAGCACCTGGTGGAATTTAGACAGCTCAAGAGCCTGTCTAAAGTTACAGCATCCTCCCTAGGCTGTACCACTCCTGCCTGGTCCTGACCTGGCACATTCCTCCCTCCACTGGCAGGACTCCTACTCTAGATCTTAAGGGGGACGGGGTCCTGAGAAGGCAGCGTGTGAAGTGGGAATCCTCCCCCATCAGTAGCCTGGGTGAATACAGTCCCTATATGTCACTCTGTCCTTTTTACCTGTGCGTGTGTGTCACACACACACAGACAGACAGTGTCTAAATTAAGTGTAGCCACTCCAGAAGGAGACCCGTTATAGCTCATTGAAAACCACTGCTCAGTGGACAGTGGTAATAAAAAAAACACAAGGTAAATACAATGTAGAGGGCCTAAAAATGGACTAGAAAACAATACTGAGAATATTATATATACTGATGGTACATCTTCACCTTTCACACTGCTCATGTCTCTAAAATATTATACAACAAAAAAAGAAGTCCAGAGGCAGGTGGTGAAATTAATTGGAGGCATGTTAAGACTTCTACATTAAGAGCTAGATACACAAAGGGACTTAAGTGCCTAATTGCCACTTTAGGTGCCTAAGTCCAACATTTCAGTGTCACTGACATTCACAAGACCCCCCACTCAGCCACCCAACTCATTTGGCACATAAATTGCCTCAGTAAAAGCTCCCTCTGTGCCTAGGTGTCTGGGTATGTGCACTACAGCTTCATTATAGGCATCTGGACGCCTAAGCTCCACAAAAGCAGAAGATAGGCAGAGAAACACCTATCTTACCTGCAGGGCCCAATCTGGAAGCCATGTTTGAGGCTGGCTAGCAGATTGGGTCTCATTCAAAATCTGCCTGGAAGAGGCACTGCCTACCTTCAAGCTTAGTGGTAGAGCATTCAGGATGTGGGAGACCCAGGTTTAAGTCCCCCTCCACCTGATAGGGAGAAGGGTTTGAACAGGGATCTCCTACTTCTCACAGGAGTGCTCTAGCCACTGGACTATGAGATATAATGGGTCTGAGGCTTCCTCAATCTCCCCTGTTGAAGTTGTTCCACTTTGGATAACTAATTAGAGAGTTATTGCAGCAGGGAGATGGGATACTGAGTCTCCCACCACCAGGCTACAGTCATCCTTGTCTCTAGACCAATGGACTATTTCAGTATTTATACGTGGTAAAGCCACTTCAACAGGAGAGACTGAGGGGGGCCCTCATCAGAATATCTCAAAGCCCAGTGGTCAGGGTACCCATCTGGGAGCTGAGACCCATTCCTAGGCACCTGGCATTATATAGAGAGCCTCGACAGCAAACCCAGGCTTTGTGAATCTCAGAGTGATTTACTAGGTGCCTAAAAGTTAAGTGTGATGATGCTGAGTATCACAATGCCTAAGTTCCTTTATGAATCTAGCCTGAAGAATAGGACTGTATAGAAATAAAATGATTGGGAGGGAGTGTGATAAAATATAAAATAGTGAATGATACATAGAAGATAAATTGGACAGTCTTATTTACTGTTACATTTCATAATGGAGAAATGAGCAGACTTTCATTGAAAATGAAAGGTAATTTCTTTGCATCGGTTTGAAACACTTTTTAAACAACTTGTTAACCTGTGGAACTCATTGCTCCATAATAACTGAGGTAAAGAGATTAGTAAAATTATAAAAAGGATTGGGTAAAATTTTCAAAAGCACCTAAGTCCCATTTACAAAAGTTACTTTGGCACTTAGAGCCTCTCTTAAGCACTTTTAAAAAATTTAACCTAAAATCTTTATATGGATGATGAGAACATCTGCATTCACAATAGATCATGTAGAAATGTATAATGGATGGAAACCCTGATGCTTCGTGGTATCAAACCACCCTAAACTGAGCCTCTTGTTCCAAAATTTCCCATTTTGAGGTTTCTTAAACTTTCTTCTGAAGCATCAAACCCTTGTCGGAGACAATTTAATGAAGCCTATGGACCATTGATCTTATTTGTTATAGCACTTCCTATCTTGCTAAGAAACACAGGACATAGTACGTTATATGTAGTCATTCTTAGATCTATCATCCCCTAAAGCAGTATTCAACCAGCATCAGGCAACCAGTTATTCATAGATCCATAGAGTTTAAAGCCACAAGGGACCACTAGATCTTCTAGTTAGCCTCCTGTATATCACAGGCCATTAAATTTCTCCCAGTTACCCCTGAATGGAGCTCAATAACTTGGATAAAGCATTTCTTCCAGAGAAGCATCCAGTCTTGATTTGAAGACCCCAAGAGATGATGAATCCATTACTTGCCTTGATAGTTTGTTCCAGTGGTTAATCACCCTCACCGTTTAGAAAAAAAAAGCCTTATTTCCAATTTGAATTTTTCCAGCCATTGGTTCTTGTTGTACCTTTCTCCACTCGATTAATGAGGCTTTTAGTACCCAGTATTTTCTCCTTGTGAAGGTATTTACACACTGTAGCTTAGTCATCTTGATCTTCTTTTTGACATACTAAACAGACTAAGTTCTTTAAGTTTCTCACTGTAAAGCATTTTCACTTGCCCGCAAAACATTTTTGTGGCTCTTTTCTGCACCATCTCCAATTTTTCAACTTCCGTTTAAAAATGTAGACACCAGAACTGCACCCAGGTTTCCAGTATTGGTCTCACCAATATTGTGTTCAGAGGTAAAATCACCTCTGTACCCCTACTCAGTCCTCCGCTGTTTAAGCATCCAAGGATCACATTAGCCCTTTTTTGCCACAGAATCTCACTAGGAGCTCATGTTGAGTTGCTGTTCCACTATGGGTATGTCTACATTGCAATTAGACTCTTGCAGCTGGCGTATTTCAACTGACTCAGGCTTGCAGGGCTCGGTCTAAGCTGTTTAATTGTGGTATAGACATTAGGGCTCGGGCTGGAGCCCAGGCTCTAGGAACCTGCAAGGCAGAGGGTCCCAGAGCTCAGGCTGCAGCCTGAGCCCAGAAGTCTACACTGCAATTAAACAGCCCTGCGAGCCTGAGTCAGCTGTCACAGGCCACTGTGGATTTTTAATTGCCATGTAGACATGCCCTAGGACACTTAAATCCTTTTCAGTCACTGTTTTCCAGAATAAAGTCACACACACTGTATGTAGACTCATAGACTTTAAGGTCAGAAGGGTCCATTATGATCATCTAATCTGACTTCCTGCACAACGCAGGCCACAGAATCTCACCCACCCACTCCTGCAATAAACCTCTCACCTATGTCTGAGCTATTGAAGTCCTCAAATCATGGTTTAAAGTGTTCAAGGTGCAGAGAATCCTGCAGCAAGTGACCCATGCCCCATGCTGCAGGGAAAGGCGAAAAACCACCAAGGCCTCTGCCAATCTGCCCTGGAGGAAAATTCCTTTTCAACCCCAAATATGGCGATCAACTGAACCCTGAGCATGTGGGCAAGACTCATGTATGGCCGGTGTTCCTTGTTACTACAGGTGAAGCTTTAGATTTGGCCGTATTAAAATTCCTTTTGTTTGAATGGGCTCAGTTTACAAAGCGAGCCGGATTGCTTTGTTTGACTGACCTGTCCTGATCATTATTTACCATTCTGCCAAACTTTGTGTTACCAGCACATCTTATCTACAGTGGTTTTGTGCTTATTTCCAGAGCATTGACTGAAGTGTTGAATAGCCTCAGGCCTAATACCGATCCCGGGGACTGTCCCTATAAAAAAAATCAGGACTGAAGCAACCCCAGTCGATAAAGATTTGACTTTAAAATCTCAGTTAGCCAGTTCTTAAGCAATTTAACATGTGCTTCATTGATATGAAGCAAAAGTGTTATTTTGTGGAGATGTATAAATATTTTGATTTCCTGACTGATTAGATGCTTATGAATAGGTCTGGGAGCAGCAAATGATGGTTACCCTCAAGCAATAAATATTTAATTCTTGACCCTAATGAGTCCAATTAAAGGATTCAAAATTAAAATTACATTTTACCAAACACTAACATTACATAGTTTGTCTTGTGGTGGCTTTGCCCATTTTAAAAATTGGAATTTAGAAGGATTAAGCATTGCAGCGGCAGAATATAGTACTGTGTAAGAGTTCCTATAAATGTTTTTTTTAAATTAAAGCCATTTGTCATGGAAAGTAATTCTTAACTGATTGGTTGAATTCCCAAGACATTAATTGCATGGCACTAGTTCAGACATCAACTGACAATAGTTTGATTAGTTATTTGAGAAACATAGTAATTTTATACAGTATATTAAATCAATTGTTTCATTCCAAGGAAGAACAATCAGGCTTTAAACGGTGAAATGGATTGATCAAGAATTTATTTGAACACAACATCATTCTTCAAAATATATTGAAAATATGCTGACAGTGGGCTAAATAATTAATTATAGTTTTAATATTATGGACTCTGTTCTGATTTGGGAAGGATTTAGATGTATTTAAGTTCCTTAAAATTTTACATTTTTTTTAAATAGGATGAAGCAGTTTGTTGTGGATTAATAGTTTATGTTTCCTCAAGATTACACTTAACGTATTTGAAACAATGTGATTTATTTGATTAATTGAGCTCAACAGAACTGCTTTAGTTTTATAAGAGGGGGTAGCACTTAATATTTGATAGCCTCAAACATACGTAAATCCTAAAAAAAGACAATTACACTTTAAGGCATTGCTCCCAGATCTCTCAAAATACAGCTGTCAGGGGATACATATTAGACTTGGGCCTTGTCTACACTACAGAATTTTCTTGACAAAAGGCAGCTTTTGTCAAGAAAACAGTGAATGCATATACATTGTGATGCAACTTTTGGTGGCAAAAATGCCTTGTTTTGGTGACAAAATAAAACCACCCCAACGAGAGACATTACGCTTTTTGCGCAAAATTACAGCTCTCATTCTGGTGTCCTTGCACCCTAGTGCTGGGGCAAGCTCCACACACACTTCCAAGAAGATGGCTCTCTGCATCCGAAAGTTCTGCAGCCATGACTCGTCATCTCACACCTGCATGACGATACGATCCCACCATTCAGTGCTTATTTCCGAGCCCAAAAGTGACAAGTCCTCCGTCTGCAGCTGTTCCGTGAATGCCAAAAGCAATCGAAAGTTACCCCTACCCACATCATACAGCATGTCAGGCAACTGGGAGTCTTCCTCAGTTAGGAACTTCATGATTAACTGCACTGTCATCCGCAATATCTTCATGACAGTTATCAGAGCATAGGAGAGCAGTGCGGGATCCCTCCCTTCTCACAAAGATGCCAGGGTACACAGCAAACAAAGGCCGTTGAAAAGTGCCATGACAGAAAGACGGAAGCCCATGAAATGCTGGGAGAGAAAACAATGCATCCTAGGACATTGAACCGGTCCCAAAATATGCCGTGATCCACTCTGCCTTCCCACAAGATCTAGTGGCAGAAGGTGTCGAGCTGGACTGTGAGACAGGTACCCACAGTGCATTGCTCACACTGTTAATGATATTGCCCCAACTGTGGACATGCTCTGCCAAAAACAGGCGCAAACATGAACATGCAATACTGATTTTTATGATAGCACTTTTTGAGTGTTGACATGACTTTTGTTGACAAAACTTTGTGGTAGACAAGGCCTTATTTATTCAGTGTGGGATGAGATTCTGTGCTATACTTAGTGGTGCTGGACTTCTCTGGGAGCTTTAGAAACCCCTGGAATAATTTAGATAGCCCTGGGGGCCTGACTAAATTACAGCAGCCTCCCCAGGCATTTAACTTATGGGCTACAGCACTGCCTAGAATCTCCACACACTGGATGTTGCAGTCCTGCCCTCTATACACCCCTCCCACCCCTAGCCCTGACCTTTCATGCCGCCATCTTCAGGGCCATGCAAGGAAGTTGTTGGAAGGCAGCCTTAGAGCTGTCCTCTGCAGCACCTGTGCAGGGAATACTTCCTATATGGAACCAGAGCTTTTAGGGCCCCTTTAAGCCACTCTGGTCCTTTTATCTGCCATGATTTGGCCAGAATGGAGTGAGGATCTTACTTGTGGCACTGATAGGGTGACCCGTTGTCCTGATTTTATAGGGACAGTCTTGATTTTGGGGTCTTTTTCTTATAAATGGTCCTATTAAGACCCCCACCACTCCCTTCCCAATTTTTCACATTTGCTGTCTGGTCACCCTAGGCACTGATCCTGAACAATCATTAGTTACATTTATGTTCTATTAAAAAAGCTTGTATTGGAGCTGTGGTTGAATTTGGTACCTTTGGATCAGATTCTCCATGTTAGACCTAGTGTGTGTTTGAAAACCTGTCCATAAGTCTGTCTTTGGTTTACAGTAGTACTAAAAACTAATGCACACATTAAAAAAACCCTTCAAACAATGTACAATTAAAATGCCTATTATCTATAATTCTAGATTATAGCCTACCACAGTATGTTACTTACAAGCTATTCATCTAGATATTTTTAGCATTCACGAAGTTGCTAAACGCATTTTTCAAGGTGAGGAGACATTTAAATTAATTAAGGCAATGGAGGCAGGGATTTAGCACTTTAAATTTTCAGGCCAAATTCAACTTTAGTACAACTCCACTGAAATCACTAGCATTTCACCCACTTGCACCGGGGATGAATTTGTCTCCGAGTCTCTTGAGTAAATGCTTTGTATAATTTATAAGTATTTTTCCATAAGAATTTTGCTTGTTTGTCCCGAGTAAAGGTCTGGATAGAAATAACCCATCCAAATGGATCACTTAACTCAACTTCCTTTTTCTGCGCCGGAACACATATTACTCCATTTTAAAATGTATACAGTGTCCTTGTTTGTTAAAATGCCCTTTGTAATAACCCCTAGCACTTTGACTAAATTACACTATGTGCCCATTTTGTTCATGCTTCGAATTCTAATGTCCCTCAGTAAAGGCTCTGTGTATGTGTGGTGAGTAGATCAGGTTGGAAATTTTTCATCAGAATGATTTTCTGAGGAAAAGTTCCCTTTAAGCAATAACAAATTTTCCACATGAAAAGATTTAGATGTGCCTCCCCCACCCCCTCCAAAAATCAATTTTTCTTTGAAAAAGAATTAAATGATTACTCCCCAGCTGCCTGTCTGAAGGCTCTTGTCAATTGGCTATAGGAAGAAAGAAAAATGGACAAAAACTTTCTGGAGATGCAGAGAGTTAGGTGCTCAGACTTTTGGTATTCCCTGAGCTCCACAACTGGAGAGACCAAACACACCAACTCTCTACTTCTCCAGCCTAGTGCAGAGGGGGAGGCATGAAAGTCAGCCTCTGTGCCTCTTTGGCAGCTGTGCTGGAAGGCTCTTGTCAACTTGCTTGTAGGCAGAAATTGCAATTAAAAAGAACTGATTGGGTTGTTCCCAAAACAAAATTTTTCTTGAAATTCATTCCTACAAAATTTGTGTTTAACGTTTTGTTCTGGTTCAGGATTTAAAAAAAAACAAAAACAGAAATATGATTTTTTTCCACAGAAAGGAATTTCTAGTTTCCATCCAGCTCTTGTAGTGAGGTACAAAGATTTTATCAGTATGATTTCGGGATGGTTGTATTAGTCACAAGAGCTGAAACCCATGAATCAATTATTTAGAACCTTAATTGTTAAGGTGAGGAGGATCTAGTGTCCCCAGTCTCTGTTAAGCTAATGTTCTCATTTTTAGAACGATACTCTGGAATTGATATTTTAACCTTGCACTGGCATTTACACCTGTAGAAAGTAGGTATCAAATGTACCATTGGTGTGAGTGAGTGGAAAATTCTGATTTGGTAGTGTTTAACCTCAGTGCAGATACAAGTGTAACTTTAGCGCCCTCGTGGTCAAGATGGAGTCTGCTCAGCAGGCAGCTCTGGCCAAGAGAAGGCATGTGCAGGAATACATCAGGGAAAGTCCCTTCCACCCCAGGGGCACCTGTTCCAAACCCCCCAGAATGAACACACACACACACATACCGGAAAAGTACAATGGATATAACAAAGGGAAATATTTATTTACAGAGGGATGAGAGGAGAAAAACAACAAGGGGAAATATAAGGGGAGCAGTAAAACAGGGTTGCATCCAAACCAAGGCCCCACAGGCCCAGTGGTACCACAGTTTGAAAGGGCAGACACTGATCAGTGTGTCGGCACACAAAGTTCAGAAGGCCTGAGCAAAGTTCCAGTCCAGTGCTGAGTCTTGAGTGCTTCTGGTCGTCTTCGGCACCAGTGAACTTTTCCCAACAAACCCCTTCGGTGCCCTCTTCTGCCGTTCTCTCCAAAGCTACACAGAGTGACCACCTCCTCACTTAATTAGCTAGCAGCCTCCCTCCTTATTTTCAGTGCAGAGTCACAAGCCCCAGTACTCACAGCCCCATGCAGCTTTGGGCAGCAGTGATACTGGGTCCAGCTCCTGCATGTTCTTCTCGGGCTATTCCCCCCGGCCCAGTGCTTTTTCTGGCTTCTGTTCTGGTGTGTCCCCAATTGGCCACCCTGTCCTTCCCAGGCTTCAGGCAGGTTTTCTGCTGCTTCACTTTGCGAGGGCCTGCTTGCTGCAGCCGTTCTTCCTCACTCTCCAGCTCCAAAGCCCCACCTTAAGTTTCCCCTTTTTTTTTCTACTGCTCCCCCTCCCACCTTAAAAAAAAGATTTAAAGGAGTTATGCTCTTTAAACCCCAAAGGGGTTACACAAGTGAGTGCATATAGTTGCAGAACCAGGCTGTAAGTGCTTTTCTGTGTCAGTGAGATTTTTGTGAAGTCATATAAATGCTAGTCAGTCCAATTCCCTAAAACACTATTCACAACTAGAGCTCAAAAGAAGGCTACTGAGCATCTTCAGCTGGCTTTTAAAACAGTTGTAACCACATTGCTTTACTGGAATGTGTCATTTTCTGTTAATGAACTCTTGTTGAGACTGAACATTCAGCTGTGTAACATGGAATGCATGGTGCTGTTACTAAGAAATGCTGTTATTCAGAATGTCAAGTGTTTCAAGATGAATAATGTGAAATGTACATTTCAAATAAATTGCTTTCTGTTTCATAAATAAAAATGATAGATCAATGTGTCAAATACAGATGACTTAATCAAGAGCATAAGGATTTTGAAAGTTAACTTTAATAGTGCATCATTTATTCCACATCCTAATCTCTTTTTTGTGGCTCTCCACATAATATTGTCTTCTTTCCCTATTTTCTGAGATCCACAGGATCCTGTTATTGGCTGCCTCCTTTAGGACTCTCTAACCTTTCCCGCCTGCCTGGCATGTTGACTTTTCCGCAGATTCATGGAACTGCCCTTTCCTTCCCCAGCTGTTCAGCTGCTCCCTGGGGACCAATTTACCACTGCTTGCACATTATGTAGTTATTTACACCCAAACAAATTAGAATGGTAGCATTTTGCACCATGCTACAAAGGTGTAAATAGCTACACAAGGAGCAGGGCAGTGGTTAGTCAGGCTTCTGCTACACAGGTCTCCACTCTGCTCCTTAAGGCTATTTCTCTCCTTCTCAGGTCTCCATCCCTGCAAGAGGGTCAGACCTCATTTTGTAAACACAATTGGTGGAATCTTTTTTTTTTTCCCATGTGACCTGAAAAGTTCATGTGTTTAATTTTTTTTTTAATTTGAAAAACATGGGGCCAGATCCTTGGCTGGTGTAAATCAGCATAGCTCCAGTGACTCCAATGGAGCTACACCAGTTTATATCACCTGAGGGTCTGGCCCTCAGCTGGGAGCATTTATCAGCCTTGGAATGAATGTTTTCTTAGAAAATGCATGATGAACTAAATGAGGCAGGAAGAGAGTGCTCAACTGTGCTTAGGCTGTGGATGCTGAAGAGTGGTGGAAGGAGAATGACTGAAACTTTATCAACCATTTTTAAGAATGTGGTCAAGCTGAAATTAATTTTACACTTTGAATATTCAGCTTTTATTTAGAATACTCACTAAAAAACAAGTTACACATAACCATGACACCCCTCTGATTTTTTGTGTGCAGACAGAACAGCGTGTGTGTATGTGACAGTGAGAAGCCTGAGCAGCAGCATGTTTGATCATTCCTCAGACCAGGGGTGGGCAAACTTTTTGGGCCAAGGGCCATATCTGGGTGGGGAAATTGTATGCAGGGCCGGGGCAGGGGGTTGGGAGGGAGTGTGGGGTGTGGGAGGGGGTGCAGTATGCAGGAAGGGGCTTAGGGCAAGGGATTGGGGCAGAGGAGGGGTGCAGGGTGTATGAGGGGGCTCGGGGTGCAGGAGGGGTGCGGCAGAGGGCTCAGGGCGGGGGGGGTTGGGTGCAGGAGGGGTGCGAGGTGCAGGGGGCTTAGGACAGGGAGTTGGGGTGCGGCAGGGGGTTGGGGTGCAGGAGGGATGTGAGGTGCAGGCAGGGGGCTCAGGGCAGGGGTGCGGCGGGGTGCGAGATGCAGGCAGGGAGCTGGGGTGCGGTAGCGGTGCGAGGTGCAGGCAGGGGGTTGGGGGGGAGGGTGCAGGAGAGGTTCGGGCTCCGGGGCCGCGCTGCTCCGGGAAGCAGCCGGCACCACGTCCCTGTGCAGCCGCTGCGGGGAGGGCAGGGGGGCGTCAGGGCTCCGCGCGCTGCCCTTGTCGCGCTTCCAGGTACCTCCCGCGAAGCTCCCATTGGCCGCGGCTCCCTGTTCCCGGCCAATGGGAGCTGTGGGGGGCGGTGCCTGGAGACAAGGGCAGCGCAGGGAGCCCTCTGCCCCCTCGGGCGCGGTGCTGGCCGCTTCTGAGAGCGGCGCGGGGGTGCGGCACCACAGGGTTGCAATCCCTGCAAAGCCCTGAGGGGCAGATCCGGCCCGTGGGCCGTAGTTTGCCCACCCCTACCTCAGACTATGCATCAGTCCCTCTTCGTAAATGCTCTTGGCTGGGTGCTTTGGACGTTGTGGGGAGTGACTGGGTGGGGTTAAGGCAGAGCTGCCCAATCTGTACAGCGTCGTCCTGCATGAAACATCCTCAAAAGGTCTGTTTAAAACCTTCTTCCTGAGAGCAAGTAGCAGTAAAGTATTTAATACAGTTCCCAAACACAATTGGAGAATCAAGACAAAGCCCAGCATGAATGCATTAATCAGCAGAACCACAGTACCTGTGATGTCTTAGTACTGAATACACCGATATTCTACACTTGTACTTTTCATACAAGTACCTCAACTAGTATTACCAACATTAGTGTATTCTGATTCAAAACACCCTGTTAGATAGAATGTGTTTATTACACTCATTGTATAGCTACTAAGAGGAAATGCAGAGAAGTTTACCCATGACTTGTCTTAAGTTCTCCCAGCAAGTCGACTTCAGAGTTGGGAATAGAACTCAGAGGAGTCCTGACAGCCATTCCTGAGCCTTAAGTACTGAATAATATCCCCTGCTTATTTACTTTTGTGGGGCATCCCTTCTGAAAGGTGGGCTCTGGATAATGAACCGATTGATGTGATAAACTGGAGTCATATTAAGCAAAGAAGTCTAAATCACAATAAGAATAGGAGTACTTGTAGCACCTTAGAGACTAACCAAATTGGTTAGTCTCTAAGGTGCTACAAGTACTCCTTTTCTTTTTGCGAATACAGACTAACACGGCTGTTACTCTGAAACCTAAATCACAATGGATCTTTACTGTTTCCCATGAGGTGAGATACCCAAGAGTAGGCAGCAATACAAAGAAGCCCGTAAAGTAAATCACAGATTTGTATCCGGTAGGAGACAGTGTTTAGGTTTGATTCAACCTAAGGCTACTTTTGTCTAAGTAAAAATGTTAAGTGGTTAGTAAAACAAGCCCCTGTCTGACATCAGTTATTATTATTTTACTGTATGCAATGTAGTTTACCATTGAAAATTATGTTGCTATTTTTTAATTTGGCATTTCAGATTAGAATTGGCCTCTTCTATCTATTTGGGCTGTCACCTTCCTTTGGGCTGAACCACGTGAAGCTGCATCCACCCTGTCACATACCATTTAACACCCAAAGTAACACAAAGAGATTTTGGCTTGGCATATCACACAATATAACTTAGAGGGAAAATGAGGAAAGACCATTTTCTGAAACAACACATTAAAGAGAGTAGAAATTTCTAGCTGAATAAAAACCAAAGCCTGTTGTAAAGCTTTTGTTACACCTGAAGATTCAGGACAGACTAGAAATGCATTGGATATTAGTAGGCTGGGAGTAAAAATTCTCTCAATATGCACAAGTCAATAGGTCTGTATTCCATTGTTTGTGGACACATGTTTTGCTGAGCAGGCAGGTATATAAAACAATGCATCTGCTAATATCTTGTTTACTGCCAGTCATTTTAATCACTTTTCATCCAATAGATAGACCATATCCTAACCTGTACTTGTGTGTATGACTCTTTGGCTTCTACAGTACTCTAACTACTGCTGTTACCAACAGACAGTCACATTGCTAGCACATTCAAAATGCTATTTGATGGAAAGTCTAGACAATTTCTATGAACACATATTCCTACTGTAAGAAAGTTTTGGATCAACTGTAGCTGACAATACAAACAATGTACCTGAACAATAGAAAGTGCTTGTTTTACTAACAGTTATGAAAAGTGTGATTTGAATTTCAGTGGAGTGCTACTGGACTCAGTCATTTTATATGAATACTATACAGGTCACAAAGTTCTATATGAAAAACAACCACCCTTTTTACTGCAGGCATTTGCATTAGATCAGCTGTTTTCACATCTTATAAACCTCATCCTTAGAGATATTCAGCACTGACTGGGAACTAAGAATGTGTATTCGTTAACCACAAGGACAGTGACACATTTTCTGCTCTGTCAAGGTAATGCAAAGCATTTTAAAGAGACCTTATCTGGTCAGTAGCAGTTTTCCCACTATGCTGCCATTACTACGGTCCCCAGCATAGAGTCTATCACCAGGACATCTTTATGCCTTGGTGGTCCATGACTGCCAGCATGACCCCTTGGAGTCCATAGGCAGCTGGGTGTAAAGCAGAGCAGTCAAACCTGCTTTACTTTATGCTAGGGACCAGCCTAATAGCCAGACATTGCAAAGGTGTCTTAAATCTATATTTGACCCTCCCAGGTCTGTGTAGTCCTGTCAAGAGCAGCTCTGCCAGAATTGTGAAATCTGGCCCATAATATACCCTTACAGAGTTACAAACAGATAGGCCAACAATACTCCACTCAAACTCCATTCATTTGGTAAAAAACTGTTCTGGTATTTTCTCTCTTTATTACCATTATAGTTTTGTAAAAATAGAAGTTTATCCTGCTCAGTCGGATGCTGCTACTCATTCCCTATTGTCCAAAATCTAGTGTCTGTGGCAATTAGAGCTGGTTGGCAAACCCGCACCAGTGACAATACTCTTTGTTACCCTGAAAACAATGATAGGCATCCTTGGATGAATCATGCAAAACACAGATATCTAATCAGCAGTGATGAGCAAAGAAATATAGAAAAAAGTACAATATTATTAAATGACATTTGGAAATTGTATTTCATTTTGCCAAGTTTATTCAAGTGTGGCGTTACCCATTAAAGGGGACACATTCTTTGCAGTTGTTCCACACAGACATATACCAGCACTCACGCCAAATGATGCAGTTAAAAACATTACTGTTGATTGTTACATATCAGTCTCCAGAACTCAGGAATACATTGAAGTCGTATGGAATATTTTGAAGTTGTATGGAAGCTCTTCACCAGTGCTAATCAATGAGATGATTATTTGTTCTTGTTACATATTTATTACAACTATTTTGGGCGGTGTTTTCTGCATGTAGATTTGAAAATATGGTGTTCCTTTTAAAATGTAACAAACATGAATCATTTAAGTGTCATGGATTAAAAAAGGAACCCACTGTATTTTCTATAGAGAAAGGAATATTGTGAAACAAGTAAATTGATGCAGGAACATGTAAGTTCTCCAATGGTCTCTAGTCTATATTATTGATTAATAATAAACTATTTCTATAGTTGCCTATCACTGATTTTACTCATATTGTGTGAAGCATTTTTCAATTAGCAGAACAAAGGTGATGCACAAAGATGTAACTATCTGCAGTGAGCTATTCATCACGGATTCAGACTCTGGCAGGCAAGCCCCTGTAAAGAAATCTGGGCCTGTAATTCGGTTTAGCCAACTGGTCCCACTAAGCCTGCAATATTAAAAATCTACCAACATGAGTTTTGAAGGGCATGTTTTGCCCTCTATGGGTCTGAAACATATTATAAGTTCAGAATAATGAAGGAAGTAGTTAGGTGCCTGTCATAAAAATAAAGGGAAGGGTAAACCCCTTTGAAATCCCTCCTGGCCAGGGGAAAGCTCCTCTCACCTGTAAAGGGTTAAGAAGCTAAAGGTAACCTCGCTGGCACCTGACCAAAATGACCAATGAGGAGACAAGATACGTTCAAAAGCTGGGAGGAGGGAGAGAAACAAAGGGTCTGTGTCTGTCTGTAGTCGTCTTGGCCGGGGATAGACCAGGAATGGAGTCTTAGAACTTTTAGTAAGTAATCTAGCTAGGTATGTGTTAGATTATGATTTCTTTAAATGGCTGAGAAAAGCATTGTGCTGAATAGAATAACTATTTCTGTCTGTGTATCTTTTTTGTAACTTAAGGTTTTGCCTAGAGGGGTTCTCTATGTTTTTGAATCTAATTACCCTGTAAGATATCTACCATCCTGATTTTACAGGGGGGATTTCTTTATTTCTATTTACTTCTATTTTTTATTAAAAAGTCTTCTTGTAAAAAACTGAATGCTTTTTCATTGTTCTCAGATCCAAGGGTTTGGGTCTGTGGTCACCTATGCAAATTGGTGAGGCTTTTTATCCAACATTTCCCAGGAAAGGGGGGGTGCAAGTGTTGGGAGGATTGTTCATTGTTCTTAAGATCCAAGGGTCTGGGTCTGTAGTCACCTAGGCAAATTGGTGAGGCTTTTTACCAAACCTTATCCAGGAAGTGGGGTGCAAGGTTTTGGGAAGTATTTTGGGGGGAAGGACGTGTCCAAACAGCTCTTCCCCAGTAACCAGTATTAGTTTGGTGGTGGTAGCGGCCAGTCCAAGGACAATGGGGGGAATATTTTGTACCTTGGGGAAGTTTTGACCTAAGCTGGTAAAGATAAGCTTAGGAGGTTTTTTTCATGCAGGTCCCCACATCTGTACCCTAGAGTTCAGAGTGGGGGAGGAACCTTGACAGTGCCATTATAAATCACTCAAGTACATATCACATCATATCACTACCTCAGTCTGAATACACCCTGCATGATCAGATAGTATAGCACCAAAATGGGAGAGATGGAAGAAGGAGGCAATCAGTTTTTCAAATGACAAATGATTACCACTCTCACAATTCAAACACTTTGTTACCGTATGTTCAAAATATTTGAGACTTTATTCGCCAACAGAGATGATCTGAAAGGTTATATGTTCTATTGTCCTCAGAGAGGAAGTATATTTTGCAGCTAGTCTTTGCTTTCTTCAAGGCCTGCAGTATGTCTCTCACTTTTAAATTTCTCTGTTGCCTTTAATTAACCTTCTCTAAAGCACAGCAACTCATCCAAAGCCCAATCAAGTCTTCTCAGTTAATTCAATGGACTTTGGATCAGACCACTAGGGCTCATATTTATTTAAAGATGGAGAATTAGGTTGCCATTTGTACTTTTCCAAACTATCCACTCCCACAGAACTAAGGACTTGTCTACACATGAACACCCAGGAAAATTAATCCACATTAACTAAAGGTATGAATTTGAAGTGGATTCATTAAACCACGCTAAATCCCTGTGTGGACACTGTTATTCAGAATAAAGTGGCCTTAATTTGTTTTAGCTTAATTCACTTTGGAAGCAAATTAAACTAAACTAAATTAAGGCCATTTTAATTTTGAAAGAGGGTATTCACACTAGGCTTTAATGCAATTTAAATAAGCCCCTTCAAATTTTCATCTTTAGTTAATTTGGACTAACTTTCCTGGGTGTGGCCACATAGACAAGCAGTAAGCTTTACTTTGTTTACTATATGAATACAAGAGTCACAAATAAAAGGTGAGCATTTGTCGGTTGTTAGCACACAGGGGTATCTGAAATCAAACAGTTTCCCCCTATAATTAGGAACTAATTTTGATAGAAGAACGATCTTGTGAATAAGGAAATGGACTGGGAACAAGGAGACAATTTCTTTGTGCCTTTCCTCACCTTCCCGCAGCTCCCATTGGTCGGGAACGGCAAACCGTGGCCACTGAGAGCTGCATGCGGCCATGCAAATGTAAACAAACAGTCTGGCTGCCCTCCAGCAGAGTACCCTGATGTGCCATGTGCGGCCCGTGGGCCACAGGTTGCCCACCACTGATATAGATCATAGTTGCAACCACTGTTATATATTTTAAACAGATCTTGTACAAAATGTGGCATGTAAGATATCTATGAAAAGGTTATAATTTGCTGGTTATGATTATGCTATTTGTATTCATATATCATTTTGTATTTGAAGTTATAAGTATTGGCTCTATACCTGGATTTCAAATGTTTACTCTTGGGGTAATGCCCACAAGGTAGTTAGCCAGCATATCTTGGAGGGACTATTCAAACTGAGTGGCCTGTCAAAAGAACATTTAACTGACCATGAACCACGGGGACTTCTATTACACTTAATGAAATTTCCTGCTGTGAGGAGATGAAATGCATGAACATGTGACTTGTCCATGTGTCTCCAACCACCATCTTGTTACTGTACTTTTCCACAGAAAGAACAATGGGATTCTCTCCACATGGCAGAAGATATAAAAGGTCCTGGAAAAACCTCCATTTTGCCTCTTCCCTGCCCAAACCTCTGGACTAGGACTTTACTAATGGGAGCATTCTAACCAATGGACTGAGGTCCTTCCAAAGATTTGGAAGCAGCCAGAAACTTGGCATAAGCCAGCAGTTTATTCCATCGCTGCTACAAGCCTGAACTAAGAACTTTTCATTTATTGCATGTATTTGATTCCTTTAACCAATTTTAACTCTCACTTTTCTTTCTTTTTATAAATAAATGCTTAAAGCTTTTAGATACTAAAGGATTGGCATCAGCATGATTTTTGGGTAAGATCTGAGTTAGATATTGACCTGGGTGTGTGGCTGGTCCTTTGGGATCAGAAGAACCTTTGATTTGATGAGACTGGTTGTAAAGAACCACTGATCTCTAAATCCAGTGTTTTTGGTGGTGACAGAAGAGCTGGAATGCCTAAGGAAATTGCTTTTATGACTTCTTGTTAGCCAGTGTGGTGAAACAGAAATATACTTTTGTTGCTGGTTTGGTATATCTTATGGAAGAATAACCACCAGTTTTAGATTGTGTTTGCCCTGTTTCTCAGCAGTTTGTCCTGAGTTTGGCATTCTAAGTTGTGGCCCACTAAGGCATGGTTACATGGAGTACCTAGCACAATGAGGCATTGGTCCCTGACTGGGGGACTCTAAGGGTTATCACAATGCAATTAATAAGTTATAGAGACATAGAATTTAAGATCAGAACGGAACACCATATCATCTAGTCTGACCTCCTATATTTCACAAGCCACCAAAACAAGCCAGCTGCTGCACCCTGAAACCAACAAATAAAAACTTGAAACTAATAACTTAGTAGGTGTCCTGAGATAAGCAGAAAGCAGGAATCCAGATCCCTAAAGACTGCAGAATTTTGAGCTCTAATTTAATTTCATGAGGTTTTTTTAATACTATGAAAGCCACAACCACAAACCAAGAGGATGCAAATCTATTTATATCCCTAGAAAGAGGAATGTACTAATGTACAAGGTTACCAAGCACACCAGTTGCTCTGCACACTGGACTCTTGCAAGAGTATCCAAAAGAACAGACCTGAATTTAGATCAAAATCCTGCAGTCCAACAAATGTTTGAACACACTGATACCAAAATAGATGTGGCAATGAAGAGCTCAAATTAGCACAAGGAAAAACAAGTGTGCTTCAGGTTTAGATAATTTGCATACAATCTATGTTTATTGTAACCTTTCCTACACACAAAAAAAAAACCTCTTTGATTGCTTTATGTACCTGTAAAATAGAAAACTGAACACAGACTTGTCTCAGAATGAAAAACAGAATTTTAAGGGTGATCACTATGAATTTGCTAGAAATAGAAAAGAAGCTGATGTTAACAGAAAACCCTTGGGTAGTCGCATCAGTGAATAACACACCGTTGCTTCCCAATTTAGTACCATATGATCTAATGGTTTAATTCTGTTTGCAGTCCTACATACATAAGAAAAAACCTTGGCCCAAATTCTATCACATCCCCCCATTCATGTGGAGTAGTATCTTACTGTGCAAGCAATCCCATTGATTTCAAGTTACTATTTCATTTGAGTAGAGTGAAATGGTAGAATCTGTTGCATTGATTATATAAACCAGAGAGAGACAAGGTGGGTGAGGTAATATCTTTTATTGGAACAACTTCACAAATTGGTCCAATAAATGACATTACCTCACCCACCTTGTCCGTCTAATTTTTGGGATCAACTTGGCTACAAGAACACTGCAAACAACATTTATAAACCATATACATTTCTGATGGCAATTGGTTTGGTGATAGCTTTGCTATTAATACTAAGTATTCTCTCAGATTACATACTTGTAAATTATTTATGAGATGGCAATAATAAAAATAATAATCTTTACATTTCTCTTTCTTTACCAGTTTTTAAAAGTCCGTCCTTTAGATTGAATACACAGCACCATTGGTGTGGCAGTAAGTAATCTTTCAGGGTAAAATCCATCCTTGTATCAAACAAGGTTTATGTACACTTAATATCCACTTAAACACTCAAAATGGGATGTAAGTGTTGCCTAAGCCTTGTGCTGCTTCTCTGCATGGAGATGAATGTCACCCTAAATTGGAAAAGTTCTAATCACTATCTCAAACACAAAAGGTTTGTTAAAGTTTTCAAAAACACCTACATGTAGGAGCTAAAGTCCTATTGACTTTTGATGAAACATAGGCACCTAAGGCCCAGATCCTCAATGAAATTAGGTGCTTAACTCCTATTGATTCCAATGGAATTTAGGTGCTTAAATACTGTTGAGGATCTGAGTTTAAATTAATGACACTTAGGCTTGTGAGTCACTTGAAAATTTTACCCCAGGTTCATTTCTTCTTATCCATAACACATTTTATATTACTGTGTAAGATCCTGTGTGCATGCTGGTGTGCTTTCTTGTAGTATGAAGTACTGCAATATTAATTGCTATCATTATGTGGGTAGGCCGAAGAAGGGCCTGAAGTGTTCAGTTCTTCACCGTTTAAATACCAGTAATAGTTTACCAGAAGGCAAGATTACTTGATGAAAAAATTGAAAAAAGATATTACTTTATTTCCTAGCATTAGCTTAATATTCTTATTATGGAGGAAGTGTTCTTTTGAAATAATCTTCATTACAAAGGTAGCATTTTATATGTTACTATTTATTATTTGTTTAGCAAAACTTTAATAAACTGGTATGTATTTCTGTAAATGAGTTTATTATTTGCATATATTTGCCAGATAGTTATGGCAAAAAAATGTCAGCCTATGTGCTGCTCACATTGGTCCTGGCTCAGCAAAGATGTAGTAATCAAGTGTGTAACTAAGCACAAGAGTAGTCTTATTGTCTTCAGAAGGAAAATTCACATGCTTCACATCTGCTTAAAGGTACCATAAGGTTTTGCCAGGCAGTTTCAGCCATCAGTGTTTGGTTCATAGACTGGTCACAAACAATTTGTTGAAGTATTTGATATCTGAAAATTCAGAATGCTGCAAAATTCACTTAAAACTCAATGGTTCAGAGAACTTTCCTTCCAGTATACCTATTTACAGAAAGGAAACACAAGAAAGGCTACAGTGTTGCCCAGCACTAGTAAAAACTAAAAACCTCCCCTTATGTCGATGCATTGTTTTATTCTGGATTAAGCAGTTCTATTTGTACAGTGCCTAGCACAATGGGGTAATGATCCATAATTGGGGCTTCTAGGGGCTACAATGATAACAACAACAAATATGATCCTATAAAGTCACACTGATAACCTACAACATACACAAAAAGATATGTCTAGTATTTGACAGAGCGCTCTTGATATGTGTTTACCAGATACAGAATAATCTAGGGTAGGATTTAGGATCTTACATCTAGGAACAAAAAATGCTGACCATACCTACAAAATGGGGGATTTTGTCCTAGAAAGCAGTGACTCTGAAAGGGAGTTAGGAGCCGCAAGGGACAAGCAACTCAGCATCAGTGCCCAGTATGATGCTCTGGCAAACAGGGCTAATATAATTCTTAGACATATAAATAGGAGAGTAACAAAGAGTACATGGCATGGGTGAGGCTGATACTGGAATACTGCCTTCAAGACTGGCATCCACATTTTTAAAAGCACTTTAAAAATTGGAGAGGGTAGAAAAAGCCACAAAAATTATCTGAGGGCGAGAAAAAATGCCTTAAAAAGGGAGTCTTAAAGAGCTAAATCTGTTTAGCTTATGAAAAAGAAGACCAAGAACTTGGTTATGGGGTATACCTTCATGTGAAGAAAATATTGGGTATTAATGGCCCCTTTTTATCTTGCATGGAAAGAAAGACATAATACGAACCAGTGGCTGCAAGTTAAAGGCAGGACATGTCTCATTTAGGAATAAGGCACAATTTTTTAAACAGTGAAGGTGATTAACATTGGAACAAGCTACGAAGGGAAGTGGTGGATTCTCCATCTATTGAAGTCTTCAAAATCAGGACTGGATGACTTTCTGGAAGACATGCTTTAGCCAAACACAAGTTATTGAGCTCTGTAAAGAAGTTATTGTGTGAAATTCTAAGGCCTGTGTTATACAGGAAGCCAGACAAGATGATTTCCTCTTGCCTTCAAATCTGAATTTATTAATAATCAAACTTGTCTGTTTTGCTGTAGATGATACAGAAAGGCCAGCTCTATCATATCCTCCGTGTTAGTGAAGAAGGAGCCCTGATGCAGCAGAATTGTGTAGATCCACTATGGTAGGGCTTGGTGGGGTTAGATTTGGAGTATACCTGGAGGAATCTTTGCACATGTCCATGCAATGGTGTTTGTGGGCCTGGGGCAGAGACTGGCCCCTGAGGGATGGATGTGAAGATACCAATACAGAGCTCCACCAACCTTTGTTGCCATCAGAGTGGTGCTGGGGCTATTGCAGCATCAGGGCTGCAGCAGAAGATATGTGATGAATCTGTTATCATTTCATAACATGTAGGGAAGCATCGATTGAGCTAGGCAGGGGAGCAAGATCTTGACCCAGATTATTTTGTTATGATCCATCAATCAAATGTAAACTAAACTGAACAAGAATGGTTGCTTCTTTAAACACAGTAAAAATAAGGATTTGCACTAGATACCCAAGGATGAATCAGTCAAATATATAATACAGTTTTTGAAGTTGCTAAGCTCTCTTTTAAAATAAACCATTACAGATCAGTGGCTCAGAAACCTACTATGAATGTTTAAAAACAGCTTGCTGCAACAGCATAAAGCCCAAGACTGAAAACTGTATTTCAAACCTCTGAATGCCTTAGGTCAAAAGGATAAGAGATAAAAGCAGCAAAATGGAACAAAAAAAAATGAGGCTTTCTAGTTATAACCAAACTAACAGAAGAAAATATTCAAAGCCTGGGGGACGAGAGCCCCTCTGAAATAACTGAGAAACCACAGAACTTTAACGCTAACCACTGTCCAGACAGTAATCTTCTGTTGGAGAAAAGATTAAACAATCCGAAGTAAAATATGAAAAGATTAAATGAAAGCCTGAAATACAAATCATTTGGTCTGCGCATGTATTTATATTTTGCTTTATGAGTGAGAATAAAAAGGCATTTTAACCTGTTCTGCTCAAAATTTTTAGCTAAATAATAAATATAACTCTAGACAACTGCAGAACTCAATTTGAGGCATTTACTGTCATTCACTTTAACAAGATACTCTAGAAAAGCTATTACTGAAGTTTAATGACTGATTTAATTTCTGTTTTATTTATTAAAAATATTCTTAAAAAGGGAGATTTTGGAAGTCTTTCAGATGGATTGTATCTCCAATTCCTGTCTAAGGCCAGGATTCAGTAAGGTATTAAATATGTGCCAGTGAGATATATTTAAAGTTACTCACTTACTTAAGTACCTTGCTAAATCTGGACCTTAAATTATGTAGAGTCAGTGAACATTGTTAATTAGTTGCTATATTTCACTCTAGAGCTGATTCCACTTCAGAAGTGGGTTAGGTGATTCTTACTGCCCAAGTTGTGATTGTCTTACTCAAATGAGTAATCCCATTAAAGTCAATGAGACAACTTGTCTGGAAAGGCAATCTAAGGGCTATAGTGCGCATTGACTTCAATAGCATGCTTCACTCAACTCTTACCCCCTGCTTCATTATCCATGCTTGGTTAATGTAACTCTGTCCACTTCCCAGTGCAGGACTGTGACAAAATGACACAGTCTAGCCTTACATTACCTAGCATCAAGAGCCTATATAGATTTGCAATGTAAGGTCTGAAAATCCAATTTTGCACAAGATGCCCTAGTTTATGCACCCTTCCAATAAAGAGAAATGGTTAATCTGATTATATGACAATTAAATAATGTTCATAATAACACAAGAATCATAAATATGATCAGCTATTTCAGGGGAAGCACCAAACCCTAAACTCAGATGAAGAGACCAAAAAGCTATTAGGTGAGATGATTGAATTATTATCTCACATACCTATAAAATTAGTTTAGCCTTTTTTGGAGACTCCTGTCTGCCACACCTTTACCACAGCTTTGCAGCTTATCTTTAAAACACACTATGTTTAAGTTTTAAACTTGTACACTTATTCTGTTAACTTGATATCTCAAGTAATTCAGTTGTATTTTACTATAAAGTATCTCAGTTCACCACTAAATATTAATGTAAAAACTATGAAATTGTTAAAACTAGGAAAAATGTATTAGAAAAAGGGAAGATTAAGTAGTTTATTAGAGGCATGAAAAATTAGATATTTATAGTTATTTGGTCTGCTTTTTCCAATCTCCATGAATAATTATAATAATTATTTCCTAGTTAAAAATATTAGCTTAACATAAATGATGTTTATTATTCTACAGTAAGTTTCCCCTCTACTCTTCTCTAAATATGGAGCCAGTTTAGTTGCGCTGTACCATTCTTAGATGTTTTATAATTAATAAAATAAAAATAGAAAGAAGGCAGACTTCTGCCAGGGGCAATGTTGGATTTGCAGGAGAAATTGTGGGTGTTAATACATCAAGTACCAGGTTTCTTAAATAGCAAGGAAAATGTTTTTATAACATTTGGATTCTTCATCATGTTGGCATGAACCACTAAAATTTCCATTGTTTGAACTTATTGGAAGAACAGAGAAATTTATAAAGAGATTTACTTGAATAATCCTTTTGTAGTGATCACTTAGAGCAATAGAGAGGCTGTTAAGAGAGTTATGTGTAGAATTTGCAATTGTATATGAGAGTGGTTTGGCTTTGCTTCCAATGTAAGAAAGCCTCAGGCCTCTCTCAAAGCCCTGGACTTATTCACCTACATGCTCATGCCTTTGATCTTTACCATCTCAATGGGTATTCTGTATTTATGTAAGCTATGGACAGGAGGGCAGCAATGAAAACTCTGTTATACATAAACTTTCCTGAAAAAGTTTTCACTTCAGTCAGAGAGCCATGCAGGAAAAGATCAGAAATCAAGGAAAGCATATATATGTGTGTATCTATATTCCTCTCTATGGGCCTGATCCAAAGCCTACTAAAGTCAATGGAAAGACACTCATGGACTTCAGTAGATGCTGGATCAGACCCTGTTAGCTTCTCTGGTCCCAGATTACTCTACAGCTTGAGATAATGCTATAGTAATATGGTTAGCGATCATTAAGTATGAATACTTTAAGAACTTGTTTGGGGGGAAGCTGGAGTTATTGGTAACTGGGTAAGGAACATTTGGGGATTTTGATGTGTGGCACTGGAGGCTGTTGGGAGTTGTAGGATAAAAACAGAGGTTTGATGTTTTTGTTGGAATGATTAGACGTGAAAAGAGGTAACAACACTTACATTGTCATTTTAAGGTTTTCAAATTAACAGCCTTATTAAGACTAATATAAATGTTTCAGGACTAGTATTTCAGCTGTCTGCAGACCCAGTATGCCAACTTTTCATCGATTTATGATCAGTCCATGTTTTCTAAAGTATCTTCAGAACCATATTTTTTTTTATACTAAGGCTTAGGAATGGGAAGGAATAAATCATATGGCCAAAGAATATCTTGGGCTCTGGGTACAATGAGATGATTTGCACTTTCTTGTCCACTTACTCACCATCTTGGGATCATCTCAGTATTTATGTTCTGTGCAAACTAGAAAAAACAAATGCAACTTGTTCAGTTTTCATCCCAAAGAAGAAGAAATGGAATAAAAATGGAGTCCTTGAGTCCACACAGAGATGGCTGTTTGGCCAGATATAGCATTGCAGCTACCCTCCAACTTAGAACATAGGATGAAAAACAGGCATAAGGAGCTGAGAAGTTGCTGCAGAAGGAAAGCTGTGTGTGGTATGTCTCCACTTCCAAACCATCATTGTACACACACTGGACAAATTGTAAAAAGATGGTGAACAAAAGCAGGCAATGGCAGATTTGACTCACATTCATAGTGCAAGTGGTGCCTCTTTTCATCTGTGCATGCTGTGGTAGTTTGTTACCATTTCCTAGCAGACTATTACATATGTCTGGCAGTACTGCTAATTGCTGTATCTGCCTCCGCTCTAGTTTGGAATCATTAGCTAGGATGTCTTTTGTTTGTTATACTTTATTTTCCAAGGGCTGTGACTTGGCTGACCAGGACACACTTCATTCATGCTAAATGCAAACTTTATTTACGCTTACCACATCACATGGGGCCTTCTAGGAGTGTCAGCTCTGCCCCATCTTGGAAAGTGTCCATTTAGCCTTAATTTTTGTTCACCTTTACTTAACCTCAGCCATTTGCAACAATCTGGTACGTGGCCTTCCTTGGCACATACTTGCTCTTAGATTGGGCACTACAGAAAACTTAGATGGACAGCTCAGACAGCTGCCATTGATCCAATTCTGCTGCCTTCCCAACCCCCAGCTCCTTTCTTTACCAGGGGCCTAATCTTGCAAATGCCCTGTATGTGTGTTACGCTTATAAGAGGCACAGGGGATCTTTTTCAAGGGAAAAGGCACTACGCCACATTTATTGGAGATACAACAATTAGCATATGCATTCAGTCACACCTCACGCACACACACACACACACAGTCCCGACAGTCGATGTTATAGTTACCAGTTCACAGTCTGGATCAATCTAGTGGCCAGCTAGGTTGATCATGGGTAGAGAGGAGCCGGGTTCTGTCAGTCACAACACAATGCTCCAGAGAAGTCTTGGCAGGATGAACCCAAAGTTTCATGGCAAAGCACCCTGTTTATATAGTGATCTTCCTTCATTGGGACCAATAAGTTTTGCACCGTCATGCTGTAATCAATTGCCGTTTGACGAGTGCTTGTTTTCTTAGATTGTTCTTCTCATCCTTTAACTTATTCTTTCATCAGCCTCTCAGGGAGTTACCCCATGCTGGTTTTGATCACAGCTATCTTGTCCCCATTGATGGGTGCCTGCCACATCTTTTACAGTCATCAATCTGCCCTCCTCTGACGTCTCAGTAGGGTTGTGTTGCAATCTCCTGTCGCCTTTACATCCATCCTCCATTCCTCCCTAGAACATGAATCTTGCCCATATGCTCAGGGTTTAGCTGATCGCCATATTTGGGGTCGGGAAGGAATTTTCCTCCAGGGCAGATTGGAAGGCCCTGGAGGTTTTTCGCCTTCCTCTGTAGCATGGGGCACGGGTCACTTGCTGGAGGATTCTCTGCTCCTTGAGGTCTTCAAACTACAATTTGAGGACTTCAATAGCACAGATATAGGTGTGAGGTCTTTTTTAGGAGTGGTGGGTGAAATTCTGTGGCCTGCATTGTGCAGGAGGTCAGACTAGATGATCATAATGGTCCCTTCTGGCCTTAATATCTATGAATCTATGAATCTATGAAAAAAAAACATCTGGTCCAGTGATGGCCTTCACACTTACCTTTTAACACATACATCCGTCATTCACACACAAAACAGGATTGATTTACACAAAGCATTTGAACAGGACCATCAAATTGCAATGTAGGAGAAAACAATTATTCCATTCTCTTATTTCAAAAATGCTAAACCTACAACAAAGTGGTGACCCTAAAGATCTGTCACTGCCTGGAAATCAGCTTCAGACACAAGATTCTGGATAATGCATCTTTACCAATGACACACTAGGCCATTGCTTTCTGCTTTCAGAAAGGATAGCTGGCAGGATACGATCAAATCATACATCAATACATTTAATGCATGCTACATTATTATTCTTTATCCTTCATTCTAAATTATACAAAATACAAATATAAAATCCTACGACTAGGTGTGTAACTTGCATTACCTTCAATCCATGCATGAATCCAGTCTCTACTGGACTCATTTAATTTCATCCCCCATCCCTCCCTCCCTCTTTTCTCTTCAGGCATATATATGAATCACTCTTATTATTCCATATAACACTTTGTGGCTAGCATGAACTCATTCTGATTTGTTATGATAAAGAGGAGATGGGGGAATGCAGAATCAGGTTGCAGGATTGTGAATCCTGATTGTTGGGTTTTTTTTTTTGGTTTGTTTTCTTTAAAAAAGGGAATGGGGTTAGTCAGACTGCATCTGTGTAGCCTGATTCATTTGCCACACTCCTCAAAAATCTTCCTTTTAATGACTGTGAACCTCTATCAGGTTTCACAGCAGATGGTGTGCACGTGACACTATTCCTTTTCTGTACAGCTTGGTGCACTTTCTTTGCACACTTGAGGAGGAATCCCTTGTGCACAGTACATGTATAAACTACTGCATCTATCTGCCATTGCCACATTGACATAAATGTGAAGAAATTGGACAAGAAGACCCCTAAACATTGCTGGATGGAAAACCAATATGCAGCAAACAATCAAAGATGTTGGAGAAAGAAGAGCCCTGTTGATCTAGTCTGTCCCAACTCTTAGGCAGTATTCACTTCTGACATTTTCTAGTGTTTCATCCAGTCTAGAGTTCAGTTTCCTAAGTGGCAGGGCTTCCACCACTTCTGTTTGGAGTCTATTCCACAGCCTAACAGATCTCACTGTCAAGAAGACTTTTGCTGATATTCAGGATGTATTTTCCCATTGTCAGTTTCACTCTGTTAGTCATAGTTCTAGCTCCTTTTCCCTTCTCACCGATATTTGTAAACTTAAATTTCCACTGAATGGTCACTGAACCAGGCTTTGAATAATTATTTTTCCTGAACTTCCCCCTAATTCAGCCCCTCAAGGCCCCTAATCATTTTAGAGAACACTCCCATTAATATCAGAGGCACATAATTGAGTGCTCTGAGCACTTTGCAGACAGGCCTCAACACCATGTAATATGAGACTCCAGGTTTCATCCTTGGGGCCTAGTTCAAAGCCCACTTAAGTCAACAGAAAGATTTCAAAGTCCAGAGTCCCAGTGGATATTAGTGTTTCAGATTTTTCCTCAGCTCTATTATCCTGCATTTTATTAAGATGACTTTTATTGTGGCACTCACTCCACACTTCTAATCATTCAACAATGGCAGAAGTTAATGAAATCTGAGGAAGGCACAACAGTGACTCATCATAGAACCATAGATGTTTGAGTAAAGTATTCCCCTTATCTCTTCTTTACGATAAGAAGTCAGAAAGAATTCATGTTGGCCACAAAGTGTTATAGGGAAGAAGACGGGTGATTCACAAATACACCTGAAGAAAAAGAGTTAGGGAGGGAGGGATTATATTAAATGAATAATGATGCAGTAATGACTGGATTCCATTTTAAAATATGTTGTGACGTAGAAAAAGAAATCAAGTGCATATGAGGAGGAAGCAATGAAAACTGTGAAAAAAAGAGGGAGATGGTGCCCCGGTTTGCAGAATCTCCTGAAAACTTACAACACCGCTGATTTGTTGCCAGCAACTGGTGTAATAATGCCACATTAAACAATACATTGCCCCAGAAAGCTGTCGTCATTTTCTGAGCAAAAGCCGGCAACATTTCCTTAGTTCCTTGTCTCAAAAAACACGAGGAAACCTTTTATACTTTCATCCCCCAAGCTCTTGCATAGCATGGCCTTCTAAAGCCCCACAACCTCTATCTACTTTGACTTAAACTGCTCAATTGGTAGATTTTAATAATATCAATAATGACATTTTAAAGCATTTGTGTATAGTATAATTTGAACTGTGTTGCATGATTCATCAGCATTTCAATGCCTTCTAAGTGACAGTGCCATCAAGAGGCCTGATTATAAACTTTTTTGTCCATGAAAAGCGGTCATTATAGCTGGGGAAAAAAGCTACTGTGTAAAGAGATAATGTCCTGAAGATCAGCATGATACCAATTCGGCATACCAGCCTGGAGCCAAGTAATGAAACACCACCAAGGGTGAACTAGTGTTTTCCCCCATCTCCTTTGAACTATTGATCTCTAGCTGAACTAGTGCCATCTGCATCTGATGGATGGAGATTTTCTAGTTTCAGAAATTTAATATCGTACATATAGCGCTGCTCCCATCTTAACACATTTTATTTTTCTAATGAATTAGTATTTATCATTCCTTTCCATTCTGCCCCATCAGACTTCCTCACCAGTAAACATCCGCATAAACGATAAAGAAGTTGCAAGCCCAAAGAGGTCAAAAACAGGTATTAGGTGTTGTGAAAAGGCATCAGGTCACAGTTAAGGAGTCACAGTTAAGTTTGTGAACTGCTGGCCTGGATCTTTAATTAAGTTCATTAGCCTTGCTATTTTTGAACTCTGGCTGTGAGCTAAAGTGCTGACGTGCCACTAAAAAGGCCATTCTTCTGGTGTCTCCATCAGACAGGAATCCAGAGCCTAGTATGCAGACTCGGGAGATCCAGATAAATAGATTTTCACCATATTTCTGTGGTTATGAATACATGTCTCTATTACTCCACTTCCCCAGCCATTTTTTGTCTCACTTTAGAAATGCCAGCGCAAACAGTGATTCCTATTTTAAGCAAATTGACAGCTGAAAAAGGTTTGAAAGTTTCTTAAAGTAAAAAAAAAATAAAAAAAAAAATCCCATCATTGGATGTTAAAAGTGTAGCCAATACCAGGAACTTGTTCAAAAATTGTGAAAACAATAAACAAGAAGAAAGGAAAATAGTGACAGTTTTCTAAAGCTGTTTCTCCTATGTAAAAACTGTTCCTATGTCATCTGCACTGCCTCCAGCAGAAATCAACAGCAGCTAAAAAAAAAAAGTTCTTTATATGAGGGGGAAGAGGAGGAAGCCACAAAAACTCATAATAGTAAACTGAATATTTCTAAATACAACATTGTTTCAGAAATCTCCAGAGTAAAACTTCATTGTATATCATTTTTTATGAATCCAATGGTTTATTAGCCACATGTGGGTTTAATTTTTGCAGTGTACATAGCTTACATAACATTATGCACTGAACATTTAAATGGAGCAGATTCTCCTCTGCTACTAATGACCGTTTTATATTCAGATGTAGCCTGCTGTTAGCCAAAACCAATACACACTATGCTCTTTTATGGAGACCTTACTTTTGTGCTTTCTTGATTGGTGTTTCTTTTATAAAGTTCACTGTGACTGAAAGAAATGGTTTCTTCTTTACATGGAGAATATTTAATATTATCATAAGGAAAGAGAAAACTTGAGTTGTACTGCTAATAATCCACCATTATTTTCCTCATTTTAAAAACAGGCACTGAACTTCTTTGATTCTGAGAACCATAGTCCAACTTACTATTTTCCTCTCCTAAGTATAGCTAGGATTATGGCTAGAGGGTATTCAAAATACTATGGGCACATATTTTTATCTTACTGTAACCTTTTGCAGTAAATGCTTTGTTAGTTTGCAGCTATTTCTTAGTAACACTGACAAAGCCCGACACATGTTTTACAGGCATAAGAGTTTAAGTGAAATAAGTAAAGCCAAATGGCAGAATAAAGGGCTAAGATATGCAAAGAGAAACTTCCACTTGACAACAGTATATAATTTATTAAGATGAATTAGAGATCTTGATCCCATTATCAGATCAGGATCAAACAGAGGAATTCTGATGTTAATATTCAATTGAAAGAATCCTAACCCCCTTTTTTTTTGGAATTCATTTGAACTTAATTTACATAATGTTATGACAGGTGGTTAAAAGATCTAGATAAATTAATCAGATTCCAGCTAATGTAGTCGTTGTATGAACATTGCTGAAATCATTAACTACCTACATGTCTTCAATCTACTTTTCCTAAGTGACCTGTCCTTCAAGTAAATCACCATAATGGGCATTACATATCTAAAACTAGTGAGGGGTGAACCTCAAATTGTGAACAGGAATAGCTGGGATAATTGTCCAATTATATGGCTGTTTCTTTAGGCTTCTACCTGAACCTCCTGATCATGTAAACCTATGCTGAAAATCTTGGGGTTGATACAATCCCCACTGAAGTCAATGAAAGTTTTGGTATTGATTGCAGTAGAAATTGAGACTGTTTAGCACCTCTGAAAATCTGGTCACTTTTCTTTAGGGGTCTATAGAGAGAGTTAGTAGCCCAACTTTGGGATCATAAATTTGATGTTAGCCTTGGTCATAAGTAAAGAGGAGGGATGATTGTGCGGTTAAGGCTCTGGAGTGGGATTCTGGTTCAATTTCCGACTGTCACATTTTTGTGACCTTGGTAAATCACTTAATCTCTATGGGCCTCAATTCTCCATCTGTAAAATGGGAATAATAATTCTTCTGTTCCCCAGCACCCCCTTTGTGTATCTTCTTTATTTAGATTATCATCCCTGACCTGAAGAGTTTCTCTTACAATCTCTGTTGGGGCCTCTAAAGGCACTACTATAATAGACAAATAGGTATCTCTTTGGAGATACAACTCAGAAAGTCTGTCCTACAGAATAGATATCCTTTGGGAAGATTTGGTAATGGAAATCTGAATTTTTATCATCGCCCCGTGCTCCCAACAGACACGCCCATATTCACTTCATTTCTTTCCCCCGTTCTTCCTTTACAGTCATTCAGTAGATAGGATTTTTCATGACTGTTCTCTCTATCACAAGTTCTGTATCCAGGATTACAAAAAAGGGAAATAAAGGTCACAAACATATGCATTTAATCATGCAGCTAAGACTAAATTTTAACAATTTGTAAATGAAGCATCTCTTACAGTGCTAAAACAGTTTCAGTCTGAAGTAACCACAGAATACATGGGGTATATATATATATAGCTCTAACAGAAATGACTCAATGTATTTATTGTGCATGGAATTCGTCATGTACAAAATAGGATTGTGATGAACACTTTATCCAGAGTTAGTCTGTATACTAATACAGCTATTTTGCATAGTTCATCTTTGTATGAATCAGAGCAGATTTTGGCTGTGTAAAATGGCCATCTACATACCAGGGGTCATTTCAAATAGGCTGTCTCCTCTCCCAATACCTGTGCTATCCTCCTAGACATTAGACAGAACCACCAGGAGGAGGGGAGCAGAGAGAGAGAGAGTTGAGAAAAGGGACATGGGTGCAGAGCAAAAAGGAGGAAACATCAGGAATGGGAGCAATGACTTAGAGAAGAAACAGAGAGGAGCAGGGAGAGCAATAGGAAGGTAGAAGCGATAGTGTTCCTGTGGTACACTTGGGTCTCTCCCACTCTCACCTGAGCAAAGGGAAGATGTCAAGAAAAAAGGCTCCAAACCAGATTGACACCCACTGCCCTCCTTAGTCAAGTTTATTATCAGCTGGTCTCTAATCCTTTTAAATCCCCCACAGCAGAAGGGGGCAAAAAGAAGGAGCGACTGGCGGACGGGAGGTGCTCAGAGGAGAGGGTTTAGGAGGAGGGGGCAGAGCAGAGACAGGAAGAGGTGGAGTGGGGGGAGCCAGGATGGGGCACATGGGGTATGGGGCACATACCAGCAAAACCAAAAGTCAGCACCTATGCTCCTCAGAGGCCTCATCTAACCCACTCCTTCTACCACAGAACTCTCCTGCTATCCTCCCCAACTGTAGAAAGAGCTACATCTTTTACTTTTCCTGATCATACAGACCCTCTTCAACCTTTTCTCTATTGCTGCCCTTTACACGTGGTCTTTCCTACCCACACCTTCCTGAGCTTCAAAGGCTCTGTCCAGCACCCTCTCATCTACTCACTGGGATCTGACCTGAAGTCATCCATTAGTGATGTTATTGTATGGTGCCTTCAGCCTTTGCTCTTGTTATGCACACATGAGCTGCATCCTGCCTCTGAGAACAACTGCAAAACACAGCAGAACTTACATGGTGCTGTAAGTAGCTAATGAGCTAGTCAGGATATGAACAGTAAGAATTCATAGTGTGAGGCTCTCAGACGAGACGTGTATTGAGGAAGGGTAATACTTTATACCACAAGATAAATTAGTGTGAGGCTGCCTCGTTAACCCAATCTTTGAGAACACTGCCTTAAGGCATTTGCAGCAAAGTTTAGAACTCCCATCTCCCTTACCCCAAACACTTCAATGAGTTGAGAATGTCAGACACTAACTGTGACCAGTAAAGGCTAAACAAAGTTTTAAAAAACACAACATTTAACACAGCCATGTTTGCATATATGTAGTACTCTTTATTCCCATTTTTCTGGTTAAATGTGTAGCTCAATACATTGTTTCTGCATATTGTATGCATGCACATGCACACACGATATCTTACATACACCATAGGGCTTGTAACTTGATCAACTTCACATTGCTCTTAAAGCATTAACTTCATATTTCCTGAGATTTTAGGTTTTTAAACTGTGCAACCTTAGTGTTACATTAATACATTTTTGAACTATCTACAAAAATGGAGAGATTACTCCTCGTTACACCATTTAAAACATCCTCAAGCCATTAAAAACACATTAAAATAATACAAATTAGCAATACTGAGCTGATGCAGTTTTAATGGAACTACTACTCTCTCTCTTAGTTGGAAGCTTGTTTTATTTATGTACATATATGCAGTTCACTCATACACAATGCTCTACCTCATCAATATTTATATTGCATTAAAATGAGCAGTTCCATAAAAATGGGACATTACAAATTGGCTGACAGCTTAATCAACAACAAATTAGTGTTTCATGGGCAATCATAAAATCTCAATTTTTATCCTCTTTGGAATATTCTGGTTTTTATTGGGTAATTAATTTAGCGTGTATATTGCTGTGAGACTTGGGAAAAATATCCATATTAGAGGAGTGAAGAAAACCACACAACTCTGTGCCCAAGACCAATATTTAAATGATGAGTTCAGTTTCATAAATGGCTCCAGAGAATAACTACAAACATTTCTTTTTCATAAAGGACATCATTGCAATATTGGAGAGTAAATTATAGCTGAATAGCACTGTGTCTGAATAACTAAAGATGATACTGAAGATATTAAGAGTAATTAGTGTACAAGTTCATTAATTAAGTATCTAGGACTTAATTCTAGGAGATGCCAAGTAACCTTGCTACTCATTGATGGTCAAGACCTCCCAGGAGGCAGTCAGTACCCAACTGGAGGAGATAACTTATAGGACCTCAACAACTCTACGGTGGTGACAGAGACAGTCAGATCATCTCTATAAGTGAAATTCATTTGTGGTGGAAGGGTCAGCACAACATTCACTGCATCACTTAAACCTCACATTGGAGAGGTGTGTGGAAGTGGTGACACAGTGGTGCCATGGCATTCTGTTGAAAGGACCTCTGCATGCATGACAATGGAAGTAGGCTGGAGTGGTCCAGGGAAGGGCCACAGGATGCACTTTTGATTCTTTCAATGGCGTCTCTGATCCTGCAAAGACTGTCATGTGCTTAATATTATGCATTTTGAGGAGTCACATTAAATAAACTCTGCTGTTATGCAGGTGCATAATTCTTTGCTGGATTAGAGCACAAGTAGTACTGAGGTCTGGAAATGGTTCTGACACTCTGCATGTCCCACAATCCCTTAGGCATCCAGGGGGTGACATAAAATGGCACAACAACCCTAATTTAGAAGCTCTGTATTTTAGACTGTGGTATTTTAATGTAATATTTTAGCAGGAATAAATCATTTGGTCCTATTCACAAACTATCAGAAGAAAAACAATATCCAAACAATGCACCCCTTCTATCCATCTAATCATTACAATGCTTTTCATGACTGAACATACCCAGGTTTTTTTTTTTTAACCAGATGAATAGCCCCTTGTTGAGTCATTTAGGCTTGTTGACTGGGCTTTTCATTTCCAATAAAAGAACATAATTACTTTCTATTTGGCAAAGGCGAGGTTTTCAAGCTGGTTATTGCTATAGGTTTTATTCACTAGAGATTTCTTCATCCTGTTGTGGAACTGAATGACAGGACCATATTAAACTGTAATACTACGACTGAGAGGAGTAAACCGCCTTACCAAGAATTCTTGTCTCCTTCTCTCCCCTCCCCCCGCCCCATATTCTGTTCATCTCAGTGGGGATCAGGCATAATAAATTAGCTTTGTGCTCATTTCAGCAAGGGTGAACAATAAATCACAATAATTCTTTTAGTGTTCAGAAAGATTTCAATGCTTAGGAGATATTTAATCACAGTGGAGAGGCAAGAGTTTTAATTACCCTCTTTTAAGATAATTTATAGACCTCATTATGTCCTGTTTGTAATAAAGGCTGAAATGGCTAATATCATTAAAGCAATTAAACACTTTTTTAGATTGTTAAGATAAATTTAATAAAAAATATTACTGTAAACAAGGGGTCCATTTATTATTAAACAAATTAATTCTATGGTGGATTCAGCTAATATTGCATTGGCTTAAACAGATTCTCTGAACTCCATTGAGTTTTTGCACAGTAAGAACATGGCTACATATCACAAGTAGATTGTTATTACATTATCACTGCATGAATCAGTGAACAGCATCTCTACCATCACTCTAAATTAAAATCTATTCCATGCACTTACTATAATTTCTTCTTAACTAGCTACTGCTCATTTCTTTTCTTCATTTGATGTTATCGTCTTTACCTTTCATCTTCCTTTTCTCTTTTTGGTCTCTTTCTGAAATGAGGGGTACCGTAGCACGACAAATAAATAAGCGTACATTAATGAATGCTAAATTACTCTCAGGTTCCTATGGATGCATTCATTATAAAAACATTAACACCAAAAGAGTTTATCATGATTGATGTTAATCACATCTGAAGAGTAAAAGACTCAGCAATGATTTACTCTCCTTTTTAAAATTTATTAAGTATTATACATAGAGATGAGCCAAAGCTGAAACCTCAGCTCTAAGCACTTCTGAATTTTGTGAGTACTCAAAGTTCAGACCTAGATCTAAATTTTGCACATGGTTCCTGTGTTTTTCATGGCCCAAACCATTCCCACTTCCCTAGATTAGAATATCCCCCAAACAAGAGTATTCAAAATCTAGATCTAAATGCTAATTTTGTGGGTCATCTTTAGGTAAATACTCTTTTTATCCAGAGAAGTATGTAGTTTCCCATCACCTACAGTATATAAGTGCCAAATTTATTCTCAGAAGACGTTCTTAGGGTGGGAAGTATCATTATCCATATTTTACAGAGGGTTATTGAAGCAGAGAGATTGCCCAAGATGACACAGGAGTCTGCAAAAAATGCAAGACTTGAACCCAGGTCTCCTGAGTCCCAGGCTACTTGTGGCAATACTGGAAAATGAGGATATCAGAATTTCATTGTCTACTAATACCCAGTATACAGAGCTTATGTCCAAGTTGTCGGAGAAAACTGAGTTTTACACATATTTTAGGTCCTCTGAGTTTGTTTCTATGTGCTTAGAAAGCTAGAATTGTGCCTGGCATTCCCATCCTTAACCACCATAAAGATATGGAGGCTATGTTGTAAAAATAAATAAATTCCTTCTTGAGCAAAGAACGACATTTCATTCCACAGTAGACTTTAATAGCAGTATTCTACACTGTTTGACAATGGGGTTATAAAAACAGACACTGAAACCTTTAAGTATATCCAAGCCAATATATGCAGCTACAATAAAAACATGGATTCTAATATTTGTCTTATACTAGGTAACTTTTGATGGTGAATGGTTTAAAAATGATCATCCCACCAGCAGGAGCTGCAGTCAAGGGACCAGTGAGTTTCATTTCAAATAAATAATCATGCTGATTACAATAATGCAATTAATGGATAAGGAAGCCTAAACACAAATGAGAAGGGGGAGGGAGGGAAGAAAGGAGAAAGATTCTGGTTTAGTTGTCTGTTTTCCTCAATAGCTGGGGAAGAAAAAGTGAAAAAAATATTACTTATATGAAAACAAGACTGTGCTAAGTAGAACCGGTCAGGACATATTTTCTGGGAGTGTGGTGGGGTGGAATGACAGAGTTGTGTGTGGAATTTCAGGTTATCAAAAACCCAAAAGATGGGTTTTTATTATAATTAAAACCTGAAAAAGAGTCATTGAAATTGAAAAAAAACAAAACAATGTATTTGTTGAACTCGATTGCAGAAAAAACATACTTTCCTGATCAGCACTGCAGAGGAGTGCAAAAAATGGTGTGGCTAGCTATCATGCTCAGTAACACCACGGAGCTACACAGGGGCATGAACAGCCAGGCTGAGGGTGCTGCTAATGCTTCTTCCCACCTTTTGTGTCTGCTAGCTTCTGGCATTTGGCACGGCCAGCTGCTGAGCACTCTCCCTTATTGTTCCCCAATGCATTCTCCATGTTCGCATTATACAAAGCGGACTAGATCACTCTGTCTACACTGCACACTCCTTATGGCAAACACTGAATGCCCCCCAGCATCATTATGAATAGCAGCATAGATGGCAAAGGCCTGCTAAGGCAAGTGGAGAAACCTGCAGACTTCAGGCATATCATATGTACTCTACACAGATCTCTACGTGGTCAAGCCATGCTTCCCCTGTCTATATTGTCATTTTTAGCAGTGTAGTGTCCTGTTGCCTCCTTTCTGCTTTAGCCTTCCCCAATGCAGGGAAAAGACTCCAGCAGCAGGGAAAATGCTACTGGAGTCTTCCCCCCCGCCCTCCTATCAGAGCCTTTCACTGCAGCATGTAGGTACACATACACTACACCAGTGCCAATGATGTGCAGTGTAGATGTAGCCTAAGGTGCTACAACAATACACTCCCAAATCTCCAGCACTACTCTCTGAGGAAGAGCCAGAATGTGGACCAATATATTTTTAATGTATGATATTGACACTGCAACACAACACAGAAGGCCCAACAACATGAAGTGCTATTTTTATTTTCAACTGAAGAGGTAGCAAACCGTGCGGTACAGGAAAATCCTACTCAATTAGTGATCATCTGTCGAATCACAAGGCTCCCCAGCGAAGACAGTAGATTCTGATTTCTGGGAATAAGGAATTGTGCCATGTTTGAGTGCTGCTTGGTTAGTTTTCTGAGAGTGTAAATACCATGTGAAACAGAAGGTAATTACAGGAATTTTTTTCCGTTAGTATTTGTTAATTGGATTAATACATTAGCTAAGAGCTGTCTGAGTGCTATAATTCACATAACTCTCACTGAATTCCAATAGGTGGCTGTTTGTTCATACTTTTAATGGTTTGCTCTGTTATATGTATATCTTTCTCAGATATCAAGATGTACACATAGGATATTGTCAGCCATGGTGGACGAGAGACTGGAGGCGGCGGATGTGGTTTAAGTAGACTCCAACTTTATACACTTAAAATATCTGGGAGCATTGAGCAATAAGTTGTACAGTGCAGCTCATCATTCTTTCTGTAATCATTTTGAATAATCCCCAGCCTGGTCTCAGCTGTCCCACTTTTGGACCCTTCTCACATAAGGTCAATGGCGGAGGTGGTGGTGGTGTCAGCTCTCTACTGCTCCACACAGGAGCCCCCAAAAACCACTTCCTCGGCTCAGTTAAAGGAGGCTAGGAAAAGAAGAGGGGGTCAGCTCCTTTCTGTACAAAAGATAGGAGCCTCAGCCCCTCCTCCCCCCTTATTCAGCTTCCATAAGGGATGTTTTCCTTTAAGTTCTTTTCCAATCCATTTTATTCAATAATGGTACCCCTTCCATACCTAATACCTACACTGGACATGAACTTCAAGTTCTACCGAGTAAGTTGTGACATTTAACTAAACCTCCCTACTTCACTCCGCTGGGTCCCAGACCTCCTCCAGGGAAGGTGAAAAAACCACCCTACGTTGGCCCATCTGGCAGTGAGGGAAAAATTGTCCCCCAGCCCCTCTAGGGAAAGGGCAACTAGCTCAATGCCCACAGCAGGTCAGTAGGGAACCTGAACCTTTTGCTAAGTTCAAGGGTTGGTGCTGGCAGTCTGGTCCTGGCAGTCTGGTACTGCATGGGGAATAACAATGCATGGGGAATCACAGAGACTTCTGGTCAGCAGGAAGAGCAATGCAGTGATTTTCTGGACATGGCTCCAGTGGGTTCCTGCCCTTCCTGTCCATCCCTGTAAACTTCCCCTTTCTGTTGCAAGGGAGCCCTTAAAGGGTCAATTCCCTTTTCTTCCAGATAGCCAGATAAAGGCCCCCTTGCATGAAGGCTGCAGTGAGCACATTAATTAAGAGCACAGGAATTGCCATACTGCATCAGACTAATAGCCCATCTAGTCCAGTATCCTCTCCGTGGCCAATACTAGCTGCTTCAGAAGAAGCAATACTGTGATCAGCATTTATGGCATAACCAACCCCAGGGAATGTTTCCTCCTAACCCCCAACAGTTAGAGATTGGCTTATTTCCTGAACCTTGAGTGTTCATATCATACAAAGCTCTTTTTGAAAATTATTTATTATAATTCTAGACCTTTTTATCCAAAAAATGTCTGATTTTTTTTAAACCTTGTTAGGCTGTTTGCTGCAATGTGTAATTGAGGCTGTAAACTCCACCATGTAATCTTTAGTGCATTGAGTGAAAAAATGTTTCCTTCAATGTCCCCTTCCTCCTGTCATTCTGAGAAAGATATATTTATTTTTTTTCAAGTCTCCTTATTCATCTCCTCTAATGTAAGCAATCCCAGTGTTTTCAATCTCTTTTCATATGAGTTTTTTCCCCCTGCCCGTCTTTGAACCCCCACTTAAACCCAGACTCAGACCATAACGAAAGCCTTCTATTTTCGATTCTCAGCAGAGCTGAAAAGCATAATAGGCTAAGAGGAATGCTCATTCCCATCTGACTTTTGCACCTGGCAATCGTAGCTAACCTTGTACAACAAACCTCTTCACAATTCATAATAAAACAGTACAAGGCTTAGAAGCCCTTAAAGCTTTTTCTACACCCACCTTACAAAATTCCATGTCACCTTTCATTTTGATGACAGAAATGGAAATTTTCTGACAGGCAAAATATAACATGACTAAGCTCAAATCCACTGGAGTATAATTACTCAGATGAAGATCATACACTAGAACATAATGGTACCAATATTTATTTAAACAAACATTTTACATTGTCAACTGTGCATTACTGAGTTTTGTTACTGTGTAACATGTTTATGTGTGTATTTTAAAACTGTTTAAATCATTTATAGAGAAAGCACATGATTTAAATAGGTTCATTTTAAGAAAAAAAAAAACTTTAAAAAATAGATTTGATGCTCAGGAAATGAGGGACTGATTATTATGTCGGATTTTCCAAACTGGTTAGGCAGTTCATATATCTAGTCCTGTGGCCTAATGAATTCAGTAGCAAGAACCAGATTTAATACTCCTGAAAAAGAGCAAAAAGTTCTCAGGATGTATAGTTTATTAGGTAATGAAGTACACAATAGCCCTTGCTATATTTAGGGTGATGCTATGCAAACTGGCTTCATAGAGCGCTCCAAGTGCCTCCAAGAGGCCCGGTTTACAGAACCAAAGTTCAGTAGTTCAAGATCTCTTTTGAACTGCAACTATTATTTGTACTAAGCATAGTAGCAGATTTCTATTGCAGACAAATATTCACTGAAGGTTATGTTAAAAAAACTCATTTTAGTGACTACCTAATATAGGATTTGAACCTACTTCTATGGGGGTAAAAGACAGAATATTATATTGATTACCAGATCCAACTTCATTTTGTAGATTATTAATTTCAAATCTATGACACATCACATGCACCTCAACCCATTTATATTCTGGCAGGTTGGTGGTACCAAAAGTAATATTCAATCTAGTAGCAGCACCAAAGCAGTTACTTCTAAAAGGGGGTATATTTGTCATGATATTAAAAGGTCCTATTATGTTACAAAGGTAACAAGTACTTGAAACGAATAATAATGTTTTAAAATATCATGATAACAGATCACCTGTTGGAAATACTGATTAGAGACTGAGTTTCTGTGAAGTAGACAAAACTCAGGTCACCATGAAAAGGATTAAAGAAAGCTTTGCACCCAGCTAGCCCCTCCCCGCTGTACCTGTGTCCAGTGCCAGGCCTGGAAGGGGAACAAAGGAGAGAACCTGGCTCAGTTTGGGGCTAACTGGCAAAGAGGCAGGAGGTAGCTCTGCCTCACTATATGAGAGGAGCATCACTGCAAGCTTGACAGCTGGGACAGCTGCTGAGGTAGAAGCACAGCATCCCTGACAGAGAGGCTGCAGAGCACCCAGCAGTGAACGAACTGTACTATTTGTCTATAAAGACATTGTGGGACTAGGCCCAGTGGTGAGCTGGAGCCGGTTCGCACCAGTTCACTAGAACCAGTTGTTAAATTTAGAAGCCCTTTTAGAACCGGTTGTTCCGCGAGGGACAACTGGTTCTAAAAGGGCTTCTAAATTTAACCGGCCAAAAGTGGCGCCTTAGGCACCGACTCCATGGGTGCTCCAGCCCTGGAGCACCCAAGGGGAAAATTTGGTGGGTGCAGAGCACCCACCGGCAGCTCCCCATCTCACCCCCGGCTCCAGGTAACCTCCACTCCGCCTCCTCCCCTGAACGCACCGCCCCGCTCTGCTTCTCCGCCCCCTCCCACCCCCTGCTTCCCGCGAATCAGCTGCTCGTGCGGGAAGCTGGGGCGGGCTGAGAAGCAGGCGGCAGCTTCGCACTCAGGCCCAGGGAGGCGGAGGTGAGCTGGGGCAGGGGGACACGAGGAGGGGCACCCACTCCGCAGCAGGTAACCCCGTGGAGAGGGCATGCAGGGGAACTACTCCCTGCCCCAGCTCACCTCCGCCACCCTCGGCCTGAGTGGGAAGCTGCGGCCTGCTTCTCAGCCCTCCCAGGCTTCTTACCAAACAGCTGATTGGCGGGAAGCCGGGGGGGGGGTGCACAGAGAAACAGAGCGGGGTGGTGCATTCAGGGGTGGAGGCGGAGGTGAGGTGAGGTGAGCTGGGGCTGGGCACAAGGCAGGGAGCTGCCGGTGGGGGCTCTGCACCCACAAAATTTTCCCCCTGGGTGCTCCAGCCCCAGAGCACCCACCTCGGCACCTAAGGCGTCACTTTTGATGTGATCAGTGGGGGGAGCGGCCGCTCCCTCTGCTCCTCCCCAGCTAAGCTACCCCACCTCTAGGAGCTAGAGGGACCCACCACATGCTTCCTGGGAGCTGCCCCAGGTAAACACCACCAGGACTCCCCACTTCGTCCCCCTGTAGGTCCCTCTGGCTCTTAGGGGTGGGATGGGCACCCGCTACGGTGGCCCACGAGACCCTTCTGCCCAGTTCTGGGGGCAGTCAGGGGACAGAGGAGGGGGGTGGATGGGGCAGGGGTCCTGGGGGGGCATCAAGGAACGCGGGGGGTTGGATGGGGCATGAGTCCTGGAGGGGCGGGGGTGGGCACGACCCCCTTGTGGGGTGAGGAGGGAACCCATGGTTAAGATTTTGGCAGCTCAACACTGGCTAGGCCCTTCCTATCTTATATCTACCCTGTCTATCTTAGATCCTATCTTACATACACAGTGAATTGAGGCTGTGGCAGGACCTGGCAAAAGGGCCACAAGGGGATGCCACTCCAACCAAGCTACTACAGACTGTTTGATCTATAGGGGCTGTGCCCCAAACTGAAGGGACATAGGTAGGAAGGATCCCACCCCATGTTCCTTCACTCATTTCACTTTCCTAGTTAATAAATCCTTAGTTAGTTTACTACAGGATTGGCTACAAGTGTTGTTTTTGATGTGAGATCTGAGGTAGAAACTGGAGTAAGTGACTGGTCTCTTGGGACTGGAAGCAACTTGAATCTTGTGTGATCTTTGGTGTATGGCAACCAACTATCATTAAGTTCAGCTTGCCTAAGCAGCAAGATAGACTGAAATGTCTGTGACTCCATGGTAAAATTGTTACAGTGCTTCAGGAGTTCACATTTGTTACTGAGTTCGTGAAATCTAATTATAGAACATACAGTCAGTTTGGGGTGTCTGCCCTGCTGTTTGACAGTCTGCCCTGAGGTTGGCACTGCAGATAGCGTGACAGACTTCTTATTACTTCATTCCATTAATCTGTCTTCTTGGTTTCTCCCCAGATACAATTTAAGTGAGCAGCTACCCCTTTCCCCCTGCCCAACGGTAAGTAAAACCAGAGAATAGAGTTAGAAGGAGGGTAGGGGAAGAGATTTTTCACCATTTTCAAAATAGACCTCTCCTTCCTGCTCCAATGAGCTTTCATATTCCAGGGAGAGAGTGTCTGCATTTTCAATTTTTCCTTCTTATTCTCTTACCAAGGGGAATTTAAGAGACATAAATCACGTATTTGCTTTTATGCAGATTGCTGGTCAATGCCAAGGAAGTTCAAGATGGCATAAATCACTTGGGAGTATTTATATTGTGCAGTGTTGGGAGTCCAAAATTTTGTATAAGTTCTACAGGTGACCTTCAGAACAGAACAGGGGCAGATTTTAGAGGAAATGGAGACCAGTTGGCCATGTCCTTCCATGCTAGAAATACAAACACATACCTGCCAAGTTCCCATCAGCACAAACATATTAAACATTAAATGGCGATACTCATTGAGTAAAGTTATGCATATGTTTAAATGGTTGTAATTAAACTGATGAATTAGGTCCCATCCTATCACTTTTACAAGTACTATATCATTGCCATAATGTCTCAGTCAGGGATTTCCTGACTCAAGAGCTGTCTGCTGTAAAGAAGGCATCTCCTTTTGTTCACTGATCAGAAGTAGTGGCCCCAGAAGATGACATTCAGCATATAAAAACCTACTGTTTGAATGTAGAAAAGTAAACAACATTGTGAAGTCATGTTTTACCTCTAACAAAAAAAGTAACATTTCTGGCATGCTCATCTGAAGAGTTTCTCAGATCCAGTTATCCAGTTGAAACTGAAAAAAAAAAACACCCCAACTTCTACAGTTTAATTTAAACAAGAATGAAAGGCTGTTTTCACAGGTGAATATGCTTCTATTGGAAAGAGCCAATGTAAAGATTACAATGTTCAAGTGAATTTCACAAAATTAACAAGAATCCAAAATTGGAATTTTAATCTCCACCATTGGACGCCCTGTACTGCTGTTGTCATGAATAGTTATTCAGCTGTGCAAAATGTTCATAACTGAATCCATCTTATTGTGCTACTAATTTGAAAGTCAGGCGAGCTTTGTCCAAAGATTCTAGGAACATTCTGAATAAATCAGAGCCCACCAAACCTTGAATGAATCTCAGGCTATTTATGATTTTGCATCAAAACTAGAGCTGAGGAGATAATTCTTTTCTCTGTCGGGGTACAACTTATTTGCAAACTTGTACAGAAATCATTGGTATTCACAAATACTTGCCAATTATTATCCTAGCAGTATAAACTAAGCCAATGCCAGAGTCAGGGGTAGGAAACGTTATCAGATAATAATCAAATAATATATATGTTTATTCAACTATGTCCAATTAAAACCCACGCAAGATTATTTCAAATGGTTTAGTACAACTTTGAGATGCTTTAGGCCAGACAGGGTAATGTATAATTTGGTCTATGTTGGGGCCTGTGCAAAGTGCATCTAACATTGCTTTCACTGCACACAATGCATGTGCTGGCCCCCATGTCTTTGAGTGGTGCGGTCTGCCCCCTGCATGCAAGCAATCAGCTCTCCAGGCCAGCTCAGAAAGCGGTTGGTGATATGGGAGCTGAAAACCGAAGGACATTAAATAGAAAGACAAACTTTTGTGGGAGTGAGGCTGGAAAAAACAGAAGTGCCAAGAAAAGAGAAGTAAAACTTGGAGAACTTTTGTAATGCTATGGAGATAAAGAGGGAAAGAATCAGGGCTTAAATTCAGCTGAAGCTGTCCAGAGTGGAGCTCTGGAAAATATTTTCAACCCCTCTGGAGTTTTTGCGAGCATGTTGAGGGAGGGGGGGATACGCTGAAAATTTAAGCCCTCAAAAGAACAAACATGTAGATAATAGATGAAAAGATAACAAATGAAGAACAGAAGGGAGTAAAGAAAGAATAGATGGGGAAAGAAAGAAGGATCCAACTGAAATCTGAAAACAGAATTGGTCTTTCTGATCTTTTTCATTTTATTTCTTAGGCTAATTTTTTTAAACAAAAACCTTAGCAGCCTATGTAAAGATCAAAGCACAAAGAGTGAGGCATACTATCCCCCTCAACAGTGTGGAATAGTATTTTGATATTGCTTTGGCAGTTTGAATGCCTAGAGCAAGCATTTAAGAGGGGGGAGGGAGGGAAGTGCTCAGAGGTTATTCAAGATACATGAAAAGGCCTTGGTGCTTTTCAGTTCCTCAGTTCTCTTAATTCAGTACAGATTGAACACTTAGAAACTGAGTTGATTAGCAAGTCGAAGTCACATTTAGAAGTCACTGTGTGCAAGACTTTCTGCCCACTCTGATCATGACAGCTGCTCTCCTAGCCAGATATTTAATATGATTCCTTCTGCAGTTTACACAAAATGTTTTATTTAACTTATAAAAGATTGGAAGTCTTCAAGGAACGGAGTACAGCCTTGATCTGTTGGAAGGAGCAAATGGAAAGTAAGTTGACTGCCAATATTGATGAGAAAGGAAGGGAGAAATACAGCTCTGAGTATAATTTACTGGGCACAATTCTTTATTGTTTACACTAAATTCTGTTTACTGCAATGTAGAAACCGATGGGCTTCGTGTGGCTGGGTTCTGCAGCAGCTATCCATGTTATTATTCTGAAACGCCTAGGTAGTAGCACAATGCTTGGAGGGAATGATCTGTTTCCTAGTCTAAGCCCTGGTCTACACTAGGACTTTAGGTCGAATTTAGCAGCATTAAATCGATGTAAACCTGCACCCGTCCACACAATGAAGCCCTTTATTTCGACTTAAAGGGCTCTTAAAATCGATTTCCTTACTCCACCCCTGACAAGTGGATTAGCGCTTAAATCAACGTTGCCGGCTCGAATTTGGGGTACTGTGGACACAATTTGATGGTATTGGCCTCCGGGAGCTATCCCAGAGTGCTCCATTATGACCGCTCTGGATAGCACTCTCAACTCAGATGCACTGGCCAGGTAGACAGGAAAAGAACCGCGAACTTTTGAATCTCATTTCCTGTTTGGCCAGCGTGGCAAGCTGCAGGTGACCATGCAGAGCTCATCAGCAGAGGTGACCATGATGGAGTCCCAGAATCGCAAAAGAGCTCCAGCATGGACCGAACGGGAGGTACGGGATCTGATCGCTGTTTGGGGAGAGGAATCCGTGCTATCAGAACTCCGTTCCAGTTTTCGAAATGCCAAAACCTTTGTCAAAATCTCCCAGGGCATGAAGGACAGAGGCCATAACAGGGACCCGAAGCAGTGCCGCGTGAAACTGAAGGAGCTGAGGCAAGCCTACCAGAAAACCAGAGAGGCGAACAGCCGCTCTGGGTCAGAGCCCCAAACATGCCACTTCTATGATGAGCTGCATGCCATTTTAGGGGGTTCAGCCACCACTACCCCAGCCGTGTTGTTTGACTCCTTCAATGGAGATGGAGGCAATACGGAAGCAGGTTTTGGGGACGAAGAAGATGATGATGAGGAGGAGGTTGTAGATAGCTCACAGCAAGCAAGCAGAGAAACCAGTTTTCCCGACAGCCAGGAACTGTTTCTCACCCTAGACCTGGAGCCAGTACCCCCCGAAGCCACCCAAGGCTGCCTCCTGGACCCAGCAGGCGGAGAAGGGACCTCTGGTGAGTGTACCTTTTAAAATACTATACATGGTTTAAAAGCAAGCATGTGAAAGGATTACTTTGCCCTGGCATTTGCGGTTCTCCTAGATGTAGTCCTAAAGCCTTTGCAAAAGGTTTCTGGGGAGAGCAGCCTTATTGCGTCCTTCATGGTTGGACACTTTACCACTCCAGGCCAGTAACATTGTAGAACACAGGAAACATTGTAGAACACAGCATTGCAGTGTATGTTTGCTGGCATTCAAACAACATCCGTTCTTTATCTCTCTGTGTTATCCTCAGGAGAGTGAGATCTAATTCATGGTCACCTGGTTGAAATAGAGTGCTTTTCTTCAGGGGACACTCAGAGGAGCCCATTCCTGCTGGGCTGTTTGCCTGTGGCTAAACAGAAATGTTCCCCGCTGTTAGCCACAGGGAGGGGGGAAGGTTGAGGGGGTAGTCACGCGGTGGGAGGAGGCAAAATGCGACCTTGTAACGAAAGCACATGTGCTATGTATGTAATGTTAACAGCAAGGTTTACCCTGAAAGAGTGTAGCCACTGTTTTATAAAATGTGTCTTTTTAAATACCGCTGTCCCTTTTTTTTTTCTCCACCAGCTGCATGTGTTTCAATGATCACAGGATCTTCTCCTTCCCAGAGGCTAGTGAAGCTTAGAAAGAAAAAAAAACGCACTCGTGATGAAATGTTCTCCGAGCTCATGCTGTCCTCCCACACTGACAGAGCACAGACGAATGCGTGGAGGCAAATAATGTCAGAGTGCAGGAAAGCACAAAATGACCGGGAGGAGAGGTGGCGGGCTGAAGAGAGTAAGTGGCGGGCTGAAGACAGGGCTGAAGCTCAAATGTGGCGGCAGCGTGATGAGAGGAGGCAGGATTCAATGCTGAGGCTGCTGGAAGACCAAACCAGTATGTTCCAGTGTATGGTTGAGCTGCAGCAAAGGCAGCTGGAGCACAGACTGCCACTGCTGCCCCTCTGTAACCAACCGCCCTCCTCCCCAAGTTCCATAGCCTCCACACCCAGATGCCCAAGAACGCGGTGCGGGGGCCTCCGGCCAACCAGCCACTCCACCACAGAGGATTGCCCAAAAAAAAGAAGGCTGTCATTCAATAAATTTTAAAGTTGTAAACTTTTAAAGTGCTGTGCTTAAAGTGCTGTGTGGCATTTTCCTTCCCTCCTCCACCACCCCTCCTCGGCTACCTTGGTAGTCATCCCCCCATTTGTGTGATGAATGAATAAAGAATGCATGAATGTGAAGCAACAATGACTTTATTGCCTCTGCAAGCAGTGATTGAAGGGAGGAGGGGCGGGTGGTTAGCTTACAGGGAAGTAGAGTGAACCAAGGGGCGGGGGGTTTCATCAAGGAGAAACAAAGAGAACTTTCACACCGTAGCCTGGCCAGTCATGAAACTGGTTTTCAAAGCTTCTCTGATGCGTACCGCGCCCTCCTGTGCTCTTCTAACCGCCCTGATGTCTGGCTGCGCGTAACCAGCAGCCAGGCGATTTGCCTCAACCTCCCACCCCGCCATAAACGTCTCCCCCTTACTCTCACAGATATTGTGGAGCACACAGCAAGCAGTAATAACAGTGGGAATATTGGTTTCGCTGAGGTCTAAGCAAGTCAGTAAACTGCGCCAGCGCTCCTTTAAACGTCCAAATGCACATTCTACCACCATTCTGCACTTGCTCAGCCTGTAGTTGAACAGCTCCTGACTACTGTCCAGGCTGCCTGTGTACGGCTTCATGAGCCATGGCATTCAGGGGTAGGCTGGGTCCCCAAGGATACATATAGGCATTTCAACATCCCCAACAGTTATTTTCTGGTCTGGGAATAAAGTCCCTTCCTGCAGCTTTTGAAACAGACCAGAGTTCCTGAAGATGCGAGCATCATGCACCTTTCCTGGCCATCCCACGTTGATGTTGGTGAAACGTCCCTTGTGATCCACCAGAGCTTGCAGCACTATCGAAAAGTACCCCTTGCGGTTTATGTACTCGGCGGCTTGGTGCTCCGGTGCCAAGATAGGGATATGGGTTCCGTCTATACCCCCACCACAGTTAGGGAATCCCATTGCAGCAAAGCCATCCACTATGACCTGCACATTTCCCAGGGTCACTACCCTTGATATCAGCAGATCTTTGATTGTGTGGGCTACTTGCATCACAGCAGCCCCCACAGTAGATTTGCCCACTCCAAATTGATTCCCAACTGACCAGTAGCTGTCTGGTGTTGCAAGCTTCCACAGGGCTATCGCCACTCGCTTCTCAACTGTGAGGGCTGCTCTCATCTTGTTATTCATGCACCTCAGGGCAGGGGAAAGCAAGTCACAAAGTTCCATGAAAGTGCCTTACGCATGCGAAAGTTTCGCAGTCACTGGGAATCGTCCCAGACCTGCAACACTATGCGGTCCCACCAGTCTGTGCCTGTTTCCCGAGCCCAGAATCGGCATTCCACAGCATGAACCTGCCCCATTAGCACCATGATGCATGCATTGGCAGGGCCCATGCTTTCAGAGAAATCTGTGTCCATGTCCTGATCACTCACGTGACCGCGCTGACGTCGCCTCCTCGCCCGGTATCGCTTTGCCAGGTTCTGGTGCTGCATATACTGCTGGATAATGCGTGTGGTGTTTAATGTGCTCCTAATTGCCAAAGGGAGTTGAGCGGCCTCCATGCTTGCCTTGGTATGGCGTCCGCACAGAAAAAAGGCGCGGAACAATTGTCTGCCGTTGCTCTGATGGAGGGAGGGGCGACTGTCGACATGGCTTACAGGGTTGGCTTCAGGGAGCTAAAATCAACAAAGGGGGTGCCTGTACATCAAGGAGTATTTCAGGCAGGACTGCACGGAGGGTTCCAATAAGAAATGGTGCACCTAAGTTATCGTTCTTATTGGAACAAGGAGGTTAGCCTGGCCTCTGATTGATACATGGCTAGATTTACCTCGCTGCACCTTCTCTGTGAGTGACTGCAGTGTGATCTAGAGGAATGAGTCCCCTAGACAGGGGAGGAGGTAAATGAGTACAAAACAAATCTGGTCTATTTCTTGTTTTGATCCACTCCATCTATCTTTTACATCTTTGGCTGGCAGCAGACGGTGCAGAAGGACTGCATGCCATCCACATCTCATGGCTGCTCGGCAGAAGATGGTACAGTACGACTGCTAGCAGTCCGTATCGCCTGCCCGCTCACCATAAGACGGTTCAATAGGACTGACTGCAGGACTAAAGAGAATGACCTGGTCAAGTCACTCCAAATTTAGTCCCTGCACCCATGTCTGCCCAGGCGCTCCCAGCCGACGTGGCCAGGAGCACCTCGGACATGACGATGACAGCTACCAGTCATACTGTACCGTCTGCTGCCACAAGGCAAGGGGTTGCTGCTACTGTGTAGCAATGCCGTACCGCGTCTGCCAGCACCCAGGAGACATAGGGTGACGGTTACCTGAGCGGGCTCCATGCTTGCAGTGGTATGGCGTCTGCACAGGTAACTCAGGAAAAAAGGCGCGAAATGATTGTCTGCCCTTGCTTTCACGGAGGGAGGGAGGGAACGGGGGCCTGACGATATGTACCCAGAACCACCCGCGACAATGTTTTAGCCCCATCAGGCATTGGGATCTCAACCCAGAATTCCAATGGGCAGCGGAGACTGCGGGAACTGTGGGATAGCTACCCACAGTGCAACGCTCCGGAAGTCGACTCTAGCCTCGGTACTGTGGAAGCGCTCCGCCGAGTTAATGCACTTAATGCACTTAGAGCATTTTCTGTGGGGACACACACACTCGAATATATAAAACCGATTTCTAAAAAAACGACTTCTATAAATTCGACCTTATTCCATAGTGTAGACATACCCTTAGGCCAGAATTTCAAGAGACTGAACTCCCAGTTTGACACATTAATGAAGTGGCCAGATTTTCCACACGATCTCAGAGGGAGCTGCTGACTGAGTCCTTTGGAAAATCTGGCTGCTTCAGGTATCTAACAGGAGCTCAGCTTTTTAGAAAATGATCATTAAGGTCAGGTCCCCAATTATTTTAAAATTCCTGGACTGTTTACTATGCATAGGAAAGTTTTGGAGCCTTCTCCATTTAAGGCCAGATATGTTGCAGATCTGGCTGCAAGGTAGGATGGAGGTGGGCAGAGAGCTCTGTACTCAAAGAGACATTTATACTCCCCCTGCATGCGAATCCACCAGCACCAGATATGGGGCTTGTAATAATAGTCTAGAATACATCCATGTTGTAGGTTTTTGTCCAAAAATTACTCTATCACTGCTGTAGCCAGTGGTTCTGCTGTTGGGGGGATGGGGAGAATAATTTTAAGGATATGACTATGGAACTCTTACTTGTTTGAGGAGTGACTTTAATGGGACTACTTCCATGATTAAAGACAGCCTGAGTGAGTAAGGGTTGAAGGATCAATTGCTAAGAGAAATAGTTGTACAGGGTTACCTAAAACAGCCTGCCAAATTTATATCTACAAGGGGTGTCCAGAGTGGCAAATAATAATTCTAATGGTTCAGGGTATAAATTGGTCCCAGGTGTAGTATCACCGGTTCTGGGGCCACATGCAAAGGAAATGATGGTGACCCCATGTACCTTTAAAAACATTATTAGATTAACTGTGTGACTCACTTCTCCTGTCACCACCCAATATGGCCCCAACCAGGCTATAGATTTGGTAGGCTGGTTTAATTAGCTTTGGTGAGAGGAGGCTCCCAATGTAACGGATTAAATAGGAATCCCCCGATCTAGAAAGTATAACATAATAAATAATTTGCATTTATAAAGGACCTTTCTGCTTCACAGAGCTTTAAAATACTAATGAATGCTCCAACAGCCTTGTGACATAGGTAGGAAGAAAAGTATTTTCGTCATTGTTCCTATTGTACAGAGAGGCTGAGAGGTTAGAAGGCTTGCCCCATGCCATAGGGTAAGGCAAGATAAGGATGAGAACTGAGAAGCACCTAAGTCCTAATAATTTGCTTAGATCACTAGATGAAGTCTAACTCTTTCCTGCACTAACACAAGTGTCTAAAAAGGACCATAAATTAAGAATGTTAAAATTCTTGAAATCTCTGGACCTAATTTCATAAGAGGATATTTCCTCCAAATCATGACTGGATGCCTTTCCTGAATATATGTTTTAGTCAAACACAAGTTAATAGGCTCAATGTAGGGGTTACTTGAAGTTTTTTGGCCTGTGGTATACAAGAGGTCAGACTGGATAATCCAAATGGTCCCTTCTGGCCATAACCACCAATAGAGGGGGACAGAAGGACACACATAATGTGGGTATGGGTTATAGTTGCCTAAGGACAGACTTGTCTACAGATGAAGTAACTGCTAGATTGGGGTCAGCAACCTTTGGCACACAGCCCACAAGGGCAATCCGCTGGCGGGCCGCAAGACATTTTGTTTATGTTGACCATCCACAGGCATAGCCTCTGCAGCTCCTAGTGGCCACGGTTCATCATTTCTGGCCAATGGGAGCTGCGGGAAGCGGCAGCCAGCAAGTTCTTGCGGCTTTCCACAGCTCCCATTGGCCAGGAATGGTGAACCACGGCCACTGGGAGCTGCGGGGGGGCTATGCCTCCGGACGGTCAATGTAAACAAACTGTCTTACAGCCTGCCAGCAGATTACCCTGATGGGGCTAGGGTGCCCAGATAGCAAGTATGAAGAATCGGGACAGAGTGTGTGTGGGGGGTAATAGGTGCCTATATAAGAAAAAGCCCCGAATATTGGGACTGTCCCTATAAAATTGGGACATCTGGTCATCCTAGACGGAGCGCATGCCAAAGATTGCTGACCGCCATGCTAGATGTAAAGAATAAGTCTCTCTTTGTGGCCGCAAACCTTCCCATTCTACTCCCAGATATGTTCTCTTTCCCCGACTTACACACAGTAGCAGACAGGGAAACTAGACCTATATAACCAAACATAGTACATGGCATACCTATCAACTGTCCTTCATTGAAGGACATAACTTATTTTAGTCCCAACATTACCTATGTTCCTTACACATTGGTGTCTTCTCACTTATTGTGGACAAGAATCTATAAGTGAGAGTCAATAAGGAGTTATTTACACTGCAGGACAGTTTCCTCCATTTGTGGTTTCCTTCATTTTGGGTCATATACTGCATTCCCACATCTGGGGTTAGGTAGCAAGGGTCTGATCCAAAGGCCATTGAAGTCAATGGGAGTCTTTCCACTGACTTCAGTAGGTGCTGGATCAGTGCCTTTGAAAGGTATGGAGTAGTTAATCCTACTTATGCTGGGAAGCCTGTCTGTCATGAGAAGTGGTGCACAAACAGGCTGTTACAGTATATATGCAGGGAGCAGCCCTGGTTATCCTCTTGCAGGATTGACCCTTCGGTACCTCTAGAGTTTCTATAGGGTTCCCCTCCCTACACTCACACAAAGGAAAGAAGCCATTATTTATGCCATAAGAGATTCTTATAAATACTACTGCACCTGTGGGCCCTTGCCTTCTCAGGTATCTTTGGAGGCTTTGTTTGTATAGTTTTATTTTAGCTTTGTGTAAGGAAATCAAGTGGAGATGGGTCACAAAAAGTTAATAAAATGCTACATTGCATGCTTTCTCAAGACATGATGTGTGGCATATTCACTCAGGGATAACGTAAGCTTTAAATGTCAGCACTGACTATTGTAAGAAAGACTTCAACAGTTCTTGAATCCAGAGGAGGCTTATTTTTTCGCCCTGTTTATGCCACCTTTTCCTATGTAATCATTGACTTTTTGCCTCCCTGGAGGGATTGCTATCACTTTAATCTAAATGTTTCAGATGTAGACATATGCCAGTCAGTCTGGAGAAAAAAAAAGACAAAGCATCCCTGTTTTCTGAAGTTTGGAAAAGGTTCCTACTTTTTCATTTTATTTCCTTTTTGCAATGCCCTTGCACTTTTGGGAGGGAGTAGGAGGTGGAGGTCAGATCACTAGAATTACTGCAAAAAACAAAGCAAAAACCCAACAGAAAGCAAATAAAAAACCCACATAAGATAAGGAAATACCATAAGAAATGCCTAATTAGAAACAAATTTAACAGTGCAGCCTGTACCTGTGCCGTTTCCAGTCTAATTTGAGAGAGCCATGAGGTTCAGATAATAAATAAAACCACTGAACAATGACATTTTATTTTTCAATAATATTTGAGTAGTTCAAATATATAAATCTTTTGTAATAACCATAGAGGGAAATTATATGGTGTATACATAAAAGAGAACCTAATAAATATTCGTGGCCAAGCTAATATAACAAGGAAATAAAGCTCTCTTCATGAAATCTAGTCAATTGCAAGTGAAGTTAATCCTTAATCAGGAGACAAAGTGATACAATGGTGTGACAGGTACTGGTCCTGGGTCTCAATAGGAAGCTGTTAGACAGTAGAGGCCCAAGTTTAGGAGGGGTCATTAAAAAGGAATATATACAGAGGTGTGAAAGGGAAAATATCTATGTATAGCTAATAGATTTATAGTTGTCTGAAGAAACAAAACTGGTATCACTCAATGTTAGCAAGATGTACTTGTGTCCAATAAGCAAGGTCAGTGTTGCCAAACCTTAACATATTTGGTGTTTTTTGTAGAACACTGACTCCTGCAGTCAGGTGATTACTGGAGAATCTCAGTTGGAAAAAAAGGTTTCTAGTCCTCATGTTTGCCGAGAAAAGCTTGAAGATGTGAACTGAGTGGTTTCTAATGACTCAGTAAAAGGCAGTAAAGAAAAATAACTCCATGAGTTAAAAAAAAAACACCATGATTTTTAAACTAATATAATTTTTGGACCCCAACTCATGATTTTTGAATATTCAGAATTAACAAGTCTGAAAGCATATTGTAGGGAAAGTGCCCAAACAATCCTTTTGTTAAGTGTTCTAGAGAGCTCATCACTGAGGCATCTGATAAATTCTAGAACCATAGGACTGGAAGGAACATTGAGAGGTCTTCTAGTTCAGTCCCCTGCACTCATGGCAGGAATAAGTATAGACTATCCCTGACAGGTGTTATTCTAACCTGTTTTTAAAAATCTCCAATAATGGAGTTTCCACAACCTCCCTAGGCAATTTATCCCAGTGCTTAACTACCTTGATAGTTAGGAAGTTTTTCCTAATGCCCAACCTAAACCATCCTTGCTGCAGTTTCAACCCATTGTTTCTTGCCCTATCTTCCAATGTTAAGAAGAACAATTTTTCTCCCTCCTCATTGCAACAACCTTTTATGTGCTTGAAAACTGTTATGTCCCCCTCAGTCTTCTTCTTCAGACTAAACAAACCCAATTCTTCAATCTTCCTTCATCGGTCATGTTTTCTAGACATATAAACATTTTTGTTGCTCTCCTCTGGACTTTTTCCAGTTTGCCCACATATTTCCTGAAATGTGGTGCCCAGAACTGGACACAATACTCCAGGTGAGGCCGTATCTGAATATTTTGGGTCTTAATACTGGCTCAGTTTCTGAGCAAACATTTACATCAGTTCTCACAGGATTTTATTCAAACTGGTTTACTTCTTACACATCTAGGAGCGATAGAGGGCCAAATCATCTCCACATAAGTGCCCACTGGTCAGGGAACAAGGAAGTCAACGAGTTTTTATTTCGAATCCCTGCTTGATCTTTCTTTCAGGGCCTGGAGATAGACTTTGCTCTCCACAGGACAGGAGAGAATCAACCCACAAAAATCAGTGGCTCCATCTGTAAAGGAGCCCTATGTTTCTGCACAAGTTAATATAATTTCTGACATTGTCTCTGAATTCTACCTTTCTTGGTGGGAAGGGGAAGAGATATTCATTTCATGTGACCATGGAGGAAACTAGCATAAATGAATGATGTTGAAAGCCTTCATCATCATGGAAATCCTTGCTGGTTTCCTGGGCGGGTGGTGGGGGGAGTGGACATTGGCTGTACATAGCCCAGTTCATTCTGCCTCTTCCTCAACTGCTCACATTTATCTCTGCAAAGCACCCATTAAAGAGATTGTTGGGTGAGGTAGAAAGGATTTCTCTACCCACTTTGCCCCTCCCATAGACCCAGGTCCTGTCTATGCTGCTCTGCACCCATAGAAATGGATGAGAGCATTTGATGCGTAATTTGTAAGCAATGAGTATACAAGTGTTTTGAGCTTTAAGACTTTCAATGGAAGCAAAATATTTTAGAATTGTCAATGGTATAATCCAAAAAGGACACTTGGACTATGATGTCAGTTGTAATTCTAGTCAAGGATGGACCATAGGATAGGGATAAATTTGCATGATTCGGAGTCGCATTTTCAAAAGGGCTTAGTGCTCACACCCACAAAATTGCTCAGATCTTTTCAGCAGTCCTCAGTCACCTTTTAGGTTTCTCAGTAAGGGCAGATTTGCTGGGATCAATTAAAGCTGGCCCCAATTGCAGATGCTAAACCCCTTCAAAAATTTTGGCCCTGAGTATGAATGGAACGTATTTATTTATATTCAGGCATTTACCCAGTTTGCAGGGCATTCCTCTTTCCTTAGTGTACACTCAAGCAAAATAATAAATTGTTTAATAGGCTGTAGTTTATTAGTATTTAAATGATGAATTCCAGCATTTAGAGTTTAACAAAAACAATTTCAGTTCTCTTTTTATTTTAAGGCAATTTATTTGCTTTCAAGCAGAGAGGGACGGAATAAAGACAAGCTACTCAACAGAATGACACAAAGGTCACAGTCACTGGCATCTTAAACATTTCCCTATCAAAGTGAAGGTATTGAGGTGTTTATGGTTTTTCTACTACTACTACATTCCTTTTGCTCAAAGTTATCTCTGAAGGGCCTCCATATGCTGAAATTTGATGCAAATTCCATGTTCCCTTGTTTTAAGTTAGAAACTTTGGAACAATAGGTATTTTCCTGCTTCCGCTCAAACTCTTGATAAATACACTATAATTATACTTTTTCTGCATAGTCAAAGAGTGGAGGTACTATTTCCAAACAACCCAAACGTGCAAAAGTGTCAAGAATCAAATTCAAAAAGATTTTAAGAACTAAAAAAATATTGGGGTATTTGGATTTGCTTTCAGGTTTTTGAGCCTTTTGAGCATATTCATTAAAATGTCAAGCTTTTCCTAGATGCCTATAAGGTTTTTCAGGAATAGTGAGATTCTCCCAGAATCACTTGCCTTCAGGATCCGGGACTTTATTTCTAATAAAATACTGAGAGATTCAAAAGGAGATTGTATGTGTGAGTAACACTATTTCTGCACTTTCTTCCTTAGAAAATAGAACAAACACAGAATTCTTAAGTGGAGAATTCTGTTTAAAGGGGAGGATTTTCTAGAGCACCCAGATCTCAATAGTTTTCAATGGGAGTTGAGTGCCTAACTCTTAGGCACTTCTGAAAACCCACCATAATTTTTTTTTTCAGGGCATAAATATAACTTGTCTGCTAAAATGGAGTTTACGTTAACTCTTCAATGTAATATACTGGTCTCTAAGTATTCACTTGATGTTACGGAGACCCCCCTAAGAATGTGTGTGTGAGTTTCCATAGATTAGTAGAACAGAGGGATAGGAGGAGAGATAAGAGGACAGACTGGTCTGCTCTCAACCAGGGAGAGAGAGGACACTATTGTGCTTTTTTGACATAAAAACAGGTGGGAGACTTTACAGAAGGAGTAATCATATTCATCACGCTCAAATATCCAGAAAAGGCCAGTGTAGAATACAGGGCTTTAACTTTTATATCCTTTTGCAAAGAGCTTTGATATTCTTCAGGATACACAGTGTTACACAAATGCAAGATCATGGGCCAGACTGAGATCCTCTAACTCAAGATAACGAGCAGTTACTCACAAGAATATTCCCTTTTGCTTATTGAAGTAGCTGTTTGACAGTGGTTGTAAAAGGTTCACAACATGGTCCCAAAGTGTGTAAATCGTATTGCATTTGGCTACGTCTCCCTTTTTCTTATTTTTTTCCCCTTCCTTTCTCTCCCTACACCCACATGCTCATGTTACCTCCTCCTCTACAAGATAAACCTATGAACACCTGAAATGCTCTGACTCATACTCAGTCTAAAAGAAATACTTTTTCACAGTGTCAACCAGTGTTATTGCTGGTATAAATGCAGACAGTTTATGTACTGTCACTCGGAATGCAGCAAACAGTGTTTTCTTATACTTCTGAATTTGCACATTATATATATATATATTTTGTAATTAGGTCACTAATGTCACTTGAGAACCTTGGTGAGCAACAACTCCAAACCAGATGATGATTAGCACATCTGTTGGTTCTCTGTCTTAAAACCCTGTAATTGTTTTGGAGGTTTTTCGGTGTCTTTACACTTGCTTCAATTATGAAACATATTCTATTATTCCAAGTAGGAGACTATAAGCTTTTAGTGCCATGCTTCAGTCAGCAAACAGAACTTTCACTGTAACATAAAGAAAATGCCATAGTGGGCGGTTGGTGGGCCTTATAATCTCTTCCATCTTTAAGATTTGAGCCCTGTATGTGCCAGGGCTATAAAATCCTGTACATGACTGTCATTAACTTAGACCAGTCTAAGAGGAGAAAACAGTATGCATGTTTAGATATAAATGAGTTTTATGTCAGCAACATCACATTTATTATGTGGGGTTTTGGGGGGAAGGGGAGGGAAGGGGAAGAATTTTCTTTGCCAAATCCAGGCTGAGTCAGTCCAATCACTGACTAAGTTGACGTACACCATAAAACATGTCATATGACATACAGTCTTCTATTTGTGCTATAAACTAGGTTTTATGACATTATCTTTTGCAAGCATTATGTGGGCAAGAAAGAAAAATGAGGGCAAGAAAGAACAGGAGCCAGCATTGTCTTTAAAAGTGTAGAAATGTAGCTGATCCTATTAATTCATCAACCTAGTGCTTCCCCAAAGTAGTCATGCAATAAATTTATCTATCCACTTTTGTAACAAGCTTACTGAGAATAAATGTCCTTAATACATTCCATTGTTATACAGAAACCACACACATCCTATTAGTGTTTTTATTTTTTATCTGACATATCCACCAACACCTATAGTGATTTTTCTGTTTTCTCATTTAACCCAGATGTCATCATTTTTCATCCCCTTAATGCTGTTTGGTTTTCCTATTTCTGTATCTAAATCTCTAAATTACATATAGCCACAAATAGCATGCACTTCTGTTTGAGAGGTTAATAGAATATTCTTAGCAAAGGAAAATATTATAAGCAGCATCTTTGTCAGGGGTGGAGAATTTCATTGACCAGTGTTAGATGGAAACAAATATGTAAAAGGAGTTTAAATATTGCACAAGGCTTTATTTGTAAGCTATTACTTTGTCATAGATTGGAATCACATTAAACTGTTTACTCTCTGATTCACTGCAGTTTATAATCAAAAACACAAGAGCAATTTAGTTAGTAACTGTTTATAAAGCACTCTGAATATGAAAAGTGCTATATAAGTGCTAAATGTTATTTTTATAAGTATTTTTTTTTGATAATGAAGATATTATTCATTAAAAAGAAAGCCCTAATCCAGGTCCAGACTGGGGCTGGTCAAAAAAATTGTCAAAAAACTGGGTTTTTTTAAATGGGAAGTTGGGGTTTCAACTAAACATTTTTGTTTAGAAAAGTGTCTATCTGCAAAATTTCAGTGTTTTTGAAAAAGAACTGAATGTCCAAAAACCAGAATCTCATCTGAAAACCAAAGTATATTGTTCCATCAATAAGTTTGACCAGTTCTACTAGTGAGATGTTACTTATAAGCTTAGCCCCACTTAAATAAATAGGGCTGTTTTCAGAGAAGGTATTATTCGTCTTATGTAGGGAGGGAGAACCTGGCCCTAAACAGGCTGTGGTAAAGAGAAATGAATGGATTCAAAATCAAACAACAACTTTTATACTAAGGCATGTATACTTGCTGCAGTCCATAACTTATATGGCTTCAACTCCCTTATCTTGTACAATACACTCTTTTCTAGTAGTAAACTGTTAGAAAATAACTTGTACTCTCAATTCTGTTTTTATATAAAAATTAATGCATTAAGACCATGATCCAACAAGGCCCTTAAGTAGGTATATAACTGTATGTCTGATTTTCATTTAAAACAGTGGGATTACTCAATGGTTTAAAATTATATACATGATGAAGGGCTTTGAGTGATCATGACCTAAGTGGAAAATGGGAGGGAAATGAAGAACATTACAGGTGAAGTCCTGGCTCATATTAATTTCAGCAGGGGCAGGATATCACCTTTAGGCATGAGCATTCTTTCAAAAAGTAGATTTTTACAACTGAGAAACGGATTATCTCATCATGAGTAATTAAGCAAGTAAGAACCCAAGTCTATCAGAATCATATGTATATGTGCATCAGTGTAAGATAGTTTGACACATTCTCTTTAAATAATCTTCAGTTCCATTGATGCAGCTCTTTTCACTTTGGGGGTTGCACTAGTGTAAGCAGACCAGAATTAAATAAAATATGTAAAGCATGTGTCACCTATTCCCTGTGATGTTCTCTTTCACAGGGAAAAAACGTTGTGATACAGCATGGGCTTACTATCAAATAAATTCTCAAATACATCAAACACCTTCAATTATAAGTAGATTTATTGCAAAGCAGACAATGCTTCCAGAAGTTTTAAAAAAATCCCATCCCACCTTAGCAAGTGGTAAAGATATTCTACTTTTTACATTTGCTCGTCAGGGGCTCGATCTAAAATCCATTGCATCTAAAATCCATTGATTTCAATGGGTTCTTGGTTCTGGCCCTAGGTTATGCTAAAGTTTCTGTATTTCTATAGCAAATCTGAAAATATTCCCCCCGGTCCCTCCCTCCAAAAAAGAATGTGGGAGGTGATATTCTTCAACATACAAATATGTGGAAAATTGCATTAATGTTGCCATGAAGACACTCAATATTGATTGCCAGCAGGAATAAGTGTTCTAACTGAAAAAAATCCATATTTTTTTTAAAAAATGGGTTGTGGGCATATCTTTTTATATATAAATATTCAATATTAAAATACATTGTTTAAACCACTGAGTGATGTCTGATAAAATATTCACACAGTAATTAAGCATAATTAGCATTTTAAAATAGGCATCATTTAGATGTTAATTAATTCTTCCTTCCCTTATCTTATGAGACCATATGTGATACGTCTAGCAGCAAAACATGTTACAATGAAATGTTCTTTGGAAGGAAATAGAAAAAAAGCATATACTAAAGGTCCAGAAATGCTCCCAACATACATCATCCAGACCATGAAGGCTATAACAATTATTGTTTAGTTTCTGATGATAAAGGTACTGTAAAATAACAGGACAGGAATATCAGGTGTTACAGGATCAAAGGAAAACCTGTCTCTCCAGTCCCTAGCAGTCAGTTTGCAAGGGTACCTCCACATTGTTTTCCTCTTAACTCTCTTTTAAAGCCATTTCTATTGCTTCCCTTTGTGCTGCCAGTCACAATGGGATAATGCTCACCAGGAAGTTGTGACATGTGAAGAGCTCACACTTTCTCTGCAGAGAAAGTGGATATAAACATCTTTCTTTTAGCAACAGCACTTGTCTTCTTATTCTTGTGTTTGGAAACACTTTCAAAAATTAACAAACTAAGAACGGTACATAAAATGAATAGTTTTGAAGTGACTGATAAGCCCAGATGCCCCAAAACATAATAAATTCAAGTAAAAAAAATGCTATTTTAGGGCAAAACTATTAATTGCCCATAAGGTATCCCCACAGGGGAATAGTGGAGCATGGTTTCAATACCCTCTGAGGTATATCTAGATCACCACATGGTGCATGGGAACAGACCCTATGGAGTCAATACTCCCCAGCCCTGGGCACGTGTCAAAGAGGGGAAGGAGATAGCATTGGCTCCATCTCCTCAAAGTGCTGGTCAGTAGTGCAAGTGGTATGCTGCTCCCTGTAAAAGGCTATTGCAAGTTACTCCCCATCAGGAATATGGGAGGAGCAATGGAAGGAATTATGACTTGGGAGACAGTAGAGGTTCCCAACCTGCTCCCTGGAGGTTGGTGCTGCTACAGTCCTAGTGGTTGAAGCAGGAATCAAGCCCAATGGTCATAACAGGAGTCAGAGCCCAAGGTCAGAGCTGGGTTACCTGAAGAGAGGCAAGGCTGCAGCTGAGGCAGGAGCGGGGCTGGAATATGCAGATGCAGTAGCTATCACAGCCAAGGGCAAAGGCATTGAGCAGCTGCTGAATTGCTGAATTGCTGCTGGGCTTAAGAGCTGTCTGCTGACTCTTCCAACCAATCAGATGTCATAGCCAATCAGGCAGCCTGTACAGGCCAACCGTGCTCTTTAGGTTGCCCTGGCTTTGCTGCAGACCCTGATTTCTGCCAAGCCTCAATCTCACTCTTAACTTTTATTTTCAGAATACAAATTATTTTTTATTATTTGAACCTTTGCAAAGCTTAATTTACAAAATACTTAATACTGGAAAGTTGCATTTAAGATTTTTAAAAAGGGAACAAATGTGAAGTTTAGTTAAGAGAATGACTTCAAAAGGGGTGGGCAGACACAATAAGGGCTCAATTCTGCATTGTGCCAAATGCCATAGCTCAGAGCAACAGCATCTGCATTCCTCCTTCTGTGGTCTACCAAGGGCATCCACTTAAATGTTTGTCTCCCAGACATCACCAGTCTTGGGTGGAGACACATGTCTTACTCATTTTTGACTGGGGATTTTAAGGCTGCACAGTTCCCTACTTTACACTGTGATATTCCTAGCAAGCCATATTGGCGAAAGAAGGTCAGCACCTGAGCTTTGCTTCCCCTGTTCCCCCTAGATGTATGCCCAGAGTATTACCTGCAGTTATAATTTATCACATAACTCCTTCTAAGCAAGCACGTTTATTTTTAAGGTAAAAGCCTTATGGAGAAAAAACATTAAAAAACCTTCAAGCATTCTAAAAAGCTTACCAAATGTCACCTGCAACTACAGCGTAGGGATCTGGTAGGTTTTAGTCCTTCAAAACCCACAAAGGGGTTTTCTCCCTGGTTACAAGTTCATCCATCTAAGATCTAGAACTAGAACAGATGGGCAGATCAGCCATTTATTTATACAGCTCAGGCTTTAGATCCTGGACTTGTGTAACAGGTAATCAGCAGATAATGATCCTCTAAGGACATAGCTTCATGAGACTGGGTTTTTTGCATAACCAGTTTAAGATTAAGCATGTGCTTAAGTTTCAGAAGTCAACACAACTACTCACATGCTTAAAGATAAGCACATGCTTAAGTGTTTTGTTGAATACATTCCTGAAAGGGGGTGAATAAAATAACATGATATTTCTTTGGTGGAAATTTTTAACCAAGATCTTTCCATCAACATTCTTTGCTAAATCTTACAAATCCTAGGTAGAGAAAACAAAATGGTCGTTAGAGACCCAGAATAATAGCATTCAAGCAGTTATCCTACAAGCTGTGAGACCAGTGTCATCCACCAGACAAATCTAGACTCACTGAGGAGGTGCAGAATATATCAACATCCCATAAACTCCAATTAACCTTTTTAAAACTTCAGAGGGGGGACTGCTGACTTTGTACAGTAGTGCTGCAATGTTTAATACTCCACATAAAACATTAATACATGAAACAATCAGATGAAACCTTTTAACACTTAGGTCTGAAACATCATAATTCAACTTGATTACACTTTCTCCACACAGTACAAGACTACAAGTTAGACATTTCACATTAAATGAGGAATTTACATAAAGTTACCTGCTTTATTAAATGCAAATTAATGCAGAATATTATGCATAAAGAAATAAATAATTGTAGTTACCATTTTGTAAGTCAATTTGTATTTAGCACATTTGTGCTTTCCATATTAGACCAGTCTAAACCAAATGTACATTTTTCTTTTGGCATTTGTTTCTGAGCTTGAACAAAATGAGAGATTTTGATGAATTATCTATTATTTTTTTCTCAACTATATTTTCTTACTGAATGACCAATCAACAATGGTTGAATCCTGTTCCAAATTATTCCCAAATCCAAGGGGATGTGTAATGTTGGTTCAAATCTAAGATTTTGGAAAGCTCATGACAATGATTATGGCCAATAACATGTCCTAAAGTCAAAGATGTTGGATTTAGGATTTTGGTTTTAGCCCAAATTTGTTTCATACATATGGTATTTCTCTGTTTTTACTCCTTGAAGATTTAATGGGACCTTTGCTGATTTATGAAACAGTGGTTAATACAGATTTGGTGTAAAGTTCCAAGACAAACTAACTGCCTGATCTCCTGAAACAGAAACAAATCCAGTCCAAAGTAACAAAATGTTAATAAATACTGTGTTTGTGTCTACATTGTTGGTTTTGTTTTTCCACCTCAGCTATGTACCCAAGATTTATTTCTACCAATCAAAGTGTACTCTTCACCTGCTCATATTCTATTCCAGGGGTCGGCAACCTTTGGCACGCGGCCCATCAGAGTAATCTGCTGGTGGGCCGCGAGACAGTTTGTTTACATTGACCGTCTGCAGGCACGGCTGCCCACAGCTCCCAGTGGCCGCGGTTCACCATTCCCGGCCACCGAGTGCCTGTGTGCTCTTTCCCTGCAAGACTCAGTCTTCAAATTTCATAGTAAAACTGCCTGTCTGTTGTGATTGCCTCTAAGCACTACTCTTATTCATTCCCCTTGTGTATTATTTTTAGCCAGAAGCGTGCTCAGTGCTTTACAGACAATGTAAAGGACAAGGTTGCAGCATAATCTAAATAGACAAAGATCACACAAAAAAATTGGAGCATGGGATTAAACACAAAAACAAAATGGCTGACTCGTTATGTCGGAAGTGTACTTTGCTAGTTCCAACCATCTTCTTCTTGTATGTTGTTGACAGCTGTGTCCTTCTATTTCCCCCTCACTGGAACTAGTCTGCAAGACTGCTTATTTTCATCTTTATTGCTTTTAAATCTCAGTTGTTTTTTTTTAGCATAATCCATCATCCTGTTCCCTATTTTCCCTGTTCTGCCTATATAGCCCTCATTTGTGCTTCATTCAGTTATTCACCACTATACCCAACCTCATTACTGTTCCATTCTGCCTTTTGGTGGAAAACATTTTGTTCAACATACAGAAGAACAAAATAAAATAATATTTTATTATATTGGTGTTTGACCATGCACTGCTAATGAACAATAAGCAATAAGTATGAGCAGTTATACTAATAAGCGTGCTACTTTAAACCCGTTGAGAAAGGCCCAGATAAATAGTGTGGTCTGATAGTATGGATTGCAAATATGAAGCCCTTCTAGAATAGAAAGATTATCTTCTAAATTAAGACACAAAATTCAGAGTCATGGTCTATTCCTGGTTTCACCACAGATAAATGTGGATGTTAGTAAAAAAAATTGATATAATATCTCATCAAATCTTACTCTTCAGTAAGGCTACTTCTTCCACCGGGTCTGGGAAGGGCTTGCAACAGGAGCATGGCAGAATCAAGCCAAGATTTTTCCAAAGTGACTGGTAATTTTGAGTAACTGCAACTTGAGTGCCTGACTTGAGACCTCTTTAAGTAACCTGATTTTACAGTGTGGGATCTCCCTGCTGAACACTTTCTGAACATTAGGCCCTTTAAGGTAACCAAAGTTGGTCATTTTTGATTGAGAATCATTCTATTGTTGATTGGAGCCAAATTCTGTACTCATGTATGTGAAACCCCATTGGCTTCAGAGCAGAATTTGGACTATATGTCCTTCTACTTCTTTTAATAGTCTCTTATTGAGTTTTTTCCATTCTCTGAAATTTCACTCCTTCCTAGTTCAAAAATATTTTTTTCCACAATTTGCAAAGCCAGAGTCCTCTGTAATGTGAATTTTGTTCATTAAATAGAATTATGAAAAGAGTAGAACAATGATTTGTTGGTGCTTGAAAAGTATGTATTTGTGCAGGTTGGAACATTTTGGTTGCGAAAAGAAACTTTGGGAATGGAAGAAATACAGTGAAAGAGATGAAGGTTAAAGGTGTATGTGTATATGGCCCTCCTCTTCCTACTCCGTGCCCCCACATTACGGAGGTAGCAGTAGGAACTCCACAGTTTACATTGTATTGAGATTTACACTTAACACAGGACTAAAATCCCTCTGCATTACACTTCAATGCTTGAATTTGGCACAAAACCTCAAATTTGGCACAGTAAATCTTCAAGGAACAATTGGATTTTCTATGTAATTCTTGGCAGTGAATACATAAACAGGCTTTATAATCCAAGCTGTTTAGTGCCACTATATGCGTTTAATAGTTATCACTTTGTTCAACAGTGATTCAGTTTAGAATAAATGTATACAATATCTGCCAAAAAACTATTTTTTCTCCTTTGGGGAATAAATATAATATTTGAGAAAATGTATGCTTCAGATAAGTACGCACCATAAACCTAGATTTTAGACAACTTGAAGGTGTATACTTAGCACACAGTCCCTGATTTTACAGCAATTTAGCAGTGCATATGAGTATAGGCTTGCTTTGCAAACATTGAAAATTTATGAGCAAAGATCTGCATTACTGCTAATAGTGGGAAGGCAAATACTTCATTGTAGAAAACATGCTTGCAAGGTCATGATATCCCACAGCTCTTTTGCCTGCTAGAACACCTTAAGTCTTATCATTTCCGTTTAGATTTATTTATTCATTTAAATTTAAGAGATTAAAAAGCGGGACAGAATGAGAATCAGTGGTAAAGTGTGTGGTTGTTTTTAGTCTTGTCAGACTATGCAAAATGCCTGGTTATTTAACACATGGGGCATGTATCGAAGTTACCTGTTACTACTTGCCAATTTAAACTAGTTCATTCTTTTTAATAATGGCAGGTCTACACTTAAAATGCTGTACCTATGCTGCTATAGTGCTTCATTTAAGATCCTGCTACGTCAACAGGAGAGCTTCTCCCATCAGCATAGTTAATCCACCTCCATGAGAGGCAGTACCTATGTCGATAGGAGAAGCCATCCCATAAATATAGTGCTGTCCATACTGTGGGTTAGATCAGTATAACTACCTCTCTCAGGATTTTTTCCCCACACCCGTGTGCAACGTAGTTAAACTGATGTAAGTATATAGTGTAGTCCTGGCCTAAGAAATGATATTGTTATATTGCATAAGTGAATACTGATCAAGCCCCAGTGCTATTTTACCATTAGAATCAATCAATAAACACTGTGGTATTTCTTCCAATATTAGATCATTTGCAGGCCCTGCAACCTAGAGAAATTCAGGTGTGAATCAAGATAAAGAAAGCGTGTTTCATTCTTGTGATGTCCTTTGTTGCAGAGAAGAGATAAAATTCATTGGTTATGACAGGCCCCATCAGCAATGCACTTAAGCACATGACAAGCTTAAGCATTAGAGTAAACCCTTTTACTGCAATGGGACTATTCATGAATTTAAAATTAAGCATGTGCTCAAGTACTTTGCTGGATTAAGGCCACAAAAAGATAATTTATCTAATTCACAGGACAATGACAACACTCTTGTTCTCTTTTGCTTTTTAGGAGCCTAAGCCAACTCCTAGTGAATTCAGTGGCAGTATTTCTATTCCTTTCAGTAAGAGCTGGATTGAGGATTTAGGCCCAGATCCTCAAAGGCATTTAGAAGCCTAACTCCCATGGGATCTGGGCCTTTGTTCAAAAAATTAAATCAACACAGACTGTGCTGCCAGGTGTCACCACACAGTTTCACCTTGGCTGGATAGAGCAAGCTACTCTGCATGGGCGGACCCACATGGAGCCACCTGGAGTTAATGGGACTGTATGGCTGTAGGGTCCTTCTGTGCAGAGTAATTTGCAGGACTGGAGATCAAGAGGCAGATTTTGAAATCTAGGAACTAGAAAATGCATGTTGCCTGTCACAGGGCGCTCTACTACTGCTGGAACAGCACCTCCTCTTGGCCATTCTGGGGATTAGCTCTGGGAGGCAGATGCCCCTTCCCATGGTTGCACACCATCTCTCTGTCTCTCACTAGCAGTCCCTCTCTTGCTCCAGGAACTACTGTTACCTCTTCGTGGCTCAGCCCTCCAGCAAGGCCACTCAGGATTCTGTTCCCCCCTCCCAGGGTAGGGTCCTTCCAAGTCTCTGTCACTCCTACAGCAACCCAGGCAATCTTCCAGTTCACTGTCCCCCTGGTGCCACTTCCCTGGGGTGAGTAAGGGAACTTGAGCCTGCTCTCTACTCTGGGTTTCAGCCCACGGACCCTACAACACACAGCCAAAGTCTGTTCTGTCCCCAACCTTGCTGCTTATTCCCAGGGCTACCTCCTATCCCACAGACTCTTCACCACCCTGCTCTCTTCAGGGTACACCCTTCCCACCAGACTAGTCCTCTAAGCGTCTACTCTTTCCCAGGGGTTCCTCCTTCCCTCTCTACTACACAGAGGGTGACCACAAACTTCCTCCCAGCAAACTTTGATGCTGTTAGCTTCCTAGGTTATATTAGCCCAGCCCACCTGTGCTCAGGTGAGCTTCCTCTTAATTAGGGCTTTCCTCCCATCCTTAATTCCCCCATTTTGCAGCGTAAAGGGCTGATTAGGCCCACCTGGCCTACCTCAGCCCTCTCAGAGCTAGTGTGGGGAGTATACCCTATAACGCTGCCTGAGATCTCTGCTGCAGACCAGAAATTTTCAGTCTGTAAGCTATTATCCCCAGGATTGTTGGCAGTAGTTATCAGGAGAAGTTTGTAAACTTGCTTCAGTAACCATTTCTTGTCACATGTCTTTCACTGAAGTGGCTAAACGTACGGCACTTGTAACTCTCTTGCTAGGTGTGTTCTATAAACCACTATGCCAATTCCTTTGTCCTCTCCTTTAAATCACCATGGATTCTCAGAACCCCTTGGAAGCACTGTGAGAAGGATTCTAAATTGCATGGGAGTGGGATCAGAGATGAGTGGCAGATGTAGTGACAAATGGTGAGGGAGGAAGAGAATGGAGATGGAGAATCTCTTGCTATTGATCATGAAACAAAGAAACCGCTGGCTTTGCAGAATTTTCATCACCATAAGACACATGAAGAGACTTAACTTTTTACCTAAAAAGGCTGTCAAAGAAAAATAATCACTGGGGTGCTATTCCATCGAATTGCAAAAAAATGACAAGGAAGGGTTTCTTACTATGATGATATAACTTTTAATGTACATGATTAAACCCACATTATTAAAAAAAAAAATACGAACCTGTGAAACTGGTGACATTGGCATACTGGTAATGGGGCAAAATCAATCTCTATTTTGTCCGGTATAGATGTCAGAAGAAGATGGGCTGCATAATGTGTCCCAAATATAGTTAGCACAAGGTACACAATTGCAATATTTAGCAATTTATGGACAGTTTTCTGGTACTGTTATAGATACTACAGCAGTAGAGTATCTATACTTCATATGGAAAAGAAGGGAAATGGTGAAGGTTACTATGAAGTGGCAGAGCAAGGGTGAAATGTGGGTAGCGTTCTAGGAACTGTGGACCTGACCCGACTCCCTTTGAAGTCAATGGAAAGACCTCTATTCATTTCAATGGGGGCTGGATCAGGCCCTTTATGAACAGAGTAATAGATTTGGGCTCCGATCCTTCATCAGGCTCTGCTAGTGCAGTTCCCTATCCTGTGTGGTGCTCCAGTGACACACTAGGAGTTTGTAATGAACAATCTGGGTCTTAGAGAGCATGAATCACACAGACTGACGGCCCAATCTATGCTGCACAGATGCTATTTACTGAAGTTAGTGGAAGTTTTGCCTGCATGTGGGATGCAGGGTCAAGTCCCAAGTCATATAGTGTTTGAGGGACTCTGGTGCTGCTTTTAAAGCTTATCTTAAAAACTGACATAACAACAACATGGCATAACAGTAGAGATAAATACAATACTTGAAAAATACTTGAAAGTGTCCCAGGAAGTTACCAAGAGCAAAAAAAAAAAAGAAAAAGAAAAAGAAAAGGACATATTAATGAGCCACATTTTCATATATAATATTGTCATAAAGTACATTTCTATTTTTCCTGAGACCGACAGATAGAAACGATCAGTGATTACTGGCAATACAATAATCTTCTATTTTTACATTGAATTATGCTGCTTAAAGGCTGTAACTGTACATTTCACAAGCACAATGGATGACTGGAAAATGTAATTAAGTGCTTTATTGGATGCCATTCGCTTGAAGGAGGACAATAATTTTCAACTATAAAATGCAAATACTACTCTCCACAACATGACAAGTATGTTTATCTATAAAACATTGTAAAGAAGTATCCTGCAATGTTCTCTGGGCCTTCTTAAATATCTCTAATATGCCACTCAAGAAATGTAGTGATGAGTGAATTTGAAGCCAACCAAATTGAACACCATGACTTTGAATTTTTGACTCAGATACAAACATTAACAGGTTCATTTTCCTCTCACATGCAGTCTCACGTGCTTGTAGGAAAGTCAATTATTTAATCAGGTTGATTTCACCATAAGTGTACTATTACTATAGTCACATCTTTTTCAAGAGCACCCCTTTTCAGTTTTCCTGCTGTGTCTACTGAGGGAATAAGAAGGAGGGGACTCAATCTTTAACTTGATAGGTACCTTCTGTCAGTTCAGGGCAACTGTACCTGTATTTCCCGTCAATGGTCCAGCAAGGGTACCCAGTCTCAGGCTTCCAGCTCCCCAGCCATTACCTTTCTTAAGTGCATCATTCTCCCTTCTGACCAAGGTAATCCCAGGCTGTACTGTGTTATTCCCAGCACAGACAAGCTGCCCCAGCACACCTGCCTGCTTTCGGAGAACACTTCAATCTCTCTGGTCACGCAATCACAGACATGAAGGTCGCTATCTTAAAACAGAAAAACTTCAAATCCAGACTCCAGCAAGAAACTGCTGAATTGGAATTCATTTGCAAATTGGATACTATTAATTTAGGCTTAAATAGAGACTGGGAGTGGCTAAGTCATTATGCAAGGTAGCCTATTTCCTCTTGTTTTTTCCTACCCCCCCCCAGATGTTCTGGTTTAACTTGGATTTAAACTTGGAGAGTGGTCAGTTTGGATGAGCTATTACCAGCACGAGAGTGAGTTTGTGTGTGTATGGGGGTGGGGGGGAAGTGAGAGAACCTGGAATTGTGCAGGAAATGGCCCAACTTTATTATCATGCACATTGTGTAAAGAGTTGTCACTTTGGATGGGCTATCACCAGCAGGAGAGTGAATTTGTGTGGGGGGGTGGAGGGTGAGAAAACCTGGATTTGTGCTGGAAATGGCCCACCTGATGATCACTTTAGATAAACTATTACCAGCAGGACAGTGGGGTGGGAGGAGGTATTTTTTCATATTCTCTGTGTATAAATAAAGTCTGCTGCAGTTTCCACGGCATGCATCCGATGAAGTGAGCTGTAGCTCACGAAAGCTCATGCTCAAATAAATTGGTTAGTCTCTAAGGTGCCACAAGTACTCCTTTTCTTTTTGCGAATACAGACTAACACGGCTGTTACTCTGAAACCTATCTTTAGAGATGGTTTACAGTGTGAATGCCCACAGTTATAGTTACTGTGGAAGTGTAGTAAAAAGAACAGGAGGACTTGTGGCACCTTAGAGACTAACCAATTTATTTGAGCATAAGCTTTCGTGAGCTACAGCTCACTTCATCGGATGCAATGGAAGTGTAATAGTCATTTTGTGCTAGGCAAGAGCCCTGCAGAAGATAGGGTAACCTTATTGTTAATAGCACAAGATTTCTAGAAGCGGGGCTTGTGCTAAGCGGCTGGGAAACTTGTCTGAGATGCTGGTTTTTGACTTTGCTTTGATAACTTTAGAATGTAGACTGTACCAGAATTTGTTGAGAAAAATAAGATAGCAGGTAGGAATATGTATAAACAAACTACAGCTGTGATCATTATTGTCTGTAGCAAAAAGTATAAAGGCTTGTCTCAACTGTTTATCTATGGAGCCCTAACTGGAGTGAAGGAGATTCCCTGCCCGGGTGTGTAGTTCCCCCTTGCAATTGCTTGAGAATAAACTGTCTCTGATTTTTTACAACCAACCTAAGAGTGAAGACTCTGTTTTCTTCCACAATTATCTGGTGCCGTGACTCAGATGGTAACGCCTGGCTGAGACAGCGGCAGCTACTGCGGACCATTCCCCTTTGAACACCAAGGCGTCAGATAAGAGGTAAGAGACCTTTTGAAGTCCCTATTGGGGTATCAGAGGAGGACTGCTCGTGGGGCCGTCTGTCCTTCTTGGACTCACACCATCCAAACTGATTGCTTTTGTAACAAGATCAGACGCAAAGCGGTACTGAGGAACTGTTTGCCGCCCTCAATAACGTTAGTTTGAAGTGGTACTGAGGACTTAGTTTGCCACCCTCAACAAGGTTAGTTATATGCGGTACTGGGGAATCATTTTGCCGCCCCCAATAAGGTTTATACATCGATGCTGAGGGGTTTTTTTTGCTGCCTCATATAGGGGAAAGGTTGTGTTAAGTCCAGACATATAGCATTAACAAGGTTATTGTTAAGAGATGCATCGTGGTATGAAGGAATGAGTGGGATGTGGTATGTGTGTATGTTTCAGTGTGAATTGAGGGTCACAGGACGATGTCCAGAGCTCTCTGCGAAACTTGCAAGCTCGTGACCGGAGATGTCTCTAATGCAAGCCTTGTGACTGCACCTTAGTGGACCGGTAAAAGGTCCTACCCAAAGTGGGCTGGCTCTGCATGGCATGACCGGTGAGGGGCCTGCCTGATTCTAGGATTGTGTGACCCCATCCTTTTCTTATTCTCAGTCCAGGTCCATTTCCTTGATCTTTTTCCTCCCCCTCTCCTCCCCGCTTGAGCCACTGACTGGTCTGACCATCTCACCGAAAGCAATCAGAGTAAGCAGCGTTGTTCTCTCTGAGACTAGCCGACACTCTTTGCTGAAGGGAGGTGTAGAAAGGCAGTGAACATCCTTGATAAATCTTTCCTGTGTGAATGACCCGAGTGGAAAATAGGAGGTGGTGTGATAATTTTAGCTTTATAAGCCGCTACCCCAGCGGACAGGGCATTCCTGTGTGACTGGAAAATGGGTGGGGGTCAGTCTAAGACTGTTCTTGCACCACTGAAAAGTACACCTGCTCATTATATGTATGTGCATTATAGTCTTAAGACCTGCAGGTATTTAGACAATTGGAACCTTTACACGCGTGATAACTCATCTAAACAATTCCCACTAGAAGGTACCCTCGATTTAGATAAACTCATATATCTCATAGGAACCCTTAAATCACTAAAAGCCTCTGACATACAGTGGGAGCAATTTGTTTATCGGTGGGATGAAGCTACAAAGAGACTCCATGAGTCTCGGGTGAGGAGTCTGAAGGACTCCCAGGAAAAATTAAAGACTCAAGTACAGGATCTAAAAACTAAATGCCAAACATCTGGGTGCCTCCCAGCCCGAGCAGTTTCCCCTGCTCCCTTATATCCCCAATTAGTTAAGACTGAGAGCGAGGAGGAAGCCGCTGAGGACATAGTGGATTTTTTCAGCAGTGCTCCACGACAGCAACCGTTGCCTCCTCTTCCTCCCCGCCCTCCACAGGTTGCGCTTTCTAATGTTTTTCATGCGGCAGTGCAGACCTTACCGCCTCATGTATCAACCGCCCGCATGGTTCTCTCTCCGGGTGGGGGGCTTCCTCTTCACCCCCCCATGAGCAGCTGAGAAGTGGTTGCAATCCTTCCATTAGTTTGCCTGTCCCTGGTTTGCCCAACCCTGATTCTTCTTCTAGCCCGGTTTCCCACCACATAAGGAGCCAGGTACCAACATTCCAGACTCCCTTAAGACAATTGCCTAGTGATGGAAATAACTTGGTTACAGTTCATGCCCCTTGGACAGCAGGGGACCTCAGAAACCTAGTGAAGGAATTTCCCAATGTCAGAGAGGAGCCAGAAAAGTTTAGAGAGGCGCTCTGGACAGTGATTCGGTGTTATAATCCATCATGGGCAGATGTTAATCAACTTTTGCAGGTAGTTATGCCGCCCAAAGTTCGACAGCGGCTCTCCCATCAGGCCGATTGGCCCAATGCCAACCCTGGAATTGACAATGCCCTGACTGAGGCTAGGAATCGCCTTTTGGCCGCCATTACTGATGTTTGCCCGAGGAAAACGGATTGGACAAAGATTAATAACTGTAAACAGAACAAAGGTGAGTCCCCCGCTGATTATCTAGACTAACTAAGGTGTTTGAACAACATTCGGGCATTGCCCAGCCAGCAGATAATGTCAGAGAGGGAGTTGGGGCTGCCTTTGCTCAGGGACTCTTACCAAAGGTCCAGCAGCAGTTAAGGACTATCTGCATTGGCTGGCAAACTAAACCCCTTTCTGAATTGGTGATAGTTGCCAACCATTGTACAGCTTGCATAGAGCGGAAGAAAGAAAGTACTGAAACAAAACTCTTGGCCTCGCAGTTAAAACTTATCAATATAGAGGCCATGGGGAAAAGAGGGGTGGGAGAGGACAAGGTCGAGGTCGGGGAAGAGGGAGAGGTCCCTCATATCCTACCCAGACAGGGAACACTGCATGCCACTTTTGTGGCCAGGAGGGACACTGGAGAAATGAATGCCCGAACTGACCACCTCAAAATCCTCCACCTCCTTCCCCAAACCCTAAAGCACCTGTTTTTGCCCCACAAAATACTTCTTACTAGGATAGCCTGAGGGAACGTAACTGCATCATGAATCTTTTAATCCCTATTAATCAAGAAGGCCCATATGTCAATTGTGAAATTGCAGGACAATCTGTAACCTGCCTTGAGGACACAGGAGCCAGCAAATCAGCTCTAAGGTCTGTTGAGTTTTCCTCTGTTCCCCTGACCTCCTTATCCATTAATGTTGTTGGCATTTCAAACCAACCTGTTCCACACCCTGTCACAAAATCCCTTTCTGTCTCCCTGGGGCCCCTTTCTGATAAACATGCCTTTTTACTCAGCCCCTCGTCTCCTGTCAATCTGCTGGGATGGGATCTTTTGTGTAAATTGGGCTGTACTACCTATTGTACACCAGATGGCGTATTCTTACGAGTTCCTGCTAGCTACTTTGCAGGTAGCAGAGCTGGCCAGACCACATATAGCTCTTAGCCCTGATCTCGTTAACTTGTCACAAGTACCCTCTCATCTCTGGTCTCAGCATGCAAATGAAGTTGGGCAGATTCAAATAGCCGAACCAGTTAAGATTCTTGTTGATCCTTCTAAACCACTTCCAAGGGTACCACAGTACCCGCTGCGTCCTGAAGCAGAGGAGGGAATAGGTCCAGTAATAGAGTCTTTGTTACAGCAGGGTATTATTGTTCCCACTACTAGTTCTTGTAATACACCTATTTTCCCTGTAAAGAAACCAGGAAAAAATACCTATCACTTTGTTCAAGATCTCCGTGCGGTTAATGCTGTTGTTTTGCCCTCTTTTCCGGTGGTCCCAAACCTGGCTACAATTCTTTCTTGTATTCCTTCTACAGCCACTCATTTTACTATTAAGTATCAGAGGGGTAGCTATGTAAGTCTGGATCTGTAAAAGCGGCAAAGAGGCCTGTGGCACCTTATAGACTAAAAGATGTAATACATCTGTTAGTCTATAAGGTGCCACAGGACTCTTTGCTTCATTTTACTGTTGTGGATCTTTGTTCGGCTTTTTTTTCCATTCCCATTCACCTTGACAGCCAATACTTGTTTGCCTTTAAATATAAATGGTGCCAGTACACCTGGACTCGCTTACCCCAGGGGTATACTGACTCTCCATCCTTGTTATCCCAGATCTTAAAGAAGGATCTGGATGATGTGTTTTTTCCAGGAAAGTCTGTACTTGTCCAATATGTGTATGATCTTTTGTTGGCATCCCCTTCTTTTAAATCCTGTAAAACTGACACCTTGGTTCTTTTGACTGCTCTTGCTGCCAAGGGTCACAAGGCATCTCAGGAAAAACGCCATTTGTGTCAGCCCAGAGTTCATTGGTCATAATATTGGTCATAATATTGGTCATAATATTGCACCTGGCACTCGCCATATACCAGATTCTCACATTTCAGCCATTCTAAATATGCATAGTCCTGTCACTATTTCTCAAATGCGAACTTTCCTTGGTATGATTGGTTACTACAGACAGTGGATTTTGGGTTATGCAACAATGATTAAGCCATTGCAGGACCTAAGTCAGGCACCCCTGAGCCACTTCCATGGTCCCCAGAGGCTGAACAAGCCTCTGTGGCCATTAAGCAGGCCTTCTCCAGTGCACCGACCTTCGGACTTCTTGATTATGCTAAACCATTTATTCTTTTCTGTCACGAGCGTAATGGGTTTGCCTTGGCTGTATTAACGCAAAAACGCAGAGATAAACACCGTCCCCTTGCTTATTACATCACAGCTCTGGACGCTGTGGATGCTGGTTTTCCTCCCTGTCTCCGAGCTGTAGCAGCAGCTGTCCTTTCTATGCAGTTATCCGAATCTATAGTCTTAGGCTCACCCTTGACTGTTTCTGTGCCTCAAGCAGTAGCAGCTCTCTATTTGAAATCTAAGACACAACATCTGTCTACTTCTCGCCTCACTAAATATGAGCTTGTGTTGCTGTCTACATCTCATATTACCTTGGCTCGCTGCCCCATTTTAAATCCTGCTTCTCTGTTGCCTGGGCCAAGAGATGGAGAACCACATGACTGTGTATCTGTAACTTCTGTACTTACCCGCCCGAGAGACGACCTTATGGATATGCCTTTGCAGAATCCTGATCTTATTTATTTTGTACATAGCTCTTGCTCAGGAGATTTTAGGGGTAAATTGGTCGCTGGTTATGCTGTATGTTCTTCACATTCTGTTATTGAAAGTGATTTCCTTCTTTCTGTGTTTTCAGCCCAGGTTGCTGAGCTTATTGCCTTGACCAGAGCCTGCACTTTAGCTCAGGATCAAGCAGTCACCATCTATACAGATTCTCGCTATGCCTTTGGAGTGGTACATGATTATGGTTTACTTTGGAAGTACAGGGGTCTTCTTACATCCACTGGTTCCCCTATTAAAAACATTCTGTATGTATCTGCTCTTTTGGATGCTGTCATAAATATAAAGGGAAAGGTAAACACCTTTAAAATCCCTCCTGGCCAGAGGAAAAATCCTCTCACCTGTAAAGGGTTAAGAAGCTAGGATAACCTCGCTGGCACCTGTCCAAAATGACCAATGAGGAGACAAGATACTTTCAAAGCTGGAGGGGTGGAGAAACAAAGGCTCTCTCTGTCTGTGTGATGCTTTTGCCGGGAACAGAAAAGGAATGGAGTCTTAGAACTTAGTAGGTAATCTAGCTAGATATGTGTTAGATTCTGTTTTGTTTAAATGGCTGATAAAATAAGCTGTGCTGAATGGAATGTAGATTCCTGTTTTTGTGTCTTTTTGTAACTTAAGGTTTTGACTAGAGGGATTTTCTATGTTTTGAATCTGATTACCCTGTAAGGTATTTACCATCCTGATTTTACAGAGGTGATTCTTTTACTTTTTTTCTTCAATTAAAATTCTTCTTTTAAGAACCTGATTGCTTTTTCATTGTTCTTAAGATCCAAGGGTTTGGGTCTGTGTTCACCTATGAAAATTGGTGAGGATTTTTATCAAGCCTTCCCCAGGAAAGGGGGTGTACGGCTTGGCGGGATTTTTGGGGGAAAGACGTTTCCAAGAGGGCTCTTTCCCTGTTATATATTTTCTAGATGCTTGGTGGTGGCAGCAATAAATTCCAAGGGCAAAAGGTAAAATAGTTTGTACCTTGGGGAAGTTTTAACCTAAGCTGGTAAGAATAAGCTTAGGGGGTCTTTCATGCAGGTCCCACATCTGTACCCTAGAGTTCAGAGTGGGGAAGGAACCTTGACAGATGCTCTTTTATTGCCTAAAGCTGTTGCTATTGTTAAATGCACAGCTCATCAGACCCCTCATGATGAAGTTACGCGTGGAAATGCTTTGGCTGATTCTACAGCCAAAACCGTGGCCCTTTCTTCCCCTCAGGTTGACTTTTTTTTGTGCCTTGATTGAGCAGCCGCTAGCTTCCCTGGAGGATCTTGCTAAGATCCAGGAGGGGGCGCCAGAGGCTGAGAAATGTTCTTGGAGTGCTGCTGGGTGTACTTTACACCCTGATCACCTTTGGCATTCCCAGGATGGCCACTTGGTTGCACCTCAGGTGCTCTTGCCCTATTTTGCTCGCATGTACCATGGAGCGGCGCACGTGGGCAAAGGGGAGATGGTTGCTGCAGTCAAACGGGACTGGCACACACTGGGATTTGCTTCTGTAGCTCACCATTACTGTCAGCCATGTATGATCTGCCAGCAACATAATGTTGGCAAAGCTATTAAAGTTAAGCCGGCAGCCCATCCCCCTCCCTGGGGACCTTTTATGAATATTCAAATTGATTTTATTCAACTGTCTAAATGTTGTAGTTTTAGTTGATGTCTTTTCAAGCTGGGTTGAGGCCTTTCCTTGCAGAAAGGATCCTGAGAAACCCTGCCACTCGCTGGAACCAGGAGATTGGGTCCACAGAAATGTCCGTCAGCAAAAGACCACCCTGGCGCCACGCTGGAAAGGCCCTTACCAAGTCCTGCTGACTATCAACACCGCTGTGAAGTGCCAAGGATTGACTGCCTGGACCCAGGCTTCTCACACTGCAAAAAGGCCCCTCCACCTCGAGATGACTCTCTGGCTGATGATCAGCCTATTTCTCCTCCTGGTGCTGCTGTTTCTTTTGGACCGCAGGGAAAAAAGACAAGGTGAGGTGCTAGTAACCTCTCCCTTGTCCATGGACAGAACTACCATGCATCGAGATTTTGCTAGAAGAACTAAAGCATTACATGGTGATGTGCTAGTAACCTCTCCCCTGCCTCAGGCTGAAACACAACTGTTCCAAGGGAGAAGGAACTTTCGCTCCACTGAACCTGCCCAGGCCCAGGAATTCCTGACCACAAGGGACATTAAGAACTGGCACTGGAGTATTGTATACTGGCAGGGAGGAAATTGTGGCGACCAGTCTTGGGAATGTGGTATCCATTGGATTTTGGAGTTTTGTCCAAGTACTGCGCGCTGTGCTTTTGGACAGGTACCTTCAACATGTAAGCACTCCCCAATTGGATTTCAGATGATGAATACCAAAGGTGTCTTGCTGCCACAAACGCTACCCCTAACATCTCCCCCACCACCACTACCACCCCTGTAATTTATCCAAATACAGATAATACCATATATTCTGATGAAATACAATGGCCAAGACCTTCACATCTTAGTGATTTACTGAAATTCTGCTCGGAAAATGTATTCTTTGAGATTCAGAATAAGTCATATGAGCGAACAACTGAATGGAAAACAAATGGGTTGGTGGAAATAGAAATATATGACATCACTACAAATTAGCCCCAAGAATCTGAAATTGAGATTAACGGGTTCTACTGGGAGGTAGATATGATGGCCGTTCCCGGAATTTGTAGTATGTTAGATGAAAGCGGCCCTTATTGTTACTTGGTCACCCAATTAGTGAATAATCAAACATATACCAAAGAGTCTGTTCAGCCACTGGTAATTTTACCTGTACTGGAATAATCCCAGTAACCCATAATTTAACCTGCACTATATTGCAATATACCCCTTCATACGCTATTAGTGCTAATGCCTCCCGGAAGTGTTTGAAACTGTTTAGCCAACAAATGTGGTATGATACGTCCCCTAAGAGAGATGTGCTAGGATATTGATGGACTGTGATTAATGCTGCACGAGGGACTATAACATTCACACTGCCCTTATCCAGTTTTCAGGTCACCTTTACATATCCTAATTGCTCAAAAGGAGCTTCCATCAGGTTAGCACAGCAAAGGGCCTGGGTTTCTTCTAGAAAGAAAAGGGACTTGACTGATCACCTATGGGATGGTGCCAATAGCACAGCTGCAATTTGGAATATTTATAAAGGCCAACAACATGAAGAGAAATTGGGACAGTTGGAGAAGGCCATGGGTCTTATTACTGGAGCACAGCTAACCCAGGTACAGGGTGGAGTTGGTGAATTGCGTGTTATCGCCACCCTTAGTTCAATGACCCAGAAGCTTCTGACGATGATGGTGCTAAATATCACTGAGGCTGGGAAGGCATTGCAGTGGGACCTGGCTTGTTCAGAAATTCAGGATTTCCTGGATGACCAGCTCATGGCCATTCAGAGTGATCTGGAACATCTGGCTTGGCCCACTGCCCTTACAGACACTTCAGGAGTATCATCTGATCTGTGGCCATGGAGACATACTTGGAGATTTTCTGGGTGGAAGTGCACGCGTTCGCAGTGCTCCTTCCAAGCATACAGACCGATTGGAGGGATGTGGGCTCCCACATACCGAATCCTACTGGGTCCGTGGGGAGGATGCATGTGGGATTGGAAAATTCACCGAGACATTTGGGAAATTAAACTACCTGGTATGCCTAACCGATTTATAGTCAGCGCTCCTGGAATAACCCCTGACATTTGGATAGGGAATCAATGGCCCTTAGAACCCCCTCAGCTTCAGTATGTATGGAAACTGAAGCCAGGGGAAGGTGTCACTGTTCATGAAAACATTTGTTGGGAGGGTATGGGACAAGGAACTACCTTGGCAGGTCATCTGTTTTTTTCAAGATAATAATAGCTGTGTGTGTGTTAAGGCCACCACTTTGCAAGTCAGACATTTTAATCTCACCACGGCTGCAGGAAATCATATTATTGACTGCGTTCTACAATCAGCCCTGAGATTCCAGATACCCTTTAATTGGGCTGCCTTAGTACCCGACCGATTCCAGAATTTGCTTTTACTCCTGCCAGAGGTCCAAAAAATCTCTGAATTACAAGGGAAAATTCATACGCTCCAAAATACATATCAAATAGAGAAGTATGCCTTCCATACAGCCTGTAGAGTATCTACTTTACATACTACTTATGATGTATTGTGACCTGTGACTAAGGCCATACAACAACCCCATCATAATTGCAATGGGAGTGTTAATGCTTTTATTGCTTTTGTTTGTTTTAGGATTATGTTATTGTTGTTATAAAGGACGTAATAATAATACCTTCCATGTTCATACTAACCATGAATTGCCGTTGCATCCACCCAAAGCCCATGAGGCTGAACCATTTGATCTGGAATCAGAAATGCAAGGTTTGATGAAAATGGAAGTTTAAGATTGTTTGTTGTGCTGGACGCACAAAAGGGGTGTGTGTGGAAGTGTAGTAGTCATTTTGTGTTAGGCAAGAGCTTTACAGAAGATAGGCTACCTTATTGTTAATAGCACAAGATTTGTAGAAGTGGGGCTTGTGCTAAGCAGCTGGGAAACTTGTCTGAGACACTGTTTTTTGACCTTGTTTTGATAACTTTGGAATGTAGACTGTACCAGAATTTGTTGAGAAAAATAAGATAGCAGGTAGGAATATGTATAAACAAACTGCAGCTGTGATCATTATTGTCTGTAGCAAAAAGGTATAAAGGCTTGTCTCAACTGTTTATCTATGGAGCCCTACCTGGAGTGAGGGAGATTCCCTGCCCGGGTGTGTAGTTCCCCTCTTGCAATTGCTTGAGAATAAACTGTCTCTGATTGTGGGGAGGGTGGTCGCTTTGGATGAGCTATTGCCAGCAGCATAGTGAGTTTGTGTGTGTGGTTTTTGGAGGGGGGTTAGGGGGTGAGAGAACCTGGATTTGTGCTGGAAATGGCCCAACTTGATGATCACTTTAGATAAGCTATTACCAGCAGGACAGTGGGGTGGGAGGAGGTATGGTTTCATGATCTCTGTGTGTATATAAAGTCTGCTGCAGTTTCCACAGTATGCATCCGATGAAGTGAGCTGTGGCTCACGAAAGCTCATGCTCAAATAAATTGGTTAGTCTCTAAGGTGCCACAAGTACTCCTTTTCTTTTTGCGAATACAGACTAACACGGCTGTTCCTCTGAAACCTGTCTCTGATTTGTTACAACCAACCTAAGAGAGAAGACTCTGTTTTCTTCTACATTACCATACAACACTTCTTATGCAAACCTACTTTGTTCCTAAGGTAAGAGCATTACAGAGAAAACATATTAAAAACAATCCAAGAATCTATATACATGCTAATAAGCTTACTGGAATTCACCCCAACCCTAACATGGGATCTGGCAGGAGCAGTCCTTCAACATCCTACCCAAGAGGTTCCCTTGTGGTTTCAAGTTCATCACAGCTTCAGCTCAGAACCAGCACACAGTCATATGGGCCCCAGTAGGCCCAGTCCTTCCAACCCTTCCCTGGGGATTGGGGCCTTTCATTGAGTCTCTCAGTTTGCTGGATCAAGAATAAGTCCCTGAGCCTATTTAAAACCAGGCTATTTAACTAAAAATCGTTTCTTTGTCTGGTCATCCCTGGACAATCCAGTTTTAACTAGCATATGTGGATCTTGCCAAGGGGGTGGCTTCAAAGGTCTGATAATCAGAGGAATTATATTAGCATGCACTTCCTCCTAGAGGAGTTACAACTCCACAATAACATATTTGCATAACATAATAACATAATTGCATTTTTCATAGAATGGACCCCAAACGTATGAAACCCAACTCAGTACTGTTTAACTTAATTCAATCAATATTACATTAATTCAATAAGGTTTGTCCAGGATGTTTTAGGATATTGTCAGTCTGTCAATCCTCCCACTCTGCTGTTGTACAGAGCATTTAGCTTTGTACCCTCGACCCCAACATGGCAGCAGTGCTTCTTCTTTCAGGGAGCTCTGCGATAGGGGCCCTGCTGCTGTACAGGGTTGAGGAAGAAGACATTCCTGCATGCGCTAAGAAGCATGACGACTGTGGTACTCATAAGATATGCATATTGTACAAGCTATATCTGCAGATCTCAGAGGGGACAGGAACTGCAGTTAGCTGTGTTCTTTGTGTCCCCCTGCAATGGTACACCTGTGTTTAAAGTACAGTAAATATAGATCATGCATTGATGAGATTCACACGAGAAAATTGTGAGTCCTGCCCCCCCCCATGATCTTCAAAAGCAAGAAGAATTCTGGGTTTTCCCATTCCTAAAGAAAAACTCCAGAGCCAGACTGGATGGCTTAGTAGTTCAAAACTTGAGGTCTGAAACCACAGATTCAATGCAGCCTGTAGGATTTCTAAAACAGATAACTGAATAATAGTTTACTCTGTTTGTTTGGGTCTCTCACATGAGCATATAAAAACAATATCTAGTCTGCTGGTAAAGAATATTAAGGACCAAATCCAAGACAGAGCTAGTGTAAACTTAGCACAGCTGAGGAAAGTGAGGGAGAATGCTGGCAGCTCTACTTCGCCTTCCTACTACCTCCATCCTCGTTGGCCAGAAACCAGAAAAGGCTGTGTAGGAATATAGATCCACATCAGTCCTGTGTGAACTATTGTTTTAAATTGAGTTTGGATATTAGCATGAGCAATAGGCCCAAAGAATGTGACCAAAAAGAATGAAATCATGAGAAAGAAGAGTTATGTTAGTGTAGTGACCCTTGAAATACCAGCATTATCTTATTTAAGGCTTACAGTGAGGTATTCAAAATAAAGAAAATATGGTTAATTTGTTACCAGGTGCTGAGTTCAGCTCTAAAACTCCCTCATCTGGCTTTGGCTTAGGTCCCATAATCAGCAATGAGATCGCTTCTTTGTTTAGTGTATTTCTTTGTCTAGTGGGTTTCTTTGTCAGAGCTTTTGTTTATCCCTCTTGAGTCACACCAGGACTGAAAGGTATGTTGTAAATATTTTGGTCAATGCTTATAGCTGTCTTGTTCCTAGGACATAGAGTACAAGTGTATATACACTTATGTACTGGCATTTTGGATGTAACCAACACCAGGTGGCCTCTGGACTAATAAAGGAATGCTTGTGTGGAAACTGAGTCATGGTAAACCTTGATAAAATTATGAGAAAAATTATTTCCAACAGGCCCCCTGGGTTCCGTGATTCCAATGGACAGCTGTGCTGACTACACTCCACCTGTTCCTCTCGCTGCTGCACATCCCCTCTCCAGACGCACTGCCTTAGAGCTTGCTATATTGACTCTATGCTTCCTTCCCTTCTGTCAGGGGAATCCTGCTTCTATAGGGCAGCTGAAGCAGCATAAACCCACCAAAGCCAAGGCAGAAGATCTGGTTCTAAACATTTTTTTTCTTCTAAGATTAGGAATTTGCCACTGTGCCCCCCCACACAACCCCCCACACATACGGTTGTGTACCATACTGTGGGTCAGTTCTCTGCATGGCTTCCAGCCTCCCCGCAGAGGTGGCTGCCTTTCAAGGCTGTTGTGGGTATATCGTTGGTAAAATGTTTTGGGATCACAGTAACTATAGCACTGAAGAATACTATTCACTATTATTACAGTGTGATGCTGTTTTCAGGCACTTGGGGCTTATAACTATTTTGTAAGAGTTTTCCCAGTAGTGAAACTTTCTTTGGTTTTATTTCTTGTCAGAGATGCCCTGGAATACCTGACTGATTTACATATACTGTAGGATAATGAATGAAAATGAATGGCTTGCCAAGTTATAAATCCATCAAGAAGTTCTGATGATATAAAGTTCAAGAGTAAAGCTTGACCAATTCAAGAGCATGAGCTTGATTTAAAACTTGGCAATTGATTTATTAGAGCTTCACATAAAAGTTTTCATATGAAGAAAACCCAGTGTACCTTGGCTTTTTGCCTGTTCTGAAAAAAAAGAAAAGTAAAAGAAAAGAATACTTTTTCATTGAGAGCAGCTTTGTTCATTGGTGCCACAAATGGAAAGGAAAAATGTATTGGAAAGAAAGGGAGATTAAAGTTAAAGGGGAAATTCCATTTGCTGTGAGATGTGTTTGGAGCTCAAGCAGTAGTCAAGCAATCAGCAGTGCTCTCTCCCTGACAGCGGAGAGAGGATGGAGGAGGAAGAAGTGAGCTCAATGGCGGACAGTAAAATATCTTGATTACTGGGAGGTGCTGAGTACCCATAACACCTATTGAAGTCAGTGGGACATGCAGGGCTCAGTGCTTCTCAGGATCAGGCCCATAGAAAATAAATCGGTCAAATCCTTCACCAGATTGCGTGGGGAGGAAAAAGGGAGTATTGTGTTGATTGGAGACAAGGTAGGAACCCAGACTGATAGACAAGGATTTGTATGAAAATTATTCCCTTTTTCATTTATACTGGTTTAGAAAAACAAAACCCAGCATTTTCACTTTTATGTTGCAAGGAATGTCAGAAGAAAGGTGGTGGCCTATGACAGCAACATCAAACTGGGATAAATCAGCATAAGTGTATTGACTTTAATTGATCTCTGCTAATTTACAGCAGCTGGGGACCTGGCATGTAGAAAGTACTAGCACTGTATAAAAAACAAAAGGACCGGGAAAAGATTTTTTATTCTTGTACCCATACATCCAGGGCTTCTTCATTTAAGAGACTGTGATAACTCCAGACAAGGTGCATGCTGACAAGTAGCCCAGTTCTGTCTCCTAGCATGAAACAGCGGTAAAGAATCGGTCACTTTCCTCTAATGCTGAACAAGGTATTTTATTAGAAGGAAGGAAAGAGTATTATCCCCAGGGTTACTCTTTCTCTATGCTTCCCTGTAGAGTTTCTGCCTGGAGCCCCTACCTCACTCTTCCTGGCTTCCTGCTATAGATTTAACATTCCCACAGCACCCTCCCACACACTGATTGTTATTTTACTCATCCAAGGAAATTCTGTTTTCATCCATGCAGGAAAGTACAGGCTTTTGCAGAGTTCCTGGGCATGTGGGCAGTGTGCTTCCTATACCATCTCTTAAAATAATCCAGCAGCTGTGCATTTCATATACAGTAACAATGCACATTGTTGGCTCCAAATTAATAACTTACTATTCATTATTCTATTGAAAATCATTAATTTTATATAAAAACAATTAAAAATCAGTGATTTAATAGATCTTGCAAGGGTGTATTTTCACTCTGATGCTCCCATTAATGCTGGAAGTTGCAGTACATTGTATTCATTGCGGGGGAGGGGTGTTAATCAATCCATTAGCCTGTATATGTGATTTCACTAGGGAAAGATGAGAACTATAAGTGCTGATGAAGCAAATGGGGAGATTATTGAGCTGAGGAACATAATTATTACAGTTGTAATAGCTCTTTATGTTACCTTTTTAATGCATCTGAATATTCCCCATGCATTATAATGATATGGTTAGGGACTATTTAGAAAAGCTGGAAGTGCACAAGTCCATGGGGCCGGATGCGTTGCATCCGAGAGTGCTAAAGGAGTTGGCGGATGTGATTGCAGAGCCATTGGCCATTATCTTTGAAAACTCATGGTGATCGGGGGAAGTCCTGGACGACTGGAAAAAGGCTAATGTAGTGCCTATCTTTAAAAAAGGGAAGAAGGAGGATCCTGGGAACTACAGGCTAGTCAGCCTCACCTCAGTCCCCGGAAAAATCGTGGAGCAGGTCCTCAAGGAATCAATCCTGAACCACTTACACGAGAGGAAAGTGATCAGGAACAGTCAGCATGGATTCACCAAGGGAAGGTCATGCCTGACTAATCTAATCGCTTTCTATGATGAGATTACTGGTTCTGTGGATGAAGGGAATGCAGTGGATGTATTGTTTCTTGACTTTAGCAAAGCTTTTGACACGGTCTCCCACAGTATACTTGTCAGCAAGTTAAAGAAGTATGGGCTGGATGAATGCACTATAAGGTGGGTAGAAAGTTGGCTAGATTGTCGGGCTCAACGGGTAGTTATCAATGGCTCCATGTCTAGATGGCAGCCAGTATCAAGTGGAGTGCCCCAAGGGTCGGTCCTGGGGCCGATTTTGTTCAATATCTTCATTAATGATCTGGAGGATGGTGTGGATTGCACTCTCAGCAAATTTGCGGATGATACTAAACTAGGAGGAGTGGTAGATACGGTGGCAGGTAGGGATAGGATACAGAGGGACCTAGACAAATTGGAGGATTGGGCCAAAAGAAATCTGATGAGGTTCAACAAGGATAAGTGCAGAGTCCTGCACTTAGGACGGAAGAATCCAATGCACCGCTACAGATTAGGGACCGAATGGCTAGGTAGCAGTTCGGCAGAGAAGGACCTAGGGATTACAGTGTACGAGAAGCTGGATATGAGTCAACAGTGTGCCCTTGTTGCCAAGAAGGCCAATGGCATTTTGGGATGTATAAGTAGGGGCATAGCGAGCAGATCGAGGTACGTGATCGTTCCACTCTATCCGACATTGGTGAGGCCTCATCTGGAGTACTGTGTCCAGTTTTGGGCCCCACACTACAAGAAGGATGTGGAAAAATTGGAGAGAGTCCAGCGAAGGGCAACAAAAATGATTAGGGGTCTGGAACACATGACTTATGAGGAGAGGCTGAGGGAACTGGGATTGTTTAGTCTGCAGAAGAGAAGAATGAGGGGGGATTTGATAGCTGCTTTCAACTACCTGAGAGGTGGTTCCAAAGGGGATGGTTCTAGACTATTCTCAGTGGTAGAAGATGACAGAACAAGGAGTAATGGTCTCAAGTTGCAGTGGGGGAGGTTTAGGTTGGATATTATGAAAAACTTTTCACTAGGAGGGTGGTGAAACACTGGAATGCGTTACCTAGGGACGTGGTAGAATCTCCTTCCTTAGAAGTTTTTAAGGTCAGGCTTGACAAAGCCCTGGCTGGGATGATTTAATTGGGGATTGGTCCTGCTTTGAGCAGGGGGTTGGACTAGATGACCTTCAGGGGTCCCTTCCAACCCTGATATTCTATGATTCTATGATTCTATGATATATTACATTTAAATAGCACTTTTCAGTGGGAAAGGATTATCAAAGTGTTTTTGCAGCTTGTTATACAGTTGACTACTGGTTTGCTCAAGGTACTTCAACCACCACTGAAAAGCAACTGATTCTGGGGAGAGACAAGATAATTCATTAAAACAATGCTCAGCAACTCTACTTCCTGTTCTAAACAGCGGTATAAAGGATCATTTGAAACTGCTAGGTAATACAGGAAGGCAGATGTGACTTGATTTGAAACATATGGGCTTAATTTGCTCAAAATTATATAGTTCAGCTATTCCTTTGGAATTTATATGCAGAGGATAAATGATGTTCTTCAAGAAAGAGTTTTACAAAAGATGCTCAAGAAGATCATTACAAAATTAATAGGAATTGACTGCAGATTACTTTCACTTTTTTAAAAAAAATGTTAAAAGCAAAGAACCAGGGCCTGTATTCTCAAAGGTACCTGAAGCTTTAACACTCTCATGCCACCTGATCTTTCTGTCACTGCAATGTGTAAATGCACCTTGCCTTGATTAATATTCTACTAATCCATGACAAAGTACCCATATCACTCACAAGCTTACATTCTCCGCAAGTTCCTGAGATATGCCTCATTAACTGGATTACTTGTTTGATCTGAACACTGTCATACAGTTCTGTTGACAGCTAGGATGGCTTGCTTTGGATTGCACTGTAAATGGTCTTTATTAATGTCAGCTCCCTGATGTAATGTCTTTCCAGAACTCTCTCCAGTCTATGGAACGTGGCCCAAGGTCAAACAGTTTGTGAATAATTGTGAATCTAAATGTTGGTTTCTTGTCTGAGTTATTATAATATTATTTTAGGTAACCTTTGATCTGCCTTCAAGGTAAAATAAATATGAAAAAGTATGTGTTGAATGGCTCTTTTTCTTCACAGAGGCAAAAATATGTTCATCTGTACTAACTTTTTTTTTCTTATAACTTCTAAGAGAATTTAATGCTTGTCAAAGATGGGCTTCTGTCATCCCTCAGATTAAAATCCTCAATTATCTACTGATCAGGTAGAACATGGTCAATGGCAGCCCAATTTTCCTCTCAAAAAGAGCAACTCATCCAATTGGAGACATCCATCCTGTTCCCTGAGGCACTCCTTTCTACCTTCCCATACTCTGTCTGAGAACTCAATCAATTTGCATGACAGTGAATAGGAGGCTTTCTAATAACTCTAGTGGGAGTTGGATCAAAACCCAAGTAGATGTCAGATGTCAGATGTCGTTTTCGGATTCTCTGTTCCTGGATAATTTTGACCCCTCTGCTGAACCTACTTTGACTTGAAATTACTTAATGAGATATAGTCCTGAATAAAAGTGTTGAATGGGAAATCTGATTCTAAACCAGAATCAGACTCAAATTTACATCCTTTCTCTACCATGGGCAAAACCAAAACTTCCTATCCAAATAATTAACTACTGGAACAATGTATCAAAGGTTGTGGCGGATTCTCCATTGCTGCCAATTTTTCAATCAAGATTGTATTTTTTAAGATATGCTCCCGTTCAAAAAGGAATTATTTTATGTCCTGTGTTATACAGGAGTTCAGACTAGATGATCACAACGGTCACTTTCAGCCTTGGAATCTCTGAATCTCTGAACAACCCCTGCACTTTGTGATTTCAATCTGGATCCAGATCTGAATTTTGAAATTCAAGCCCATGTCTAAGTGTAACTTTAAAAAAATCAGTTGGTGTTTATTTTTTATAATATTTTTTACTTCAGTGGGCTTATGGGCCCTGAAAACCTATTTGAAATTTTGCACCCTTGTGAAATAAATAAGAATGATTATCCCCGTATTTTATAGAGAAAAAAAAACAGGGTTATGGAGAGAACTAGGATTCAGATGTAGAAGTTCTGGCTTTCAATCCCATAGTTAGTGATTAAAATCCAAGTCTCAATAGTTTTGATTGGGTTTATTTATAGTATATCCTCAGGGCATGGAGCAATAAAGAAACTACTGGTTCTTTTATCTTGTTTCACTTTTATTAAGCTGACAACTTTTATTGAATAGATGGAAAAACAGTAAGAGCCCAATTCTGTGCTGATTTACACCCCGTGCAATTGAAGTTAACAAAGTGCATGTAGTATAGATCAGCACAGAATGTGGTCCCAAGATCTCACTGACACAATACATAAATATGCCCAAAAGCCTAGCAATACATCTGCCTTGTCAATCATGAAGCAGAGTCAATTTATTTGGATCAAAGTTGCAGCCATATGATGGACACTCTTACTAAACCTTATTACCTCTACAAAGGGTCATTTTTGGGTCATAAAGCTACAGAGTAATGGTTAACACCTTGCATCTAAACATAAGCCTGTTCTGTAACAAAGTGAATCCAACTCATGGAAGGCTGCTTAACAATAGAGATAAGCCCATTGCAGTCTGTTAGATAATACATACAGTAATAAAGCCTACCACTTTTATACAGCATAGATCTCAAAGCTTTTTAAAAAGTTGGACAAGTATAATCCCCATTTTTACATTCTGAAGCAAAGGCAAAGTGAGTGACCCAAGGGGGACATAGTCAGCCTGTATCACTCAGGACTAGACCCAATGGGTGAAATCCCGGTTCCACTGAGTCAGTGGTAAAACTCCTCCTGACTTCACTGGGGTTAGGATTTTACCCATTGTCTCCCAACTGCAAGTTTTTTGCTCTAACCCCTGTACCGTTCTGCTTCTCAAGGTTCACCCTAATGGAACAATAAGGTGAAGATGGCTGAAATGCATATGTGCATAGATAGATGGTAGGCTACCACTTTGAATCTGGTCCTATGATAGCATTACTAACAGCAAAATAAGGTATTACTTTTATTAGCTAGCTGGCCACTAAAAAGATTCCTCTTTTCTACTTCATAGCATTATGTAGGGTACTACACCTTGTAATAGATATAGAAGATGTGCTCCAGCAGAGAGAAAATTGTTTTAGTCAGCAGGCTCTGACCTATAGTGATCAGATCTGAATTGCATTTGACTTGCCTTCAGTGCCCCAGCTACGTTATCAATGCCAGAAGTAGTCTAGGAAATAGAGCTGGTAGCTAAGGGCTGTTTTAGCACTATAAAAAGATTGCTAAGCAAGCCCACTGGATATTACTGTAATCGACACACTATGAATCAAGAGTCTGAGCAGGTTTCTATGCCCAGAAAAATTGAATCCAGTACTGAGAAAAATATCTGTTACAATTCCGCAAAAAAGGACAGATAAGTATAAAACTTTCCAAATTCGATTTAATACTTAATTGTGCTCTTGTAACACTGACACTGCTGATTAGATATTATATCACATATTCATATACAAATTTAATTGGAGGAGAGATTACATTTACAGAAAATAGATTGACTCTTTTTAAAGTAGAGAATAAAATTTGTAATTCCCTGTGAAACTACCAAAATACCTTTCATAATAAGTGTTCTATAAATAAACATTTATTATCAGAATATGTACAGGGTAATTACTGTGTACTATGCTAAATAACCATGGGTTAAGATAACTGTATTCATTTTTCAGAGAAACATTTGTCAGATTATATGTTAGGTATTTTCCACTTTTTGAGGAAATGTACAGGGAGAATAAATGAGTGTAGAATATTGTAGCTAAATAGTCATCTATACTCTACTGTACTATGGCCCTGATTCAAAGCCCATTAAACTAAATGCAAAGATTCCCATTGGTTTCAATGGGCTATGGATTGGGCTCTATAGATATGTCATAAATCAGATGACATGGAAAGTGTCTTTTGCCATATCCAAGATTGATGGAACTTTAGTTTGAAAATGAATGAAAGGAACCTTATTTTAAAAGATGACTGTAAATAAAGTGGATAATTTACTAGGACAGTTTGGTCCTGATACAATGACCTAATCTGACACAATGTGATTCAGTTTGTCTCATAAACAAATGAAGAGAGAATCATGCATGATATTTTCATGCACAATGTTATTTTCTCTTTGGACTAAATATTAAGAGCCAAATCCTTGGCTTCTGCTCATTGTCCAAATAAACAGGGTTTGCACAGGGGTACAGCTGCATCAGAATACCTACCTCTGTCCTTTCTGCCCTCCCTGCCCTACCAGGTCTGCTGGCCAGCTGTGGAACTGCTCAGTTCCATGATTGCCATTATAACTTTTGCTCTGTCACCACTATGGTCTGTTGCTGGAGGAACATGAATTGGCTGGTGGATCTGTTTAGTTGCATATACAGCAATTCAGTCCCTGTCCCTTATTAGCACCCATTGAAAGCCCCCCATTGTATTGCTGGAGAGAGTCATCCTGGAGTACTACTTTGTGATGTTCAGAGGAACAAAGTTCCACTTTGCAGCTTCTCTGTAACTTGTCCCCTCTCAAGGCTATTCAGGGGAGTTCACGACCATTTGTACACATGTGCGGGAAAGGCTAGGATTTAGCTTTGATTTTGGAATAAACAGTTACAACAAAGGAGTTCCAAATAATGATAACGCCTTTTATGATGAGATTACTGGTTCTGTGGATGAAGGGAAAGCAGTGGATGTATTGTTTCTTGACTTTAGCAAAGCTTTTGACACGGTCTCCCACAGTATTCTTGTCAGCAAGTTAAGGAAGTATGGGCTGGATGAATGCACTATAAGGTGGGTAGAAAGCTGGCTAGATTGTCGGGCTCAACGGGTAGTGATCAATGGCTCCATGTCTAGTTGGCAGCCAGTGTCAAGTGGAGTGCCCCAGGGGTCGGTCCTGGGGCCGATTTTGTTCAATATCTTCATTAATGATCTGGAGGATGGTGTAGATTGCACTCTCAGCAAATTTGAGGATGATACTAAACTGGGAGGAGTGGTAGATACGCTGGAGGGGAGGGATAGGATACAGAAGGACCTAGACAAATTGGAGGATTGGGCCAAAAGAAATCTGATGAGGTTCAATAAGGATAAGCGCAGGGTCCTGCACTTAGGACGGAAGAATCCAATGCACCGCTACAGACTTGGGGCCGAATGGCTAGGCAGCAGTTCTGCGGAAAAGGACCTAGGGGTGACAGTGGATGAGAAGCTGGATATGAGTCAGCAGTGTGCCCTTGTTGCCAAGAAGGCCAATGGCATTTTGGGATGTATAAGGAGGGGCATAGCCAGCAGATCGAGGGACGTGATCGTTCCCCTCTATTCGACATTGGTGAGGCCTCATCTGGAGTACTGTGTCCAGTTTTGGGCCCCACACTACAAGAAGGATGTGGATAAATTGGAGAGAGTCCAGCGAAGGGCAACAAAAATGATTAGGGGTCTGGAACACATGACTTATGAGGAGAGGCTGAGGGAGCTGGGATTGTTTAGTCTGCAGAAGAGAATAATGAGGGGGGATTTGATAGCTGCTTTCAACTACCTGAAAGGGGGTTCCAAAGAGGATGGCTCTAGACTGTTCTCAATGGTAACAGATGACAGAACGAGGAGTAATGGTCTCAAGTTGCAGTGGGGGAGGTTTAGACTGGATATTAGGAAAAACTTTTTCACTATGAGGGTGGTGAAACACTGGAATGCGTTACCTAGGGAGGTGGTAGAATCTCCTTCCTTAGAGGTTTTTAAGGTCAGGCTTGACAAAGCCCTGGCTGGGATGATTTAACTGGGAATTGGTCCTGCTTCGAGCAGGGGGTTGGACTAGATGACCTTCTGGGGTCCCTTCCAACCCTGATATTCTATGATTCTATGATTTATAACAGTGAGCTTTCATAAGAATGCTATTTTTCTTGAGTGGGGTGACCTTTATTTTTCTGAATTAAAAGTTAATTGAGTAACTCCACTGAAAACAAAAGATAGGTAGCCTAGTGACTAAAAAACAAGAAACAACCTAAATCTCCACCCAAAACTCATCCTGAATCCGAACCAAACCATAGTTTCCTGCTTGGAAACATGGAGCAGAAGTGTAAAAAACAAAATACCCCATAAAACTACTGGTAACCTAAGGGCTATGTTACCTATGAATATACAAAGGGCCCTGTCCATCCCAGGGGTCCATATTTACCCACCTGAAACACCAGCCATAGGGCCAGTTACAGGCAGACCTGAATGGAGCAGTGAATATCTTAGTTAGCATAGGCCCTATAAAGTTTAAGGCCTTAGACTGCATACTGTAAGCTTTTAGGGGCTGGACTGTCTTTTTTGTTGTATGTGTCTGTCAGGTGCCCAGCAGAATGGATCTTTGATCTCTCTTAGTGCTGCACCAGCGCAAATATTTAATAATAAGATATTTCTGTGCTGGAATCTGGATATACCAGAAATCTAGGAAGAATCTGCTCTTCTGAGGTTTTGCAGTCCAATTAATTATCTCAAGTTATTTAAACAGATGAGAAAAAATATCCAAATTTTGGGGACTTATCTAAACTGAACCAAGCCTCTGAACCTTTGAAACTTTCCCTTCTCTACTGAAAATCCTCAGACACCAGACTGTAGGGGCTACTGCTACTACAACAAAAACGATCAAAATAACTTTAAGTAGCATTTTCTCCTAGTTGAAGAAAACCATCTATAAATACTCTAGAATGCCTTTTAGATTTATTTATATACGCTCAGAATGAAATATACCGCTGAAGATTAAAAAACATTCACTTTCCTGGATATAAGCTTGTTGAGATGGCTAAAATGTAATTCTAGACCCCTGTGAATAATTTAATAACCTGAATACTAAAAAATAGGTTTATTTTCTGCTTCTTTCTTAAGTTTCTTCTTTTACTTTTCTGCTTTCCTATTACTGGCTTTTTATCGTTAAAATATAAATAATAAAATAGTTTCTATATTTCACCCTGAAAAGGTCCATTATTTTTTTTAAAAATGAATTATTACCACAGTCTTGTGGGGTTTGTCTTCCAGTTAATATTACCCTCCCCATTTAATTAAATAGGTCCACATTCTGCAGTCCTTCCTCAAGTGAAATTTCCATTGTTGGGCCTATAATATTTTACTATGTCATTTTCTTGATATAACATTATTACCTCCCAGAAATATGTGATTTTCCCCTGCCTTTTACCCACTTCTTCAGTAGAGTGCTTAAAGTGTTTTAGATGCATTTTATCCTGGTTTTTTCCCCATGAAAAATTTTGAAAATAGAGAAAAGTTTTTGTTTCAAAGTTTTCAAAATGGAAATATTTTTTGTTTTAGATAATTGTACTGATTGCCAAAAACTGAAAATTTTCAGTTTCTTAAAATAAAAAACTTTCCAACCCGGAGAGAGAAATAGCTGGAGTGAGTGCATCTTTATGTCCATGCTCATGTAGTCAAGGAGTTCAGAACACACCACATAACATGTTATAACCTGTTCTCAATCAAAACTGAAAATAAGTCTGAGAACAAGCAAACAAAAAAGTTACAATTTTATTCAGGAAAAATAAAGTAGCAAACATTTCTTCAGAACCAAGAAGCTTTCTCAAAAACATTTTTGGAATATGTGCTATTTTTCAATGAAAAAAAAAATCATTCAAAATTTTGTGACCAGGTCTACTATTTCTTAATTCAATAAGAAGCTCATACAAAAAAAAAAAATATTTGCCTCTTTCCCTTGCTGTTAAACATTTGTCTTCATATATAAATGTATTCATGTCCCTCCCCTCCACACATACCCCCATAATCATTCTTTACGGAAACTAAGGGGAATATCTTTACCATTGCCAAAACCTCCCTAAACAATATTAATGTTAATCCTGAGCTTCAGAACAATCCTGCACAGAGGGTCATCTTTTGCCCGTCTGTCGAGCAAATGCATAAGGGCAATGAGAGTTTCAACGGTTTCCACCCAATTCGCCGACTCCGTGGGTGCTCTGGGGCTGACGCACCATTGGGGAAAAATTGGTGGGTACAGGCAACTCCCCTCCCCACTGCGCCCAGGTCGCCTCTGCTCCGCCTCCTCCCTGAGCGGGCGGCGTGCCTGCTTTTTCCCCCTAGCTCCCAGCGCTTGCGCCGCGAAACAGCTGTTTTGCGTGGCAAGCACTGGGAGGGAAGGGGCAGGAGGGGGAACGCAGTGCACTTGGGGATTTGGGGAAGGGGTCCAATAGGGGCAGGGAGGGGGCGGAGTTGGGGAGAGGACTTTGAGGAAGGGGTTGGGATGGGGGTGGGGCAGAGGCGGGGAAAGGGTGGAGTCGGGCGGGGGGCGGTCTCCACCATCTATGCTGCTTCTTGGAACACAGGAACTACTGTTTCCTGATGCTGCTACGGATACTTGTTAGGGGGCTTATTCCTTCACCCACTTACTTCCCTGGTCCTTCTCGCATGAACAGAGAGCAACAATACCCGAAGTCCAAAGGTGCAAACAATTCGATGTTTATTGGGGTGAACTTCCAGCAAGCATGATTCCAGTTTCCTTCCTTAGTATCCTCCTTCCCAGCTCTGACACCACAGAGCCTTACACCTGTGTCCCTGTTCCCATTCCTGCCCTTAGCCAAACATGATTCCAACTTCCTTACTCCCATTCCCTGTTCCCATTTCCCCCTTTAGCAAAACATGATTCCAACTTCCTTACTCCCATTCCCTGTTCCCATTTCCCCCTTTAGCAAAACATGATTCCAATTTTCTTACCCCCATTCCCTGTTCCCATCTCACACACCCACATGCCCACCCCCACCCACACCCCGTCACTTCCTCATTGACTACAGATTATATAGTAAAATTTGAGTTCTGCTTAGCTATACCTTAACCAATCATTTTCCTGAAATTTAACTAACCAATCCTAACATATTGTAACATGATTATGTAACCAATTATATCCCACCACCTCAATTAGTTTACACCCAGCAAAATTAATTATACAGCAGACAGGAACAATCACAGAACCAGACAGAGATTATACAGACAAACAACAGCAAAGTGGGAACTATAATGACAAAACAATACAGAAGTGAGGATTTCACATCCCAGCTATTGATAAGTGAGTTCTTGCCAGACAGGATGCTATCAAACTAAGTTTCCTTTTACATTTTCTAGGCACTTCCCTTCCTCTGGAGGTGATAGGAATACAATCCTGTCCTGATAATGCCTAACAGCCCAATAGCACCTTATTTCAATGTGACTAGTTTGGAATGTGAGGATGTGACCGTTCGCTTCCCAGCTTATGGCTGCCTCTGCTGCTTAGTCAAACGCCTGAGCCTAAGCACAGGGCCACAAACTGTCACAGTAAGAGAAGGCCCTTACACTGGTAGACAGTGGTTTTGATTCTTTCTTTCTTTTATACCTCTATCACTAGCCAAGTGATAAGAATACACCTAAATTCTTAGAGTATAGGCCTTTACAGACAGGCCTGAATATCTATATCCTAACAATACTTGCCACCCCAAAGATAGCAAGGGAGAGACGAGACCTTAGACTGAATTTTCTGTATCAGCTCCCTGAGGCTAGACAGGAGACCAAGTGCATCTGCATGGTCCTAACCCAGTCCACCCGATCCTGTCCCCAGGTAGTACAGTCGCCACAGTCTCTCTGTGGCTGATGGCAGTAAGCTGCGAAGTGTGAAGGAGGACGCTTATCTCCAAACTTCCATGTGGGAAAAGGGAAAGCCATGCATGGAGGGTTAGACAAAATGGGGGAGGAATCATCAGACCACAGGCTAGTCATTGCACTGCAACTATTTCCCAGCGTCAGAGAATTTGCCAAGACCAACTATCATACATGCCAATTAGGCTCTTACAAATGATGAGGAGGTTTTCACTGGTCTCACCCAGCAATTCCCTCAGGTGTCTTAAGAAACGGTAGAGCTCTTCATTAGCTAACTGAGGAAAGAACCATAAGGAGTGTATAGCCCATGTTACTGGACTCTTGCTATTAGTTCTAGTCCACCTGCCAGCTGGAGGAAAAAAGAAAATTGGTGGGTTAGGAAAATTGGATGAACTAAAGAAGGAACAACACCCCAAGGAGTTTCAAATTAGGAGAGGTTGAAGTCCCTCTCTGAGCAAAACAAGGGTGATCAATAGACAAGAGAGTCTCCATCCACTCTACGCTGGCACAGAAACAAACCCTTGAGTTATCTTTTTCCCTACTAGACATTACACAGAGAAGTTATTACAGTCCTGGAGCTCTTGTAATTCTTGCTAGCTGATTTTGCTGAGTCCTCTGAGTAGCTAATCACTGCTGAGTGTCTATTATTAGGCTATTATTATCTGCCTGTCTCACCTGCCTCACCTGCCTCCAAACCAACATCCTTACACTTCTAGTCTTGTGGAGCTGCAGGAACATGCAGGATTGGTCTGTAACAATTAGTATAGGTTTCTTTCTCTCTCCTTTTTTAGAGTACAAGATTTTTGTTTGCAGTAATTCTTTGGTTTATTAATTTTTTACTACCAACTCACTTTTTCACCAGGCATTTTATCCTGTAAAAAAAGCATTCTAAACAGAAGCTAGAACAAATGAAATCAGTGGAGCAGAGATTATAAAGAATCTAGGGATATCTAATCAGTCCATTCATCACTGTCCCATAAATCTCCCAAAGCAGCTTCAAAAATCCCAGCATACATGTATTCCCTTGGGAACTCTTTTTCATTGTTTTCTGCCAACGAATCAGCAAAATAATCTATTCATGACATTATGTTCATTTTGGATTAAGCTGAAAAATGAGGACACGCAGAAAGTGACTCCTGCAAGAATTGCCTAGTAGTTTCTTGTTACCCGAGGAAGTGATTTTTGAATTAAAGCGTCCTACTTTATCTTCTTTATGGAAAAAAAATGTGTTTATAAATTATACCGCCACAGGTTTGTATTTTCTTTCCATTTAAGTTTGAAATATAAATGTCCACAAAATGCAGCAAAAAAAAATCCAAACATTCTTTTATTCATTTTTGCCACTTGTCCAAGATATCTCTTTTGTGTCCATAAGAGAAACTGACTTTTGAAATTAAAAGCTGACTTTTACTATATATTTTTAATTAAGGTACAGTACGTATAACTAAGTAATGAAGAGACTCCACACTTCTTAAAGGATTTAGTTCAGCCCATTGAAAAGAGAGAAGGCCTGCAATGGACTATTTTACATCCCAAATGTCCCAAGAGTTTAATTATTATTAGTTATTATTTGCATTACCATAGCAACTAGTCGTCCCAATCATCCCATTGTGCTAGGTGCTATACAGACACAGAACAAAATGATGGTCCCTTCTCCAAAGAGCTGTTCAGGTCTTTAATTTTTCTTCTACTCTATACTGGTAGGGTAGGGTAAATTAATCAATCAATTAAAAAAAAACCATTTCCAGCAGGGCCAGCTCCAGGCACCAGCGTTCCAAGCAGGTGCTTGGGGCGGCAGTTAGAAAGGGGCAGCAGTGTTTCCACAGCGGTGGCAATTTGGCAGCAGCTCCTCTGTCCCGGCAGTGGTGGCGCCTATTCGGCGGCGGCGGCTCCTGTGTTCCGTCGGCCGCTGCGGCAAATCGGCAGCAGCTTCTCCCTTTTGCCGTCCCTGGCAGCAGTTTTTTTCACTGCTTGAGGCAGCAAAAACTGTAGAGCCGGCCCTGATTTCCAGCATCCCTTTAATTGGAATTGAAATTTTTACCTCTCGCCTTTAAAATGTGTAAAAACAGATGTCGGAGCCATATAGTAGTTAAAAAATATATGTTACTAGACCCCAGATACTCAACACTTAACCCACCGCATCCAGGTGTTCTTAATTTTAAACATGTGAGTAGTCCCCCTGAAGCCAGTGAGGTGCTGACGTGCTTGAAGTTAGGAACAAGTCATACCTTGTAGAATCAGAGAAGTAGACAGTTTGTCCAGCTCTATCTTGTCTATTTAGATTGTAAGATTTTTGGGGCAGGGGCCATCTACTATTCTGTGTTTGTACAGGGCCTAGCATAATGAGGCAACATTCTAGGTTGGCCCTTAGGCACCACCATAATGAATATGATTAATAATTATTTGTAAATGCAGTTAGGAGCCACATTCACTTACACCATGTCTGATTTTGTTCCCTCCTCTCTTTTTCCTTGAGAATATTAGCAAGCGCATTGGGTTTTTTTTACGTTCGCCTCCCCAGTCTCAAGTTAGCCATATCACGGTTGTTATATTTGAATCTAGCTGTGCTCTATCATTGTGCATATAGCGTCATTACAGGCTCGTCTGCATTGTTCTGATACTCCTTCCTTGACCTGTGTTTCCTGCAGATTGCATAACACATGGGAACACAGAGCCAAATGTTTAGCACTTCTGGGCCACTCACCCTCAACTCTGAAAACAATCCCCATTCTAAGAGCCCCAAACTGAGAGCTGCCTTTTCCAGAGGCACATCCCAAGAGCCCAGGTTAAAAATTGCCTTCCCCTTCTCTTAGCACTTGCTTTCTGTTTGACACCCTTGCAATAAAAGTAATTCTGTGTAACCTTACAGCATTATACTGAGTAGCCATGTAAGCTAACTGCTGGTGGGGAACCCTTCTGGTTTACTCTGGCTGGGCCCAGACCCATAATAGCCTCCCCAGGAGGCGTAACATTTGCTCTCTTAAATAAATAATGAAGAAGAAATAAACATGATAACAAGAAAATGTAGATTCATTTGACTCTTCAGTGTGCCAATACACTATTGTGGTTATCATCCTCTGGGGCTCTGTACCAGAACTGTAGGGAGACGAGGCACGTTTTTCCCCCAGTGGTTTTCACAGCAATTTACCGAGAGCAGAAGAATATGGAGACTCGGGAATCCTGGATTCCATTCCAGGCTCTGAGGAAGTGTTCTCTAGTGATTACAGACCCTCCTGCCCCTGGCCCTGCCAGCCTATCTTTGGTTCTGTCTCCATATTCCCCGCTTTCCTCATCAAAGATCCCCCATATCCCCTCACCTTTGCCCCAGTTCCTCCAACCCCACCCCACACTTCCCTGTCCCAGTGTCCCCAGCCTTTGTCCCTCTCTCCATTCACCACCCCACAGGGTAGGCTCCTCAGGTCTGCGTTTCAGTCAGGAAGTTTCCTCTTCCTTTTCCCAGGGTATCAGCAGGGGGAGCATTAAGAGCACAGGAGGGGCAGTCTCCCTGCTCTCAGTTCCAGTGCCCAGTGCTATAGCTGCTTGCAGCTGCCGGGAGCAGTAACTGCAGGAGAAGTGCTGCTCAGTCTCTGCAACCCCAGGCTAACAATGCTTAGGGCAGATGGAATCTTTGGAGAATGGAGCTGCCAAACCCTAAAAAGTCTCCACTGCATGTGTGTCCACTAAGATTTTTCAAAGGCTCAGAACTTGGCCACATTTCGGAGTATTTTCACAGGAACAGCTAAAGGCACATCTCTGACACAAGGGTCACCATCCCCTCCACCCCCAACAAATTTAAAGCCTCGAACTTTTCAGCTAAAGAGTTGTAAAGAATTTCAACATGGGCAAAACAATGTATTTTCCCCTATGAATGGTGGAACAGGTTTTGGCTAAATATTTTTGGAAAAATTCAGCAGAGGAAGACTCCCGGAGTGACAAATTTCAGCTGAATGGTTAAACTTGTGCTAAGTTATAAGCAACTGAAAACAGGGTCTTATAACAGAAACGGTCAGGCAGCCTTAACTAGCATTGCTACTTTGCCATCTATAATTTTAACAATTTCCACTATAGGACCCGTTTTTTCAGTTGTTTCTTCCAAACGTCACGCTTCTTCATTTCTGAGGGGTTTTTATTCCTATGTTTAGGACCTGGAGAAAAACAATTCATGATTTATTACCACAACAGTAATAATTTGCATTACTTTAGGTCTTCGAGTAGACCATCCTGAAGTGTTTTATAGGTCAATGAACTACATATTAATTAGTGGGCTGAATGTATGCTGGCAAACACAACAGCCCCAACATGCACAGCAACAGCTCACACAGTTATGAGTATTATTACTACCTAATAATCTGTTGTGGCAGCAAATGACACTGTTGGCCTAGACAGTATCCCTTTCTCTTTTCCAATTAATGGCATAGATTCTTTAACTTTCTCCTGAATAATCAACTTGACAGCTGATGGGTGTCCTCCTTTTAATAGGCAGTAGTACAGGTACATACTGTCATAACACTGAGATAACAGTAGATAAGCTATTCAGAACTATTTCAAAAGCTGAACAAGGTTCAAATACTCCCTTTCACCCCTCCTCCATGTTTATTGTTCTCTTTTGCTGTTATTTTATACATCAATTTATACGTGGTGGGTTATCGTTGGAGTTCTCTTACAGCACAAAGTATTCCTGGGAAGACAGCAGCTGACAAGGTAATACTTTCTGCTGATTTCAGACAATCAAAGCATGGTTCCAATATGTGAAATAGTCTGCAGAAAATGCCAATTCAATAAAGAGAAAGAGAAGCTGTGCAAATTAGGGGCCGGCTTGTACTTCCACTGGAATCAGTAAGATTTCTATGACTGACTTCCATGTGAGTAGGATCTGATTTTAGTATAATGTGTGTTTGTCTGGCTTTTGTACAGTCTTCTCTTTTCCACTTCTTTTCCATCCATTTCTTTCTACTATGGATGGAAAAATACTAACTTAAATTAAGAAAAGGGGAAGATAAGTACTGTAGGGACCCCTGCCAGCTGTCCATATTAACTGGCCTCAGCATCTGCATCTGGACAGTGCTGCTAAAACAAAAGAACAGATGTCCCATGTACAGTAATTGTACTCATTTTTTTCACACTCTATATGCTATACATTTTTGGAGGAAGAAGGGGGTAGAGAAAGCACAATCAGTGGGATGGGGCAAGGAGAAGATTTTTTCCTCCGTAAAGAAGCATAAAAAATATACCATAAGACTACCAATAATTTAAAAGAATGCAACAAAGTGCCCTCAATCAGCATTTATTTGCCTAAAGTTTATAATCATTTGAGGCATATGCTAAGTGAAAATCTTTCTTCCCCCCATATTGTACAACCTGCCTGGATTGGCACACCTCACCATATATAAGAGCACCTCACAGTCATTAATGAATTTTATCCTCCCAACACTCCTGAAAAACATTATTCCTGTTTTATAGATAGGAAACTGAGGCACAGGGTCAATTAAGTGATTTGCCTGAGGTCACTCAAGAATCCTTTGGGCTACCTGCGGCTTGAACACAATGCTTCTTAGTCCCAGTCTAGTGTCTTATCTTGTAGACCTCACATCCTAACGCTGCAAATGAAAAATAACAGACAGTGCTAAATATTCCGTGGCAACCTCTCTCTTTCTGAAGCCATCCTTCCCTTGCCGCTTTGCCTGCAGACAAATTAAAAGGAGGAAGAAACACACAGCTTGTAATAATTATAACTAGAGGAAACATATTAGATCCAATCTGTAGCATGGTGAACACAGTAGGCTTGAAATGTGTACAATGTTTTTGACGTTTTCTGGAAGGAAAATAACTAGTCATGAATAAAACATCTACACCATGACAAGAATGCTCAAAATGAAAGAAAAGAGGCTGTTGAAACAAATCAAGTGCACCAACATTTAAAACAAACAAACAAAGACAAACTAAGGGAACTCCTTTGATTTCAGGTGCTCTCTAATGAGGTGTTGATCGCTAACAGATTAACAGCTTTATATAATAGAGTAGACCCAGTCAGTCAAGGAAAGCTGTCAGCTTCTATGATCAGAACAACAGGTTATAGGGAAGAATCATAAACAGAGGAATAAACTAACTAGACCTTTTCTTATTTAATCCATCAATCAGTGTACTCAATCATGTCAGATAAAGAAGGACTGTCAGGGAAGTAATAGTCTCAAATGTCCTGAAAAACCATCCAAAAAGGGGGAAAAAACTCAAAAAAGAAAGAGAAGAAACTTTTTTTTGAAAAACAGCTGTAGGTAGATATGTATGCTGATCTCTCTCTAGGAAGACATTCAAAATTCAAAAAGTTTAGTTTATAAAATTCTTATTAGACTAAAATATTTTGCTTGATTTTCAGACGAATTTCCTGCCTGTTTGTAAAAAGAAAAGGAGTACTTGAGGCACCTTAGAGACTAACCAATTTATTTGAGCATGAGCTTTCGTGAGCTACAGCTCACTTCATCGGATGCATACCGTGGAAACTGCAGCAGACTTTATATACACACAGAGAATATGAAACAATACCTCCTCCCACCCCACTGTCCTGCTGGTAATAGCTTATCTAAAGTGATCATCAGGTTGAGCCATTTCCAGCACAAATCCAGGTTTTCTCACCCTCCACGCCCCCCCCCCCCCCACACAAATTCACTCTCCTGCTGGTGATAGCCCATCCAAAGTGACAACTCTTTACACAATGTGCATGATAATCAAGTTGGGCCATTTCCTGCACAAATCCAGGTTCTCTCACCCCCTCACCCCCCTCCCAAAAACCACACACACAAACTCACTATCCTGCTGGTAATAGCTCATCCAAAGTGACCACTCTCCCTACAATGTGCATGATAATCAAGGTGGGCCATTTCCAGCACAAATCCAGGTTTTCTCACACACCCCCCCCCACCCCCATACACACACAAACTCACTCTCCTGCTGGTAATAGCTCATCCAAACTGATCACTCTCCAAGTTTAAATCCAAGTTAAACCAGAACATCTGGGGGGGGGGGGGGAAGGAAAAAACAAGGGGAAATAGGCTACCTTGCATAATGACTTAGCCACTCCCAGTCTCTATTTAAGCCTAAATTAATAGTATCCAATTTGCAAATGAATTCCAATTCAGCAGTTTCTCGCTGGAGTCTGGATTTGAAGTTTTTTTGTTTTAAGATAGCGACCTTCATGTCTGTGATTGCGTGACCAGAGAGATTGAAGTGTTCTCCGACTGGTTTATGAATGTTATAATTCTTGACATCTGATTTGTGTCCATTTATTCTTTTACGTAGAGACTGTCCAGTTTGACCAATGTAAATGGCAGAGGGGCATTGCTGGTACATGATGGCATATATCACATTGGTGGATGTGCAGGTGAACAAGCCTCTGATAGTGTGGCTGATGTTATTAGGCCCTGTGATGGTGTCCCCTGAATAGATATGTGGGCACAATTGGCAACGGGCTTTGTTGCAAGGATAAGTTCCTGGGTTAGTGGTTCTGTTGTGTGGTATGTGGTTGTTGGTGAGTATTTACTTCAGGTTGCGGGGCTGTCTGTAGGCAAGGACTGGCCTATCTCCCAAGATTTGTGAGAGTGTTGGGTCATCCTTTAGGATAGGTTGTAGATCCTTAATAATGCGTTGGAGGGGTTTTAGTTGGAGGCTGAAGGTGACGGCTAGTGGCGTTCTGTTATTTTCTTTGTTAGGCCTGTCCTGTAGTAGGTAACTTCTGGGAACTCTTCTGGCTCTATCAATCTGTTTCTTCACTTCCGCAGGTGGGTATTGTAGTTGTAAGAAAGCTTGACAGAGACCTTGTAGGTGTTTGTCTCTGTCTGAGGGGTTGGAGCAAATGCGGTTGTATCGCAGAGCTTGGCTGTAGACGATGGATCGTGTGGTGTGGTCAGGGACAGCAGGATTGTCTGGCTATGTAGACTCCCTCCTCAGGCCCTACGCTACCAGCACTCCCAGCTACCTTCGAGACACCACTGACTTCCTGAGGAAACTTCAATCCATCGGTGATCTTCCTGATAACACCATCCTGGCCACTATGGATGTAGAAGCCCTCTACACCAACATTCCACACAAAGATGGACTACAAGCCGTCAGGAACACTATCCCCGATAATGTCACGGCTAACCTGGTGGCTGAACTTTGTGACTTTGTCCTTACCCATAACTATTTTACATTTGGGGACAATGTATACCTTCAGATCAGCGGCACTGCTATGGGTACCCGCATGGCCCCACAGTATGCCAACATTTTTATGGCTGATTTAGAACAACGCTTCCTCAGCTCTCGTCCCCTAAAGCCCCTACTCTACTTGCGCTATATTGATGACATCTTCATCATATGGACCCATGGAAAAGAAGCCCTTGAGGAATTCCACCATGATTTTAACAATTTCCATCCCACCACCAACCTCAGCCTGGTCCAGTCCACACAAGAGATCCACTTCCTGGACACTACAGTGCTAATAAACAATGGTCACATAAACACCACCCTATACCGGAAACCTACTGACCACTATTCCTACCTGCATGCCTCCAGCTTTCACCCTGACCACACCACACGTCTGCTGTAGTTTCCACGGCATGCATCCGATGAAGTGAGCTGTAGCTCACGAAAGCTCATGCTCAGATAAATTGGTTAGTCTCTAAGGTGCCACAAGTCCTCCTTTTCTTTTTGCGAATACAGACTAACCCGGCTGTTCCTCTGAAACCTGCCTGTTTGTATAACATATTTTCCCTTTATTATATGACAGGTATTGGCCCTAAGATTTTCTTTTTCACCACTTCATTTTACACCACTACTAGCTTCCAAGCTTCCCTCTATCTGCTTTCTGCCAATGAACATTTAAACATGATGTCCTAGCCCTCGGTAAATGAGCTACTGCATGCTGTGTTCTGCTGAAAGCCACCATTTTGGCTGCAGCTCATGCAACTGAGAGAGAGGTCTTTACGATTCAATCCACCAGAGATTGAATTCTGAACACAACTTGCCTTTCCAGCATTTCAGCACTCAGTCCTCCAGAGGAAGAGCTGGCTGTCAAGTAGGATTGAGGGTGGATGGCCCATCTTGTCAAAGTTAGAATGAGAAGAAAGGAATACATTCAGGATAGGAGAAAGTGAAAACATATGTCAAACAATATTGTAGGAAAAACGTTTTGGAGGAAGAAATACCAGGTCATGTGTGGGGCAAATGTGGATGGGGTCCACTTTAATCACACTCAGTGTAGGAAAGAGCACATATAAAGGATTATATTTTTAAGTCTGCAGTGTATTGTGGTTACCTGTTTACTCTATTCATGCTGCACCTTACACACACACACACAGCTCCGAACTGAAAAGAAAGCTAATTTTTGAATATAATCTAAAATGCAAAAACAATAGAAGGCTTAGCAAATTACACTGGATAGTTCACAACTGCTTAAGAAATATTGTACACATGTTTTATTGCACTGTGACAAGTTATCTGTTACCAAACACAGACTCTGTAATTAAATATATTCAACAGGTTTGTTCTCTGAGCTGCCATGGACACAGTCTCCTTTTCAAGATTTGGTAAAATGCCAATATGTAAAGGCTTGCAGGGGAAGAATATGAAAAGGGTAAGCACTCAAGTGATCAGTCATTGAAAGAGAAATTCTGAGAAACTGCAGAACTGGAATTAATTTGCAAACTGGACGCCATAATATTAGGCCGGAATAAAGACTGGGAGTGGATGGGTCATTACAAAAACTAATTTCCCCATATTTCAGAGTAGCAGCCGTGTTAGTCTGTATTCGCAAAAAGAAAAGGAGTATTTGTGGCACCTTAGAGACTAACCAATTTATTTGAGCATAAGCTTTCGTGAGCTACAGCTCACTTCATACTAATTTTCCCCTACTGTTACTCACACCTTCTTGTCAACTGTTTGAAATGGGCCACCCTCATTACCACTACAAAAGTGATTTTTCCTCCCTTGGTATTCTACTGTTAATTGAATTGTCTTGTTTGCACTGACCCCCCACTTGGTCAGGCAACTCACATCTTTTCATGTACTGTGTATATATACCTGCTACCGTATTTTCCACTCCATGCATCTGATAAAGTGGGTTTTAGCCCACGAAAGCTTATGCCCAAATAAATTTGTTCATCTCTAAGGGGCCACAAGGAGTCCTCGTTATTTTTGCTGATACAGACTAACATGGCTACCACTCTGAAATGTGTTTGAACGGTTGGCTCCCAGACTTGTCTGTGGAAAAATACTGACATCCCAAGATGGAGTCCAACATCATGTTGGTTTGATCACATGTCCTTGTAGAGTCATAGTGGCCATTACTCACAAGCTGTTTGGAGTGTTCTCAGGAAGGTTCATCACCAGGTGGGAGATAAGCTTCTCCTAAGGCCTATTGTTTTTTTTCCTAATGGCCCATTGCCCTGAATAGGCCCTTTCCCACCCACTATCTAGACTGAAAACATCTTGTCTAGTGGGCATTACCCAGGTGTAACTATATTTGAAATACAGATACATAGTCAATATTCATAACATCAGATACAAAAATGATGCATACATACAAACAGGATAATCATATTCAGCAAATCAGACCTTTTCCAATGACACGTCACATGACTTATCTTGCATAAAATACATCATAATTATGTCATAATCATATCATAATAATATCACTGAGCAGAATATGGGGGGCTGTGTCGCAGTACCTCTCTGATGTAAGGCTGTTAGTAGATGTATTAACTCTCAAATGACTATACAGCTCTCCACAGAAATGGAGGGATACATATTCTGTGCATCTGTTAGACTAAGATTTAATAACGGGCAGATATCCAAGGTCTGGAAACTACCCAAGGAGGCATGTGTGTATGGGAAGAAGGGAGACTGAAGGGCTGGAAACTACCCAGGAAGTGTCTTAATATGCTCAAGCCTCCTGAAGGAATAATAGAGAGTAAGAAAAAACAAACAAACAAAAGCGGATGCCTAAATGCCTGCTGAATTTTGGTTGTCCTAAGTTGATCCACTTCAGAGGGGCTAAATACAGAAGATAAGGAACATACATTAAAATGTGAAGCTGTGTCTTGGTGAACCAAGATTACTTGAGATATGACTGGTCAAATTGCTGATACTCTCATTGTCTCATAAGTTATTGTTTCCATTTACTACGAGTGGTCTTGGGAAATTTCCCCGGTTAGGCAAAGGGTCAAATCCTCAGCCTGTATAAATTCACATAATACCATTGATGCTACCATTTTTCAACCAAGTGTGGTATTCAGGCCAGACAGTATAGGTCCATTGACTTCAATGGAGTTGTGCCAATTTTACACCAGCTCTATCCATACATGAGCCTACAGAGGACTCAGAAAAGTAGAGGTCCTTATGTCAGATGTTGTGCAGGTCCTGGGTTAACTTAAGGATGGAGATTCATCAAGACTTTAGATATCTATGCTTGCTCTTGTTCAGCCAGAGAGAAGGTCAATGTCATTTAAACACAGCAGGGCATCTTTAAAATCATAATTTTCTGAACCATATAATAGAGCACTTGCTAACGTCACTCTTCATGTTATAATGATGTTACATTCCCTATAGCATTAAAGACAGAGCAACACATTTGCTATAGAAGATTATAAAAGTTTTAAACCAGCTCAATTTACCAGAGAACTCAGAAGCTTTAACAGTGTACACTTTCCAGAGATTTGTAACTCAGAATCTCTCTGGGTCTATGATAATTTAACATCTGCTGTTTTTCTATAATGCTCCCAAATGCCAGCCTATGCACCTAACAATATGTTCATAGTTTCATGCACTCCAAATTAGGCAATTGCCAGTTGTATCTGAAAAACATATACAAACATACAAAATAGCTGTAAGCACCTTTCTGTCTTTGTAATTTATTATAACTTATTTTCAACAGAACATGTTGGATTGATATTTGTTTCTGTTTCAAAGGCGGGGAAGTTTTAGGTCACAAGTTAAATTACAAGAACTGACAAAATCCTGTTAAATGTGCATAAATTGGAACATGCCATTTTTTCTTTCCTTTTAAAGTAAGATCCCTTTTCTATAATAATTAAAATTGGCGAAAAATTGAAAAAATTCAAAATATTTTTCATTCTTCATGTTTTGAAATGGAGTGATTGCTCATTTGTTCAAACATTTTTATGAAAATTATAAAAAAAATAAAAACTGAACCCTCTACTTTCCCTTCAGTTGTCTTCTTCGCCACTTCACTTTTTTCTTCTTCATTTTGTTACTTAAATAAGAGGGCAAGAATAACTGAAAAGAAACCCCCTCCCCCAAAAGAAAACTAACATTTTTTTTCAGAATTATTTTCTACAAAATTGAAAAAGAAAAAGAAAAAAGAAAAAATATATTTTGAAAAAAAGTTTCTTTTTTCTTTTCTTTTGTTGGTGTACCATATACTGTAATTCACCCTTGTTTCGGTAGTTTAGTCAACAAGTCCTTTGTCTGCAGAGTTTATTGTTGGAAGATACAGATAAGTAAGGGTTCATGTTTTCAAGAGGCAAGAGCTTTGAATCTATCTATAACGGTAGAATTCCTGCTGTACTAGATCACTTTGTGTAGGTGATACATTCCAACCATTAACAGTGATTATCTGCTAGAAGATTTTTGTTTTCAGAGTATAAATAAAAGAACAGGGAAGCCTTTATCCTAGCAAGATGAAATATGATAGTGCTAGAGGAGACAACTGGAAGTTGAGGCTGTGAACCTGTAAGCACTTTTGCACATGCTTACATTTATGCACATTAGTAGCTGCATTGGCTCCTAAAGAGAATACTCGTATAAAGTTAAGCACCGCTAAAATTTTCAAAAGCACCTAAGTCCTTTGTTCAGATGTGTTTTAGGCACTTAGAAGACCAAGTCTCATCGCAATATAATGGAACCTAAGCTCCTAAATCGCTAGTGAAAATGGGATTTAAGCATTTATGAAAATTTTATCCCATGTACTTAAATGCATGCATGATTGTCGTCTAATAGTCTAGGGAGATAGTACAGGTATTATGGACCTGTAAAACAAGACATGGACCAAGCTGAAGAGATCAAGTGAGAAATACCTAAAATAAGATCTTGTCTTTTATGGTTGTAAATTTTCACGTCTTGTCTGAAATGAAGCTAGAGAGCAAATACTTAAAATAGCCATCAATACCCAGTGCTACTACCTTTTGTGAGAGTAAGCCACAACAAATAGCAAACCCATGGAAAACAAAGGGCTGGATTCTGATACTTTTAGATAAAGTCAGTGGGACTACTCATGGAGTAAAATACTACCCAACGTGAGTAAGGCTATCAACATCTTGCCCAAAATTTGGATAAGGCTGTCAAGCAGCATTAAAAGGAGTTTAAAATAAGTATATCTATTGATTAGAGAATCTGGAACCAAGATATTTGAACCACAAATACTATAGTGAAGGGGACCATATCAAAACATAGTAGAGCTTGGTCAATAGAAGGAAGATGGAGGATAGTTATGCCAAAAATCCACTGTCTTTTGATAGGACACCTTGTCATCTAACACTAGTTCTCTTAACCAAACGCACCATTTTTGTGGCTAGTACTTTAATAAAGGACAGCAGCGATACATTATTTATTAATCCAAACTATCTCCAAAACACCTGGCCAGCCAAATGGGAGATAGGTTTAACCCTATTTGAAAAGGTTTGGATAATTCATGAATATGGTGACCAGCTAACCTAACATCGGAACCAGATGTGTGGTGCCATCAGGTATGGCATCACCACAGGAAGAACTGATCCTGAAAGCAATGTTGTTGTTTTTTTCAAGTGAGGTCATTCTAGAACTAAACTTGTGAATTGCAAAGTGCTTCTTGTGAGGAGCTCAGCATTGTCAGCTTCCCTAAATATTAAAGCTAGTATGTTTAAAAAAAAATCATAGCACTTGCAAAACTATGCAGAAAATCCTAGCTGGCTCTGCAGCCCACCTTATCACCCATTGGCCTTGGGTTCTTTGTGCTTCTTGGGTTGATAGCAAGCCTCAACCATTGGCTTGCTGGATACAGGAGCTAAACTGGATTGTCTGTGCTCAGTGCTCACACCCAGTGTGGCTGAGTGAATAAATTACTATAGAGCCTCTATGACCTCTAGGGCATTCAGCATTTAGAGGACTCAAAGACCAACCAATAATTGAGGAGAATAATTTTACATTAGGGAAGGGATAAAGATAGAAATTGGGATTGCGGAGAAAACATGGAATCAAAAGGAACACATAGATTAATGACTGCATGCAAACAACACTCCCCGCACACACACACACACACACATACAATATAGAGGCAAAGGAGTGCACCCTCAAAATCTGTCCTCAGATCCTGGGTGGGCAGGAGCATATTGTTTTGGTACTCTCCTGGGCTGACTGAACATAGGTAAGCTGTGCAGTAAAATAATCAAAGGAACATTGAAGACCTGACCATTGCTAGTTCTCCACACACCCTTTCAACTCCAGGTGATCCTTCACTGGCTGTGCACCACTGTTGAGAGCTTTCTTCACCACTGAGTCCTTTTGTAGCTTGCTAAGTGTGGAGTGCAAACACTACTAATGCTGCAAGGCAGATCCCTCGCTGCATGGAACAGCAGGTGGTTTAAATCCTGGCCTTCCCTTGGCTTCTGAAGGAAGGTGAGGCTGTTTGTCTGTTCATCCTATCCCTCTGGATATGGAGTCTGCAGGCTATGTCTCTCCCTGCTGGATCTGGTTCCTGGACGGTGATTACTCAGGTGGGGGCAGGGGTTTATTCCATCTATTCGGCACTGGTGAGGCCACATCTGGAGTATTGCATCCAGTTTTGGGTCCCCCACTACAGAAAGGATGTGGACAAATTGGAGATAGTCCAGCGGAGGGCAACAAAAATGATTAGGGGGCTGGGGCACATGACTTATGAGGAGAGGCTGAGGGAACTGGGCTTATTTAGTTTGCAGAAGAGAAGAGTGAGGGGTGATTTGATAGCAGCCTTCAACTACCTGAAGGGGGGTTCCAAAGAGGAGGGAGGCAGGCTGTTCTCAGTTGTGGCAGAACAAGGAACAATGGTTTCACGTTGCAGTGGGGGAGGTCTAGGTTGGATATTAGGATATTTCACTAGGAGGGTGGTGAGGCACTGGATTGGGTTACCTAGGGAGGTGGTAGAATCTCCATCCTTAGAAGTCTTTAAGGCTTGTCTTGAGAAAACCCTGGCTGGGATGATTTAGTTGGGGTTGGTCCTGCTTTGAGCAGGGGGTTGGACTAGATGACCTCCTGAGGTCTCTTCCAAACCTAATCTATGATGCTATGATTCTATGACTGTCTTCTCTGTATGCCCAATGCTTTCAACAGACTCAGGGACAATTTGGTTGAGGGGGGAAATTGCCTTTGTGAAGCTAAGTGCCTCTGCTTGGTGAGGCCCTTCTGGAGGAGATGCTAAATGGAGTCTATACCCTAATTTGCAGGGAGCAATTTAGCAGCTGCATCAACTCCTCCTGCTTCTGAAAGCCAATGCCCAGCAGCCAACTTCCTTCCTCCAAACACTGCTCAGTCACATGTCTGGGCAGTCTCAGCCATGCAAAGGCTGTTGAGATCTGCATTGTTTGCCACAGCACATCAGGCAGGCCTCTGGCCTGGTGACTTCTCCTTTTCTTCTCTGTCCCAGTAAATGCTGCTGGTTTGGATCTCGGCCACAGGCTAAGCCACAGCACATGGTTTCCTCTTAAAACAATGGGCCATTCTCCCGTGAAGGTATAGTCACAAAAAATCATGATTGTACCTTAAGTGAAAGGTATTTCACCATTTTAACTACCAAAAAAACCCCCCTGTATAAAGTGGTGAATTTTTTTTTTCGACCTGTAACAAATAGGAAAATAGTTGACAGCAACACCTAATGTGTAATAGTTGAGATACATTTTTAGTCAAGAGGATAATAAGAGACTGTAATACTATAGCAGGCACCGCCATAGAGCTTGTGATGTTCAAAGTTGCATCTTGTCAAGCTGTACTGAGGTATCCCTCTGTACTGGCTGATCAGTGCACCAAAGCCCCCAAGTGTTGGTGGGAAGGTTGTCTGGGAGCATTACGTTTCACAGTAAGTGTCTATGTGTATTTTTCTATTGATTTCCCTCCCCTCTTTGTCTATAGCAAGCAGCCTAACCAACTTGCTATAATAAAGTGCCATTAGTACTTGCTGTCAAGACTCAGTAATCTGGAATCCTGCTATGAAACACACAGGTAGGGATCTGGCTGAGATTTCATTGCCTTTAGCTAAGCATATACTCATTGTGGAAGTAACAGCCAAACCCTGTCAGGCATGTCACATAAATAATAGAGCAACAAAATTTCAGAGTGTATGTAACTGACACTAGGGGCAGGTCCAAAAATGAAGCTTTCCTTCCAGAGCCCAGATTAAAGAATGAGACACCTTTTGAAGGATAAAAGTCTCCCTAGTTTACCCTGCTCAATTCAGCCCCATCCTGGAAGCGCCCATCATTTCCGGTGGTGCAGACAGCCATTGTTTTGAGGGAGCTGTGTATTGTTAATGCTGTCTGTAGTGGTTCATGACCATGAGTGCCAGCCTCAGGGCAAACTGACAAAAAAATAGGGCAGAAACCCCAAACTGATTGTATGTTCTATAATTAGATTCCACCAATCCAGTAACAAATGTGAACTCCAGAAGCACTATAAGAGGTTTACCATGGTGTCACAGACAGTCCCCTTGGGCATTCTAGTCTATCTTGCCACCCAGGAAAGCAGGGTTAATGCTAGTTCGTTGCCATACACCAAAGATCACAAACGATTCAGGTTGCTTCAGGTCCCAAGAGACCAGTCACTTACCCTGGATCAATTTGTATCTCAGATCTCACTTGTAGACAATCCTATAGTAAACTAAGTATGGACTTATTACCTAGGCCTATGAAAAAGAAATAATAGAGTTATTTATAAGTTAAAGCAGGCAAACATATATACACAAATGAGTTATAGTGTATGGTTCCAAAAGGTCACAGAATTGTAACAATCTGTCAGCACTGAATGTCTTTTAGGGCTAACCTAGATTGACCCTGGGGACCTCCACTTCTGTTTCATAGCTCCAGCACTGTGAAAGTTCAGATAGCCAAACAGAGATACAATTTCTTCTTGACAGGGATTTTTATCCCTCTACATCCCAGAGTCCAAACTGACAGGATGAGTTCATGCACAGGTCTCTCCTTCCTGGAGGTTGTTGGAAATGCAATCAACAGGGTCCCTGTCTTTTGGTGTTACACAATACCTCATTTGCCTTCAATTGGCCATCTTGTATGCAAGATGAAAACTTTACCTTAATGCTTCTTTTCCTGTTTGGTGAGTTACACAGTTACAGAGGTTACAATGCAAACACTCAATATAACTTTATACCATGGATACTGATGTTACAACGGAGATCAATACATGCAGTATCCTACAAGCATTTTATAAAGTCTAAATACTAAACACATTCTTATTAACTTAACATCTAATATCTATTTTGAGAATGCTATCACAAGGGTAAGCAAGACTGGTTTCCAGCAATGAATTTGTAAGTGTTCAGTGAGGTCTGGGACCTAGGCATGAGCTGAAACCTGGTCTTCCAGCATCACACACATCATGCCAGCATAAAGATGCCACTACCTTATGGTTAGATCATGGGACTGGGAGTCAGGACTCCTATGTTCTTTTCCTGACAGTGAACTGATTGGCTATGTGACTTTGAACAAGTCGCTTATGGTATGTCTACACAGCTGCTGGGAGGTTTGATTCCGAGCTCAAGCAGACATACACCTGCTAGCTCTGCTCGAGCTAGCACGTTAAGAATAGCAGGTGGCCATGGTGGCATGGGTGGTGGCTCAGGCTAGCTGCCTGAGTACAATACCCCCCCTCCCCTCCAGCATATACTTGGGTGGCTAGTCTGAACCAGCGCCTGTGCTGCTTTGGCCACACTGCTATTTTTAGCATGCTAGCTCAAGGAGAGCTGGCGGGTGTATGTCTACCTGAGCTACCCACCTCTGTGTAGACACACCGTTAGTCTCACAAGGGCTCAGTTCCCTTATCTGTAAAATGGGGGAAAATACTAACTACTTCACTCTGGGGTTTTGTGAGGCTTAATCGTTATTTGTAAAACACCTTGAGAACTGACATATCTTGCAGTGTGGCCACTGCAGACACTGTTTCTCAGCTCCTATGAGCCTCCAGCTGCGTATCCATTTTTATTCAGAGGTAATGAAACATCCATGATCTAGAGCGCAGGGAGAAGTGGAAGATAATAGAACTGGAAGATTCTGGCCAGAGTCTGTCTGAGAGCTGTACACATATGAAACACAATTAAGCCAGGACATTGCGCCAGATTCCCATTACATTTAGTGGGGACAGTGCTGTAAGTGCTGAAAGTGGCACTGAGGAAACGCTCAAAAATTCAAGTGGGAGGATGGGGGGGAAAGAGGTTGATTTGACTTCAGGGAATTAAGATCTGATAAGTCAGCTCAGTCAAGGAAAAACTGGTAGAGATGGTGCCAAAAGACCACAAATGTCCCAATATTTGAGGCTCTGTTGCAATAATGTACACAGCACAATACAGTGGGCTCAATTCATCCGCAGTGAAACTCCATAGCTATCAGTTACACCAGGGGTGATTGTGGTCTGTTGAGTCCGGGTACAAGGAAAGTAATTCCTCTACCTGATTAAAGGCCCATCAGCGTCATTAAGATGTGTAGCTGCCATATTGCAACTGTGCGGAGCACTAGGACTGGTCAATTCTTTTTTAGCAAAACTGGCTTTCCACAGAAAATTTAATTTTTGACTGAACATTTTTTTCCGTAAATTCATCATGCCCAGGGACTCCCAGTATGCACCGCCTCCCCTCTCCAAGAGGAGAGTCTGTGGTGATCATGGGAGACATAGTCCAACCAGGGAGCCCAGCGTACACAAGAGAATGGGAACATGGAAAACACAAACAATTCCCATGAAGCACCAAGGCAGCCTTTCCAAATTGAAATATTTCAGTTTTCAGCCAAAATATTCCAGTATTAAAATGTCTTCTGTGAATCATTTTTCCCCCCACAGGAGAAAACAACATATAACCAACTCTACTGAGCATTACAGAAGTACCTAAAAATAAAAGGCAAGTTATTGTTCCTTGCAGAGTCCTGACACTACGACTTCTTCTGCATGCAGGTGGACAGGGAGTGGATGGAACAAAGACTGCCTATCCTGTTGTGCTGGAAAGAATCACTGAGCTAGATTGGAGAAGGATGTAATCCATTGCTGGTATAGACCAGTAGCAGACTACTTCCTCCCTGTAGTAATTCTGGAAAATTTTCTCTCTCTCTCTCTCTCTTCATCAGGCACTTTATGAATTATTTTCATGTTTTACAAAGTTGGAATCCTTTATAGATTTGGAAAGCTTCAAAATACATTTCCCTTTTGTTTTTCTCACAAGTCTTTCTTATAAAAGCTATTTTATATACAGTAACTAGAAATTGAAAATTAGTGTGTACTGCTTATCACTCTGGTGTCTTTTCTGAGCTGTCATTCAAAGTTATTAGGATTGAATCGTTTTAACTGTGAGGTCTTTGTTTTAACAAACTAAATATCAGAAAGATAATTTTCCATTTTAATTATTTTAATAAAAAATATCCACACATTTTGCTTAAAAGATAAAATTAAACTTCAGTAAAGGTACTTTTAATTACAGGCTATGTGGGAAAGTCCAGTTCTCCTTCTTTCTCTGAGATTTCTCACTTGTTTTAAGGACAACAGCAGTAAAATATTGCCAATGGCTACAAAATTCACTAAAACAGTGATATATAATGCTCACTGGTCTGCTTCAGATGTCTGCAATGTTATCAACTTTTGCAAGGAAAATACAGAACCCTGAATCAAGACTTGGCAGATAAGTGAAGGAGGACTTGACTTTCACATGTTGTAGTTAAAATGTGTTACTATGAAATTGTTTAAAGGGACACCTTCAACTTGGAAATAACTTTTCTCTCTGAAATATTTGTACTTACTAACATTATGGTGACATCTAAGGTTAGCAACATTTTTTTTCCTTTTATTTTTTCAGTTGCTCCATTTGGCAGCACGTTGTGCAGTCAATTTCACTGACCCCTGTATAGCCAGTTGTACCCTGGTCCTGAAAAGACTTTCAGAGGGGCTTAATTTTACACTCGTGAGCAATCCCATTGATTTCAACAGAATTGCTCATGTGCTCAATGTTAAGTATGTGTGTAAGACTTTGTGGGATCAAGGTCTTTGGTAGGTTTCTTCCTTGCAGGAAAAAAATGGATAAATGTGAACAGGAGAGCGGTCAACGCTTGATACTTTTGAAGAATTAAAAAAAGCCCATCAGATTATACTCTGCAGAGTATAAAACTGCAATTTTTTAAATGAATCAATTAAAATAAATCAAGTTGATAGTGGCCCTTTAAGACAGATTTTATGTAGTCACTTAATTTATTTTGCAGATGATTTTCAGCTCTTTTTTATTATTATTATGGGCTCAACCTTGCACAACTCCTGAAGGAGCTCAGCACCTTCAATTCTCATTGACACCTCTAAGAGTTGCTCAGTTATCGTAGGTCAGAGTTTCCTAAATCCACATAATCATTTGCTCTGGGAACTCAAATTCATGGGGTTTTCCAAAATTGTGGGCCACATTCTGGCTTCATTTATATCTGTGTAGCTGAGATCAGAATCTGGCCTCTTGTATGAAAAGCTTGCTTGCATTGTCTGTTATGAGCTCAATATTGATTTGGGAACATAAGTACATTGGGTTTTTTGGGGGGGGGGGAGAGAGGGGAGATTGATGTTGGTTTTTGCATTTGTTTCTTTCAGTCAACCAGTGAAGCAACCCAATGCTCTTATGGCAAAGTTCTGTCCCCTCTGTGCAAAGCCATATGAATAGAGTCTTTGTATACGTATTTCCATGGGGATAGGTGGAGATAAAACGCCAGGGCATGGTGCTTCATTGTAGTTGCTATTACAGCTGACTGAATATACTATATGCATTCAGTTTAGGCCCTGATTTGGAAAGGTACTTAAGCACATGCTTAACTTCAAGCAGATGAGTAGTACTACTCACCTAAAACTTTGGCATGTATTTAAGTATATTGCTGAATTGGGCCCATAAATACTAACTAATTATAAATATATTCACTATAACTTAAAGGCCCTATTTCCTCCCTACATGGTTTATCATCAACACTAAATTATTTTTCCTAAGTGTTTGTCGTTTACAGTCAAAAACTGTAGTGCATTAATGGACTTTTTTCCTGCATTAGGATTAATGAGTACCAGAAGAATTGCTTGTGATGGCCAAATTAAATTCAACCAACACTTTCCTATTTATATTCTGTTAACATCATCGTTCTTTCTAAGCTACAGAGATTTGGGGTACTAAACATGCAAAAATCACAACAGAGGAGGGAATTATCCAAGTTTCATTTCAAATCAGTTTAAGTTCTCTCAAAAGTAATATTACTCAGACTTGATACAATAGCACCATATTTGCTTCCTTCTTCGGCTTTCTTTATTTAGTTTAAGTTGAACTATATTTAGGAAGTTCTTTTTAATTTTATGTTAAAGTTTTCAGATCTCTTTTTTCCAATCTTTCTCTAATGGAAAAGACTGAAGATGTACTGTAGCATCATGTGGGGTGGGGTGGGGTGGGGAAGACAGGATGGGGAAGGGGAGAAAATTCTTCAAAATGTTTCTATATCAAATTCTTACTATGAAAAAAAAACAATTCTAACTATGAAAAGCCATATTCAATATACAGTCAGATAGTATCTGGCTATTCTCTAGTTGCTTGAAATGGCCAGAAATTCTGCAGTAACAACTTCTTGAGATTGTATGTTTCATTTTGAATTTGAATTTGGATGCGTATATTCATCTATATCTATACATCTTTGCAAGTCGAAGGGGAACTTCCACTTATGGTAACACAATGTTACCTGCTAATGCTTAACATTTGGGTCCAGTTCTGCCCCTCCTACTCATGCTGAGCAGCCCCTTACCACACAAGTAGCCCCACTGAAATCATTGTGATTACTTGCAGAGTAAGGTACTACTCAGTATGAGAAACGGTAGAACATACCTCTCTGTGATTAGCAGAGCTCACACACATGTTAAAGAGAGAGCTGAGTTGTGCCTATGGGGGGAAATCATTTCAAAAATACCATAAAAGTATCAGAAGTGGCAAAAAAAAACTTGTGTTGCTTTGTTCCTGAAAGTATAGAAACAGGCCACTCTGAAGGGGTCTTCCTTTTTTGAGCACAGAAAATAGCAACTCAGACAATGGATGCTGAACCCACAGACAAAGAAAGAGTGGCTGCTGCATTCCACCCATCCATGCTTTCAGTGGAGCACTTTCAGAGAGGCAACCACACCCAGTCAGAGCCATTAAATTACCCTTTTCCTGCCTTTAGCAGGGGAGGACCTTTTACTGGACTGCAGGAGAATGAGCTAATTCCAAATGAATGCCTAGCACTGAGAGGGGGGGATGCCCCCGCCTTCGGTTCTCTGCTTAGCCGTTGGCCGGGTACAGGGGGAAGGGTGCCAGCTGATTGGCAACAGGGCAAGGAAGAGGTGAACTATGAAGTAGCCAGGATATTTTTAGCATTGGGGTGGGGGAGGGACAGTGTTAACACATAGTGATAGCCGATTAAATGACCCTCAGCTCTTTAAGGAAGATGCATTTCATCTGTCAGATTCTGGGGCTGACATTTGGTTCCATCACATTAAGGATTGGGTCAGGCAGGAGCTGGGTACCAGACATGGCACTGTGTCAGGAGTTATCCAGTGCGGATAAAGGTTAAAAAGGGCCAGCTCCCAGAGTTAAAGGAGACCTGGGATTGTGCAGCTGGATCTTGCACTGATAGTGGGAGAAGCAGTTGAAGTCTTTGCAGACTGAGGTTCCACTCACTCAGTCTTATGGCCTGTATCACTCCATCCCCTTTATGTGGTGAGTGTGTGTGTGTGTGTGTATAGATTTCACAACTGAATAGAGCCCATAGTAGGGAGACCCTACCATGAATTATTGTGTAGTTTCGGGTAAGAGCCCTGTAACCTACACTGAAACCTATTAAATGCCTGGTGTGTCAGAGCAGGGAGCAGGCAAAGTAGTGCCCTTCCCTACTGTATAATTAATAAAGTTGCAGCCTGCTGTTTAAACCCATCCAACATCTGTCAATCATTTGTCTCAGTTCTGAATTTGTAATGAAAGAGGTGCTGGGGCTCAAGCGACTGTTTTACATTCACAACTGATGCAGCAAGCCCAGAGGTGCCAGAGCTATGAACTGCCAAGTCTAGAGGTGCTGGGGCATAGCCCTGGCACAAATTAAGCACTGATTAGTCTGCTTTCCCTCGTCAAACAGCAGGAGCATCAACTGGCATGTTCCTGAGTACAGTCATAGGCCCTAAGTTTCTGCAGTTCTTCTTGAATAAAACAAAGGGAGGCAAATGACAAGATTTAAACCACCAACATAGAATATTAGGGTCAGAAGGGACCTCAGGAGATCATCTAGTCCAACCCCCTGCTCAAAGCAGAACAAATCCCCAATTTTTGCCCCAAATGGTCCCCTCAAGGATTGAACTCACAACCTTGTGTTTAGCAGGCCAATGCTCAAACCACTGAACTATCACTCCCACTGTTACAAAAGTACTATCAGAAGCACTTTCTCTCTGTCCATGGTTGCCTTTACTGCAATCTATGGATGTGGGGTAGGTGTAGCCGTATTGGATAAATTTGTCCCTTAGCCCTAAATTAAATGCTTTTGTCACTTGGGACAAAATAGCCGCAGGTAGGGCTAAGCCTCAGTGCAGTGGGCATTTGCCCCACTGTTGCAAAGATGAAACAATGTCTATTATATAATTATTAAGGGAATATAGCACTGTGGAGATGTAGCAAACTACATGATTGATGAGATATTCAAATCTGGCTTCCGAGTTAACACTGCTGTATGACTTGTAGGGGAGGAACAGTAGACTCCCTCACTCTCCAGCCCCCCTGAGTTTTAGAGTTTTAGAGTTTTGCCTTAGAGTTTTAGAGTTCTGCCTTAATCTAGAATCAGGTTTGAGTCCAAAACTAAATGGTGCGGCTCTTCAAAGGGAACCCTGTCAAGAAGTAATTTAAAGCCAGAAAGAATAATCACAGCAATAGCTCATCGTTTCCCAAGAGAGTTATTCTTTAATGTATGGAGGTACAAAAGTAAGTGGGTCACATGACCACGTCAAGTTTTTGCCACCACAGATGAGTATGCTGTGCTTTCCAGCAAGAAGAAAGGCTGGGACAAAGTATAAAAGCAGCACATCTGCCTTAAAAAGCAACATCACAAGCAGAGTAATAATATTTTGCACATGTGAGCACCTCCTATCCAAGGATCTCAAAGGCACAAATTAAGCTTCCAAACATCTTTGTGAGGATATAAAGATTATTCTCCACATTTTCAGATGGACAAACTGAGATAAAGAAAAAATGTTTAGGGGCCAGAGCCTGCTACTTCTGCTAATGTTGAGTAGTACCTACTCTGTTTTTTCCCATTGAAACCGACAAGATTGCTCAGGAAGTATGTACTACTCAATGTGAGTAAGGGTATCAGAATCTGGCAACGAGTGACTTAGCCAAAGAAATGAATGCCCGAGCTAAGAACAGAAGCCAGATCGTCTATCTTCCAGTCCTAGAGTTTAACCATAAGATCATCCTCCCTTATTTATTATAAATAATAATGTGTTTAGTTACTTAATTTACAGAACACATATAATGAGACACATAAGCACTGAACAATGAAGACCAACTACAAATTATTCCAAATTCCAAGAAAATCTAACCAGCCAAATACAATATACAGCAAGACAGCATCAAAAAGACACCCCATTCCCAAAAGAATGACTTCCCAGCTAGTTAGGGGAGAAAAAGGAACTGTAGATATAAAAGCCAGGGGCAGGATCCCCAAACAATTTGTGACACCCTGGTTTAAATTATTGGGATTTACAGCAGACTCTACAGGCAATCAATAAGGGACTCAAGGAGGGAATTTCGTAACCAAGAACTCCTGACTTAGAAAGACTTGCCTTTGATCATGACTGAACTTAAGGACTGAGGGAACATCAAGGACCAAATTTTAATAAGTCCTCACATGACAGAACTTTACCAGTAAACTATGGTTTGCTCTGGGACAAGGGGGGAGGGGCACAAATAATTCATAATGTGTTTCCCAGAAATAATCTCTTATAGGGTTTGTTGTGTGTGTGGATTGTCATTGAAAGTTATTATTTCAGTGCTACTATTAATAGCTGTGTAACTGAAGCCACACAATTATTTTAGAGTGAAATTTCTTTAGAGTGGAATTTCTGTTTTATATAGCATCTTTCATAACAAAAGGTATTACAAAGCAATTTACAATTTTTCTTCTGACCCACCACTGTGTAGGCAATATGGTGTCTTGCCTGCTTTCTTTTTGTGCCTGTGGAAAAGATCACATTTTGATGAAAGAGAAGTACAGGTTCCATGGCAGAACTCTAATAGTGTATTTCTCTTTTGTAAATGGAATTGGTCTGATGCCATGTTTCTGTCCTTTTCTTTGCAGAGTAAAGATTCCATACTGTTTCTACACAGCTGATGTCAGCCTTACATTTCTCATAAACTCATTCTACAGTTTACATACAATAAAGAGCTATTTTCTCTCACTGAGTTGTTGAGAGGAGAGTCTATTGATAAAGTCTATTGATAGAGATTCTCTAGGTTTTAGTCAGGAGGAGAGGATGGAAGAGGATAAAGTATGGGCCAGATCAGACAAGAAACATTCACATAAAAAAGAATCTGACACATCAGAAAAGGGCAGACAAATAAACAGTGACAAGTTTTTAAAGTGCTTGTACACAAATGCTAGAAGTCTAAATAATAAGATGGGTGAACTAGAGTGCCTCGTGTTAAAGGAGGATATTGATATAATAGGCGTCAGAGAAACCTGGTGGAGTGAGGACAATCAATGGGACACAATCATTCCGGGGTACAAAATATATTGGAAGGACAGAACAGGTTGTGCGGTTGGGGGCGGGTATGGGGAAGGAGTGGCACTATATGTGAAAGAAAATGTAGAATCAAATGAAGTAAAAATCTTAAATGAATCCATATATTCCATAGAATCTCTATGGATAGTAATTCCATGTTCTAATAAAAATATAACAGTAGGGATCTATTATCGACCACCTGACCAGACAGTGATAGTGACGATGAAATGCTAAGGGAGATTAGAGAGGCTATCAAAATAAAGAACGCAATAATAGTGGGGGATTTCAATTATCCCCATATTGACTGGGTACATGTCACCTCAGGACGAAATGCAGAGACAAAATTTCTCAATACTTTAAATGACTGCTTCTTGGAGCAGCTGGTACAGGAATCCACAAGGGAAGAGGAAACTCTCGATCTAGTCCTGAGTGGAGTGCAGGATCTGGTCCAAGAAATAACTATAACAGGACCGCTTGGAAATAGTGATCATAATATAACAACATTTATATAACAAAATATATATATGTTATATATATAACATTAATGTAACAAAAGTAACCAAGTGGGGTCACATGACCACGTCAAGCTTTTGCCACCACAGATGAGTATGCTGTGCTTTCCAGCAAGAAGAAAGGCTGGGACAAAGTATAAAAGCAGCACATCTGCCTTAAAAAGCAACATCACAACAAGTAACAGGACCGCTTGGAAATAGTGATTTCATTTAACATTCCTGTGGTGGGAAGAACGCCTCAACAGCCCAACACTGTGGCATTTAATTTCAGAAAGGGGAACTACACAAAAGTGAGGAGGTTAGTTAAAAAGAAATTAAAAGGTACAGTGACTAGAGTGGAATTCCTGCAAGCTGCTTGGACACTTTTCAAAGCACCATAATAGAAGCTCAACTTAAATGTATACCCCACATAAAAAAACACAGTAAAAGAACTAAAAAAGAGCCACCGTGGCTTAACAACCATGTAAAAGAAGCAGTAAGAGATAAAAAAGCATCTTTTAAAAAGTGGAATTCAAATCCTAGTGAGGTAAATAGAAAGGAGCATAAACACTGCCAAATTAAGTGTAAAAATGTAATAAGAAAAGCGAAAAAGGAGTTTGAAGAACAGCTAGCCAAAAACTCAAAAGGTAATAACAAAATGATTTTTAAGTACATCAGAAGCAGAAAGCCTGCTAAAAAACCAGTGGGGCCCCTGGACGATCGAGATACAAAAGGAGCACTTAAAGACAATAAAGTCATTGCGGAGAAACTAAATGAATTCTTTGCTTCCATCTTCACAGCTGAGGATTTTAGGGAGATTCCCAAACCTGAGCCATCTTTCGTAGGCAACAAATCTGAGGAATTGTCACAGATTGAAGTGTCACCAGAGGAGGTTTTGGAATTAATTGATAAACTTAACAATAACAAGTCACCGGGAAGAGATGGCATTCACCCAAGATGGCATTTCACTCACTTTACCTGAAAGAACTCAAATGTGAAATTGCAGAACTATTAACTATGGTTTGTAACCTGTCCTTTAAATCAGCTTCTGTACCCAGTGACTGGAAGATAGCTAATGTAACGCCAATATTTAAAAAGGGCTCTAGAGCTGATCCCTGATTATAGTACCGGGCAAATTAGTTGAAAGGGGTAAATAGTAAAGAATAAAATTTTCAGACGCATAGAAGAACATAAATTGTTGGGCAAAAGTCAACATGGTTTCTGTAAAGGCAAATCATGTTTTACTAATCTATTAGAGTTCTTTGAAGGGGTCAACAAACATGTGGACAAGGGGGATCCAGTGGACATAGTGTACTTAGGTTTCCAGAAAGCCTTTGACAAGATCCCTCACCAAAGGCTCTTACGTAAATTAAGTTGTCATGGGATAAGAGGGAAGAACCTTTCATGGATTGAGAACTGGTTAAAAGACAGGGAACAAAGGGTAGGATTAAATGGTAAATTTTCAGCATGGAGAGGGGTACTAGTGGTGTTCCCCAAGGGTAAGACCTAGGACCAATCCTATTCAACCTATTCATAAATGATCTGGAGAAAGGGGTAAACAGTGAGGTGGCAAAGTTTGCAGATGACACTAAACTGCTCAAGATAGTTAAGACCAAAGCAGACTGTGAAGAACTTCAAAAAGATCTCACAAAACTAAGTGATTGGGCAACAAAATGGCAAATGAAATTTAATGTGGATAAATGTAAAGTAATGCACATTGGAAAAAATAACCCCAACTATACATATGATGGGGGCTAATTTAGCTACAACTAGTCAGGAGAAAGATCTTGGAATCATCGTGGATAGTTCTCTGAAGACGTCCACACAGTGTGCAGCAGCAGTCAAAAAAGCAAACAGGATGTTAAGAATCATTAAAAAAGGGATAGAGAATAAGACGGAGAATATCTTATTGATCTTTACCTGTTAGGTTCACTCCCTCTGGGGCACCTGACATGGCCACTGTCAGTAGACAGGATACTGGGCTGGATGGACCTTTGGTCTGACCCAGTATGGCCATTCTTATGTTCTTATGTGATGAATTTACAGTATCTAATATTTTCACTTTCTGGAAATCCTCAAGTCACAATTATAGAGTTTGGAAAAATGTATTTGACTTTCATTGGGAAATCAATGTAAACACTGCTTGTCTAACATCATAGACCATATGAACTACTTTAAACATTCTCGCTGGAGTACTGACATTTTATATCTTCTGTTTGAAGCTTCAGACAAATAGCGGATAATGTCCATCCTGTTATATCAGCTTTACACTGCTGTAACTGCATGGAGGTATAATCACTTGAGATACATCAGCATAAAACTGGTGTCATGAAATGGAGAATTGATCCCCTTGTATTTGTTTTTGATTAATAATTTGATTTTATTAGATTGTGTCAACATTCTTTTGGGGGATTTTTACAATCCTCAAAATTAGACGAGCTCCCCCATAAATATTAAAGGCCAAATTTTTATCGCCAACCTCTATTTTGATCCCACACTCAACTGTACACACAATTTTGTAAGCAAAAACATTTCAATATCTAATTATCTGATTGTAGTCAGACAAATATCTAATATTTTTCATAAGGGTTATTTGTTGATGATCATTTTATTGCAAAGTTCTCTATAACTCCATCCCCTGGCCACACATGTCAATCATTTTTTTTTTAGTAAACATATTTACCATTTTTTCCCATTCAGTGTGATGTACTTTCACTGGAGTTAAACAGGTGATGTGGCCCTATTTCCCTTCCCCCCTCCCAAATCCCTAGTTGTATCTTTTCTTTGTCAGCGAGTATGGATCACCAACTGGAAAGTAGCTGTACGACGCCCAATTCCCATTAGAGAAACCGACCTGGAACTCAAAATGAGTCTTAATGTTCTGTATTATTGGAAATCTATAAATGAACTGAGACACAGAATCCAATTGACAAATTTGGTGAGCTAAAATTAGGCTGTTAAACCAAGTTTAGGCACTTAATATAGCTAGGTGCTTAAATTAGTCACCCAGGGTTTGAAAACTACGCCTTTCTTGTAAAAAAAGATTAGAATATGTTAGATCAGCCCCTGCTGTAACCCCATTGACTTCAGGATCCTGCAAATGAGGCTGACTCTTGCTATGCTTATATTTGGATACCAAACAAAGAAATTTCAGTAGCCACCTATTTCTGGTTACTTATTCCTTTCAGGGTTCCCTGCCTTTATTCTCAGTCTTTCAACTGATTTCTGGAGATTAAAAATCTCTTGGAAATCCTGAGTTGGGCTTTCCGTTCACTCTCTTGCCATTTTACTGAATAAACGGTTTAAAATTATGGTTTGCTTCTCAAATTTCACTGTTTGCTCTCTTTCTCTCTCTCTCTCTTCCTCTTACAAAGTCTTTGATATATTTCAGGTGAAAACAAAAGCACATTAATTTAAAATACTATCACAGGAAAAATATTGCTTTGAAAGGACAGCAGCGTAGACCAACCAAGATGATGTCAGGTGTCATAAGTAAGTAAAAGTATGAGGAGAGGTTAAAAGCAATAATATTTTTCCCCCTGGAAGAGAAGCCTTTGATATAACGTAATTCAAAGCTATCACCAGGATCAATAAAGTTCATACTTTTGCAGCAAATGTTTCATAGTGGTAATATGAAAAATAAGGTTTCTGCAAGCCTGCTTTCATTATCGTGAATGGAAGTCAATAGGAACTAGCCTCAGGAATAAGGATCAGTCACATAAGGATTACTCATCTGAGTGAGGTTTGCAGGATCAGGCAAGGAAGTGTCAATGGAGAATTCAGGCAGAACTGTTACTATTTTTTTTTTTTGTGGTAACAAGTGAAAGTTGATGTCAATCGAGTATTTTCTATATAAGTTTGGTTCCTTATTTCTGGACCCCGGTTTTCATACAGTACATATATTAGCCTATGAAAAATTATTGATGCCTGATTTAATAATGAGAATGACCGCTATTCATTTTTATTGGCCCTCAATCCATGATTTTAATGTATTTTGCAAATTAGAGATCCCACATTTTTATCAAATATTTTATCAGAAGTTGGCAAACTCCGTCTTCTCCCTTGAGCCAGCCTCATAACAGCAAGCAACAGCCCAAAGACAAACGATTTAAGATTTGAAAGTAACATCAATAACAAGCCTTGGCACTTTATTGTTACTTCTCACTATGCTTAAGCTATTTTTGCTAAACAAGCATCTATGATTTCTACATACTAAATAATTATACTGGATTTGATCCAGGATTGATTATTTGCTCTGACTGCATACTATAGAGTAATACAGAAGTAATACAGAGCAGATAGCTAAACAGGGTTTCTGGGAAGTAGATTAATTGTTTTGAAAAGCCTGTGATGAATGCACCTCTTTGATCAATTTGCTCAAAGCATATTATGCTGCATGTGAGATGTGTTGTGTCTCATACACGATACACTAATTTTCCACAGGACAAGATGTTTTTTATCATCAAATGCAGAGATGAATGGATGAAAATACTGTAGCTCAATTTAAAATGATCTGATATCTTTATGATTTAGATGGAATAAATGTTTCTGATATTAGCAACTTAAAACATGGATTTCGAAAGAAAATCTGTACATAGGATTACAATGTATTCATATAAAGTTTGGGGTTTTTTTAATCTCCATTATGATTCTCATCTAAGCTAAATCAGTGTAGTTGGATTGATCCCTACAAAGCAAATTCAGTTTATACCATCTGATGATCTAGGGCTTTGTCTTCATGTTGCACATGTATATGTATTTCAGAGAAGGGCTCCATACATTCAATTTATAACCCAATATATTTTGCACACAATAGAGGCCTGATTTGTCTCCCGCCACAATCAATGGGGACTTGCCATTGACTTCAGTGGCAGGAGAGTCAGGCTATAGGGGCTAATTTCTATCTTCAGGGTGAAGAGGACCCGCTCATAGTTTGGCTGTGCAAGATAAGAAAGGATTTGGAGACTCTCAAAGGGGTATTTGGGACAAATCAGTGATGGGATCATAAACTGGGGACAGAGTAGGAAGAGGTCTTTCTGCATGGAAAGGCTGTGCTAGGGCTTCAGTAGTTATTCTAGCCATTAGCCTGGAATAATTACCCTCTGGCTTTGTAAAGACAATTCTTTTCCCTACTTTCTCCTCTTGGGGACTCCCCACCGGAGGTGTCTGAACTGGCTGCTGATGGAGAGTGGATTTGGTCCTATTGTGTATATCAAATTCTAGTTCCATTACATCAGTGGAAATAAGGAGCAAGTCCACAGACTTCATTTGAGTTACACCATTTCAACTGAGAGGAGAGAGAGGTCCCACTTGGTCCTGTCTCAGTGCAAGGGGCTGGACTTGATGACTTCTCAAGGTCCCTTCCAGCCTTACATTTCTATGATACATTTTGCTCTCATATGGCAAAATATACATGCTGTATATTCATTATATAGGCTCAGTCCTGTAAGCTATGTTCTAAGCTCCTATTTACTTTAACGGGAGTTCCATCTGCTGGATTCTAACAGGAGTGGGCCCATAACTTGGACAATGACAGTTTATCCTTCTATGTGTAAGACCATGAAAAACTTCCTATGCATTTTGCTTCTTAACATCATTAGAAAAAACTCTTTAAGATTACAAGTCATGTGACATAAATTAAATGCATATTTCTGGAGGGTGTTGCACACATGCTATGACAATTTTACCCATTAAAGAACAATGAGGTCAATTTAATTCATGATGAGTGAAATTCACTAATGTAAGCGTAACATTGGAGTACAGTTGAGAATCAGGACCATTAACTGGAAGACTAATGTTAATACAGTGTTAAGCTTCAGATATCAAACTTCCAAAAGTTAGGAAGTTCCAAAATTTTATGATTTTCCTACAACATTGATTTGATCACATTGTACTTTATTTATATTATATGGCTTATTTTAATAATATAAACAGCATATATTGAGGTTTACAATTAAAAAGGAAAACAGGATACTACTATTACAGCACCTAGCACAATGGGGTCCTGGCTGATGATTAGGGCTCCTATGTGGTACAGTAATATAAATATTATATTATTATTTATTAATTACAATGGTGAAATGTGATCAAGTGGAGCTTCCAACTTCCTTGTTCTGGGTGGGATAAGGCCTGAATGCTTACAAGGTTCTCTGACTTTACATAGGAGTTTTCACATCCTTTATCTAGAGCTATTAATCATCTGGACCATGTTAACTGGCCAACTTACTTCATCCACATGTAGATCCATCCTTAACTGAGACATCCATAACACCACCTGGAAAACTTCTTCTAACATGCACAGTTGAAATTGTTGGATTCAAATATTTATAACCGTGAACAGATTTCTTTTCCGAATTTGTTTTTTTTAAATGTCACTGAGACAAGTGTCATATCAGACTGTGACATTCTATACCTTGGGGGAGTGTCCTGTAACCCCCATATTCCTCATTTTTATATCATCATGATTTTACATAAAAAGAATGCCTTGTATGGTATCAGGGCATTTGCTGCTGAAAATCGTTCTGCTGAAAATCGTTTCTCTATCCATATATATATATATATATCAGTGGTGGGCAACTTGTGGCCAATCAGGGTAATCCACTGGCTGGCCGCCAGACAGTTTGTTTTTCATGTGCATGGTCACCTGCAGCTTCCAGTGGTTGCAATTCTCCGTTCCCGACCAATGGGAGCTGCGGGAAGTGGAGTGGGCCTGATGATAATTCTAACCTGATACACTTTCTAATTGCAATGTAAATGAATTCAAAAAGACCACCATACTGACTACTGGAGCCTCCTACATAAATACAGAAACTAACTCTAATTTATTTCCATTGAAAAAAAGTCACCTTATTACATGGGAAAGCTATAATTTAGAAACAAATAAAGCTGTAAAATATTAATGTAATGTGATACAGCATGGCCAAGAAGGCAGCAGGAGAGTGATCTAAGAGAGATATGTAAGTCCCAGGATGAGGAGAAGCCTTATTCCCTGTAGAGGGCAGAAAGGTTTCTATAGATTAATTAAAAGCACCTGAAGCCCATTAGAGCACCTGAAGCTAGTCACCTGATAAAAACCACCTGCTTCAATTGGCCAGGGGAAGGAGTTGGAGCAGAGGAGAGTTTGGAGGAGTGCTGTGGCTGGCTAGAAGACCAAGACCCTAGGTAAAGAGACACCCAGCTTGTGCAGAGAGAGAGAGAGAGAGAGAGAGAGAGAGAGAGGGAGGGAGGGAGAGAGAGAGAGAGAGGGGGGGGCAGGAAGCCCCACAAGCTGAAGAAGAAGAGAGGGAAGTAGCCCAGGGAAGGAAGCACTAGTTCAAGTGGTTTACCGCTATCCCTAGGGCCCCTGGGCTGGGACCTGGAGTAGAGGGTGGGCCCGGGTCCCTCCCTCTCCACTATCCTTCTCTGGATTACTAGTGGGACAGTAGGTATCCTAGTTCAGGGGCAGGAAACTGTACCCTGAAACCCCACCCCCCTCAAGAAGAGGAAGCGTGGGACCCATCATAATTGTACTGGCAATTTGCCACAATAAGTTACCAGTGAAAGCAGAGGATTGATCAAAGGAACCCAGTAGTAGGATGACCAGATAGCAAGTGTAAAAAATCAGGCTGGGGTGGCAGGGGTAATAGGTACCTATGTAAGAAAAAGCTCCCAAAATCGGGTCTGTCCCTATAAAACTGGGACATCTGGTCACCCTACCCAGTGCAGAAATCAGAAACCTTTTTCAAACTGGGAGTGAAACAGGCCTGTGATGCCTTACTACCCCCACATTTACTCTCTCTCTCTCACACACTCACACTAATTAAGACAAGCATCACATTAGCTAAATATCTGCCAGTGTCATCGCTTCCCAAGATAAAATACTATTGCAGTGTTCTGCAGGAGATCAGGCAAGATCAGTGGTGTACAATCTTTTCAGTCTCAAAACTAAACATATGGGATTTGATTCTGCACTCTGGCCCAGATCTGATCAGAAATGGTGGAGAAGGGAGTCACAGGAAGGTGGTTGCAGCTTCTTGATCAGTAGCTTCCTGACTTTGGCACAAGAGATGCACAAGGGCAGCTCTAACTCACCCTATTAGCATAAGATCCTGCCAGTGAAGGACTGGGCATAGCTCCCTCCCCTCTCCACCTTGCCCCTGAGGCATGCCTGTCACTCAATGCCCTATGGCAGGAGTGGAGAGGGCAGTAGACACAGGAAACCTTTCTGCCAGCAGTGAGTTTCACTACATGGAGGGATAATCTGATAACCATGTCTAGCCATTTTATATCAGGTAAGCAGTGCACTGCATAAACACTTAACAGACCAGACAATCTGGCCCATTATTTCAAGAAAGTCAGAGGGCCACAGTAAATACTTTGAGGCAAGTTATGTGTCCTGTTCTGCTCCGCTTTTGGCATTCAGGCAGCACACAGGGAGTGAAAAATCTTCTTCTAATTCCTTGCTGACTGTGGGTGGAGGGGTGTGGAGCTGGCAGTCAACTCTTTTGCCTTCCTCCCTCCAGCCTACAGAGGGGGAAGGAGAGTTGCTCAAGGCATATGCCTAGCTGGCATATGGTCCCTCAAGGGGTCCTTGCAAGTTAGTGCATCCCATAGGCTGCTCTAATGTGGGTCAAGGCAGAGAATAAGGGAGCTGTAATTGGTTGCTGGCTCTCAGCTGTACCTCTTTCCCCAATTCTGTGCTGCCCTCTGTGGCTATGTGTTGGAGGAGACCCAGACTTTGCTTGGAGCTGCCCTATGCTCAGACAGATGCAATCAAGTTCCAGTCATGCGCTCCCTGGGGAAAGGTAAGCAGACCATGGAGCAGCCAGAGCTGCTACTCTCCTTCTTTTCCTGAGATGCAGCGGGCAGCCAGTGGGAGACAGCTGTGGCAGGGATGAGACAGCAACTGCTCAGAGTGAACCTGGCTCACATTAGACCTGCCCCTGGGACTGGGGGGCAAATGGCAATGTCCCCTCTCCCCTTGCTGTAGTCACTTAAAGCTGCAGGGAATACACTTTAAGTTAATAATCAAACACATTGTCTTTTTAACACGGCCACCTTCAAAGGCCACAATTTATTTTCTCAAAGGCCACATGGGGCCCACAGACTGGACTCCACTGGACTGGATGGGTATAATAGCTCTATGGATATTTTATATTATATTGTTATAACTATAGTGGGGTTAAATAAAGAAAATCAAAACTCTCAGTAAGGCTATAGGCCCTTTAATAGTCTGAGTTTCTTAAAGGAAAGCTCAAGGGAAGGAGGTGAAAGCCAGCAGTTGTTTGGCTTTGCTCCTCTTTGAGGATAAATTTAAGAAAGAGATCACCTGTTAGACATATCTCTGTGTGTTTGTTACAGCGCACACTCGGCATGGGTTCTATCGTAATTTTATCTGCTGGCCTGAATCTCAATCTTCTACCAGCATGGGACTTTCAAGGTTAAATACTACTTAGCTCCTGGTCTTAGGATCTACATTAAACAATCAAAAGCAGCTTTTTGCTGGTTAATGGGGAAATATGAATGCTCTAATCAGCAATTGGGGTCGTTAAAGTCTTAATATCTGCTTAGGCTGAGCATCCAGACTGAAGATACATACATATGTGCTTATTGCCTTTGTGAACTTTGATAGAGTAGTTCCCATAATAATAATGCAGCATGTGCTTGGTGACAAATATACTTCTAGTTTTAACGAATAGACCAGGAAACAAAAGCGTGCACTGATTATTTGCATTATACAAGCAACTGCAGTATTGTTACATAATCAACTTTTAGACAGTAAAAATGGTCAGAAATAGAACAACTGTAACATTATATTGCAAACATTATTATACTGACAGGAAAGTGCCTGACAGCTGATATGCGAAGTCAGCAAAGTTGGGCAAACATTAAAAAAATAAAATAAAAAACCCATCTGCAATTTTCTGAGCACCGTCTTAACGTTAACAACCGAGAGAGCAAAGTTAAATACTGCAGCAGCATTCATTGCAAACAGTTTGAAAGCACTTTTAAAATGCTGTAGCACAGTTACGTAGGCTAAGTGGAGAGAGTGAGTCATAATAATGAACACATATTTCTGGCATATTCTGGAACTTACTGCAACCACGATTTTCTGAGTTGGATGATGGCTGCACAAATGTCTCTTTTTAATCCTATAAAAAATGTTATGCTGTATAAAAATTATCTCTGGCATTTACAATTCTTTTGTTTTTATTTCTGATGGAGTGTTCAGTAACTACATTGCTTGCAGATCACAATTATCAGTCCCTACGTAAACTTATTTTAAAGTTTGGCTGTGTTCGATTGCTTTGTCAGACACAGTATCTCTGCCTCAGCATTTCAACTATAATGAATCATGACACTCACCTTGATTGCTGCCAAGTTTATATTCCCTAAGAGATGGAACAAAACACACAATCTGTGAATTATTTATACTTTCATATGGAGGCTTATTGTTAATACATTCTCGGTAATTCTTAAATGTTGGATCTTAATGAGAAAATGTAGATCACTGGTACATCTAGTTTAAAATAGAAACAGAAAACACTTATCCAACAAGATAAAAGTGTTATTGCTCTACAAAAAAACCAACAATAAGAAAACCTTTCTTTCAGGCAAAATTGCACTGGCACCTTTAAAAATGTATCTGTACATGGAACTGGACACTCTTCTCCACTCTGTTATCTTTTTTCCAGATAGTGACATGATGCCAAGATTTTAACAAGGGCCTCCCACGAAAAAGTGTTTCCCCTGGCATATTATATTCCCCAGATGCCCAAGCAACCTATGCTCCTATGTGGTGACTTAAAGCAGTAAGGGAACTGAGCTGTTTGTTTTCCCATTTAAAGAAAAAGGTTTTCCTGTAATCAAAGAGGGAGATAGCACCACTTGGCCAGCAAATTTATTGAGTGCACTGGCTGGATGTGTTTGTATTCTAACCCTGAAAAATATCCTGGAGCAGATTATATTCAAGAGCTCTATTGGCTTCATCTTGTGTAATCTGTAGAGAAACAGAGGTAAAGACCATGTAGGTATTATGAGCCATCTTCCCCCAGGTATTTATTCAAAAATAGCTAATGTTTGGTTTGATCCTTGGTGAGATGGCTCAGCAGTAAACAGAGAGGAGTAAACTCCATCAGAGGCAGGGAAATCATCCTGAACCTTCCTTTCAGTTCTAAAAAGGTCCCTGAAACTTCCCTGCAGTACATCGCTGCTTCAGCTTGCTTTGATTAGACTGACACTGTCATCTTTACTCTCTCATTTGTATTGTATTCTCATTGCTTCTAGTTAGATACTTGACACCCACTTAAGGGAACAGGAAAAAAAATCAAATGAATTGTGTGACTGACCAATGAAGCATAAGAATAGAAAGACTGGAAGCTTTTTGACATAGGGACTCTCATGTACTCTCCATGCAGTGCCCACTGTACTATGTGATGCAGCTTTATGTCTTTCAGATGACATCTACTGATCCCTTTGTCTGGTTTCTTACCAAGTGCTTCTCCACACTACATCCGAAATGTTACATTACTCTGAAATATACTCTGACCCTTCCCTGGCTTTCTCCACATCTGTGGATCATCTTCTTGAAACAGAATAACTGCTACTTTAGAGAGCCCAAGCAGTGGCTTCTGAGGCCTTCCCATGCGTTAGAACACAGAGGGGTGGGACAGGGTTGCTGTATTTACACAACAGAGATCCCTTTCAAATCTTCTTCTCTCCTATGTATTGGAAGGATGAGAGGACCATGGAACCTACTCCGTACCTTGATCTTGCTCTCTTTATTCTGATACCTTTTGTTGATGCTGAATTGCAAGTGGTCACATTCATTCCAACAGGCCCACTCATGAAGTAAAGTTCTATTCATCATGCGTAAGAATATCACAATCTGGCCCTTAGGCTGGAGCAGCAGCTCTATTCCAGATCCACAAGATAAAGGGTAAGAATTCCTTCCTCCTTTGCTCTCTGCACCTAACCAGAGTGACCAAATTGGACTTGAAAATGCGACTTGCTCCTGTTTAATACAGAACTTTTAGCAGCTCTCAGATATTCTTTTGTTCTATAATTCATACAAGTGTAGTTACCTATTTTGTATCCACAGTACATGATAAAGTATAGCAACTGAAATAGTAACTATTTATAGATGCACATAAAAACTGGTAATATAATGTAAGTGCAATTCTAGTAAGAATCAACTGCAAAGCTAAATGAATATGTCTAAGAACTCCATTTTGATAGTGCTTTTAATCTTCCGGTTTTAATTATACACGGTTTTATTCAAATCTGATTTCTATATTTTACTAATTTTGTAATTATGTACTATTATTGGTTGTAAAGCTTCTGACATCCCAAGATGAGTAAAAATATTCAGATGACAACAGAAGCACGAAAATCATAGAAATGCAAAAATTGTCAAATTACTAAAGAGGTACACAAGTAGTTATAGCTGAGGAAACTTATTAATTAATAAAACAACCACACTAACATTATGGAATGAACCAAACTTACAAAGCTATGGTAATGTTAGAAAATCCTATAGTAATATCACTGGTAACTCACTGTTAGTGTAGGATTAATCTCATAATACTGTAAACTGAAAGGAATTGTGAGCTTTGGTGTAACTTCACTGACTTGATTAGAGTTACAGCAGAGGTGAATGTAGCCCTCAAGTTTTACTTTACCATTACATACTGGAGTTTCCAATCTGACTGTATATGTTAAAGAACTATTATTTTTAAACCTCAGAGCTGTTTTATACAGTGCATGGCAAAATACAGCTCACCTTGCTCATACAAGAAGTCTTAGGAGAGTCACTGAGACAGCCCACCATGAACAAAGTGAACAGTGTTTGGACCTTAATACTATTCTATATCCTTGCTGTGCTAGGCAGCCAAGTTGCTGTTGTGAGGAAGGCTGGGATTTCCACATTTCTATATATCCTACAGTGTCACAATTAAGATTTATATTTTTTGCTTCCAACCAGCTCTACCTCTCCACAAGGATGGCATAACCCTACTTTGGTTTGCTGCTGCTCTCTCTGCTCCCCTCTGTATTTGCTGTTAGTTCTTTTTCCCTTGCTCTAACTGTAGGGACTAGCCTGAAAACCCTTCCAAGCATGCGTAAAAGTTTGCAGGACTCCTTGACACAGGGGCATTGTTTATTGATTTTTGTCCACATGTGGGTACTAATTACATAATTAATAATAAAGCTAATCCTTTCCAATATATATTTAAGAACAAATGTTTTTTTAGGCATGTACCAGAACTTAATCATACCAGAGAATTAGAAATCTCTAGTCCTGCCTATCCTTGATTGCCCAGGAAACAGTATGCCACATGTCAGCACAATCTTTCACTTTTTGTCTGTCATTTATTTCTTATTCAGATCTTTTATCTTCGCATTTAAAATCGTATGCTAAAAAAAGAAAGGCATTAAAGGATAATAATGAGTAGAAGGGGTCAGGTGACTAAAAGAACAACCGTTATGTGCAAGGACAAATCATTCTTCTTCTCTAACACTGCCACAAAAGAAACAGGTGCTACTGATAACATTTTAATAGAAAAGACTTACTGAACTATCTAATCCATCCCCCCCTGCCAGTTCTGGATTGCCCCCTCTCATACTTTTTCTAGTGCTTTGCACAATCTAGTTCTAAATGTCTCAAGTGAAGAGGTTTCGGCCTCTTCTCTGCGGAGACAATTCTACAGATCAGTATATTGCACTGTTGTTGGAAATTTTTTTCCTGTTATTTATCTTCAGTTCCTCTCTTCTTAATTTCATACTATCACTCCTAGTTATATTCCTGTGCTGCCCTGAATAATTCTCCTCCATCCTTAATGAGGATGCCCTTTAAATATTTGTAGATTGTTACCCGTTTCTGCCCCCTTTTAAGCTTTCCCCATAAATCAGTGTCCCTACTCTGCAAGTTTCTGCTGTGGAGGCTCCCCGCGCTGAAAGTAGTAGTGTTGCTGTGATCTCTCTCACCCATTACATTTAGCATTATAGAGCAGTGATTTATTTGAAGAGGGAAGCCAGGTAAATTCTGTCTAGACTAATGTAATTGTTCCCTGGTTCCAAATGTTCAATGATTTTATGGTTAGTCACTCTCTCTCTTCCGCCTCCACACGCAGAACCGCCCTTTCCCCCAGCAAATATCCAGCTCCACCAAAGTCAATGGGAGTCTTTTCATTGACTTAAACTAATGTTGGATCAAGTCCCTAATCCCTGATTCAGGCAGGCAATGTGTGTGAGAGAGATAGAGAGAGAAATGCACATATCAGAGAGCTATAATAACTATATTCCAAGGTAAAATAAAATGAATTCATATCAGAAAGCTAACAGGGTTTCAAGAATTCACTGTCACCAAGGACAAACTGTACTATACCATAGTGGGATGGCAGAACGTCACACTTCTAGCTACCCTGTTTCATTATTATTTTTCATAAGCCATGTGACAACTTGTGCAACCATTCGGGACCAGATTTTTATAAAGCAAGGCCTGTTTGCATTTTATACCCACTTTTGGGTGGGCATTTATAGTATTTGCATACACAAATTGGGCACATAGATTGATATATGGGGCTATTTGCATGTGCAGCCATAGCAGCTGTATCCTCAAAAGTGGAGGGACAAATGTGCTGCATGAACATTAGGTCTGATCATAAAAATCTGGACCCTGAAAGCACAACTTTTTGACAACATTGTATATTTGTATTCAGAGACAATTTTGGCCAAGTTCATGTCTTTGGAATTCTGGTGGCAGTGTAAAGATAAGTACTTAAATGACTGAACTGCATGACCTGTAATTACTCTAGGTATATTTAATTTAATTATAGATGAGTCATATAAACCCTAGTTAACCTTTCAGATGCTTTTGAGTTCTGTACATCAGCCTTCACTAGGGGTCCAATCCTACAAGACGCTGAGCACCTTCACCTTCAACTAGAGTAAACGGGAGTTGAGGGCACTCACCACCTTGTAGGAGGCATTCAGCATTTTTCAGGATCTGGACCATAAAGATGAATGAGTAAAAAAGATAGGAAGCTCTGGCACCCTTAAACTTGTTTCTAGCTACACCAAATTGTAGAAGGTTCCCTCCCCCTCCCCCCCGGGTGGCTTTTTCCTTTAGGTTGAGTGAAAATTAATTTGTGATACTGGCATTAAGATGAGAGGGCTTTCTCCTAACTAAGTATTCTCAGATATCTTCTTGTTCCCTCCTTGCATTGCATAACCTTAGAAACAGCATTATGGCAGCAAATGCCAAGCAACAAAGAGAAACAAGAAATGCCAATCAAGGCCAGTACAAACTAAACCATTTTTTTGTGTGCACACAGAACCCTGGGAGTACAATCTAGCAAATAGAGCACTGGAGTGGGAATCAAGAGACCTGGGTTCTAGTCTTAGCTTGGCCACTGACCAGCTGTGATCTTATGCAAATCACTTCACCTCTTTGTGCCTCTGTTTCCTCTCTCACCCTTTGTCTTGTAAGACTTCTGGGGCAGGGATTGTCTCCTTATGCCTACCAGAGAGGGGCCCAAATCTCACTTTCACCCTTTAGGCACAACTATAGTACTAGTACAACTGAATAATAATAACAAACTTATTATGGCGAGAGTTTTCATGTCAAAAGTCCTTTAAAATGAAACTTTTCAGACTTATTTTATTTTAAATCTAATATTCATCAAAATTACCCTTGACCCAAGCCTGACTAAAAGCATAGGACTTTGGCAAATAAAGCAGATTATAACATTTTGCATTCCTTTAATTCAAAATGATCTTGGGCAATTTCCTTAGATATTCCAAAGTAAAATAAAATAAAATTGTGGTTTAAAACTATACAATCATTTTCAGGCCAACTCTGGAGTTTTCGAGAGAAAGCTAGACTATTACAGCTAAATATAACTTTAGTTACAAAGTATGGAAAAACTACCCACATCAGCAGCATAATAAGACATTTTCAATAAATTATTCTTCCATATTAGAATATCCAACCTGTTAGGAAAAAACAGCACACTCACTTTTCAACCACGATTTGATTGACAAGATGAGCTGAGGCTGGGTAGATACTATCAAACTCTTCAAGTGGATAATGTCTCGATGAAACAAGTATGCCGCCGAATTTTTAGTTTATATTTATGTGGAAAGAAAGATCATAATTCATGCATCTAGACTCCAGTCCTGCACAGACTAAGTAATTTTAAGTATCAGAGGGGTAACCGTGTTAGTCTGTATCCACAAAAACAACGGGGAGTCCGGTGGCACCTTAAAGAGTAACAGATTTATTTGAGCATAAGCTTTCATGAGTAAAAAACCCACTTCTTCAGATGCAGCAGATTTAGTTGGGCATAAGCTTTCGTGGGTAAAAGACCCACTTCTTCAGATGCAAGTAATGTACACCCATTGGTCATTCCCCTGAATTCACGGATGGATCCTAATGTGTTTAAAGTTCTGTGCACAATTGTTTGCGGGATCAGTGTCTTGGTTTATGCCTCCATTGTTTCTCTGAAGAAAATTGTATATATTATGAGCCATCTTCCACACTTGGGGGGTTATGTTGTGCCCCATGAGGATATATGTTGCATAACTCATGAACTAGTCACCCTCCAACTATGCTGTTTCAGGACATTGTCACACAGGCACATGTACACAATTCACTGAAAAAAATTTTAGCATAAAAAGTATTTTTTCTATATCAAAAACTATGTGGGGGTACAAATGTATCCCAAATGTGTTGCACTGTTATCCTGTATTTATAGTAGTTCTATGTACATGGTTGCTTTTTAGTGAGATTATCTTGTGTTGTAATAGAAGTAACTACATCTCCCACGCTAAGAAAGCTCTTTTTATTTTATGTAAATGTAACTTCCATGAGGATATGTGTTGTGATAATTCAGGAACTTGTGGACATCCAAATATGCTGTTTTAGGACATCACATATGCTAATTGATAATGCATTGCAGTGACAGTGGTTATTGCATACAATCACCCTAAAGTAGAAGGCATTCCAGGGATATGTGAAAACTGTATATAGGCTCACACTGAATGAGACTCCTGCTAGTTCTTTCCATTTGCTAGTTACCTAAAGATTTTTCACCTAAAACATTAAAGAATTGTTCTTAGTTTCTGAATGCATTTATGAGACAAAAGTTCCACATGATACAGTTAATGTAACCTTTGAATGAAGGTAAATCAGTTGCAGTAAAGACACTGAATTTTCATCTTTCAGATGGACTTTCACAGGGCCAGTAATATTTACATATTAGTTTACCAGGATTCACGTCTTTTCATACCAGCCCTAAATATGCATTGTCTGCTAAACCAGGGCCTGGTTCTGAAAGTGGATACATATGAGTAGACCACTAGACAGACTGATGAGCATGACTGGGGCCTCAGATTTAGGTAACAGTTTATCGCTAACAATGTCTGTGTTGAAATGGCTTCCAATAAGTCATTTTGACTATAAAATTGAAATAAATTATCTTAAGAATTATAGATTTGAAATGCTATTGTTAACTCTACAGAAATATTTTGCTTTCATATCACAAACAAATCAAGAAAAGTTAAATAGTAATGAAGAATTATACTTTTTACATCAACCTTACTGTAAGTAGGTGGCACTAACATGCTTTCACAAATCTCATTCCTTCGGAGTTGTACCAGTATATTTGAAAGCAAAATTTGGAACACAGGCATAAATCTAAAGTAACTACATGGGGTAATTCAGAATATAGCACCTGAACAGTAACTGGAGTCTTATTTTTAATTGCCTTATTGCATTTCAAGTGTAATCTGTTTTATTGTTTTCAGTCATTTGAAGAATGCATCTGTTATGGTCCATCATTTCTACTTCTTTACCACAAATGTCTTCCCAATGCACAAATTTGACCTAGAGATTGGGTTGGGTTAATGATGCAGGTACTCTATAGCTCAGACATGTATTGATGGTTGGGCAACCAATGCAAATGATACTATTCCTCAGTTATCTAGTAATATATTAAACCTTACTCTACTATACATTAATCAAACTTGTTGGTGAATCCATCACAGGTTTTTAGTGGAGAATAAAACCGATAAGAATGCAACACCTGGCATTCCTTCGGTTTTACAGAGAAGACAAACTTATAAATACAACTACCTACAGAGAAGCAAATGCCCATATCTTCAAAGTTGGAGAATAATCAAAGTTCCCACTCTGATTTCTACAGAATGGCTTTTGGAACACAACAAATGCAGCATATTGTAATTAATTCAATAGAAAAGAAAAGTTGAATTTTAGAATGCATTTTATTTTCCCCTGTTTTATGCTTCAGCCTACCAGAAAATTGAAATCTCTATCTTCGGCAGTGCAGTGGCAATCTTCCAACTTTATCTTAATGAAGAAAGAATTGTTTTTGACAGAATCCTGGGTTCCAAGTATCCCGAAATCCTCCAGTTCATTTACAGTGGGATGAAGGGGGTACGGGGAGAGAGCTGAAACATACAAGTATAATTCAAAAAGAACGTATAAAAGCATTCTATTTAGTAGGAAATATGAGTATTTTATGGTGTAGAAATAACTTCCATCACTCTTTCCTAAATTTAATGCTTGAAAATTCACTATTTTATTTTTAACCAACACTTTAAAAAGCATAATAAATGAATGTCACCAGTTTTGAAACTTAAAAGAGATCTAGAGGAAGACAAATTCTGAATGCTTTTAAAGGAGACCTAAGAAAAGAATTTACATTATATAACAGGAGTTATGTCTTGCCTTGATGTAAAATATTTATATTTTCTCAAAAAATAATAGGGTCTTTCACAACCAAACTCTCATTGAAATTCACCTGCTCTGCACAAATCTTGGCTACTTAATTACTGTAGCAATTCCTACTCAGGCTTTGTGCAGGATACTACGTGGGCTTTATATTAATTTATTTGTTATTTGTATAGTGCAATATATGTATCTAGTGCTTTACAAAACCAGTACTAATGGTATCCATGCTCAGAACAGTCTACCATCTAGATTAAGGCAACAACAGAAAGAGGAGATAACCTTCTCCTTCGTTCCTGAGGCTGACAACAATAAGACCACTGTGCACTTAAGTCAATGATGCACATGCATCAGAATTAAGGTCCCTATTCCATAACATACTTAAGTGCAAATCTAACTTTAAGCAAATGAGTAGTTTTATTAAATTAAGGACCTTCTTGAATTAAGGCCTAAACAGGGAAGGGGGGTAGGGGCGTTATTTCTGGAAGACTGTGCATAGTAAGGTCCTTGATGAAGTGTACTCTTTGGAGGGAACGGTAAAAGGAAAAGATGAAGGCATAATATGTAAAGTCAACAAGTGGTTTCCAGACACTGGAGACTGTGTGGGAGAAATGATTAAGCAGGTCAGATGAAGGAGCTATAATGTATGGAATTCACCACCGCAACTTCCAGATACTCTAACCCACGAACTGGAAGAGCGTCATCTTGCACTTCACACACACTTTTGTGGAATGGTAAAGCTACCAACTCCTGTTGCCCCCTTCTGTGTCATATTCCCAAATCTACATTACCCATCAACTTGGTTAGGGTTGGTGAAAAGCCCAGGTAAAGTGTTTGTAATGGGTGTAGAAGTTCAATGCATAGCCAATCCACCCAGGATCTCTAGTCAATCCACCGTAGGGCATAAGTGGCATAGAAGGACTTGTAGAGACCCTTGCACAATAGGTAAATTCCATCTGTATTACAGCAATACAAGAACAGCTGTGGAGAATTAAGAACAGAACAATAATGGAGGACTGAATTTATTGTACCAGCTGGATGTATGAGTAAAGGTCCTGGCAGTAATCTTTTATGGGTCAAATCATGCAGTCCTTATTAGGGTGCTCTGAGGACAATAGATTTGGTCATATAAATATATAAGCAGGCACAGTTTGGACTACACAGCTCAAAAATAAAAGGAAATAAAAAGAAACAGATACTAACCTTGGATGTTTGAACATTATTTTAACATTCCTCGCCACCATACACTACCACATAATTAGTTAGCCCCTCTCCTGGCACAAGCCTCTAATTAGTTAGGTCTAACTGTGTCTTTATCTTTGTCAACAGCTAACGGCAGTGCTGGAAAAACCTCCTGGAGCAAAGGACAGCAGCTCAAGTCACCCACCAGCTCTTCTATGTAGAGGGTTTGTTTGTTTGTTTTTGGCCATCTGGCACTGCCCACAAGATAAGAATGGCTGGCTAGGAAAGAAATGAGGTCAGCACATCTGCAAAATGTGCTAATGCAATTTATCTCCCAAGTAGTCTCAATTTACCAGCACTGCTCCTATGACACCCTGACCAAGTTTACAGCTTCTCTTCTGTCTGCTAGCGACCACACCCTGTTTGGAACTCTGTACAGTACACAGTGACATCTAGTGGCTAAATAATATGGTGCAACTGAACGTTTTATACCCACCTGCATTGCAGCTGCTCCTAGGGTCCTCTGGATCTTGCTTGGAGAATTAAGCCTTTCTTATCTTTGCATTCAAAGTTCTTAGTTGGAGATTTTTGTACTTGTGAAATGGTTTAGGTTAAAATATATATTTTTGTCAATTAAACTTCTGACCACTAGTGTAAGGTATTTAGGCATCATGGATCCAATCCATCTCCCACTGAAGTCAAGAAAAAATTCAATTCACTCCAGCAGGAGTATCAAATTCTCATTAATAGGGTTGGGTTAATCACTAAGAAAAAAGTCTATAAAATAAATTCCAGGTTCAGAATTACTCATGAAATCTGAAGCCATATGTTCTGTTTCCAGTTTAATTCCCATTATTTGAACTATCTGTTGAGTCATAGTCTACCAGTGCAATTGTTCTGAACTCTCCTTTATGGTTCTGATTTTCCCTGAACAGCTCATCTGAAAAAAAAAAAAGTGTTCCCTACATGAATCCTTGGTTAGAACTCTCTTGTTGTATACTCACTTTAATGATCCTATTCTGCAGTATTTTTTGTGAAAACATACATTTTGGGGATATTTTTGTTCCTTCTCCATGTGTGGTCAAAACAGGTGATTGTCTTTCAGCAGAAAATGTGTATAACAACATATGTAGACTGAAATTCCCCCAAAATATATGCATGCATACATATTTTAGATATGTATATTTTAGATACAGAAACCAAAAAGCAAGATACCAGGGAATGTAGGTCTTGTGCAAACTATGCAAGAACAATGCAGAATGTTTCAAGTTACCTATATAAGCATTTGTAACTCCAAAAGACTGGAACAGAGCCTTTAATTTTGGTTTAATAATTTTGTGTCTCTTTTATTTTTGATAAATGTCTACTTTCGATTAAACTAAGACAATAGAAACATTATTATAATGTTGAATATAACATTCAGATCTGCCAATAATGCAGAAAAAGTAAGAGTTATATAAAGGCTATTAACATAAATAGCAATTATGACAGTGATTGTCATCACTTACAAATCCTTTCAAATCACTTGACAGATTGTCGTGAAAAAAGGTTTATGTAAATATATTAAAAGTTTATGCAAATTGTTTTACTATAAGACAATGGCATCTCCAGCCCAAAGGCACTTACAGTGAAAATCAAAGAAAATGTGTTTTGCTTAAACATATTTATGGTAAAAATAAACCAAACAGTTTTTTTTTCCAAGATTGTAGTGATTGGAAGAGGTTCTTGACTCACCCAAAGTGAGCAATTAATCTAGTAAAGTATTGTGTAGGCTGTGAAGGAGTTCACTTTGGATGTGAACATGGACACGTTTTGACTTGAGATCAGGAATTGTTCAGAATGCCTAAAATTGAAGTAGTTAATGAGGGAAAATTGAAGAAGGATCCTACGTTGTACTCCTTGACTGTGCTTTTCTTTAGTCTTTTGATTACTTGCAAATTTTGATCAGGCAAATGCTCTACAGACACTCTACCCACAGCCAAATTATCTCTGCATCTGCCTTACAGATTTAGAGTAAACGATGCAACAAGTATTTCAACTATAAAATTCACATTAGAGCTGCTACAAGTGAAATTGTTGTTTATGTACCAGTACTTCCACTTTTCTTTATGGTGCCAAGTCAAATTTGCCCTAAGGGGCAAATCCTGATCCTCTTTCCCCCACCATGTATCCTTGGCAAAAAATGACAGAGACAAGCCAGCCAGAGCCTTGAGCCTGTAGGGACCAGAAGCAGCCAAAAGAGAGAGCCTTTTTTACATCTTTTAACCGATTCCAGTCAAAACTATAGAAAGTTCTCCGACTTTCTCTGCCCTGGGCTGATTAACCATCTGTACCAATCCAAAACCTCCTCCTCTGCCCCTACCGACATTTCACTTCAGCTTCATTACACACCATCTCCTCCCCATTCTTATCCCCTGCTCTGCTCTCTGCAGCCCCCTTCCCTTTTCTTTCCATTGAGCTGATCCCATCCTCACTAAACCCACGCAAAATGAAAAAAACAAAACAAAACATGGAACTATTATACCATTTGTGATGGGCTGGACCCCTTAGGATGCCACCTGATGTACTGGGATACCACTGAGCCCACCTGTTATGACAACCTAGGCACCCTTTATACCTGTCTTACTGAGCTAGGGTATTAAGCCTCCTCCAGCAAACACACAGACAGGGCCAAACCCAACTGCAAAAGACACTGAAATCAGTTCTGGGAAAGCTCAGCTTAAGGGACTTTCCTCAGCGCTCAGGTGTCCGCCTCCCTTGGAGTGCAGACCCAAAGGTATATTATGAAATCCGCCTCCTCCCTCAAAGTGGAGGAAGATATGCACAGTCACTTATCCCCCCCAACCCCATCCCCATTATGAATTAGATAAACTGGGTTATATTTTAAACAAGAAATAAGTTAACCAACTACAAAAGATGAATTTTAAGTGGTTCAAAGGATAGCAAACAGAAAAAAGCAGATTACCTTAGTAAATAAACAAAAGCCGCAGACTGACCTTAGCACGCTAGATAGGTAGAATACAAATTAACAAATTCTCACCCTGTGTAATAAACAGGCTGGCAGATTCTTAAGGCACAAGTTGCGTTGGCTTTCCCAGGTTTTCTTACACAGGCTAAAGATCTTAGCCTGGGATCATCACTTCTCACAGTTCAGTCTTTGTTCCTCAGGTGTTTTCAGGTGCGTTGTTTGTTCAGTTCCCATAGTGTAGAGATATCTCTGTGTGGTTTCTATTGCACACAATTCCTGGGGAAATACTTATATTTGTGTATATTTCTTCAATAAGCCACTGACATTGTTTGGCTTCATCCAGCGTAGTACATTTAAAATACGGAGACATGGTCAATATTCCCAGCTTCAGATACAAAAATGACACGTGCATACAAATTGGATAAACACATTCAGTAAATCATAACCCTTCCAATGATACCTCACATGAGCCATCTTGCACAAAGTATATCTTAGTCATACTACATTCATATCATAACCATATTTCCATGAAAAATAGGGGGTGTAACATCACACCATTTACCACCATCCCATTGTTCACTCTGCTTGTGTGTTATAGCCCTGGGTCCATTTTATTTATTTTGAGTGTAAACTCTTAGGGGCAGAGACCTCCTCCTCCTACTGTGTTTGTACAGTGCCTAGAACAATGGGATCCATTCTAGGTTGGCTCTTAGGCACTATCAGACCTCCGAACAATCCCAGGTTTCACTGGACTGTCTATCAGGAATTGGGCATGGGAGCCAGGTCTAGTGGTCAGAACATGTATCAGGAAACTGAACAAAGGGTCAGAACCATAGTCAGAGCCAAGAATCAGAGTTGAGAGTCAGAATCAGGTTATCTGGAGTAGGGAAGGCAGGAGCTCGTTTGGGACTGAGGAAGGAGTGAGGTTGGCAAAGGGCTGGAACAAGGTGAGGAAATAGGGACCAGGAACAAAGAACCAGGTGAGGAAGTAGGAGTCAGGTAGGGTCTGTCTCAGCAATATGTTAGGGACCTTGTCGCACAGGCAGCCTCCAGGTGTTTCCTGTAAAGCCTTAAATATCATTCTTGGACCAATCACGGTGGGCTCTTCTAGTCAGGGTCTCTGTGGGTGGCATATTCAGTGGTACTTTACCCCAAAAGGCTCACAACTCATTGATCACTAGCCTCTCAGAGCTGTTGGGTAGTGGTGTGGCTGTAATAGTCACCTAGGGATCCTCAGACACATGTTCTAGCCGTATGGATGCTCACGCTGGCTTGATTATATTTGCAAAACTTCCAGTCCTGATTGAAGTAGCTCCTGTTCTGTGTGCCAGATTGCAACATCACTTCCTCAAATTTAACCCAACTGCCCTGCTCGCTTCACTGTATTGTCCCATTTCCCTTCTGAGACCTATTACACAGATAACTCTGACCTTGCCCTTTTCCATCTGCTCTTACTATTGGACAGAGTTGAGCTGCAAATCTGCTAGAGCTGCAGTGAAACAGCTCCCTCAAATAGTGTTATATCTAACATGTATGAGAACTCAGTTTAACATAATATAAACTAAGATAATTTTTTCAAAAAGAAAAGGAGTACTTGTGGCACCTTAAAGACTAACAAATTTATTTGAGCATAAGTGAGCTGTAGCTCACGAAAGCTTATGCTCAGATAAATTTGTTAGTCTCTAAGGTGCCACAAGTACTCCTTTTCTTTTTGCGAATACAGACTAACACGGCTGCTACTCTGAAACCTGTCATAAATTTTTCAGTGAATCTTAAGGGATTTGGATGGTCTAGGAAGTGGGTTTCTAAAACTATAATTGTATACAGAAACACTACTGCTGAGACTGTGAGCTCATTTTTTTATTACCTGGTATAAGCAGTAACGAAAAGAAAAGAAAAGAAAAGATGCTTTGCAGGTGGAGAAAAGTGAAGTGAGATTGCAAGGCAGCAAGGATGTGCACAGGAGTGGAATAGTGTCCTGATCCGTCTACACTATAAGACAGTCCAGCCTTAATCTGGAGAGCAAAATGAAAGTAATTTGTTCTTTATTCTTAAAATAGTTCAATGTTCTCCATTTCTCCCCTTCAATTCCTACTCAAATCCCACTTCATACTGTTTTATCAACTAGGATTTCATTAATTTAAAACAATTAACATTAACTTTGTAAAAAAATAAAATTAAAAGGGTTGCAGTCACTGTGATATGTAATGTTTATTCTTCTCACACAGTATTGATAACGTTGAGCATTCAAACATCATGAGTTAGGCCCTCAAAAGTCAAGAGTGGATTCAAAACCTGGAAATTATTTTATTTTTTATTTGCCATCTAGTTTTTGAGCCTTTAGGGATTACATGTTCCAGATATCTCCACAGTCAGGAGGACTGGAAACGTAAGTTGTTGGTGGTGATTTTTTTTAATGAATACTGAGCTTCTTTCACAGTCAGTTGACTCCAGGAGCTAAGGCTTTAAGAAATACATGATCTAAAACTCACGATAAGTTGAGAGTTGGTGACACTGCAACATTATCCTGTTTCTTCCCCATCTCTGCCAGATATATTCACAATGAGCAATACCTTACTCCACAAGTAAATGTAAGGTACATGCTTAGATTGTAAACTCTTTGGAGCAGGGTCTGTGCGTTTTTGTTCTGTGTTTGTACAGCACCTAACACAATGGAGTCCTGGGCTTGGGGCTGGGGTTCTGAGGTTCTAAGATACTACAAAGAATCAAACAAATTGTAATATTCGTTGTAAAAATATCACAATGTGGCCATAGATTTTAAATTCTTCTCTGGAGGGAATCTGTCTTTATTTGTTCTGTGAAGACCCATTATCATCATACATTTATTATTTAGTTCCAAGTTGCTGTTCTCAACTCTTTACGTTAGTAATGCACTATCAAAGAGTTTCTACTTTTTCCTAACTATTAACACTTGATGAATTTTCTAACATGTAAATTCTAATTTGAACATCAAAAGGAAAGAAAATGTTGATATCTGCTCGAAGGAGCCATCTAGTGGTTATTTGTGTAATATGTATCTGGATAGCAAATAGGAAGCAATAAAATAAGTCCGAGACAGACTATGGCTATGTCTGCACTGCAGACTAAACTCAATGAGAGCTACTTCAATTATAAATACTGGTGTAGGCATGGTCACACAGGCAGCCGCAGCATGGCTTAACCATGCTGAGTACATACTCATGGGATTCAGGAGTACATACTCATGGGATTGTACTCAGCACAGCTTAGCCAGAACACCACTGCTGCGACCTGTGCTACACTACTGTTTATACCTGCCTAGCTGGTAGCACAGTTGTGAGTGTGCTTCCCAGCTTGAGTAGACGGACACATACTAGCTGTGCTCTGTCTAGCATGCTGGCGGGGCCGGCAGAGGGGGGTAGCCAGAGAGGCAGTTCAGGCTAGCCACCTGAGTACAAACTTGCCTGGATCCTCTGGTTATGTACTGGGTCAGTTAGCCTGAGCCACTGTGATGCTATCCCTGGCCTCTCTGCTGTTTTTAGCAGGCTGTCTCCAGCAGAGCTAGCATGTTCGTTTACCCACTCTGGAAAGTGCGCTTCTAGCTCCAGTTAGGTCCACCCTCAGAGAGAGTATGTGAGCTCCTATGCATGTGTTAAAAATCATAATATTAAATGGATAAAAAGGATTTAACCATCTGATCCTGTCTGAGCACCCTCTGCAAACCGCTGATTGGTTTCTCTTCTCACTGCAATCAATGCAAATTGAGAGGTCTCCCAGGAGCAGGCCTTGTATTCACCAACCTTATGAACATGAAGGCCAGCTTTAGTTCTGTTTAAAAAAAAACCATGGTGGCTCACTTCCAGCAACTGTGTTATTTATACGAATGGCAATGTGGAAATATTCTTTTGCTAAAGGCCATGGAAATGTAAGCACTGAACAACTCACATCCAGCATGTGTTATTTCTCTTTAAATCTGGCAACGTTTTGATTTAGGCTATTTCTCCCCCGAGTTCCAGTCTGACCAAATGGCAATGGCAAACAAACAATGAGCCCATAATGTCAGAAGAAAAGGCTGGCAATAATTTTAATTGTTTCTCCCCTAAGGATTAGAATGCAAATGAGGAAATGACTGAAGCAACTGAAAACCTTATTTATCAGTGTCAGCACTGAAGAAAGGATTGCCTTGTGTTTCATAACACACATTATTAACTCACTGGTAAGGAACAGTATTAAGTGCAGTACAGGCTGCTTCAGCTTTAATGCCTTTGTAAATATGCAATCTGCTCTATGCATCCATCAGTCATGCACATCCAGCATTCTTTGGTAATAGGAATACAATGAATTAGTCTCACTATAATGAGAATGCATACATCTTTAAAGGGGGAAAAATTAAATGATAAAAACAAGTGGATTAAAAACATTAAGTGTTAAGAAGTTAATTAAATTATACTTCCCAAAAGCCTCCAGGCTTCAGAGAGAATTTCACAACTGTATGCCATAATGTGAGCTGTAAGGCAACCAGAGCGATGGCATATATTTATTACTATCATTTAGGGGGGTCCATCCAAAGCAGTGTGATGAGAGCAAACAGATGGCCAGATTTTCAAAAGAGCTCAGATCTCATTTAGGCCTCTTAGTTTGGTCCCTAACTAGAAGCTGAGTTCTCTTGAAAAATCTAGCTCTGAATTCTTGTGAAATTCTGGCCAATAATACTGATAAAATATAAACAGGAAAGGTGAACTTTGAAAATAGAGCCATTCCTCTGAACTGGTGCTGATGTACAGTACAGCATTTGGCACAAAAAGTATTTTTTCTCTCCTGTTTTGTTTTTAGTATTTTAACTGTGACTGATGCAAAGAAAATCTCTCTCTCTCTACATTTGAATGTTGCTTTATCATTTGTACAATATACTGTTTCCCAGGGCAGGATATTATTCAGCATCTTGCTTAAAAATAGATCAGAACCACTGTCACGTCTGTAAGATTCTTCCTTCAGGAGTCCAGTGCCAAAAAACTGTAATGGTCAGTGACCTCTCCACTTAAGGAGGCATTTTAAATATATATTTTTTTTTCATCTTGGCATGTGAAGACCTGGAGTATGGCCTTTAGCTTATAACTCAAAGTTGTGCAGTAATGCAAACTGTTTTCAGGTTATCAGAAGTAGCAGCTACAAAAGCATAAGCATGAGAGGATTGTTGGGAACCAGAGCTTTCACACTGTGCCATTAAGACAGCTAGTTGTAGATCCACAAGTAAAAGAAACCTGTACTGGTGGGAGATATGCTTCCATATTCAATAATGCAGAATTACACTTAGACTGGAATTTTCAAAGGGATCACAGGGAGCTAGGCACTCAACTCTCATTGAATTCCAATGGAATTGGTTGGCTAATTCCTTGGGGTTCCATTGTCTGCATAGTCAAGGAGTGGGGAGTGGTGAAGACAGCACATACACAGTCCTGTGTGTTTGATTAACATTGTGTAGATAGACAGAGGGCTAGCCACACATAATTGGCATAACTATGAAGCTATCCTTAAATGTTTGCTCAATTAGGTCATAAAACATTAACTCCTTCTGATTCCTTTTCTTTACATCTACTATAATATTGTTCTTATAGAAAAATAACTGTTCTTCCAAAGTGTGTGTGTGTGTTTTTCCTAAATCAATCAAGCTACTTGAATCATCTAATAGTGATATGCGATAATGTACAGTAACAAAATTAATAATACTGTTGCTCATGGTCCTGATACCATGTCACCCTTCTGGCACCAACATTGCCCCTCCACTGAGCAGTAGCAAACATCTGGGAACTTGCAGGTCAGTTTCCCAGTGGAGGAAAAACCAGTGACACAGAGACTGGGTATATTCTAAATATAACTTGCTTATTTTACACTATATACACCAGTCATGGAACAAGATAGAGAAACATCACACAGAGCAATCCCTTCTCTCAAGATCTCAGCCAAACACCAATACCCAATTCCCAGGGAGCAACTCTGCCTCAAGAATTTGCTCCAATCAGAGGCAAGGGCGGGAAGAACCTTGCGTAACCAGAAAGTAACAACATAGCATGGCTTCCCAAGACTGAACATTTACTCACACACTCAGAAAAAGAACATGGAAGACCATTTGCCAACATCATAACAACTGCTGTAACAGTAATTTGTACTTATGTAGCTCATTCCCTACAAGGATATAGAACTGCTTTATAAAAATCAACAGATGTAGCCTCACACCACTACTGTGAGGTAGCTATTATTATCTCCACTTACTGGAGGAAATGTATGTGTTGCAAATTGTTTATGGGTGTAGGGAGAGTGAAAAGAAGAAGTTATAAGGAATTGGTCTGGAAAAGGAATGACAAATGTGAACTCGATCTTCATTTTTTTATTATAGAGTGTAGGATGATTTCCCCCAATATGTTACTAGTTATGAGTAAAACATAGTCGCATTATGAAATGCAAGATAAGAGTTTGTGAACAGTGCATCCATCCTGTCTCATGGCTACACTTCACCTTGCCCCCTCTGTAGTGTTTTAAACAGTTCTTTGAAATGATACAACTTGTATAAGGAGCTATTTTTCCCCAGTGGCTGTGCTATTAACAGAATGAAACAGAGCTTATCTGCATACAGCAAAGGTTTCATAGACCAATCGACTTTAAGGTCAGAAGGGACTGTCATAATTATCTAATCTGACCTCCTAAACATTGCAGGCCACAGAACTTCACCCACCCACTCTTGTAATAGACTCCTAACCTCTGGCTGAGTTATTGAAGTCCTCAAATCATGATTTAAAGACTTCAAGTTACTCTGAGACAGAACCCACTATTTACACTAGTTTAAACTGGTTTCAGAGTGGTAGCCGTGTTAGTCTGTAGCAGCAAAACCAACGAAGAGTACTTGTGGCACCTTAGAGACTAACACATTTATTTGAGCTTAAGCTTTTGTGGGCTAAAACCCACTTCATCAGATGCATGGAGTGGAAAATACAGCAGGCAGGTATATATACACAGTACATGAAAAGATAGGAGTTGCCTTACCAAGTGTGGGGTCAGTTCTAACAAGACAATTCAATTAAAGTGGAAGTGGGCTATTCTGAACAGTAGAATACCAAGGGAGGAAAAATCACTTTTGTAGTGGTAATGAGGCCAATGTAATCAGGGTGGCCCATTTCAAACAGTTGAAAGAAGGTGTGAGTAACAGTAGGGGGAAATTAGTTTTTGTAGTGACCCATCCACTCCCAGTCTTTATTCAGGTCTAATTTGATGGTGTCCAGTTTGCAAATTAATTCCAGTTCTGCAGTTTCTCGTTGGAGTCTGTTTTTGAAGTTTTTTTGTTGAAGAATTGCCACTTTTAAGTCTGTTATTGAGTGTCCAGGGAGACTGAAGTTTCTCCAACTGGTTTTTGAATGTTATAATTCTTCATGTCTGATTCGTGTACATTTAAACTGACAAGTGACCCGGGTCCCATCCTGCAGAGGAAAGAGAAAAAACCTGAGAGACCCTGCCAATCTGACCTGAGGGAAAATTCCTTCCTGACTGTAAATATGCTGATCAGTTAGACCCTGAGCATATGGGCAAGACCCACCAGCTAGATACCTGGGAAATAATTCTCTGAAGGAACTCAGAGCCCTCCCAATTTAGTGTCCATTCACTAGCCATTGGAATATTTGCTGCTAGAAGTTGCAAATCAGCAAATCATGACATTGTAGGCAGTCTCATCATAACATCCCCTCCATAAACTTATCAAGCTTAGTCTTGAAGCCCGTTACATTTTTTGGCCTCACTACTCCCTTTGGAAAGCTGTTCCAGAACTTCACTCCTCTGATGGTTAGAAACCTTTGTCTAATTTCAAGCCTAAACTTGTTGATGGCCAGTTTATCGCCATTGGTGGCTCATAGTCATCCTGTGATCAACCAGGTCTTTCTCCTTCTCTGTCACTTCCAACTGATATGTCCCAGCGAATAGAAAAAAATACTTGTTGTTAGTCCCTAACTGCATGACCTTGCACTTTGCACTATTAAATTGCATTCCATTTCTATTACTCCAGTTTACAAGGTCATCCAGATCATCTTGTATGATACTCCGGTCCTCCTCCATATTGGAAAGACCTCCAAACTTTGTGTCAGTCACAAATGTTATTAGCACACTCCCACTTTTTTTTTGCTAAGGTCAGTAATAAAAAATGCTAAGTAAGATTGGTCCCAAGACCAATCCCTGAGGAACTTCACTATCAACCTCCCTCCAACCTGACAGTTCATCTTTTAGTATGACCTGATGTAGTCTCCCCTTTAACCGGTTCCTTATCTACCTTTGAATTCTCATATTAATCCCCATCTTCTCCAATGTAATAATTCCCCATGGGGAGCTGTATCAAGTGCCTTACTGAAATCCAGGTAGATCAGATCTACTGCATTTCCTTTGTTTAAAAAATCAGTTACCTTCTCAAGGAGACCAGGATGGTCTTGCATGATCTACCTTTTGTAAAATCATGTTTGTATTTTATCCCAACTATCATTCACATCTACTTTCTCTATCAAAAATTGTTCAAAGTAAGGTCAAACTAACAGGCCTGTAATTTTCTGGATCACATTTTTCCCTTTCTTAAATATAGGAACTATATTAGCAATTCTCCAGTCATAGGGTATGACCCCTGACTTTAGAGATTCATTAAAATCCTTGCTATCGCGCTTGCAATTTCACGTTACAGTTCCTTTAATAAAGGGCAAGAAAAATTTGATGTTAATAACAACTCTTATATTGTCTCTTCCTCCACTTCTGACAGAGATGTTCAGGATCAGTAAAGAAGTAGACAAACCTAAAACCTAATTAATGGCCACCGTCTTTTCTTAGATGCCCCAGTGAAAAGCTAGAGTATCTCCACTGAATTCAGTGGATTTGCTAAAGCATCATAGAAATCAGAGTTTGGCCTTTGTGACGGGATCCCTGGGGTGCAGACTGGGACTGTGGGACCGCTATGCCCCTTCACTCTCCAGCCTGGGCTGTCTCTAAAAGTGCTTTGATAGTAGACAAGCAGCAAACCCTTCCTTGCCACTGTTAACACTCAGCATAACCACACGTGGAGCCCGACACCCAGCTAGATTGCATGAATGCTCCCAGAGCCACTCATGAATCATACAGAGAAAGGCACCAGCCAAATCTCCGCAGCTTCCAGCACTGTACTTCAGGAATATCCCTTCTTGCACTTCTCAAGACAAGCAGTGCAAATATATTAATAGGTTCACCACTTCATCAATGGAAAGTGGATATACACCAGCCTTTGTAAACCTAAGCAGATTTACCAAACACTTCAGGCAAACTCACTGGTAAAGATAAACAGTTAAACAAATTAATTGACTACAAAGGATAGATTTTAAGTGATTATAAGTGATAGGCAAAAAGAGTTAGTTACCAAAATAAATAAAATAAAATAAAATAAATATAAGCACGCAGTCTAAACTGTCAACCCTATTAGACTGGACAATATCTAGAGTAAGCAGTTTTTCTCACCCCACTGGATATTGCAATTCATAGTACACAGTTCTCACCCTTGAAATCTGGGTTAATCCCCTCTGTTGGAGTCTTCGGTCTTCTCAGTGTCCTTGTTGTTTGTAGCATAGGTGGGTGAAGGAGAAAGGCCAAGCATGGGACAACTGTGTTCTGTTTTATATCCTTAGTCCATGTGCTTGGAGAACACAAGTCCAGGCATGTCAGTGGGCACTGCTGAGTCCCAGGGTGCAGCAATACCCAGGTGTGTCTCCCTTGTCATTGTTTCTGGAGAGCTAGTATCAGGGCAGTTCCCAAACCCACAGCATATTTTAGTGAAAACTGTGCAGCACAGTTCTTATACTTTTATATGCATTAATGATATGCATATTTAGAGGGAACAATGGCTTTCAGCAGATCATAACCTTTCTGCTGATACCTTACATGGCATGCTTCATATGCCATTATATGTAGATGAGGAATATGGGGGGCACAGGGTGCTCACCTAGGGTGTGGAGTGTCACAGCCTTATATAAAGATTGCAAAATATCTAAAACAAATCTCAATCCATGGTCTTTTGATATAATTTAGTGTGGATTAAACAAATCGCGATAGAAAATTACTTTGGATTTACACCCTTGCTGGAGTCTTAATTCATTTGAACATATCAGAAATATAAACAAAATAAGAGTAACTTGAGTTATCCTTACCTTATCTCAAGTTAGATGGTTTGAAGATAGTGTGTTTAACACAATTCATTAATTGTTGCTTTACAGACTTTTCAGATTTATATCCGTCTGTTTTCTATTTCTCTTTGATATGAAAAAAGGAAAATCTGCAACTGTGTCTGTCAGACACTTTGAAAGTGTTGTTTAAAAATATTCTTTAACAGAGATTTCATGAAATTAAAATCTGTAACTCTGAACCTGTCAGCTGTGCTCTGTATTACTATACAGAGCCCAGTGAATTCACACAAAATTGACAATTTGACAAATGTCACTGCTGCTTACTCTGAAACCCTGTGCAATTTCTGTAGCATACAGTGGACTAGAAGACAAAATGTTACTAGAAGACAAAATGTTCTTAACATCTATTTTCTCTGTCATGTTGATGAAAGTGAAATTTTAGTTGTGCAGTACAAAAGACTTCCTTAGTTACTGTGTTCTACCCTTTATCAGATTTGTTTTAGCCCAAATCCATTATTTTGTACACCAATTTCAAATAAATTGTCGTTGAAATTGTAGGGACATGTCTGAAAGGGCAACTTTGAACATAGTAGCAGTGAAATTCCCTGACTGAAAAGAACTTTTAAGTCTCCATTTGTACCTTCTCACTGTTAGATTATCTGGAGAGGAGGGAATTTGAACTCCTCTATTAGGACTCAAGTGTGGGAGGTACCCGATCATGCAAGTTATGTAGTATCTTCCATGGATGTCAGTTGAAATTGAAGATGCTCTGACCTCACAAAATTGAGCCCTTTCGGCTCAGTGCTGACCATTGTCAATTCTCATTCAGTGGTGCTGAGCTGCACCCCTTTACCCCGTCCGCACCCTTCATTGCTCCCTAGAGCTGGGGCTAGGAGCAGGGTCATGGCTCTGGGAGGGTGGGGATGCAGACAGAGGTAAGTGGGGGGGCAGGCTGGGGTCACAGCTAGGAGCGGGTGCAGAGCCACAGGCATGGGGCCAGCAGCTGGGACCCTGCATGCGGGCCGGTGGCCGGGACCCCACTCAGTAGGGGCGCTGGGCCAGTGGCTGAGACCCTGTGTGGCAGGGGCACGGGGCCAGTGGCCTGGATGCTGGGTGGTAAGAGCGCGAGGCTGGTGGCCAGGATCCCGGGTGCAAAACCTGGGGGTGTTGCAGCACTCCCTGCACCCCTACTTCCTACGCCTATGTTCTTATTGCTTTCCACAGGCTTTTAAGGTGCCCAGGACCTTAGTCAACAAATCAGATAGTAGCAGGTGGATGAAGTAACAGCATAAGAAAGAAACAGGAATAAAGTTGTGAAGTCATTAATTGTTGCTTACATGTTTGGAAGTACTGCTGGTATTACAATCGAGCAGACATAGCATTGGGGGACTTATACTAACCATTGAAAATCTGTGGTATCAGATATGATAGAATATCCTAGAATAGCATGTTTCTTGATCTCCTGGGGGCAAGTGTCTTCACCATAAATCAGTTTGGAAAGATTAAAAGGAAAGCAATATGCTGCTTCAATGCTTTGCCATGTGGGAGTGTTGCTTTGACCTTCTGTAACTCGTTCCAAACACTGTGAGTTACAGCTGCCTAGATACAGCATGTCCAGTCAGAGAGGTTAATTAATATCTCTTTTTCTGTCTTAGGAGCCTCAACCATCTGATTTTCAGTCTCTTTCTGTGCCAGATAAAATTGTTACATGATGTGTATTTCTTTTTTACACCATATAAGTAGAAATCCTGGTTGGAAATGCAGCACTTGGGGAAGGGCATTGATTTTTATAGATTTGGGTCAACCAATACATAATAAATGATATCATTATGAAAACTTTGGGTTAAGGGGCTCGTGCTCAAGGTATACAAAAGGGGTTTCAGATTTAGCATCATAGATTCAGTTAAAATGGGAGAGAGCTGAGTCCATCTGTATCAGTTGTTTTTTTGTTTTCTTCCATTGCAGTTGCAGGTCAGATGTGTAGGGTATTAGTCGGCTGGAATCTTTTGAAAGCATGTGGCTGGCTATATATCCAAATTAAAAAAAATATTGGTCATATGAGATAACTCTGCTACGGATGTGATAGAATTAAATTGAGTTGAGTTTCTTCAGCCTGAGCTTTGTTTCTTTGGAAGCAACAGTAAGCAGACAGGTTTCAGAGTAGCAGCCATGTCAGTCTGTATCCGCAAAAAGAACAGGAGGGCTTGTGGCCCCTTAGAGACTAACCAATTTAATTGAGCATCAGCTTTCGTGAGCTGTAGCTCACAAAAGCTGATGCTCAAATAAATTGGTTAGTCTCTAAGGGGCCACAAGCCCTCCTGTTCTTTTTAGTAAGCAGATAGTTTCTTTTGGAAGACCACTGTTCTGAGAAAAAGGTCCTATTAGTTTGCAACATGCCTGCAATGTTAATTCCTCTAGTGTATGCCTGAAAAGCCTCTCACAAAACCTGTGGGGACGCTGCCTCACTGTCACATATTACACAATATCACTGGATATGTGTACTGATAAAGTGAACAAATGCTTCCTTTTTTGTCATGGAAGTGAAGAGTGTCCCATCTACGTATATAGGGTGAAGTCATGGCTCCACTGAATTCAATGGGAATTTTGCCATGGACTTCAGAGTCAGGATTTCAGCCATGGTTTTTGACATCCCCTGCTTCTAACCATAAATATACTGCAACATTCCTGAGAAGAATATGTCAGATGTTAAATATTTGTTCCCTGTTTCAACGTGACTGAAAACCGTATCTATTTTAGGTGTAAGCCCTGTGTCCTCAAGTCTTTGGGTATGGCTACGCAGCGAAGAAAAAACAGCAGCTGGTTCATTCCAGCTGATTCAGGCTCATGGGGTTTGGGCTGCAGGGCTATTTCATTGCTACGTAGACTTCTGGGCTTGAGCTGGAGCCTGAGCTCTGGGACCCTCCCACCCCATTATACAAGGCACAGGTGAGACCTCATCCGGAATACTGTGTGCAATTCTGGGTCTCCCATGTTTAAGAAAGATGAATTCAAATAGGAACAGGCACAGTGAAGGGCTAGTAGGATGATGAGATGAATGGAAAACTTACCTTATGAGAGGAGACTCAAAGAGCTTGGCTTCTCTAGCCTAGCCAAACAGAGGCTGAAGGGAGATATGATTGCTCTCTATAAATACATTAGAGAGATAAATATCCAGGAGGGAGAGGAGTTATTTAAGTTAAGTGCCAATGTTGTCACAAGAACAAATGGCTATAAACTGGACATCAACAAGTTAAGGCTTGAAATTAGACAAAGCTTTCTAACTATCAGAGGAGTGGAGTTCTGGAACAGCCTTCCAAGGGGAGCAGTGGGGGCAAAAAACCTAACTGGCTTCAAGACTGAGCTTGATACATTTATGGAGTGGATAGTATGATGAGACTGCCTATGATGGTATGTAGCCGATCTGTGACTGCTAGTAGCAAAAATCCCCAACCACTAGATGAGGAGGGCGCTGAGTTCTTAAAAAGAATTCTTTCCCAGGGATCTGGCTGTTGGGTCTTTCTGAAATACTCAGTGTCCAACTGATCACCATATCTGGGGTCAGGAAAATATTTTCATCCAGGTTAGTTTGGCAGAGACAGTGATGTTTTAATCACCTTTCTCTGCAGCATGGGACCTGGGTAACTCACAGGTTTAAAGTAGAGTAAATGGTTGATTCTCTGTAACTTGAAGTCTTTAAATCATGATTTGAGGACTTCAATAACTCAGCCAGAGGTTGTGGATCTATTACAGGAGTGGACGAGCAAGGTTCTGTGTCCTGCAATGTGCAGAAAATCAGACTAGATGATCACGATGATCCCTTCTGGGCTTAAAGTGTATGAGTCTATGAACTTTGGAATGAAAAGTAAAGTCTTTCATAATTGGATTTCTAGCTTCCAGACATCAATTAATTCTAGCTCCATAAAGACAGAATTGAAAATTTTTGGTTTGTTTCTTGGAAAATAGGGACTATTTTCTCATTTGGATTTTAAAACAGCAATAAAGAATTTGTTATGTGTAAAACAGGAGTAACTGGTACATTAATCAGTGAGAAAGATGAGAGATTAATCAGGAAGTGTCTATACATTCTGACAGAGTGTACAAACCCCACACCAAGCAAGAAAGGGTTAAGGAGCAGCGTTGGGCCCAGGCATCCCTGCAACGCCTCTGAGGCATGCCAATCTTGGACAGGCAGCCTTAAAAAAATTGAGGCCTCAGGTACCTAGCACTTGGATCAGTTGTTGCTCCCTCTTCTATTTGCCACATGCAAAGTACCACAGGTCTCCACTGGGTTTTCCCCATTGGTGCTTCAGGATAGCAGGCAACCTCAGAAGATCTTAGACCTCCTGTGAGAGACCTGGGAAGCACTGGACCAAGATCAAATAAGAAATCATCTTAAATCTAACAAAACCAATGGATAGTGGTTAAAAAAACAAACAAAAAAAACAGAAGTCAAAATAAGTTAAATGCTGAATCTCTTGCCACTATGTTGACTATCTTCTTAACCTACCCCCACTCTCTTAGACCTCTGGAGTTTAATATCACATTTAACCTGGCTGTCTATATTAGTGCTCAGTATGGATTTCATAAATGTTTGCAAAGCTAGTTCTATAATTTAATCAAAATATGGGAAACAAAATTAGAGATTGAAATGAGGACATTAAAAAGAATTCAGCTGGGAATTTAGCTGAGTTACTGTGTTATACTGGTGATCCTCCAAAAACAGTCAGTGCTCTTTAATTCTATATATTCTTTAGATACCATGGAGGTAGGTGTTATTCATAAACCTAAAATAGGCTATCTGACCCTGATCCATAGAAGGACTTAGGCATTGTGACTCTCAGAATTGCTGTGTTTAACTTTTAGACTCAAAAAAAAAAATCACTGGAATAATTATAGGATCCACAAAGCCTGAGTTAAGTGCCTCTTTCAGTTGTGGAGCATCCAACTTTATCCCTCTGAATTACAGGACATAACTGACCCCAGCCATTCCTAACTGCAGCAAAATCATTCAACTCCTATGCGATGTCCCGCTTGGGGTTCCCAGAACAGTGAGCCACTGGGTTACCCCTTTCAGCCTCAGCAAGTGACCGTGTTGCTGCTGCTAAGCTATGTGTCAGTTCCTAGACACACCAGGTTCCCTGGCTTTCCCACAAGCTCTTCAGGACTCTGCTAGCCCCAACCTTGCCTTGCAGGTAACAATCAGTGAACCCCTGTTCCTGAGTTTCCCAGAGACATCCCCATGCAGTTTCCCATCCCTCTAACTGGATGCTCAGAAGTTAAGTTCCCTGCCTCCAAAGAGAAAGATCACACAAAAGGCCTATTAGTTTAGCTGAAGAGCTACACTTTACCTTAATCCACAGCACTGAGGTGGTTTTATAGTAAGTTTATTAACAGAGAACATAGTAATAAGCAAGAATAAAAGAAACAAGTACATTTACAAGTAAAACAAACAAAACATGTTTTATAGTGAATAAAACTTAATTTCAGCAGGTTTAATCTTTGCCTAAGCAGGTTTCTCACATACCAGCTACTCTTGTCTCTCAGGTCAATAGGATCCACTTTCCATAAACTCAAAGGGTGCTGCTCCCCTTTGTGATGAATGCCTCAATTTTTTTGCCTCCCTTATATCACTCCAAAGTTCATTGTCTCTATTTCAAGAGCCAGGAAGGCTTCCTGGGCATGTAAAATCCATTTTCGGTATGATCGTTAAGCCGTCACCTATCCCACTTGCTAGCTTGATGGCTTTGTTTACCTGAAATTGTACTTTTCATTGTCTTTTGCCTGCAAGCTGGTTAGACAAGTAAATGCGCATTCCTTTGTCTGGGATAGCTTGGACTTACGTGCTGCCTGTCAAACACATGTTCAGCACACATGTATACACCCTATGCCTCCATCACACACTGATTTTTGAGACCAGCATCTTACTAGTTTGCATATGATACTTTACACAACATCTTTTTGATATAGGTTATGACAACAATACACTGGGGCAATGAGTGTGCCATGCCTGATATGAGTTATGGTATGGTGTGCCTTCTTCCAGTTGGCTTTGAAGGGCTCCCAGGTTCACAACCCATGGTTTCATTCCAATTGCTAGTTTGCATGGGATAGAGCCGTGTTTTTGGCAATCTCCAGAGCTACATAGGTATAAGTAAATCCCTATTTTTGTAAAGTTCTAGTAAATATCCTATAACTATTCAATTCAATCTCTTTAATTAATATGAAATGCCAACTTTTCCATCTGAATGTGTGCTAACGGTTGAAGTAGTTATGCTTTAAATGCTGTTTGGACATGGAAAAATAGAAAAAATATTTTCACTAGTCACATTTTTGAAGTCATTTTTAACTTTGTATGTTTGTTTTCAAAAGCAAGAAGCAGAACAGAGGAACAGTTATGAAATTAACAGTCTGAAATTGATTTCAAGGTGATTTTTATGGACTGAATTTAGAGCAGGTATACAGCAGGGTATGTTTGGTATATAACTTTGTTTTCAGAATCTCAGGAATTCTATTGCAAAACAATATTTTATGATGCATTAGCAGTGTTTTATAGCATAACTGAAAATAAATGGGTACAAAACACAGGTAATATGTTCCTGCACTGTACATGGACAATATTTCCACGAGAATGACAACATCTTTGAAACTACACTGCACTTCAACTTATTGAAATTGGTGCTTACTGTGCTATATATTTTCATCTAATCAGAAATAAACTGAGTTAGGATCCTTGCCATATTCTGGAGATGGAATCTTTCCCACAAGAACATCTTAAATTTCACACACTCAACTTGACATTAATCTAAATACATAATTTGTTGCATTACATAAGAATTCAAAACAACCTCACCATGTAGTCCAAGAAGTAGGAGGAAGAAAACAGTTCATAATAATTTCTAGTCCCATACAGAAGAATAGAAGAAAAGGAGTATGGTCTAGTGGCTAGATCATGCAGATAGGAGCCAGGACTCCTGGGTCCTCTTCTTGGCTTTGTCACTGACATTATGTAACTTTCAGTAATTAACTTTGCCTCTTTATAAATTAGAGCCATTAATATTTGTTTACGTCAAATGAGCCTTGTAAGGCTTAATTAGTGTTTGCAAAGTGGCTTGATATCCTGAGATGAAAATCACTAAGTAAGTATTAAAGTTGGTCAGAATCTTTCAGATGAAAAAACACCAACACCAAATTTCAGTCCTTTACAAAAGTGGAAATGTTGGTAAAAACATTTAGGCTTAAGAAATTTTCCATTTAAAAAAAGATTTTGACTGAAATTTCCGTGAAAAAATGCATCCTGTTATAGCTGTGAGATGTTCTTTTGGTTTCCATTGATTTTGTGTGTGTAATTTTTAACTGATGGGACTATTATTTTTAAATCTTAACATTCCATTTTCAAAATTTTCCATTTTCAAAATGGAAATGTTCCAATGTTATAAATATTTCCACAGAAAATAAAAAAAAACAGACTCTAATTCAACATAAGCTGGAAAATGTGTTTAAGTTTGCTGAATATGATTCTTATAATTTAGATTTTGACCAGCTTTTGAAAATACAAAGCTTTCTTAAAATCCCAACAAATATAGCAAGTGTCTCGCTTTGCCTTCCAGATTGCTTTACAGATTGCACAAATAAAAGCATTTGTGAAAGCACTTTCATTTTATCACTAAACTTGCAACACTTTAAATGTTTAGCCTGTTTTAATGCTGTTGAAAAGCAATTGCTAAATCTGACAATGGTTATACAGACTGAGGTCTCAGAGTACCAGCTGTCAGGCTGGTTAATGTTGTCTCTTTGTTTCCTTGTGCTCCCCCATCTGTCTGTCTGTTTCTACCAGTTGTCTCATGTCTTATATTTAGATAGCAAGCTGTTTTTGTTCTGTATTTGTGTGGTTCAATAAGGTCAGGGGCTCCTAAGTACTACCACAACACAAGTAATAATGGAAATAGAACCATCACGACTCTAAAATGACTAGAGTGGCTATTTAGGCCTTAGTCCTGTGCCAGTAACATGAAAACAAACTGTTGCACCCAACAAAACCATACTGACTTCACTGGACTCTGTGTGGGTGCTGCAGTCTGTCTGTATACTGCAGGGTCAGAACCTTGCAGAAGAACGCTATGTTGATGAAACTAAAAGCTGTTTCTTGGATTCCTATAAAGAGCTTGTGCAGTAAGCTTAGGAGCTGTACATATAGTATACTGCCTCACAGTAATCATCCACTGAGAGCTTCTTATTACATAAAACAGTATCCAGAGAAATCTGGTCTCTCTAAAGAACAATGAACTATCTTTATACAAAGGTCTCTCAGATAAAAACAATGAGGTTTACCCAGAACAGTAGATAAGAAATTGTAAAGGCTTGTGACCTTTCATAGTAATTGTTTCTGCAGCTTTTACTATATAAAGTGCTTCTGTCCAAAGGCTAATTATGTGATTCCAGTTTAAGCAATTCCCTTTGATTGATCTTAGTTGTTTTCATTAACAATAATATAAGCAGAAAACAAACTTCTTTTGTTTTTGCTCATGACACGAGAAACTAATCACAGCTTCTGTTTTCTAATGGATTGCTCAACCAAACTGATGAAAATCGCATATGATGAGAAAGTATTTTGTGCAGTGCATTGCAGGGCTCGTGTTAAAAGCTTTGCTGTCGTTGAATCTCGGTGCCTGAATGCAGTTTTTTATCGTTTTAAGTGTCTATAGAAGAATGCCCCCCATTACATTATAAATCATGCTTTGGGTTTGGAATTCAGAAAATGCACTCATTTAACTCTACATGTGCACCCAGGTCTTTCAGTTAGCAATGGAACTCTTCAGTTGCCAAGTTCACTTCACCTTTCAAGAATATTTCAGTCTTAGAGTTGGGCAAATAACTGATTTTTTAGTTCAGTTGCAATTGTGGGAAAAACAAAAACGAAACTCACACCATCTGTCTGGGTCAAACCAAATCTGAATTTTTTTGGTGAATTGAAAAAGTCTGTTTTGGGTCTGTTCCAGAGCAGGAATTTGAACAGGAATCTCCCACACCCCTGATTCCTGCGCTGACCACTGGACTAAAAGTTATGTGGAGGTGGGAAACAGCACCACCACCACCCCTACATCTTCCTCTATTTCTTCTGTTCATTTTGTGAATGTGAATTTGACAGACACCAACATATTTCAATCAAATAGGTACAGGTCAACCAAAATTGCATTTTTTGTCAAATAAATAATTTGTCGGAAAAATTTCACACAGTTCTGTTCAGTTCTCCCTGATTATATTCAATGATCCTAAAGTCTTCACAGCTGTTCCCTCAGCATTCTGCAACAATTTTTTCCTTCACAATTGTCTTGTTATTCTTTCTTTTTGCACAGCCTTATCCAGAGTGCCTTCACCCTTATGTCACTTTCTCTTGTGCTATACCAACCCCCTTAATGGTCCTCCTGTCTTCTTGTTATACTCCTATCTTATTAGTTCCCTCAGTCTTGGATCTGTTCATCAGGCCTTCTCTCTTTTCCTTGCCTGCATTTTCCCTGGACTTATTTACATCTCACTCAGTTATCTCTAGCATGGCTCACATTTCTTGTGACCTGTTCAATGGGAGTTTTCCCACTGACTTTGATAGACTTTATATCAGACCTTTAACCATCTCCTGCGACAGGTAACAGTTGTATTCCAAGAGGAACAGATTGCCCAGTGAAATGGCAATATATACCAACTTGGAATTCCCTGAATATAGGCTGAATGATGGTGAAAGCATGTTGGTATCTGCACATACCAGTAATGGTCATGACAGTTCATCTACACCTGCAACCTATATATTCATATTATAAGGCAGGTGAAAATAGCAGTTGATAAGTCAAAAAGCCAAGAGTGCATCCTTTAGGAAGTTGTATTAATAATTAATATGCAGAGGTAGCTAGAATATTTCTAATTTCAGTTTTAGAGTAAGAATAGCATTTTGAAAGAATTCCAGGAGAAATGAATAGCTGAAAAATTCTATGATACTATTAAAATTCAGCACAGATAATCTTTGGAAAACAGAAATATGCAGTGTGTCTCATTAATATGCAGCCTAGTGAGAATTTTATATCTTCTGGAATTCTTAAAGGCATATATCCTTCTGGAGGCAAAAAAAAAGAAAAGAAAAGAAAAAAAGATATAACAGAAATGGGGAAATCAGAGTCAGGTGATAAGACTGAACAGAAAGAAAAGGAGTACTTGTGGCACATTAGAGACTAACCAATTTATTTGAGCATGAGCTTTCGTGAGCTACAGCTCACTTCATCGGATGCATACCGTGGAAACTGCAGCAGACTTTATATACACACAGAGATCATGAAACAATACCTCCTCCCACCCCACTGTCCTGCTGGTAATAGCTTATCTAAAGTGATCATCAAGTTGGGCCATTTCCAGCACAAATCCAGGTTTTCTCACCCTCCACCCTGCCACACACAAACTCACTCTCCTGCTGGTAATAGCCCATCCAAAGTGACAACTCTCTACACAATGTGCATGATAATCAAGGTGGGCCATTTCCTGCACAAATCCAGGTTCTCTCACCCCCTCACCCCCATACACACACAAACTCACTCTCCTGCTGGCAATAGCTCATCCAAACTGACCACTCTCCAAGTTTAAATCCAAGTTTAACCAGAACGTCTGGGGGGGGGGGGGTAGGAAAAAACAAGGGGAAATAGGCTACCTTGCATAATGACTTAGCCACTCCCAGTCTCTACTTAAGCCTAAATTAATAGTATCCAATTTGCAAATGAATTCCAATTCAGCAGTTTCTCGCTGGAGTCTGGATTTGAAGTTTTTTTGTTTTAAGATAGCGACCTTCATGTCTGTGATTGCGTGACCAGAGAGATTGAAGTGTTCTCCGACTGGTTTATGAATATTATAATTCTTGACATCTGATTTGTGTCCATTTATTCTTTTACATAGAGACTGTCCAGCTTGACCAATGTAAATGGCAGAGGGGCATTGCTGGCACATGATGGCATATATCACATTGGTGGATGTGCAGGTGAACGAGCCTCTGATAGTGTGGCTGATGTTATTAGGCCCTGTGATGGTGTCCCCTGAATAGATACGTGGGCACAGTTGGCAACGGGCTTTGTTGCAAGGATAAGTTCCTGGGTTAGTGGTTCTGTTGTGTGGTATTTGCTTCAGGTTGCGGGGCTGTCTGTAGGCAAGGACTGGCCTGTCTCCCAAGATTTGTGAGAGTGTTGGGTCATCCTTTAGGATAGGTTGTAGATCCTTAATAATGTGTTGGAGGGGTTTTAGTTGGGGGCTGAAGGTGACGGCTAGTGGCATTCTGTTATTTTCTTTGTTAGGCCTGTCCTGTAGTAGGTAACTTCTGGGAACTCTTCTGGCTCTATCAATCTGTTTCTTCACTTCCGCAGGTGGGTATTGTAGTTGTAAGAAAGCTTGACAGAGATCTTGTAGGTGTTTGTCTCTGTCTGAGGGGTTGGAGCAAATGCGGTTGTATCGCAGAGCTTGGCTGTAGACGATGGATCGTGTGGTGTGGTCAGGGTGAAAGCTGGAGGCATGTAGGTAGGAATAGCGGTCAGTAGGTTTCCGGTATAGGGTGGTGTTAATGTGACCATTGTTTATTAGCACTGTAGTGTCCAGGAAGTGGATCTCTTGTGTGGACTGGACCAGGCTGAGGTTGATGGTGGGATGGAAGTTGTTGAAATCATGGTGGAATTCCTCAAGGGCTTCTTTTCCATGGGTCCATATGATGAAGATGTCATCAATATAGCGCAAATAGAGTAGGGGCTTTAGGGGACAAGAGCTGAGGAAGCGTTGTTCTAAATCAGCCATAAAAATGTTGGCATACTGTGGGGCCATGCGGGTACCCATAGCAGTGCCGCTGATCTGAAGGTATACATTGTCCCCAAATGTAAAATGTAAAATCCAGACTCCAGCGAGAAACTGCTGAATTGAAATCATTTGCAAATTGGATACTATTAATTTAGGCTTAAGTAGAGACTGGGAGTGGCTAAGTCATTATGCAAGGTAGCCTATTTCCCCTTGTTTTTTCCTACCCCCCCCCCCCCAGACGTTCTGGTTAAACTTGGATTTAAACTTGGAGAGTGGTCAGTTTGGATGAGCTATTGCCAGCAGGAGAGTGAGTTTGTGTGTGTATGGGGGTGGGGGGGTGAGAAAACCTGGATTTGTGCTGGAAATGGCCCACCTTGATTATCATGCACATTGTAGGGAGAGTGGTCACTTTGGATGAGCTATTACCAGCAGGATAGTGAGTTTGTGTGTGTGGTTTTTGGAGGGGGGTGAGAGAACCTGGATTTGTGCAGGAAATGGCCCACCTTGATTATCATGCACATTGTGTAGAGAGTTGTCACTTTGGATGGGCTATTACCAGCAGGAGAGTGAGTTTGTGTGTGGCAGGGTGGAGGGTGAGAAAACCTGGATTTGTGCTGGAAATGGCCCAACTTGATGATCACTTTAGATAAGCTATTACCAGCAGGACAGTGGGGTGGGAGGAGGTATTGTTTCATGATCTCTGTGTGTATATAAAGTCTGCTGCAGTTTCCACGGTATGCATCCGATGAAGTGAGCTGTAGCTCACGAAAGCTCATGCTCAAATAAATTGGTTAGTCTCTAAGGTGCCACAAGTACTCCTTTTCTTTTTGCGAATACAGACTAACACGGCTGTTACTCTGAAGACTGAACAGGGGCATGGAAAGACTTTCATGTCTCCTCTCCAAAGTACAGTCTAAATCATTTCAGTTTCTTTTTTGGATGAAAGTATGCAAAATAATTCATAGTCTAGTGAAAAGTTGGTCACTTTTATTTACCCATTTCAATATGCAAGCACAAGGGAATATAAAACTGATAGTCAAAGTTAGAACTAATAAAAGGAAATATGTTTATTTTCACACAATACACAGTTAGTCAGTAGAACTCATTGTTACAAGAGCTAAAAGGCCAAGATGAGTACAGTTTCAAAAAAAAAAAAAGTATCAGCTATGTACACAAAGAGCATCTAGAGTTTCAATAGCAAAAGATTATTTACAGCCCTAAAGTGGCCATTGTGCATTAGGTTCAGAGTTGCTGTTATCAACCACTCTGTTAGAGTTCCTTCCTCCCTCCAAGTTTTGCTTTTCTTATCAGTATAGCCAAGGAGAACTGCACTTCCTAATACACATCCTTGATTTGGTTTGGAGGGACTGGAACAACTTAGCTCAGCTTTGTTATGTCACGGTAATTAAGAATCAAAGGTGAAACTCATCTGCCACAGGGTGATCCTCTTTAGCATACTCTTGTCACCCGGCAGGTGCATTGCACTCCATTCAGTTACCCAGAGCAGATTAGTTTAACACCCCCTTTGTGGGGTCTGGTCTAATTACTCATTCTATAGCAAAAAGAACGAGAGTAGCGGTCAGTAGGTAAACACCACCCTATACCGGAATGGTCACATAAACACCACACTATACCGGAAACCTACTGACCGCTACTCTCGTTAGAGTTGGTATGGCAACCCCCATTTTTTCATGTTCTCTGTGTATATATATATATATATATCTCTTCCAACTGTATTTTCCACTGCATGCATCTGATGAAGTGGGCTTTAGCCCATGAAAGCTTATGCTGAAATAAATTTGTTAGTCTCTAAAGTGCCACAAGTCCTCCTTGTTGCTGATACAGACTAACATGGCTACCAGTCTGAAACCTGTCATTCTGTAGCGGTAATTCATTTGTTTAGCTGCTGAAGTTCACACCCACTCCAGGTCCAAATAAGAGTTCTGGTCAGTTTCCTCCCCCTGATCCAGAGGCTCCAGCCCTCCTCCCAGAGCCAGATTGTACTTCAGACAATCCCTTTGTCCCTCTCCTTAAGACAAAAGCCCCTAGCTCTCCTCACGGGAGTTGGACTTTAAGACCAACTGTAGACCTTCAGGAAGCTTCTCCTCCAGCTGGCACTCTTCCTGATCAGTCCTTCCACCCTCAGGCTGGAGGGCTCAGCAAGCAGACTTTCCCCTGCTGCTGTCTTCTCTATGCTAACTTGGGGCCCTGTAAGCGCCTTCTTACTCCCTTTAGTGTCTGCAGGCAACTGCCAGCTATGAGGGAGGAGATAGCATTTATGCTCCTTCCCATTCTCCCAGCTCATTCCTAGTCAGTTGATGGGAGAAGAGAGCCTTGCCCAGCCCTTTCTGCAAGGCTCCTGACCCCAAGCCCTTAAAGATGCAGTGACAGGATTGCCTCCCAAGCCCTGTTCATTCCCAGGACTGCTTCCTCTCTTTCCACATCCCCCTTAGGTCATTATATTGGTCCTTTCAAACCCTTAAATGGGCATGCACATGGCAAGGTGGGCTGACCACTAGGCGCTACTGCCTTTAAGGAGCCGACTACACTGTCTCACCATCCATTCCTACACAAAACTATGTTGGGATTTGTGCAGCAGTGCAGTGAATTCCACAGGGTTAGGAGAGCAGAATCCATTTTACAACCCGTCGTTGGGCTCCGGGCATGAAATGCAGCTCCTCTACAGCTTTTGGGCCAGGGCCAACTCCAGGCACCAGCATCCCAAGCAGGTGCTTGGGGCGGCAGAGTTTCCACAGTGGTGGCTATTTGGTGGCAGCTTCTCCATTCCACTGGCCACAGTGGCAATTTGGCGGCGACAGGTTTTTTCACTGCTTGGGGTGGCAAAAATGGTAGAGCCAGCCCTGTCTTGGGCCTACTATGGGGTAGAATAATGAATGCTGCCCTTCCATGTGTTCTGTACAGAAGTCTTTAGGCCACAGAATCTACTTAAAAATGGATCCACTAACCTTGACCCTGAAACCTCCTCCATCCTGATCTATGCATAGCCGTGCATAAGTCTCCTCTAAGACACATAGGGTACAGAAGCTTCTCTGCCCATCTGTCCCATGTGAAGGATGACTACAGGATTCTGTGATGCAGAAGGCATTGCACAGGTCTTCTGCAAGTGCCTGATAGAGGCAGTGCACTTCTAGATGATGACAGTATTAGTGTTATGTACTGTGACAGGGTCGGGCCGGAGGCTACAGGAGAGTAATAGAAGGCAGATATATTAGCCCCAGGTTAAGTGGGTCCCTTTTTTTCCTGGGTAAGGTAATAGGGAAGGTTCCAGAACAATCAGGAACCTTCTGGAGACAATTAAGCCAGACAGGCTGATTAGAACACCTGCAGCCAATCAAGAAGCTGCTAGAATCAATTAAGGCAGGCTAATCAGGGCACCTGGGTTTAAAAAGGATCTCACTTCAGTTTGTGGTGCGTACGTGAGGAGCTGGGAGCAAGAGGCACTAGGAGCTGAGAGTGAGAACATGGACTGTTGGAGGACTGAGGAGTACAAGCATTATCAGACACCAGGAGGAAGGTCCTGTGATGAGGATAAAGAAGGTGTTGGGAGGGGGGCATGGGGAAGTAGCCCAGGGAGTTGTAGCTGTCACACACCTGTTCCAGGAGACACTCTAGACAGCTGCATTCCTCAGGGCCCTGGGCTGGAACCCAGAGGAGAGGGCTGGCCCGGGTTCCCCCCAAACCTCCCAACTCCTGGTCAGACACAGGAGGAGTCAACCTGGACTGTGGGTTCAGAAAAACGGCCAAGCTGAGGGCTGCCGTGAAGCTCCAAGGCGAGCAAATCAGCCAATAAGTGAAAGATCCACCAAGGTAGAGGAGGAACTTTGTCATGCTATCTTTAATGGAATGAAGAGGCCTGAGCTTGGTGGCTGATTGACTTTATAACATGCAAGCTGAGGAAAACAGTAGTGTCTTCTAAAAACAATGTGAGGACAATTTTACTGCAAGTATGAAGGGGAATATATAAATTAAACTTAGCATTATGCATGTATTGGTTTCTACTATCATTATACTTACCTCACTCCCAACTGCCCAGAAAGCTAATTTTGGGGTCCAAGTATTCTACAAATATTTTTGAGCATGTAGTACATTTCAATCTGACAAAAGCTGATATGTCAGAGCGTATAAAACATTTTGACAATATGAGCTATCAGATAATTAATGAAATTAGCCTCATGAGTGTATCTGTGTCCTGCAGCAATATGACTGAAAGTTCTTAATCAAAGTAGGCAGTCATGGGATAAGAGGGATGGTGCTCAAACGGATCTGTAGATGGTAAAAGATAGGAAACAAAGGGTAGGAATAAACAGTCAGGTTTCACAATGGAAAGAAGTAAATACTGGGGTCCTCCAAACATCTATAGTGGGACCAGTGCTATTCAACATATTCATAAATGATTTGGAAAAATGGGTAAACCGTGAGGTGGCAAAGTTTGCAGACAATACTAAATTACTCAAGACAGTTAAGTCCCAAGCTGACTGTGAAGAATTACAAGGAATCTCACAAAATTGCGGGACTGGACTACAAAATGGCAGATGAAATTAAATGTTGATAAGTGCAAAATAATGCATATTGGAAAACGTTATCCTAACTAGACATATAAAACAATGGGTTCTAAAATAGCTATTGTCACTCAAGAAAGGGATCTTGGAATCATCGTGGATAGTTCTCTGAAAACATCTGCTCAGTGTGCAGCGGCAGTCAAAAAAAGGTATCAATGTTAGGAACCATTAGGAAAGGGATAGATAATAAGACAGAAAAATATCATGATGCCACTCTATAAATCCATGGTTCGCCCACACCGTGAATACTGTGTGTAGCTCTGTTTCCTACCATCTCAAAAAAAATACACTAGAAGTGGAAAAATACAGAGAAAGGCAATAAAAATTATTAGGGGTATGGAAAAGCTTCTGCATGAGGAGAGATTAAAAAGACTAGAACGGTTCAAATTAGAAAAGAGATGACTTAATTGGGGCTATGACAGAGGTCTATAAAATCATGAATGGTGTGGAGAAAGTGAATAGGGAATGTTATTTACCCATTCACATAACACAAGAAGCAGGGGTCACCCAATGAAATTAATAAGCAGCAGGTTTAAAATAAACAAAAGTCCTACTTCTTCACATAATACACAGTCAGCCTGTGGAACTCCTTGCCAGGGGATGTTGTAAAGGACAAAACTATAAATTAGGTTTCAAAAGGAATTAGATAAATTTATGGAGGTCAGGTCAATCAATAGTTATTAGCCAGGGATTGTCAGGAATGCAATCACATGCTCTTGTTGTCCCTAAACCTCTGACTGCCAGAATTTTGGACTGGATGACAGGGGATGGATCACAAGATAATTGTCCTGTTTATGTTCATTCCCTCTGAAGCATCTGGCACCAGCCACTTGTCATGACTGGGACATGGGCAGTCTGACCTAGTGGTCAGAGTAGGAGTCAGGCTCTCCAATACCAGGAGGTCAGAGTCCAAGACAGGTGAGAGGGCAAACTGAGAGTCAGATGCCAGGAGGCAGGTAGGGTCAGGTTACGAGAAGATTAGCTGCAGACAGTGGGAACAGGTATTGCAGGGGAAAAAGCCAGAAGCAGGGAGAACCCAGTTGCATGGACAACTTCTTGTTCCTGTGCTGGGTTTGTACAGAAGTTGTGAACTAGTCAGGACTTCCAGCATTCTGCCAGTCAGATTCCAGGACTGGAGTCCTCTGACACAGTTCAGATCCTATTCTGATGACAGTGAGCAGGTCACTGGGGAGCAGGTTGGAACTTATTAGTTCAGAAGAGGCCTGTGGCACAGTCTTCGAGACCTGCAGTCCCTGACATCACTATAGGAAGACAGGATACAGGGCTAGATGGACCCAGTGTTGCTGTTCTTATGTAAGTAAAATTGCAGGACTGTTAAAAATTGACTTTAGTTCAAATTCAATGCTGGCCAAAGGCGTATTCCTCAGAACTGCCTTCACATTAGTTTCTACACTGGTGATCTGAAAGAATGCAAATATGTTCCATGATAAGGCCACAGTACTGCAGTGAGCTGCATGCATACAGAGTCCCAATAAAGCCAATGGCTATGTCTACACTGCAGGTAGGAGTAGACAGACTACCTGCCAGAGTAATCAGACTCCAGCTTACCTAACTCAAACTAATGTGCTAAAAATAGCAATGTGGACATTGCTGCTTGGGCTTTCAAGCCCACCTAATCCCCTGGGTCTGAGCTAACCAGAGCCACAACATCCACACTGCTATTTTTACTGTGCTCCTGCAAGTGAAGCTAATTTGAGTCTGTCTAACCAGGATGGGAGGTGCAAGGGTCTGCTGATACAGAGTGCCTTGCAGGACTGGAGCCCAAGCCGGGTAAATGTTTTTCTTCATTAATTATTATATCTCTTAATGCAGAGATAATTAAGAGATAATTATCTCTTAATTCTACCACATAAGAGAGATCTGTAAACTATTCAGAAATCATTCACAAAAAGGGGGAAGCTGTTTTCAGGATTCAGGCAACTATTACAAAAATCCTGGAAACTCCAGTGTAAGTAATGCAGTAATACCAATAATAAATAACAATAATTAGCCCACAAAAATTTATCTACAGGAGGAAAGGCTCCCCAGTTGTCTATAACAATCTGTTGATAAGATATTTCATGATTTTAATACCAACACCTAGATCTTATATTGTACTTTTTAATCAGGAAATCTCAGAGCACTATTAGAGATGGACAAATGAGCTGTAAGAACGTATCTGATAAATGCTGCCTCATTTTAGATTTGCAAATTGTACACACAAATATTTCTATTTGGTTGAATTCCCCCCCCCCCTCCCAAGAAAAAATAATTCCTTTAATAATTCCTTTAATAATTTCTGCATTACTTTCAGGAATTACATAGAGTCACATTTGCATTGTTTTGATTGTTCTACAGATAGTAGGCCATGTGGTAAACATTTGTTCTCTGACTGGATGAACATAATTATTAGAATCCACTTTCTGATTTATATTTGTAAATATAAATTCACAATTTGCTTTCTATTAATACACTGAAATGTTTGCTTATAATATTTCATCAAAAATCAGTTTTTCAACCTGTTTCTGAGATCTCTGTTTACCACATCTTTCCTCTTGCCCTGTATTTCATATGTACAGCACCCTTTCTGTTTGTCCTGTCTTGTTGAGAAAATGCTGATTCTGGTCTACAAAACTGGTTGTAACAGTGGTTCGTTCCAACCACCACTGTTCCAGTTCTAAAGGCCCTTAGTTCATACTGACCTTCAGGTCTACTGATATCTGGGAGGAACATTGTCTTGGCTATTTTATTTTGAAAAATAAATATATTTTCTCAGTATTGGAGACATCTATTTCTGTAGTCATCCTGAGAACACCATTACCATCATTGATCTAACTTGACTTATGCTCTATCAGACGATGTACAGTACGAGTCGGGCTGATAGTACAAGATGTACATTTAAATGTTTTTAATTTGGTGGAATATAGAACATGAAGGGTGGTGTGTTATTTTATATTGGTATAGTGTCTTTTTAACAAATTACATCATATTAAATGAAGGGCCACCAACATAGCAGTAAAGTCTCCTGATGTGAAGGAAAGATAGGAATAATAATAAGCAAATATGGCTGCCTCAGAAGCTCTTCAATGACCTGAAAATCAAAAAAAGAATCCTGCCAAAAACTAGAAACATGAGTACAAAAGAGGAGCGCAAGCAGATAGGGACAAAATCAGAAAGGCTAAGGCACAGAATGAGTTACATCTAGCAAGGGACATACAAGGCAATATGAAGGGATTCTATAAATATATTAGAAGCAAGTGCAAGATGAAGGAAAGTATAGGTCCACTACTTAACAGGGAAAAAAGAGCTAGTAATGGAGAATACCAACAAGGCTGTGCTGTTTAATGCCTATTTTATGTCAGTCTTCACTAAAAAGGTTAATTTTGACCAGATACACAACACAATTAATATTAACAATAAGGGGAAAGGAACACAAGCCAAAATAGGGAAATAACAGATTAGAAAATATTTCGATACATTGCAAGGTCTGATGTAATTCACCCTAGAATACTTAAGGGACTAGATGAATCAACCTTAGAACCTCTAGAGAATATCTTCAAGAACTCCTGGAAAATGGGTGAGGTCCCAGAGGACTGAAGAAGGGCAGACATAATACCTGCCTTTTAAAAGGGGAACAATGAAGACCCAGGGAATTATAGACCAGTCAGTCTAATTTCAATATCTAGAAAGATACTGGAACAAATTATTAAAATCAATCTTTAAGAACCTAGAGGACATTAGATTATAAAGAATTACCATCATGGATTTGTCAAAAGTAAATCATGCCAAACCAACCTAATTTCCTTCTTTGACAGGGTTACTGGCTTAGTGGATGGGTGGGGAAGCAGTAGGCTTGATTTTAGCAAGGCTTTTGATACAGTCCCACAAGATATTGGACACACGACTGGTTGAAAAAAAATAGTCAAAGAGTAGTTATCAATGCTTAATTGTCAGCCTGGGATGACATATCTAGTCTTGTTCCCACAGAGGTCTGTCCTGGATCTGGTACCATTCAATATTTTCATTAATGACTTAGATAAATGGAGTGGAGTGTATGCTTACATAATTTGTGGATCATACCAAGACGGGGGTTGCCAGCTCTTTGGAGGACAGGATTACAATTCAAAATGACCTAGACAAATTGGAGAATTGGTATGAAATCAACAAGATAAAATTCAATAAAGACAATACTATATTTACAGAGAAGCAATCAAATGTACAAATACAAAATGGGACTGGGAATTTGCTGGTGTTTTTCTTCAGTGTAATTCAAGAGTGGCTGGCCATAGCACTCATACAGTTTAGCTGGGAGTAATTTACATGTTGGAGGCTGTGTCTGAGTAGAGCAGGAGTGGTTGCTCTCACAATGAATCAGTGTAAAAAGCACCCCAATTTGGAGAATTCATGGACACAGCTGTTCAACAGTCCAGATTGTACCCAAGGGAATGTCACAACAGCCCAAGATAATGGAATGAAGTCCCACAGAAACAAAGGACCATCACAAGCCTCACCACCTTCCCTAATATATATATTTAAGAGTGTGTGTGTATGTGTAAATAACAAAAATATCTAAAACAAGACTCTCCACTGTACACACTTCTCCCTGAGGAGGAGAGGAGGGAAGAACATGGAACAGAAGTTAGTTATGTTGTCTTTGAGTCCCTATCAGTACTGCATTAGATACTATGGTGATGAACATGGTGTAAGAACCTGTATAAAATAGAATAGAAAAATGCTTCCAGCCTTGGTAGTTTGGGCTCCATTAACTTGTGTTATTTTGCTGTTATTTTGAAGGCCTCTGTGTTTGGCAGACAGCATAGCACCTAGACACTGTCTTTGTTTGTTTGTTTATTTGAAATAAACACATTAGAGTAACAAAGAGAAGGAAGGGAAGGATATACATACATATTAATGTATACATAGAAATACAGTGGTACTGATGGCATACATTACAGTTATGTCTGTGATTTTCAAAAGAGATGTTGAGTTAGTTACTTAACTCCTACTGAATTTCAATGGGATTTGTGTGCCCAACTCTTAGGATCCTCTGGGGTCTCCTGTAAGTAAGATAATACCCACTGCAATGTAAGCCCAGGGTTAGTAAAACTTGAGTTAGCAGATCCTGGGATTGTTAACCTGGGATTTGAGCATCTACATTCCTTTGTAACCCCAGGTTCAGAATTATTGAACCTTGATTCCCAATCTGGGCTTCCAGCATCTACACTGTATTATGTAGGTCTGAGTCCAACTACCCATATCCCAGACTTCCTGGCACCCTCCCAAAATGTGGCCACTCTTGCCCTTTGTGCCATGTGGACAACCTTGACTGTCCACCAAACTTGACTGTCCAGAGGACAAAAAGTCAGCTGTGGGATTGTGGAATACTTTTGGCAGTTTTCCAGATCATGAGTCAGGATGGGCTGTGTCTACACTGCAAAGCAATAGGGTTTGACCCTTTGGTCCTGGGTTTGACTCAGGCTCGATCCTCCTGCACTATGGGGTCCTGTGACTATGGGTCCAAGCCCTGGGTTAGTGCAATATGTGTGTCAGACCAAATGGGGGTTTGGCTTGAGCCTGAGTTTGAACCCTGGCTTACATTTCAGTGTAGACATACCTTAGATGTCTCAAATTGGGCAACAAGAATTAGTGGATACTTATGATTTTAATCTCTCTGTGTCCCAGTTCCCATCTGTAAAATGGAAATAATATTGCCTTATTTCACAGAGGTGTGGTGAAAGTAAATTAATGTTTGTGAGGCACTCAGGTACTGTATTGATGAGTGTCAAACAAAAGCCCATGAGGAGATAAATAATTTTGGCTACAGAGCAGGGTTTGAATAGTGTGCCACATATACTGCATGGGCCACAGACTGAAGAATGAGGAGCAAATAAAATACTGAATATCTGGTCATAAGTGAGTGCTGCCCTCCCTGTGCACTGAATAGCATGTGATCATGTAATTAAAGATATCATAAAAAATGCATACACACAAGGGGATTGAATTAAGGGGGAACTTAACTCTGTCTTTTCCTAACTTGTTGAGTACTTCACTTTACCATCTTAATAAAGTTCTTTTAACATTTGTGTGTGCTTGTGTGTAATTGTCTGACACGTCTTCATCATGTTCATGTTAGTTCTCTAGATTCCCTAATTCAGATCTGCTTTTCATTCTCTGGTCTAGCCAAATAGTGGGGCAACTTACAGTAGTTGAAATAATTTTGGAGGGAAAATTTAATATTTTTCTATGTACCTTCTACTCCCAAAATCTCCTCCATTGCCAGGATATATTTTAGATTATGTCAGGAAACTTTTTTCACATTCTTATTGCTTTGGATATTAATATTTTATTTCATCCATGAAATAATGTACATTATGCAATTGTAGACCATTGATGAAAGCGCTTACCTACAGTATATAGATGTAGGAAATCGTCCCAATTCTGATTTTGCACTGTGGTAACGCTATTCACTTCAGTGAAGCTAGTTCTGTTTTATACCAGTGTTAGATCGGGGAACCCCTAGACATATCCCTTGGGTATGTCTACACTGCAATAAAACACCCATGGCTGGCCCCCATCAGCTGAATCAGGCTTGCAGGGCAATAAACCTGTAGGGATCCGAGCTCGGACTAGAGCCCGGGATCTAGGACCCTGCCTCCATGCAGGGTCCCACTGTCTGCAAATGCTCAGTACTTCTGCTAATTAGATCCTAGGGTTTTAGGTCGGGCCCCAGAAAATGAGTAACATGCAAGTAGTGACCCTCTGTGAAAAGTCTGGTTTAAGTGAATTGCCCAGCATCACACAGGAAATATATTACAGAGACATGTATAGAATCCATTTCTCCAGGGCCACATTCAACTGCTTTCCCCTCCCCTTCCTTTCTCTTTCTGCAACTCCCTGTCTCATTCATTACACATCTCCAAATTTCTGCAACAAATGAAGCAGGATTCCCACAGACACCCATTTCCTTCACTAAACAATCACTAGGTCCATTCTGTCACTGGATGATGCAAAGGTCCTGTGGAAAAAATAATATGGGATCATGTAATTAACAACTATGTGAATACATATGCAGAAGAGGGCTAAATTAAGGTTGCATGAGCACCATAATTCTGATATTTCATAACTTTTCTGTGCTTGACTTTTCAACCTTAATAATGTTCTTTTAACATAACTTTGTGTGTGTGTGTGTGTATGTGTACACAATTTCCTAGGTGTTTAAAATGCAAACAGAAATTCCATCATGTGGCAAAAGATTGACACCTACATAGGGTTGGAACCTTAAGATCTACCCCACAGATCTCTGCCTCTTGAACTAACAAAGTAAATGATAGCATGAGTAGGTTGTCATCCTGTATGTGGACTGGCATTGGAGAGGAATGAGGCACATGGGGCGCCAGTGTGTTTCATTGATATTTCTTGATAGTACAGAAATGAATTTTATATAATTTTGCAGTTTCTGGAGGAAAGTGTGCTCTAGTGAGCTCAGACTCCTCTGCCCATTTCCCCCAAGCTTTTGGCCCATTGCCTCCAACCTGTCCTTGTTCCAGTTCTCTCTCTTCCCCATCCCTGGCTGCTTGTCCCAGTTCTCTTCTCCTCACCTAGACAGTCCCAGTCTCCGCTCCGGAGACTATTCATCCCAGTCTCAATTTCCTTGTACAGTCTAGTCTGTTCCCTTCTTGCCCAGCCATTTCCAGTTCCCCTCCCCTCCCCTGTCTCCCTAGCTACATGCCCCCCTCTTCTTATCCAGTCAATCCCATTTCTGCCCTCCTGATTTCTCATCTGATCTGTTTCTGTCCATCCTCCCAGCCTACAGCTGCCCTCCCACTCCACATTCCCCATCCTCACCGGATCCCAGTCTCAGGGTATGTCTACACTACGGAATTAGGTCGAATTTATAGAAGTCGTTTTTTTAGAAATTGGTTTTATATATTCGAGTGTGTGTGTCCCCACAGAAAATGCTCTAAGTGCATTAAGTGCATGAACTCGGCGGAGTGCTTTCACAGTTGTGAGGCTAGAGCCGACTATCCCACAGTTCCCGCAGTCTCCGCTGCCCATTGGAATTCTGGGTTGAGATCCCAATGCCTGATGGGGCTAAAACATTGTCGCGGGTGGTTCTGGGTATATATCGTCAGGCCCCCCTTCCCTCCCTCCCTCCGTGAAAGCAAGGGCAGACAATCGTTTTGCACCTTTTTTCCTGAGTTACCTGTGCAGACGCCATACCACGGCAAGCATGGAGCCCGCTCAGGTAACCGTCACCGTATGTCTCCTGGGTGCTGACAGACGTGGTACGGCATTGCTACACAGTAGCAGCAACCCATTGCCTTCTGGCAGCAGACGGTGCAGTACGACTGGTAGCCGTCCTCGTCGTGTCCGAGGTGCTCCTGGCCACGTCGGCTGGGAGCGCCTGGGCAGACATGGGTGCAGGGACTAAATTTGGAGTGACTTGACCAGGTCATTCTCTTTAGTCCTGCAGTCAGTCCTATTGAACCGTCTTATGGTGAGCGGGCAGGCGATACGGACTGCTAGCAGTCGTACTGTACCATCTTCTGCCAGGCAGGCAAGAGATGAAGATTGCTAGCAGTCGTACTGTACCATCTTCTGCCGAGCAGCCATGAGATGTGGATGGCATGCAGTCCTTCTGCACCGTCAGCTGCCAGCCAAAGACGTAAAAGATAGATGGAGTGGATCAAAACAAGAAATAGACCAGATTTGTTTTGTACTCATTTGCCTCCTCCCCCGTCTAGGGGACTCATTCCTCTAGGTCACACTGCAGTCACTCACAGAGAAGGTGCAGCAAGGTAAATCTAGCCATGTATCAATCAGAGGCCAGGCTAACCTCCTTGTTCCAATAAGAACAATAACTTAGGTGCACCATTTCTTATTGGAACCCTCCGTGAAGTCCTGCCTGAAATACTCCTTGATGTAAAGCCACCCCCTTTGTTGATTTTAGCTCCCTGAAGCCAACCCTGTAAGCCGTGTAGTCAGTCACACCTCCCTCCACCAGAGCAACGGCAGACAATCGTTCCGCGCCTTTTTTCTGTGCGGACACCATACCAAGGCAAGCATGGAGGCCACTCAGCTCACTTTGGCAATTAGGAGCACATTAAATACCACATGCATTATCCAGCAGTATATGCAGCACCAGAACCTGGCAGAGCGATACCGGGTGAGGAGGCGACGTCAGCGCGGTCACGTGAGTAATCAGGACATGGACACAGATTTCTCTCAAAGCATGGGCCCTGCCAATCATGGTGCAAATTGGGAGGGTTCATGCTGTGGAACGCCGATTCTGGGCTCGGGAAACAAGCACAGACTGGTGGGACCGCATAGTGTTGCAGGTCTGGGACGATTCCCAGTGGCTGCGAAACTTTGCATGTGTAAGGGCACTTTCATGGAACTTTGTGACTTGCTTTCCCCTGCCCTGAGGCGCATGAATACCAAGATGAGAGCTGCCCTCACAGTTGAGAAGCGAGTGGCGATAGCCCTGTGGAAGCTTGCAACGCCAGACAGCTACCGGTCAGTTGAAAATCAATTTGGAGTGGGCAAATCTACTGTGGGGGCTGCTGTGATGCAAGTAGCCCACGCAATCAAAGATCTGCTGATATCAAGGGTAGTGACCCTGGGAAATGTGCAGATCATAGTGGATGGCTTTGCTGCAATGGGATTCCCTAACTGTAGTGGGGCCATAGACGGAACCCATATCCCTATCTTGGCACCGGAGCACCAAGCCGCCAAGTACATAAACCGCAAGGGGTACTTTTCGATAGTGCTGCAAGCTCTGGTGGATCACAAGGGACGTTTCACCAACATCAATGTGGGATGGCCGGGAAAGGTACATGACGCTCGCATCTTCAGGAACTCTGGTCTGTTTCAAAAGCTGCAGGAAGGGACTTTATTCCCAGACCAGAAAATAACCTTTGGGGATGTTGAAATGCCTATAGTTGTCCTTGGGGACCCAGCCTACCCCTTAATGCCATGGCTCATGAAGCCGTACACAGGCAGCCGTCAGGAGCTGTTCAACTACAGGCTGAGCAAGTGCAGAATGGTGGTAGAATGTGCATTTGGACGTTTAAAGGCGCGCTGGCGCAGTTTACTGACTCGCTTAGACCTCAGCGAAACCAATATTCCCACTGTTATTACTGCTTGCTGTGTGCTCCACAATATCTGTGAGAGTAAGGGGGAGACGTTTATGGCGGGGTGGGAGGTTGAGGCAAATCGCCTGGCTGCTGGTTACGCACAGCCAGACACCAGGGCGGTTAGAAGAGCACAGGAGGGCACGGTACGCATCAGAGAAGCTTTGAAAACCAGTTTCATGACTGGCCAGGCTACGGTGTGAAAGTTCTCTTTGTTTCTCCTTGATGAAACCCCCTGCCCCTTGGTTCACTCTACTTCCCTGTAAGCTAACCACCCGTCCCTCCTCCCTTCAATCACCGCTTGCAGAGGCAATAAAGTCATTGTTGCTTCACATTCATGCATTCTTTATTCATTCATCACACAAATAGGGGGATGACTACCAAGGTAGCCCAGAAGAGGTGGTGGAGGAGGGAAGGAAAATGCCACACAGCACTTTAAAAGTTTACAACTTTAAAATTTATTGAATGCCAGCCTTCTTTTTTTTGGGCAATCCTCTGTGGCGGAGTGGCTGGTTGGCTGGTGGCCCCCCCAATGCGTGCTTGGGCGTCTGGGTGTGGAGGCTATGGAACTTGGGGAGGAGGGCGGTTGGTTACACAGGGGCGGTAGTGGCAGTCTGTGCTCCAGCTGCCTTTGCTGCAGCGCAACCATACACTGGAGCATACTGGTTTGGTCTTCCAGCAGCCTCAGCATTGAATCCTGCCTCCTCTCATCACGCTGCCGCCACATTTGAGCTTTAGCCTGCCACTTACTCTCTTCATCCCGCCACCTCTCCTCCCGGTCATTTTGTGCTTTCCTACACTCTGACATTATTTGCCTCCACGCATTCGTCTGTGCTCTGTCAGTGTGGGAGGACAGCATGAGCTCGGAGAACATTTCATCTCGAGTGCTTTTTTTTTTTCTTTCTAAGCTTCACTAGCCTCTGGGAAGGAGAAGATCCTGTGATCATTGAAGCACATGCAGCTGGTGGAGGAAAAAAAAAAAGGGACAGCGGTATTTAAAAAGACACATTTTATAAAACAGTGGCTACACTCTTTCAGGGTAAATCTTGCTGTTAACATTACATACATAGCACATGTGCTTTCGTTACAAGGTCGCATTTTGCCTCCTCCCACCACTTGACTACCCCCTCAACCCTCCCCCCTTCCTGTGACTAACAGCGGGGAACATTTCTGTTTAGCCACAGGCAAACAGCCCAGCAGAAATGGGCTCCTCTGAGTGTCCCCTGAAGAAAAGCACTCTATTTCAACCAGGTGACCATGAATTATATCTCACTCTCCTGAGGATAACACAGAGAGATAAAGAACGGATGTTGTTTGAACGCCAACAAACATACACTGCAATGCTTTGTTGTACAATGATTCCCGAGTACCACTCCAGGCCAGTAACACGTAAAGTGTCCTACCATGGGGGATGGAATAAGGCTGCCCTCCCCAGAAACCTTTTGCAAAGGCTTTGGGAGTACATCCAGGAGAGCCGCGAATGCCAGGGCAAAGTAATCCTTTCACATGCTTGCTTTTAAACCATGTATAGTATTTTACAAGGTACACTCACCGGAGGTCCCTTCTCCACCTACTGGGTCCAGGAGGCAGCCTTGGGTGGGTTCAGGGGGTACTGGCTCCAGGTCTAGGGTGAGAAACAGTTCCTGGCTGTCGGGAAAACTGGTTTCTCCGCTTGCTTGCTGTGAGCTATCTACAACCTCCTCCTCATCTTCTTCTTCATCCCCAAAACCTGCTTCCGTATTGCCTCCATCTCCATTGAAGGAGTCAAACAACACGGCTGGGGTAGTGGTGGCTGAACCCCCTAAAATGGCATGCAGCTCATCATAGAAGCGGCATGTTTGGGGCTCTGACCCGGAGCGGCCGTTCGCCTCTCTGGTTTTCTGGTTGGCTTGCCTCAACTCCTTCAGTTTCACACGGCACTGCTTCGGGTCCCTGTTATGGCCTCTGTCCTTCATGCCCTGGGAGATTTTCACAAAGGTTTTGGCATTTTGAAAACTGGAACGGAGTTCTGATAGCACGGATTCCTCTCCCCATACAGCGATTAGATCCCGTACCTCCCATTCGGTCCATGCTGGAGCTCTTTTGCGATTCTGGGACTCCATCATGGTCACCTCTGCTGATGAGCTCTGCATGGTTACCTGCAGCTTCCCATGCTGGCCAAACAGGAAATGAGATTCAAAAGTTCGCGGTTCTTTTCCTGTCTACCTGGCCAGTGCATCTGAGTTGAGAGTGCTGTCCAGAGCGGTCACAATGGAGCACTCTAGGGTAGCTCCCGGAGGCCAATACCGTCGAATTGTGTCCACAGTACCCCAAATTCAAGCCGGCAAGGCCGATTTAAGCGCTAATCCACTTGTCAGGGGTTGAGTAAGGAAATCGATTTTAAGAGCCCTTTAAGTCGAAATAAAGGGCTTCATTGTGTGGACAGGTGCAGGTTTACATTGATTTGATGCTGCTAAATTCGACCTAAAGTCCTAGTGTAGACCAGGGCTCAGCCTCTCTCTTTGGGCTCCTTATCCAATGTCAGTGTCCCCCTACCCTTAGCTTCTTGTCCTAATCTATTTGCCCACCCAGTCCTACTTCTTCCCCCACAACCTGGCTCCTTCTCAGATCTGTCTCTCCACACCACCAGTTTCCACCCCCCCCCCCGTCTCCTTGCTCAGACAGTTCTGTTCTTCTCCTTTAGCTCTTCAATCTATCTGACTTTCCCCTGACCTAGTGATTCCCATTCTATCTCCCCATTTCCCTCCCTAGCTCCTAATTCTAGTCTCTTTATCCAGCCAATCCCAGTCTTTACTTCTAACTCCCAGTCCCAGATTCCCCATCTTCCTCCCTCTGCCAGCTTGTAGTCCAAGTCTTCCTCCCCATGCTCCTTGTCACAATCTGCTCTTGTCCCCTTTGTATGCAAATCTCCACACTGCTTGTGTATCAGCAGGTGGTGGGGGTGGGAGTGGCACTGAAAGCCAAAGAGGAAAAGTCTCTCTGCTATTACGTCTCGTACCCAGCTCCAGCCCACAGCAGCCTGGGAGTGTGATAGCAGGGAAAGTCTAGTTGCATTGCTTCAGCCCTGGGCTGGATCATTCTCAGTGCAGATAGAATCTTTGGTGAATTTAGCTGCAGAGTTCTAGCAAGTCTATACTGAACATGAGCGAACTGTCAATGTTTTTTTAAAGGCTCATAACTTAGCCAAATTTGAATGGACTGTCACATGGATGGCAAAAGGCACATCCCTGACACAGAGCATCAGGCAACCTTAATAAAAGATGGTGCTGATACATTTATGGGACAGCAAATTGTTCTGTACATAGACAAATGCACTTCAGAGGAGGCACTGGCTCTACAAACATTCAAGACCTCTACTAACCCAGAAGCATGGTTCTCTTATTCTGCAACATAAGTAATGTCAGATATATTTGACAGCTTGGCTCCTGTCAATGTATGCTAGAAAATGTGCTGGTAGCACTCTGAGACAGACACAATATTCAACTGGTCCTTATACTGGTGTGAAGAGACATTTTAAAAATGTTGAACTTCCCAGCTAGCTTTGTTCAGTGATCTAATTTGGAAAATATTTATACACCACTGATTTCCTGCAGGCTTTAATCCACTGGCGCTATTTTTAACAGTTATTCGTTCTTACTCAAGTGGCATAATTAAAGAGTGTGAATATAACCCATAAAAGGTTTCCCCTCAGAGCACTATTTTCTTGCTGTGAGATTGATATCATATTCCTTTGACAGGCAAGACAAAACAAGGAAGAATACAAAACAAGATGGTTGTCAGGATGATGTTATTTTTAAGCTTGTAACTCACTGTCTGACAAAGCTGAAAAAGGGCTTATGACATTTGGAAACACAGCCCGGAGAGATTTGCTAGTTTTGAGCTGACAATCCACCCCAATTTGGCGAAGTGATAAGCCTTCGAGAAATCACAATTTGCACCTGGTCAGCGGAGACTTGTTGCAGTTTCAGAGATTCTCTCCTTACTGAGCATGCTCAAGAGTCTCTCACAGTTCCTAGTGCTGACCAGACTGCACATGGCACATGCCATCCCCACAGAGCAACTGGACATGCAGCAGCCCACAGGCTTTCCCTTGTAATCACTGCTTTAGACCAGGGTAGAATTGGGCACCTGAACGGAGAGCAGGGAGCCTTTCTTTCCTGTGCTCTCAATGCCTCCCGTACTGGCTCCCGGTTAGTTTGGAGGAGGAAGCTGCGTGACTGAAATGCATTTGGGGCACATGCCATATCAGGGAGAGGGAAAAGTAGATTCATCAGACTCCTTTTGCTAGACTGCAACTGGTCAGGCAAGGGGAATTGGAGCCAAAGACAGTCTCGGTCTCCCACAGTATTCTTGTCAGCAAGTTAAAGAAGTATGGGCTGGATGAATGCACTATAAGGTGGGTAGAAAGCTGGCTAGATTGTCGGGCTCAATGGGTAGTGATCAATGGCTCCATGTCTAGTTGGCAGCCGGTATCAAGTGGAGTGCCCCAAGGGTCGGTCCTGGGGCCGGTTTTGTTCAATATCTTCATAAATGATCTGGAGGATGGTGTGGATTGCACTCTCAGCAAATTTGCGGATGATACTAAACTGGGAGGAGTGGTAGATACGCTGGAGGGGAGGGATAGGATACAGAAGGACCTAGACAAATTGGAGGATTGGGCCAAAAGAAATCTGATGAGTTTCAATAAGGATAAGTGCAGGGTCCTGCACTTAGGACGGAAGAACCCAATGCACCGCTACAGACTAGGGACCGAATGGCTAGGCAGCAGTTCTGCGGAAAAGGACCTAGGGGTGACAGTGGACGAGAAGCTGGATATGAGTCAGCAGTGTGCCCTTGTTGCCAAGAAGGCCAATGGCATTTTGGGATGTATAAGTAGGGGCATAGCGAGCAGATCGAGGGACGTGATCATTCCCCTCTATTAGACATTGGTGAGGCCTCATCTGGAGTACTGTGTCCAGTTTTGGGCCCCACACTACAAGAAGGATGTGGATAAATTGGAGAGAGTCCAGCGAAGGGCAACAAAAATGATTAGGGGTCTAGAACACATGACTTATGAGGAGAGGCTGAGGGAGCTGGGATTGTTTAGCCTGCAGAAGAGAAGAATGAGGGGGGATTTGATAGCTGCTTTCAACTACCTGAAAGGGGGTTCCAAAGCGGATGGCTCTAGACTGTTCTCAATGGTAGCAGATGACAGAACGAGGAGTAATGGTCTCAAGTTGCAGTGGGGGAGGTTTAGATTGGATATTAGGAAAAACTTTTTCACTAAGAGGGTGGTGAAACACTGGAATGCGTTACCTAGGGAGGTGGTAGAATCTCCTTCCTTAGAGGTTTTTAAGGTCAGGCTTGACAAAGCCCTGGCTGGGATGATTTAACTGGGAATTGGTCCTGCTTCGAGCAGGGGGTTGGACTAGATGACCTTCAGGGGTCCCTTCCAACCCTGATATTCTATGATTCTATGACAGGGGAAGCTAGGACTAGGTGCAACCCCTGCAACTGAACAAGGAGGTGCGGGACGGGGGCTGTAGTCAGTAGGGAAAGAAAGAAGATGGGTATGAAAGAAACTAGGATTGGGGCACCCAAAATTCATGGAAATGTTTAATCTTCATCTCTCTGTGTCTCAGTTCCCTGTCTTTAAAATGGGACAATAATAGCCCCCTCCTCAGCTCAGAAGGATGTTGTGAAAATAAATTAATTCGTATCTGTGAGGCTCTCAGTACTGTAGCCATAGAAAAAAAGTCCAAGAGTAGATAAATAATTCTGTCTTCAGAGCAGAGTTTTCATAGTGTGTTGCAAATAAGGCCAGAGCCATACGTTGAATAGTGAAAAGAGAACAAAACATTGAAGAGCAGCTCACTGAGTGAGCACCATTTGTTCTGTATATTGTACGAGGCACGGATCCTGGGAGGGAAAAATGTAATAATAGAATTAAAGATTGTATCAAAATGCATATGCATAAGAAGGCCGAATTAAGGTTGCACAGACAACCTTAATTCTGGCATTTCCTAATTTTTGAATCCTTGACTTTGCAACCCTAATAATGTTCTTTTAATGTAGTTTTTTTTTGTGAGTATTATAAGCAATTTATCTATAGCCACAGAGGTTTGCAAAACTTGAGACCTTAAAATTGTGTTTACAATTGTGATGCCTCTCAATCTAGAAGTATTTTTTGCTTTGGTTTTTAGTGATGGTGGAGCACATATAGTAAGACTTGAACCTTGTATCCGATTCATGTACAGGTGCTGAGTGACAAATACAATTATTTGTCAATGGTACAGTGGTCTCAGTGTGCCACACCTGGGTGAGTTACTTTTCAGTGTAATATTAGCACTGATGCATTGCAGGATGTTTGGTCTGCTGTTTTGGAAGTTAATGATTAGTCTCTATATGACAAAGTCATACAATAGGTTGTAGTACTTGTGCTGTGATTTTTATGCTCGTCATTTTGCCTTTTACTAATTAATCCTATTTCCTGAAACAAATATATATATATATAAAATTGTATATAAAATATACAAATAAAATTGAACTGTCAATATATATATATATATATATATATATATATATATATATATATATATATATATATATATATATTGACAGTTCAATTTTATTTGTGTTATTTATGCATAAGCTAGTAGACGGTGTCTTTCCTCTGCCCTTCCCACCCAAAACATTCCCTTTTCCTCTTTGTTTTCTATGTTCTAGATATTTTGTAATAGTTTCTTTTTGATTTTTAGTTACCCTTGGGGTAAAAAAGTAAATCTAGAGACATTATTTTCTAATGTTCTGAAATGGACACCGTCAGCTTAAATTTTGTAAAAACAGACTTTTATAAAGCCTAAGAGAAATATAACTGTTTCCACACAAAAAAATCCATTAAAAATGGTTGTTCTCAAAAAACAAATAGTCCCCTGAAGTATCAGAAACCCAAACATTGCAGCATTAGAAACCTGAAAGCGACTGTAAAGTTAAACTGACTTCACTGATTTCTATGGCTTGAGCTATAAACAATGTGTGTCAGTCATATATCTAAATACCTTTGAAGATCTGGGCCTAAAAGTGATTGCCATCTTATGTTTGTTTGGTATCCTATATAGGAAATTGGATGTTTGTTTCAATATCTCATTCCACTCTCTGTTAGATCTCATAAATTGCACAATTTGCACTAATTGAGAATCTTGGTAAAGGGGAAAAGGATTGATTGGGACCAAGACTAAACTATGCTTTCACCTTCTAAGTAAGAATTGAGGTTCATTGATAGAGAAACCTGTACAGCCGCTGCTTGGAGTGTTCTATTCTATGGATAAACTGAGGGTTCCAGTCTCTTGGCTGTCACTCCCATATAAGCATTCAATTCACAAACAGACAGTTTTTGTTGGTTTTTTTTTTACTCTTATTTTTTCTTGAAGACTAAGTAATTAGACTAGTAGCAGTAATTTAGCTACTACTGAACTGTAGATAGCAGGCTTTATAATGGAGTTATGGGACTCTTTAAAATACCCGCTACTAATTGTTTTCCATAGGAATGAAAAATTGGATACTTCATCTGTTAGATAAAATATTATGGTAAATACTGTAAAGAAATTAGGGTGGAATTTTCCTTCCTAGCAGCATATACTGTATCTCTAGCAGGGCTATTAACCAAAACCCTCAACAAGTACAATGTTGATTGGGGGGTCGGTGGATGGGAAAGTAATGGGTCTAATCCTGCAAAGACTCATGCAAATGAGTAACTGTACTTGTGTGAGTAGGTCCATTGACTCAGTGGTAGTAATCATTTGAGTCAAGTTACTCATCTGTTTAAGTTTTTGCAGGACTGACCTTTTAGGGTATGTTACCTCTGCAAATAAAAACTCAAGGCTGGCCCATGCCAGCTGAATCAGGTTCCTGGAGCTCAGACTCCCCACATTGCAGGGTCCTAGAGCCCAGGCTTTAAGCCAAGACCAGAAGTCTACACTGCAATTAAACAGCCTCTTAACCTGAGTCCTGTGAGCATGAGTCAGCTGGCATGGCCAGCCGCCGGTGTGTAATTGCAGTGTAGAAATACTCTTAGTGCCTACAAATATGATTTTTTGAATTCACCTAAACAAACAGAAGTTTGTTTTGTTTGTTTAGCCATTTTCAATACATATTTCTTTGATGGTGGGTGATAGGAAACCTTTAGGGCTCAGTTCTAATCTCAGATATGCGGGTGTGCATTGCTGAGTATCTTGTAAAATTAGCTGCTGTCAATGAGTGAGGCAAAGACTTTTCAACCTAGTGCACGTGTTTATGAGAGCCTGCACATCTAGAATATAGAAATAAACTTTGAGTTTCTGCAACTGGATGTTACAGTTCTACAGTGCCCCAGACAATGCCTCCCAGTGGTCTTAAAACAACATTTTGTCTCTAGAAGGAGAGGAAGAGGAATATTAATTTGTTTTGTTTCAAACATTACAGCAAAAACAAAAACAACCTTCCTTATGGCTTCCTACTTCTGAATAGGAACGTGCTAAATGCCCTTGTATAAATCCAAACTCAACCGTGAATAGTGTTACCCATAATTTAGTCAATCAAGTTCACATTACAAAAAATGTCTTTTAGGTTATTTCCACTTCTTACCTTGTTTTTTTTTTTAATCTCAGAATCATAGAGGGGTAGAGCGTAAAAAGGACCCGGAGATGCCCATTTTCAATCTCTGAAAATAAAATGAATTCTCTCTATTCTATTGCCTTCAGTGTCCTTTAATAATGTTCCCTACCCTGTTCTCAGATGTGATAAAATAGCTACCTACACGCCATGGCACATACAAAGAGGTTTGATTTTCCAAATAAAGAAATTAGTTTCACTTATTCACATCACCTTTCTCTCTCCCTTTTTAAATAACAGTGAAAATAAGAGTTGTTAGAAGTAAATAGCACCAAATCCCTAAATGCATTTGTCTACTATACTGGTGGTTTTTGTAGAGATGAGAAATCAACGCTCAGAAAGATATCGTTTAGGACTTATGTAATTTCTGCCTTACTTGAATCATAAATTGTCTCTGAAATATCAAATGCCTTTGAGGGGAAGTATCACAGAAAAATGGGAAAAAAGTGAATTATTCATGTTTTGTCCTGGTACAGGTCAAACAAAAGTTTTGTCACAAAAATATTTGTTCACTTTCTTTTTCCCTGGTCTTAAGGAAAGATCCTCAGCTGGTGTAGACTAAAGATCTGCCCCTTTGTTTCTAAGGACTATGCTTTCCAAAACTGAAATAAAGAGGTAAAAATATATATTTAGGGATAGAAGGTACTGGAAAATTCATTAGAGTGTGTCTGGTGTGATATTTTGCATGCTGCTACATGAAATTTGCAATGGAAATAAAGCAAAATAGTAGATCTTCCTACCTTAGGCTGTATACACACAAAATGATATGTGCCCACTGCAAGCCCACATGACAGCTTTCTACTCTGTTTTTTGTTTTTGTTTTTTTTTTCCCTTTGAATCATTTTGACAATCAGCCATAGCTGCAGAAGTTTGTTTTGGCCAGTTCCACAAGAGCCTTCCACTGAAAGTCAAAGGGGCTAGGAGACTATGTTATTAAAGATTTTCTTCCATTCCCTCGTCACTCTCTCTGTTTTGTGAATCCTGCTCAGAACACAGGTTTATAAGGAACCTCTCCCATTATGGACTATGATGGTGAATAGCGGCAAAAGTTGTAGTAAAAAGAAGGAGGAGTACTTGTGGCACCTTAGAGACTAACAAATTTATTTGAGCATAAGCTTTCGTGGGCTAAAACCCACTTCATCGGATGCATGCAGTGGCAAATACAGTAGGAAGATATATATACACACAGAGAACACGAAAAAATATGTGTTGCCATACCCACTATAACGAGAGTGATCAGTTAAGGTGAGCTATTATCAGCAGGAGAAAAGAAAAACCTTTTGCAGTGGCCATCCTGTGATATTTTGCATGCTGCTACATGAAATTTGCAATGGAAATAAAGCTGGGATAGAATGACAGGGGATGGATTACTCGAAATTGTATGTAAACAAGGCATGTAAACCTAGGGTGCTATATAAATTGTTAATAATAAATACTAAATTAAACAATAACCTAATAATGCAAACCTATCATATCACTCATTTGTTATCTTATTTGTGTAGAATATATTTGTGATGTAGTGACCCTGAAGACAAGGTTTAATTAAAAATATTTTTTGTATAATAATGGTAAAGCACACTTGTAATCAGTCAGTGACTTTTGAAAACTCACTGAAGGATTATAAAGCGGGGATAGATGACAAAAGCTCACAGGCATAAAAAAGGCAACTTTAATAAAGGACTAGATGTTGGAAGAGACACCAAAACTACATTAGAGTCACACAATGGAAATCAGTGGGGGAACCTTCTCAACATCCTAGATGTGTATACACAAATGCAAGAAGTATGGGGAATAAACAGGAAGAACTAGAAGTATTAGTACATAAGCTTAATTATTATTTAAGTGGCATCACAGAAACTTAGGATATGTCTACATTGCAATTAAAACCTTTGGACTCAAGATGGACCATGAGCTCCACAACTGCGAGGTGGGAAGATCCCAGACCTCGGGCAGCAGCCCAAGCCTGAATATCTATACCACAATTAAAAAGCCCCTTAGCCGAAGCCCAGGTCATCTGGCACAGGCCAGCCCCATGTCTAATTGTAGTGTAGATATACCCTTGGTGGGATAAGTCTCATGATGGGAATAAACCTTGTTCAGGAAGGAAAAGCAGGGTGAAAAAGGATGATGTGTTCTGTTATATATCAAGAATACATATATGTCCTGAGGTCCAGAAGGAGGTGAGAAGCAGATCAATTGTGAGACTCTGCATAAAGATAAAAGGGGTAAAAATTTAGGGGTGATGTTATGGTAGAGGTCTACTATAAACCACCTAATCAGGACGAGGAGGTGGATGAGGCATTTCTAGAACTAATAAATGAAATATCCAAAACAAAACACCTGGTAGTAATGGGGGATTTTAACTATGCAGACATCTGTTGTAAAAGTCAGGCAGCAAAAACACAAAGATTCCAATGTATTTTTCTACTTGAGGCAAAGTTTTGGTCCCAAACATGGAGGAAGTAACCAGGCCATTTAAGACTTGATTCTGACCAACAGGGAGGGATTGGTAGTGAATCTGAAGGTGGAAGACAATTTGGGGGGAAATGATCATGAAACAGTCAATTTAATGATTCAAAGAAAAAGAAAGTGGGATCAGCAGAATAAGGACAAAGGACGTAAATAAATATAGACATTAACAAACTCAGAGAACTGGTAGGTAAGATCCCATGGGAAGAAAAACTTAGGAAAAAAGGAATTCAGGGGAGCTGGAATTTTCTCAAGCAGACAATATTAAAGGCACAACTGTACACTATCCTGATGTGAAGGAAAGATAGGAGGCCATTATGACTCTATTAGGAGAACTTTTATTAACTGAAAATCAAAAAGGAATCCTAAAAAAGTGGAAATTTGGAAGAATTACTAAGGAGGAGTACAAAAGAATAGCACAAGCATGTAAGCACAAAATCAGAAAAGCTAAGGCACAAAATGAGTTATAACTAGCAAGGGACATAAAAGGCAATAAGGAAACATTCTTTAAATATATTAGAAGCAAGAGAAGGATGGAAGAAAGAATAGATCCTCCACTTAGTGGTGAAGGAGAGCTAATAACTGTTGACACAAAAAAGACTGAGGTGTTTAAGGGCTGTTTCGCTTCAATCTTCACTAAAAATGTAAATGGTGACCAGATACACAACACAATAAATATTAACAATAAGAGGAAAGGAATGCAAGCCAAAATAGGGAAAGAAAAGGCTAAAGAATATTTAGATAAGTTAAATGTATTCAAGTTGGCAGAGCCTCATGAAATTCACCCTTGGGTACTTAAGGAATTAGCTGAAGCAATATCAGAACCTTTGGAGAATATCTTCAGGAATTCCTGGAGGATGGGTCAGGTCTCAAAGGACTGAAGAAGAGACGACATAGTACCTATCTTTAAAGAAAGGGAACAATGAGGACCCAGGGAATTATAGATCAATCAGTCTAACTTCAATACCTGGAAAGATACTGGAACAAATTATTAAGCAACCAATTTGTAAGAGCCTAAAGGACAATAGGGTTATAAAGAATAGCCACAATGGATTTGTCAAGAAATAGTATTAGTAAGGGTTTTGACAGGTCCAACATAACATTCTCATAAGCAAACTAGGGAAATTACGTCTAGATGAAACTACTATAAGGTAGGTGCTCAACTGGTTGAAAGACCATACTAGAGTAGTTATCAGTGATTGATAGGTGACAGGGCATACCTAGTGGGGCCCTGAAGGGGTGAGTCCTGAGTCTAGTACTATTTAAGATTTTCATTAATTATTTGGATAATGGAATGGAGAGTATGCTTATAAAATTTGCAGGTTACAACAAACTGGAAGGGGTTTCAAGCAATTTGGAGCACAGGATTAGAATTCAAAATGGCCGTTACAAATTGAAGGTGGCCTTGACAAATTAAATAATTGGTCTGAAATCAACATGAAGAAATTCAATCAAGACAAGTGCAAAGTACTACACTTATAAGAAAAAAAATCAACTACAAAATGGGGAATAACTGGCTAGGTGGTAGTACTGCTGAAAAGGATCTGGCGATTCTAGTGGATTACAAATTGAAAGAGTCAATGTGTTGCAGCTATGAAAAACGTTAATAACATTCTTCGGTGTATTAATAAGACTGTAAGCCATGGGAGGTAATTGACCTGCTCTACTCGGTACTGGTAGACCTCAGCTGGTGTTCTGTGTCCAATTCTGGTCACCACACTTTAGGAAAGATGTGGACAAATTGGGAACAGTCCAGAGGAGAGCAATGAAAAATGATGGAATGTTTAGAAAAGCTGACCTATGTGAAAAGGTTAAAAATGGGTTGTTATAAATTTAAAGGGAAGGGTAACCACCTTTTTGTATACAGTGCTATAAAATTCCTTCTGGCCAGAGGCAAAACCTTTTAGCTGTAAAGGGTTAAGAAGCTAAGATAACCTTGCTGGCACCTGATCCAAAATGACCAATAAGGGGACAAGATACTTTTAAGTCTGGAGGGGGGATGGGACAAATGGTTTTTGTTTGTTTGTATGATGCTTTAGCCAGGAACAGATTAGGAATGCAGCCTTACAACTTCTGTTAAGTTAATAAGTAATTTAGCTAGAAATGCATTAGATTTTTTTGTTTGTTTGTTTAATGGCTGGTAAAATAAGCAGTGCTGGATGGAATGTATATTTTTGTTTTTGTGTAACTTAAGGTTTTGCCTAAAGGGATTCTCTCCGTTTTAAATCTGATTACCCTGTAAAGTATTTACCATCCTGATTTTACAGAGGTGATTCTTTTACCTTTTCTTTAATTAAAATTCTTCTTTGAAGAACCTGATTGATTTTTCATTGTACTTAAGATCCAAGGGTTTGGGTCTGTGTTCACCTGTACAAATTGGTGAGGATTCTTATCAAGCCTTCCCCAGGAAAGGGGGTGTAGGGCTTGGGGGGATATTTTGGGGGAAGACGTCTCCAAATGGGCTCTTTCCCTGTTCTTTGTTTAAGATGCTTGATGGTGGCAGCACATGGTTCAAGGACGAGGCAAAGTTTGTACCTTGGGGAAGTTTTTAACCTAAGCTGGTAAAAATAAGCTTAGGGGGTCTTTCATGCAGGTCCCCACATCTGTACCCTAGAGATCAGAGTGGGGAAGGAACCTTGACATATGTAGATCCCTTTTAAAACTTTAACAGTAAAATGGACTCTCAAGAGTAACATGTATAATTCTAGTTCAATGAATTAACTCATAAATGCATTCATTTTTGAAACCTCACAAACTGTTTGAATCCTAAGGCTACCTGTCAGATATGAATCCAGCAAGTGCAAAGGAAACAGTTTCTTAAAAAAAAAAAAAAATCTGTCAGGCTAAACCCTCAGGTCCCACGCGCCAAGAGGTCAGAAATGTATTTAGGCCTTTCCTGAACACCAAAGCAGAATGCACACAAATTAATTGGAAGTAGTCATGAAAGAGAAAAATGGGAACAAAAAAAAAAAGAAAGAAAGAAAGCATAAAATCAGTTTGTGTATATGCTTTCAATTTATTAAAGGCCCTGATTCTTCTGTATATTGAGGCAGAGTTTTAAGTAATATCTATTTATCTATCTAGATATAGATATAGATATATACACACACACACACACACACTTATTTATACGAGCAAAATGTGCAACTACCTATAAGCTCTAGGCACCATTGGTGTAACTGAAAATATACAACAAAAATGATTATCTAAATATAATTAAAGTGCAACAGCACACTTTCATCTAACCCAATAACTAGGCAGCTCTAAAAATCAGATTATGCAGACCCTCAGTAATCCCTTCCTGTTCTCAAATGCCTGGGGAAAATGATGAGTAGCATGCCCTGAATTTAATCTATTTCAGACTAAGAATGTCCTGTCATCAGCCCCTTACTTGTGTACACCAGTAAGGCTTCAGCTCAAACACTTCTGCTGACCTGTTATACAGGGAGAGAGGTGTCTCGCGGTTAGGTAGGCCCTACATTAATTATGGTTTTATAGGTTAGAAGCAACACCTTAAGCTTCACTGGGAAATGTGAAGTCCACTGTGGGACATGGATCATGAAGATATTACTCTTACATTCCACACCAGCTTCAGTTTCTTTCCTAAAGTGAGCTTAGCCAGCAGCCATGGGAAGACAGGGGCCTCTATAGCAATAGCTATATGTACCATCTCCCAGTTATTAGTGACTTCAAAATAAACAGTTCACAGCACCTCTGAAAATCAAGTCCATTGCAGGTCTAACTGAGGACTGAGATCCCTTGCAGTAAAATCTTTTCTTTTGGTTCTTTTCCACTCCCCATACTGCATTCCATATCCCCAGAGTGATGTGATACCACATCAATACATTATACCACAATTCAGTGTCATGATTACCTCCCAAGTCTGTGAGTTTCTCCTCTGATTGGGACCTGTTTTAAATCACTAATAACGTTATATGCTCAAAGCCAGAAACTTAAAACAAAGCCATTTCAGAGAGATCTAGGAACAGAAAAAAGAATGTGGACAAATTTAACAGATTTCCCCACCACCACCTCCAAACTTGGGAAAGAAATGAGCTGAATGGAATTTCATCAAATTTCACCCTAACAAATTTACTTCTGAGCAAGCTCAGAAACTGCAACCTCCAAAATTAATTTTTGTAGTGTTTTAAGCAACATATACCAGGGTTAAGAATGGAAGTTCCACTATGGATTTAACACACCATTAAAATACTTCAGTGCTACAAGTGTCAAGTATACAAAATCATCCACTCTATGTTTGATATTGTTCATGGGACAGTATTAAAAAATGGATGCCAAGGGCTCAATCCTGTAAAGGGCTGATCAGTTAGAACTCCCAGATAGTGGATGGGCATTCAAAATGCCTGTACTCTATGCACAATGTGAATTACTGCAAAGATAGCAGTAATTTTACCTTCTGTCTTTATGTAAAGTACAGTTTTAAGATTTTTTCAGCATAATATGCCTGGTATCTGAATGTTAATTATAGGCAGAAGACCTGGAGTAATTAGATTAACTTTGCAGCATGACAACACTTTCTGTTGTCACTTTATGTAAATGTAGTAATGTTACAAAATGAAGCATTTCTGCTAAATGCAAATTTCAAGCTATTCTGCAGATTCTCTGTCCATGGAGTAAGTGGGCTGTCTGAGCCCAGTTCCCAGTCAACAGGTGAGCATTGCACATCACAAAAACACTAGTATATTTGGCACTAATGGGCACACTTACTGGCTGTTTGATTAGACAGACTAAGGAATTAATAGACAAACTGGTCAAACTCCTTGAGATGCCCCCTACAAGGAAGGGTTGAGACACTGATGGGATAATGTGTAGAATCTTGCATTGCTACTGGCCATATTGCACCTGCCCCATGCATAGAAAAATATTTTTCCTTGAGTTGCCATTCCAGCATTATTTTCTTTAGCAGTCTATCATCTGCCTTCTGTAGTAACTTTACCATTGTAATCTTTTGTTGATTATAGCCAGTCCTGTATAGCACAGAGGCACATCTCCCAAGGGGGTAGCCTAGCTTGTGGAAACCCAGAAGGGTTGCATTGAATATTATTACCCTGGAGTACTTGAGAGTGTGTACCCTGTTTAGGCTATGATCCTGCAACTTGTTCCACACACAGAGACCCTTACGCTGCCCTTACCCGCAATGGGCAGGGGTCCACCTGTGCAGAACAAGTTGCAGTATCAGGGCCTTACATTGTAAGTTTTGGGGGGGCAGAGACTGGCTTTTATTTTGTGTTTGTACAATGCCCAGTACAGGGCCCTGATCTTAATAGTGAATACTGAACCAACAGTATCTTGGAGAAGGGAAACTGATTTCAAGCCAGAGCACACAGAGCTCACTTAACCTCTTCAGACAAGTCTGTTGAGGAGAAGAAAAACACTGATTTCGAATCCAAGTAGCCCAGGCTTGTTAGCCTTTGTGTGCAAGTGGACTTGAATGGAACTGCTGATACCTGTTCTAGCAGGTCAATAGGCAATGACATGGCATTCTCATGAGCTGGTTAGGGTGGATTGGCCTAGTGAGCCATTGTATCTGACAGGTTTCAGAGTAGCAGCCGGGTTAGTCTGTATTCGCAAAAAGAAAAGGAGGACTTGTGGCACCTTAGAGACTAACCAATTTATTTGAGCATAAGCTTTCATGAGCTACAGCTCACTTCATCAGATGCATAAAGTGGAAAATACAGTGAGGATGTTTTTATACACACAGACCATGAAAAAATGGGTGTTTATCACTACAAAAGGTTTTCTCTCCCTCCACCCCACTCTCCTGCTGGTAATATCTTATCTAAAGTGATCATTCTCCTTACAATGTGTATGATAATCAAGATAGGCCATTTCTAGCACAAATCCAGGGTTTAACAAGAACGTCTGAGGAACAGTGCGGGAGGCGGGGGGGTGTTAGGAAAAAACAAGGGGAAATAGGTTACCTTGCATAATGACTTAGCCACTCCCAGTCTCTAGTCAAGCCTAAATTAATTGTATCCAATCTGGTTCCACAGAGTCTGGTTTTGAAGTTTTTCTGTTGTAATATCGCAATTTTCATGTCTGTAATCGCGTGACCAGAGAGATTGAAGTGTTCTCCGACTGGTTTATGAATGTTATAATTCTTGACATCTGATTTGTGTCCATTTATTCTTTTATGTAAAGACTGTCCAGTTTGACCAATGTACATGGCAGAGGGGCATTGCTGGCACATGATGGCATATATCACATTGGTAGATGTGCCCGTGAACGAGCCTCTGATAGTGTGGCTGATGTTATTAGGCCCTGTGATGGTGTCCCCTGAATAGATATGTGGGCACAGTTGGCAACGGGCTTTGTTGCAAGGATAGGTTCCTGGGTTAGTGGTTCTGTTGTGTGGTATGTAGTTGCTGGTGAGTATTTGCTTCAGGTTGCGGAGCTGTCTGTAGGCAAGGACTGGCCTGTCTCCCAAGGTTTGTGAGAGTGTTGGGTCGTCCTTCAGGATAGGTTGTAGATCCTTGATAATGCGTTGGAGAGGTTTTAATTGGGGGCTGAAGGTGACGCCTAGTGGCATTCTGTTATTTTCTTTGTTAGGCCTGTCCTGTAGTAGGTGACTTCTGGGTACTCTTCTGGATCTGTCAATCTGTTTCTTCATTTCAGCAGGTGGGTATTACAGTTGTAAGAATGCTTGATAGAGATCTTGTAGGTGTTTGTCTCTGTCTGAGGGGTTGGAGCAAATGTGGTTGTATCGTAGAGCTTGGCTGTAGACAATGGACCTTGTGGTGTGGTCTGGGTGAAAGCTGGAGGCATGTAGGTAGGAATAGCGGTCTGTAGATTTCTGGTATAGGGTGGTGTTTATGTGACCATCGCTTATTAGCACCGTAGTGTCCAGGAAGTGGATCTCTTGTGTGGACTGGTCTAGGCTGAGGTTGATGTTGGGATGGAAATTGTTGAAATCATGGTGGAATTCCTCAAGGGCTTCTTTTCCATGGGTCCAGATGATGAAGATGTCATCAATATAGCGCAAGTAGAGTAGGGGCATTAGGGGACGAGAGCTGAGGAAGCGTTGTTCTAAGTCAGCCATAAAAATGTTGGCATACTGTGGGGCCATGCGGGTACACATAGCAGTGCCGCTGATTTGGGTATACATTGTCCCCAAATGTGAAATAGTTATGGGTGAGGACAAAATCACAAAGTTCAGCCACCAGGGTTTGCTGTGACATTATCGGGGATACTGTTCCTTATGGCTTCTAGTCCATCTTTGTGTAGAATGTTTGTGTAGAGGGCTTCTACATCCATAGTGGCCAGGATTGTGTTATCAGGAAGACCACTGATGGATTGTAGTTTCCTCAGGAAGTCAGTGGTGTCTCGAAGATAGCTGGGAGTGCTGGTAGCGTAGGGCCTGAGGAAGGAGTCTACATAACCAGACAATCCTGCTGTCAGGGTGCCAATGCCTGAGATGATGGGGCGCCCAGGATTTCCAGGTTTATGGATCTTGGGTAGTAGATAGAATATCTCAGGTCGGGTTTCCAGAGATGTGTCTGTGCGGATTTGGTTTTGTGCTTTTTCAGGGAGTTTCTTGAGCACTTGTGGCACCTTAGAGACTAACAAATTTATTTACTGGTTAGTCTCTAAGGTGCCACAAGTCCTCCTTTTCTTTTTGTGAGTAGAGACTAACATGACTGCTACTCTGAAACCTGTCACTTGTTATAGAAATAGTACCAGGTATTTCAACTGACTGGGAAATCTGCAAAAAGTTTATCCTCCTGGCCTTTCTCCCATCAGTTAAAAAACAGACTCTGTGTTCTTTATTACTGTCTTTCAAAAAAAGTAACTCAGAAGGTATTATTGATTAGTAGGAGGCCATGGGTACCTACTCTTAAAAAAAAAAATGACTGTCAGCAGAAAGTTAAGCTATAGGCTCCTCTGCAGTATTGTAGAAGCGTTTCCAAATAATGACTTCCATCTTTAAAAAGCTTCTGTAGGAAGGGGGGAAATGCAGCTTCTTTTTTTTTTTTTTGGTACAATAGCCTCATGTTGTAGTGAGATCAGGTTGAACAGAATCCTCTTTTAACCTGCAAATTTATATGAATTAAGATTATTTAAACAGCTGTAAAGCAAAAGCAAGTAACTGTCAGACTGATTCCCCAAAACCTGTAGATTAACATATGGAAAAACTAAAGATCCAAGTTGAGCTTGGCAGGTGCAAGAGGGGGGACAAGGAACAAGAGAGGGAAAGGAGCCTTCTTCTCACCGTTATGCTGCTGTACAGAGGCAAGGCACAATGGCAGTTCTTGCTTTTACAATGCACTGAAAAACAGACTTAAAGCTGATTAAAGTCAATGGGAGTTAAGCCTGTGCTTAATGTTAAGCATCAATTTATGTGTTTTGCTGAATGAGGGCTACAAAGCTCAAGTGAACAAGAACAGCATCTGTAGCTCCACAAGGAGCAGGGGACAAGTGGGACCACAGCCCCACTCCTGTCTTGCTAGCTGTTAGAAGCGGCCAGGCACAAAGAAAGATATCACTGCTCCCTGTAACAACAGTCATCCTCCCTCTGGGCTTTTGGTTTAGTGGATAGCTTACCTTATCCAAATCCATCCTTTGTGACTGGGTCCCAACTGTACTATATTACTCTTCCACACTGAATTTTTCCTATACCCTAGCACTGACATATTGGATAGTCCTGTGGCTAAGGTACTGGACAGACCACTCAAGTTATCTGGATTCAATTCCTGGCTCATCCCAGACTTCTTGTATGTCCTTCGATAAATCATTTAATCTCTTTGTGCCACAGTTTCCCATCTGTAAAACTGAGGTATTATTTAATTTGTTTCACCCTTTGTCTAGGTTGCCTATTTAGACTGTAAGGCCCTGTCTTAAAGAGCTGACTCTTACGCTATCTGTAAACAATGTCTAGCTGGAGTCCAGATCTCAGTTGGGATGCCTAAGTGCTATTTTCATACAAATAAAATAATACTTAATAATAAATATATAATAATACCATCTTGCTCTGATACAGCATTTTCCATCACTAGAGCTCAAGCAGTTTACAAAGGTCAAGTCTTATCCCCATTTTATGTATGTGGAAATTGAGGCACATAGCAGGGAGGTGACTTGCCCAACATCACCCAGCAGGCAAGTGGCAGAAAATAAATACTACAACTAATAATAAATAATAATAGAGATAAAACTGCTGCAAGGTTTGGATAAGATTGCACATTTTGTTGAAGCTAATCCAAAACAAATTACCAAAACATCTGAAATTTGTCAATTGCTGATTGAAGTTATTTATACACTTTCAAAAATAAAATGTTATATTTGTAGCCCGATATTCTCCTCCCACCTCTGAGGCAAATTTCTCCCAAGATCAAATACTTTACCTGTATTTATTTTTTCATCTTTTTAAACAGCATACTCTCTCGGTTTATTGTGAAATTAAGAGACAAATTTATCATTTCTTTCCTTATGTGCCTCATCATCAACTCAGAGTTCAATCACAAAACTAAATTAGACATTTAAAATTTTATTTTTCAACCTTTCTCATGTAAATTAGGTACAATTATACTGGCAGAAGAGCAGCTATAGTCTTTTCTTGCTTTCTATAAGTGTCAGAAAATTTCCATTAAATAGCCTAACTGCTTTCAGTGAAGTCAATGGGAGTTAAAGTGCTCAGAACCTTTGAAAATTAGGCCGCTTATTTAGGTGACTAACTATAGACCTAAGTGCCTATATTTATGCTTCCAAGGGCTAAAAATTGGGGAGAGGGAGAGAGAGAGAGATTTTAATTTGTTGAGTGATATTTCATGGTGATGGGGTTCAAAGGTGGTTGGTTGATAGCCTTGGAGATGATACTCTTGTACCCACAGATGAACTGCAAGATTCCTTATTTGCGCCACCAGCGTGTTTCAGTCTTGCCTTGGCAAATCCACCTCTAGGGGTTAGTTAGTTTTCCATACTTATTTAGCCTTGGCCTTGCTGCTCAGAATCTATTATAAAGGGTGCCAATTAGAACCAGCTGTGTTCTTGGTGTCTCAGCTGGACACCTGTCTAATAGGAACTGGGCAGAGGCCACCGACACAGATCACCACTAAATTGATAGACTTGAACCATTGACCTAAAAGGTACAAAACATTATCAGTCCCCTGAATCATTCAGTCTATTTCAAATTCGTTTCCAATAAATATAGGGCCAGGTGACATCTAATGTACTAGTAACAAGACTGAAGTTTAATGACAACATGATGAAAGAGTAAATAGCCTGTGGGTATTACAATAAAAATGATTTATGTCTTAGCATGCCATGATGAAATAGAAGAGAGCAACGTGCTGGAAACCAGCATGTAACACTGCATGCAATGAAACCTGATATAATGTAAAAGGTATTAAAATATTTTAATTGGGACTCCTGAGACCAGGTCATGTCTAGAAAATTAGGACTTTTCTAAATTTTTGGACCCAATTTGCCACTATGATACTTGCCTTCCAAAATCTTATTTCTTTCCTGTTCTGATTATGTTACCACACTGCTTGAATCCTTTCACCAGCTTCATTCTCTGTCTTGATTTTTAAATTCTGCCCATCACCAAATTTTGTGAGTGCCTCATTTGTCATCAAGGTCAAAATTCTCATTCCCCTCTGAAGCGTCTGGCAGTGCCTCTGCTACCTATATCCTATCTTGTATATCTTAGTTATAAATACTTGTTACATTTATATAATATAGTAATGAAACCTGAAAGTCTATCTCAAAACCACCAAAAGCATTGAAATAGCATAATCAGAAGAAAATAAAAGATGGCTAGAGAATTTAAGATCTACAGAGAAGGGGGGAAAAGACTGTTATAGATGTGAGATGAAAAGTTAGTGAGGCACAAGACAGACATATCTCGTTTGGAAGATAGAGCAGAATCCCTTTTCCTACATTCCAAAGCCCAGCAGAAAGTTTCATTCAATAAGTAAACACGGTGACTTTTTGAAGATTTTTTGCAAGTTTTCACTGTCAATGAAGCCAAATTTCTATCTCAAGACAGAGAGAAATAAAAGAAAAAGGTCAATTCTGCAGCTGCAACATCTTTTATTATTTAGTGCCTGTGTTTCTGTAGCATCAAGAGGCCAAAGCACCATTGTGCTAGCGTCACCATGCATGCTCCCTCAGTCCGCATTTCTCTTTGCATGCACTCCTCCTACGCTCTCATGTACGTTCAACACAGTGTGTTTTATTTACAACTTCTCATGAAGCTTCATGGCCCGTCACCATAAGGCTTTTCCCAAGCTTCAATGTACCCCCTAAGCACAGAGTGAGAGGGTGGGGAGAGAGGTCTCTGAGACGCCAGGCTTCTTTGCCCTTCTTTCCAGCCTCCCTCTGTCTCTTTCTATCTCCCATTTAACAATCCCCAGCTGACCCGCTGAATTGCCTTGTTAATTGGTTATTCACCCAGTCCTAATGAATTATCTCCCAATTTGGCACAAACAAAGCACACAAACTGGTGAGCTAGCTCTAGGCTATTCCCACTCTGTCACAGCTGAACATACATATAACAAAGAGAAAGTCCAAGCCCCAAAGAGCTTATAGCGCGAGCTGAAGCTTACTCATTGTGGGAAGAGAAAGAAAAAAAAAAACACTATTCCAGGAAAGAAAAACTAGGTGCAGAAAAGAGAGAGCAATTAGTTTTTATGGTCTAATCCCATGGAAGTCTATTATTATTTGTATCTTTGTAGTGCTTAAGGGTGCTATCTGAGACTGTGGCCCCATTTTGCTATGCATCGTACAGAGTGAGAGAGATCTTACAGTCTAAATAGAGAAGACAGACAAGGAGTGACGGAAAGCAATGCAACATACAAGCCGAGTGAGCAGAGAATACAAATATCATGTTAATTCCATGAGGTTGTTGGTTTGGTTTTATTTCATTGGGGGAAATAAAACCAGTGGGATTTTGTTAGGTGAAAATTAACTGCACAGAATGACAAAAAGAAGAGACAGGGGACAGTGAAGGGAGCAAGATCAATAGAGGGAAAGAATAAAGCATAGATAGCAGAAGGGGGTAGGTAGAGATGAGGAGACTAGTGGGGGGCAGGCCTTCTAACAAAGAGCTAGTAAGCTGTTGGGGAAGAATGTTCAGAGCAGAGATTATAGAAAACACGTAGATTATATGATCCGTGTCATCAGGAGGTCCCTGCTGCAGCTGCTACGGTATCGGCCCCTACTGGCTGGAGCGCTGCCTCCAACCTAGTCAATTTGAGTGTTGCTATTGATTTAGTCCCCAGTTCAGCAGTGCACTTGGCACATACTTACCATTCAGTATGTGCTCAGGTGCTTTCCTACACTGGGGCCTTAAATATGACAAGACTAGGACAGTGGACTGGGAGTCAGCAAGTTGGAGCTCTACTCCTGGCTGTACCACTGGCCTGTTGTGTGGTCTTTGGCCAGTCACTTCACTCTTCTGTCTGTTTTCTTTCCCATCCTTTGGTATGTCTATACAGCAAAGAAAAACCTGCAGCTGGCCTGTGCCATCTGACTCAGGCTGTGGAGCTGTTTCATTGTGGTGTACACTTCCAAGCTTGGGCTGGAGCTTGGGCTCTGGGACCCTTTGTGGTGGGAAGGTCTCAGAGCTTGGGCTCCAGCCCAAACCCAGAAGTCTACAAAGCATTAAAACAGTCCTGCAGACCAAGCCCCAAAAGCCCGAGCTGGCTACCATGGGCCAGTCACGGGTTCTTAATTGCAGTGTGGACATTCCCACAGTCTACTGAGTTAATCATATATTAACAACTATTTTCACTGTTTGTGAGGTCTTTCATAAATACTGGTTTTGAGGTTAACCGCCACACACTTTACTCCCGCAAGTGGTCAGACTGTGGGGAGTACTTGGCTAATGAAGTTCTTAAGCACCACCCTCTATTGCACTTTTGGAAGACCTTCAAGAATGGGGGTTGCATTACCAAGTCTGAGGTCAGTCTAACAAGATAAATCAATTAACAACAGGATACCTACTGGTTTTTGAATGTTATGATTCCTGATGTGAGATTTGTGTCCATTTATTCTTTTGCGCAGAGACTGTCTGGTTTGGCCAATGTACATGGCAGAGGGGCATTGCTGGCAAATGATGGCATATATGACATTAGTGGATGTGCAAGTGAACGAGCCCCTTATTGTGTGGCTGATGTGGTTACGTCCTTTGATGGTGTCACTTGAGTATGTACGTGGACAGAGTTGGCAACATGGTTTGTTGCAGGGGATGGTTCCTGGGTTGGTGTTTCTGTTGTGTGGTTGCTGGTGAGTATTTGCCTCAGGTTGGGGGGCTGTCTGTAAGCGAAGACTGGTCTGCCTCCCAAGGTTTGTGAGAGTGAGGGATTGTCTTCCATGATAGGTTGTAGATCCCTGATGATGTGCGGAAGAGGCTTTAGGTGGGGGCTGTAGGTGATGGCCAGTGGTGTTCTATTACTTTCTTTGTTGGACCTGTCCTGTAGTAGGTGACTTCTGGGTACCCATCTGGCTCTGTCAGTCTGTTTCTCCACTTCCTTAGGTGGGGACTGTAGCTTTAAGAATGCTTGAAAGAGATCCTGAAGGTGTCAGTCCCTGTCAGAGGAATTGGAGCAAATGTGGTTGTATCTTAGGGCTTGGCTGTAGACGATGGATTGTGTGGTGTGTTCTGGATGAAAGCTAGAGGCATGTAGTAAGTATAGTGGTCAATAGGTTTCCGGTATAGCGTGATGGTTATGTGTCCATCCCTTATCTGCACTGTAGTGTCCAGGAAATGGATTTCGTGTGGACTGGTCCAGGATGAGGTTGATGATGGGGTGGAAATTGTTGAAGTCTCGGTGGAATTCCTCAAGGGCCTCCTTCCTGTCGGTCCAGATGATGACGATATTGTCAATGTAGCACAAGTAGAAGAGGGGCACTTGGGTACGAGAGATGAGGAAACATTGTTCTAAGTCAGCCGTAAAAATGTTGGCATACTGTGGGGCCATGCAGGTACCCATAGCAGTGCCACTGACTTGAAGGTATAATCGTCCCCAAATCTGAAATGGCTGTGGCTGAGGACAAAGTCACAAAGTTCTGTCACCAGGTTTGCCATGACATCATCAGAGATACTGTTCCTGACAGCTTGTAATCCATCTTTGTGTGGAATGTTGGTGCAGAGGGCTTCTACATCCATAGTGGCTAGGATGGTGTTTTCTGGAATCACCGATGGATTGTAGTTTCCTGAGGAAGTCAGTGGTGTCTCGAAGATAGCTGGGAGCACTGGTGGTGTAGGGCCTGAGGAGAGAGTCTAAATAGCCAGACAATTCTGCTGTAAGAGTGCCAATGCCTGAGATGATGGGGCATCCAGGATTCCCAGGTTTATGGATCTTGGGAAGCAGATAGAATACCCCAAGTCGGGGCTCTCAGGGTTTGTCTGTGTGGATTTGTTCTTGTGTATCTTTAGGGAGTTTCTTGAACAGATGGTGCAGTTTCTTCTGTATTAGTGAATGTGGCCTTAATTTGAAATTGGTTTAATAGATTGCTATTGAGATTGGTGCTTTGCAAAAGAGGAGCAGGGAGAGCCCAGTCCCAGAATCCCAATGACTCAGGGTATGTCTACACTACGGAATAAGGTTGAATTTATAGAAGTCGGTTTTTTAGAAATCGGTTTTATATATTCGAGTGTGTGTGTCCCCACAGAAAATGCTCTAAGTGCATTAAGTGCATTAACTCGGCGGAGCCCTTCCACAGTACCGAGGCTAGAGTCGACTTCCGGAGAGTTGCACTGTGGGTAGCTATCCCACAGTTCCCGCAGTCTCCGCTGCCCATTGGAATTCTGGGATGAGATCCCAATGCCTGATGGGGCTAAAACATTGTCGCGGGTGGTTCTGGGTACATATCGTCAGGCCCCCCGTTCCCTCCCTCCCTCCGTGAAAGCAAGGGCAGACAATCGTTTCACGCCTTTTTTCCTGAGTTACCTGTGCAGACGCCATACCACGGCAAGCATGGAGCCCGCTCAGGTAACCGTCACCCTATGTCTCCTGGGTGCTGGCAGACACGGTACGGCTTTGCTGCACAGTAGCAGCAACCCATTGCCTTCTGGCAGCAGACGGTGCAATACGATTGGTAGTCGTCCTCGTCGTGTCCGAGGTGCTCCTGGCCACGTCGGCTGGGAGCGCCTGGGCAGACATGGGCGCAGGGACTAAATCTGGAGTGACTTGAGCAGGTCATTCTCTTTAGTCCTGCAGTCAGTCCTATTGAACCGTCTTATGGTGAGCGGGCAGGCGATACGGACTGCTAGCAGTCGTACTGTACCATCTTCTGCCAGGCAGGCAAGAGATGAGGATTGCTAGTAGTCGTATTGTACCATCTTCTGCCAGGCAGGCAAGAGATGGGGATGGCTAGCAGTCGTACTGTTCCATCTTCTGCCGAGCAGCCATGAGATGTGGATGGCATGCAGTCCTTCTGCACCGTCTGCTGCCAGCCAAAGATGTAAAAGATAGATGGAGTGGATCAAAACAAGAAATAGACCAGATTTGTTTTCTACTCATTTGCCTCCTCCCCTGTCTAGGGGACTCATTCCTCTAGGTCACACTGCAGTCATTCACAGAGAAGGTGCAGCTAGGTAAATCTAGCCATGTATCAATCAGAGGCCAGGCTAACCTCCTTGTTCCAATAAGAACGATAACTTAGGTGCACCATTTCTTATTGGAACCCTCCGTGAAGTCCTGCCTGAAATACTCCTTGATGTACAGGCACCCCCTTTGTTGATTTTAGCTCCCTGAAGCCAACCCTGTAAGCCGTGTCGTCAGTCGCCCCTCCCTCCGTCAGAGCAACGGCAGACAATCATTCCGCGCCTTTTTTCTGTGCGGACGCCATACCAAGGCAAGCATGGAGGCCGCTCAGCTCACTTTGGCAATTAGGAGCACATTAAACACCACACGCATTATCCAGCAGTATATGCAGCACCAGAACCTGGCAAAGCGATACCGGGTGAGGAGGCGACGTCAGCGCGGTCACGTGAGTGATCAGGACATGGACACAGATTTCTCTCAAAGCATGGGCCCTGCCAATGCATCCATCATGGTGCTAATGGGGCAGGTTCATGCTGTGGAATGCCGATTCTGGGCTCAGGAAACAAGCACAGACTGGTGGGACCGCATAGTGTTGCAGGTCTGGGACGATTCCCAGTGGCTGCGAAACTTTTGCATGCGTAAGGGCACTTTCATGGAACTTTGTGACTTGCTTTCCCCTGCCCTGAGGCACATGAATACCAAGATGAGAGCAGCCCTCACAGTTGAGAAGCGAGTGGCGATAGCCCTGTGGAAGCTTGCAACGCCAGACAGCTACCGGTCAGTTGAAAATCAATTTGGAGTGGGCAAATCTACTGTGGGGGCTGCTGTGATGCAAGTAGCCCACGCAATCAAAGATCTGCTGATATCAAGGGTAGTGACCCTGGGAAATGTGCAGGTCATAGTGGATGGCTTTGCTGCAATGGGATTCCCTAACTGTGGTGGGGCTATAGATGGAACCCATATCCCTATCTTGGCACCGGACCACCAAGATGCCGAGTACATAAACCGCAAGGGGTACTTTTCAATAGTGCTGCAAGCTCTGGTGGATCACAAGGGACGTTTCACCAACATCAACGTGGGATGGCCGGGAAAGGTGCATGATGCTCACATCTTCAGGAACTCTGGTCTGTTTCAAAAGCTGCAGGAAGGGACTTTATTCCCAGACCAGAAAATAACCTTTGGGGATGTTGAAATGCCTATAGTTATCCTTGGGGACCCAGCCTACCCCTTAATGCCATGGCTCATGAAGCCGTACACAGGCAGCCTGGACAGTAGTCAGGAGCTGTTCAACTACAGGCTGAGCAAGTGCAGAATGGTGGTAGAATGTGCACTTGTATGTTTAAAGGCGCGCTGGTGCAGTTTACTGACTCGCTTAGACCTCAGCGAAACCAATATTCCCACTGTTATTACTGCTTGCTGTGTGCTCCACGATATCTGTGAGAGTAAGGGGGAGACGTTTATGGCGGGGTGGGAGGTTGAGGCAAATCGCCTGGCTGCTGGTTACGCACAGCCAGACACCAGGGCGGTTAGAAGAGCACAGGAGGGCGCAGTACGCATCAGAGAAGCTTTGAAAACCAGTTTCATGACTGGCCAGGCTACGGTGTGAAAGTTCTCTTTGTTTCTCCTTGATGAAACCCCCCGCCCCTTGGTTCACTCTACTTCCCTGTAAGCTAACCACCCGTCCCTCCTCCCTTCAATCACCGCTTGCAGAGGCAATAAAGTCATTGTTGCTTCACATTCATGCATTCTTTATTCATTCATCACACAAATAGGGGGATGACTACCAAGGTAGCCCAGGAGAGGTGGTGGAGGAGGGAAGGAAAATGCCACACAGCACTTTAAAAGTTTACAACTTTAAAATTTATTGAATGACAGCCTTCTTTTTTTTGGGCAATCCTCTGTGGTGGAGTGGCTGGTTGGCCGGAGGCCCCCCCCCACCGCGTTCTTGGGCGTCTGGGGGCTATGGAACTTGGGGAGGAGGGCGGTTGGTTACAGAGGGGCAGCAGTGGCAGTCTGTGCTCCAGCTGCCTTTGCTGCAGCTCAACTATACACTGGAGCATACTGGTTTGGTCCTGCAGCAGCCTCAGGATTGAATCCTGCCTCCTCTCATCACGCTGCCGCCACATTTGAGCTTCAGCCCTGTCTTCAGCCCGCCACTTACTCTCTTCAGCCCGCCACCTCTCCTCCCGGTCATTTTGTGCTTTCCTGCACTCTGACATTATTTGCCTCCACGCATTCGTCTGTGCTCTGTCAGTGTGGGAGGACAGCATGAGCTCGGAGAACATTTCATCACGAGTGCGTTTTTTTTTCTTTCTAAGCTTCACTTGCCTCTGGGAAGGAGAAGATCCTGTGATCATTGAAACACATGCAGCTGGTGGAGAAAAAAAAAAGGGACAGCGATATTTAAAAAGACACATTTTATAAAACAGTGGCTACACTCTTTCAGGGTAAAGCTTGCTTTTAACATTACATACATAGCACATGTGCTTTCGTTACAAGGTCGCATTTTGCCTCCTCCCACCGCGTGACTACCCCCTCAACCTTCCCCGCTCCCTGTTTCTAACAGCGGGGAACATTTCTGTTTAGCCACAGTCAAACAGCCCAGCAGGAATGGGCTCCTCTGAGTTTCCCCTGAAGAAAAGCACTCTATTTCAACCAGGTGACCATGAATTATATCTCACTCTCCTGAGGATAACACAGAGAGATAAAGAACGGATGTTGTTTGAATGCCAGCAAACATACACTGCAATGCTTTGTTCTACAATGATTCCCGAGTACGTGTTACTGGCCTGGAGTGGTAAAGTGTCCTTCCATGAAGGACGCAATAAGGCTGCTCTCCCCACAAACCTTTTGCAAAGGCTTTAGGACTACATCTAGGAGAACCGCAAATGCCAGGGCAAAGTAATCCTTTCACATGCTTGCTTTTAAACCATGTATAGTATTTTAAAAGGTACACTCACCAGAGGTCCCTTCTCCGCCTGCTGGGTCCAGGAGGCAGCCTTGGGTGGGTTCGGGGGGTACTGGCTCCAGGTCTAGGGTGAGAAACAGTTCCTGGCTGTCGGGAAAACCGGTTTCTCCGCTTGCTTGCTGTGAGCTATCTATAACCTCCTCCTCATCATCATCTTCTTCGTCCCCAAAACCTGCTTCCGTATTGCCTCCATCTCCATTGAAGGAGTCAAACAACACGGCTGGGGTAGTGGTGGCTGAACCTCCTAAAATGGCATGCAGCTCATCATAGAAGCGGCATGTTTGGGGCTCTGACCCAGAGCGGCTGTTCGCCTCTCTGGTTTTCTGGTAGGCTTGCCTCAGCTCCTTCAGTTTCACGCGGCACTGCTTCGGGTCCCTGTTATGGCCTCTGTCCTTCATGCCCTGGGAGATTTTGACAAAGGTTTTGGCATTTCGAAAACTGGAACGGAGTTCTGATAGCACGGATTCCTCTCCCCAAACAGCGATCAGATCCCGTACCTCCCGTTCGGTCCATGCTGGAGCTCTTTTGCGATTCTGGGACTCCATCATGGTCACCTGTGCTGACGAGCTCTGCATGGTCACCTGGAGCTTGCCACGCTGGCCAAACTGTAAATGAGATTCAAAAGTTCGCGGTTCTTTTCCTGTCTACCTGGCCAGTGCATCTGAGTTGAGAGTGCTGTCCAGAGCGGTCATAATGGAGCACTCTGGGATAGCTCCCGGAGGCCAATACCATCGAATTGTGTCCACAGTACCCCAAATTCGAGCCGGCAACGTCGATTTAAGCGCTAATCCACTTGTCAGGGGTGGAGTAAGGAAATCGATTTTAAGAGCCCTTTAAGTCGAAATAAAGGGCTTCATTGTGTGGACGGGTGCAGGTTTACATCGATTTAACGCTGCTAAATTCGACCTAAAGTCCTAGTGTAGACCAGGGCTCAGTGCTTGAAGGGATCCTCCCATTCTGCCTCATTCTTCTAGCAGAGTGGTCTCAATGTGTAATAGGGCTGAGGCAGCAGAGATAGGGGAAGCTTTTCAAGCTCTGGTATCCAAGCTAGTATGTAACCACGGAGCTATAAAGAGCAGGTGTGCTCTTAGTCTACCAATGAGAAATCTTCTTCACGCATCTGTACAATTTTACTCATGGGGTTGAAACATTACAATCAATAGAATGTTTGCATGCAAATTAGCTGTAGAACAAAGCTGGTAGGTGGTTGAGTTACCTCCGATTACACAATAGTCCCACTAAAGAATAACCCTGAGCTATTTACAGTAGTTGTTTATAGCCTATATAATCATAACAATTAGATACAGTAATTAATAATTTAACTTCAAATTAATAATTGTCTTCATATGTAGCCTAATGGACAAGTTTTCAATTAACTTTAACAATGTGGGAATTTCAAAGTGCCTGTGTTAATCTGTCAAGATTATGGAAAAAGACTGCCATTGATGACAAATTTATGAAAGTCCCAGTTTACTCTTAATTTTAACTCATTACATAATTATTGGATTTACTTAGAAATTTATTCCTCACTGAGAGAGTAAATGTTGTAAATTTGGGGAGAATACATTGAATTTTTCATACAAAATGAAGAGGTTGAATCCCTGCTTTAAGTGCAAATTTGAACTCAGCATTACATTATGGGGAACTGAACACTTTTCTACTGTTATCTTGATGACTTCAGGGTCCCTGAGACCTTTGTACTGCACCAATATAGGGATTAGCAAATACGTTGCCTATTTTTTACTCTGGGTTAGTGGGATGGACATTTTGAGAGGAAGCTGGGCACTGGACTTCTCCAGTAGGCCAGAGCTCATTAACTGATGTCTTCACCCCTCATAAATGCTGAAGTATTGCTGCATGTGAGATGAAGATAGCAGAACCACATATGTTGAGTACCTCTTGAATTTAGCCTTTACATTTACCTAGGTTTGTCAGGAGATTTAGCCTGCTTGTCTTGTTCTTGTTAGCCCCAGCAAGCTGACAGAACTCTCATGCTGAGATAGGCCGACGGAAAAATCTTTGTAAGCACTGAGCCAGAAATAGTGCTGTCAACAAGAAGTGAGAGAAAATACTTTTGTTTGCGTTAATATCAAATAAAGGTTCACTCCTGGCCATTTGTATTAAAAACAAAGGCATTCTGAAGATAACAGCAAAAGCCCAGATAGGACAAAAGAGTGAAGGAGAGTTCCTAAAGGCTCTTCCTTCAAGTGCACAGGAAGAACTTCTGAAGTAGCAGTTTGTTTGTGTAATTCCTACCTTGACAGACAGCTTTGTTTCAGCTGCCCTAGTACCATGACCAAGGATTCAATCCCTCAAATGAAGATCTGTCTTTAATCCAAGACTGACCAATAGTTGTTAACATCTCAAAGCTGCCTCTGTGGAATGGATTAGCGATGGTCTAGCTCAGTGTTTAGCAGATAAATTCCCACAAAATCCAGCATATTAGCACTAGATAGACCAAGTAAGTGAAATTAAGGTGCCTTCTTACCCTCAAAGGTAGCTGCTTTAGTTCAGGGTAAAGACCACTTATGGGCAATACATGGAAGAATGCTTTGCTTCTGCCTATGCTGCACCTAGGATAATTCGGAGGGTCTGCCATAGTGCTCATTGAACGAATGTGCTTTAGAAAAGGCAGGTGTGCAGCTACTCTGAGTTGAGTGGACAGAGAAATGGCCATGTGAGCAATTCCTATATGAAGCCAAACTCGGGCACCTCACATCGATTGCCAGAGGCGGGGCAGTTATAAATAACTCAGTTTGTAGGGAAGAAAGGGCATACTGTGAGAGAGCCCATCATACCCAGAGGCTTGGAGCCACAGATGCTGAAACCATCTGAAGAAACATAAAAGTTACCAACGAAAGACCCAAACCCTCAAGCAGAATATAAAGAATAAATTCATAATCAAATACAGTGGTTAGACTTGTACATGTTATGGTTTCTTATAGCTGGACTCCCAACATTCATTTTGAATCTAAATATATTGTAATGGGCTTAGCCTTACTCCATTAACTGGCTTGCAGGTGGATGTTGTTTGGGAAAGATACTGGAGGGTGGGAATGGAAACCAACAATGGGATCCATAAAGGGTCTTAGGCATTGCAACGCTGAGCATCACAAGTGCCTAACTTTTAGGTGCCTAAAAGTCACAGGAACAACACTGAAATCTACAATGCCTGAGTAAAGGACCTAGGCTCCTAAACAATGAATGGGGAGAGATAGGTACTGTAGGCTGTGATTCAAAAAGCCAGCACAATAGGCAGGGAGCCACTTAACACTAGCCAATGGGAGATGCCAACGACAGGCATGTGTGCTAAGCCCTACCTCTCTCTCAGAGATAGACACTTAAGTCCAGGCTGCAGGATCTGAACAGGGGGGTCTCCTCTGTCTCATGAGAAGGCCCTAACCTCTCATCTATGGACTATCCTGAGGTGGGAGCTCCCTCAGTTGAAATTGCTGCATGCTGGATAAAATGTGATTAGAACAGGGTCTCCCATCTCTTACATGGGTGCCCTAGCCACTGGATTACAGAGTCATTCTCTCTCTCTCTCTCACCCAGTGACAGTTCCCACTAACTTAATAAAAGATAGCTAGTGCCCCAGTCCAGAGCAGAAGCTCTTCCAGGTGAATAAAAGAGAAATATCTTACTTCTCATGCTAGTAAGAATAATACGAAGACTATGATGCTGAAATTCAGTCTTATACACACAGGATCAACATCTTTGAATATAATTTATACAACATGATTTAAAAAACAAAAACTATATTTCTCTCACTTATTAAATATCTATGAATATTACATACTGCCTCTTACATTTATCTCAGTATGTGTTCTTCCCAACATACACCAAATATCAAAGTCTACTATATTGACCAGACCAGGATTTACAAAGTCCTTGCCCTCCATGTGCTTATATCTTGGCTTCAATCTTCTTGCATTATCCACAGTAGAAGACATTAAGAAGTCAACAGTTACCACCAACTACCACCAGTATCTGAGATATTACATTTATTATATATCCCAAGCATAATGGGAATCTGTGGTGTCTCAAAAGCAAGTTATTATTGGCAAATTTAGACTTTTTAATGGCAAGTATCATACTTCTAAAATTATTTTTAATAAACACTTCCATTCTCAACTTGCAATTTAATTTTGCTTTCCTCAAGGTCTCCCTTCTAGTTGGGCTTGTTTTGTAGCTGTGTGTCTTTCTATGTACATATACGTGTACACACACACACATTGTGAATAGCAAAGGGATTCATTATATCAATAGGCATTTTGCTGTGGTTTGTATTTAATTGCAATTTGCCTCTATTATAAATAGTACACATGCCACTGACCTTCCCATTCCTCTGTCCTAAGCAATGGATATTCAATAGCATTAAGGAATAGTTATTACTCCGAATTGTTTACATATTTTAGAAAAATCACATTCTGTGCAAAACTGTTGCTTAGAAAAATGACTTTCACCATGGCAACAACAATTGCAGCTTATTTGCTGACATTTAGCTCTTATGAAATAATTTAGGAATAAGGTCATATATTAATAGGCCATTTAATTTTCTGAAGAGAACAAGTCTGCAGCACAGAGAAGAAACAGTAAGCAATAATGTTGGCTGTACTCCTGTTTATATCTGTAGTTAAAGTACCACACACGCAGAGCATGCTTTTATCTACGAACTCCTTATTGCTGTTTCATTTATCTGACCCTCTTTTTATGTGTAATGAGACATGGAATTCTGTGCATGTGACATAGTAATAATGAGGGTCATAGTACTGTACACTGGAAAAATGAGAAACTCAATGGCCACAAGACTTTCCCCCTTCTGCCATCTTTGTACATATGAAAATGACATGATCAATGTTTAGAACTCAAAATACAAATTAATTGTATCCCTGCTGCATGTCTAAATAATGTTGGCTCTTTGCTTTAAACCCCAGTTCAACCTTAGCTCATAAAAGTGGCAAATCAGTGGATGGATACAGCTTGGCTTCTGTTTTGGAAAATCTTGGCTTAAATAAGTGTCTGTGCCAGAAGTGCCAAACATACATGGATTGAATCCAGCCTGCATTATATATTTATGTGCCTGCCATGGCATGTTCAGAATATGCAGAACCTAACAAAAGCAACAAAACAGCTATTTTGCTGAGAGGGAAAGTTGATCTATAATATAAAATAACAGGAGGAGATGAGGCTGCTAATGGCTCAAGTGGGACATCAACATGAAAACTGAAGTCACCAAGGAGGAGGATGGGAGACTGGGGAGAGAGGAAAAGGAAGATTCAGACACATAAGAAAGCCACAAATTACATCACATCCTCAGTCTTATCATAGACTGGGGCAGAGTGGAGGGAGGGTGTCACTTGCCTTCTCTAATGCCTGTTTTTCAGCTGGATTGATTTCACAGGACTTCATTGTACAACTGTAGAAAAGGAGTACTTGTGGCACCTTAGAGACTAACAAATTTATTTGAGCATTAGCAGTGTGACAGAGCGCTGAAAACTGGTAGCTGACCCACCTCTCTGCTCACTTAAACATTAATTAATTTCCCCAGAAAAGGCCTGATGGAGGAGTGGAGTACTTAATTACCTAACCAGACTAGAGGAGGTGGGGCTGACGAGCTAAGGAGCTACTTATCCCATAGGCTGAAAGGCTAGCTATACAGCACTGGAAGGATGTAAAAGAGAAGAGGCTAGAAGAATCTAGAGGAAATAAGATCTCAGGTGAGAGCTCTTTCTTTCCTTGGAGAAAGGGCTGAAGACTAGGGGAAACTGTACATAGACTTGCTGCATAGGATCACAATGGCGGTTTGGTGAAGGTGACATAAATAAAACTCAGAGAGGTGCTAACCAACAGAAAGCACCCCAGGCTGTTTGTGTGGGATCTCAGGATGGAGTGAAGCCTGCCCTGTTACAACCTGTAAAACAAAGGGATTTTAGTTCTCTTATAAATGCACATTTCAACTGAGCCCGAACTATGGAATTGCCAACAGTGCTTATATAGTACTCAGACTATGCTGTCCTTTCATGCAATTTCTCTCTACATAACTAAACATCAAAATGAGATCTCATGGAAAGAGGAAGTGCTGCTCATTGTGTTAAATTTTACCTATAATATTTAGCAAAAGTCAGACAGTAAATCACTGGTGTTCGTTAGTCTGTGCACTATTTTCTTTTTGCCTAGCACTTGTTTGAATCAGATTCTTTCACAAAATGTGACAATGTTTTATTTTGATAGAAGTATGTCATTTCTCTTCAAATATATGTTAAAGATTTGTATTCATTTTTCACATAAATGAAAGCTGTTTTCTTGTGATCACACAGTGGAGCAAATCCACTGTAATTATAGTTTCACCACTCTCATTAAACAGATATGAAACACCTACGGGTACTGCACATGGTAATTTCACTGACAGCGCAGAGACACTATAGCAGCTTGTCACATGTACTTAAAGGAAATCAAAACTATTGGAAGTGTTTTGATAGTGCAACTTAATTACGGTAGAGTGCACACAAGCCTCAGAGTACCCGGATCTGAACAATGCTCCAAAATATGATTAACACTTGTTAGTACTGTGACTTGAAACCATCTCATCATTATTTCCAGCAGTAAAATGATCTATAATTATTTAAAGGCTTTGATTTCAACAGAAGATTTAATCTGTACATGCTTTCACAACGTTGAGTGCCAAAACAACAGTAGAAAACAAGGGGTGTGTGTGTGTGTGTTTCCATTCCTGCCCCCAATTCTTTAAAAAGGAGGATTTTGTCTTGTTAGTTTCTCTATGCACTACATTTTTAAGCTATTTTCCTTACTCGCCTTACATAAGGAAGAATGCAATCAAATGGAGCTATAGGATCTTTTTAAATATCACTGTGACAGCCAAAGGATCTATTCATTATGGTTGAAACTTTAAAGCCACATTGGAAGTCACCACAGATTGATGCAAATTGTCACCATGATTTATTTTATTATTTATATTGTGGTAGCACCGAGGAGCCCCAGTCATGACCCAGCACCTCATTGTGCTAGGCGCTGTACAAACACAGAACAAAAAGAGGATCCCTACTTCAGAGAACTTAAATGTAAGTATAAGACAAGAAACAACAGATGGATACAGACAGACTGATGGGGGAATACAAGAAAACAATGAGACACTATTGGTCAGCATGATTAGCTGTGGTTTCAGCATCAGTAAAGTACTGGCAGAAAGCAGAAAAACTCAATGGCATAGTGAATGCTAAATGTGGTCCTTCCAGAACATGGGTGAAACATGCAGGCTGGAATTTCAGTGGGCTCCCTAAAGGAAGAATGTAGGCAAGGTTTGGGACAATGCCTTGGATCCTAAAAGACTTTTGGCAAAGACCATCCAGAATCTACACGGAGCCAAATAAATGAAGAAATACAAGAAAAAGGAAGGAGAGGGCAAGGAGAGAAGCTGGATTTCCTGTAAAATTTGAATTCCAAACCTAAGTTTGTGTTAGTTGGTCTTGCCAACTAAAAACAAAACCTGAAATATTTTGGACAAATATATCCCTTATCTTCTTTGTTGTATTGAAATGTTTGCTTTTATTTTTCTTCCTTTTATCAGGCAATTCAGTCCCAAATAACAATATCCTCTCTACTTCATGTTGCTTGGATCAGCTCTTCTGGAAGCAGCAGCTCCTATCTGGTAATGGCTATTTTTAGTAAAGTGGATTTTTCTTCTTTGTTTACCTTTCCCTCTATATCTACCATTCTTCTCTTCTACATCTTACTGTGTTTCTTTTCAGCGGTTTCTCTCTGAAGCTTAAGCCATCTTTATCCTTAAAAAGATATCAACAGGAACTGTTTAATATACACAGTAGGAACATTTCATTGTATTTATTTCAATGTAAACATTTTTTTTTCAAAATGCCTCACTCAGGCTCTCAGCCTGAGTATGATAAATTATTGAGAAATCAAACACTTTGGAGGGAGTCTTCCTGTCACAGAGTATAATTGAAACAACCCCACAAAAACAACCAGGAGAGCAGAAAAATACAATTATTCCTTTTTGTTATAATGCTGCATCTCCACTTTATATATAATGAATACACCTACCGTACAAAATGTCTTTGAACACTTCTGCTTTGATTACTTGTTTTATTATACTCCATATGTTACATTCTCTCTCTCTCTACTTCCACTTCCACCCCCCCCTTAATGTACTATTATGCTTTTCTTGAATAGGGCTAAATTAATTTTTTTTAGAAAGGAAAGGAGGAATTAGCTCTGTTGTGGTTGTAAGATTATTATAGCACTTCACAGCTAGAGCTGACTTAGGGTTCTTTTTAATGATCTTGGGCTCTAACTTCCCATGTTGATATAAATATTCTTCCTTATTATAGCAGGTCAGCTATGTACATAGATTCCATTGCCATAACAGATCTATGAAATAATGTAGGGAATATTTGAACACATTCAGCAAATTGGCCAAATATTCTTTACATTATTTAATTACTAATTTTCTATACATGATTCCAATATTCTCTACATTCCAGTTTCTCTTTCTAATGTTCAACTCTGCGAAGCACTAAATATAGAGTGACAGAACTCAGTCATTGTAATACTTTGCACTGACATTGTCTGATCTTGCAAAGAGCTGTTCCCGTCCTGTGTATTTCTTAGTGACCTTGAATCCAAGGGACCTTTGTTGATTTCAGTGTGACAAAAAGATGCTGAGCACCTTGCAGAGTCAAGCCCACAGAGCCCCTTGGAGGACTGGTCCCATAGCTTCTTCCACCTAAGGACCTTCCATCTGTGGCTTTGAAATTGACTCTCCCAGGCAACTTGGGCAAGTTATTTGATGTGCCTCAGTTTCCCCATCTGTGAAATATTTTTACTATACGTGTTTGTAAAGTGTTCTGAATATGAAAGTCACTACACTGATGCTAAGATTAGTATCATGCAAATTACAACTGCAATTCACTTGTAACTAATGTATCAGAAACATTTTAGCCTCTTTTACGGCTCTCAAAATATTTTAAGATGACTATTTCCTCACCTTTATTCTTGATCTGAAATTCTTATTTGATGATTTTTTTTAAAAAGTCTCTATAGACTGAATTGTGAACTGTTGTCTGATATGTATTCCATGTTTCCCGTTTGAGGTATTGTGATCAGTCGTGATTGGTCAGACTAATCACAGCCTTGCTTCTGTTCCTTGACTGAATGACTACACAAGCTCTTCTGGCATGAATGCTCACATGCACACATTTATAAAGCAGCTTCTATAAATATCTGTGCATGTACCTTTGAAATTACCTTCCCTGCCAGCAAAACTTGATCACTTTTAATGTTGGCAAAAAGCAAATGCAACGGAGAGGTGAACATGACCAAGGTGAATTCATTTCCAAAGTAAAGTGAATATTGATTGGAATATTTTGCATTATTCACTCATCCTTTGTCTTTACTTTGATACTAAGCTTGACGATCCATCCCCTAAGATCTAAAAGAGTAAGCGTGCTTCTTTACATAGGTGATTGCAGTAGGCATGAGAGCTCCTAAATGTGCACGTTTCAGCCGCTGTTCACTTACCATCAACTTTAAGTTCATGTGGAAAATACATTCCAGTCAAAGAAATCTGAGGCGTTAGGTCCACGCACATGTTTTGGCGTCACTATTTTATCACAGCAGAATGCTTGGCCGTCACACTCAAACAGCTCATGGTCAAAAGGTAATACTGTAGCAAATGTCCCCAGGAGTCATCTGCTCCCTTGGCCACCCTGAGGTACTCAGCAAGACGACTGAAGTCTCTGGTAGCAGTGTTACTTGATTTTCCTCTAGTCTCTTGCAATAATGGGGAATCTAATACTACTGACTAGATGGATAAAAAAGAGCAGTTTACCAACTGAAGGCAAAACTCAGCACACTTTACTGGATCTTCTTTCTGAAAGCCCATTCCCTTTTTTAAACCTGCTCTACTGAGCAATCCTAGAGACCCACCATTTACAGTTAACCTGGGGCACCTCTTTTGTTCACTGAAGAAAGCTGCAGAACATCCAAGAGGTTCCACTTGGTATAAAATTAGAGCTTCTTAAAGTCTGGAGAGCTATCAGTAGGCTACACAATCCTCAGGGCACCCTTACAAAAGTGCTTACAGATAACCGTTGCATTGCACTTAACATGACCAACCCTCACTAGGAAACCATACTGGAGTGAGTATAAGAGCTGAGTGATAACTAGTGGAGATCAAATGTAATCAAGTTTGACGTGAACAATTCCTATTAATGCTCCATACTTAGTGTTGGGCAATGGAATAGACCCCTTAAAATTGATTTCGACTTCTGATCTTCAGTGAGAAATGCAGAAGGGATTTTGGTAAAGCTGCTTCTCTAATGAATAGCTCACCAGACTATTGGAAAACCCAAGCACGCTATGAACTATTTGGTGACAGAGCTGCCTGCAGCATGGAGCACTGTTATTAACAGTACAGCTCTATGACCGTGACTGCACAAACTCAGCTTGTGTCACCCAACTAATAAATAGTTTCTGTGCATTTAACGTCATTACACTTTTACAAATCAGATTATCACTGGCAAATCTACTGGAAAAATAAACAAGCATCCAAAGAGTGTTCCGAGCAAGCACAAATGCAAGACAGTGCCAGCATTTTCAATGGAAAAAAAAAGTTTCAGACACTTTTCTAAATGATATGTCTTCCATCTGACAGCTACTCCATCAAAGAAATCATAACCCGAAAAACCTCCTATTCAGTTCATCTTCTATGGGCCCAATCCTACAGTTTTATGCCACGCAAATGTCCTATTGCAGTCAATGGCACTGGAGCTTCTCTAGGTTGCATGATTAGGCTATAGTTACTGCTGTCCCAAGCCTCTCTGCCTAAGAACCTGCTCTAATGAAGAACTGATGGAGAGAGGAAGATTGACCTCAAAAGGGGCTATGCAAAGGGTATTCGACACAGGACCTAACAACAAGATCAAAATGGTTAGCTAAAGTTGCCAGGAGAGTTTAGGAAGAGAGAGAAAGAGGAGGAACGTTAAAGGGGATACATTTTGGAAAGATAAATTTTTAAAAGGCAGAAAAAAAAAATAACTACAGCAAGCCTTTGTACTTTTATGGCACCGTGCATTGGAGAATCTCAAAGAGCTTTACAAACATTAATGAATTAAACCTCACAACTCTCACATGAGGCAAGTCAGTAGCCTTTATTTTTCTTTTGCTGACTGGGAAACAGAGACACAGTTTACTACTTACTCCAGGTCACACAAGAATGTATGCAGCCCGTTAGACTGAACATGCCAGATTCATTTTATCATTTGAATGAGACATTGTGATTGTAGAAATGAAGCCTAACATTAAGCACATTCTTACTGGATGAGAGCTACCCAAAACTTGTGATATTTTCCCCCTGGTCGGGATGCTTTTTTGCATATTTAACAAAAATAGAAAAAAAATAAAACCACTTTTCCTCCAGAACAAGAACAAATGAGCTAAGGAAAATCAACATGTAGAGATAGGAATTGTCATACCGCATCAGACCAGTGGTCCATTAAGTCCTAAGTCCAGTATGCTCTCTGCTTCAGATTCAGTTGCAACAAACCCTGTACTAGGTAGTTATGGCATAACAGGCCTATAGGGAAAACTTGTTTCTAACCCACATAAGTTAAAGGCTTATACTCTGAAGCCACAGGATTCACGTCCCTTCCAGAATACTTGGGGTTTTTTAAAGGTTTTTCCCCCCTAAAATGACTCTGGATATTACTGATTTGTATCTAACTGCCAAGTACTCTTAAAATCCTGCTGTACTCGTGGGCTAAATGAAATCGTGTGGCAATGAATTCCACTGACTGATTGGTCATTGTATGGAAAATTTTCAGGGTTTGTTGAGATGCCGGCCAAATGTGTGAGACAAAGGTACCACATGCATGCCATATGCTCCTCTTACTCTCCATTACTGAGTTGACAGGGGGTGGGATTCGCAAGGGGGACTTCACTGTTGCAGTGTATGACTTTTAGGTGCCCTAGCCACACAGTGGAATTCACAACCCTGAGTTAGGTGCCCAGGCTACCATTACAACACATGGGGAGAGAGTTAGGTGCCTAAAAACAGGATTGACAAAAAATCAGCACATGGAGCAGGCAGCTGCCGAAGCAGACCAATAGGAAATGACTAGGGGTGTGACGTCTCAAAGGAAGTTAGGTGCCTAGCTCCACTCAGGAATCACAGCCATGAACCTTCTCCTGGAGTTAGGCACCTAAGCCATCCTCTTTTCAAGAAAGGAACGAGAAGGTTGGCTGCTTTAGCCCTGTGGTTCGATGTGGGAGATGCAGGTTCATTTCCCCTCTCTGCCTAACATGGCACAGGGATTTGAACTTGGGTTGCAAACATCCTGCATGAGTAGCTAAGCACTGAGCTATGGTGTCATTCTAATGCTAGCTGGCCTAATGAATGTTCCATTATTAAGGCTACGATTTGCTCATGGACAAGGTCATGGGCAATGGACCAAAATTCAAGAAAGCTGTGACCCATCCCTGACTTTTACTAAAAACATTCCTGACAAAATGGGGAGGGAGGAGGGTTCAGCATCCTGCCTCGCTGTATGCAGTGGCAGGGAGCTGCAGCCCCTCACTCCTTCCCAATGGATGGAAGCCGGGGGGGTATCCCCCCTGCCTCAGGCAGCTGGGGAGCTCCGGGGGGTGGGGAGCTGCAAGGGAGGGGCAGCTGCGAGCTGTGGGGAGTCCCCCACTGCCGCCACAGCTGGGCTATTGCAGGAGAGTCCCCCCACCCCCGCCGCGGCAGCTGGACTGCTGCGGGACCTCAATGTCACGGAGGTTCACGACCCCCATGACATACTCGTAGCCTTATCCATTATCTATACAAAGGGGAACAATTTTAACAGGAGAGAAAGAGAAAGTCTCATCCTGTAATAGCCCAGTGGTTAGTGAACGCTTCTGGGAGGTAGGAGACGCGAGTATGATTTGCTGAGCCAAAGCAGGAAGAGGAGGGAATTGAATCCAGCTCTCCCACAGCCTGGGTGAGCGTGCTGACCACTAGGCAGTGAGCAGCACTTCCTCTAGCCCTATTCTGTAGCTTTAGATGTGCTCGGAGCTCATAACAAGATAGGAAGGAGAACACAGTTTGTGAATCCCACTGGGGCTTAGGTATGAGATATGTAACTCTGGTAACCGTATGCATGCTCAGCTATAGAAATGTAGACAATGTGAGGACTTCAAGTGCAGCAACCTAGGTAGCTACAGGATTAGGCAGCAGCTGAGCAGGGATTTTGTGAATGCCAGTGGTTTGTCTAAATGCTGAATTTAGGTGCCTAAAGTGACAGTCAGGTGCCTAGGTCAGCGTTGTGAATCCCACTGGGATAGATACGAACAAGAATCCTCAACTCAAGTCTAGGATCAATTTCTAACCCCAGCTGGCCCAAAATAATTAAACCACACCCACCGTATATTGATGCATCTGTGACATTTGTTTCCTGGAATGTCAAGCCAACTGTAGCCCAGATTTGAAATGACACTTCTTGTATATCTAAATATATGTCAAAAGACACTTAAACAATAATATTTTTTTTTAGAAGGGCAAATTTTGAACCTGGTGTTGAGCTCTACGTAGTGTATGTATGCAGCACAAGGAAAGTACTAATTAAAACATAACAATGGAAATGTGGCTGGTTTTTTTCTTCCAGTGCCAGGAGCCGGCATTAACAAAGACTAAAACATCATGTTATTATTAGTTGTGTTGTAGACTAAAATATTCAGTGTTAATTATTCAGAGGTGTGCACACATGTGTACATGGAGATGGAAGAGGAGTGGTTTCTCAGCTTTCACGTACACAGAAGACGGCACACTATTGACTTTGTAGCACCGAACAGAGGTTATGTTTTGAAAGCTAATTGTAGCTTTGAGCAATTGAAAAATCAATTGGTCTTTATTGTTTTCCAGTGTAGCGTGCATTTGAGAACTCTTTCACTCAACTGAAAATTACTTACAGCTCCATCTGAAAAATAATAAAATATTGGAAAGATAAAAAGAAATGGTGCCACTTTTCTCCTCTTGTGGATTTTCTTCCTTGCTACAGTGTTCCTTTTACATGGAAAAAACTGTGGTGGGGGAAAAAAGAAAACTGAAGTCCTTAGGTCCATGCATATTTTTGCAACTCTATTTAATGTGTGCAGCAATCACAGTTTCATGCACAGATTTCAGATTAATCACAGAAAGAGTCATTTGCATGCAAAAATAGGTTTTTAGACCAGTGTGTGCATAGAAATGCCTATTGTGTGAGTGTAATTACGCATGATCTAAAGCCCATTGAATGAAAGAATCCTAAAGACTTCAACAGACTTTGGAACAGATCCTAAAGTAACTGGATAACTTTACTCATGGGTAGTCCCACTGGACAGGGCAAAATATAAAAATTCAGCTCATTTATTTAAATAGTTTGCAAATGCTTACTTAAATCAATAGCAAAGCACAGAGAATCAATAAATACATCACTTATATGCAGTATTTCAATATATGGACCTGATTTAAAAAATAAATCTTGCCCGAGGTCCTTGCACATTTTGCCACAAGTGGGTCCTGATCTCACTCATTAAATTCAATAGCCACACTCCCACTTGCCTTAGGGCCCAATCCTGAAAAAACTTAAGCACGTGTTCGTTTTCTCACTCGCATTCATTAGAATTATATTTAAACTGAGTCAAATCTGAGTGAGCATTAAATGTTAAATTGCAGACTAAACTGCATATTAAACTGCAAACCCTTAATCGTGGTGAGCTGTTCTGGGGCTACTTGCATGAGTAAGGAATACTTGTAAGTACAGGTTCAAATAATTAGACCTCAAGCTTGTTGATCTAATAGTCACACGTATAGTCCTATCCTGCATTCTTTATTCAGGCAAAATTCCCATTCACTTCACTGGAAGTTTTTCCTGCACAAGGATGCATGTCTCTGACAGATGGTGCTCTGTCTTCAGAGGCATCCAAGTTTCTAGCCGCTAGTTTGGGCCTTTTCCAGTTTATAGAATTCCACCATTATGTAACATCTACAACAAACACCAAATCAGCAATGAGATCAGGACTAGTAGCATTCAGTAGAAAAGCACTAGACCTCTAATGGGTATGTCTACACTACGAAATTAGGTCGAATTTATAGAAGTTGTTTTTTTAGAAATCGGTTTTATATATTCGAGTGTGTGTGTCCCCACAGAAAATGCTCTAAGTGCATTAAGTGCATTAACTCGGCGGAGTGCTTCCACAGTACCGAGGCAAGCATCGACTTCAGGAGTGTTGCACTGTGGGTAGCTATCCCACAGTTCCCGCAGTCTCCGGTGCCCATTGGAATTCTGGGTTGAGATCCCAATGCCTGATGGGGCTAAAATATTGTCGCAGGTGGTTCTGGGTACATATCGTCAGGCCCCCATTCCCTCCCTCCCTCCGTGAAAGCAAGGGCAGACAATCGTTTCGTGCCTTTTTTCCTGAGTTATCTGTGCAGATGCCATACCACGGCAAGCATGGAGCCCGCTCAGGTAACCGTCACCGTATGTCTCCTGGGTGCTGGCAGATGTGGTACTGCATTGCTACACAGCAGCAGCAACCCCTTGCCTTGTGGCAGAAGACGGTGCAGTAGGACTGGTAGCCGTCATCGTCATGTCTGAGGTGCTCCTGGCCAAATCGGCCAGGAGCACCTGGGCAGACATGGGTGCAGGGACTACAGTAGACGTGACTTGACCAGGTCATTCTCTTTAGTCCTGCAATCATGCCTATTGAACCATCTTATGATGAGCAGGCAGGCAATATGGATTGCTAGCAGTCCTACTGTACCATCTTCTGCCGAGCAGCTATGAGATGTGGATGGCATGCAGTCCTTCTGCACCGTCTGCTGCCAGCCAAAGACGTAAAAGATAGATGGAGTGGATCAAAACAAGAAATAGACCAGATTTGTTTTGAACTCATTTGCTTCCCCCCCTCCTGCATCTAGGGGACTCATTCCTCTAGGTCACACTGCAGTCGCTCACAGAGAAGGTGCAGCGAGGTAAATCTAACCATGTATCAATCAGAGGCCAGACCAACCTGCTTGTTCCAATAAGAACAATTACTTAGGTGCACCATTTCTTATTGGAACCCTTCGTGAAGTCCTGCCTGAAATACTCATTGAAGTAAAGCCACACCCTTTGTTGATTTTAATTCCCTGTAAGCCGTGTCATCAGTCACCCCTCCCTCCGTCAGAGCAACGGCAGACAATCGTTCCGCGCCTTTTTTCTGAGTGGACGCCATACCAAGGCAAGCATGGAGGCCGCTCAGCTCACTTTGGCAATTAGGAGCACATTAAACACCACACGCATTATCCAGCAGTATATGCAGCACCAGAACCTGGCAAAGCGATACCGGGCGAGGAGGCGACATCAGCGCGGTCATGTGAGTAATCAGGACATGGACACAGATTTCTCTCAAAGCATGGGCCCTGCCAATGCATCCATCATGGTGCTAATGGGGCAGGTTCATGCTGTGGAACGCCAATTTTGGGCTCGGGAAACAAGCACAGACTGGTGGGACCGCATAGTGTTGCAGGTCTGGGACGATTCCCAGTGGCTGCGAAACTTTCGCATGCATAAAGGCACTTTCATGGAACTTTGTGACTTGCTTTCCCCTGCCCTGAAGCGCATGAATACCAAGATGAGAGCAGCCCTCACAGTTGACAAGTGAGTGGCGATAGCCCTGTAGAAGATTGTAATGCCAGACAGCTACCGGTCAGTTGGGAATCAATTTGGAGTGGGCAAATCTACTGTGGGGGCTGCTGTGATGCAAGTAGCCCACGCAATCAAAGATCTGCTGATATCCAGAGTAGTGACCCTGGGAAATGTGCAGGTCATAGTGGATGGACTTGCTGCAATGGGATTCCCTAACTGTGGTGGGGCCATAGACGGAACCCATATCCCTATCTTGGCACTGGAGCACCAAGCCGGCGAGTACATAAACCGCAAGGGGTACTTTTCAATAGTGCTGCAAGCTCTGGTGGATCACAAGGGACGTTTCACCAACATCAACGTGGGATGGCCGGGAAAGGTACATGACGCTCGCATCTTCAGGAACTCTGGTCTGTTTCAAAAGCTGCAGGAAGGGACTTTATTCCCAGACCAGAAAATAACTGTTGGGGATGTTGAAATGCCTATATGTATCCTTGGGGACCCAGCCTACCCCTTAATGCCATGGCTCATGAAGCCGTACACAGGCAGCCTGGACAGTAGTCAGGAGCTGTTCAACTACAGGCTGAGCAAGTGCAGAATGGTGGTAGAATGTGCTTTTGGACATTTAAAGGCGCGCTGGCGCAGTTTACTGACTCGCTTAGACCTCAGCGAAACCAATATTCCCACTGTTATTACTGCTTGCTGTGCGCTCCACAATATCTGTGAGAGTAAGGGGGAGACGTTTATGGTGGGGTGGGAGGTTGAGGCAAATCGCCTGGCTGCTGGTTACGCGCAGCCAGACACCAGGGCGGTTAGAAGAGCACAGGAGGGCACGGTACGCATCAGAGAAGCTTTGAAAACCAGTTTCATGACTGGCCAGGCTACGGTGTGAAAGTTCTGTTTGTTTCTCCTTGATGAAACCCCCCGCCCCTTGGTTCACTCTACTGCCCTGTAAGCTAACCACCCTCCCCTCCTCCCTTCGATCACCGCTTGCAGAGGCAATAAAGTCATTGTTGCTTCACATTCATGCATTCTTTATTCATTCATCACACAAATAGGGGAATGACTACCAAGGTAGCCCAGGAGGGGTGGTGGAGGATGGAAGGAAAATGCCACACAGCACTTTAAAAGTTTACAACTTTAAAATTTATTGAATGCCAGCCTTCTTTTTTTTGGGCAATCCTCTGTGGCGGAGTGGCTGGTTGGCCGGAGGCCCCCACACCGCGTTCTTGGGCGTCTGGGTGTGGAGGCTATGGAACTTGGGGAGGAGGGCGGTTGGTTACACAGGGGCGGTAGTGGCAGTCTGTGCTCCAGCTGCCTTTTCTGCAGCTCAACCATACACTGGAGCATACTGGTCTGGTCCTCCAGCAGCCTCAGCATTAAATCGTACCTCCTCTCATCACGCTGCCGCCACATTTGAGCTTCAGCCCTGTCTTCATCCCACCACTTACTCTCTTCAGCCCGCCACCTCTCCTCCCGGTCATTTTGTGCTTTCCTGCACTCTGACATTATTTGCCTCCACGCATTCGTCTGTGCTCTGTCAGTGTGGGAGGCCAGCATGAGCTCAGAGAACATTTCATCATGAGTGCATTTTTTTTTCTTTCTAATCTTCACTAGCCTCCGGGAAGGAGAAGATCCTGTGATCATTGAACCTGTGAACACATGCAGCTGGTGGAGAAAAAAAAAGGGACAGCAGTATTTAAAAAGACACATTTTATAAAAAAGTGGCTACACTCTTTCAGGGTAAATCTTGCTGTTAACATTACATACATAGCACATGTGCTTTTGTTACAAGGTCGCATTTTGCCTCCCCCCACCGCGTGGCTACCCCCTCAACCCTCCCCCCTCCCCATGGCTAACAGTGGGGAACATTTCTGTTCAGCCACAGGTAAACAGCCCAGCAGGAACGGGCACCTCTGAGTGTCCCCTGAAGGAAAGCACCCTATTTCAACCAGGTGACCATGAATGATATCTCACTCTCCTGAGGATAACACAGAGAGATAAAGAATGGATGTTGTTTGAACGACAGCAAACATACACTGCAATGCTTTGTTGTACAATGATTCCCGAGTACGTGTTACTGGCCTGGAGTGGTAAAGTGTCCTACCATGGAGGGCACAATAAGGTTGCCCTCCCCAGAAACCTTTTGCAAAGGCTTTGGGAGTACATCCAGGGGAGCCACGAATGCCAGGGCAAATTAATCCTTTCACATGCTTGCTTTTAAACCATGTATAGTATTTTATTTTATAGTACTCACCGGAGGTCCCTTCTCCACCTGCCGGGTCCTGGATGCAGCCTTGGGTGGGTTCGGGGGGTACTGGCTCCAGTTCCAGGGAGAGAAACAGTTCCTGGCTGTCAGGAAAACCAGTTTCTCCGCTTGCTTGCTGTGAGCTATCTACAACCTCACCATCATCATCATCATCATCATCTTCTTCGTCCCCAAAACCTGCTTCCGTGTTGCCTCTATCTCCCTTGAAGGAGTCAAACAACACAGCTGGGGTAGTGGTGGCTGAACCCCCTAAAATGGCATGCAGCTCATCATAGAAGCGGCATGTTTGGGACTCTGACCCGGAGCGGCCATTCGCCTCTCTGGTTTTCTGGTAGGCTTGCCTCAGCTCCTTAAGTTTCAAGCGGCACTGCTTCAGGTCCCTGTTATGGCCTCTGTCCTTCATGCCCTGGGAGATTTTGACAAAGGTTTTGGCATTTCGAAAACCGGAATGGAGTTCTGATAGCACGGATTCCTCTCCCCAAACAGCGATCAGATCCCGTACCTCCCGTTCAGTCCATGCTGGAGCTCTTTTGCGATTCTGGGACTCCATCATGGTCACCTCTGCTGATGAGCTCTGCATGGTCACCTGCAGCTTGCCACGCTGGCCAAACTGTAAATGAGATTCAAAAGTTCGCGGTTCTTTTCCTGTCTACCTGGCCAGTGCATCTGAGTTGAGAGTGCTGTCCAGAGCGGTCACAATGGAGCACTCTGGGATAGCTCCCGGAGGCCAATACCGTCGAATTGTGTCCACAGTACCCCAAATTCGACCCGGCAAGGGCAATTTATGTGCTAATCCTCTTGTCAGGGGTGGAGTAAGGAGATCAATTTTAAGAGCCCTTTAAGTCGGAAAAAAGGGCTTCATCGTGTGGATGGGTGCAGATTTACATCAATTTAACGCTGCTAAATTCGACCTAAAGTCCTAGTGTAGACCAGGGCTAAGAGTAAGCATTTATTTGTCTTATCATAGAAATGTAGGGCTGGAAGGGACCTCAAGAAGTTATTGAGGCTAGCCCTCTGTGCTGTGGCAAGATCAAGTAAACCTGGACAATCCCTGACAGGTGTTTGTCCAACTTGTTTTTAAAAGCTTCCAATGATGAGGACTCCACGACCGCCTTCAGAAACGTATTTTAGAGCTTAACTATCCATATAGTTAGCAAGCTCTTCCTAACATATAACCTAAATCTGCCTTGCTGTAGATAAAGCCCATTACATCTTGTCCTTCCTTCAGCTGATATGGAGAACAGTGGATCTCCATCCTCTTTGTAACAAGTCATTAATATATTAGAAGACTATTATCAGGTGCTCCCTTGTCTTCTTTTCTCAAGACTAAATATGCCCATTTTGAACCTTTTCTCCTAGGTCAGGATTTCTAAATCTTTTATCATTTTTGTTGTTGTCCTCTGGACTCTCTCCAGTTTGTTCACATCTTTCCTGAAGTGAGTTACCCAGAATTGGACACAGTACTCCAGCTGGGGCCTCACCAGTGCTGAGCAAAGTGGGAAAATTACCTCCTCTGGCTTACCTCAACCATCCTGTTAATACACACAGAATCATATCAGCCTTTTTTGCAGCTGCAACACATTGACAGCACATATTCAGTTTGTGGCCCACGATAACCCCTAGATCCTTTTCAGCAGTACTACTACCTAGACAGTTGTTCTCCATTTTTTAGTACTGCATTTGATTTTTCCTTCCTCAGTGATGTAGTTTGCACTTTTATTTATTGAATATCATCTTGTTGAATTCAGATCAATTCTCCAATTTGTCAAGGTCATTTTGAATTTTAAACCTGTCCTCCAAAGTGCTTGCAACTCCTCCCAGTTTGGTGTCATCTACCAATTTTATAAGCATACTCTCTATTCCATTATCCAAGTTATTAATTAAAATATTGACTAGTAGCAGACCCAGGACTGATCACTGTGGGACCCCACTAGATACGCCCTCCCAATTTGACAGCAAACCATTGATAACTACACTTTGAGAATGGTCTTTCAACCAGTTGTGCATCCACCTTATAGTAATGTCATCTAGACTTCATTTTGTTAGTTTGCTTATGAGAATGTTGTGTAAAACTGTGTCAAAAAACCTTAGTAAAAATCAATGTATATCACATCAGCTGCTTCCCCTCTATCCACTAGATTAGTAATCCTATCAAAAAAGGAAAATTAAGTTGCTTTGGCATGATATGTTCTTGACAAATCCATGCTGACTATTCCTTATAACCCTATTTTCCTCACCAGGTGCTTACAAATTGATTAATAACTATATCAGTATTTTTCCAGGTATTGAAGTTAGGCTGTCTGGTCTATAATTCCCATGTCCTCCTTGTTCCTCCTTTTAAAGATAAATACTATGTTTGCCCTTGTCCTCTGTTCTGGACCTCTCCCATCCTCCAGATAATTCAAAGATAATTATGAGGGCCTCTGAGGTTGCTTCAGCTAGTTCCTTAAGTACCCTCAGATGAATTAAATCAAGTCCTGCTAACTTGTCAACATTAACCTTTCTATTAAAGACTGAAGCAAAATATGCATTAAGCACCTCAGCTTTTTTAATGCCATCAGTTATCAGCTCTCCTTCCCCACTAACTAGAGGACCTACAATTTGCTTCATTTTTCTCTTCCTCCTAATATATTTAAAGAAACTCTTACTGCCTATGTCCCTTGCCAGTTGTAACTCACTCTGTGCCTTAGCCTTTCTGATTTTGTTCTTACATACTTGTGCTGGGTTTTTTATTTTTTTTTTTTACTCCTTATCAATTTGAGCACGTATCCACTTTTTTTAGGGTTCCTTTTTGATTTTTAGGTTATTAAAGAGTTCTTGGTGGAACCATATTGGCATCTTACTATTCTTCCTATCTTTCCTTTGCATCATAATAGTTTGTCGTTGGTTTTTAATATTGTCTCCTTGAGCAACTGCCAGCTCTCCTTAACTCCCTTTTCCCAAAGATTTTCTTCCCATGGGGCCTTATCTCGCAGTTTTCTGAGTTTGTTAAAGTCTGCTTTTTTAAAGTCCATTATCTTTATTTCTCTGCTCTTACTCCTTCCTTTGCTGTCTTATCACTATGCATTCCCCAATGACAGAAGTAAGTAAATTGCTTTCATTTTGTTCATGCAGATATCATATGCTTAGATAGGTGTAATGTGAGTGAGGTATACCAGGAAATCCAATAGAGAGCAGGCTTTCAGTTCATGTCTCAGTAGCCCAGAGGAGTCTTTAAACTTCCATATAAAGACATATACAAGAGTTAATCATAGCTATAATGTAAGCAAGCATTACCAGACAATGCAGGACATACTGAGAGAAGTAGAGGTCAAGGTGTGCTTCCATTTATTATGGAAGATATGCCAAGTTCTTTCCGTATCATAATTAATCAAATAATCTAATTAAGTTATTTAAAATATAATTGTGACTTACTTACTTAAGGTCATTCAGTTATGGGTTTTACACTTACACAGCTGCTGAAAGTACAAATGACAAATCATGTATCCTCTAACAACAACTCTCCATTCTCAGGCTGCCATCAATAATGTTTTCTTAAAACCAAATTAAAAAAGTGTGGGGTTTGTTTTGTTTTGTATTTTTAAGTACTGTCTACTCATGAGAGTACTAAGAACTGGTACAAATCATTGACTCAGGACAAATGTTCTGTGTCATAAGTAGGAATAGATACAGGAGTCTTCCAGCAATGAAAAAATATTAAAAATATATCCTGAAATTACTTGTCCATCTACTGAACAGTTGAAGGGAGTTTTGCATTAATAGTCTCTGCTTGCGTACTAACTTTCCTGTGCTTTTCTTGGTAAAAATGACAGCATTTCCTTGTACATGTGGTTTTTGCTTTTTATTTTTAAAGTAGTAACATGTATACTTGTGATGAATTGTTATTTATCTTATGTGTGAGGCTAAAGCCAGTAATATCTTGCTATGGCACATAGTCTTGAGCCCTGGTCATCCTGTAATAAAGTAAACAAGGGAAGAAAATGCTCCAGATATGACGCCAAAACTGGGAAGGCTTGGATGGAGTGCACCCTTTATTTCCATCCTACTCACTATCATAATCTTTGTACAAACAATGCCTTGTGATTTATCATGTGAAAACTAATAACTCACTGGTCAATAATATCATGGAGAAATGTATGTGTAAAATGCATATGAAGAGTTATGAACATAAATTGAAATGATGACTCAATGTGTTTACCAGACAATCCTGGAGTGGGGGTAAACCTGTTCCTCAAAGACAATGGGCTAACTGATGCTTCTAGACAGGTGTCTTCAAAGTTGATGGTCAATCCCCTGTCAAGTGGCCATTCTTTGGCAACGAAGGGGAGCCAGAATAATCAATCTGCATTTTAACAAGCAATCACATGGAACCTCTTTCACCATGAGACTTCATGTCTCCATCCTCCCAGTAGGAAAGAATTTTATCTGGAAGTAACTCTCAGGAAAATGCATTTTAAAGGGTGACTAGACTATAAAAGTGAGGGATAACCCCCCACACCCCCTAGGTATGCATTCTCTTTTTCCTAAGATGACCAAGAGACTAGCCTTTTGACTTTGGGATGGATCCTGACATGAAAATTTGGTTAGCAATGTTGCTGGAAACATGTGGTAAGGATTTTACCTTGAACCAAGTCTAGTTTAAGTTTTAGTTACTAGAAACATGTTCTCTATTTCTTTTGTAACCATTTCTGACTTTAATTCCTTATACTTGGACTCACTTAAAATCTCTTTGTAATTAAATAAACTTTGGGTTTTTTTTTTAAATCAAAACTACTAATCTAGTGTAGTGTTTAAATTGAGCTGTTTAGTAATTTCTTGTAAAGTAGAAAACTGTTGTATATTGACCCCTTTCAGATGCAAAAGATGTCTACTATCTGAACTGCCCTGGAGATGGCTGGACAGTGCAGGACACATGTTTTGGGGGAAAAGTCAGGATTGGGAGTGTGTTAGGGTCACCCTGCAAGCTATAATCAAAGCTTCTAGAAACCAGAATATGGCTGATGTGTTGCTGACAGACTGCTGGGGTCAGAGCTGCAGGACCAGGGCTGTAGCTATACACAGACACTCCAGGTGTGACCTGCCTGCTGGCAGGCTGTTTGTGAACAGCCCAGGATGGGATCTGCAAGAGCAGAGCATTGTGAGGAGCCCAACTTTGCAAGGCAGGCAGTGGCACAACCCCCTGACTGATCTAGACTTCACCCTGGCATGTGACAAAACTCTACCCCAGCCTCCAATTGGATCCATGTGGAATTGGACAGTGTCAGTGAATCACAACCACTGGCTGCTGCTGAGGGTGAGAGTTCCATAGAATGAAGAAGCAAAATTTGCCTTAATGCTGCAAAACACCTTCATTAATTACTCCTAGCATAACCCCACAGTTTGGCTATTATAATCATATCACCTGGTTCAGAGGTAACAGATATCAGATATGCATAGCAGTTACATAAGATCATGCACAAGAATTTTTGCTATGGGGTGGGGACTTGTCAGTTGGAAACAACATGGGGTGGAAAGACATGGGTGTATTTGTCTATCTCAGGATGCCAATGTGATGCGGTTGTGAAAAAGAGTAACACAGTCCTAAGATGAATCAGGCACAGTATTTCCAGTAGACATAGGGAAGTATTACCATTGTACAGGCTCTGGTGAGACTGCATCTGGAGTACTGCGTGCATTTCTGGTCTCCTATGTGTAAAAAAAGATGAATTCAAATTGGAACAGGTGCAGAGAACTCCAACTATGATGATCAGAGAAATGGAGAAACTGTCTTACGAGAGAAGACTTAAGGAGCTTGGCTTGTTAAGCCTAACAAAATGAAGGCTGAGAGGAGATACAATTTCTCTCCATATAAATACATCAGCGGGACAAACACCAGGGAAGGAGAGGAGTTATCGGTATTTAAGTTGAGGGCCAATGTTGGCACAACACCAGATGAATATTAACTAGCCATTAACAAGCTTAAATATGAAATTAGATGGTGGTTTCTAATCACCAGAGGAGTGAAATTCTGGCACAGGCTCCCAAAGGGAGTAGTCAAGGACAAAAACTAACTGGTTTCAAAACTCAACTTCATAAGTTTTTGGAGGGATGGTATGATGTTGCCTATGATGCCATATATCCCATTTGTGACTGCTCTCAGCAAATAGCTCTAATGGCTGGAGATGGGACACAAGATGGGGAGGGCTCTGAGTTACTACAGAGAATTCTTTCCCAGGTGAGTGGCTGATGGGTCTTGCCCACAAGTTCAGGATCTAAATGAACACCATATTTGGGGTAGGGAAAGAATTTTCCCCCGGGGAAGATGGGCAGAGACCTACGGGGTTTTTCACCTTCTTCTGAAGCCTGGGTTATTTGCTGGTTCAAACTAGAGAAAATGATGGATTCTCTGTAACTTGAAGTCTTTTAATCAAGTTTTGAGGACTTCAGTAACTCAGTCAGAGGTTATGTTGAGTGGGCGAGGTTCTGTGGCCTGCATCATGTGGGAGATCAGTCTAGATCAGTGGTTCTCAACTGTGGTCCACCGCTTGTTCAGGGAAAGCCCCTGGAGCACCGGGCCGGTTTGTTTACCTGCCGTCTCTGCAGGTTCGGCTGATCGCGGCTCCCACTGGCCACAGTTCACTGCTCCAGGCCAATGGCGGCTGCAGAAAGGGCGGCCAGCACATCCCTCAGCCTGCGCCACTTCCCACAGCCCCCATTGGCCTGGAGCGGCAAACCGTGGCCAGTGGGAGCCAAGATCGGCCGAACCTGCAGACACAACAGGTAAACAAACTGGCCCGGTCTGCCACGGGCTTTCCCTGAACAAGCGGTGGACCACAGTTGAGAACCACTGGTCCAGATGATCATGAGGGACATTTCTGGCCTTAAAGCCCATGACTCCATGAGGTAGTGGGAGTTGATGTTATTGACTGAAATAAGTAGAAAAATTATACAAATATGAAAAGATCAGTGGTTAATGTAAATGAAATTTGAATCCCAGGAGACAACATGACTCATAACAAGTTGGGTAAATCAGACAGGCATACACATAAAATATTCTTTCTGCTATGCCGCTAAACACTTCCTGTCTGCTCTGGAATGGTGTGTGAGTGCCACAGACTCAGAGAAAAAAAAATGTTAAATGTTAGTCAAACTTAAGAGGATTTTTTTAATTTATTCATTATTCTATAAACTAAATGACTAGCTTTAAATAAAGGTTAAAATAAAACAAAGTAAAGAGAATTTGATCTTGCATACATAACAGTACTAGAAGAGTAACATTTTGAAAACAGAATATATCCTTTTTTCCCAAATATAATGAACTACTGAAACCAGAGCCCTTGACACCCGTTAGTTGAGAACTACACTCTGGATTTGGACATACCTGATCTGAAGCTTTGCTCTGATACAGCTGAACCAAATCAATTAGCGTTAACTAGAGGAGAAGCTCTCAGAGGAGTCCAAGGATCTCTAAAAAGTAAAAAGTCATCTTACCCTTTTGAAAAGGAGGATCATATCATACTCCCCAAACAGACACAAGGGGGATGGGCCATTATGAAAGGCGGCAGGAGCGTAGTTCACAAGCTTCCTTTACCTCGCTATTCATCTATTCCTAGTCCACAGGAGGGCATTAGAGAGAGAGAGGGGCAAGACTGTGCAGACTGTCAAGCAGTGTGTGGCCCCACCCAGGAAAGGTAACATGGCCAACTCTGCAACTGTGTTTTCCCCTTAGCAATAGCTGCCCATGGAGTACTGCAAGGGAAGGGAAGATGAGAGCCAGCAGGGGCACAGAGCCTGTCTGTTCACAGACCTCACTTCGTACAGATGGTATGGGATGATCATAGATCCCTCGGAACTCTCCAGACGTGAGAACAGGGCCTGTTCTAAGCCAAGGAAAAGCAGGGTGCCCCTCTCCCTCTCAGCAGACAGATTTGAGGGAGCTTGCTGATCTTTCTTTCTCCTCAGCCCCATCTGAGGGTTTTACTGTGGGAGGAGGTCACCCACCCAGGGGAGCCTATTAAACATCCTCCATTAGTTTGACCAAAATATAAAACCCAGCTAAGGAGATCAGAACAGCCTTAATTACCCAATCCATCCCTGGTTTATCTCAGTTGACTCCAAAAGAGTTACACCAGGGAGGAATGAAGCCTGGTCCTTACGTGCTCTTATGTGAGCAGTTTCAGTTTTATTCAGCACTACGCACTCGGTAATGTTTCTCATGGCAAATCTTTACCTAGACCTTGCAGACAGGGTAGGCCTGCTTCAACAAAATAAGCAATCACTTGGGACCCCTACATCTTGTATGTGCCCCATCCCAGTCTCCAGGATATATGGATGGATATTGAGTATCTACAAGGAAATAGATCCCCAGTTCTGGAGATTGAAGCAGTCTTTCAGGATAATTGCTGCTCTGCTGGCTCTCTTCCCATTGGCAGCATGGATCCAGGTGTAACCAGGCTAGACCACTCTGAAGCTGCTCAATAGCAGCCAAAAAAAGAATCCAGAGGAAGGGAATAAATGTCCTACTTCCATTACCTCCTGTGTGGATTTCTGCACAACCCATCCCCTGCTCCATTCGCTGAAGACCCCAGACGTCAATGGAAGTACTCCAGACTTGCAGACTGTAACACAGATTGCCAGTGGGATGGAATAAGTAAAAGTGAACAGAACTGTGGAGAAGGGGAAAAAATCAGGGCTGTAAAAATGCAATAAAAAGTATGATTTTAATAAAATTTGTTTTGGCTTTCCTTAAAATTTAGTGTGACAAAAGCACTGTTCTTTGTATAGAGGAGTTTAAATTCAGTAATAAATTTATTAATTAGCAAGTATAATGTATTTCAGTAGCAAGATTGCTCAACTTGATTTCAGAGTACTTCTTAGAGCAGTTTGCATGTGTGTTATTTTCACCAAAATTGGGTTTTGCCTGCTTACTTTTCTTGTTTGACATCAAAGATTAAAAAAAGTCTCCAGCTGCTTTTTCTGTTACTCTGTTTTTGTCATAATGTTAGAACAAACACAGCAGTACATTCAGTCAGAAGAGAAGTGAAAGCCCAAGTTCCTCTGGGTGGAAACTAAGAGATGAAGATGAGAGGACCCCGGGGACTGCAGTGAGACAAGGATGGAAAAGATTAAACAAAGTGGGAAAGTACGTCTACTGGACAGATATTCTTAGGAAAGTCAATATCAAAGCCAGGCAAAAGTCATTTTCTGAATGATCTAGAAGCAAAATCTGGATCACTTGACAAATATGGAAAGTACGGGACCCTGAGGAACTGTATATTTTAAATGTTACTCACCTCAGTGTGTGTGTGCACACACACACACACACACAATGTTTAAAAGACTTGAGATTAATATCTTTCACTGGAGACTTGGACTTGTTTTAGATAAAGGAGCAAATAGAGCAGAGCTGATTATTTTCTCAATAACTATATCAAAACTAAATAGTGAAATAAAACTCAGGTTTTGATTTTATTTCTTTACTTTCTAAATCCAAATGTTCAGATCATCATAAATGAAACCAGTTATTTTTTTTTCTAATTCTTGAAAACTAATATGGTTATATAATTAATTCGACTTCTAAACTATGCTGATCACATTTCTCCACAGTGCATAAAGAACACAATTAACAACAAATAACAGCAAGATGGCCCAATGTTAGTTAAGTGTTATTGTTTAATATTTAGAGCATAGTAATCTATTATAGCCTAAACCAGGACAAGACCTCGACTGTGGAAACAATGAATGAAACTCCTTGTACCACAAAGCTTGCACTTGACCCAAAAATTGATTTAAGGGCTCAATAAAATCAATTCCCACCAGCCAACAGCCCCCAACATATTTACTATAATTGTACATTGTCATCAGTAATAATCAATTAAACATTTATGTGCAGTATGTGCCATGAACTTTCCCGCTGAGGATATCATCCATCACTAGAATCTCCTCTACAGATAGGCTTTCCTCTGCCAAAGCCTTGTGTGAGGCTGTATGCTATTAATAGGCAATATAAATGCTGTCCACCATGTTAATGATTTACAATAAATTTAAAGCCCTCATGGCTTATAACAGAGCACCTTTATTCAAAGCTTGTTCTTCTCCTGATTTTCATCCCAAAGTTTCATATGAACGGACACTCTCACATGAGAAAACACTCAGTGGTATTTATTTATAGTATAAATGTGTCTGAAAGCAAAATAAAATAGTACTTAGTAGGTAAGCAATAACATTCCTACATGTTTTATATTATAGAGATAACACTAAATCATCACTCTTGATATCTAACTTGTACATTTAAGGGCCATTAAATGAACATTGCAAATGTTCCCTTTGCTTCACAATTATAGAAACACCTGTGCTAAATGGCTTTGATCTGATTAACTGTGAAAATACACTCTGTTCAACAGCTATCAAAATGTCTCATTTCTTCCATATGCCAGGGTAGGCTACTGAGTGCACATTAGGTTGAAGCATAAAACATTTAAGAAAATTGGTCCCACGCTTCTCAAAGGAGATTTGAAAGAATATGTATGAGATAAGAGAATCAGCTCTGGCTAACCCAAAAATGAACTTTGATTCTGGTTTGGGAAAGAATTGGATACATTTACTGTTCCCTTTCTACCTTTGTTCATGGCGTGTAGCCTTTTTGCCAGCCGTGCTGCTACTTACACACTCACAGGAGTTACCAAGGTAGATGGTGAACTCTCAAGGGCTCATAGAGGAGAAATCCCAAGAGCTCAAAAAACAGTAGCAAGTAGATCCACTAGAACCACTCATGGTCTTTACCTGCGGAAAAGCTGCCGCCACCGCTTCTTGAGGCCTAGAAAAAGTAGGAGGATTGAACCATAGAATATCACGGTTGGGCGGGACCTCAGGTCACCTAGTCCAAACCCCTGCTCAAAGCAGGACCGATCCCCAATTTTTGCCCCAGATCCCTAAATGGCTCCCTCAGGGACTGAACTCACAACCTTGGGTTTAACAGGCCAATCCTCAAACCACTGAGCTATTGAAGTAGGAAGACTTCTGATGACTGTGCCTATCTGAGTAGTACAAAGAATTTATTTATGTCACCACTCACAGCAACTTTAGCACCTTAAAATAGAATGGATCATTTTGTGACCTGCAAGCTCTTTGGGGCAGGAACATTCCTTTTGTTCTGTTTGTACAACACCTAGTACAATGCGCTTCTGGTCCATTACTAGGGTTCCTAGACTTTACTGTGCACAAATAAATAATGCTAAAGCAGGCAGATCAGTTTGTGGCCAACAGAGTACATTTGTTCCATTTACTAATCAGCTCTTGTAACTCATCTTGAAACTCTGGCAGCTGTAACACTCAAACTTGTTCATTAGCTCGTCTGAGCGGCCTTGGGCAGAATAGTAACAATCCTGCCATTGGAGAAGCATTGCAGACAGAAAAAATGAGCAAATAAATCCCAGTAAAAAAGTTTTCTTTCACCCGAATTCCATTAATTGTCCGTAATGGTGCAGCGCTTCCATCTTTCAGACAAAAACTCTAGAGAGGGGCAGCTATTCCAGGGCCCCATCTGCGTTGTACATATACTCTAGAAAGCGCAAAAGCAACAGGCTTGGCACCCATTGTTCAAACTGAAAACATAAAAGTGCTAGCAGGACCTGGTGACTTCCCTCAGGCCACGATCAGCCTGAAAATCCCCAACTGAGTTTAGAAAGTGGATTCCATCTCCTTTTGGCTCGTTGTTTTCTGCCAGGGAAACAAAGTAAAATGAATACAAGTAAACAATTAATAAAATACTGTTTTTCAACCCTAAAGCTGTCTTGTCTCTTTTGATTTCTCTATTTTTCCTTATCCCTTCTCTTGTTCTCTGTTTCTCCTTCATCTGCAGTTTCTCTTTCCCTTTTTCTATGTTCTCTCCTTTCCATCTTCCCAACACCCAACATTTTAATAGCAACTTACATCAGAGGATATCAAAGCACTTTACAAATCATGAATTGACCTCAGGATGCCTCAGTGAGGTAAGAAAGTGTTCTTATCCTCCCTTTTGCAGATGGGGAAAGTGAGGCACAGAAAAATTAAGTGATCTGCCCAAGATCACTCAGGAAGTCTGTAGTAGGCCTGGGAACATAATTGATCTCCTCTCTTGCATTTTACCATAAGTATTTTTTTTATCCTGTTGAAAAGAAGGTGTTCTTCAACTTTTGATTTTTGAGCACCACTGACACAATTAAACACTTGATCTACTCTACACCAAAATTTTAAAGAAACATCTCAATGCATCTGCAGGTGAAACTTTCCTTCTCCATCCTCTGACTTGTTATTTCAATATGATTAATTTGCTGATCAGACTTGTATTTTTTTCAATCTGTTCCACACCAGCCATTTGATTGAAGAGTACTCAGTATATCTTAACTGCTAGTAAACTGCAGTATGTTAGAAGGTGTGTGGGCTAAGATTGTGGAAAAGGTTATAACAATGCTTATTATAACAACACCCATAATTTTCTTTATCATCCTTTAGTCAGTCCAAGGGATCTCAAACTTTTTTTTGCTGGGACCACCTTTGAAAATATTTCAGGCTGTGAAACCCGCCCCACAAAAAGTGACGACCCCTCATACCATGCCATCCTTACTTCCACATTGCTACTGGCGGTGGTGCTTCTTTCAGAGCTGGGTGCCCAGCCAGCAACCACTGCTCTCGCGACCCTAATAGAATAGTCTTCTGACCCCCTTTTGGGTCAGGACCCCCAGTTTGAAAAATGCTGCTTTTGTCAACAAATATGTCATCTACATACAGCACGCACAAGTTCAATTCCCTACCCCAGCCTGATGTAGAGAAGGGATGTGAATTTGAGCATCCCACAAGGGTATCCTAACTACTGGGCTATGGTGTTTCTCTCAGTCTGTTCTGTTAAAGCTGTTCCACTTTGTGTAAATAATTAAATATTCGGTGGAACAGAAATTTGAACTTGGGTCTTCTACCTTCCAGGAGGGCCACAATGATATTGTGGCCTTCTTGGAGGGCCACAATGGCAATGTGATGGTCATTGAGAGTCCTCGAGAAGTAATCCGCTTTTTCCCTGGACATCCCTTTTACATTAAATTGGTATATTCAGAGGACTGGCCCAACAGTTCTTTTTTTGGTCCTGGAAAAGGCAGTTTGAGGAAGTATAATCATTGCTATGTTCACTGGGAGATCGGTAAAATGATGTCCAGTGGCCAACTGACGACATTGGTATGTTGATGGATTTGCACAAAACACAGAGCACAAAAAAACACCAGCACTGAACAGAAGCACCACATGAAGGTTGTCGTCTTGCTCTCATCTCCCAGATAAGGCCCGTAATATAACCACCAGACTATAGATTTCAGAGAAGCAGCCCTGTTAGTCTGTATCCGCAAAAAAGAAAAGGAGTACTTGTGGCACCTTAGAGACTAACAAATTTATTTGAGCATAAGCTTTCGTGAGCTACAGCTCACTTCATCGGATGCATGTAGTGAAAAATACAGTGGAGATATTTTATATACACAGAGAACATGAAACAATGGGTGTTACCATACAGACTGTAACAAGAGTGATCAGGTAGGGTGAGCTATTACCAGCAGGAGAGAAAAAAAACCTTTTGTAGTAATAACCAAGGTGGGCCATTTCCAGCAGTTGACAAGAACGTGTGAGAAACAGTAGTGGGGGGAGGAAATAAAAGTGTATATAAAATCTCCCCACTGTATTTTCCACTACATGCATCTGATGAAGTGAGCTGTAGCTCACGAAAGCTTATGCTCAAATAAATTTGTTAGTCTCTAAGGTGCCACAAGTACTCCTTTTCTTTTCACTAGCCTGTAGAGTCATTCACACACACGCTCTGGACCAAAGTCTGTTCAAATATTTCATACAAAGTGGAACATCTTCAATTAAGATCTATAAATGTGAGCTATTATTATTTGACCATTTTTTTAAATCTTCAAAGTTTCCCAGCTCTTCAGTTTTCCACCCATGGGAAAACAGAGCACCATAGCTAAAGCATGTTTTTGCCCACATTATTATGGGTTTCTATCCTTTCCCCTAGTGGCATCTTTCAGAGCAAAGACAGAATTTTTACTCTTGGAAAGGTATATTAAATATTTCTAAGAAAATATGCAGATACAAAGGTGTTTTCAGTGCAAGTTATACAAGGGGTTCTAATCTTAATTTGAATTTTAGCACATACATTATATAGAATTAAAGGAAAGCTGTTATATTTCAGCATAAAATGTCTAAAAAATGTTAAATCTAAGAACTGGTGTTGCAGTGACACATGAATACAAATTTTTATTATTGGGTTTTTTTCCCCCTGGGCACTGATAATTTAGACTAGACATTCCCCAGAGCATATTTAACATCAATAAAAATACATGTTATCAAAATTCAAGAGATAAAAGACAGCCAATTATATTTAACAGTAAAACTGCAGACAGATGTTCCCAAATGGATGATTAGTCAAAGAGCAATGGGGTATTTTGTGGGAATACCAGTGATTTTGCATCAAAAAAATTACATTCTTTATGACTGTTAAACCAGTTTTTCTCTTTAGGATTATGAAATTAATGCATATGTGTAGCTAATTATCAGCTTACTTATCAAAGAAGTAGGTGACAAGAAAAAGAAGGTAAACTAACTTTTTTTAGTACTAGAATAGTGGAGTTTAATACTCATTACATGCTATCAGTACCTCTGTCTTCCCAATTCCTGAGATTCTCCACTATTAATGTAGTCATCACCTTCAGCCATATGAGGAAAGGGTACCACTGTTGCATTATTTGCCGATCAAACAAATTCTACTTAAAAATGTGCTCCCAATGTGTCTCCTAACAAGGTATGGAACCACAGGTATAGCACCTCATATTAATGTAAAAGTGGATCAAGAACGTTTTAGTAGAGCTGAGCAATTTTTTCCCCCCAGTTTGGTGGCTGAACTGAACAATAAAAAAAAATGAGTTAATTTTGAACACAAACTCATTTTTCTCATGAAAATGAAATGTTGATTCAAAACAAGATGGTTTGTGTAGAAATGAAATGTCCAAATGGTGTCAAAACACACCATTTTTACTTTCTTGAATTTTTCCCCATATTTTTATTTGGCCCAAATTATTTGCAGATTTGACCCAAATTCACAAATAGTTTTGGTTGCCCCAAAACTGTATTTTTTGTGTGTGAATTTCCTATTTGACTGAAAAACTTTACCACTACCCAGCTCTACTCTTTTGTTCACTCTAGGACCAGAAATGGAAAAGCTGAATTATTACAAGAAACCCTGTTCATGTATCTAATTCCTGCCCATCTGGAAGTAAGAAGTCACAGAAATTGCAGACAAAATCTTGGGCTGACAGGATTTCTAGCTTGATTTTACAGACTCAAGAGGTAAGGCTAAAATTCAGATAAGCATCCAGACTTGAATGTGCTTATATGAACTAAAACCTTGAAGCCTTTTGATGTTCTCGAACCACTCACAATGTTGCTATCGCTTGGGATTTTACTATGAGTTGTAATATTTGTGCTTCCCTTAAACCCCCAGCTACTGGAGTAATGTAATTATGAGAGGCTCAACCATCATCAAAAAGGTTTCTAGCCCTCAGTTTCAGAGAAAAGCTTGAAAACATGAACCCTAGAGATTCACAAATCAGGAAACAAGAACCTCACATTTATTATTATAAATTTAAAAAAAAAATCTCATGTTTGTTAAGCCAATCTCACAATTTATTTTTTGGAGCAAAGGACTGACTCATGATTGTTGAATGCTTCGCGTTCATAATCCAACCTCTAGCAACTTATTTGAATCTGTAGCCTTCCTTTTAGACTTTTGTGTGCAGTTTCTTTTCTCTGTGTTATGCAGGAAGTCAGACCACATGAGCATAATAGTCCCTTCTGACTTTAAGAATGTCTCCTTGGTGTCATTATTTTCAGTATTTAATTGAGTTCTCCAAACATGTTTGTTTACTTATCCTAATTTTCTTAGCACTACTACTATCTCTAACACCTAGTTTTTAATATGTTCAACATGTATTGTCTTCACACCACTTGTTTTTTGTCATTTATATACCATATATTGTCTTGTATTTAACTCTAACATATTTGGAGAGAGTTTGTGTGAAACATAATAGAGATATAAACATTATATTACATTGTCTAGTTTTAAAAACAAACACACTTGTAATAAAACAGGAGACTAATTCTGTAGAAACAACCAGCATTCTTCACGCTTATTTCCTAAAAATTGCCAGAATTGAATCAAGATATTAATAGCCACTTATCCCTCCCTCTATCAATCAACTTGCAGTCAACTACAAGCACATCATCTAGCTCTCCTTCAATCAGGGAAATAATGGAGAAAAGCAATTGTGACTAGTTAAATTTACAAGGGGAAAAATCCAACAGTCTTCCCCTCCACCATCCCAATCATTTAGGACCAGACTGTGATACCTTGACTCAAGTTTGGTGTTATCTTACTCTGGTAATAGCCTTGTTGATTTCAATGGGACTTCACATGGAGTAACATACTATGAATTGTAAGTGTATCACAATGTGCCTCTTAAAATCTAAATCCTCTTTAATTTTCAATCATTTAAGAAGTTGAATTATAATATTTATAATATTACTAACGACAGTAAAGACAACATCTCCTCTGACTCTTGAGTGCTTTCCCTTTTTTGAGGCAGGGGAAAGTAAGTTACCTGCTAGTTATTCCAATGCAACCTTTATAACAAAACATTGGAGAGATTCCCTATTTCCTACCAGTGATATGTTTAAACAAGCAAGGTGCTTTCATAATATTACTGTAAAAAACAGAATTTCACTTGTGTTTGTGATGACAAATACAAGTTTTTGAAATGCTTTGCAGATTATTGTTGTTTATCAAGAAGACACTTGCTGGGTAGATAACTCTAAGTCTCCCATCTCAGAACCATATTTTCTATATCCCTTATGGGAAATATAAATGAGGAACACAAACATCATAGCAAGTAAGGAAGTTATACCAAACTTATCACTGCTTTGAAAACAATACAAAACTATTTTAAAGGAAAAAGATCTTGGAATACTATAAAAATTGTTACTCATGCATTATGTGCCATCACCATGAAAGATCATTGTTCAGTTTTACTGAAAGCACCATGAGAGATCAGGGGAACAGCATTGTCATCCTGATCCAAAGCCCACGGAAGTCAATGGGAGCCTTTCCATCAACTGTAATGACCTCTGGATCAGCCTCTGTAACAATGTGAATTGTACTGTAAATTATTGTTAACAAACCGGGGGGTTGGGGATGTAGGTTGTGAGATCTGTTTTTCTAATATAACTCTGACAAGAGTCTCAGAAAGAGTGCTTGTTAAACAAGGAGTCTAAAATGTTACAGCTGAGAAACTACAGGAAAGAAAAGGAGTACTTGAGGCACCTTAGAGACTAACAAATTTATTTGAGCATAAGCTTTCGTGAGCTACAACTCACTTCATCGGATGCATACCGTGGAAAATACAGAGGGGAGATTTTATATACACAGAGAACATGAAACAATGGGTGTTACCATACACACTGTAACAAGAGAGTGATCAGCAAGGGTGAGCTATTACCAGAAGGAGAGAAGAAAAACTTTTTTTAGTGATAATCAAGGTGGGCCATTTCCAGCAGTTGACAAGAATGTGTGAGGAACGGGGGAGTGGGAGGAATAAACATGGGGAAATAGTTTTATTTTGTGTAATGACACATCCACTTCCAGTCTTTATTCAAGCCTAAGTTAATTGTATCCAGTTTGCAAATTAATTCCAATTCAGCAGTCTCGTTGGAGTCTGGTTTTGAAGTTTTTTTTGTTGAAGAATTGCGACTTTTAGGTCTGTAATCGAGAGACCAGAGAGATTGAAGTGTTCTCCGACTGGTTTTTTAATGTTTTTAATGTTTAAAGTTTTTTAATGGTCCAACCCTCTCTGAAATTCAATGAAATTTAGACACTTAGCTCCTTTAGATATCTTTGAAAATCCTACCTTTAGTTCTTATTCAACAAATGTCTTCATTGGTTTTAGTAACTTACAAAATACTCCTAGTGTAGTTTAACAAAAAATAGCCTCTCCAGCGCTAGATTGGGAGGGCACAAAGGTGGCTTAAAGCCATTTTAAAACCCAAACCCCATTCTCTGGAGCTATAATTTCTGTGTTGAACAGAATCTTACTGTCCATGTTTCAGACTGATGCTCTAATTCACACAAAACCCTGGTGTCCAAATAGCACTTTTCTAGTCAGTGCATGGAGAATGTAGTAAAATAAGAAACCCCTTAGAGGAGAACACAAGCTAAGGGCTTGTCTACATGGTGCTTTGGTCCTTAATAGCTGCGTATAAATTCTACCGTGCACCAGTGTGTAGCGCTCTAGCTGGCCCGTGTGGACCCTGCCAGTGCTCACTAAAAGGTCCATTATTGTTTGAAACAGGACTACATTAAATGTTCACAATGGAACTTTCAGTGCTCACCATCAGGGTCTATACAGGCCAGTTAGCGTGCTACACATTGCTGCCTGTTGGAATTTATACCCCAGGTAGTGTGCACTAAGGCGCCATGTAGACAAGCCCTTAGGTTCATTGTCTTTGAAGATGCTGCTCCTTTCAGATGAAGCTAGTATAGAGGTTTACTCTTAAAAGCATCTATCAGTAAGAGAGCTCAGTGGAATTTAAGTCTCCTGGTAAAAGGTGGTCACCTTTAAAAATAACACAACTTTTCCTATTGTGAGAAGAAAAATGAAGGTTAGAATAAGAGTGTTACTAGAGGTACAAAGGACATAAGAACATTTTTTAATATAACTTGGTCTAATATTGAATTTATTTGTAGCTATATGCACCTCTCTGGCTGATAAAGAGAAGCTACAGAAAAGTTTCAGTTTGATTGCTGTGGAACATTGTCATATTAAATGCTTTATAGTAGGATACTGACCCTGATCTGATCATTATCTATAGCAAGACAAAAGATGTAATTAGAACCTTTGAGCTGTGCCTAAAACAAAATAGATTTTTAAACACTGCCTTTAAAAACAAAACCAATATTGAATACAAAGACAAATGTTTCAGCCATTTACTACTGAAAATTTATAATTCCACACAAATATGTTTGCAAACACTGTGGCCAAGATTTTCAGAAAGGGATAGTGATTTGGGGGCTTCAAGTTGGACACCCAAAATCATTCATCACTTATGAAAAGCTTGACTAGTAAGTCAGATTTACTTAAACCCAAATTCAGAAGAAATGTGGTCTCTAGGTTCCACGAGAACTCCCCTTGATCTTGTGTATCTTAATGTTAATAAATCTTAATCCTGATTCTCTTTGCAAAGAGCTCTGCACCATAGATTACTTATCCCTGATTTTGGCTACACTCCCTATTCCACCACAAAACAAAAATACTCCTTTTCTTATGCTGATATATACACTGTGGCTTTCTTACATGAGCAAGCTGGTTCTTTGCATAATGGACTATATCATGGATAATGCCATGGAGAATATACTTATAAAATTTGCAGGTGACAAATCTGGGAGGGTTTGAAAGTACTTTGGAGAACAGGATTAGAATTCAAACCAACCTGGACAAATTGGAGAATTGACCTGAATTCAAAAGATGAAATTCAATAAAGACAAATGCAAATTACCTCATCTGATTTTTTCCTTCCTAACTACAAAATGAAGAATAGCTGGGTAAGTGGTATTACTGCTGGAAAGGATCTGGGGTTATAGTGGATCATAAATTGAATATGAGTCAACAATATGATGTAGTTGCAAAAAAGGCTAATATCATTCTTGGATATATTAACAGGAGTGTCAATATATAAGCTATGGGAGGTCATTATCCCTTTCTACATGGCAGTGGGAAGGCCTGAGCTGGAATATTGTGTACAGTTCTGGGCACCACTCTTCAGAAAAGATGTGGACAAATTGGAGAGATTCCAGAGAAGAGCATCAAAAATGATATAAGGTTCAGAAAACCTTATCTATGAGGTTAAAAAGGTTAAAAAAATGGGCATGTTTAGTCTTATGAAATGAAGACTGAGGGAGGACCTGATAGCAGTCTTCAAATATGTTAAGGGCTATTATAAAGAAGATTGTTCTTCACGTCCACTCATGGTAGGACAAGAAATAATGGGCTTAATCTGTAGCAAGGGTGATTTAAGTTAAATATTAGGAAAAAACTTTCTAATTATAAGGGTAATTAAGCTCTTGAATAGGCTTCCAAGAGAAGTTGGAGAATCCCCTTCAGTGTAAAGTTTTCAAAAACGGATTAACAATCACCTTCCAGGGCTGGTCTATATTTACTTGGCCCTACCACAGTGCAAGGGACTGAACTTGACCTGTTAAAGGAATTCCAGCCCTACATTTCTATGATTCTTTGCTCTTCCATAGGAAATGTCATGGAAGCTTCATTTTTACATGGTAAATGGCAGGATTTTTAAAACCTGGATTTTCCCATTCATAAAATGCCCAATGGGTGGGAATTTGCCTCCCTAGAAAATGGGCAAGGAATATTGTCTTCAGATATTCCACTACTTCAGGATCTAAAGATCTCAGATAAGTGAGGGAAGACTGGGGCATTTCTGTGAATGCCTTGTTCCCTCTGTCCCCACTCCTCATGGCAACTCTGGATATTGGAGCGGTAGTTCTGGTATCAATACCTCTCTGCCTGCATCTGTCCCCAAACTCTACTTCCATCAAACCGCAGGAACTAATGATGACTGCCTATGGATACTTCACAGCAGGTCAGCTGGGGAACAATGATACAGCCAGACACTAGGTCTCATAGGCATTATGATAATAAACAACAAAATCACCTGGCCAGGCCTCACCAAGCCACACCCCTTTACCAAAATTGGTGGGTTGTCCAGGGGCTGGAGAGTTTGGAGCTAAGATAGCCCTGATTACAAGATGAGCCTTGCCTGAGAGAAATCAAGAATTCCAATATAGGAGGCAGCCAGAAGCTACAGGAAGCATGGGTGGCTGAGGGAGACTAACAGACTATCTGAACCAGGAAGCTTGACAATAAGCTGGGGTAGTTCAGGGAGGCCTGAGAGAGACCCTGTCCAAGAAGCAGGAGAGAAACTGCAAAGGCCTATCTAGCAAGGCCTATGAAGGAGGACAAACTCCAGGCAGGAAGTACTGGGAAGCAGACTGACAGTGAAGACTGTGAGAGTTTGTGTTTTGTTCTGAAGGATTGTGTTGGACTACTGAGAGAAAGGGACTGAACCAGGGTTGGGGTGTGGAGGGCCAGTGTGTACTGGAGTGACCTGTGGCCATCAGGGGGTGCTTCTGAGGCAATAAACAGTAGGGGGGGGGGATGCAATTTTAAGCTCATGGCTTTCCTTAAGCTGAGTGCTTATTGAAGAGAACCTTAGGAATTGGGTCTGGCACTCCACACCAAAAAGGCATGATACTGCCTCTTGCTTGTGTCACAGGAAAATCTGAGGATATTTAGTATTGTGTGATAAACTGTCTGCATGAAATAAAGTCTAGTCCTCTGAGGCCATTGCTCTGGAGCTCTACTAGGTCTGGGGGAACTGCTATTGAGGAGTGTAAACAGAATATTCTTTTGATAGTTGAGGTGACCAGTTTAAATGACAAGAGGGTGGATTGTGGGTTAATTAATATCTGAAAAGCAAAAGGCATCAGATTGCAGTTCAGTTTTATTCTGTGTTGTGCCTTAGAGAAGATATTCTGTATGTGTTTTTACCCATGTGGGAAATGAGATTTCTGTATGTTAAATGTTATGGTATAATTATAGCTGTTCAAGAATTTACCACTGAAATATTTTTTCAACAGAAAATGCAGTTTCCTCAAAATCAAAACTTCCCATGTGAACATTTAGATTTTGCACAAAATTTGATTTTTTTTTTTTACTACAAAATCAAAATGGAAATATTTCATTGCAAGTTTGTTCAACCAGAATCAAAATATTTCTTGTTTGGTAAACTGAGTTGAAACACTTCAGTTTGACATGAATTTTCATCTTCCTCAGGATTCTGCAATGCCTCAGGAGAGTTATACTCTGAGTGTTCCAACCCCTCATTCTTTTTTTATGGGCTGGGGTCCATGCCCAGGTGACATCTCCTATACAGAGCTAGAGATTCTTTTGTCTTCCACAGTGTACCAGGCGGTCAGTCAGGTGACTGCAGGATTCATCAGGGATGTAGTCCAGTGTGGGATCCTGGCCCATAAGAATGAACGAGCACACAAGGAACCAGGACTACAACTCCCGCTACTCTTAGGCGGATGCAGTGTTATGTCAACTGGAATCAGACTGAAGTGCTTTAATTTGGGAACATCAAAATGCTTTGTTTGGATTTAAAATGTTGAAATAAACTGTTGCAACATTTCCAAATCAACATTTTTCAGAACTCTTTATTTCACACAGAAAAATAATCAATATTTCAAGTTTTCATCCTGCTAGTGTTGAAAACGGTATTTTTAAACATCAATTTCCCATAGAACATTCTGATTTTCACTCAACTCTATCAATCAAGAAAATCTTGAAAGAGAGTCTAGGCTTCTGATCAAGGAACTACATACAATGCATGATCAGGCTGTGATCACTTTCATATTCATGTTGAGATGGTGTTTACAGTTTTTGTATCTGTCTTCAGCATCTTCAGTGTCTGTGCCATTTCTAAAACATAAAATATCATCACAGGGATAAAAAAAATGGGAAAGTTCTGCAACTATTGGATTACGTTCCCATGAAAGCAGATCTCCAAGAGAAGAATGAATTTACTTATCCTTACTTCATAAAGAGCACGTCTTCTCTATAAAGAAAAAGACACAAGAGAATGGCACTCTGATAACCACACCATAATAGATGTGACCCCATGTAAAAAGGCACATATCCCTAATTTGTCATTGCTTGACATCCAAAAAGTCTTCTTGCAAAAAAATAGGCATTTCTGTTCTACTGCATTTGATATCCAGGGTCTTTTGAAGCTGACATACCGCATGCCTGTAGACAAGCCAGAGATGCATGAAAACTAGGCGCATGTACAATGTACGTGCCAGTTGAGCAATCTGAACTATATTTTCATGCAAAATATTTTTATGCAGAAATTTAATGCCTAAGATTAGGGGCATAAATAAACAATGCTACTTCTAGTGAGAGCAAGATGAACTTCAATATTTATAAAAGCTTTTGAAATAAGACAACTTATTTTTGACTGTAGGGGCAGTATTCCATAAGTGCACCCATGTATTCCAGCAAAAAGGCTTATATAGCACAGCCAAGTTTCTTCTTAATACACAAGACTGAAACAGAAGCCCTGCTCAAATAGCTGGACAAGATGAAATACTAATGGATGTGCTGAAATCATTGGGAAGGGAGGGCATCAGCTGTCTTACAAGTCTGGTCAGTTATATTTTTTAAGAGAAAATGCCAGATAAACAGCATAAGAGCTCTATGGTGCCTATTTTAAAACATAAAACACATTACACTGTGTTAATTATCACCCAGTTAAGCTGATGCCACATACTATGAAAGTAGGTAATAAGAGAACATTAAAAATAATCTGCATGAAATAGTTGAAATTTGGAAGGATCATTATGGATTCATGCCAGGAAGCAGCACAATTGAGACTGTCTTTGTGCTATGAATCCTCATGGATAAGTTCAGAGAAAAGAGATGACATCTGAGCATGGTCTTTTTGGACCCGAAGAAGGCATATGATCATGAACTAAGAGAATTAGTTTGGTGGTCTTTGTGACTGAAAAAGTGTGACAGAAGGATATGTCCATCTTATCCAGGATATAATGGAGTGACTACCATATTCAAAACTAAATGGAGCTACAGTAGAAAATTTCCTGTAAACATTGGCCTGCTTCAATGGGGCGCCCCTTTTTGTTTGTGATTGTCATGGATATAAGTGAGAATATATGAAGGGAGCCACCTTAAAACATGCTGTTTGCTGATGACTTAGTGATATGTGCAAAAGATTGAGAGATCCTGCAAATAAATCAACTTTGAACAGTGGTGACACAGTTTTGAGCAGGTTGGGCTTAGAGTTGAATGCTTGTAAGGCTATGATAACTGAGGGGGGAGGACTCTCCATAAAGGATATCACAGGCAGAAAGCTTAGAAGAGTGAAAGAATGTAAATACTTAGGATCAATGGTAACTCACAATGGTGCCCTCCTGAGTGATCATCATACTAAAGCTGCTTGATGCAAATGAAGGGATCTAAACCCAGTTCTCTATGATTAAAAAAAAATGGCAATCAAGTTAAAAAGTAGAGGGTATAAAACTATAATTTTGCACATCCTGATGTATGGAACATAGACTTAGTCAGCCATTGGAAAAAAAATCAGTGTGTTCACCACAGAAATGAAGATTTTGAGATGGTCAAATGGCTGAACACTGTGAAGGAAATGGAACAGCTTCAACGGGAGATATTAACAGACCCATCCCAGAGTATCTCAGCTGGAACATCTACACCACAGTTAAATAGCCCTTCAAACCAAGTCCCACAAGCCCAAGTCATCTGGTATGGGCGTCTAATTGAAGTTGTGTCATTCCCTTGGAGTCCAGTGGCTAGAGCATGGTCCTGCAACGTAGGAAACCCGAGGTTCAAATGTCTTCTCTCTATTAGGAAGAGGGGGAAATTGAATCCAGCACTCCCACATTCCACGTATGCATTCTAACCATTTGGCTACAGGTTGTAAGGGATGCCGCCTCTCTGCCACTGCTGCCAGTCACAAAAAAATCCCAGAGAATTCATGTCACATTTGTGAGTATTTGCAGGTCTGCCAAAACTGCATTGTTTGTTAAACAAACTTTGTCCAACTATTTTTGTCCAGCTTTAGTTATATTCACTTTGAGGGTGTTGATCATTTGTTACATGTTCACAGCTTGGGAGACCAGTTGGATTCCTAACTATTGGATAATCAGTTGGCAGCTGTAACCAAGATTACTTTTTTCATAATTATATGGTCAACAAATTGCATGGTTTAATGGTCCGAACCTAGAACTACTACTCATGTATCCTTGGAATCTTAACTTGGACATTCACTCCCTTGATAGGAGTTAAGTGATTTGCCCAAGTCATAGATTTCACATATGTGTGTGAGCTTTAAGAGGGTTACAGATAGGTACTGCAGAACCCATAAAGCTGGTCTTCAGAGTAACTATATGCTTGTCCTAAGCATCTTTTGCAAATACACACATGAGTAGAGATGCAGCCCTTGAATTCAGGAGAATGTGTATTCTCACTGGGTCATGGAAAGAGAGTACAGACACACAGTAAAAGATAGTCCCTTAACCAAAGATCTTACAACCTAAATAGATCAGACAGACAACCAGTGGGAGATGTGTAGCTATCCCCATTCTACAGATGCTCAAGTTTACAGAAAAAGCCAGGAACTGAACCGAATAATCTTCTGACCCCAGTCCAATGCTTTAACTATGAGATCATCTGTGTTCATCCATTCCTTTTGTGTACAGATACATGTAATAGTCTACTGACAAATATCCAAACAGAGGTGGGGAAAAACAGTTTTGGATATTTTTTATAAGTTCACTTTCTTTCTCCTGGGACTGTTGAGTAAACAACACATGCAATCCTCCTGATCCATAATTGGTTGGTAATGTCAATGTTACATTTATATTATTTTCAACAGAGAGTTGTGGGTGTATTTTTGTTTTTTTTATAAAAGCCTTAAAATTCCAAAGTGTTGTTTCTCATATGTCCAACGAGGAGGTTAAGTGAATACTGCAAAGGTGCAGTAGGATTTGCATTACAGACATTTCAACTCCCTTTCCTCCTTGCTGGTACTGCATGCCGGGCATGCACAATGCAGAAATTTAATAGTTATATGCCAAAGCATTATATTCCCCAACAATTCCTTTGTAACTGTGGAAATTGCTTCCTTAATCCTCTGACATTAACACTTGTTCTAACAAAAGGAGGACAGAAAATGGCCAATTTGAGCCACTAAACAACTTATTGAAGATGTAAAATGAACCCACTCCTAAATCATCAGAGCTCACACAATGAGCAGGATCTGAGGGGTATTTTTGCAAATCATTCTAGGAATGTGAATTTCATAATAAGCATTATTTATGAGCTCAACACTGGAAGAAAATTGTGCTTTGAAAAATATAGAAAACCTTGCTTTTGATGGTACATACTCAAACACTCAATACAGTTTCCCAAACGTGGGCTGACAGTAGTTACATTATAAAATATTTATATTTTCTGTGTGAATTCCTGTTTAAATAAATATTTGAGACAGACAAGTTATAGATTTAAATGTGGTTTTCATTTTCAACTTGAAATGAAGAGTGGATTAAACCATTTTCAGACGTGAAGGGGGTGTCAGAATGGTTAATGTAAATGCTTTTTGGCATCTCCAATTAACCTTTTTGGGCTAATGCAAAATTGGCATCTCCAGTTAACCTTCTTTTGGGAAGGATAGATATATAGAGACTTAAAAGTGCTCACAATTAGAGCTGAGCAGGAAACTGTTTCCCCATCATGTGAATATGTTTGAGAGTTTGGAAAATTTTCATGTTGTGGCATCAGACCAGTGAAGTTTTTCCACAAAAAAAAAAAAAAAAGCTGACAAACCAACCTCCATCCCAGAACACCAGATAGCCCAGTGATTAGTGCAGTCGCCTAAGATGAGGGAGACCTGGCTTCAAGTCCTTGCTCCAAAACAGTCAGAGCAGGGCTTTAATCTCCTGTATCTGAGGCAAGTGCCCTAACCTGCAGGCTATTAATTGGTTTGGGATGGAGGTGTGTCTCTCTCTCTAGGCATTGGGGTCTCTCACAAACTCTCCTGTGGGAGCTGTTTTACTTTTATAAATAAATATTAATTGGGGCAAGGACTTGAACCTGACCCTTCCACAACCCAGGGAATATCCTAACCAATAGATTATAAAGTTAGTTTCTCTTTCTTGCCTTGAGCCAGGCTATTTCAGCTTCCTGTTTCACTCTCCCTTTCTGTAAGCAACAGGACAGCTCCTCCCACCTCTCTGCAAAACCAGGCTTGGGGGGGGGGGAGGAGCAGGGACTCTGCTGCAGTTCATCTCCCCTCAGGCCTCGGAGAGTAAAGAGCCTCAGGAGCTGAAGAAGTGAGGCTTGGGGAGCAGAACTGATAAGGGAGCTTGTGGGGGCAGAATTAATTGTTAGGCAGGGGGATGGACAGATGTGGGAGTGATGAAAGACATCCTGTCCCACAGACCTTTTTTTTTTTCTTCAGACCACTTTAAACAGTGTTTACTCACAGTCCTTTTACAGGGGAGAATCCTCTAGTAAAATGGCAAGTCCTATGGTAAGATGGCAGAGGAAACAGGTATGCATTGCAACACGGGATACTACTGTTCTTACCCCCCTCCCCCAATATCCCACATGCAGAGGGTGCATGTAAATCAGCTGCACTCTGGCCACCAAAGACAGTATGTGAGCATAGATTTGCAAACCGAGACCAGGTAGCTGCATTTAACAAAGTGATATTGAGCCACATAGGGTTTTGTACTGGGTTAGAGGGGAGGCAGGGGTGGCATTACATTGGTTCAAACCATCAACAACCCAACAGTATTTTGTCAAAAAAGAGCATTGTTTTTGCCCCTTTCACACTTTTCAAGAAAAAAATAAAAGAGGGGAAGATATTGCTTTAAAAACACACAGAAGCAATAACATGCTGGAAAGGGCTCTCAGAGGCTCCTTGTTCAAATTCCAGTGTCAGAATGAAGGGAAATTTGGGATTTTTCCCTGCTGCAACTCCAAGGCTATATTTGGCAGGGGGTGGAACATGATAGCCAGGGGCGGGTTTGGCTTGTGCTGTAGTTAGCTGCCTCTGCCCTCAAAGGTAAAATCTTAAGAGTTAGGGTAGTTCTGATAGGTTCACACATAGGAACTAAGACCCACAAATGAGAATCCTGTGCGGATGTTATCTATCTACCTGAGGCGTTTTGGAAAAAAGCTAAATGATATCTATAAAGCATGTTGAGATTCTCAAAAGGAAAACCCTATATAATTTTACCTATTGATTCTGACTTTATTGATGTACCTGTGTAAACGAATGGGTAAGAGAGGCACCACAACACAGTGCTGTTAGGATTTTATATTGATTTGAGAAGAAACTAGAAATTTCCCCAACAGCACCCACAGAAAACCTATGAGCAAAATAATCTCAGGGACAACTTTCATTCATTATTATTAATCTTCACTGGGAAAACCAGCACAAATTTTATCATGAAATTGAACATGAAACTGTAGAAAAACCTGAGTGTCTCTGGATTAAGTTTAGAAGTGTGTGCAACAAGAGTGATGTAGTGGTGGGAGTCTGCTATAGACCACCGGATCAGGGGGATGAGGTGGATGAGGCTTTCTTCCGGCAGCTCACGGAAGCTACTAGATCGCATGCCCTGATTCTCATGGGTGACTTTAATTTTCCTGATATCTGCTGGGAGAGCAATACAGCGGTGCATAGACAATCCAGGAAGTTTTTGGAAAGCGTAGGGGACAATTTCCTGGCGCAGGTGCTAGAGGAGCCAACTAGGGGGGGGCGCTTTTCTTGACCTGCTGCTCACAAACCGGGTAGAATTAGTGGGGGAAGCAAAAGTGGATGGGAATCTGGGAGGCAGTGACCATGAGTTGGTTGAGTTCAGGATCCTGACACAGGGAAGAAAGGTAAGCAGCAGGATACGGACCCTGGAGTTCAGGAAAGCAGACTTCGACTCCCTCAGGGAACAGATGGCCAGGATCACCTGGGGGACTAACTTGAAGGGGAAAGGAGTCCAGGAGAGCTGGCTGTATTTCAAGGAATCCCTGTTGAGGTTACAGGGACAAACCATCCCGATGAGTCGAAAGAATAGTAAATATGGCAGGCGACCAGCTTGGCTTAATGGTGAAATCCTAGCGGATCTTAAACATAAAAAAGAAGCTTACAAGAAGTGGAAGGTTGGACATATGACCAGGGAAGAGTATAAAATATTGCTCGGGCATGTAGGAATGATATCAGGAGGGCCAAATCGCACCTGGAGCTGCAGCTAGCAAGAGATGTCAAGAGTAACAAGAAGGGTTTCTTCAGGTATGTTGGCAACAAGAAGAAAGCCAAGGAAAGTGTGGGCCCCTTACTGAATGAGGGAGGCAACCTAGTGACAGAGGATGTGGAAAAAGCTAATGTACTCAATGCTTTTTTTGCCTCTGTTTTCACTAACAAGGTCAGCTCCCAGACTGCTGCGCTGGGCATCACAAAATGGGGAAGAGATGGCCAGCCCTCTGTGGAGATAGAGGTGGTTAGGGACTATTTAGAAAAGCTGGACGTGCACAAGTCCATGGGGCCGGACGAGTTGCATCCGAGAGTGCTGAAGGAATTGGCGGCTGTGATTGCAGAGCCATTGGCCATTATCTTTGAAAACTCGTGGCGAACGGGGGAAGTCCCGGATGACTGGAAAAAGGCTAATGTAGTGCCAATCTTTAAAAAAGGGAAGAAGGAGGATCCAGGGAACTACGGGCCAGTCAGCCTCACCTCAGTCCCTGGAAAAATCATGGAGCAGGTCCTCAAAGAATCAATCCTGAAGCACTTGCATGAGAGGAAAGTGATCAGGAACAGCCAGCATGGATTCACCAAGGGAAGGTCATGCCTGACTAATCTAATTACCTTTTATGATGAGATTACTGGTTCTGTGGATGAAGGGAAAGCAGTGGATGTATTGTTTCTTGACTTTAGCAAAGCTTTTGACACAGTCTCCCACAGTATTCTTGTCAGCAAGTTAAGGAAGTATGGGCTGGATGAATGCACTATAAGGTGGGTAGAAAGCTGGCTAGAGTGTCGGGCTCAACGTGTAGTTTTCAATGGCTCCATGTCTAGTTGGTAGCCGGTATCAAGTGGAGTGCCCCAAGGGTCGGTCCTGGGGCCGGTTTTGTTCAATATCTTCATAAATGATCTGGAGGATGGTGTGGATTGCACTCTCAGCAAATTTGAGGATGATACTAAACTGGGAGGAGTGGTAGATACGCTGGAGGGGAGGGATAGGATACAGAAGGACCTAGACAAATTGGAGGATTGGGCCAAAAGAAATCTGATGAGGTTCAATAAGGATAAGTGCAGGGTCCTGCACTTAGGACGGAAGAATCCAATGCACCGCTACAGACTAGGGACCGAATGGCTAGGCAGCAGTTCTGCGGAAAAGGACCTAGGGATGACAGTGGACGAGAAGCTGGATATGAGTCAGCAGTGTGCCCTTGTTGCCAAGAAGGCCAATGGCATTTTGGGATGTATAAGTAGGGGCATAGCGAGCAGATCGAGGGACGTGATCGTTCCCCTCTATTCGACATTGGTGAGGCCTCATCTGGAGTACTGTGTCCAGTTTTGGGCCCCACACTACAAGAAGGATGTGGATAAATTGGAGAGAGTCCAGCGAAGGGCAACAAGAATGATTAGGGGTCTAGAACACATGACTTATGAGGAGAGGCTGAGGGAGCTGGGATTGTTTAGCCTGCAGAAGAGAAGAATGAGGGGGGATTTGATAGCTGCTTTCAACTACCTGAAAGGGGGTTCCAAAGAGGATGGCTCTAGACTGTTCTCAATGGTAGCAGATGACAGAACGAGGAGTAATGGTCTCAAGTTGCAGTGGGGGAGGTTTAGATTGGATATTAGGAAAAACTTTTTCACTAAGAGGGTGGTGAAACACTGGAATGCGTTACCTAGGGAGGTGGTAGAATCTCCTTCCTCAGAGGTTTTTAAGGTCAGGCTTGACAAAGCCCTGGCTGGGATGATTTAACTGGGAATTGGTCCTGCTTCGAGCAGGGGGTTGGACTAGATGACCTTCTGGGGTCCCTTCCAACCCTGATATTCTATGATTCTATGATTCTATGAAAATTGCAAGCAATATCAGGTGCCTGCAGTTCCTCCTTACTTTCGTTGTTAGAAATACATTACTGGGTTTATCAGAAAGCTAATTAATCAGAGCTACCTACAGAATTAATGCTTTCCTTCCATTTCTAAATTTACTCTCATTTGAATGTCAACAAGCCAAACAGATTCCTTTCTCTTCCTGCATTGTTCCAGACAAGGTTTTCTGTTTATTAGTACTTGAAATGACTGGTCCCTCTCTCTCTTCTTTCCCCCCACCCCCTACCCCTACCCCCACCCCCCTTGCTTAATTTGGAAGGTTTCATGAATCTCTAATTTTGGTTCTGAATTAGTATGAACCCAGTGGATAAAGTAAACTGAAGCAGGAAAGGAAGCAGACAACAGCAGCTAATGGGGGAGCTTCAGGGAAGCTATTTACCCATTTCCAGGAAGAGGAGGGGCAAACTGGGTTCTGCCTTACTTTAACCCCCGTACAAATCCAAGATCTCAGCATAGAAACTCATTGCTTTTAACTAAAATAAGTTTTATCTAAAAAAATTCAGTTCAAATCACAACTCTATGTTTTTCCTATGACAACAATGTGTTAATCCTACCAGTTAAACCAGCTAGTTTGGAGGGTTTTTTGGTTTTTATTTTTAAATATGAACTGTGATGAGTTTTGGGTTTGCAACAAAATTCCAAACCAGGCACATTTTGCTTGATTTTGGTGCGTTACAAAAGTTTCATACAGCTCTCTGACAATTTTTTTTCTTTTCTTTTCTATTTATTCAGTTGTTCAATATATTTCCCAAACATAATGAACCCTGTATGGTTCCACCAAAATTCAGCTAATATTTTATATTTTCCAAATTTCATGCTTTACAATGTACCAATGCTCATCAACTAATAATGTAAACATTGTGGAGCATGCAGTTTGGAAAAAAAATATATGAATGATCAAGAAAGGACAGCTGTGGTCTAGTTGATTATCTATTGGGCTAGGATTCCAAACATTGGGTTTCTATTTGTGATTCTGCCACGGACTCAATTTGTGTGACCTTAATCAAGACACTTAGCCTTCCCTGTACCTCACTTTCCTCATCAGTAAATTTTAGATACTGGAGTCTGGCTTTGTCAAGGTTTGAGATATATGGATGAAAACATATTGTTTTTATTCTTAAGTATTTCTTTAGAACACGATGAACATTTCACATTCTGAACATCACAATTATATTCCTCTTTCATTATTTCTTACTAAGATGCATTTCCTATCCACCTTTATTTACTTTAAACATTCTTTTCAGTCTCACATTATTTGCTATTTTTCTCTTGCCCTTTTGCTGTTATTTTATTGATTTTTTTGTGTGAACCTAATGGAATTTCTGTGTCTATATTCTCTCTACTTAATTAACTATTAGCTCCTATATCAACTTTTTCATTTCCTGTTTTCCTCAAGTACTGGACTCCATGCAGCCCTTATACTTACTCTCATAAAATAACTGTGAATGCAATCATATTTTCTTATAATAAATGTTCCCTGGGACCTTTTTGGCCAGATATGTTAAATTGCAGAAGTGACGTTTTGACAGTACAATTAAGATTTTATTTCCTTCACTCTGTCTAATACCATAATTAGTGCAATCAATCTGCTAAACTGCCCCAAACCCACACTTCTTCGATGGAGGTCCATTTCTGCATGGGGATGTGCTAGGCTACTCCTTTGTGTACCCCTTGGAGCAAGTTGTCCATGCCCTAGCTCTGGAGCCAAATTCACTTCAGTTGTTGCAGGAGGTCCAAATTTCACATTCATATGCTAGCTACATCAGCTGCAGCTTTGATAGAGGGATTCACCCCAAAAGAGGAGCAAGTAATGTTTCCATCAGTCCCCTCCCTCTGATAGTAGATTATGGCAAAGCACACTTTGCTTTCTCTATTGGCTCAACAGAAACACCACCAACAGAGGCCACTAAGGGGATCTACTCTATCAGTTTATCTTTTGGTCAGTTTGGCTATGCCTCTCCTTAACTAGCTTGCTCTCTCCTGATTTCCCCAATGAAAGCAAAAGTTTAGTTCATGTTTGCTGTTACTATCTTTCCCACATTAGACTTTGAGGAGAAGGGTTAGGGCATCTGGACCAAGGAAGAGATATCAAATGTTAGGTGCAACTCATAATAGATGGAGTAGCCACCATCATACTGGGTAGCCTATTAATCCATAGATTCATGTTATAGTGAATTGCATGTGGTCTACTTGCCCCATAATCAACCCTCCAAATACCTTGCCTGCTGCTACTTGTGGAGCAAGAAAGAGAGAAGGATTAAGAATATGTGAGGTAGTGTGTCTAAAGAAGACAGACATCAAATGCTAGTCTGCAAAACTGTCTACAGTACTTAATTACCACAGAAAGAGAGGTAGGCCATTTCAACAAGCACAGCACAAGATAGAGAAGTATGGAAATGTGTGTATATATACATATACACATACAGCATTTTGCAGGTAACATTCAAAATGGAAAAGCTGGACTCAGTTTGTCACGTACACTAAGAATGCAAGGGAAAATGTGTGCGCAGGATGAATGCCAGATTATTCAAGCAAGTATAGTGTATTACAGAAAGCAGCACCAGAGCTCAATTTTAATGTCCTCTCTGTGCAGTAAGTCTACAAATTACTGTTGCTCAACTGACTTTAACCAAGCACCTCCTTCCCCTGTTACAGAAGTCAAATTTTCCTCTTGTAAAAGTGAATGGGGTTCAAACAGTGGTACATACAAGGAAATATAGCCCTGAAAATAGTAAGTAATAAATGTATTTTTTTTAAAAAATAGCAAGAAGTAGGCTTTCAAAACAATTAAGACCCATAGAAAGTGGTTAGAAAAATGGTGACAGAATAACTATAGCTCATTGGGAAGCTGTTTTCCTGTTCAAGGAAAATATTCAAGATTTTGAACGTTTTTCCCCATCACAAATTGGAATGAAAAGTCAGTGTCAGACATTTTTGCAAATTGAAGATTTGAAAAGAAAAATCTGTTTGAGTCCATCAGACTGTTTTGATCATTGTGAAATGTTTTGATTTCAACTTTTATTTTTTGCATTACCTTTAGCTTAAATTTCTAAAAGTAGAAAGTAATTTGAAACCAAAAATTAGAATTTGAAACTTTTCCCTTACTTTTTTTAAAAACAAATTTATCCAAACCAACCCTCTCCTACAAATTGTTTTGATTTCAACACACCTTCATTTTCCAAGGGAAGAATGCTTAATTGAAAAATTGCCAACCACCCCTAATAATGTTTATACCTGAGCCAGTTACATCTTTTAATACAGTTACCAAATGTTATAAAACAAAATATGCTGAGACTGTTACAAAAGTACTTTTGTTTTTCCTACTATATTAGAAGGGATACTAGGTTTTTTTTGTTATTGTTTTTATGGGGGGGGGAACAATTCTATAGTTTTTCTTGGGTCACTAGGCATTCCAAAGGGTCTGTGAAATTGCAAGCCTGTTGGGTCTCTTCTTGAGCTGGTCAAATTATTCATAGCAAATAATTATCCAATAAATTCAGCCCTATTTTCTGTTTGCAAATCATATGCAAATCAATCCTAATTTTGTGTTTTCCATGGAAAGTGCTTTCTGCATAATTTAAAAAAAATGAAACATTTTGCTCCAAAAGTAAAACTGTTTATTCAAATATCCTGCCGCTATGCCTCACAGAAATTGTAATTCAGTTTCCTCATGTCCCCGTTCTCTTCTATTAATTGGGCTCACCCAACTGAACTACATTTCGTATGATGCACCACCATCCATGTGACTGTTATGATGTAACCACGCTGCCTCACCATGACACAAAATCCTGTTGTAACCTGGGAAATGTAGTCCAATCACAAATCCCAGCCTATAGTGGAAAATGGGTGCTTGAGGCACCTAAACTACAGCTCCCAAGAGGTACCATGGCAGCATGTCCAAATAAAAATATTTCAAGTTTTGGACAAACTATATTCATTTAGGATGGGGGGGGGGGCAGATTAAGGACACCAACTTGCCCAATGGGAAAAAAAAAAACAATGAAAACAATTCTTTTGGTTTGTTTTTGTTAAAAATTTCCCTGGGTGAAAACAGCAGCATTTTCCCATGAGCTCAATTAAGTAGTTTGGCTGAAGAAATTTCAAGCCTTTGGATTGTTCACTTTGATTATTCAGTATCAGTCATTTTGTTTTGTGAGAATCACACTGTATTTCTGCTCCCCACCTGAAGATCGAAACTTGTTAAACAGAGAAATGAGGAAAATAATGAACAAACATTGAATAATGAAAGAACAAATACTCTTGTTTACACATTAACATATTTGTCTGTGTTCCACTAGAGGCATTCCTACCAACAGCTCCCCAAAAATTAGTGCAAACAGCAACTGGTTTGTGAATAGATAGTTAGACATGTGAACTTAGCCAAATTGAACTGCCATTTGGAATTGGAACAAATTTTAATTTACACTGAGATTTTTGCAATATTTTTTGCAGTATTTCATTTTATAGTATTTGACTAGCTCTGGTCCTTTCTACTCCTAACTCCTTTTTTTCCAAACCCAAAATTTTAGCAATGTTCTAATCGACATCACATGTGTCTTTCTTTTCCATAGTCAGAACTAATTAGTTTAATCTCTTCCATAGTAAAGAGTTAGCAAGAATTCAAATAATTTGAATTGACTGGATTTTCAGCAGTGAGCCACATACTGGTCCTGTAAAACTGCTAAACTTGTAAGGCTGTCATGGCAAAAAAAATTCATCCCAGCTCCCTTCTGATCTGCCTACAGGAAGGGCAACACCTAACCCTACATTCTACTACTGGAAATTAATATAATACATTCTTCTATTTAAAAAGAAAACCATTAAGATTAATTTTGACTGATTGGAACCAAATTATGACTGGCTGTGTGAAAACATGGAAAAACTGCCCATTCTATTTCAGAACCACATGATGAAAAAAGTACATCCCAATTGCATTCCCACAAAAATCCTAGAAGATGCCCCTCCATAAATCCTTCATAAGCAGGGTGTTACTGAATGTCACCAAGCAGTTTGGGGTGCGTTCTATATATTAATATGCACATGCTTTTTGACACCATAGCAGGTGGTACCCAGAGCTTTCCAAACAAATTATTCCTAATCTTAGTAAGGATAGGCAGCATCTGGGGCTAATTTAACTGCCTGAAGATGGTATGCATTAACACTGCTTTTGCAGTATATGTTTGTGCAACGATTAGGCTGAACTTCCTAGAATTTGGTCCCTGGTTTTTGAATCAATGTACTGTCCTTAGCTCTTGTAATGCAACAGCACCTCAGTTTTAATATTTTTAGAAATGTGCAAGCAAATAGATTCATGATGTCACAACAAACATTCATACTTCGCAGCTTCTCACTTGTTCATAGAAACCTCAAACAGACTGCTAGTCTGGTCAGAGGAAGACAACATAATTAACATGCTTACAATACTTCAAGTTTCCTTTCTCTGCTTTCACCATTAATAATGTTATGAAATTATTAGCTATTGATCAATCAGAATGCTACACTTCTGTTTATTAAAACTAAATCTAAAGGGAGAGACACAATCTTAGCAATCCTTTAATTTATATTACGTGTGTATGTGTGAAGTCAGTAATGTGCTAAACATATATATATTCATATTTTAAATATAAACGTTTTATATTAAATCATATATATTTCTTACTTTAAGACATTACTGATTTCATCTTATTGTATATCATGCATGGGCAGTTCATTGAGTATTCTGTATTCAAAAACAGAAATTAAATGTTTTGCCTATGGAGGGCTGCCTTGGTGCTTGATGTCAAGCCCTTGCTCCAAAGGATGGAAGCATTAAAGATTCTCAGTGAAGCAGATAGAAGAATTATTTTCTTTCATATGGGAAAAAAAACACATTTTCCCCTAGTCTCATTTTTAGAAATGGTTCAGTCATTTGGGCTGAAACATTTTAAAAAAAATCAGCCTGAGGGAGATACCCCACATGGAAAATTTCAGCCTAGACTGTTATTTGATAAAGTTATAAACAACCAAAAGCAGGGACTTGTAATAGGAAGTTGGGAGGCAATCTTAAACGAAGGCAGAACTACTATCCCTGCCTCTGCCTTTATTTTAAAACAGAAGTCATAATGAAGAACACACTATTTGTGAGGTTACAGTGACTGAGGTAATGCTGTATCTCTAGGACCGGCTGAAAAAAAGCTACTGCAAAAACTCCTGGTAGTCAATGTTGCATTCTTCATACTACCACTGTATCTGAATGGCTGTGGACATTTTGATACAGATTATAAACAGCACAATTCAAGGACTAAGTTCCAAGCTGAGAATTGCATATATAGTTGAAGAAAGGTGGCTGTAGTCTTTGGTGTCATGTTTGACTGACCCTGCTCCATTAGCACAATCAATATTAACTGATTCTCTGTTCTACTGACAGATCTGTTAGGCTTTAAGGTGCCATCAGACTCCTTGTTGTTTTTGTGGATACAGATTAACACAGCAACCACCTGATACTCTGTTTTACTGATCTTCTATATATTTATATTATGAATATCAGCAGGGGAGTCAAGCTTATTTGGGCCTCTTCTGAAGAGGTCAGAACCTCACCCACCCTTTCAAATTTTATTTCACTTATTTTTCCAAGGGCAGAATTCTGGAATTTTTCTAGCAACTAACTGCAAGGGGTTGTCTCTCAGAGTCCTTTCAAATGTTACAGAAAGTCTGGGCAGATAGTTTTGGAGAGATCAGAGCCTTCTAAGATTAGGGGTAAATTTTCCTGCCTACCTGGTAGCGTCCCATCATAGGCAACTTTGGCAGAGCAGACTTGCTCCTGCCTACTTTCTAGCCTACAAAGAGCTCAGAGACCTTCTTTTGGTAAAACACCTTGTGCATTTTATTTACAGTGTTCTTTTCCTACTACCTTTACAGAATACACAGTATGTTATCAACAATACCATGGGGACCTCCACTGCCAGGCTGAGCCAGTAAACACATAGCTCTCATAACACTAACTCAAGACCTACTCCTCTGATTTTCTCTTACCCTCACCCTCTTTAGGCTGGTTTCTTGTGCCTTTAGTAGCCACTGGCTAATAAGTTAATTAGTTTTTAACTCTTAACAGCCTATCTCACTCAATCATTTGGATGCAGTTCCCAGAGTCAGGTGCACTCCACTGTAACTAATAGAAGTTGCAGTAATTAGAGTGCTGGCTGGGAACCTGCGAGTTTTCTGAGGGAGCTGGAGGATTTTCTAACCCCAAATAAAGTCATGTTGGATACTGAAGAATAGTATATCAAAGAAGGAGAACGAATACAAAGTAGTGTGTGTGTGGAGAAAAGTGTAGAAGCAGAATTGGATGGTGATATCAATAAAAAAGCAAAGCTGAGGACAGAAATAATCCAAAATGTTTTAATGATAAGATCCCTCGCCAAAGAAATAAGATTAGGTGACATTACACCTGTGATTCAATTAGAAAAGCATAGGGGATATAGTAAGAGCTCAGAGGTTGTGTGATGGGGATCTTTTACTTAAATGTAAAAGCAAAAGATCAGGGGAATAAACTGCTAAAAACTAAAATGCTAGGGACAGTTAAAATAAATTGCCAGCTATCATAGAATTTAACTAAACCAAACAGAGTAATCTATGGAACGTCCTTAGATCTGAAAAATGATGATATAACTAAAAGCAAAGGAAAAGATAAAGGATAAAGTAATTAAGTGACTAATTAGTAAAGGAGGAGGAGAAAGCAAGTAATCAACAGCAGTGCAGATTACATTTAAGGGAAGGACTCTACTTGAGAAAGTAACACTAGGGGTTCATATGTTTAGAACCAAGCTATTGAGCCTTCCTTCACTAAGGTATTATGAGTAATAATGGTGGGGGCATGTAGTACATGTTGAAAGAGGAAATTGGATGTGGTAAATGTGGAGAAGAACATTCCTAAGAAAATTGCAAAGAAGGAGCAGAAGTCAAGTGTAGTTACAGACTAGCATATAGATGGTATATTGAGGCAAGACAAACTCCAGAGATACAAATGTCAAAATGTGTTAACATATCTTATATGGAAGCTGCAAAGAGGTTCTCAAAAACGTCAGGTGAAGAAGGAAGAGAAAATCAGCACAGGAAAAGGGGAACTACAACTACTGACACACCCTCAATCTACAATAAATATGATAAGCACTGCAGAAGGAATAGCCAGTGGCACACTAGTAGTAAAAAGAAAAGGTTTATTGCATTTATGATTGAAGTGATCAATTGCACAACACAAAAAAAAATTACAGCAAGGGCAGCAGAAAATGTTTGTATATTAGTAATCTGTCAATGGATCACATTCATACGATTTTTGAATGAGGTTCACGGTGAAATATGTCTGGAAGGGGGATCATAGTCTTTTGCTGGAATGCACCCAGTTTGATAGTCTTAGTCAATAACGAAAAGAAAATATCCAGAAAATGAAAACTAAACTAGATGTTATATGTATCCAGGAAACACAGTTGGTTAAAAAGCTTGCTTTTAAAATTCCAGAGTATATTGCCTGTGAGTATGCCCAAAACCTAGGAAGAAGAGGCTTTTGTACCTTCATAAGGGCAAGATTAAATTTACATAGCAATAGATAACAAAGAAATAAGTCTGCAATATACTGCTGTTAAGACCCCAAGGTAGAAGAGAAAACTTTCTTTAGGGCTTTATAATACCTATAACCCATATAGGAAATTAGAAAGCTTGGCATTACAAGAAATAGTGAAAAATCCTAAAAGACCATGTGTTTTATATGGTGACCTAAATAGTCACAATACACTGTGGGGCAGTGAGAAAACAGATAGCAATGGCACGTGGTTAGAAAAGTAGATTGTTTTTGTCAATGAAGTGGTTATAAATGATGGCACACCAACTACATATAATGCAGCAGATGGTCGTTTTTTTTCTTGTTTAGACCTGGGAATCCTAACAGCAGATGCAAGTGGGAAATCTATAAGGAAGAAGGAATAGGGAGTGATCATTTCCCTACATTTATTACTTTTCAAGGGTAAGGCAAGTTAAGGTTGAAGGTAATGGAAAATTACCCACCGGATATTTTAAGAAAGCTAACTGGGAGCTATTTACAAGTAAGTGTCCTGAATTTGAGAATGTTCATCATGTGAGTGATGACATAAAAAATTTCAGTGACACTATAATAAAGGGATTAATAGCAACTGCTACTGTAGCCATACCTAATACACTAAAGTACCAAAATCCACTTCCATGGTAGAATGAGGAGAGCAAAATGCCAATTAAGAAAGGAGCAAAGCTTATAAACAAGCAAAATATGCAATGAATAGTAAAGCACTAGTGAAGTATACAAGAAACAAGGCAATAGCATAAAGAATTATAAACAAAAATCAGGGAGAGTTGAGAAAGTACTATTAGTAGATCAATAAAGATACGAAGAGATCAGAAATATACAGACAAATTAGAAGAAGGAATGGAATTCAGACTGAGTGTCACAGCCCAGGTTTTATTAGAACTGATGAAATAGTTAGAAGTTTGATAACAAGAAAGCAGAAGTTTTAGCCAAAAACTTTCCAAGGGGTGAGTAATGATGAAAATCTAAGTGCAGTTTTCTGCCAGATTAAAAGACAATTCTTTGAAGAGAATCATGAACTATTATGTATGTCAGGTAAACATAAAGGTATTATTCTGAATGAATGGTTTTGCATGTGGGAACTTGAGAAAGCTATTGATATCAGCAAGAATATATCCCCAGGTAAAAATAATCTATGCAATGTAATGTTTAAATGGCTCTTAAAACAATTGAGGTTTCTCTTGGAATTATATAATACTATATGGGGATAAGGAGTGATACTGGTAGGGTGTCAACCTGCAGTAATTATTCCAATACAAAAACCAGGCAGATTATCCACAGGTGAATGTGTATAGCCCTTACTTCCTGTTTGGGTAAAATTATGGAGAAAATGGTGAATGAAAATTGGTTGTCTATTTGGAAAACAATGGCATTATAGATAAGGTGCTGAGTGCTTTTAGAAAGGAAGCTACACCATTATATTTCAGTTTCTAATTTAACAATATGATCAGAAAAGTATGAGGTACAAAGGTTTCATGATAGCTGTCTTTCTAGATATTGGAAAGATGTATTGTGTGATAGATGGAAGGTTTGTTGTAAAATGTAGGTGCTCCAAGGATAAACAGAAGGATGTATGGGTAGATTTGGGACTGTTTGAGTAAAAGGACCATGCAGGTTAAAGTTGAGAAACTTTATATTGACTATATATAAGTGAACACAGGGTAGTGTTATCAACCCAACCTTATGCAATATATGATAAATGATCTTCCAGAACGAATACGTGCTGGGGTTGGTATCACTCTAGTTGCAGATATTGTGCTCTGTGGGTTAGGAAAAGGAATATTGAAGTGGCAGAAAAGAGAATCAATAAAGTGTTACAAGAGTCCTCTGATTGGAGAAATGCATGCTGGTTTCAAGTTCTCCATTGCCAAAACCAAAGGACTGATCATAACAAAAAGGAAAGTTACAAAGGAATGTAAACCATATCTATATGGGGAACACGCAGATATACTTAAAAGGTATAGATTCCTAGGAGTAATATTTGCTGCTAAATTACTTTGGAGACATAATATAGACTATGTTCAAGATAAATGTATAGGAAAGATTAAGTTGCCTAAAAGTCTTGCTGGGACTAATTAGGGGTCAGATAAGAAAACACTGTTGATGGTATAATGAGTCTTAGACTGGTTATTGACTACAGTTGCCAAGCGTCTGGGTCAGCAGAAAAATCAGAACTTAAAAAAATTAGATTTAATACAAGCCCAGGCACTACAAATTGTGTGTGGTGCATTTATTATCCTACCTGTATGAACACTACCAGTAGCTTCTAGTGAAATGCCAGTTACATCACTAATGAAACTACTGGACCTAACTTTCTGGGCCAAAGTTAATGGGAATTGTAATTATGAAAGTACCAGATGTATGAGCATTGTTGTGAATTTGATAGGTGAACTATAGCACATCATGTTAGAACTCCACATGCCATTCAAGTTAGTGTGGATGAAGAAGTTGAAAGACAAGGAAAAACTAAATGAAGTCAAAACTTTTAGTCAAGAGAAATTCAGTTAGGGATGGAAAGTCGCACGTCCAAATGTGGGTTTAGGTTTATTTTCTCAACTTAAAAGTAAAAAAGAGACAGTGGGTATTAAAAATGAAGCATACCTATATAGATGAAAAGTGGAGTGCATTTAGTCAAATATATACAGATAGGGCCACAAAAGGAAAAAAATAGGGACAGCATATTGCATAACAAAATTTGGAATTAGTACATCTCAACGAATTCCTGGTTTTGTAGCTGTCATGACAGCAAAACTAGTGTTTAATTATGCAAGCATGAAATTGGATCTTGAACACCCAGCAACAGCAGTCATTTTTTCAGATTCAAACTCGGACCTTATGGTTGTCTTAGTATATAGAAGTGATTCAATCTATGAAATTATATTTCTAATAATAGAGTTAGTAAAGGATAATAAAGATTTAACATTAGCTCACTTCCCAGCACATACTGGGATAACTGAGTAAAATGGTGGACAAAGCATCTAAAACTGTTGTAAGTAATGGAAAAATTGGCATAGAAATACCCTTCAGTAAACAGGAAGTTAATAGCCTAGTACAGAAAAATTTAAAAGAGGAATGGCTAACAGTTGAATTAATGGGAAAAAAAAGATGACTTTTTTTCTTTTAATTGTGCCCTAGAGTTGACAATAATGACATAGTTCGGAGCCTGGATAGGAAAAAAGAAGTGATTTTGTTTAGATTACTGACTGGCCATTGTGGCTTAAACCAAAATCTTTTTTTTTTTAAATAAATAGACACAAAGATGGACTATGTGTGCTCTGTAAGGTGGAAAAAATTGATCACCTTTTATGGATTTGAAAGGGGTTTGATTAAAGAAAGGGAAAATCTTTCTGAGAAATTCAAACATCCTCAGGTAACAAAAGTTACATTGTTGTTTAGTACAAATATCGGGCAAATGGAGTAGTAGTAGAAAGGAGTTGTAACATGACCTGAAGGACAAAGGACAGAGTTAGAGAATATAAATAGCTAAATATTTAGGAATTTATAGTTGGTGGTGGGCTGGCAGCTATAGACTAGTTTAGTTCAGTCCAGTTTACTTCACCATCCCCCCACCGCAAAAGCAGCTCAGCTGCTGTTGCCCAGCACTTTGTCATAGCAACAAAGAGTAAAGCAAGCCTTCGACCTACCAAAATGGTCAGGTGGTGAACTGAGAGAGTTCCCATAAGCACGCAGACATTTAGGGTCTCATTTGGTACTGTGCTGAGTAAATTCAGTGACTTCTGAATTCAAGAGGACCAGATGGCCCTTCCAAGCCGGTCATGATCGGCTCACATCATGATGCAGGATCAAACCTTTAAACAGTGTTTTCCCCTATCGTCTCTGATGATGTCTGGGGATAATGGCCTGTAATATATTCTCATACTGCCCTCAAGAGCAGCCATTTTTGACCTCTGTGTTCCAGATATGGTTAAGCATTTCTTTACTGAGATGTGAGTGCTCCAGAGCTGTGTCTATATATTGATGCTTTCTGGTCTTGTGACTGCTGCACCCCTGTATGCTGTTTTGTTGCTAATAGAGAGTTTAATTCTGAAATAATGCCATAGCAGTGTAATAAAAATATAACAGAAGCATCACACAAGAGATACAACTTATTCTTAAAGAACTCAGACTGTCACTCAGCTGGAGTGAATGCTGGGAATCACCTCAAATCAAAGAAAAAGAAAAAAATCAATATATTCAGATTAGCGATACCCCCGCCGTTCGTGTTTGCCCAGAAGAATCTGTTTCCCTATAAATTGAATTAAAGATCTAAAAATATAATAAAGCACTGTGTTTACTTTTCATATTCTCAATCAAATTCTCTGGAGAGAACTGTCAAATGGATTCAGTGCACAGAACAAGGATGTTAAGAATTTGGTCAGGAAAACATCTCTGGGTAATCTTCAGGTGTAATGTGGGATCAGCCTCTGCAATTTGAATCCAAAAGATTTTCTATTATGCGTGTTGATATTAAAGGGTTAGTAACTACAGAAGTGTTTACCTACAGATACTTCTGTAGCCAAGTAATCCATTAATTATAAATATCTGGTTGTACAGAGAGAAATATTTACTGAAGGCTGAGCAGTGCCCTCTCTGTATAAAAGTGCCCTCTCCATCACAAAACTGTTACAGCTTGGTTAACTCCTTTCATGGCAGGATCTAGGTTTTCTAATGCATCAGCAGCACAATCTCTCTAGTAAAGGGATAATTATAACACTGTGCCTGCTGTGCCAAAGAGTTAATCCCATCAGGTGTAGAGATATATATTGTTTTTACATAACTCATTTGTCTTAACTAATTAACTTTTCATATTAGAGATAGGGATGAACCAAGGAGAGGTCAGATTTGATTTAAACTGAGATGGGGGTGGTATTGAATTGTTCTGATTTAGGCTCCTCTCTTGAAAGATTCATACTCTCTAACACACACACAAATACACACACAAATTAAAATTATACAATTAAAATAAAACATTATAACTACATATTTTACCAAAAATGTGGCTGTGAATTTCTATGGCCAATACAGTCCGTTGTTGTTAAATATGATATGATATAGTATGCTGGAAGGTGTGGATGGGGTTTTGGATCCAAAGAATCCCAGACTTCATTAAAGCCAATGAATGTGCCTAATCGTTTTTTAGGCTTAAATGAAGGATCAATCAAGCCCCTTTATGCAGGTAAAACAGCTGCAGAGTATGGAGGCTACTGCTCAAGGCACTAGGCCATACTGCCAAGGCAGAGCTAAGCCAGGGATTCCCCTGCGTGCAAATGTTGGGGCGAGGATAGTGATTGCAGGAATTGGTGTGTTGGAGGAAGCAAGTCTTGAGAAAGAGTTGTGTCTGTGACACTGAAAGGAAGCAAAGAGACAGAGCTTCTTGGGCACAGATCTCGCTGGAGTGGTGTACTTGGGGATTTCTGGGCATGGAAACTTCCTACTGATGTTTGTTTCTATTGTGTTCACTCAAAGAAGACTGCGTGTGTGTGTTCTCTATACATAAAAATATTACTCCAAGAATATACATGATTTTGACACTTTTTTGGGGTGCCCAGGATTAGCAGTCACAATGTTACTTACCCCCTGTCTCCAGAAAGAGGAAGATTTTGCCTGAAATCAACTGGATGTCACCTCCCTGAACCACCAGTCTGTTAGCTACCCAAACAATCTCCTCAGGGCTCTTCCTGCACCTTGCAGGTTAATAATAGGTGCACCCAAGCCCCAATAAAGCATCCCCCTGTAGTGTCCAGCTCTTACCCACTTGAAACCCTCATAAATTACCAGGTAAGCTGGCCCCAAAGGAACTGTGCACACACTGGCTTTTTTGTTTCAACTATCACCTCCAATATAATATCACAGCACTGAGATATAGTTATAGTGAAAATAATCATACGTTTATTATCAAAGGCTAAAATTTAAGAGATAGTGAGTCAGGATAACAAATGGTTGTGTATATTTATAACACGCTTCTTAGACTCTAAGCTTACCTTGAACAGGCTAACAACCTTTGTCTAAATCACTTTATCTCACCTAAAGCAATCTACCTGTGTTTCCAACCAAAATGGTTCAGATCCCCCTTTAATGAAGGCAAAATGTGATATACTTTTTGCTTCCTCAGTGAAAGATGAAAAGGTATCCTTATATCCCCAAAGTTTATTGTTTGTACCTCAAAGTCAGGTGATTCAGTCTCTGGTGTTTTGCCTCTCTGTTGACTTCACATACAAATGGCTTCCATTGTGTTGGCTTACAATGATTATATTTGACAGAAAGATACACATCTTACCTCCATCTGGAAGAAACCTGTTTTCCCCCTTTGAGTGGTGACAGACTTTAAAACTTATTTTCAGTACATACACACAACTCCTTAAACGTCATCTGTACATACAATGATTAAGAGGATCGGTGTAATATAAGTTTTGATACCTCATGTGACCCTTTGAATAAATACTATGAAAGCAATGTGTTGGGTGTAGTGAGTTTGTCAGGCTTGTCAACAGTTACTGTTCTAGAACAGTGATCCCTTTGTCAGGTGTTATTGACAGATTCTAAGGGTCACAGACTCGTAACACTGGCTGCTTATCCAAGTGGAAACAACCCTGCAGAACACGAAATTTTGGCTACCTGCTTGGGCCGAAGGGGAACAATAGTACAAAAGTTCTACAAAATAGAAAATAAACTATGTAGTTTAATCCAACAACAGAATTTCTTGCACAACTGGTGATGTGGGGCTTTAAACATTTGTCTGGCTCATTGGGACTGTCTGCAATAGTGATGGTAGAATTTAAAATGGAGGGGACTCTCTGTTTTATATAAAACACTATTAGTTATTCCTGAGCCTCACAGACTTTTCCACTGATATACCGAGTACCCTCTTTTCTTGGCCAACCCAGGACAGTGCACAACTCTGCATAGGGGCATAGTATGGCTGCTGGAGCTTGGAAATCCACCTTATTTGTGGATTCTCTCATTTTCCTGCTCCTTCTGTAGGAGAGACACATGAGAGACCCACAGATTATTTCAGCTGTTGGGTTGCAATGGACTCTGTAGAGCATCTGCAGAGCCACTAGGGCCCTAAGCAGGAGAATTTTTCCTTCCCTCCTTCACCCATGAATCAGTGCATGGTTGGATCTGAATTTTAGCTAATCTGTATAGTAAGAGTGATTTGTTTGGGGTTAGAATAACATTAACTCTTACACATGTGTCTCAGTTTTCCCTACTGCTATGCAGTCCAGCCCTAGAAATCCTTAATAAAGTGAGTAGTCGTTAGCCTGGGATTAATCATTTGCTTGAGGGTTTGCAGAATCAGGCCCAGAACACACAGATGTTTTTTTTTTCAGAAATAGGTCAGGATGGATTAGCCCTTTGTCTTGTTTCCAGTGCATGCTTCTGAATACAAAGACAAGTATGGAAAGGTCTAGTGCCATCACTGACATTTAACGACAAAAATGAATCTTTGTGAATGTACAGTAATATGATTTTAATTCTTGAATGAATTGCATGGATTCTGAGCATAAGCAGTTTGGAAATCTGATGCTAAATCAACAATTTGTTAGCCCAAGCTCTCAACAAGCAGCTTGTCTCAGAAGTCGGACATAAACTAAGGAAAGTCTTACATACTGCTTACTTCATCTTCACTTCCTGTATACTTTAGCACACACAAAGCATGTCTCCTTCAAATACCTATAAAAATTAAAGCCCCTGAGGCAATATCAAAGTACTGACTGAGTGAAGATTGTATTCCACTTTAACATAATTCCTTTCTTATTGTTCAATAACTTCCTTTCAAACTGCAACAATATAGAAACATGACAAGGTTTGTACTGTTATTATGGTAAGAGGAGAGATAAATGTCTATCAGTGAATTCTTACCAGAGGAGCATAAAACTATAAACTGTGTGGGCTGTTTTTTAAATATTCACATTTCTTCTTCCCTTTCGCCTCTCATTTTATTCACTGTTTTATTGCAGATACATTTTCCCTCAATATTTAGTAAAACAAATTCTGATCTAAATTATACCTGTACAACCCTATGGATGTCAGTTGAGTTGTAGAGGTGCTACTTGGGGAAAAATTGTGCCCAATATTAAATGGGATTTGTGGAGATTGAGGGGTATGAAGCAGTTTGTTTTCCCCATCCTCCCAAAATACACTAAACAACTAAAAAGAAAAGGAGTTAACAGTTTTACTAAAGAAAATGATTATACCACACATTTTGGGCCAGATCCTCTGCAGGTTTTAATATGCTTATTTACACCAGCTACAGATCTGACCCATTAATGTTTGCCATTTTACAACAATAAAATTAGGTAATCAATAGGAGTTTTGAAAATCCCACTAAGCACCTAAATACCTTTGAAAATCTGGTCTTAAGTCCTACATTTTCAAATAATACTTGGGAATTTGGGTACTTATCTTGAGACACCTTTAAGGGCCCTGATTCTCAGAGTGTTGCCCCAGCATTTTCTGAAAATCAAGTCCTTTTCAGGTGTCTCCAGCTCAGCTCTCAAATACTGAAGCACTCAAAATCACTAATCTCTTTAAACAAATGTAAGCCTTTAAAGTTTCATAAAAATGTAAAAGAATCTGGAATTCCATTGCGAGTTTCAGTATCATCTTAATCCCTTAATCGCATTGTGTAACATTATATAATTAAAATAGGACCATGTAGATCATTGTTGCTACCACGATTATATATTGCAACAAGTCTTGCACAAAGTATGTCAGTAAGGCGTCAATGGAAAAGTTATGGTTTACTGAATATGATTATGCTATTTGCATGCATGTATCTATCATTTTTGTATCTCAGGTTATGAATATTGACTCTATGCCTGTATTTCAAATATGTTTGCTCCTGTGGTAACACCCACAAGGTACATTACATCTGGTCTAGCCAGCACATTGTGAATGGAGTATTCAAGCTGATGGCCCGTCAATGAACACACTGTGCCATGGAAGAAGCTTATCTCCACCTGATGGGCTTTCCTGTGGACGATCCAGCCAGAATATTGGTAATGGCCCCTGCAATGACTCATCAAAGCATGCAAGGGCATGTGACGAGATCATGTGACACTGGACTCCATCTTGTGCCTGTACTTTTCCACTAAATGTGCTGGGTGCTTTGCTGGGAACAATGAGTTTCACTCCACATGGCAGAAGCTATAAAAGGTCCTGGAAATATCTCATATTTCCATTTTGCCTCTTTCCTGCTCTGATCTCTGGACTATGAATTTATACTATGGAAGTATTCCAACCGAGGGACTGAAGATCTTCCAATCTTTTGGAAGCAACCAGAGACTTAACAAGCCAGCAGTTTATTCTGTCACTGCTTCAAGCCTGATCCAAGAACTTTGCAATTATTGTATATATTTGATTCCTTTAACCAATTAAAACTCTCACCTCTTTCTTTTTGCTTATAAATAAACCTTCGGATATTAGATTCCAAAGGATTGGCAACAGAGTGATTATTGAGTAAGATCTGAGTTATATATTGACCTGGGTATTGTGACTGGTTCTTTGGGATCAGAAGAATGCTTTGGTTGATTAAATTTATTTTAAATAACCATGCATCATTAAGTCTGGGTGTTGAAACAAAGACTGGAATACCTAAGGTGGCTGCATTTCTGACTTTTTGTTAGCCAGTGTGGTGAGACAGAAGTTTTCTTTTGTTGCTGGTTTGGTATATCTTATGGAAGAATAACCACCAGTTTTGTAGTGTGCTTGCCTTATTGCTTAGCAGTTTGTCCTGAATCTTGTATTCTCAGTTTTCACCCACTGAGGGACGCTGACACATTGTACATTCAAATTCTAAATCTCCATCACTTCTCTTCTTTTAGTAAAAACCTTTTTTCACTAGAGCTGTAGACATTTAATATTTTTGGTTTCTTTATTTTAGCAAATATAACTTTGACACATAGGGCCTGATTTCCCCACTGCATTATCTCATATTCTGACAGTGTATCTCCACTGATTTCAGTGAAACTTTAAAGTGATGAATCAGCCCCTGAAACCTCATGCTTAAAGAAGCAGGATGCATGTTCCTCAGATTTATACATTTTATGGAGAGGGGGAGGTGCAATTGTAATTCACCTCTGATAGATTGCAATTCTATCTGCACGGGGGATTATGAAACGGGAGCAGCAGAGCACTCCCAGTCGCCTCAGCATCTTATCTGCTTACGACTTCCTTCAACAGCAGCTGATAGTCTTCAAAACATTCAGTAAGATCTTCAGTTCTTTGACGCACTGTGTCTAGTATCTATTGATTCAGGAAGCTATAGGTTTCAGGCTGGGTTGCTGAGCGTGTGACATTTCCTTCTTTGAACATGACCCCTAGAGAGTTTCACAGGTGAAGGCTCTTGCTTATTCTGTTCATTTCTAGGATGTTCTCCATGGTGTTACACTACTGCATAAATGCATCATATTTATGTTTAACAGGTTCATGTGATATAGTGGTAGCCACTTTTACTGAGTCACCACCTACCCTAAGCAACTGCCTCTAGATTTCCCCAATTGTTTTACAATGTTAAATTACTTACATTAAGTAACTACCTTGGCAGTGCAAATAGAAACTGCCTAAAACTAACTACACATACAGTAGTGCCCCTGTTCTAGGAAAACAGCTAAGCCTTTTTGTACTTTAATGGCAATAGGGCACAAGTTCTATACCCTCATAGTTTGTGCACAGGAGACTTGCACTTTAAATACACTGTTTGGTGCTTTGTCATGAAGTAGAGAGCAGTTAAAGACAAAAAAACATTATTTTTTTTTATTTCAACTATATGTTGCTATAGACTAGCTGGAATACAGATATTAGCAAAAGTAATATGGGTAGTTTTTGAGGAAACGGCATATTGAAACATTGATTTACAGCTCTGGATGAAAAACATCAAAATAGCTCGCACTTGACTGGAAAAATACAAAATCAAGTATCTATCTCTCTGCCTGACAATTGGTGAAAGAAATTTCATTATACATCTCTGTGGTGTATCTTCCCCTGCCCCAATTTGCAATGGAGATCCTCCTGCCAGTGAAAAGGTTTTTCTCAAACTTGTCTAGAATTCAAAATTCTTCCAAATGGAAAAAAAAAACACGAAGCAGCAGACGCCCATCATATTATCTGATATTCTCTTAAAGATTCATGCAAAAAGCCTGAAAGCCAAAGGCTGAGAAAACATTGTTTTACAACAGGCTTGGAGATTATTTTTTTTAAGGTGAACCATATATTTAACAGACAACCTTTATCATTATTGTGAATATGCAGAAACTTCCCCAAATGATAAACATTGTTACAGATAACCTCCCCTTCACAAACAACTCTCTTCTTTAATAATAATTCAATATAATACCCCAAACATAACCATTAACTAAAAGGCTACAGAGTACAATATGCAACAAACCACCAATTCCACACAACTGGAAGATATTCATCCTTACACAGTCTACATGACTGAAGTTAAATGGTTGCAATCAGTGGGAGTGATTCTGGATTCACACAGCTGTGAGATCAGAATCAGGCTTAGTATTTTATGTGTCTTTTTCCATCCTATCTCCCTTGAAATAGTTTTTCAAAAGAAAAAGGTATGAGTGATGTAACTACAGTACAAACAACAATCAATCCCAGACGTAAGAAACATCTCTCAATTCTGCACATACATCTTTCTTTGCACACATTATGCTGTATTGATTCATGTGTACAGTGAGTCACAAGAGAAATGATTGTGCATTTTATGAACATAGTGAGCTAGTAGGCTAAGATCATCAACTCAACCTTCTTAAGTTATTGTGATATTTCGTAATAAAAGGACAACCTAGAGCATGGTACAGTGTTTATGGGTTACCTCTTATTATGTTTCTCTCCTCTTGGCCTTTTGAACGTATTTGCAGTCTGTAGGAACAAACAAGCAAAAATATTTTCTACAGCATAAGGAAGAAAAGCTGGCAGCCTTTTCTCCACATAATTAATTTAAATCCTGTCAAGAAAGGATATCCAAACACAAAACATGCTAAGATATGAGGAAATTATAACAAGGTTTAGAAAGAACAGAATTTAAAAACTGAAAACAAAACATACAATGGAGACTATACCAAAAAAACCTGTATACCTGTTTTAATTAAAAATAGTTTAATAAAAAGTTTCCTTGTGCTTAACTCCTTGTCCCACAAACTTTTGTTAAGATTCAAGTCTTCTACAGTCTAACAGCAATGAAAGCAATAGTATTCTATAAAATTACAGTTCTGTAGAAATTAGTAATAAATGTTGAGAATTTAAAATGATACCGTTTTGGTAGTCTTTTTGAAATACCCTATTGAATTCCAACAGGTATATTAGTCTATTTAATTCCATATGATGGTTAAAAAAAAACTTTAGAAAATACCTTTATTTTTATGTTAAATTCAAGACTTTTCCCCTAAAGCCCAATTTAAAACACTGTGTTATCTATTTTGTACAGTAGGGGGGACACTCTGACATACTTAAAGACTATGAAAAGAAAAGGAGTACTTGTGGCACCTTAGAGACTAACACATTTATTTGAGCATAAGCATCCGATGAAGTGAGCTGTAGCTCATGAAAGCTTATGCTCAAATAAATGTGTTAGTCTCTAAGGTGCCACAAGTCCTCCTTTTCTTTTTGCGAATACAGACTAACACGGCTGCTATTCTGAAACCTGTCATTAAAGACAGTGGGAATTTCCCTGTGAGTAAGGACAACTATGGAATTGGGCCCCTAGATATGTTGCACAGAATATATTTAAAATTATTTGCTAACTGGTGTAAATCTAGAGTAACTCCATTTACTATATAATTTATGTTATATTTGGTTTTTGTCTTGTGAATGACTACTCATGTTTATGAATGGATGGGACCTGTGTTGGGAAGGACACTAGAACTGATGCTAGTGATTGCTGTGGGTGGGAAGACACTGTGCAGCTGAATGAGGAAGAGAGAATTCCGAGACGGATTTAGTGTGTGACTTGTCAATTGTATATGTAACTAAAGCAGTGTTCCAACAATTACTGATAATTTTGCTTGATGTTGTATCTCTATTTTATTCAGGTTCATATAACTTCCTCATCACCATTGTGACCCCACAGGAAGTCACCAAGTGTTATAGCTAACATCTGTCATGTGTTTGTTGTCTCTCTCTCAAACTCTCCGAAGGGGAAGAATTGTGTGTTGTGTGAAGAAATACTTCCTTTTGTTTGTTTTTAACCTGCTGCCTATTAATTTCATTTGGCATGTCAAAGGCATGTATAACCGGGGTTAGGTCACCATCCACCTATTTTGCCCTAAATTTCACCTATCTTTTTCTTTTTAGACTGTGAATGCTGGAGGACAGGGATTGCTGTATGTTTGGAAAGGGTGCAAAACAGTTTAAACCATACCAGAATGCAAACAGATAATTCCATGATGCAATTTGTACTAGACCCTTAGAATATAGAGTCCTAAATAATAATGGAACATGCAGATTTAGGCCCAAATCCTGAAAAGAAACTTGCACGGATGGATCCTTATGTCTGTCTTGTGTGTAGACATTTGTGGCATTGTTCCAGTTGAGCACCAGCTGAAGAGGGCCTATAGAATTGAATAGAGATGAAACCAGTGCGGTTTTATAGAAATTACTCTCCGTCTATAGAATTTAAGAGGAAATGTTAGCATTTCTATAGTGTTTCTTGAACCATTTTTAAATTGTATTCCTCCTATTGAATCTAACAGGAAATTCTAAAGGACAGTTCAGACAGAACCTATGGGAACTTTCTTGTAAATTTCATGGAACTATTCAATAATGGAAAGCTGCCACCTCGTCAGGTTGGACCCTTTGGGAAAGGGCAGGCAGTGGATTCAGCCCCTCTGATGGAGATGCCTCATGAACATAGAGCATGTGAAATTTTCATCCCCTCTGTACCCAGGGGAGTAAATCTGGTAGATGCTTTTCAGCCAGGATGTTAGAGCCATATTCTGAGCTGAAACAAGTCGCTCCAAAAGATTCAATTTACACCAACTGGGAATGTAGCCATTAAAGTTCATGATACTCAAGGGGGACGTTGTTGGGAATACAATTTTGTTTACTAAAAGTTAAACCTTCCAATTTCCAATAACATTCCCATCACTTTGAACAAATGATTTTTTGTCAACGTAACCAGTTAACTGCATTGTGAACAATGTCTGTGTGGCTACATGTGCTGCAAAGCAACAGAATGTTCTAAACACCAAAAACTAGGAAGCCAAAATGTTCTGACATCTAATGAAAAAACTGTGAACTGTGGGACTAAATGTAAAGGTGGAAGGAGAGAGTGAAGACATATCAAGGTGATTTCTGGTAATAACATCCTGCACTCTTTGGGGGGAGGAAATTACCAGGCTCACAATGAATTCTGTTTAATTTTCATTTATTTTGGAGACAAAATTGCATAGCATTACAGTGAAAACAGAATTTATTTTTAGGACGCTTTAGTATTACACTCTGTTTTTCTCCCCCTCTGTCAGATTGTACTGAATATAAATCTTTATAGATCTGTAATTGTGACCTTTGCTTGTTTAAAGCAAAAGCATTGCCTTTAGGCTAGGTCAAAAACCATGAACATTCAACTGTCCCCTTATCTTTTCTCACATTGGAAGTGAAAAGGGGGGCAGGGAGGAGAAGAAAAGGAAAGTTCTAAAACTGAAAGGAAATGACATTTTTCATTTACAGATTTTGCTGAGAAATTGAAAAAAAAAAATGTTAAACTTTGACCTAAGTAATGTCTTCAGAATTAGGCCTAAATAAAACTAACATTTTTTAAATCTCCTAGCTCCTCCCACTTTGTTTTATACTTGCCTCAGGAGTGCACAGAGGATGTGCACAACTAATACTTACACAACTAATTCTTATGTAGGATAATACAAATTATAGAACCTTCCTTTGGGTTTGATGAGAGTTTTGCCTGAATAGCAAGTATGGGAATTTGGCCCACAATATGGGGAAAAAACTCAGGAATGCATTATCTATTTGTTATCCCATGTGACTGGGACAATGATGCTGGTATGAAAGTTTCACACATTTTTGTAGGAAGCACAGCTTATAAAGATATGGCAGTGAGATCTGACTGATGCTGCAGGAATGTCAATGTATATACATTTTCACAAGCTTGTCATTGGGTACCAATCCTGTATTGAAGTCAACAGCACATGTGGACTCCTGCACTCATGTGGAAAAGATTGCAAGAGGAGAGCTGTGAAGATTGCTAAGTGTCAGACAATTTCTTCTTACCTAGTGACAGTATTGCCCTTTATCTACATACACACACACACATATATATATATATATATATACCTTGTTGCTTTCAAGAACAATCTATTGGCACAAATACATGATTGCAATGGATGAATGTGGTCCAATGACTAGCAACAGCTTCTTGTATCACCAAAATGATTATGTGGACATTTCAGGGTCAATATCAATATGTATTCAATTTCCATTCCATCTCAGAGGTAATAAAAGAAATCCTTCCATTAATTTGGTCACCAATTAGGCAGATTGCCAATATATTTGGGGTTTTGGCACAATTTATGTAAGGAATACTAAGAGCTGGATTGATCGGCATACTAAAAATTCTGGCAAAATTTCTTAACACAGCTGCCTCCGTTCTAATTGCTCATAATAGTGACCCACACTCTGTTTGGAATAAACAACTCTGTACTTCTCAAATGGCAGAGCAAAATGGACCCAATGATTTCAAACTGTTTTTTTCACTAGCTACTAGACTCCAGTAGCAAAGTACTTATTAAAACACTATCAGGTGGGCTACTCACCACTCTTTTTCATAATTACACCAGAGAGCAAAGTAGTCTGCTCCACCTATAGCTTACACAAGTGTAGAAGATCAAGACTTTGGCTATTTTTTCCTCCCACAACCATACCTCCAAACTGACATCACTGAGTAAGAGATGACAGGTATAAGTCAAATAGGTTTTAATGCATAATGTGCCATATTTATACTTTCTTTTAATTTAAGGGATAAAAATATGCCCGGAATGGCTCATACATTCATGATTAAAATGATGCATACATTTTATACAGCTGACATAACATGTGGCCAGTAACAGTTAATTAAATTGTGTTAAAACTGTAATGGAGTTTTTCTGAAAGAGGGTGTGAATGATGTAATCCCTGTCTCAAGATTCCTTGCAAAAGGCAGAGTATGACATTGGTTTAATTATCTAATTTTAATTACCTTTTTGATGATTTAATCCCACTTCCTTTGAAAACCATTTAAATTTCATAGCAAGAATACATCCCAGGCAGTGCATTTCTGGGAGATTATTATACTTTTCAGGTGGTTAAATCTCCTGAGCTTTCAATCTGGGGCCTCAAATACACCTAAAGAGTATAGCAGCCTCCCACAAAAGCACCAAGAGTCATGTCTGATTGCTTAAATTAAATGTGGTTTACACCTCTGTGTAATTTAATTTTGATAGGGTTATAGGCAGTCTGTATATCATTGCATGCCCAAACACAATGTGGACCTTGGGAAGAAAAGTATTTTTATTGTATAACATCTAATGAGAGGATTACTCTGTGAAACTTCTGCAGGATATTTTACACTCTCCTAAAATTTTAATTAGCAGGGAGATGAACTTGTACAGGAAAAAAAAAGTCTCAAGTAGCCTCAAACACTCTCTAAAAAGTTGGGAAAAAGATGCTTACATATTGTAGAATATTCAACCATTTAAAATTATTCAAGGCTTCTGACCATCTGGGGTCATCCTTTTACAGATCCAGCCCTTAAAAAGCAAAAGGAAAGAAAGCAAAGTTCTGTGGCTTCTGCTCCTCACCAATTTCCCCAGCTCACTTCCCCCAGACACACACTCCTTTTTATTTTGTGTGTACCTGTGACATTAGTGTTCAGGAAAAGGTGCCAGACTGACAGGCAAGGAGACTAAAATTGATCCACACAACTGGTACAGCAGCAATGCACATTTTCCTTTAGAGGCCTGTCAGATGCCTCAACCCTGGTCTGTAGGGCCGCCTCTGGTGTAAAACAATGGTCCAGTCTCTATAGTTAGCGCAATCCCCTGGCACTTGCTGAAGTTGCCAAATAGTACCCAACTGTGAGAATTACATTGGTGATTTGTGTGATGTGCCCACATGCCCACTAGGAACTAAAGAAGCCACCAACACATTTCACAAAGACAGCCAAATAGCCATCAGCTGGCAACTACTTTCAGACATTACCAACCTGGTTAGTATTGTTTGCTTTATATGATATATAATAAAAAGAAATACAGACTAACATGGCTGTTACTCTGAAACATGATATATAATGTAATCTTCCAGACTGATGCTAGATGGACAGTTCTGGCACCTGTTAGGAAGACGAGAGTCTTATTTTTCCACTGAACAGGAACAATATAAGAACTACCTCACCGAGCCTTTAAACTGTGTGTTGCAATCTCAAGTTGGAATTCCAAATTCTTGAGGCCTTCATGCCCATTAAGGAGTCCACACCTATAATGGAGTCTTTCCACGGACTTTGATGGGCATCAGAGAAGGCCCCACATCCTTAACTTTCTCTTGAGACCGTGCGCAGGGGTGCCATTTAGAACTCCAGTTTTATGGACTGTGCAGAAGTCACACACACACACACACACACACACACACAGAGTTTTGAGACTGTGAAAGGGCCGGGCCAGATGGCTATAGGAGAGTAATTTTTTTTTTTTTTGAAGCAGAAAAGAATTTTATTTGTGTACACTTACAAAGAATCACCAAAAAGGATAAAGCAAAACTATGCAACAAAACAAAAGCAAACAGAAAGTATAACACAGCAGCCTTCAGGAGGGAGAAGTGTTCAGGCTAGCCTGGGCCCAGAGCGGGGGGGCTTCCTCGACACTCGTGGTCTTCCACCCTCCTGAGTTACCTGGTGGCCTAGAGCGGGGGGGGCTTCCTCGACACTCATGGTCTTCCACCCCCTCGAGTTACCTAGTGCCACGCCCAGTGTCACCGATTATTCCTCTCCTGAGAGTGCCCGACAAGATGGGCACGGCTGCGGGGTGGGCGGTTTGGGGGTAGGGGGGACGTACACCCACGTGTGATAGGACCCCTCCTAGGTGACAGTGATGATGGTATCCACAGCGGCAACGGCTGGGGCTGGGGTCTCTCGCTCTTCCCACAAACAAAGGGTCAGACGGAGGGAACCGGTCAGGGTCACCGATCAGAGAACCTCGGACAGCGCCCACCACTCCTCGAAGGCGACAAGGGAGTTGGTGGACGCCGCCCAGAGGAACTCCGCTCGGATATGGGAATGTACTGAGGATCGGAAAACGGCCCTACAATCGCAGGACGCTTCATTAGCCAACCTCCCCTCTCTGGTTTTATAAATGGCTGTTTTAGCTAGGGCTAGGAAGAGGTTAACCAGGAGATCTCGCGATTTTGTGGGGCCACGGATGGGGAGTGTGTAAATAAAAAGGTGAGGGGAAAAGTGGAGCCAAAAGAGTAATAAAATATTCATGAGGAGCCGGAAAATGGGCTGCAATCTGGCACACTCTAAATATACATGCGCCAGGGTTTCCCTCACGTTGCAAAAAGGGCAAGTATCCAGGATGGGGGTGAAATGCGTCAAAAACACGCCCGAGCTCACAGCTCCGTGAAGGAGCGCCAACTAATGTCCCTGACGGGCCTCGGGACCAAGGTGGAATACAAGCTGGCCCACCGAGGTTGCTCACCCTCCAAAGGCGGCAGGAGGTCCCGCCACTTTGTATCGGGGAGGGACACCAGGGTGTGGGCGTGAAGGGTGTGAAGCGTGAGTGTGTATAAATATTTCCGTGGTGCGATTTGGAAGCTGACCGGCTGCAGTTCATGCAGCCGGCTTGCAGTGAAAGGGTGAGGAGTTTGTTGGGATCTACGGGGTAGGGGCCCGATGGAAAGGTCCGGCGGGCCTGGGGTAGAGGGTGGGCGGGGTGCGCCCTCGCGCAGGGCTCGATAAAGATAAGCCTGAGCAGCGGGCGTCAAGGTGGCCTTCACCTCCTGAAGTACGTGCCGGGGGGTATGAGGTCTGGAGAGCCCCATGCGCTGGGCGAGCGTCAGGGGATCCAGCCAGTCTCCCCAGTCGTAGTCCAGGAGGTCTCCGACTCTCGTGACTTCTGCCAGGACCAGACTCTGGCGCACCGAGTGGGACTCCGCCACCTGCACACGGAGCTGGGAGTTGTGTAGCAGGGGCTCCGTGAGGAGATCTGCTCCCACAGTGGCCGCCATGGACCTGGTCGTTGAGAACAGTTTCCAGGTCCGGAGGAGGTCCTGGTAGAAGACCGGTAGCCCAGAGAGGTCTCGCGGAAAACCTCTCGGACAGAGATAAAAGAGCTGCCGGTCGTATCGGAGCCCTTGGAAGCGGCGCAGGAAGGCGTGCGACAATATGCTCCACGTCGAACTACCTGCACTATAAAGGAGCCTCTGCAGGGCCTGGAGGCGGAAGACACGGACCTGACTGTGCAGACACTTCAGGCCCTGCCCTCCTTCCTTCAGGGGTAGATGAAGAACTCCAACAGGGGCCCAGTGCATTCCTGACCAGAAGAACTCTAGAATCAATCTCCGGAGGTGGGTCAGGAAACCCGGGGCCGGGGCCAGGGTGTTGAGCCGGTACCAGAGCGTGGACAGGACTAGTTGGTTAAGCACCAGTGCTCTCCCTCGGAGGGAGAGACATCGGAGTAGCCTCGTCCATCTCCGGATCCTCTCTATCACCCCGCCCTCTAAATTTTGCCAGTTCTCCGGCAGGGAAGGGTGCATAGCAGAAAGATAAACGCTTAGGTAGAGCAGTGGACCCGCACTCCACCGGATGGTCTGAAGCGCGGGTGGGAGGGAGCTCACCTGCCGCCAGTCCCCCACCGCCAAGCCAGAGCTCTTGACCCAGTTGACTCGGGCGGAGGAGGCTGACGAATAGATGGCCTGGCATGCCTCCACTCGCGCCAAGTCAGCCGGGTCCTGGACCATGAGGAGTACGTCATCGGCGTACGCCGACAGGACCAACTGCAGCTCCGGTTCCCACAGCACCAACCCTGTCAGCCTCCTGCGGAGGAGACAGAGGAAAGGCTCGATTGCCAGAGCATACAGCCGGCCCGAGAGGGGGCACTCCTCGCCTGAAGCTGACCGGCACTGTCAGGGTCCAGTTGAACCTAACCAGACACTCCGCAGAGGCGTACAGCACCCGGAGAAAACTCACAAACTGAGGTCCGAATCCAAACGCCTGCAGAGTGCTCAGGAGGAACTCATGGTCTACTCTATCGAACGCCTTCTCCTGATCGAGAGACAGGAGGGCGAACGACAGACCGTCTCTACGCCCAAGTTCCAAAAGGTCTCAGACTAGAAATAGGTTGTCAAAAATGCTGCGACCCGGGACAGTATAGGTCTGGTCTGGGTGGATCACGTCCGCCATCAAGGATCCTAGCAGCAGCGAGATTGCTTTCGCTACGATTTTGTAGTCCGTGCTAAGTAGTGAGACGGGACGCCAGTTTCGTAAATCGCGGAGGTCCCCCTTCTTCGTCAACAAGGCGAGCACTGCTCGCCTGCACGAAAGAGGGAGGACCCCGCCCTGCAAAGACTCAGCCCAGACAGTGGCTAGGTCTGGGCCAAGGATGTCCCAGAATGCTCGGTAGAACTCCACGGTCAGCCCGTCCATGCCCAGAGATTTATTGGTGGGCATGCGACGGAGGGCTTCCGAGAACTCGGCCAGGGTGAGAGGCAGCTCTAGCCGGTCTCGGTCGCCCACGCTGACCATGGGGAGTTCCTCCCATAGCACCCCACAAGCGCCAGGATCAGTTGGATCCGGGGAGAAAAGGCTTGTGTAGAAGTCACGGGCCCTCCCACCCATCTCCACCGGATCCGTGAGGGGGGCGCCGTCTTCTGCTAGAAGGCAGGTGACATGTTTCTTGGCCCCCCTCATTTTCTCCAGGGCGTAGAAGAAACGGGAGCCGCGATCCATCTCCCAAAGGAGGCGGATGCGGGATCGAACAAAGGCACCTCGGGCCCAATGGTCCTTGAGGGCCCGGAGCTCCTCCTGCTTCTCCCGGCACGCTCCGCAGAGGAACGGGTCCTCGGGGCTGGCGGCCAGACGCCTCTCCATCTCTAAGACCTCCCGTTCCAGCTGCTCTATCGCTGCATTTCTCCATCGACTGGTGCGCCGGGTGTACTCAGAGCAGAAGAGCTTGGCGCGCACCTTCCCTAGATCCCACCATCGCCGCACCAAGGGAAAGGCACGCCACTGCTCTCGCCAGGCCAGCCAAAACTCCCGGAAGGACATCACAAAGCCCTCATCCTCCAACAGGCTGTTGTTAAAGTGCCAATAGGTCGGCCCCAGACTCTCTGCATGGAGGGAGGTTGTTATGGTGGCTAGATGATGGTCAGAAAATGGAGTCGGCCGAATGTTGGAGGAGTGGGCCTGTGAAAGATGGAAACAGGATAAATAAATAAATAAAATTGTGATAAATTTGTGATAAAATCTGATAAAATTGTGGCCGCCTGGAGCTCATTTGCGGGGCATAGATGTTAACAAGATTGACCATGAGCCCCTCCATACGGACTCGGAGATGCAGCAGGCACGGCCTCATTGACCCCTAGCACCTCAGGCCGTAGGTTGGGGGAGAACAGGGTTGCCACTCCAGCCTGCCAGGTCGCGAAGTGGCTAAAGTATACCCCGTCCCCCCATTCCAGCCGCCACCTGTCCTCGGCGGCCGGGTCCGTATGGGTCTCCTGGAGGAAAACTACAGAGTACCTCCCATCCCGAAGGTAAGAGAGCACCTGGGACCTGCGGAGAGCCATCCTACAGCCCCTGGTATTCAGGGTCGCAATAATAAGAGGCGTCATGCGGAGGGCTGGGGGGGTGGGGGCCTCGTATTGGCGGGGGGGTTCAGGGCCCCCGGCGGGTTGCACAGCAACCCATGACCCATCCCGTGGGTGAGTAGATCGCGTCGGAAGCTGCGGGCTTGCTCGTAGGCCGCAGCACCGTGCCTTCCTTGCCCCCTGCCCTCCTTTATAAGGGCCCTTGTGGCCTGGAGGATTTGATCAAAGTCCCCCCATAGCTGAAGAGCCAGCTGTGCCCTATCGCGGGCGCCACGGGTGTGCTCTAGGAACTTCCGTAGCGCATGCCGCAGCTCATGGGGGGGTGGGGTTACAATTCCCGAGGTATTCCCTGATGGGCCTCTTAATACAGCCTCGTGGTCCGCTAAGGCAGGTAGACAGGGTGCGGACCATCGACGGGGCGTCTGACAGGCTGGGGTTATTAAATTCATTTCACGCCTTGGGGTGGAGGGGGATGGCAGGGGAAAAATTGCCACTCCTAATGGGTCGTGGCTAGAAAGTGCAAAGACTGCTCCCTGGGGGGAATCTGCAAAAGGCGGAAAGGAAATAACCCCAGGGGCGGCATTAACATTGCAGGAGGAGGGACCTTGGGCAGGGGCAGGGGTGGGGGCAGGGGCAGGGGCAAGGCTCTGGGGTGCAGGAGGCAAGCAGCTAAAGGAAAGTGCCTCCTGAGCAGAGTCAAGGGTTAAGGGGTAAGGGAGGGGGCTCCCAATAATGCTAGGCGCGGGTTCCATGGTGGTCTTGGCGGCCATGGCATCAGGTGGTGGACCACCTTCTGCAGGGTGCTCACCCGGGAAGGCAATTAGGGGGAGGGAGCATGGGGAAAGGGAGGCTGGGGTAAGGCTGCCCAACTCGAGGCCAGCCAGCAGCAAATCATCCCCTCCCTGGGTGACCGGGGTCAAATCTAGGGCCTCAATCTCCGCGTACACGGGGGAGAGGCCAACTCCTGCCACCCCGGGGGCCTCTCCTCTAGGGCCCGCCTCAACGGTCGCCTCGGGGTCCGCGGGGGGTTCGGGTAGCGTCTAGGCAGAAGGGGCGTCCTCAGAAGTCTCGGAGGGGAGGGTCTCCCGTGGAGGGGGGATTCTGCCCTCCAATGCCAGTCCGTCTTCCCCTCCCGACACCAGCGGATGGATCTCGCTTGCGGCCGTGGCGGGAGGCTCGATAGCAGTGCCTCCTTTTCTGGTCTTCTGGAGGGCTTCCGCGTCGGGTGGATGCAGCGGAGCTCGAGCCTTCCGCTTGCCTCGCTTCCCCTGGGCTAGGGTCCAGCCCTCCATAGTGTCATCTGGGGGCTGGTTAGCAGGGGTCGTGTCGGGGGGCGGAGGCGATGTTTTAGGGGTTCGGGGAGGTAGCGGTGGGGCAACATGAGGGGCGGGGGCTTCTCCTTGGGGAGGGCCCTCTCCTATACCCAATAATATCCTTGCCACACCCTCCTCCATGGGCTCTGTTGGGTTGGTACTAGCAAGGGTGGAACTCCCTTGCTCGCCCGGGCGTTGTAGGAAAGGTATCTATTGGGCCCGGACGGGAGCAGCGATGGGTCGAGTAGGAGGAGGGTTGGTTTCAGGTGCTGGGCAGCCAGGGGCGTCGGCAGTGACGGGGCCGATGTCCTGCCGGATGCCCCTCCCCCCCGGGCCAAAGGGCAGTCTCTGCGGACATGCCCCGCTGAACGGCAGAGGTAGCACCGGGCCTCTCCGGTAGAATAAAAGACCCGATAGCGGGCTCCCTGGTAGGGGACTAGAAAGGACCCCTCAAGCGCCTCTTCGTCACGCGCCCCTGCCGGTGGTAGAAGCTGCACTTGCCGGCGGAACGAAAAAATGTGACGGAGGGTGGGGTCCTTGCAGCCCAACGGGAGAGGGCTGATGACAGAGACAAGTTTCCCCAGGGTGGAAAGAGCGGGTAACAGGGCAGCATTGGGTAAGAAGGGAGGAACGTAGGTAAGGACGAGGCGAACGCCCAGGTCTTCTAACGGTTCTAGGAGGACAAACACCCCCCCCACCGTCAGGCCCCTCTCTACCGCCTCCTGGGCGGCATCCTCCGAGGCTAAGAAGAAAACAACCTTCCCATACATCTTGGAGGCCGCCACAATAGCCATGGGTCCTACCACCTTCGCCAACGCCTGCACGTATGTCTCCACATGGGGCGAGGCGGGCACCAGGAGGCAACGGACGCCGTGCTTCCTGGTCAAGGCGGGGAAAGGGCCTCGGCCGCTGGTGATGGTGGCGGAGGCGGGGGGGGCGAGATGACGAGGCGGCAGGCAGGGGAGAGCCCGCTGCCGCCCGGGCATACGTCCTGGGGGCCGGGGGAGGGGCAATCGCGGAGCTGGTGGAGGGAAATGCAGGGAGGGGCGCCACGGTTGATGACGAGGCCGCAGCAGTGGGGGCAGCCCCTGCCATGGAGGGCTCAGTGGTTTTAGCGGGGCCCTTTCCTTTCCACCCGCCCTGGCCCTTCCGGCGAACCGGGGGGGGGGGTTTCCTAGAATCTGGGTGGGCGGTGGGTGCAGCAGCAGCAGCAATCACCCTGGTGCCTCCTGCTACCGGTGCCCCAGCAGGGAGGGTGGCAAGTATCTTAACAATAGTGGTAGGGGGGGACCTTGGGGGTCGGGCAGGGGTGGTGGTGGGAAAGGGACAACTAATTTTGTTGAAGCAGTCTCACCCCTCTCGTTCCCCACCATTGTGAGCAGGGAGAGATAGGGAGACACCGGAAGGAGGAGGGGGGAGGGGAGAAAATGGAGTAGCCCCTCCTTCCGCTAGGCTGCGGGCAGGAAGGGGAAAAATGCAGGGGGGGGGGACTGGGAGGAGGGGGGTGAACAAAATCGGGGTCCAGTAATAGGGGCAAGTTGTGGGATAAGCAATCCGGGGGTGGGGGGTGCAGACCCACACACGTTTGTCCAAAGAGTCTCGGTTGGTCGGCTGTTATGTCCGGTCCGGAAGGCAAAGTTCAAAGCGGACAGCTGGATCTGAAGGGAGATGCCAGCAGGGACAGATGGCGGGGGGGCCGTGACAGTTGTAATAACGATGGGGGGGTAGGGGCACCGATGGATCGGGGGTGGGGGTCTCCTCGCCACACCCCCTGTGCCGCCACGAACGCAAGTAATCACAGTCAAACTCCCCCCCACGAGAGTATAATTCAGAAAATTACTCAATTTTACGGCCCCCTTCACGATGATTTATATTATTTCTTCTGTCTGCTGAAATCTTCTTCTCCGGCTGTGTTGGCTGTGTTCCAAGGCTTCCGGCATGCTAAGAATGTTGTAAAGTCCGAGCTGCTGGCAAAACGGCTGGGTCTGGGGGTTTCCACTCCCCCCTCCGGACAGCAAAATCGGCAATCTTCCCCCCCCTCCTCCGGGGGCTCAGCTTAGGCAAGTAGCTGTGCCCGAAAGCAGGCGTGGGCGGGGGCGGGTGCCGGCGAAGGACGTAGATGGGAAAAAAAACACAAAAAATGAAAAGAAAACAAAAAAAGCGTCTGGCCCGGTCGGGGGGGACTAAGGCAGGTGCAAAAAGTAAGAAAAATCTGGGCCAGGGGGCTTTAGGAAAGAATAGAAAGCAGATAGCTGAGGAGCAAGCAAAAGACGTTCCGTTTCCCAACAGGGAAGGCTTTTTTTTTTTTTTTTTTTTTTTTTTTATTGAAACAGAAAGAAAATTTATTTGTAACAGTTACAGAGAGTACAAAAGGATAAAGAAAAACTTAGCAACAAAACAACGCAATCAGAAGGTACAACACAACAGCTTTCAGGAGGGAGAGGTGTTCAGGTTAGCCCAGGCCCAGAGCGGGGGGGCTTCCTCGACACTCGTGGTCTTCCACCCTCCTGAGTTACCTGGTGGCCTAGAGCGGGGGGGCTTCCTCGACACTCGTGGTCTTCCACCCTCTCGAGTTACCTAGTGCCACGCCCAGGGTCACCGACCCTCCCTCTCCTGAGAGTGCCCGACAAGATGGGCACGGCTGCGGGGTGGGTGGTTGGGAGGGAGGGGGGTACACCCATGTATTATAGGACCCCTCCTAGAAGACAGTAATGATGGTATTCACAGCAACTAACAGCTGTGGCTGGCGGCTCTCGCTCTTTCCCTCAATCAGAGGGTCAGACGGAGGGAACCGGACGGGGTCACCGAGCAGAGAACCCCGGACAGCGCCCACCGCTCCTCAAAGGTGTCAAGGGAGTCGGTGGACGCTGCCCAGAGGAACTCCGCCCGGATACGTGAATGTACTGAGAGTCGGAAAACGGCCTCACAATCGCAGGACGCCTGATGAGCCAACCTCCGCTCTCTGGTCTTATAAATGGCTGTTTTAGCCAAGGCTAGGAGGAGGCTAACCAGGAGATCCCGCGACTTGGTGGGGCCACGGATGGGGAGTGTATAGATAAAGAGGTGGGGGGAGAAATGAAGCCAAAAGCGCAAAAGAATATTTGTGAGGAGCCGAAAAAGAGGCTGCAATCTGGCACACTCTAAATAGACGTGCGCCAGGGTTTCCCTCACGTTGCAAAAAGGGCAAGTCTCCGGAAGGGAGGTAAAACGTGTCAAAAACACGCCCGTGCTCACAGCCCCGTGAAGGAGCCGCCAACTGATGTCCCCGACGGGCCTCGGGACCAAGGTGGAGTACAGGCTGGCCCACCGAGGTTGCTCACCCTCCAAAGGTGGTAAGAGATCTCGCCACTTTGTATCGGGGCGGGACACCAGGGTGCGGGCATGAAGGGTATGAAGCGTGAGTGTATATAAATATTGCCGTGATGCAACTTGAAAATCGACCGGTTGCAGTTCATGCAGCCGGCTTGCAGTGAAAGGATGAGGGGTGTATTGGGATCGGCAGGGTAGGGGCCCGATGGAAAGGTCCGGCGGGCCTGGGGTAAGGGATGGGCGGGGTGCGCCCTCGCGCAAGGCTCGGCTAACATAAGCCCGAGCGGCGGGGGTCAGAGCGGCCTCCACCTCCCGAAGCACGCGCCGGGGGGTGCGAAGGCTGGAGAGCCCCATGCGTCGAGCGAGCGTCAGGGGGTCCAGCCAGTCTCCCCGGTCGTAGTCCAGGAGGTCCCCGACCCTCGTAACTCCCGCCAGGACCAACCTCTGGCGCACCGTGCGGGACTCCGCCGCCTGCACACAAAGTTGGGGGTTGTGTAGCAGGGGCTCCGTGAGGAGATCTGCCCCCACGATGGCCGCCACGGACCTGGTCGTTGAAAACAGTTTCCAGGCCCGGAGGAGGTCCTGGTAGAAATCCGGCAGCCCGGAGAGGTCTCGCGGAAAACCTCTCGGACAAAGATAAAAGAGCTGTCGGTCATATCGGAGCCCATGGAAGCGGCGTAAAAAGGCATGCGCCAATATGCTCCACGTCGAACTACCTGCACTATAAAGGAGCCTCTGCAGGGCCTGGAGGCGGAAAACACGGACCTGAGTGTACAGACACTTCAGGCCCTGCCCTCCTTCCTTCAGGGGCAGGTGGAGAACTCCAACAGGGGCCCAGTGCAATCCTGACCAAAAGAACTCCAGAATCAATCTCCGGAGGTGGGACAGGAAACCCGGGGCCGGGGCTAGGGTGTTGAGCCGGTACCAGAGCGTGGACAGGACTAGTTGGTTAAGCACCAGTGCTCTCCCCCGAAGGGAGAGACATCGGAGTAGCCTCGTCCATTTCCTGATCCGCTCAATCACGCCGCCTTCCAAATTTTGCCAGTTCTCCGGCGGAGAAGGGTGCGTGGCAGAAAGGTAAACGCCGAGATAGAGCAGAGGGCCGGCACTCCACCGGATGGTCTGAAGCGCGGGTGGGAGGGAGCTTACCTGCCGCCAGCCCCCCACCGCCAAGCCAGAGCTCTTGACCCAGTTGACTCGGGCGGAGGAGGCTGCCGAAAAGATGGCTTGGCATGCCTCCACTCGCGCCAAGTCGCCCGGGTCCTGGACCACGAGGAGGACGTCATCGGCGTACGCCGACAGGACCAGCCGCAGCTCCGGCTCCCGCAGCACCAACCCCGTCAACCTCCTGCGGAGGAGACAGAGGAAAGGCTCGATCGCCAGAGCGTACAGCTGGCCTGAGAGGGGGCACCCCTGCCGCACCCCTCGCCCGAAGCTGACCGGTTCGGTCAGGGTCCAGTTGAGCCTAACCAGACACTCCGCGGAGGCGTACAGCACCCGGAGAAAACTCACAAACTGAGGTCCGAATCCAAACGCTCGCAGGGTGCTCAGGAGGTACCCATGATCTACCCTATCGAACGCCTTCTCCTGATCGAGAGACAGGAGGGAGAACGACAGACCGTCTCTCCGCCCGAGTTCCAAAAGGTCTCGGACTAAAAAGAGGTTGTCAAAAATGCTGCGACCCGGGACAGTATAGGTCTGGTCTGGGTGAATCACGTCCGCCATCACGGACCCTAGCCGCAGCGAGATTGCTTTCGCTACGATTTTGTAATCCGTGCTGAGGAGTGAGAGGGGACGCCAGTTTCGTAAGTCGCGGAGGTCCCCCTTCTTCGGCAGCAAGGCGAGCACCGCTCGTCTGCACGAGAGGGGGAGGACCCCGCCCTGCAAGGACTCAGCCCAGACAGTGACTAGGTCTGGGCCAAGGATGTCCCAGAACGCGCGGTAAAACTCCACGGTCAGCCCGTCCATGCCCGGAGATTTATTGGTGGGCATGCGACGGAGGGCTTCCGAGAACTCGGCCAGGGTGAGAGGCAGCTCTAGCCGGTCTCGGTCGCCCACGCTGACCGTGGGGAGTTCCTCCCAGAGCACCCCGCAAGCGCCAGGATCGGTCGGATCCGGGGAGAAAAGGTTTGCGTAGAAGTCACGGGCCCTCCCACACATCTCCTCCGGATCCGTGAGGGGGGTGCCGTCTTCCGCTAGAAGGCAGGTGACGTGTTTTTTGGCCCCCCTCGTTTTCTCCAGGGCGTAGAAGAAGCGGGAGCCGCGATCCATCTCCTGAAGGAGGCGGATGCGGGACCGGACAAAGGCACCTCGGGCCCGGTGGTCCTCGAGGGCTCGAAGTTCCTCCCGCTTCTCCCGGCACGCTCCGCAGAGGGACGGGTCCCCGGGGCTGGCGGCCAGGCGCCTCTCCAGCTCTAAGACCTCCCGTTCCAACTGCTCTATCGCCGCATTTCTCCGTCGGCTGGTGCCCCGAGTGTAGTTGCGGCAGAAGAGCTTGGCGCGTACCTTCCCTAAATCCCACCAGCGCCGCACCGAGGGAAAGGCACGCCACTGCTCCCGCCAGGCCAGCCAAAACTCCCGGAAGGACATCACAAAGCTCTCGTCCTCCAACAGGCTGTTGTTAAAATGCCAGTAAGCCGGCCCCGGTCCCTCTGCACGGAGGGAGACCGTGACGGCAACCAAATGATGGTCGGAAAAAGGGGCCGGCCGAATGGTGGAGGAGTGGGCCTGTGAAAGATGGAGACGGGATAGATAAATACGGTCTAACCGAGAGCGGTGTGACCGACGGGCCTCCACCTGAACGAAGGTAAACGTGGAAGTATCATCTGGGTGATGGTCACGCCAGACGTCCACTAGGGAGTGATAGTCGACTATGTCTCGGAGAATGGTCGCGGCGGCCGGGCTCGGCTCGGCCCCCGAGCGGTCCCGTTCCTCGAGGG